>NC_141697.1:544716100-547116100 GCF_964263255.1 Lissotriton vulgaris
CTCCGTAAGTTGCTTTGTTTGGATAGCCTTTCCGAGTTGGGAAGGCCGGCATGGAAAGGCTGTTGGAAACCAACATCGTAATCCCATAGGGAATTATAGCACAGTTCCGACTGACTGGAAGATTCCGAGAGCCAGTTGCAACCGAGTTGGAATGACGTACCAGTTTACATTCCGACCGCTGACATCGTAATTGGACGGTAGTAAAGTAGGCCATTGTGTCGGTCAGAAAGTGTCCAACCGCTCCTCGGATGATTTCCGACACGGCCGGAGGCTTTCCGACCAACATCATAATTGGCCCCTTAATCTGTGCTGACCGTGCTGTTTTGTTTCAAATAACTGTTATTGTGTTATGAGTAAAGTTTCATGGAAAGCAGATAACTGTGTGTCTTTTTTGTTGCTATTATCCGAAGATCACAGTTTCGCAGAGTAAGAATAAATAAAACTGCATTAGGGCATTTTCAGTCAATTATTCTGAACATTCACCAATGACTAAATCATTTAAAAAAATCTGAGCATAGAGTGTTAAGTGGAAGAGAGAACCCTTCCCACCAGTTGACAAGGAGACAGGCCATACAGAATCACATTACTCACTTTAATTGAAGGCTACTGGGAAAGGCAGTTAGCCTTCAATTGTAGAGCTTATCTGCCCAGCTGGCCTTGCTGAACAAGAATAGCGGGTTTTGCTCTTATATTAAAATAAGCCCTATTGTTCACACAGATATGCCGGTGAGAGCATATCTGAAACTTAGTTTAGGTTTTCAGTTTTCTTATATGCTAAAACTAATTTATAGAATAGAAGTAGAAGAATGACAGTAGGATTGATATAAAATCTCACAGGAAATATGTCAGAGTTTTTCTTGTTATTATTGCTTTTAGCAAATGTTGATTGCTATAAAATCATAGAGGAAAACTGTTGAGATTTTCTTGTTATTTATGCTTTTAGCAAATGTTGCTACAACCATTCTAGTTATTTCAGTTACAATTCATATTGTGTGTACTAGGATAGGGTTTTGGTTTTAAAAATTAATTTGATAATGTATTCATTGTTTCCATGGCGTTCCCATAGCTATCCTTGTAATGCCTCATGGGAATGATCGTTACCTGAAACACCTCTCACTCAAGTATTGCTCAGTGGAGTTTGGGCTTGTGCAGCTAAACTGGTTTTCTGTCTCAGATTGGCACATTGACTTCATCCTAATGGCGGGGGTGAGGCGTAGTCTAGGAAACCAATGTCTTTGTTCTAGAGAAATCTAGAACACTAATAATTTGTGGGCCACCTGTGGTATACAAACATTTCTAGATCCATGTGTAATTTTGGATAGCACACGAAAGAAACCCCATATTACAGGGAGTGGAGACATCTGTTGTAATATTGAGTACCTCCTTCAAGTTATATAGGTGTTTCCGATTGTTGTAGGTTTGTCAGGCACTTTACTTATACAACTGGTATTCCCCATGAGTTCTGTTGTTAGAATCTCATGTTATTGAATGTGTTTGCTAAAATTGGTGCAAGCTCCTTGCCTGATAGGACACTAGTCACACAACGTCTTAATAGGGGTGTCGTTAACATGGGGGTGAAGTCTATAAAAGAAACATCACATAGAATACGAATGGGCGAACTACGGACGTCCCCAGAGCTGATTACTGAAGGAGACGCGCAGAAAGCAAAACACCTGTACTGGGAGGCAATTCTGTCACAAAGATGGAAAACGTATCAGGAAAGTAGCTTAACTGTCCAGTTTCTGAACCATGAGTGTTCACCAAGCTTCGACTCCTACATCTACAGAATGCATCCATTTCAGTCTAAATATCTATATGTGCAATTTAGATGTGGTTTACTTCCTTTGAGAGCTCTTACCTCCAAATGGAATATTGCATCTTCCAATTCCAACTTCTTTCCAAGCTGCCCTAACACTGAGGAATCGATGTGCACTTTTTGTTTTTCTGTCTCCTATATAGGAATGCGCATAGGAAATGGTTGCTAGCTGCACGTAAACGTATGGGAGTGAGACACTATTGGGAAGCTGCAAGGCTTATCAAGAGCGATACTTGAGAACAATTAGCCTTTGCTGTATCATGAAGACAAGGAGACTTACGTATATAACCTGCATATCTTTTTAACGGACGAGTTCATATATATTACGTGTACCCTCTTGTCAAATCGCTTGCCAATTTATAAGAACATTTGGGCTATCTTTAACTTACTGCTACTTCTTAATAGTAGTTGAGTGTTTTGTGCTTTGTGCATACATTATAAATTCATGGTTGCTGTGCAAAAGTGGTATTAAAATGCCTTTTCTTTATAATCTTTCATATAGATTGCACCTATAATCATGTGTGGACTGTTATTGATTTATAGTGGAAGGGGGAAGCTAAACAGGTGGCAAGTCTTTTACATACAGATCCACGTACATAGAATTGTAAGCACTGGAATACAACTAGTATATACATTAATCATCCTTCTCTACTCTTTACATACAGGAAACACCTATGCCTGCATTCACCCTTACCTGTATTACTGAGTACGTTGAGAGACACGTCTTCATTTCTTTTTCCCTTGTTAATCCTCTTCCCTCGTCACACTGGTTTTGCTTTGACACTGATGGGCAGGATTGGTGGATAGGGGTCATTGTAAACTTTTTTTGTACAGCTTGCAAAATTATTCCTGTGGAAACACAGGTGAGAGCTAACACTATGGGCCCATTATGATGTCGGGCGGATCGCCACCGCCATGGTGGCGGTGGCGATCCGCCTGACAGAAATGCCCGCCCGCCACCCTTTTCCCCCCGCCACATTACAATGGGGGGAGGCCGCAGCGGTGGCAAACACCGCCCACCACTTTTCCGCCCTGGTCGCCTTGCAGCCGGGGCGGAAAAGGTTTCATATGGTGGCGGTGTCTATGAGACACCGCCAGCCATATTTGCATGTGTGGCCATAGGTGCCTTTCCGCGGCGGCGATCCCACCACGGAAAGGCAGGCGGTCGTTGCCATTGGGGGCCCCTGTGGGCCCCCATGTTGAAGGCCGAGGTGGGGGTGCACAGGGGGGTACCTATGGTACCCCCCTTCATTTGCATATACAAAGCGGCAGGCACCGTGCAGTGCCTGCGGCTTTGCATATGCAAATGTGAAAATGCATTTTTTGCATTGTGGCGGGCGGTGCAGAGTGCAAGGGGCAGGGAATGGGGGGCTGCGAAAGACAACGAGTGACATTGGGCAGTCCAGAAAAGACAAAGGCGTAGTTAAGGGAATACAAGATATCGTAAAATGTAAGAATATACTCCCACGTATTGATGTACCACCAGAGTCTTTCCCATATACCGTCGTGTTGATGGGGGTCCCTGGGCTGGATGAGGGTAAATCAGAAAAATACCCTGAATTGAAGAACAAGGTAACCTTCTGGCTGAATAAGTTTAGACCTATTCCGATCTTTATGCATGGTGAAATCTTGCATGTCTGCAGAATAAGCTGGGTGGGTCATAAACCGAAGGACCAACAATTGTGTTATAGTCAACTTTAGGGACAGGCGGGTGGCTAGACATATCTGTGAATGTAGACAGCAAAGAGTTGGGAGTGGGATTCAAACTGTAAACTTGAGGTATTTTTATCCTCCTTCTCCATTTTTCCCATTAAATATACCTGCGGGTTATTGTTTTTGCGCATTATACATTTTTATCAATCAATTTTATCAATCAAGTACACAGCAATTACTTTAATATTCCCACCTCTAACCGCTTTGACATTCTTTATATTCATGAGGGACTTGAAGGAGTGGATTGATGGTGTCTGGGGATTTCTAGCCCGATCAATCTAGAACCTAAACCAATGAGTATGACATCAGAAATCGATATTATACCTGACCGAGAAATTTCTACATTAACACCAGCTATTGTAAGGGATGGGGCCTCTGACCTCGATCGGTTGGTAACAACGGAGGCCAGTGCGATAGTTATGAATACCCTAAGTGAAGAGCCTATTAACCTGAGTAGTATTACGCAGCCTCACAGTAGCTCAAAGAAGGAGAGCTGGTCAATTATGTTCTGGAACATTGCGGGTATAAAATCTAAGCTGTCTGATCAAAATTGGTTGAATCTGGTTAATGATTTTGATATAGTTAGTCTGCAAGAAACTTGGGCTAAGGAGGCGCACCATTGTGTGGTTTTAAAACTTTTTTCTCCCCGGCTATAAGATCAGCTTCTGGTAGAGCTAAAGGGGGGCTATGCACTTATGTATTGAACCTTTTTAAATGTGTTAAAATAGAGTTTTCCGTTAATAACGGATATTATCATATGGTTCAGATACATATTAATAAAATGCAGTGCCTGTTCATTGTAAACTTTTATAATAATGCTTCGGTGGAGGTTTTGGATGATGTGTTAAAAGGACTGTGTGCAGATTTTAAACACATGTCTGTAGGGAAAAGTAAGGAAGTCTTTGCTGTCTAGGGAGGGGACTTCAATTGCTCACTATGTAAAAGAGGGGAGCAAGGGGTATGCGTTATTTTGTTGGATAGAGAAACAAGCTTATCACACTGCGATCATTCTGTATGTGGGAACCTTTTGAATGAATTCATGTTTTCATGTGACATGGGTTTTGCGAACAAAGCTTGCCAACCGGAGGTCCTTTTCTGTCCCACATTAAATGGGAGAGGCGTATTTTCAACAATCGATTTTATTTTAACCTCGGCTAGATATAGCAATCAGGTCATAAACTTTAAGACATTAGATACGCATTAAGTGATCATTTCCCTCTAAGCATTGAAATCTCAAATTCGGACTGTATACTGGTTGTTGATGATATCGCTTTGAAGCTTCAAAATGGTTATGCCTGGAAATGGACTAAAGTGGTGCCGGAAGATTTCCTCCAGAATTTAATTAGGAAATGTGAACCCAGCGTTGACATGTGCCTCGATGATAATGCTTCTGACTCAGCAGTTATTCATAATTTTTTTAATGTAACTTCTCAGATTAAAACTAGCTTATGGGTTGGTAAGAAAAACCCGAAGGATGATGTAGCCAGCTGGTTCGGCACTGCCTGTATTAAGGCTTATACCAACCTTAAACATGCCCTAAATGACCCAGTACGAGACCAGCATTTAGTTAAAGAACGGCAAAGGGCCTATAAAAATGCGCCGAAACAAAGAAAGGATACCCTGAAAAGAGAGGCACAGGAATCCTTGTGTGAGGCGTCTTTGAGCAGAGACACTGTTGCCTTCTGAAAGGCAGTTAACACACCCTTTTTTGAAGATAAAGTAAAGGCCAGAATAGAGATAGCAATCACAGATACTGAATGGCTAAAGCATTACGCAAATTTATACAGCGAGGTGAAGCCCTTGGATCAGATTCGACCAGTAAACGTGGTGGACGAGACAAATCTAAATAGTGATAAAATAGATCTGTGTATTACCTTCAATGAAGTCGTCTCTGGCATAAAAGCTAGCCTTGGAGGGAAGGCCCCTGGCCCAGATGGGGTGCCAGTTGATCTGTATAAACATAACATGGCCATATGGGGTCCAATCCTCACGAAACTTTTTAATGCATCCTGCTCGAGAGGATTATTACCCTCTTGGTTTGAGCCTATCATTGTACCTATATTTTAAAAGGGAGATAGAGCAAGTTGTACTTACTATCGCCCAATACCACTGTTAGACTCTACCATCAAGATTTTTGGGGGCGTAATTTTAAATAGATTACAGGTATGGGCTGAAGAGCACTCAATAGTAAGTGACCTTCAATATGGCTTCAGTAAACACCTTGGTACAATTGAAGAGGGTCTTAACCTGCACATTCTTTAAGAAAAATATACCACAGTAAGGAGAAATCGCATATTTTTAACATTTGTTGACTTAACGTCGGCATTCGATTGCGTTACTTATAGTAAGCTTTGGCTTATTTTAGAGAAATTGGGCGTGGAGGAGAATATAATTATTTTTCTTAAAGAACTATATATGGAAGCACGGGCCATAGTTAGATTTGGTAGGAATGGTGAATGTACTAAGGCTATTAAAATTGCAAGAGGAGTACGGCAAGGGTACGTACTCGCTCCCTTCCTATTCACAATCTACATTAATGATTTAGAAAAAACATTACTCCAGGAGTGCAGGGACATGCCTTTGATAGGTAAAAGATCGGTCCCCGCACTATTATATGCGGATGACGCGGTTCTGATGGCCCAGACACCTATGGCAATACAAAGGATGATTACATCCTTTTCAAATTTCATGACCAATTTAGATTTAAGGGTTAATTGTTTGAAAACATTTTGTATGAATTGTGGTCCCGAGGCACAAAACAAGAAGAAAATAATGTACATTAATTCTAAACCACTGGAATTTACTCCAACTTTCCCCTACTTAGGTATATTGTTTGACCAAACTGGCCTATGGAATACAACAATTAAGACACAGAGGTTGTTGTTTTGCAAATCCATATTGACCCTTACAAATTTTGGCAGAACAATGGGCAAACAAACGATTGGGGAACTTTTAATTGTATATAGAGCAACTTGTGTCGCAATTGCAACATATGGTGCAGGAATATGGGGGTACGCAAACGTTAAATCACTACAGATGGCAGAAAATTGTTTTTTGAGACATCTTTTAACAGTCCCAGATAGTGTCTCTACATATATCTGCCACTCGGAACTGGGCCAACCTTACATAGAGGACGTTATCAAAGTCCAACCAGTATTATTGTGGCATAGGGTGTGGACTACGGAGGAGTGTGCTTTTAATCAGTTGATGTTGAGAGATGCCATGAATATAGATAACACCAGAAAAATAAGATGGCTGGCATATGTAAAGATGTTTCTCACTGAAATAGGCCGTCAAGATTATTTTGATGACCCGCTACTTCTGTCTCATGTGTCCAGAAGAGAATTAAAACAACTTAGTATGGTATACCTGGAGGATCAAAGATCATGCACTGAGATGAGGAAAAGTACAGTGGTTGCGCACCAACTTATAATGATTACTAGCAACACTCAGCCCTATGTGAAATTGCAGAGGAAAGATTTTGAAAAGATTTTATTGATTCGTTTTAGATTAAATATTTTATTTAGATTTCTCAGTTTCCCCAAAATGAACGATTGGACAAAGGAGCTCAGTAAATGTCCTTGTGATGAACTGTCTAATCAATCAGATATGCACATCTTGCTGTTTTGTAAGTTCTATGTTGTGCAGAGGAAAAGATGGATTGTGCCGTTACTGAGGATAATGGGTCTTAATCAGTGTCGCCCTGCCTTTTTAGCTATCCAGAAAGTAGACAACATTTACCTATTGCTTCCATGTCTGCCTTTAAAAAAAAAGTTTTTAGACTACGAAAATCAATTCATGCCCCACCGTAATTATTTATTGTTTTTCATAATGTGAAATGGTAATGATGATTGTGTATATATTTCTGCTTCTTTTATCTAATTTTGTTATTTATGCTGTAGTTTTTTAACAAATGTACTTTTATGGTTGTTATTCTCGGTTAATAACCGAATAAAGATAAATTGAATTGAATTGAATTGACAGACAGTGGTTAGTAATCTTCAAGAAGGCTCCAGATTAACACTTGCATGATGGGCTATAAATACTGCTTTCAAACATAGTCCCCTGCTTGGCTTTGTCTAGAACCGTCTTTGGGTTCCGAGCCCTGCTGCTTGTGGCAAGAATAGCCTAGACAACTTCGCCTTTCTGACAACTTCTAAAAATCTTGAATCCTAAAACCTAGTTGATCAGCTGGCACGGTCATGCTCTAATCGCTTTGATTACAGCAATCTTTTTGCCGTTTAACACCCCATCTAGTCTGAACTATTAGACAGACCTTAGGTTAGTGCACTAACTCGGTACGTCTAGCTTTGGTAACCCTCCCCCTTTTTCTTCAAGTTCACCCTAGCAATTTGAAGTTGAATGAGAAAGCCTTTGCTAAAGGAAAAGGACCAGTTATGTGAAGTAACAAAAAATTAAGGCCATGTAAAGATTGCAGAATCTTTTGAACAGAGGCTAAAGGATACATGCTTAGGATTCAGCACACAGGTCAGTGCTCAAAGGCCCTTCGCATGGATTTTAATTCTTTGTAGTAATTCTTGGTTGGTATGTTTCATTGAGGAATTACACAGCAGGCTTAATGTAAAGTATTCATGTATGGGTGGCTGAAATTATTGTGTTCTTGTTGCAGAGTGTCTCTCTTGACTGAAGTATTGAGCTTTACCACTATGGCTCCTGCTCAGAAGGATTAACACCCAACTGCCATACTTTTTACAGGGACTTCATGTACAGAAGAAACATCTCTCTCTCTCTCTCTCGCTTTTCCAATGCCCCTTCCCCAGATGATTATTCACCAGAATCAGGCATCACTTCTGATACTAAGGATTAACCTCAACAGGAAATGGTAGATCTTTGCTTCCACAGAAGTCCTGAAAATTTAGGTGAGTGGCCGTTGAGGTGAGACAATCAAGGTGTAATGGTGGCTAGTTGTTCTACAATGAAAACCCCTCTTTTCTAGTATTGAAGCTTGATTGTTCATATAGAATAGACTGAGATTATAGAAATCTTATTACTCATACCAGCACACATGCCATTTAAAATCCTCACTGTGCTGGGCTAATGGCATACCTAGTGAGGGAAAAAAATATAAAATAACTCTGGACATATATAATGGTTTCTTTAGTTAGTATGCCTATACAAGATTGCCCATGGGACACAAGATTAGCCCTGGGCTTTTCTCTGCAAGAATAATGGAGATCTTACAGGAAAATCTAGAGGTGCTACGATTATTGCTACAACACTACTCCCAACAACCATTCAGTAACGCATATGATTATCCTGTGATTTGTAAACACCTAATTGGGATTGACACACATATATATTTTTCTTTCTGGGATTCATTGCCCTAGTGCTTTAGAAACCACAGTTTTTTCAAAGCTGTCAGCGTTGATTCAATCGGCTGTGTTGTAACATTAACTTGCGACAATGGTAATATGCCCAATACCATAAATACCTCATGTGACCAATGCTTGTGATATGCCGTATATTGTGTGCTCTTTAATTATATATACTTCCTGATAAGGATGATGCTCGGACACCCAGGTTGACTTGCAAGTGAAGTTTTATTAGGCAAGTAGAAAAACGACGCGTTTCGCCATTACGGCTTGTTCACGCTCACTAAATTAATGTAGACACCATCTTAAATACGTGATCATATAAAAACACCGATGTGCAATGTGCAAATAGCGGCGGACATTTTGGCATGGAGCAGTGGCAGTTGTAAGAGTAAGCAAATGCGTATTATATCGCATTATTGTACCAGATTGTTACTCATTCTGTTGTAAACATTAATACCGTTAAAATGTAAACCTGAATGGTAGCAAAAAAATATAATTAATACAATATCTACTACAATTCATGTAAAATACATCGTAGAAATGCCAACAAAGTTCCAATTAGCCGGGTAATATATTGGACATGGAATGTTGTAAATTCATGGTTAAAATACCAAAACCAGGACTCCAAGAAAGTTCTGTGATACGTGATAGTACACAAACAAGTAAACTGTATGATCATTGGTTGTTGTCATGGTGTCCAAATATGGCGGCAGTTCATTTGTCTCCAGAGATTGATAGCTTGGAGATACTTCTGTAACCATAGTATCATGTAAACACAAAGGTTTCCACTAGTTCCACGCCCCAGTGGGCTTTTTAATAAACGTGATCGTAGTTAGTAATTCAATGCTGCCATATTATCTTTAGTCCATGCCCCAGTGGGCAACTATTAAACTTTCACCCAATGTAACCCAGCACCATACTGATTTGTCCATCAACAATAAATAGAAGTGCCCACATCCTAAAAATAATTAAAAACAGCATATTTTAAAAGTAAGCAGAATAATAAAGTGCAAAATAGTCAGCAGTCAGAATTCAATTACTCATACAGATGAATTGATAGCTCCTCACTTACATTAAGGCCTTTGGGTGTCAAACAATCAAAGTCTATGATATAACGAGATTCTAGTTTGCGAAGTGACAGTTCCCTGTTACCACCTCGCACACCCAAATTTACACAATCAATTACAACCATCTGTACTAGATTCTCATCTTGCATTTGCATCTCACGGAAATGGCGAGCAATGGGATATTGTTTGTTTTAACCCCTATGGCACGTAGATGTTCAAGCACCCGTTTTTTAGCCTCATGCTTGGTGCTTCCAACGTACCACTTGTCGCACGGACAGATTAAAACATATACACTGTATGGGTTGTTACATGACAGTTTTTTTCTGATGACAAATTCCCTAGATGTATTGGGAACTAGCAATGTCTTAACATCTTTACTGTTTTTGCATGCTTTACATTTGTGACAACATCTAAAACCCTGGGACTTGGTCTTTGAATCAGAGTCAGTGCTAGTCACATAATTATGGCTCAGTTCATCCCGTAGGGATCTGCTTTTCCTGAAGGTAATTTGTGGGTTGTCACTCAGTTCTCTTTTTAGGTGGTCATCAGTCGTGAATACATACCAATGTTTCCGAAAGATTCTACGTATTTCGTTGGCCTGTCCTGAGAATGTAGTGATGAATCTCACACTATTAGCGTCCTCCTGGTCTTTGTTGGGGTATAGTAATTCATCCCTGGATTTCATTTCTACTCTTGCAGCAGCATTAGTTATCATTTTACTGCTGTACCTCCTCTCTAGAAATCTTTCATACATCAGTTTTTCTTCCTCTTTATAGGCTGCCAAGGTGCTACAGTTCCTTTTGGCGTGCAATAGCTCACCATAGGGGATACTTTGCACCAGATTTCTAGTATGGCAGCTTTTCGCACTCAGAATACTGTTACCCAACAGTTTTTTTGCAAAAATGTTTGGTTGTAAGTGATCCATTGTGCACTTCCACCAACACATCCAGAAACTCCATTCTTTCTTTACTGACATGTTGGGAAAATTGAAGATTCAGAGTGTTATTATTGAGTTTCTCAATAACATGATTCACAGACATTGTATCCCCTGACCAAATAAAAAAGATGTTGTCAATGTACTGCAGCCACAGGGCAACGTTGGAAAATTCTGCCATCTCACTGACAACCTGCTCCTCCCACCAGCCCATGAATAGATTAGCGTTGCTGAGGGCAAAGCAGGTTCCCATGGCAGTACCCTGTGACTGCCTGTACACGACTCCATCAAAAATAAAAAAAATGTTTTCCAGACAAAACTCGATCATGGACAGGATCATTTTTTTTTTTTTAAATATTTTTTATTGCAAAGTTATATAGAATTTTCCATTACAATACATATATGCGCCTACAACCCTGAGGCCGGCTTGCAGTATGTTGTATTGATGATCCAAACGAAGACATTTTAACCTTTTCGGGTTGTTGAGGCAGTATTGATTACTCAGGATATGCATTCATGTGGAACGGATGAAATCTACATCCAAATACAATTTGCATTTTGTGTTTTTTGTTTTATATAACTAATAAACTTCACACATGAGTCAGTACGACAACAATTTACACATGGTGTAGTATCTAGCATCGAAGCTGCCCTGTGAGAGATCGGTTTTGCAATTCTCCCAAAGTCACATCCCGCCCGCATACCCCCCTTCAATAAACCCCACTGCATTGTAACCAGCCCTGTTCCCCTCACGTGCGCTGCCTTCCGTTGGTCTTGACCCCTATTCAGTGTCTTCCTCATCCTCAGAGCCATCAAGATCCTCCTCCTACAACGGCTCACAAATATCCCCTCTATATGTGTTCCACGGTTGCCAAACCCCATTCCATTTGCGTGGGTTATCTCTCAGTTTGTATACTGCCCTTTCTGTCAACATGAGCATATCCATGTTCCAGCTCAATTGTGCCAATGTGGGGAGTTCCGCTGCCCCCCATTTTTGTGCAATAACTCGTTTGGCCGTCATAAGGCCTATCGTAGTCCATACCCTCTCATAAAATGTGAGATCTGTAGGCCCCCATACATTCAATAAGCATACCTGCGGGTCCAGTGTGAGTGAGGTGTTAAGTGTTTGAGCGATGGTGCGGAGTACCCGCTGCCAGTAGCTGACAATACGTGTGCAGCTCCAGAGCGTGTGTATGAACGTGCCCTCTTCCCCGCAGCCCCTGAGACAATAGGGATGATCTGCTCGCTGTAGTTTGTGTAATGTAGTTCTTGTGTAGTATATCCTGTGCAAGATTTTTAGTTGTACCAGGCAGAACTTAGATGATACACCAGCCTCACGCGGAGATGCGATGGCAGCGTTCCAGTCGGATTCATCGAAGTCTCCAACTTCGGCCACCCATTTGTCTTTTAGCCTCTCCAGCGGGTCGGGTAAGTTGTTGATCAATTTACAATACGTTAAGGAGGTTGCGCCTTCCTGCATGAAATCCGTGAGCAGACGGTCTTCCAGCGGGGAGGACTCTGGTGGTGTCGTGCTTGGTGGGATCGCCGCCTGGAGGGCGTGTCTGATTTGTATATATCTATACAGCTCGCTATCCCCCTTGTTCATACTGTTCATGAAGGGACGCAAACGAGATCACACCCTCTCTAGTTGACATGTCCCCCACAGTCGATATCCCAATGTTATCCCACTGGATGAAGCTCTTAGTGCGCCGTAGGTGTCCCAGTGCCTTGGTGTCCCACAGTGGTGTGAGTTTTGTGATGGTCCCATCCCAGTGTTGCTTCGCTTGCGCCTTGTACCATAGCTGTATGGTGTGTTTGGCGGGTCCTAAAAGTGTCGCCACTGTGCCCTGGTGGTATAAAGGTGCTAGTAAACTGTTTGTACCTAATTGTGCCCTGTCTGATTTGAATGCTGGGTCGTCCTGTGGGGCGTGTACCCACTGGTTGAGGATCTTGAGTTGTGCCGCCCAGTAATATAATTGCATATTAGGCAGTGCAATTCCGCCATCATACCAGCTCCTATTAAGCTTCGTGTGGGAAATTCGGGCTGGCCGGTTTCCCCAGAGCAGACTCGATATCAGTGCTGTTACTCTTTGGAGGAAACTGGCGGGTATCAAGTGTGGGGCGTTTTCAAGTACGTATAGGAAGCGCGGCAGCGCCATCATTTTAAATAGTGCTGCTCTGCCCAGCAATGCTAATGGGAGTTCCTTCCAGTGTTGCACATCATTACGGAGCCGAATTAGAGGGGGTTGCAGATTGAGTACTGAGAACTCAGTTACATCTCGAGTGATATATATATATTCCCAGGTATTTAAAGGAAGAAGGAGCCACCTCTAGCGGATAGGATTCTGGCAGGGGCGGGAGTGGCCCCCTGAGCTCAAAGAGTATCGACTTAGACCAGTTGATAGTATAGCCTGACACTCGCCCATGTGAGTTGCAGATTGCTAGGAGGTTCGGAAGGCTATTTTCTAAGTGTGGGAGGTATATCAACATATCGTCCGCGTATAAGGACACTCTGTCTTCCCACTGTTGATCCCATCTAATCCCCCTCAGAAGCTGCGTACTTCGGATAGTGACCGCCAGCGGTTCTAGGACCAGTGCAAATAGGAGGGGCGAGAGTGGGCACCCCTGTCGTGTACCTCGTCCCAGACGTATGTCTCGTGATGTGTGTCCATTCGCCACTACCCTGGCCATGGGGTCTTTGTAGAGCATCCTGATCCATAAAATAAAGACGGGCCCAAAGCCCATGCGAGTGAGAACCGCGAAGAGATAGCTCCACTCCACCATGTCAAACGCCATTTTGGCGTCCAGTGATAATATCGCTGCTGGTTCCTTCAACATTGAGATTCGCGCCACAACTCCGTGCACTCTGTGAAGGTTTAAGGCCGTGCTTCTATGTGGCATAAAGCCGGACTGGTCCGGGTGGATCAGCTGACTTAAGCGCGGCATAAGCCTGTTCGCCAGCACTTTTGCTATTATTTTGGCCTCCGGGTTCAGGAGCGAAATAGGTCTATAAGATTTACAGTCGCTGGGCGGTTTACCCGGTTTCGGGATGGCGACTATAGTTGCCATCCGTTGATCTGGGGGCAGCGTACCCTTTATCCTACTCTCTTCATACATTTGAAGAAGGGGCTTACTCAGGGACTCGGACATGGTTTTAAACCACTCAATGGGCACCCCGTTGGGGCCCAGAGCCTTACCCGAGTGGAGGGAGTTAATTGCCAACTAAATTTCGTCAGTTGTTAAGGGGGCGTCGATGTCCTTCGCCGCCTCCTCTGTCAGCGTCGGCAGAGGCACACATTCTAGGGTGGCTCGGGCTTCGTCCTCCGTCACTACTACTGTCGGAGAGTATACTTCACTAAAGTGGTCGGCCAGTGCTTCTACTATTTCCTCCGGCTGGGTGTGTGCAACGCCACATGTGTCCGTAATTTGCAGTATGTTCCTGCCTCCCCCTTGTTTCTTGTCCAGCCACGCAAGGAGTTTACTAGCTTTGCCCCCAATGTCAAAGACTCTGTGTTTAGTCGCGGCGATGTCTGCCATGGTCACACGCCTCAGATGGTCGTTGAGGCAGCGCTGGTGTATCTGCAAGTCGTGAAGTGTGTCATTTGATGGGTCAGCCATATGGGCGGTGTTGGCCCTCTCGAGGCCCAACTCCAGTTCCAGAGCTTCCCTCCTTTGTACTCGCTTGTGATTCGTTATCACCGCAATAGCCTGTCCCCTGAACACTGTTTTGTAGGCTTCCCACAGTATTGAGGGGGAGTCTACCGAGGACTGATTTTCCTCAAAATATAGTGGGGTCACTTTCTTCAGGTCTTTACTAATTTTTGGGACTGTGAGATACCCTGGAAAAATCGGATAGATCCTTTTACGTTTGGTGCCCGTACTAGACACGGTCAGAGTGACCGGCGAGTGATCCGAAATGCCCCTCGGCTGTATCTTTGCTTCGTCAATGTTAAGGAGACCGTTTCCCAATGTAAAAAAGTAGTCTATCCTGGAAAGGCTATTGTGGGTCGCTGAGTAATAGGTGTACTGTTGTTGTTCCGGGTGCAGCAGACGCCACACATCCACCAATCCCTGCCCTTCTAGAAAGTTCTGGAGCTTGCTAGGGCCATCTGTGTGTGTTCGTGTGGGGAATCGATCAAGGGTGTTTGTGACCGTCATGTTAAAATCTCCGCCAATGAGTAATTCTCCTTCAGGGAGTTCTAACAGGAACTTGCCGAGATCCGGCAGTGCTACTGCTTGCAGCGCCGGTGGGATATAAACGGAGACAACGTTTAGTAGTCTACCCTCCCACTGGCCATGTACCGTTGCGAAGCGGCCCTGATCATCTACTTTTGTGGATTTCACTATGTATTGGTAGGACTTTCGCAGCAATATGCCTGTGCCACGTGACCCTGAGGTAAATTCTGCGTGCACTATCATATGGTATCCCCTCCTGTCCAGAGCCCGTGTGGCCGTCCCCATCAAGTGTGTTTCCTGTAAAAGAACTAGGGTGGGTCCCTGACTCTTAATTCTTTGCAGCACCAGGCCCCTTTTGATCTTGTCGCTCTAGTCTTACGGAGGGATCTCGATAGGCCGCTGTTTGAAAATTGCTATTTATTTAACATATATGTACAACATTTCCATTGATGCATGTATGAGTCTTATCGAATTTATGATTTACTGTCGCATCTCTGATATTATGTTTGACAATTGAAATATTTGAATAATTTTTGTTTACAAAAAATAAACAAAGCATTTCCTTGGAAATCAGAGTTACAATAGATTGAGGTATTATTACCTTACAGCAGTGCGCTGCATAGTCCCCGGTCTCCGAGGACTCAGTTCAGATACAGTTCCCAGGGGGGGGTGGTACCCTCTCCCCATGCACCGCACGCACACAAATTGATTACTATACTTTACAAATGGTGATTACATAAGTTTAGTTCGAGGTGTGCAGACCCACCCACATTATCTACAGTTTTTACCTTGAGTTCCACACCGTGGTTCTAGCACCCTATAAATATGTGGCAAGATATTTCTAATATCACAACAAATCAAGCACAAACTAAAGCCTACTCGAATGAAGAAGCCAACACTATATATGCATTAGTCAAGGAAGTCAGGGAATTTGGTTCAGCAACCGGATCTACAACACAACAGCTTCGACAATTGGAGTATCTCATGAAAAAGGAAATTAATCAACGATTGCATGCGACCACACTCATTGAATATCATAAAGTCAAACGGATCCCACGTGGATTACGGATTGCCCTTCGACCTATGCTATTCAAATTTGACAAAGCATTCATGGCGCATTGGTACGCGATGCTCAACAAATGCTCTCTTGATCTGATACTCCTGTTAATTGAAGAAATATCTAGTGTCTTGAGGGAACTTACATTGGACATTGAGAGACTGAAGGATGAATTATCTAGCAGAACAGAACAAGAAGATTGGACAAAAATTTGGGAAAATATCAATAAGACCCTTGACATCCATGCCCGTGAGGTACATGAACGAAAAACACGGAAATTTAGAAGAGACACAATAGATTATAAGTTAGATGAAGTGTATACATGGGCTGATAACTACGCCCAAAAAAGAATCTTCCAAAAACCTGGGACAGCTTCATCTGAGAAGAGTGTGGCCACCGATCAGGATCTATCAATGCAAAGACCCAGTGCTATATGTGTTTCACAGAATATGGCTAAAACGAGAGAAGAAACAGCAGCTAGTACATCTTCTGGACAGCCTTTTTTAGAATCGGGCTAGGGGGACAAGATACCTCCCGACAAAGTAACCACAGACAACGCAGGACCCGTAGGGGACAAAACAAAAAAAGTGACACCAGTAGAAACAGGTCGCCCAAAGAGAGATTTGAAGAAATAACTACAGAAGATTCATTAGTGATCAACATTTCCCACAAAACTTTGAACAACAAGGAACTCAAGGTACTCAACAAAGGGATGACATTCGTTCCTACATACAACTCACATGAGTTAGAGACAGAAGTGTCCTTGTTTAAATTTAGGAGGAAATTACGATTACGCTGGTTCTTTTCTAATCAAATCTCTGTTGAATCAACACCGACCTCTGAACAACAGTTCAAACCTAAAAGCAGATTCATGCCCCCTATCAGCCAGAAAACATTGGATAACTTTGAAGTCTTGGTCAAAAAGGACCTGGAAAAAGTCAAATATACAAAACCAGCTCACACAAACTTTTCCATTCAAGAAAGAAGAATCCTCAACAAACTGAGACAAGATTCCTCTATCACTTTACAGCCTGCTGACAAGGGAGGTGCTTTAGTAGTTCTGGATACTGATTTTTACCATCGCAGTGTCGACACACATGTCAAGAATGAGGATACTTACATTCAATTAACTTATGATCCTACACAGGAATTTCAATAGATCTTCTCTAAAATTCTGGACAAAGGATTGGAAATGGGGGTGATTGATGAGAAAACACGGCAATTTTTGTTTAACCCAACTCCACAAATTCCATCAATATACATGCTGCCGAAAGTGCAAAGAGTAGAGAAAATCCTCCATTCCGCCCCATAGTAGCAGGGTGCAGCTCGATGCATGAAGCACTAGGACGTTACCTGGATTATCATCTTCAGCCTTTAGTACAAGCATGGTCCACTTATGTAAGGGACACGACGGACTGCTTACAAAAACTTGAGAAAATTAAAGAAAATTTTCATGAGGACATACTGTTATGTACCATAGACGTCGTGGCGTTGTATACGTCCATAGCCCACGGAGAAGGACTAGAAGCCACAGAGTGGAGATTATTGTCATAAGATCTCACAGAAGATAAATGCGTATTCTTACTAGAATTGTTACACTTTGCTTTATATCACTCCTACTTTCACTGGCAAGATCAATTTTATGTGCAAAGAACAGGTACCTCTATGGATTTTCCGGGGGCACCTGCGTATGCAAATACATACATGGCACACTTTGAACACCAACACATCCTGCACCACCCTATATGGCAAGAACACATTATCTTGTTTATGAGATATATTGATGACATTTTAGTCATTTGGAAGGGCACAAGAAAACAACTGGAAGATTGCATTATTGAATTGAATACGTTCAACAGCAGGATACAATTTACATCAGAGGTGGATAATGAAAAGATACATTTCCTAGATATTGAAATATTGAAAACTGAAAAGGGTTTAGAAACAAGAGTCTACAGAAAGCCAACAGACGTTAATTGTGCTTTACATTTCTCTAGTGCGCATCCTACATCTCTAAAACAACATTTACCTCTTTCACAGATGATGAGGATCAAGAGGATAACTTCGGATGAACAGACTTGTGAACAAGAGATTGAAATACAAGAAAGAAAATACAAGAATAGAGGGTATCCAGACAACACACTTAATGAAGCTAAAAGGACATTGTCCACTAAGCGAAGAGAAGATTTATTAACAAAACAAACTAAAATTTCATCTAAGAGAGAGGTATATGTATTAAAATATTCAGCACAAGCACCCAAAATCAAAGCCATCATACGAAAAAGATGTGAGTTGATAGAAAATGAACCAGATTTTCACAACATTTTCACTCAACCACCTTTATTTGCGCATACTCGGGCACAAAATTTACGTGAGTTGTTGAAAAAACCTTCTAACCCACAAGACCCTAAGAACTTCAAAGGAATGAGGAAATGCCACAACTGTGGACAATGCGGAAATGTAATCACAGAAAAAGTTTTTCCACAGGACTGGGATACCAATACCTTTAAAACATACTTCTGACTGCATGACTGATAATGTCATTTATGCCATAAAATGCCCATGCGGGTTAGTTTACATTGGCAGGACGAGTAGAAAAATAAAGACCAGGATAGTGGAGCACAAAAGCCGCATCAGGAACAAAAACCTAAATTCATCATTGGCAGCACATTGGGTAAATGCTACACATACCATTCCCCAACTCCGTTTTACTGTTCTAGAACACATTACTTCACACTCGGGTATGGACATCAACACCATTCTAGCCAGAAAAGAGACAGCATGGATAAAAAAACTGGGGACCATAATCCCGGGGGGTATGAATGACCATTATGAATTGTTATGCTATCTGTAAACATTATGTGAATTAGATTGTAAGGGGTTACTTGCATTACACAATATCAATATACACTTCCTCACTTAACACATCTATTCTATTCCTGATTCTAATCCTTCACATTAATTTCTTTACACTCATTTTTTATTTATTATTTTTATTTTTTCCATATTTGTCTCACTCACTCTGAACTTTGGTTAAAGGGTTCTTTTAATTAGACATACTCTAGCAGTCCATAGACTTTAGTGTATTTTTACCAAACAGTACACCTCGGACGCCCGTTTTTTGATAGGGGCCATCTTTGAATGGCAAACTCACCATAGTCCTCTTTCTATGGGAGTGATTCTTTGCCGCGTACTAACTTAGGCTTCCATTCCTACCGACACTCACCGTGTTCACCGGAGGCGAGACTGGGAGCAGGAGAGTTTACAGCAGGAGGAAGGTACCAGCCGCTTCAGCGCTACGGTTGGGGCTGTTGATATTGGATTTCAGTTTCACTCATCATACCCGCATGTTCGCTCACTTACAGATCTTAATCAGGAGACGATACCAGGAGTTTTGATACGAGACAGAAGATTGTGATATCTTTCACTACGTTTGGGGGTAAGAAGGAGACTCAGTCCCAGTTGAATGTGCACCATACAATTAGTATAGATAGGTCTTCATATGATTTTTATACATATTTTTTAACAGAGTCACATCACCAGACGATGATGTAATGATTTTGAGGAAACCGTCTGGATTTAACCCATGAGGGACGGGTATGTAGATACTTTTTAATAGTGAGTCTCTGGTACACCGGCGTCACTAGGAATATATTGGTGACTTGTCATTGTTGTCGTTTACAGAGAGGGGCAATTTCATTGAGGTGATTTAATTGAAACTAGAATCTTGTTGGAGACCTGACGGTATACACGATACCTAATTTCTGTTTGTTTTATAGCATGCTTGTATTCACTCACTATTGTGATTACACGAGGGCTATTTGACTGTCCTTATTCTCCTTTCTCTTTTTATTGGCACAAACTATGCACACTTATTTTCATTCTTTACGGACACAGGCATTTGGTTGATATTGGCACTATGGCATTTTGCATTGTTCTTACTTATATAAACACTACTTGTCTTGCACAAATGTTTGAAGATTACACGCCTCGAGGGTTCATTATTGGATATTGGGGAGAATGCAAACCACACCCTAAGACCACCATGAGTGTGACTTTTAGGCCCTGTACTTGTTTTTTGACATGCTTTGAGATACTTGCAATTTTGATTTTGAATGCCATGCATATTCTGTTGTAGATACGTTACCTGAATCATCCCTGAGGATTTTGAATTTTTAACTCTTGCTAATTGAAAACCTTACCATACCCCTGAGGAAGGGTCAGGAGGGACCCGAAATGGATTGGGTTATCTTGAGAGTTTTTATTTTTACTGTTTGAAAATTGCTATTTATTTAACATATATGTACAACATTTCCATTGATGCATGTATGAGTCTTATCGGATTTATGATTTACTGTCGCATCTCTGATATTATGTTTGACAATTGAAATATTTGAATAATTTTTGTTTACAAAAAATAAACAAAGCATTTCCTTGGAAATCAGAGTTACAATAGATTGAGGTATTATTACCTTACAGCAGTGCGCTGCATAGTCCCCAGTCTCCGAGGACTCAGTTCAGTCACAGGGTACTGACATGTCAACCTGCTTCGCCCTTAGCTACGTGAATCTATTCATGGGCTGGTGGAAGGAGCAGGTTGTCAGTGAGATGGCAGAATTTTCCAACGTTGCCCTGTGGCTGCGGTACATTGACGAGATCTTTTTTTTATTTGGTCAGGGGATACAATGTTTATGAATCATTTTATTGAGAAACTCAATAATAACACTCTGAATCTTCAATTTTCCCAACATGTCAGTAAAGTAAGAATGGAGTTTCTGGATGTGTTGGTGGAAGTGCACAATGAAGCACTTACAACCAAACTTTTTCGCAAAAAAACTGCGGGTAACAGTATTCTGAGTGCGAAAAGCTGCCATCCTAGAAATCTGGTGCAAAGTATCCCCTATGGTGAGCTATTGCCCGCCAAAAGGAACTGTAGCACCTTGGCAGCCTATAAAGAGGAAGAAAAACTGATGTATGAAAGATTTCTAGAGAGGGTGTACAGCAGAAAAATGATAACTAATGCTGCTGCAAGAGTAGAAATTAAATCCAGGGATGAATTACTGTACCCCAACAAAGACCAGGAGGACGCTAATAGTGTGAGATTTATCACTACATTCTCAGGACAGTCCAACGAAATACATAGAATCTTTCGGAAACATTGGCATGTACTCATGACTGATGACCACCTAAAAAGAGAACTGAGTGACAACCCACAAATTACCTTTAAGAAAAGCAGATCCCTACGGGACGAACTGAGACATAATTACGTGACTAGCACTGACTCTGATTCAAAGACCAAGTCCCAGGGTTTTAGATGTCGTCACAAATGTAAAGCATGCAAAAACAGTAAAGATGTTAAGACATTGCTTGTCGGGATTGAAAGCAGCGCAAGAATACGCAAGCGCCACTAACCTCACTCTGATGGCCAGCAGAGACGATAGACGATAGTCCTCCCAACTCCGCACCGCACAAACCCGAACAATGGAATATACCCACTATTCAAGCCTGTACTGAAAGGGGCCGGGAGGTGGATTGGCATCGGGGGAATGGTACTTCTGGTATCGTCTGGTCGTTACACCACAAGGTTACTGGTACTGGGACACTGCAGGTAGAGGAGGGGACAGAGAGCAAGAGAATAATGCCACAACGGTAACTGTATGAACTTTGGTTCCCCCCCTTTGATTCAACACTCACCAGTTTCTCAACCCCATGTATCTGAGAAGGAATCCAAGAATACGCACTGCGCACTAGCGAAAATGGAAGGCGCCAACCCCATCGGGGAATGGCGTCGTTAGTGGCAGCCAAAGGGCCGACCCGGAGCCGGGTCACTTCCGGTTGCGTGACCCGGAAGTGAGCGTCGCGTCAGGACCAATGGGGAACAAAAGGTCGGGGTACGCCCCGGAAGCGTTAGTAGGGCGCGAGGCTTAAAAGCCCGCGACCAGCCTAGAGGCCCCCTCTTTGTCCGCTGATCATCCAGGAGTCGGACGTCTCCAAGAGAAGACATCGTGGGAGCATCGCGTTGGAGTATACAGCGAGAGTTACCCCCGACTCGTGGTTTAGGTTAGCGGGCCTTGCAGTGTGTGCTAGATTTCCTTAATTTTACAGCTTTTCGTGCTTAGTTTCTGGATTTAAATATTGTTGGCGGGGGGGGGGGGTTTGCTGCGGTAAATCCTCGTGTCCGGGGGGAGGGCGAGCGCTGGCGCTCGATCATCCGATTTCCTGGGTCCGGGCCCATCCGTGGCGCGGTGGGCCTAAAAAAGTCGTTTGCGTCTCTCGATAAGTTTTAACGTTGTTTTCTTTAAGTGCAGGATGCCGTCGAAGAAGGTACCGAAGGGTAAACAACCCGCAGCCAAGAATGAGGAATTCCTTGCCTTTACGGAACTGCTGGAGTTCACAAGAGAGAAAGGCATGGATTGGGTACTAAAGAATATGAGAGACGGGGCTAAAGCAGATGCGAACTCTCAGGAGGAGAGGGGGAGAGGCAAAAGAGCGAAGCAGACCCCAGAAAAGCTTAGAAGCTCGGCAAGAGGCAAGCGGTCTAGGCCAACGGATTCACGACCAGTATCACCAGGTGAGGAGGAGGCGCCAGAGACAATTGATTCGAACTCAGGCGCAGAAAACGACCCAGATGACGCCGATGGGCAGTATGAGGCAACTAGGCCTACGCAGATAGGAGGGTTCCCCGTCACTTCTGTGGGGGGGTCCGGTCCGCACGGTATGTTACCGCCAGTAGTGGCACAGCCGGGTAGCGGAGTGTCGCAAGTTTGGGTTCAGCCCGGGGGGGTCGCTCAGTTACCAGGGATGCAATTATATGGGTCGCATGGTCAAGCGATAGGTAGCAGCCCGGTAAGCTCAATGTTTCCTGCTTACACAGCTCACGGGTCCCCCTTAGCGATGACTGCTTTCTCTAATCTAGGGTGTCCAAGTCAGGGCTCAAGGGCGAATGCCGTGGTTGATGTTGCGGGTCCCTCTAATGGCCAGATGCATGGAGGGTTTGGGGGGCAACCAGCTGGACCCATTATTAGCTTTCAGCCCTCTCATGTTCGGTTCTTCCTCGATGACCTTATCGCCATCCGCGGGGATAACTTGGCATGTGCCAGCAGACATAAAGGACAGGATACTCAGAGGCGAATACATAGAAGTGTTCGACCTTATCAATGCGGGGGTGGCGGCCGGAAAGCCCAAAGCCGGAAAGGAGGGAGATTACAATCAGAAGAAATCATGGGTAGAATGGTCCATGAAGAATTGGATCACGGGATTTGCAATATATGCCGCTGTTATGCTTGAGAAATATCCAGTTTTAGGCCCACAAATGATGAGCTATATATCATTGATACATGGAGCGGCAACGGAGTTTCCAGGCCAGGGGTGGCTGAAATACGATAAAATGTTCAGGCAGATGAAGGCAGTTCACCCGGGTATAGCATGGGACCAACGGGAGATTAATTTGTGGCATACAGTCTTTTATTCCACCCCTTCAACGCCTACCCCAGTACCCTCAACTCAGAGCCAGTCCTTTCGGACGGACAAAGGGGTCGGTGAGAAAAAACAGGCCTGTTGGCAGTTTAATAGAAATGAGTGTACCAGGGGGGTCTCGTGTAAATTCAAACACTGCTGTTCCTACTGCGGGGGTACCTCTCATCCCGAGATTAGGTGTTTTAAGAAAACTGGTAACCCCAAAGAACAAGCCAGCCACAGTGCCCCAAAAGGAAAGCCAGCTAAGACCCCTGACAAAACTACCAACTCCAATTAAACGGCATGGCCTGACACACCTCCTCAGTAAATACGATAATCTTGGGGAGGCTCAATTCCTACTGCATGGTTTTACAATTGGCTTTCGTATCCCGTCTTCAGCCCCACCTTCCAATGTCCCACCTCGCAATCAGAGCTCAGTGTTGCGAAATATGGAGGCAGCTCGAGAGAAGATCATGAAGGAGGTAGCATTAGGGCGGGTTGGGGGCCCTTTCACAGAACCACCTACCCATAATCTGGTTTGCTCCCCATTGGGTCTAGTTCCGAAAAAGGAGGAGGGTAAATTCCGTCTGATCCATAATCTGTCGAGTCCCCCAGGGCTCTCAGTGAACGATAAGTTAGACCCGGATCTGTGCTCAGTGAAGTATACCAAATTTGACACGGCTATTGAGAAATTGCAGGCATTTGGGGAGGGAGCCCTAATGGCTAAAGCCGATATTGAATCAGCCTTTCGATTACTGCCCGTGCACCCGGACGACACCAGGTTCTTGGGCTTCACATTTGACGGTAACTATTTTCTGGATTTGTGCATGCCTATGGGGTGTTCTATTGCCTGTGCAGTTTTCGAGACTTTCGCAAGGTTCCTAGAATGGGCGGTCGACCAGTTTCTGGCCTCGGACAACTCACATGCTGTAGTCCACTACCTGGACGATTTTCTGTTCATGGGTCCCGAGGGTTCCCAGTCGTGCAGGAAGGCCCTGCTGGGCTTCCAGCGCTTGGCTGAGGCGCTCGGAGTACCTTTGGCGGCGGAAAAAACCGAAGGCCCGACCACGTGTTTGACCTTCCTGGGCATAGAGATTGATACGACAGCAGGAATGTGCAGGCTGCCAAAAGTCAAGGTCGATGCCTTTAGGGCCGCTATTGATGGCTGCCTGGGGGCAAGGAAGGTAACCTTACATCAGCTACAAGTTCTTCTGGGTCAACTGAACTTTGCTCTGCGGGTCATTCCTATGGGCAGGGCCTTCTCCAGGAGTATAGCGAGGGCGATGTCTGGACTGCGGGCCAAACACCACAGAGTGAGGCTCTCAGCCGAAGTTAGAGAGGATCTTATGATTTGGAGAAGTTTTTTGAGGGACTTCAATGGCACGGTATTGTGGCGAGCAGCCTGTTCTTCTAATACGGATCTTGAGCTGTTCACCGACGCTGCAGGTAGTATTGGTTTCGGAGCTATATTCGGTCAAAAATGGTGTATGCAGTGCTGGCCAGATGACTGGATCGAGCGAGGCCTGACTACTAACATTTCCTTCCTTGAACTTTTCCCCATAGTGGTAGCTTTGCACTTGTGGGGAGATCTGCTGGCAAACAAGAGTATAGTATTCTGGTCGGACAACATGTCCGTAGTCATGGTGATTAATAGCCAGAGGGCCACCTGTACTTGGGTACTCAGGTTGTTGAAAGAATTGGTTTTGCAATGCCTGAGCCATAATGTCCAATTCACTGCGAAACATGTTCCAGGTGTAGAAAACAAAGCGGCTGATGCATTGTCTCGTTTTAAGTTAACAGAGTTCCGGGAGCAATGGCCCCAGGCGGAGACGTCAATGTCAGCCTTCCCAGCGGAGCTATGGAAGTTTGGTGCCCCACAGCCGCCGAGTTGATATCTGCATCCTTGTCATGATTCCCATCCCTCATTAGCCTTACATGCACATACATGCAGGCGTAGTTTTCCCACTCAAAAAACCCACCCCTGTCCCGTGCAACCAGCACGCCTGAGTTATGTTAATGTATGATTGTGTATTGTGACTCTGTGTTGTGCTTATAATGATACTATGTATGTTCATGCTTTTATTTGTTTTGCCAAGTGCTTGTTGGAAATCATTGCCGAGTTATTGAATTATGAGCCAAGCAAAGAAATACGAAATGGCCAGAGAGCTGCAGGTAAGAATGCAGAGAAAGGCTACAGACTTGAGGTCGAGGCGGGAGACAGTTAAGAAACAGAACGGAGATACCGGTTCAGCGCGCACGCTGAAAAACGGCACGCTGAAAAAAGACACGCACGTATTTGGCGCGCGATGCGCCAGCCTTCCTTGGGTGTGGCTGGGTGTGGCTCCCCTATAAAAGGCCACACCCAAAGTAAACCGGCGCTTTGCCTTCAGCCTTCGCCGCCCTCCAGAGGTGTCTCCTGAACAATCTTGAACTCCGTGGACGTCGGACTGCACTTTGGATTTCGAAGGTCTTCATCCTTCGCGTGCACTGGCTGCAAAGAAGAAAAGACACTTCTCAAGCTAAGTTGCAGTTTTCTTTTGTTTGTTTTATTTGGCGCCCGACGCAAGCAAGCTACCAGCAAATTACCGATCTAAAAAGACTCACCTGGAAAGATTTTAAACCTTTGAAATCAGTAGAGACTTTTAAAGAAAAGAGCAAATTTACAAGAACTTCTGAAATAGAGACTTTGAGAATTATCAAAGTGAAAAGTGTAAATGTTATTATTGTAGGCCAAATTGTTTTTCTTGTTTTATTATTGTGAATACTAGGAAGTGAAGGCGAGGAACTGCGTGGTGAGAATACTGAGTAAGTGAAAGCAGATTAAGGGGAAGCGTTGAGTAATGCAAACAAAATAGCAAGACAGTAACTCATCATTTCTCTTTAAATAATTGTTTACAGAAAATAAATACTGATCAAGCAATCTTCAACATCATCATTGACCTCGCCCAGACTACCCCCTTCACGACGACAACACGGACGCGACGCCACACCTTACCTAGTCGCAGGTAGGACTCTTCTAAAAGCACAGTGAAAACTTTAGAATCTAGATAGGGATAAATAAACAGTGTTAGAAATCAGTTTTTACAAAGGTTCTCCTTATTGCTTCGCAGGTCGACAATCAAGGAAGCAGGTAGCGTCCACGATCCGGCCTACCTCCCTGATTTCTATCTAATTACCTCAGTGTGATAAAACAGTCACTAGGTGTTGCCTAGAATTTGGGGAAGTGGGTCTATAACGTCTCTGCGAAATCACCTACAAGCAACCTACAGGTAAGGGTGCTTGTAACCTTGCCAGAAGGCAAAGCCCACGACGATATTTTCGCCCAGACGTTATGGATCCTTCTATCGCAAGTTCTCTGCAAGACATAACAACCTTGTTAACGGCTATTCAAGCCGAAAACGCAGCCCTTCGTAGGGATATCACTGATATCCAGAGTAATATGCAATCTGGTACAAGCCAGTGGAGCTTTCCCTCAGCACAAAAATCTGTACTGAAACCAGCTACTTTTCAGCCAGGGTTTCAAACCTTACACTCTGGTCCTAGTTCTTCCTCTACTCCAACTCAGATTCAGGTAGTGACTCCAGTGACAGTACCTTTAGCACCTCCCGAACGCTTTTTAGGAGATAGTAATAAGTTTTCGATTTTCTTAAATCAATGTCATCTGCATTTTATAGCTAAGCCAGCAGCCTTCCCAGATGACTCCTCTAAGGTAGCCTTTATTCTGTCATACCTAGGAGGGGACGCAGCCCTTTGGTCTGTGCCGATTGTAGAGCGCGATGACCCAATTCTATATAATCTTAGACTTTTTAAGAATACAATGAAAAAGTTATTTGCCAAGCATGTTTTTGTCCAGTCCGCAGACCATGAATTACTCCATCTCAAACAAGGGTCTTCGGATTTATTACATTACATTTCCCAATTCAATAGACTCGTTATTGAGGCTCGCTGGCCTGAAGAAAAAAGAGTTTCCCTTTTTTACAAGGGGCTTAGAGACGAGCTAAAAGACATGGTTACACAAATCTTAGACCCACCAGACACCATTGAAGATTTCATTGACTTAGTGGTTAAGCTAAATCATCGACTCTTAGAACGCAGAGGAGAAAAAGGTAAAACTGAAATTAAGGTGTTCTCCTTTAAGGAAAGGTACAACAGTACTAAACCTGAAAGCTCGTCAAAGTTGGACACTGGAGTAGAACCTATGCAAATAGGCACAATTAAAGGGCCCCTGAGTAAGGAAGAGAAGGACAAGAGAAGAAAATTGAATCAGTGTTTATATTGCGGCAAATCCGGTCATTTCGTCAAGGAATGTCCAGTTCGCCCAAATAAACCTAAAGGTAAGAACTCAGAGGTAGCTTTAGTTCAGCAGTCGGAAAACTAACTGGCTCGACTAATCACGAGGTCAGATTGTCGAGTGAGTTAACTAGCTTGGCCTCAATTACCCCGGAGATAGCTTCCCATCATCTTAGCATAACTATTACTTTACAATCTGGAACAGAGAAGGGGAAGGTATGGACTGTAGATGCTTTGATAGACTCAGGAGCTACAGGCAATTTCATAGACACCATGTTCTTGAAGAGACTAGAGTTTAAAACCAAGGCCAAAGAACACCCTGAAGTGGTCAAAGCAGTCGATGGTAAGGAGTTATCATCGGGACTGATCCAATTTCACACTGAAACTCTGTTAATGACCTGTTTACATAAACACAAGGAGGACATAACCTTTGACGTCATAGATGCCCCTCAATTCCGCTTAATTTTAGGTATACCTTGGTTAGTCAAGCATAATCCTAAAATTGATTGGGTGGAGAGAACTCTGCTATTTGACTCAGATCATTGTATATCCTCTTGCCTGACTACACCAGATTCCCAGGTGACGGTCCTAGGAAATAATTTTCCTCTGACTTCAAAGAGCATACTTCTGCTGGAAGGAATTCCAGAAGAATATTCTGATCTTCATGATGTGTTCGACAAAAAAAAGGCCAACACTCTACCCCCTCACCGGGATTTCGACTGTCGAATAGATTTGGTACCAGGGGCTACACTACCTTGTAGTAGAATTTATGCTCTCACCGAGAAAGAAAACGAACACCTAAGAGAGTACTTAGATGAATACCTGGCCAATGGATTTATCCGACATTCGAAATCACCAGTATCCTCCCCCATCTTTTTTATTCCAAAAAAGGGAGGTGAGTTGAGAACGTGCATCGACTATAGAGCCTTAAACAATGTTACCATCAAAAATAGATATTCTCTTCCGTTGATTCCAACACTTTTGGACCAATTAAAAGATGCCACGATATACACTAAATTGGATTTGCGAGGAGCTTATCATTTGGTTAGAGTCCGCAATGGAGACGAATGGAAAACGGCATTTCGTACTAAATTTGGTTTATACGAATACCAGGTCATGCCATTCGGACTCTGTAATGCTCCGGCAGCTTTTCAGTTTTTTATAAATGAGGTTTTGAGAGAATTCCTGGACATCTGTTGCATTGTGTACATAGATGACATTCTCATCTATTCTAAGAACACCATAGAACATGTACAACAAGTAAGGGCTATCCTTCGAAAACTACTTGACAACTCCTTGTACATTAAGCTGGAAAAGAGTGTCTTCCACACCACCAAAGTGGACTTCTTAGGTTATGTTCTGAGCCCAGATGGTATAGAGATGGATCCTAAGAAAATCCAGGCAGTTTTAGATTGGACCAGCCCTTCTTCAGTCAAACAGGTACAAAGTTTCTTGGGGTTTGCTAACTTTTATAGACGCTTCATATGTAATTTTTCGCAATTGGTAACCCCCATCACTAGGTTGTTGAAGAAAAACACAAAATTTGATTGGAATAGTGATGCTGAAGAAGCCTTTCAAAATTTAAAGAATCATTTCACTTCAGCACCTGTGTTAATGCACCCTGACCCTTCCAATCCATTCATTGTGGAGGCGGATGCCTCACAGTTTGCCATTGGAGGCATTTTGTCTCAAAGACACAAAGAAACTGGTCAAATGCATCCAATCGCATACTATTCAAGGAAACTAACTCCTACTGAACAGAATTATGCCATAGCTGACAAGGAATTGTTAGCCATAAAAGCAGTTTTCGAAGAATGGCGCCATTACTTGTTAGGGGCAAGACATCCAATAACAATTTATACAGACCACAGGAATCTACAGTTTTTACGTTCAGTGAAAGCTCTCACTCCTAGACAGTTAAGGTGGACAATGTTCTTTAACGATTATAATTTTGTTATTACTTACCGTCCTGGAAGGGAAAATCTAAAGGCTGATGCTTTGTCACGTTTGGGGACTGTCGAGGAGAAGGAGAGTTCGCTTAAAGAAGTTCAACCTGTATTACCTGAGACTTGTTTCAAGGTAGGAGTGGTGGTTACTGATGTAGTAGAAGACATTAAACTAAAAGTGCAGGAAAAGACTTTTCAAGAATGGAAAATTCTGTATCCTTTAATGCAAGTTAAAGAAGGTTTAATGTATTTGAATGAACAAATTGTTGTACCAACACAGGAACTGCAAAAAAAAGTGATACAATTACATCATGATCCTCTTACGTGTGCACATCCAGGAATTGCTAAAACCAGTCAGTTAATCAAAAGAAAGTTTTGGTGGCCTACCTTGTTGAATGACGTGAAAGAGTATATCGAGACTTGTGTAGTTTGCATTCAACATAAAACACAACATCAAGCACCTAGTGGACTTCTACTTCCCCTCCCGATTTCGCCTCAGCCTTGGCACACGATATCGCTGGACTTTATTGTGGAACTTCCTGAGACCAAAGAGGGGTATAACACTATTCTGACTGTGGTAGACCATTTCTCTCGAATGGCTCATTTTATCCCGCTAAAAAACATCCCTTCTGCAAGAGAATTGACTCAAATCTTCTCTAAGGAAATAATTAGGTTGCATGGAATCCCCTCTGTAATTATTTCTGACAGAGGTCCGCAATTTGTCTCTCACTTTTGGCAAAATTTAGGAGAAACTTTGAACATGGATATTCGCATGTCCTCAGGTTACCATCCTCAGACGGATGGTTTAACTGAAAGAAGGAATCAAACCATAGAACAGTTTCTTAGATGTGCTTTGGCTGAAGACGAAAGAGAGTGGTCGGATATTTTGTGGGTTTTAGAATTCGCTTTCAATAACTTAGACAATTCCTCCACCAGTCTGTCACCCTTCTTTTGTACCTATGGTTTCCACCCTAAAAATCTCCCAGAACAAATATGTATTCCTTCAGTCATACCATCATTAGAGGAACACATTACTAGATTGGTTCAAATTCAGAAGCAGGCTCAATATCACTTAGCTCAAGCGAAAGAAAGTCAAAAAGAGTCAGCAGACTTACATAGAAAACCATCTCCAAAATATTCAATCGGAGATAAAGTTTGGTTATCTACAAAGAATTTGAGAATGACTATTTGCAAAAAACTACGTCCCAAATACATTGGCCCATTTGTGGTGGAAAAGATAATAAATCCAGTCAGTATTAAACTCACCTTACCCAGTAGGTATAAGTTTCATTCGGTGTTTCATGTGTCATTGATCAAACCTTGTAATCCAATGACTAGATTTAAAAAGAATCCACCACCCATTCTTATTGATGGTGTCCCTGAATTTGAAGTTCAAAAAATTGTAGATGCTAAGAGAGTCCGAGGGAAACTGTTTTACTTAATTCATTGGAAAGGTTATGGTCCTGAAGAACGGACATGGGAACCACTTTCCAACGTTCAAAATTCTGCTCGATTGATCAGAAGTTTTCATCTTCGTTATCCAAATAAACCGAAACCTGTTCCACGGATTTTGGGAGGGATCTTGAGAGGGGAGTACTGTCATGATTCCCATCCCTCATTAGCCTTACATGCACATACATGCAGGCGTAGTTTTCCCACTCAAAAAACCCACCCCTGTCCCGTGCAACCAGCACGCCTGAGTTATGTTAATGTATGATTGTGTATTGTGACTCTGTGTTGTGCTTATAATGATACTATGTATGTTCATGCTTTTATTTGTTTTGCCAAGTGCTTGTTGGAAATCATTGCCGAGTTATTGAATTATGAGCCAAGCAAAGAAATACGAAATGGCCAGAGAGCTGCAGGTAAGAATGCAGAGAAAGGCTACAGACTTGAGGTCGAGGCGGGAGACAGTTAAGAAACAGAACGGAGATACCGGTTCAGCGCGCACGCTGAAAAACGGCACGCTGAAAAAAGACACGCACGTATTTGGCGCGCGATGCGCCAGCCTTCCTTGGGTGTGGCTGGGTGTGGCTCCCCTATAAAAGGCCACACCCAAAGTAAACCGGCGCTTTGCCTTCAGCCTTCGCCGCCCTCCAGAGGTGTCTCCTGAACAATCTTGAACTCCGTGGACGTCGGACTGCACTTTGGATTTCGAAGGTCTTCATCCTTCGCGTGCACTGGCTGCAAAGAAGAAAAGACACTTCTCAAGCTAAGTTGCAGTTTTCTTTTGTTTGTTTTATTTGGCGCCCGACGCAAGCAAGCTACCAGCAAATTACCGATCTAAAAAGACTCACCTGGAAAGATTTTAAACCTTTGAAATCAGTAGAGACTTTTAAAGAAAAGAGCAAATTTACAGGAACTTCTGAAATAGAGACTTTGAGAATTATCAAAGTGAAAAGTGTAAATGTTATTATTGTAGGCCAAATTGTTTTTCTTGTTTTATTATTGTGAATACTAGGAAGTGAAGGCGAGGAACTGCGTGGTGAGAATACTGAGTAAGTGAAAGCAGATTAAGGGGAAGCGTTGAGTAATGCAAACAAAATAGCAAGACAGTAACTCATCATTTCTCTTTAAATAATTGTTTACAGAAAATAAATACTGATCAAGCAATCTTCAACATCATCATTGACCTCGCCCAGACTACCCCCTTCACGACGACAACACGGACGCGACGCCACACCTTACCTAGTCGCAGGTAGGACTCTTCTAAAAGCACAGTGAAAACTTTAGAATCTAGATAGGGATAAATAAACAGTGTTAGAAATCAGTTTTTACAAAGGTTCTCCTTATTGCTTCGCAGGTCGACAATCAAGGAAGCAGGTAGCGTCCACGATCCGGCCTACCTCCCTGATTTCTATCTAATTACCTCAGTGTGATAAAACAGTCACTAGGTGTTGCCTAGAATTTGGGGAAGTGGGTCTATAACGTCTCTGCGAAATCACCTACAAGCAACCTACAGGTAAGGGTGCTTGTAACCTTGTCAATCCTTGGCTCCAAGGACTATGAGTATGTATCAGAAGTCATGGGAGTCGTATATGGCATACCTGAGGGGGGTGGGCGTAGCGGGCATCTTTGCCCCCCAGAGTGTATTAGGCTTCATCGTGCAGCAGAAAGAGCAAGCGAAGTCGGTAGCATTCATGAAAAGGCAGTTGTCGGCGTTAGCATTTTATGCGGGTCTACGGGGGGTGTCTGATCCGACAAAAGATCAGAGAGTTAGAAGAGCAATGAGAGGTTGGGAGCGCCTAGCGCCCGGGGAGAAAGATTGTAGGAGGCCGATAGACGTAGAAAAACTGATAAAAATCTTAGGAGCTCTCCCTTTCGTTTGTTTCTCCCAGTATGAGACACAATTGTTCCGGGTGGCCTATACCTTAGCCTTTTGTGGGGCGCTGCGAATTTCAGAATTACTTCCAGCGTCTAAATCGGATAAGGAAGGGGGTCTGAGGTGCTCTGATATAATCGAGTCCAAAGGTGTCCTGCGGCTGAGGGTGCGGAGATCGAAAACGGATCCGCTGGGTAGAGGTACCTGGTTACAACTGGGTAGAGTAGAGGGTGAGCCCTTCTGTCCGGTCAATTTGCTGAGGGTATTTCTACAAGTCAGGCCCCAGGGAACCGATGATAGACTCTTGATTCATGAGAATGGGTTACCCCTTACCAGGTTCCAGTTCACTCGAGTAGTTAAAATGGCCTTGGCACGGATCGGAGTGGATCCGGCCGAATTTACATCACATTCGTTTAGAATTGGAGCAGCGACAACGGCTGCTGGCCTAGGCCTACCCGAACAGGTAATCAAAAGGTTGGGTCGCTGGAAATCATCTTGTTATGAACGTTATATCCGCCCGCAATTAGTCTGACGTATCTTTAGCTTGCGTCCCTTTTGGTGAATCGGCTGCCTCTATCTCTTCACATTTACTCTTCATATTTACTTTAGGTACCTCCCCTAAGAGAACCCAAATCTGTTGGTGTGGCCACTCCTTCATTCGCAGGGCCGGGGCGCACTTCGAAAAGACACTCAAGGACAGGGTGACCATGATGCGAGGTTGTGACCATCATTGGGTGGGGATAGGCGGGCAACGCCTGGCGGACGTCCCGAGGGATGTAAAAGCGGCTTTGGCAAAAGGCACGCCTTCGCCAGATGTATTCGTGTTGCACTGTGGAGGCAACGACATGATTCCAGGCGGGAGGAGAGAAGTGAAGGAGTCTCTGTTTTCTACCCTAGCAGCAATCAAACACATTTTCCCAGAAGCTATAGTACTGTGGTCGGAAGTCATCCCGAGACTCGTGTGGGCTCGGGGCGCACCCATCAAAGCAATAAACAGATCGGTCAAAAGACTGAACCAATCGGTGGCGGAAATCATGAAAAAATCGAGTATTAAAGCGATTCGCCATAAATTAATTCAGGCAGAAAGGCCGGAGCTATATGCAGAGGACGGAGTCCACCTGTCAGAGGCGGGTATGGAGATATTTATAGAAACAGTTCTGGGAGCCGTCTCCGAAGCTCTTGAGCGCAGGGGGGGGAGGTTGAGTCCGCCAGTAAGCTCCTCGTCCTGTGGCGGGGTTCCGGACAAGAATACCACGGGAACTTCTTGTCCAGAGACAGTTAACTTTGAACAGGTTTGCTAAATCAGTATGGACTCTGGGCTGGCGGGAGAGTTGGGGCCGACCTGCTGGTGGCCTTGGTTTTTCAGCCCTACCCCAGAGGCCGCTGGTTGCCCAAGGGGGAGCTTTCCTCACCTGCGGCTCTGTTGACCAGAAGGGGGTTAACGTTATGGGGCAGGCGATCTGGATTGTGGCCTGCTGGCGCAACCCTGAAGTCAAATAAAAGGCCCAGTGGAATGGGCGGTGAATGTATATATTGTATTATAAGTGCAAATTTATTCTTAATACTGTATTGGAATATGTACGAATAAATAAAGAGATTGGTGGGTCAATGAGGTAATTGACCAGAGAACTTAAATTTTAATAAACAAGCAGCACACTGCAGAAAATCAAGTACGACTCCCGAGTTTGATGTGGGGTTGGGTCCTTGTAAAGCATGCAGTGTGGCGGGGGGAGAATGCACTTTGTCTGCCATCTATGGAAGGCGCCAACCCCATCGGGGAATGGCGTCGTTAGTGGCAGCCAAAGGGCTGACCCGGAGCCGGGTCACTTCCGGTTGCGTGACCCGGAAGTGAGCGTCGCGTCAGGACCAATGGGGAACAAAAGGTCGGGGTACGCCCCGGAAGCGTTAGTAGGGCGCGAGGCTTAAAAGCCCGCGACCAGCCTAGAGGCCCCCTCTTTGTCCGCTGATCATCCAGGAGTCGGACGTCTCCAAGAGAAGACACCCACCCACCCATCCCTATTTATAAGGATTCAATTAGGGCAATAGCGGGGTTCCGGACAAGAATACCACGGGAACTTCTTGTCCAGAGACAGTTAACTTTGAACAGGTTTGCTAAATCAGTATGGACTCTGGGCTGGCGGGAGAGTTGGGGCCGACCTGCTGGTGGCCTTGGTTTTTCAGCCCTACCCCAGAGGCCGCTGGTTGCCCAAGGGGGCGCTTTCCTCACCTGCGGCTCTGTTGACCAGAAGGGGGTTAACGTTATGGGGCAGGTGATCTGGATTGTGGCCTGCTGGCGCAACCCTGAAGTCAAATAAAAGGCCCAGTGGAATGGGCGGTGAATGTATATATTGTATTATAAGTGCAAATTTATTCTTAATACTGTATTGGAATATGTACAAATAAATAAAGAGATTGGTGGGTCAATGAGGTAATTGAACAGAGAACCTAAATTTTAATAAACAAGCAGCACACTGCAGAAAATCAAGTACGACTCCCGAGTTTGATGTGGGGTTGGGTCCTTGTAAAGCATGCAGTGTGGCGGGGGGAGAATGCACTTTGTCTGCCATCTATATTGCCAGAAGTTAGCTTCACTTCTCGACCTACAACAATTTACAGGTAACAAAGATATATAAGGAGGGCTAATTGTACTAAGCGTTAAAAGCCGCGCTTTGTAAGAACCACAATACACCTTGTGGAACGGTGTAGCCCAAGTAGCAGGTAGTGTCAGTAGAACCCGGACAGAGAAAACGGGAATCCCCAGTATATAAACAATAATGGCAGATGCACTTGTACCAAACTAAACAATAGCAATAAACGAAAGAACAGGTGGCGAGCCCGCACTCCTCAGGTATACTTGCATGACAGGATAAGGCTTGCAACAAGAATTCTACTGGAGTCCTGACCACGCTGGCACTTCGTCGGCGTTGATTGCTCCAACGAGGACTGACCACGCTGGCTCTTCGTCGGCGTCGTGCTGATCAGATTTCTGACCATGCTGGCTCTTCGTCGGCGTCGTGTTGAACAAGATTTCTGACCACGCAGGCTTTTCATCAGCGTAGTTCACGGTAAATCAACTCCGAGAGAGAACTGGGGTACTGCAGGTAGAGGAGGGGACAGAGAGCAAGAGATTAATGCCACAACGGTAACTGTATGAACTTTGGTTCCCCCCCTTTGATTCAACACTCACCAGTTTCTCAACCCCATGTATCCGAGAAGGAATCCAAGAATACGCACTGCGCACTAGCGAAAAGATTGCCAGAAGTATGGAGAAGTTAGCTTCACTTCTCGACCTACAACAATTTACAGGTAACAAAGGTATATAAGGAGGGCTAATTGTACTAAGCGTTAAAAGCCACGCTTTGTAAGAACCACAATACACCTTGTGGAACGGTGTAGCCCAAGTAGCAGGTAGTGTCAGTAGGACCCGGACAGAGAAAACGGGAATCCCCAGTATATAAACAATACTGCTACGAGAGAATACGGAACAAGATTGACAAGCCCCGTTGTGTTCCGGAGGTGGAGTTTATATAAGGTCCTCCCATTGATTCAACCCCCAGCGCCGGATGGCCTTCTGGGACTTGTAGTATTTCCGTAAGGGGCGGTCAGTACGGAATCTTTTGCATTTGGCTGTGTCGATGGTAGCGATCGCTACAGAACCCCCTCTCAGGGACCGCCGTCCCGGCGGACGTCCTGGCTTCCCGGGATACTGCTCATGGAATTGTTCAACCAAATCGGGACAATGTAGATGGTCCACAGGCTCCCAGGTTCTGTCTTCGGGGCCAAATCCTTTCCAATCGACCAGGTACTGAATCCTGCCACGTACCATGCCAGGATGGACAGTACCTCATATTCCTCATGTCCTTCGATTCCCACAGGACGAGGACGTTCAGGCAACCTCACGCTTGGAAGACAAGGACGTAGGAGCGATACATGAAACACAGGATGAATTGTCCACGACACTGGCAACAAGAGTTTCATGGCTACAGCGTTATTACTTCACAAATACCATAGGGACCAAACATATTTAGGTTTCAACTTCGTAAGTCCTTTAATATGCAGGTTGCGCGTAGAAAGCCAGACTTTGTCTCCAACCTTATACTCAGGTTCCGGGGTCCGTCTCTTATCAGCAATTCGCTTCTGGGCTGTTTGGGCTTTTTCCAAATTGTTCCGAGCCTCGATCAGAATTGCTCGAAGACGAGCATGATGTTCATGAATGGCAGGAACCAAGGATTCCGCCGGCCATTCAAATGGAAGCATATTCTGGTGGAATCCATAAAGGCAAAAGAACGGAGAACAACCCAGGGTGGTATGTACCACGTTATTGTAGGCGAATTCCGCTAACCACAAAATGATGGTCCAATCCGTGGTGTTTTGTAATGTAAAACATCGCAGGTATTGTTCAAGCGTCTGATTCAGACGTTCCATTTTACCATCCGTTTGCGGATGGTATCTGGACGAGAGACGAGCATCTATCTGCAGAATGGTACATAGAGATTTCCAAAAACGAGAGGTGAATTGTGTTCTCCGATCCGTAATTAACACACTCGGCAATCCGTGTGGTCGTACGATGTGTTGCAGGAAGACTTTGGCTAAGTCACTGGAGGAAGGCAGACCAGGTAAAGAGATAAAATGTCCCATTTTTGTAAGATGGACAACTACCACCAGAACGACCGTTTGTTTCTCACAAGGGGGCATTTCCACAATAAAATCCATGGACAAGGTATGCCATGGCTTGGGTGGAATCGGTAATGGCTTCAACAGTCCTGGTGGTTTGATATGACTGGCTTTTCCCTGTGCGCAGATCGCACAGTTTTTTACATATTCCTTAGAATCAGCTCTGACACCAGGCCACCAAAATGATCGCTCCACATTAGCGGTGGTCTTGTGAATGCCCATGTGTCCCGCTAAAGCAGAATCATGTGCCCATTCCAAGACTTTGCTTTGCAACGCAGTTAGGGGTGTATATAAGGCATGGAAATGATATGCTAACTGATCCTTTTCGCATCGATTGTCAGGCTCTTCTTGCACCCAAGCTGCTATGTCCTGGTCAGTTAGAGCGACTCTAACGTCTTTTAGAAAATCTTCGGAAGTGATTAAGGCAATGGACAGTTCCGAATGTTCGGTCCCCTTAAGAATGAAAGGGGGATCCATAGGAGCTACTACTTCTTCATCTTCCAACCTGGAGAGCGCATCTGCTTTTCCGTTACGGGTCCCAGGTCTATATTTGATCACAAAATCAAAGTCTGAGAAGAAGAGGGTCCACCTCAGTTGACGAGGAGTCAAAGCCTTTGCTGTTTTCAAGAACAACAGGTTACGATGATCTGTGATGATTTCGACAGTATGTAATGCCCCTAGGAGGTAGTGTCTCCATTCTTCACACGCTCTTTTGATAGCTAAGAGCTCTTTGTCAGTGATGGTATAATTGACTTCACACGGGGTGAGCTTCTTAGAGTAATATGCCACAGGGTGAAGCTTACCTGTGGTAGGGTGGCGTTGGGACAGGACTCCCCCAAGAGCATACTGTGATGCGTCAGTTTCCAACACAAATGGCATCTTAGGGTCTGGATGTCGAAGAATGGGTGCTTGCGTAAACTTCTCTTTCAGAAGTTGAAATGAGTTCTCGGCTTCCTCTCCCCATCTGAAAGGGACATTTTTCCTCAAGAGGGCAGTGATGGGATGGATGACCTTAGAAAAATCTTGAATGAAACGCCGATAATAGTTGGCAAAACCAAGAAAGCTCTGCACTGACTTGACGTTTCGTGGCGTTTTCCAAGTTAGGATGGCCTTAACCTTACTCATGTCCATTCGAAACCCTTGAGCATCGATAACATAACCTAAGAAGGCAACTTCTTGAGCATGAAAAAGGCATTTTTCCAGCTTGGCATACAGTGAGTTTTGTTGTAGCCGTTCCAACACAGTTCTTACATGTGTGATGTGGTCTAACGGAGATGCAGAATAGATTAAAATATCGTCAATGTAAACCACACAAAATGACTCCAAGCACCCCCTTAACACCTCGTCCATAAAGAACTGGAAGGCGGCTGGGGCGTTGCATAGGCCAAAAGGCATCACCCGATATTCATAGAGACCAAACTTAGCTCTAAACGCAGTCTTCCACTCGTCCCCCTTCATTACGCGTACGAGATGGTAAGCCCCGCGGAGATCGAGTTTGGTGAAATAGCGAGCTCCCTTCAACTGATCCATCAACACAGGAACTAGGGGCAGAGGATAACGGTTCTTGATTGTTACTTTGTTGATGGCTCGATAGTCAATACAAGGTCGCAGCTCCTCGCAGTCCTTCTTGGGTATAAAGAACATGGGCGACGAGGCAGGAGAGGTGGAGTGTCTTATGAACCCAGATGCCAGATTGTCCTCTGTATAGGTTTTTAGATATAGCGTCTCCTTTTCTGTCAGGGCATACACCCTGCTGCAAGGGATATCCGCACCCGGAATGAGGTCGATCCTACAATCGTAGGTGCAATGGGGAGGCAATTGGGTGGCTTTTTGTTTGTCGAACAAGGCGTGAAAATCACTGTACTCATTGGGTAATGCTGTGGCACAGAAAAAGGAATCAACTGAACATGCACTCGCTAAGTAAGTAGCGGGAGATGGATCAGGTGGGAAGTCATGGTTTATCCCGTCCTGACAATGTTCTTTACAATACTCGGAAGTCATACAGACTGTACGAGACGCCCAGCTTACCAAAGGATTATGCAGCGTCAGCCAGGGCATACCTAGAATGAGACGGAACTGTGGGGCATCAATAAGGTCGAACTGGATGTACTCACAATGATCTTCTCCGAATCTCATTAACAAGGCAAGCGTATGGTACGTGACAGGGCCTGAAGTCAGTACAGTACCATCCACTGTTTTAACGGTTTCAGGTATATGTTTCTTTTCACAGGGGATACCCATGCGGAATGCATAGTCTTGATCGATATAGTTCCCTGTAGCCCCCGAGTCTAACAAGGCATCGAGTCTTAAAGGGTCCTGATTAGCTACCCATAAAGAAACACTCAAGTTCATATGGGCGACTGCAGGGTGTAGGGTATTTGCGACATAAGGGGAGACCTTATCAGGTGGTCGTCTCAAATCAGAGGTCTCTATCTGATCGGAGACCTTCAGTTTTCCGCCGGCTCACTTGAGCTAAGAGCAGCCTGCACTCGAGGAAGGGGATTTTTCCTTAGAACGTAATTCCTGGCTCTACATTCATTGATGAAGTGCCCACCTTTGCCACAATATAGGCAAAGTTTGAGCCTCCGTCGCCTGTCCCTTTCTTCCCTGGTGAGAGGACCACGTATTCCCCCTATTTGCATGGGTTCCGGTCCTTCTGGTGTCTTTACTTTTTCTTCACCCCCCTGCCGGGGTTTAACCATGGGGTATGAGTATCTATTGTCTCCCTTGTTTCTATCCCCTTTTCGTTCCAGCAACCGGTGATCTAGTTGGACGGTCAAATCTATTAATTCCTCACAGGTAGAAGGCAATTGCACCACCTGTGCTAATACGTCCTTCAATTCTCCCCGGAGGCCTTGATAAAACAAGGAAATCCGCTTCTGAGCCGGCCAATCCGTTTCTACGATAAGGCGATTAAATGTGGTTATGTAGAACAACACATCCTGGGATCCTTGTCTTAAGGTCATTAATTGGTGATCTAGGGACAACATATGGGACTTTCTGTCAAATAATGTACGTAGTTCTAGGCAAAAATTGGAAAAATTATGCAAACCAGGGTCATTCCTTTCCTGTAAAGGAATGGTCCAACTGGACGCATTCCCTCCCATGTAGGACATCATGAAGGCTGTTTTGGAAGCCTCATCCTGAAAAACCATAGGCTTACATAGGAAATGTAGACAGCATTGATTCAAGAACGTCTCAAATTTTCGCGGGTCTCCATAAAACCTTTCGGGGGGAGCTAGAGGTATTCCATGATTTTGGATTATATGGACCGTGGGAGTGGTCTCGGTAGAAGTGGATGGGGCTGCAAACGAACCCCCTGTTTGGAAGGAAGAAGGCGGCTGCAAGGTAGCCGGCCTAATCAACGGTTTCACCACCGGCTCTTTATGTGCAAGGTCGGACATGTCTTTGTGTAAATCAGAGACCTCTTTATATAAAGCCTGGTTCTCTGCACGGGAGGTTTGAACCTCTTGTTGAAGTTCTGTAAAGCTCTCCAACAAGGAAGTGAGAATAGTATTGGTATCCATCGTCTAGGCTGGGCTGTACTCTTGGGCTTGTCAATCTGTCGGGATTGAAAGCAGTGCAAGAATACGCAAGCGCCACTAACCTCACTCTGATGGCCAGCAGAGACGATAGACGATAGTCCTCCCAATTCCCCACAGCACAAACCCAAACAATGGAATATACCCACTATTCGTGCCTGTACTGAAAGGGGCCGGGAGGTGGATTGGCATCGGGGGAATGGTACTTCTGGTATTGTCTGGTTGTTACACCTCGAGGTTACTGGTACTGGGACACTGCAGGTAGAGGAGGGGACAGAGAGCAAGAGATTAATGCCACAACGGTAACTGTATGAACTTTGGTTCCCCCCCTTTGATTTAACACTCACCAGTTTCTCAACCCCATGTATCCGAGAAGGAATCCAAGAATACGCACTGCGCACTAGCAAAAAGATTGCCAGAAGTACGGAGAAGTTAGCTTCACTTCTCGACCTACAACAATTTACAGGTAACAAAGGTATATAAGGAGGGCTAATTGTACTAAGCGTTAAAAGCCACGCCTTGTAAGAACCACAATACACCTTGTGGAACGGTGTAGCCCAAGTAGCAGGTAGTGTCAGTAGAACCCGGACAGAGAAAACGGGAATCCCCAGTATATAAACAATAATGGCAGATGCACTTGTACCATACTAAACAATAGCAATAAACGAAAGAATAGGAGGCGAGCCCGCACTCCTCAGGTATACTTGCACGACAGGATAAGGCTTGCAACAAGAATTCTACTGGAGTCCTGACCACGCTGGCTCTTTGTCGGTGTTGATTGCTCCAACGAGGACTGACCACGCTGGCTTTTCGTCAGTGTCGTGCTGATCAGATTTCTGACCATGCTGGCTCTTCGTCGGCGTCGTGTTGAACAAGATTTCTGACCACGCAGGCTTTTCATCAGCGTAGTTCACGGTAAATCAACTCCGAGAGAGAACACCCAATACTGCTACGAGAGAATACGGAACAAGATTGACAAGCCCCGTTGTGTTCCGGAGGTGGAGTTTATATAAGGTCCTCCCATTGATTCAACCCCCAGGGCCAGACGGCCTTCTGGGACTTGTAGTATTTCCGTAAGGGGCGGTCAGTACGGAATCTTTTGCATTTGGCTGTGTCGATGGTAGCGATCGCTACATTGCTAGTTCCCAATACATCTAGGGAATTTGTCATCAGAAAAAAACTGTCATGTAACACCACATACAGTGTATATGTTTTAATATGTCCGTGCGACAAGTGGTACGTTGGAAGCACCACGCATGAGGCTAAAAAACGGGTGCTTGAACATCTACGTGCCATAGGGGTTACAACAAACAATATCCCATTGCTCGCAATTTCCGTGAGATGCGCATGCAAGATGAGAATCTAGTACAGATGGTTGTAATTGATTGTGTAAATTTGGGTGTGCGAGGTGGTAACAGGGAACTGTCACTTCGCAAACTAGAATCTCGTTATATAATAGACTTTGATTGTTGGACACCCAAAGGCCTTAATGTAAGTGAGGAGCTATCAATTCATCTGTATGAGTAATTGAATTCTGACTGCTGACTATTTTGCACTTTATTATACTGCTTGCTTTTAAATTATGCTGTTTTTAATTATTTTTAGGATGTGGGCACTTCTATTTATTGTTGACGGACAAATCAGTATGATGCCGGGTTACATTGGTTGAAAGTTTAATAATTGCCCACTGGGGCATGGACTAAAGATAATATTGCAGCATTGAATTACTAACTAAGATCACGTTGATTAAAAAGGCCACTGGGGAGTGGAACTAGTGGAAACCTTTGTATTTACATGATACTATGGTTACAGAAGTATCTCCAAGCTATCAATCTTCGGAGACAAATGAACTGCTGCCATATTAGGACACCATGACAACAACCAATGACAATACAGTTTACTTGTTTGTGTACTATCACGTGTCACTGAACTTTTCCTGGTTTTGGTATCTTAACCATGAATTTACAACATTCCATGTACAATATATTACCCTGCTAATTGGAACTTTGTTGGCATTTCTACGATGTATTTTACATGAGTTGTAGTAGATATTGTATTAATTATATTTTTTTGCTACCATTCGGGTTTACATTTTAACGGTATTAATGTTTACAACAGAATGAGTAACGATCTGGTACAATAATGTGATATAATACGCATTTGCTTACTTTTACAACTGCCACTGCTCCATGCCAAAATGTCCGCCGCTATTTGCACATTGCACATTGGTGTTTTTATATGATCACGTATTTAAGATGGCGTCTAGATTAATTTGGTGAGTGCGAACAAGCCGTAATGGTGAAACGCGTCGTTTTTCTACTGGCCTAATAAAACTTCACTTGCAAGTCAACCTGGGTGTCCGAGCATCATCCTTATCAGGAAGTGTGTTGGAGCGAATTTATTGGGATACCGGTTACTCTTCTGGGACCACCCACGACGCCGTTGATCTTTATACCGGTAATGGTGGAGGAGCATATATATATTACCTACTGGCGGTCGCCAGTAGGTAGTTATCGTTAGGATTATTTTGAATAGGGAAATCGCAACATTCTATTGTGAATAACTTTGGCGCCGGTTGAGGAATCTGCCTGAAAATGTCATCAAATTTGCCTGGCGGCGCTCCGGTCCTTCCCTGAAAGTTTTGGGGGGATTCATCAAGCGGGGGCCGAGAAAAAAGGGGGGTCCCAGAATGTGTTTTCCCAATGTTAATTTCCATGGGGCGGTCGACCTCACTTTTAGCCCGAACGGCTGAATGGATTTCCACCAAACTTGGCAAAATTGTAGGGACTGGTAGCCTGATGTGCCTTTGCTATGTCTCAAGATATGTGCTCCAGTGGATTTTGAGTAATTTAGGTTCAAATAAATATATATATCTATAAGCGCGCCCTGGTACGTGCACCGGGGCGCGAACCAGCGCGCTACGCGAGTTCGCGCGCGGAAACCTGATTGGCTCTCGGGTGTCTGTCAACATTCCAAACAGTCCGGAGCGGCCGCCATCTTGTGTCTCGTTAGGATCGAGACACAAGAGGTGGCAAAAACAAAGGGGGAAATTACCAAAAAGGGGGCAGAGTAGACCCCCCCGAGCCCCTAGGTTTGATGTGGGGGCCAAAAATGGGCCCCGCGGGGCAAGAAAAAAAAAATTCGATTTGCGCGGGGGGAGCACCCGGTACGCGCACCGTGGAGCGTACCGGGGAGCGTACCATGGGGGAAAAAGAATGACAGAGTTTTTAAAAAATGTAGCCTTTTTTTATAAATTGGAGGTAGTTCTAAAAAGAACTGTTTTTACTTCTTTTTGTTGTTTTATATTTTTTTATGTTTTTTTGAGCATTTTGTACTTTTTTTGGCTTTTATGAAAAACTTTATATTTTTTTGTTATTTTTATGGGGAGAAACAAAAAACAGGGAATTGTAAACGGCTCAACTGGAGCAAAAAAAATCAGGAAAAAATTACTGTTTTTTGGGGCAATTGTGGTTGTCACCAGCATGGTTGATGAGCTTTATGCTTTGCTCACCATAGGTGATGGTCTCACCACAAAATATACAAGGGATCTTGTATTGCCCAAACTGGGGTTGTACGTTTGGGACCATCTGGTCCCGATGGAGTGGGTTACTTTCTTTTGGAGGTGCTGGGTGAAGATTGGAGAGGGTTTGTGGCCAGTTCTCGGAACTCTGCCGCAGCATAATTGTTGGGATGCCTGCGCTGCATGTGGCGAATCATGGTGTTATTGCCAAATGAGTATTTTTTGTTAGGGTTCCCCCTTGAAAGTTCCATGTTGCAGATTAGGCAAGTCACCGTTGGCGCATTCACCTTTTTGAGGCCACTTGGGATTGAAAAAATCTCCCATACAATGTGCGGCTTTGGCCTATATGGGGTATTGTCGTCTGGCAGGAATGTCCTCCTCCCCTCCTCCTCCTCTTCCTCTTCTTCATCTCCACCAGTGTGGTGTTGTGGTGGTCCTCTTGGTGCTGGTGGTGGTGGTGGTGGTGGCTGAGATGCTCCTGCTGCTGCTGCTACTGAAGCCATTTTTCAGTCCAAAAAAGTACAGAGAGGTCTTTCAACAGGTCTTCCTCACTCAAAGTACAAAGTGAGAATGAGGAAAAAAGGTGGGGGCTTTCATCATTAGGAAAAAAAAACTGTCCTGAACCAATGAAAAGTATTAATTTCAGGTCACATGACCAGGGCTTTCACCATTTGGAAACCAAAACTGTCTTGAACCAATAAAAAGTGTTATATTTAGGTCACCTGACCCGACGCGCTTACACTACGCGCCTCCGGGCGTCGCAAAAGCGCGTCGGATGCTTACGTTGCGCGATCAGATGCGCTCGAGTGCTTCCGGGTGCGTTTACGCCATGCGTAACACGCGGACACGGCTACGCGATACGTCACGATGATGTTTTCATTCGCGGCAAAAACGCTAACGGGATTCTCACCGGTATGCGCCCTGGGGCGCACCGCAAGACTGCGCTCTCCAGTGCGCGTCCAGGGCAAAAAAAAACAAAAAAAAACTATGAACAATATACATACAAAAAATAGTATTACATATTTATACATTATAGGATTCATTATAAAAAATATTACATTTCATAGCTATAGAAATTTTCTATTAAAAAACCTTTGAAATTCACTGAAAAAACCAAAGGTTTCACACCAGTTATAGTTAGGATTTAGCATTTAAAAAACCTATGAAATTCACAGAAAAAACCATAGGTTTCACACCAGTTATAGTTAGGAATTAGCATTTAAAAAACCTTTGAAATTCACTGAAAAAACCATAGGTTTCACACCAGTTATAGTTAGCTGGAAATTTTACTGACATAAAACCATTGAAATTCCCACGTTATAGTTAGTTGGACTCACTATAACTGCGCACCTGCAATGCACTGCTGATGACGTCACATATTACATCACTCATGACATGGTCAGTGACATTACTCATGACATCACTGATAACACCATCCTTGTGACAGACTGACAGACCTCCTTTCAGTGTAATGTAACCCTTGAAACACATATTCAAAAATAGAAACTAACATTTAAAAAAAATGGAGATACCCATACCAGTTACAACAACCAATTCAGTAATTCCACCATCTATATACACATCCACTCATTCAGCAACAGTTCTATATAGTCACTCATACATATCCTCAGTCATCATATGTAGTGATACACATATACATCCTCTTACACACCGACAGTCTTCTAAAAGTTACTCACACACATACTCACACATGCAAATAAACTATTGAACATCCATTTATTTGCACATACAGCTATACACACACTAGCACATTACTTCTAAGGAAACTTACACATACTTACTCTCTTAATCAATCACTTATAGAAACAAATACTTATTTAAACAGGAACTCTTTCAATCTCTCACTCTCACACATACTTACTTATATACATCAATACTCACATATACTAGATTAAAACAGATGTAGTTACTCATAAAGACACTAGTGAGGCAGGCATTCAATCACTAACACATATATACACACTCATCCACCCATACAGTCCTGCACATATGCTGTCTTCAAAACACATACAAACAGTGATTCAGTCACCAACCCATGCAGCCACTTATACACAAAGTGAAACACTGATACATATATTTAAATATTTAAAAATTACTCGCTAATATATGTATTCACTAAGATACACTTAATAAGCCAGTTAACCAATCAATATTTTATTAAAAAAACATCCATTTACACACTTATTTAAACATTTATTCTTCCATCGACCTTTACAAATACATATATAAAACATATTTATTTTTCAGAAAGACACACATTCACTGGATGGTGTCATCAGTGATGTCATGAGTGATGTCACTGAACATGTCATGAGTGTTGTAATATCTGACGTCATCAGCAGTGCATTGCAGGCGCGCAAGTTATAGTGAGTCCAACTAACTATAACGTGGGAATTTCAATGGTTTTATATCAGTAAAATTTCCAGCTAACTATAACTGGTGTGAAACCTATGGTTTTTTCAGTGAATTGAATAGGTTTTTTAAATGCTAATTGCTAACTATAACTGGTGTGAAACCTATGTTTTTTTCAGTGAATTTCAAAGGTTTTTAAAATGCTAATTCCTAACTATAACTGGTGCGAAACCTATGTTTTTTCAGTGAATATATATATATATATATATATATATATATATATATATATATATATATATATATATATATATATATATATATATATATATATATATATCGTATGATAATTTGATTAAAAATTAGGGGAAAACCATGATGTTGTTATAAAGAAATCAGATAAGGGGAGAAACTTAGTACTGTGGCCAAAAAAAGTTGCAGTCAAGAAGCACAGAGGCAACTAAATGAAGAAAGCTGTTATATAAAATCCAGCACAAAAGAGTACGATAGAACCAAAATAATACTACAAAAACAGTTGGCACAATGGAGAAGGGAAGGCCTCATATCTAATGAAGAGTACAAGTTTATGTATAATGAATTCCCAGTGTTACCTGTGTTATACTTAATCCCTAAAATACATAGAAAATGTCATGCCTGTTCCCGGCAGGCCAATTATATCTGCCATCAATAGTGCAGGCAAGAAGGTTGGTTAATATATTGACTACTTCTTACAGAACCTAGTGAAGGGCCTGCCTAGTTATATCAGAGATAATGGTAATTTTCTTAAGAAAACAGAACATTTGACATGGACAGATGATCTATATCTGATCACGCTTGATATAGAATCATTATACACCAGTAAAGACCATACTCAAGGACTAAGGGCAGTGAAACATTTTTTGGATACCAGGTCCAGTGAATTCTATGAACACAACAAGGTTATTTTAGAGCTCATCACATGGTGCCTTTAATAACAACTTTTTTCTTTTTAACAAAGATATTTTTAAACAACTGAGAGGTGTGGCGATGGAGGCCTGTTTCTCCCCGAGCTATACATGCTTGCATGTAGGCTGGTGGGAGGAACAGGTCCTCAAAAAAACACATCAAGCATCATTTGAGTCACATGTGGTGACATACCTGAGATACATAGACAATGTCTTCATGTTGTGGAGAGGTAATGAGACGGAAGTCCTTCAATTCATTGAACACATTAACAAAAACATAATATTTACATCCCACATTCATAAGACACAGATTGAGTTTTTAGATGTGAGGCTTCACATTAATGAAGGAAGAAAGCACCCTATATAGAAAACCTACATCTGGCAACATTAAGTTGCACGCAAACAGTTCACACCGCAGACACCTGATTGCGAGTATACCTTCTGGTGAAATCCTTAGACTTAAGCGTATATGTAGCAATGAGGCAGATTTCAATAGGTGCCAGAACGAGATGGAGGAAAGGTTAAAAGTCAGAGGGTACACTGACAAAATAATCAGTGATGCAATTACAAAAGCTAGCACACGACCCAGACACACTCTCTTTAAAAATGATGACAATGAGAGAGAAGTAGAATCTACTGCTGGGTCAAAAAACATCGATACCCCTAGAATTATCACAACCTTTTGTAACGAAGAACAAAAAATCATTATTAACAAACATTGGCCGATAGTGCTGACTGACAGTGTGATCCGCAACAGGTTAGCAGAGACCCCAACGATTACATTTAGAATAGGGAAGTCCATGGGTACTATTCTTGATAAGAACTCCCCTGAGATCCGAAAAGCTGCTACCTGGTTGCAACCAATGGAAGGATTTAGAAATGACCAACATGCAGAGCATGTAAATTTGGTTGCAATATGACACATTGTTCCACCCCATTTAGTGAGTCGCCAATTCCAATCCAGGGCAACTACAATTGTAAAACTGAATATGCTGTATATGTTCTGACATGCACTTGCGGCTTTAACTATATTGGTAGTACGAAGCTGCAGGTGCATGTCAGAATTTTGCAGCATATAAGGGCTATTCTCCACAGTGACCCCCCGTACCCAGTGGCACAGCATTTTAAATGAATTCATGCGAATGATATTAATTGTCTTTATGTGATCAATGCTATCCCAAAATCCCGAAGGGGTGGTAATAGGGAACGCCAACTGAGAAAATTAGAAACCAACATCATCCTGGAGTTCGATAGGAAGTGGCCTAATGGGTTAAGGGTTAAACAACACGGAAGATATGCACAATTTCTTGTAAAGATCTTTCTAATTTGTGCATTGTTGTTTTTCTGTATTAGATTGTCATTATACTCTGAAGGTTATTAGTATAAATAAAAAAAGTTTTTCAGGATTCACTGTGGCAACTCTAGACCAGCACAACACAATGATATTGAAATGAATAAATAAGTGCACTGGTTTAGTAACATCTGTCGCCACTAAGAATTATTTTTTTTTCCAATTTCAGACCTGTTTTTATGTATAATGAAGTTTTAAAGCAAGCAATTTTTTTTATAAAATATGTCTTTTAATAGTACTTTCCATGAGTGGGATTTTACTGTTATCAATATTTTTAAATGCTTGCATTGTAATTATACTAACATTTGGTCTTTATGTATATATTGTTTTGCACTTTATATTTGCTTTTTTAGCACATTAGGCACTAGTTTGCACATAGGAATATTTTTCAATTTTCTGCTTCTTATCACATATGCACTTTACTCCAATGTTATATACTGGATTCATCCAGGAATAAACTTTTTTTTCAATGATAACAGAGACTCGAAACTAAGGAAATATACATTTTATGTGGATTTATCCAGTAATATTTATACAGCTGAATTATATATGTATTTATATATATATACACAATCAGTATTCGTGAAAATAGATTTCATAAATGTGTTTATTACATCTGTGTTTTTACTGACAAGATTGTTAAAACACCCGGCAAGGTTCACCTGTATTTGGCTTTTGTACAAAGCTGCTGTTCACAATGAGTCTGTTTTTCATTATCATGATCTGGTGACTTGGAGAGGTGAAGGTGGTTGGTTACCAAATGTATAAAAAAAATGCAATGGCGAAACACAAAACTGCATGTGAACAAGGGCTCCTGTGGCCAGAAACACGTTGTGCGTGGGTTGTTGCAAGTAATAAAAACATCTTGCCAGAAGTCCTGCGGGGTCCGAGTCTCCTTCTTTGCTGCCGCCACCACTGTTTGGAGGTTGGAAGTAGCGGGAGTCGAAATTTGCTGATATATACATATATATATATATATATATTTATATATATATACTGAAAAAAACATAGGTTTCAGGCAGGTTATAGTTAGGAATTAGCATTTAAAAAACCTTAGAAATTCACTGAAAAAACCATAGGTTTCACCCATGTTATAGTTAGCTGGACATTTCTCTCATACAAAACCATTGAAATTCCTCTGTTATAGTTAGTTAAGCTAACTGTAACTTGCGCGCCCGCAATGCACTGCTGATGACGTCACATATTACATCGCTCATGACATGGTCAGTGACATGACTCATGACATCACTGATCAGTGATGAGTAAAGGGCGATACATTATTACCACTTTTATCTGCAGGTAACTGCAGCTAAAGGTGCAGCTAAAGCGGCGATAATGGGCTTGATAATAGGCCCTTGTAAATTCCCATAGCTACCCAGGTTCTAGTGTTAACCTGGGCTTCTATAGCAATTCACAAGCACATATTATCAAGATCATTATCACCGCTTTACTGGCAGTTTCCTGCTGATAAAAGCAGTGATAATTTATCGCCCTTTATTGATAACATGACCCATAATCCCTTAATGTACAGAGACGCACAAACTGATATTAAACAAAAAAACATAAGAGCATGAATTATAGCAAAACACATTTACTACTATAAAACGTTTAACAACGGGCGAATATATAGGGGCATATTATCAAGACAGGCGATAACATTATCGCGGCTTTATCAGCAGTTTTCTACCCATAAAGCGGCAATAATATTATCGCCTGTCTTGATATACCCCATAATTCCTTAATGTACAAAGATGCACCGCACACACTCCGATACAACTTATCAATTCACCTTTCAAATTGATTTGTAGATTAAGAAGAATACCACTCACACAGTGGATATTCTTGTACAGAATCTCTCTAGTTCCATGTTGCAGCAGAACCGTCAAATGGAACATTTTCCCCTATCATTTTACACATACATACATATAAATAACCTATTAAAATCCTGGACACATTAATTCAAAACATAACACACATTTCTATTGATTTAACATTCCAAACCTTTCCAACTGACATAACTTTTCACCCTACCCCCAACAGATCATGCAAAAGTCAACTGTCAACAGAGGTCAAAAGTTCAGCACTGTATAAAACACTGCTCCTCATCTAATTTAGACTATGGATAAGCACTTACCTATAAGTACCAATAAAGCAAAAACTTCTCATTACAAGCAACAAAGAAATACACACATAAACTTGATAAATATCTGTAAAAGATGTATTTTTAATAAGGAAAATGAAGCCGGGAGGTGGCTGATATGGGGCTGGGGACCAAGGTTAGCTATGAGATAAGGTGCACAGTAGAAGGATGGTAGAAAATTGATAATCAGGCCTTGTAGGGAGTGTGCTGCAGAGTGTGGGTCAGGTGGATGTATTAAGGAAGAGGGATTCTCTCTGAAGGCTGGCAACGAGGGAGGCTGAGTAGTGTTACTTGCCTGATACTCCCACCTCAGAAACCTCCTCTTCCCATGAAAGGGACCTTACATGGGGAAAGAAAAACTTTTTCAGAGTGTTCACGATTAGAAATATTTGCTAAATAATGCATTTTACTGGGCCTTGTAAGACAAAGGAGAGATAAAGAAGGGCCCTGAAGTAGGACTTGCTAGATATATGGGCCCATCTCTAGGGGTGGGTGGAACAACAAATTAACAGGAAGAGCCGAGGCAGTTGAGCTATCTGTTTGGCTTGGTTCAAAGACCCTGGCAACAAGGCGAGAACTGAAAGTATGCACTGTAAATTGTACAGCATACCGCCTGTGAAATCTCTTCAATATCAAAAAAGTCCTTTCTTAAATGTTGAAGAGATTTTCCAGAGGGGTAACATCACTTCTCTGAAGGAAATAGGTTCTCTGCATAGAGAGTACCAGCACTTCTAAGGAGCAAATAGGTTCTCCGGGAAGAGATTACTGCACGTTCTCATGAGCAAATAGTTACTCTGAATAGAGAGTACTGCACTTCTCTAGGGCAAATAAGTACTCAGAAAATAAAGCTCCTGCACTTCTGGATTCTTGAGCTCTTACAATGCATCTTAGTCCTGATTTGCAGCCCTGCTATTTTTGCACTAAAAATCACTAAAGTCCTTTACATTACATTTAAATGGTGACTTTTAGTACTCCTGCTTTGCCGCCTTGAAACCTGCCTCTAAGCTGATTATTGCCCTACTGTTTTTGAACTTTTAAATACTCACATGTTAAAACTCACTCACAGTTCAATCGGTGCACATCAACTAGGATTCTTGCCTCCAGTGCCATTTCTGTATTAATCAAATCTGAACTAAAAGGTCAGCTGTTATGTGTGACCTACTTGTGGCTTAGATTCTTAGTGCAGAAGAAGCATTATTATACTATACTAAATTAAACAGAAAAGGTGTTTTCTATGGTGCACAGCTCCAACACAAGTATTTGAAGGTACACTCTTATGTGATGATGAATAAAGGAGGCTGTGGGAAATAAAGATTTGGCTTGGATCACACAATTGGGTCAAGCATGGAAGCCACGATTGATCCCAGTTTTTGTAGTTTCACATTGTGCAATTCACTCAATAGATAGGTGTCTCACTCTCCTCTTTTGCATTACAGATTAATGCTTTACCTTTCATCTTTGGCATAAGACATCACAGCCTGGGCAGCAGGCAGAAGCCAAATGAAAGCTAGGCTTGTTTTGGCGCACAAGGATCAAAGGGGACCTTGAGCTGAACCTTGCATCTGGCCCAAACCTTAAGTGACTCTTGCAGCAGAACTAACTGTTTCAAAACCATTGTTACAAAAGAAAGTCCCAGATGGTGCAGATGTTGCCACCATTTGTGAACTGGTACGTGATTATGCTGACGCTTTCCCAGCACTTCCTGAAATGTATGTATCTGCGCTGGTTATACGGCTTTCAACCACAGCCTGTGAGAGCCCCTTTTCAAACCTATCCCGCGTCCTCACACCTTTCCCATGCACAATGAATCGTGATTGAAAACAGAATTTGACTATTTTACCACATGAGAAAGAGCTCACGGCAAACCTATGTCAGCATGAGTTTGTAAGGGAGTTTTCAAAGAACAACAGAAGATTAGCTCTGACTGGAACTGGCAGTTTTGAAATGTCCGGTGTGAATACTGCTGGCAATTTTTAAAAATACTCCTTTCTCTTTTTTCAAATGTGTTACTATTTTTCAAGAATTTCTATCTATGAAAGTACTTTTCAAAAAAATTACAAGAAAATAAAATGTATAAAGTTACGTTTGTGCAGAGAAATAAGTGTTGGACAAATTGCAATGAGTAAATTGCCAACCTTTCTAGTGCAATAGTGTCAAGGCTTTCGTGTAGTAATAGGGACTTCCTTAATCTTGAATGCTTCATAATATGCTTAGCATTCAATTACTTGTGTTGAAGCAAGGGAGCTGGAATTCAAGGGTTTTCAGTTAGGTCCAGACATTGCTTTTACTGCCTGGCCAGCTGGAATTCGAGGGTTTGCAGTTAGGTCCACACATTGGTCTTACTTTCAAATAACTCTTCACATGCTCTGGGTACACACAGAAGCAATCCGTTGTCTCATGCTGCCTGTTTGCAAGTACATATGTTGTAATCTAGGGCTTGTAGGCTACCTCCAGAAGTGACAAATTGGGCCCACAGTGTCCCATCCGAATGCTCCCTTGGCCCACCCAAATAAAAATTCCTGGGGCTAGGCCTGCTGCTCTCTCAGACGAAAAACAATCTGTTTTCCTACTTCAAAGAGAACTCTCGCTCAACCATAGCAAACTGCAGACTCCCACGAATAGGCACCCTATAACACTACAAGAGCCGACCCTCGGAGACGGTGCTCCCCAGGGCCATTAAAGGCTCAACAAAGGCCATCAAAGATTTTGACATCATTGTAAATCCCCCTAAGCAGTCCTACGGGATCAGGAAGTCCTATAGCAAATAGCAAACTTTTTCGATCAAACTACACGCTCAATCTACACACATATACAAATAAATAAAAATTCACATTTATTCCCACATTAAATTTAAAACAAAACACATTTATATTGCTGAAACTTTAACACCCTTTCCAACTGACAAAACTTTCAACCCTTCCTTCATTCCACAATCTGCCAGTTACCATAGAAACACTTCAGGAAACACCTAACTCAGCACACCGGTGAAAAGTTCATAATACTTTGTTGCAAATTAAAACACCAAGTATGCTTCACTTGAGAATATACCAGCTTATTTTATGTAACGTTCTTTGCTAACACTTATTCTGAACCAATAAAAATCAGCTTTTTAAAACATAGAAACATTCATCGTAGCTTAGTGCAGAATGTTCTGGAACAACTAATCAATCTTTTTCTTTGTTCAAAACTACATGTTATCCACCATTTTAGAAAAAATCTCACTTTTCAAACTGCCACTTCATTTACAGAGACCTTCACAGTGCATCCAGATGTCTCTTCAAGATGCTTACAGTGTGGATTGCTGAGGACCCCATCCCCCGGGGCTCAAATCTTACGTTGCGGACCGTGGGAACAGCTGCAAGGCCTCCACGATCCCAGCCGGCTCCCAACTTCCTGCGGGTGCCAGCATTGCTAATCCTCACAGAGAGCAGCTCACATGCTTCCATTCTAATTTGAAACATGATTTCAACAGTTTGTTATACATTTTATAAAATAATATACTTCTGCACGCTAAAGCAGAAAAGTCAGCACAATTATGATAGAATACAAAATAGAAAAAAATAAATATATACTTCTACACTCAACAAACTCGTAACCAAAGTACACAGTTTAATTTAGCCTTTTTGGTGCTCATGACGAGCCATGGCGCTCCGGTGCTCATGACGAGCTCAGCTCATGGCATCGTGGAACGCTCAGATGCTGGGAGAATTACCCTGCTGTGCTGAGCGTTCCACGGGAACCAATGCACCTGTGACGAGCTGAGCTCGTCATGAGCACAGGAGCACAGGAGCACTGTAGCTCATGAGGAGCTGGGCTCGTCAAGAGCATGGGAGCGCTGTGCGTGCCCCCCTCCCCCAGCACAGCGGGGGTTTACCCCTGCAGCGAAGGGGTTAAAAAACACCCTGCCACAACTAGTTTTTCAAATGCATTGTACAATAAAATGTGTCACAAAGTAGGTCACATACATGGTGACTCTAAAACATCACATAGAAAAAAGAAGGCCACTCTTACGCTACCAGAAAAACACAACAAAAGTAGTAGCCCCAAACTTCCATAGTAGTGATTTCTTAGTTGCTGGTCTAGTTGTCAGATCGACACACACACTCCCTCATGGCTGGTATACATCCAATAGCAGTAACATTTTTATAATAGCTGAAATGTCCGCAACATATTCACGCAACTCAGTTTACAATGACTAATTAAAATGTCCTTTTGTTTCCTTCAGCAAACATCCTTCAGAAGCAACCACGGCCTATCGAGCAACAGCAATGGAATTCTCTGCAACGTATTAAATATACTTTAATGTATAGAAGCAGATTTCAAGTTGAGTGGTGAACTCCGGTGGCCGTACCTGTTTATACAAGGTAAGCACAGCAGCCTACATATACAATGCCATCATAGCCATCATAGCAATGCATTATAAATAAGACGGCATAACGGGCGTCAGTAACGCAGTAGGCACTTCCATATAGATACCACTTGAACGCGGCACTATAACAAGTGAAATGTACCAGGTACACTACACTCGTAAAACTGTAGTGTTACCTTTATTTGTGAAAGGAGAGAGGGCCATATAATCAAGCCTCGGTGACAAAATTAACACCACTTTATCGGCAGGAAAGTGACGCAAAAGTGGCGATAATGGGTTTGATAATATGCTCTATGGAATTCCAAACGAAGCTCATGTTAGATGTGTAGGACATCTGTCGCCCAGGCTTGATATTATGGCCCAGAGTGCGTAGTGTACAGCAGCTTCTCTGTAAAATCTATAATTACCTCCAGGCAGTGACAACAGATAGGTTACAACAGTCTGACAAACAGATCCACAACCTTATTATGCCACTTTTGTGTCACTTTTAACATGAGTAAAGTGACGCATGGAGTTTGTAAATCTACGTCTGACTTTTCAAGAAAAAATCTCAACTCCAGACTCTGCGACACAGTTTTAATGTTGTTTTCTCTCTCTTTCTCTCTCTCACTCTCTGTGACATCATTTCTCTTTCTCTCTTAAACTTATAGACACTGCTGTCTGCTTGGACACGTAGAATACCAGCTCAAGTCAAGTTGTGGAATCAACTGGCCGAAGAGTATGACCGCAGTCTTTAAACAACGGTAAGCACAGAGGCCTGGATCAACAAAGCCTTTATAGCAATGCATTAGAAATAAGTCGGCATAAGGGATGTCAGTAACGCAGTTGGCACTTCCATATAGACACCACTTGAACGCAGCACTATAACAAGTGAAATGTACCAGGTACACTGCACTCGTAAAACTGTTGTGTTACCTTTATTTGTGAAAGGAGAGAGGGTCATATTATCAAGCCTGGGTGACAAAATTATTGCCACTTTATCCACAGGAAAGTGCCGCTAAAGTGGTGATAATGAGTTTGATAATATGCTCTATGGAATTCCAATAGAAGCTCATGTTAGATATGAAGGCCGGTAAAGCGGCGGTAATGGTCTTGATAATAGGCCCTTGTAAATTCCCAGAGCAGCCCAGGTTCTGATGTTAACCTGGGCTGCTATGGTTATTCACAAGGGCATATTATCAAGCCCATTATCACCACTTTATCAGCAGTTTCCTGCCGATAAAAGTGGCAATAATGTATCGCCTTTTGTTGATAATATGGCCCATTGCTCTTTTTTTTGACCAGTAAACTTAGGCGCATATTATCAAGGACCGGTGTTAAAATTATCGCTGTTTGATTGGCAGGAAACTGCCGATAAAACGGCGATAATGAGCTTGATAGGCCTTGTTATTTCCCATAGAATACCATGTTAACACCAGAACATGCGCTTCTACGGGAATTAACAAGGAAAACTCCAGACAATGCAGGTACCCGGAGCTGGAAGGTAATTTTACATATTACTGCCCTAGAAAGGTGGCATTCCCCACGACTGTATGGGAAGAGAGAGAGAGCTCAAAACATATTTTTTTTAAAAAGACAGAGGGGAGTAGGACCATAACCCCCCCCCCGCATACTTCAAAATAAAACCAGAGAGTGCCGTTCCCCAGTGCTTTTTTTCACCTTTTCCACCGCATACAAGTACTGCACGAGTACCCCACCATTTTTTATTTTTGAATGTACGACCCCCTGAGCAAGCCTAGAGGTTCAGAATGTTTCTAGGCTGCCCCCTTCCCTTATTTCTCAACTTTGTTTTACTGTTTTCTTGTGACTCGGTTCTACCAACGCACAAGATGGCCACCAACACTTCCTGGTTTCGAGTGTTGACAGACAGTTCACAGCCAATCAGCATGCAGCTCGCGCTCATAATTGAACGGATTTCCGTACGCGTGCTGCATTCCGTCTCTAGATATCGCTATGAATTTACTTGTAATTTTCTCAGAAACTATTGAACAGATTTGCACCATTTAACAAAAAGCACAATCTGCAAACCGAACTCTACCTCTCTGTCAAATTTTGTGTAATTCCATTCAGCCGTTCGGGCTGTAGCCCTGGCGAAAGGTCCCTATGAAAAATTGCATGGGGAAAACACGTTTTGGGACACCCCTTTTTTCTCAGCCCCCGCTTGATGAATCACCCCCAAACGTTTGGGGAAGGAGCGGAACCGAGCAGGCCATTTTCTTGGAGATTCGTCCTCTGGCGCCAAAGTTATACCAAAAAGAATGTTGTGGATTTCCTATGGAAACTAGGTCCTAACTATAACTACCTACTGACGACCGCCAGTAGGTAATGTGTATATATATATTATCCCAGTGCCAGCTGCCACTGGGTAGTTATAGTTAGATCTGCATAGGACTGCCATTTTTGGTTTGCTAATAACTTTGTCAACATGTAATAACTTTCCCTAAGAAAATGACATTTTTGCTTTTATTCTTCATGGAAATTTTTGGGGTGATCCTTCAAGTGGGGGCTGAGAAAAAGGGTGAGTCCCACAATGTAAAAGCCACATGCAATTTCCATTGGGATTTTTGAACAGTGTTACAGGCAAAATGGCTGAACAGAAATGACAGAATATTTATCAAGAAGCTAGATAATGGTTCAGAAAGCGCTCTTTTTTTGATTTGGTGTAAATTGGTTCAGTAGTTTTCATGAAACTAAGGTTAAAAAATAGTTGTTTATCTGGACAGTTAGCTGTGAGGGATTCTTGTTGGCACAACGTAAAAAATAGAAAGTTTTGATTGTCCTAGTGGGCTTTTTCCCCCTTGACCCATCTCCCTGCCATGAGAGTGAAGGGGTGTGTCAGGGTCCAGTGGTCAATATATACAATTATTTGGAGTGGAGAGGAGGGGTGTGTGCATGGATCCTCACTCCCCAAATCAATTGTTGCCCAGGACCCCATCCCCGAGGGCCTGCTAGCTTTTCCAGAGAACCGGTTACGACCCCATGGACCCCATCCTCTGGGACCTGACATAAAATGAAAGTTGTGGAGGCCCCCCTCCCCGAGCCTCATAATGCTCCAGGGACCCCATCCCTGGGGCCAATGTTTTTTTTAAAAGGCAGGGGCACACTGCCCCCCTCCCAGAGCCTAGAAAGGCCCCAGGATCCCTGATTCCCCAGAGACGCTATTCAAAAAAGGGAAGGGGCGCATGGCCCCTCTCCTCAAGCCTTCTCAGGCCCCAGGGACCTCATCCCCTGGGGATGAATATATTTCAGAAAGGAAGGGAGTCAAGCGCCCAGCTTCCAATGCTGATATCTGCCCTGGGGGCCACATTCCCTGGAATGAAACACTGTACAGTGTCTTGGGGACTATCCTCCTCCCCCACTCCCAGAAACACTGTGGTTCCCTGCCCGGAGGAGTGCGGACATACCCTTCCTGCACTCTCCCATGCAGAGAACTTAACAATGCTTGCACTGTGAGCGGAAGCAGGTAAAAAATGCTGCTTCCATCTGGATATGATGTTGGCTAGGCAAACCAGCAGCAGCCGTGGGGCCTTTGGGGCTTCCATCACAGCCCCTAATGTTACCAGCACTGTGGGTGCCAGGGGTTGGCAAGAGGGTACCAACCAAAAGTTTGAAAAAGGGCAGTCTCCCACCAGCGACCTGTTGTTGCCCTGGGGCTCTCCCCACATCTCCCCAACAAGTGGAGTTGTAGGTTCTGTGGTGGGTACCAGGGTGCCCACAACAATATTGTTTTTTAAAAAGCGAATACTAAATAACTCTGACTCACTTAATTTCACTTTGCAGCTGGGATGCGACCATGTCCCCCAGCATTCCACACTGGTTAAGGAGGAGGGGTAATGTCACTCTCAGAACATTTAAATGCCTTACCTTCCCCGCAGCCTGGGACCCTGACTCACCTGAATTTACTTTGCAGCTGGGGAGGGACTACATCCCCCAGCATTCTCCACTGCCTGAGGAGGAGGGGTCATGCCACTCTCAGCGCATTTAAGTGTCTTTACCTTCTCCACAGTGCAAGACCCTGACCCGCCTTATTTCACTCTGCAGTTGGGGTGGGACTATGTACCCCAGTATTCTACACTGCCTGAGGAGGATGGGGCACAACACTCTCAGAGAATTTAAGCCCCTTGTCTTCTGCAACACGTGTCCTCTTGCTTTTTCTTTATTGGACCCCTCCACATTTCCTCTCATCATGAGGGGAAAGAAAACATCCCTCTTTGTCAGATAAGGCTAAGCCTACCGGTAAGCCTCACACCTCGATAATGAACTTCATAACTTGTGCAATAGGAGCAATTGATAATGAGATTACAAGTGTTGATGACAGACTAAGTACTTGCCACCAAGACACAATTGATACTCAACATGACCTCCCCCGTGATGTTCTTTTTAGATGTGACAATAAGACTTCTAGGCTTGATGTAGGAATGGTGGTTAAAGGTTGTGTTCAAGATATCATTGAGCACATTATTACTGTGTCTCCTCCCGATCCCTTATCAAACCCCCCACCAAGCATATGAAGGCCCCAGGAGACTGTATTAAAGCACCAGTTACCAATTCTATGAGAGTGTCAACAACAGCTACAGAGGCATCTTCTGAACCAACTAGTTTTAAGATGAGTCAAAACCCCCAGGGTGCAGCCGGAGGACTTTAAGTCTTTGCTTGCCTCCGTGCAAGCACTGGAATCTTTAGTAGATCTCACTAGAATCTTTCTGCCAGACTATCACATGTGAAAAGCCTACATACCAGCTGTCTAGACCTGTTGAAACTTAATGTGAGCCCTATAACTATTTGTCAGAAACCAAAAGCAAGTGTAGCATCTCCTCTGACCCCTGCTACGGCTCCTCTATACTCCACAGGTGACCTACCCCAACTATAGAATCCCACCTTTGGCTCTGTTAGACAGCCTGAGACCCATAACTCGATTCCGATGTTACCACCTAGCACGCAATCTTAGGGTGAATCATCTTCGGGCAGAATTGGTGGGGCATTCCATTCTCTTAATTTGCCACCCAAAGAGACACTGCTATGTCCTAATATTGGTAAATGTGCCCACCCTTCCCTCAGCAGATACTGAATCATGGGAACCCCCTAAAGCAGGCTTAACAGGGGCCCTTTTTGAAAATACTAAAATGGTCAGAAGGGTAAAGTGGGTTGGCAAGGGCACTAATATGCTACCGGGGTACTTCACTGTCTGTCCTTTAAATCAACTTGATTAGTTGACTATCTTGCGTAGAACTAGCCCTTTAGCTCTTTCTTCACATGAAATCTCAGTTCCACCACTTGGTTATTTTTATCACCCACTGCCTATTGTGAACAGCCCAAGTTTACCCCTAGATCATTTCCTGTTCACGCACCTGAATTTCATCCTGCCAATTTAGTTAATCTTCATTTCACCTACTTAGCTACACTAGAGGGTGTAGATTGATGCAATGACAAGCCTATGGTGGCTGTTTTTTGTGGCAACGGCCAGGGTATAATGATTGGGGGGTCTTGACCTAGCCTAAACAAGAGTCCTTGTACTACAAGTCTCCATTCCCCAACATCCTTAATCAGCCTGGTTAAATCCCCTGTTCCAGATCCAGGGCTCGAGGTTTCTGGACATCATATAAGTTTCAGAGCTTAATTTTAGAATTCCGTAGGCCAATGTGCCAAGTTTGCTATTCCTCAATGGTCTGATTTTGTAACAAAAGTTCACATCCCATGTTTTCAAGAGACCAGGACAGTTGAGACTGCCCATATTAATGGCTACATAACTTTCCATCTACCCGCCATGCCTTTTAAAGTTGGCAGAGCCAAGTACAGATTAAGTATTTATATTTCCAATTATTTGCTGTTTTCTGATGTAATAACTGGGAGCATTGCTATGTATAGCTATTGTATTGTTATTGAAAGTTTGTCTAATTACAATCCTGTGTTGTTTAATTTCTATAACAATGAATCATTAAGCGATATACCGACTGCCCTCGGACAGTTGGATCAAAATCTTGAGTCTACTTGGTGCAATAAGAAGGACATTTCTGTACTTTGGGGTGGTGCTCTTAACCTTCATTTGTGCCCCCTTCAAGCAAAAAAGGTTTGTGATTGATGGATATTTACAATAGCGATACATTTTATTTCATCCATAATGGCTATGGTGACAAACTGAATGAGCTGATGTTTAAGTATGATCTTGCTTTATCTAATGAACTTTGTGTCCCCTCCGCCCCCTTCTGCTGCACATTTAATGGAAGGGGTGATGACATAGTTATTGATTATTTTCTGTCTTCACACAAACTCATTACATTATTATCAAATTTAACCAACACACACTATTTCCTTAGGTGACCACTATCCACAGAGGTTTAACCTAATTGTAGTTTGTTTGTAGAGCCAAACAAAGATTGGTAATGAGTGGATCTTTGACAACGTTGATAATGAGTGCAACGTTGATAACATTGAAATAACAGCACACAATGGCCTTTCACTAGGCTGGTCCCAGGTTAACATGACTAATTTTGGGGGAAAAGTTGGTGATGGCTTTCACAATTTGTTTGGGTGATGAATCTAATGTTAATGCTATTGTGAAAACTTTACTTATAATTTCTAACGGGATTAAGTAACATTTGGCTGGTACTTGGTGTCAGTTGAACCACAGTGGACAAGGCTGGTTTGCTTCTCTACAAATCTCCAAGGTGCACCCAGGAAGTGTAGTTGTGTAGACACAAATATAAATTAGCCCTGAAAGGTGGAAATAAACATTTGAAAAGTGAATCTTGTGAGTCCCTAATGGTAGCAAGCAAACCCAACTAAAGATAGTTCAGCCTTTTGGAGAGTCATAAATAGTCCTTTTTTTAAAAGACAATATGTCACCAAGATTGGAGGCTGCCATTACAGAATCTGAATGGGTGGCACCCTTCACAAAAATGTACTCAATTTGCAGCCCGGTGCCGGTGTCTGCTATCTTCGCTGCTTGTGGGGATCCCCCAGCTAGTCTTGATAACCTTTCATTTTCTCTCAATGAGCTCAATAGGGGCCTAATGGCTATTAAGTGTGGAAAAGCTCAAGGTAGTGATGGTATCCCCTTTGATCTTTTCAAGGCTAATAATATACCCTTCTGAGGCCCTATACTGACTTTGGTGTTGGGGTGTGCTCTAGTTCCAGTTTCATGAATAATTGGCCAGAGTGACTTATTGCCCCCGTTTTCAAGAAAGGGGATCATTCTAATCCAGCTTGCTGCAATCCAATTTCATTGCTGGAATGTGATAGGCTGTATCATATTAAATATATTTGAAGAGTAGGCAGAAAACAATGAGCTTCTCTCTGACCTTTAATATGGTTTTCATAGAGGCCTTGGGACGTTTGAACAGGGATTAATTCTCAACCTGTTAGTTGGCAAGTATACTTTGATTAAGAAGTGCCATGTGTTTCCAGCTTTTGTGGGCTTATCTAGTGTATTTGATTGTGTCATGCACGATAAACATCGGCCCCTCATGATAGAGTTTGGAGTAGACCCACCACTAATATCCTTCCTTAGAGAGTTGTATTCAGGGAGCAGCCTAGGGTACTGTATGGACTTCAGGGAAAAATATATCTGTTAATTTAGCATAGAGAGGGGAGTTAGACAGGGTTATATCCTTGCTCCTTTTTGTTTTCCCTTATTTCAATAGATTGGGTAATGTTCTGATGCAAAACTCGAGGGACCTCCCTAAGATTGGCCACCGTCCAAATCAAGCCCTTCTCCATGCAGACCAAGCTGTGCATACCTCCCTGTGCCTACAACAGTTACTTAGTTGCTTTGCCAATTACATGCAGGATTTCGGTTTAACAATCAAATCGGGTGAAACGTTTATGATGACAACTTTTATGATGAAGTGTGAAAGAACTGTGAAGTTCTGCAACCTTATGGTTGGTGACACAATGTAATATTTTACTTCCTTGTTTTCTTATCTGGAAATACTGTTTGAAGAGTATGGTTCATGGAAACAAGCTATTAACTCCAGGTAGCTCATCCCATGAAAACCACTATTGCACTGTCAAATTTCGCTCTTAAACTTGATAACAAACCCTTGAATGAAATGTTAACTATTTACAAGGCCAAGTGCATGTCAACAGCTCTGTATGGGGTGGTATGTTGGAGATACAGTAATATATTCTGCCACCCATTGGTAGAGAATGCCTTTTTCAGGAATTGCCTCTCAGTTCCCAACAGTTGGTACTCCTTTGTGCCATTCTGAAATTGGGGCTCCATTTATATCTGATACAGTCAGACTCCGGACAATCCACTTATGGCATAAGAGCTGGTCTTCTAACAACACTTTATTAAATCACAAGGTTATTAGTGATTGTCTTTAAATGTCTGCACTCCTAGAAATTTCCAGGCTGAACCATATAAAACAATCTGGTCTGGATCTGGAACATCCTGAACACTTTGATTGTCAGGACACATTATAGGGTATTAGTAGGAAGGAACTAAGAAGGCATATTTATCACTGTTTGAGGATCATAGGCTTCAAAACTTGCAAAACCCAGTTTTGCCAAGAAATACATGATTTTGGTTTAATATGATATACAACCATATCTCAAATTTGTACATAACTGTTGTCACATGCTTGTTCTGACTCATTTCTGGAAAGGGGCGACCACTCGGTCCCCCCGAACGTATGGCGGAGTGCCTCGATCCCCCCGGGAAGCCATTTTGGGGCGGGAGGCGCGTCTCGGCTGGTATGCCCGAAGCGGCGTAGCCAGGGCGCGCTTTTTCCCGCCCTTGAGTGGGCTGGCCTAGACACCGACGTAGCCAGCCCCGCCCTAGGGGCAGGCAGGGGCGGGTTTTCGCCCGCCCTGAAGACGGATAAAAAGAGACGCAAGACCAGAAGACGTCCTCTTGTTCTTGTGCTCCGAAGCTGCACCTCCTCGCTACACGTGAGCTCGGGACAGAACGAAGAGCCAATTTTGAGCGTTTTGATCTTTTTCTTTGTCTTCTAGATACTTCCTCGGAGAGATGCCCAAGAAAGGCGCAAAGAGAATGACGACCGACCAGATGGTGCGGGCCCTTTGCAAAGATGTGTCCGACATAAAGAAACGGTTGGCGGAGCGAGACGGGGAGGAGGGTTCGGGCCCTGCGCCGGCTGGAGGGAGACCTAAGAGGCCGAGAAGGGTTCCAGCCGGTGGAGACGTCCCGGTTCCCTCTGCCCCGCTCGAGGCGCCGACCCCAGTACCGATGGAGGGGAATCCAATCCCCGTTGTCGTCACCCCGACATCCAAGGAAGACATGCCCCCCGAGCTGGCAGCACAGCTAGCAGCATGATTGGGGGATAGTAGTGATGGCGCCACGGCTGCCGAGGCACAGGCGCTGATAAAAGGGCTTCGTGAGAAGAGAGAGGCAGCTAAAGTGGCTGCGCCGTTGGCGGGGATAGACAAGCCGCAAGCGGCAGAAGCTGCGTCCGGTTCAGGTAAGCGGCCATTGCCGATTGCAAGGGACGAGTCAGCACCCTCTCGTAGAGAGAGATTGGGACAACATGTGCCTTTAGCTATAAAGGAAAAGATCTGGGCGGGGGAGTACGTGAATATTTTTTCCTTGCTTGTTGATCATTATGAGGTGGAGCATGTTAAAAGTCAGAAGGACCTAATGCATCCGAGTGTTTGGCGCGCAAAAATGGCCGCCTTTAAGGTAAATGAGAATATTGGCAACTGGGGCAATGCGTGGGGTATTTTTACATCGATTTTGGGGGAACGTAGGCCCGAGTTGCTTCCTGAGTTTCCCATTTATCAATCACGAATTATGGGTTACTTGACAGCGTATCAAGGTAACCATTGGTTTTGTTATGACAATCTGTTCAGGAAAGAAAAGGAACATAACAAGAGTTTGACTTGGGATTGTTACGATTCTGTAACATGGGATAAAATGAAAGAATCGGGAATGTTAAGAATGCCATTGGTTGGGAGCAATGTTGTTGATTACTCCCGCCAAAATGTGGGGACGCCCTTTCGACCAAGTACGAGCACCGACGACCAGTCGAGGCCCGCAGGCAATACAGGGAGAAAGGGTTTCTGTTTTAATTTCAACAAAGGGAAATGTACCAGGCCTCCGGGATCGTGTAAATTCAAACACGAATGTAGTACGTGTGGGTCGTCCCATCCTGAGTCATCGTGCAGAGCCAGAACAAGTGAGAATGGGGGTAAGGGAGGCGCCAAACAGGTCTAAGCTAGGCCGAGGGGCGCCTTTACCAACCCCGATTGATACCTTGGCAATGATTCCCTGGCTCAGTGAATACCCGGATCGTACTTCTGCCGGGGTGCTGCGGAACGGTTTTACACATGGTTTCCGCATCCCGGTAGGGGACTTTCAGGGTGTAGGGATGTGCAAAAATCAACTTTCCGTTTTACAACATACATCTGTAGTACAAGAGAAAATCCAGAAAGAGGTTAGCCGGGGACGGGTCGCCGGCCCGTTTAGTGTACCCCCGGTACCGGATTTCGTTTGTTCTCCGTTAGGGGTGGTCCCCAAGAAGGACCCAGGTGAGTTTCGTTTGATCCATAATCTGTCTGCTCCACATGGTCTTTCGGTGAACGACGCAATTGATTCAGAAGTTTGTTCGGTGCGATACGCATCGTTTGATGAGGCAGTAGCCATCTTGAATCGCCTGGGGCCCGGGACGTTGATGGCGAAATCAGATATCGAGTCAGCGTTCCGGTTGCTCCCGGTACACCCAGACGATCAGCGTCTTCTGGGATTCGGGTTCCAGGGGTCATTTTACATGGATAGGTGTATGCCAATGGGATGCTCTATATCATGTGCTTACTTTGAGCAATTCAGTACTTTCCTGCAATGGGTGTTCACTAAGAAAACGGGTTTCCGAAATGTAATGCACTACCTTGACGACTTTTTGTTCCTTGGCCCCGCCGGAAATCCCGAATGTGCCCAGGCCTTAGCTGAATTCTGTGTGTTGATGGGTCATTTTGGCGTGCCATTGGCACCGGGTAAAACTATGGGTCCCACGACTTGCCTCGAGTTTTTGGGGATCGAGTTGGACTCAAGGGTGGGGTGCTTCCGTTTACCAGCTAGCAAAGTGTCGAAATTCAGGGCAGCCCTCCAAGTATGTTTAAATGCATCCAAAGTTACACTGCATCAGTTGCAACAATTAGTGGGAAAGTTGAACTTTGCCTTGAGGGTGATCCCAATGGCTCGCCCCTTTTCCCGCTCAATTGCCCAAGCGATGGTTGGCCTAAAGGAGGGTCATCATCGCACGAGGTTATCGGCTGAGGTCCGCCAGGACATGCAGATTTGGTTAGCATTCTTGGCGGACTTCAATGGCCGAGTCGTCTGGAACAAGCCAGCCGTGTCCTCCGAAGAGCTTGGGCTATGGACAGATTCAGCAGGAAGCATAGGTTTTGGCGCCATCTTCGGCACAAAATGGTCTGCTCAAAAGTGGCCCCTATGGTGGCACGAGAAGGGGCTGACGAGTAATATCGCTTTCCTTGAACTATTTCCCATTCTGGTGGCCCTGAGAACCTGGCCAGAAGGGTTCAGAGATCATTCTGTTGTGTTCTGGTCCGACAATATGACCGTGGTAGAATGCATCAATAGTCAGGCAGCCCGTTGTAAATTGTTTTTGAGGCTGCTCAAAGAAATTGTCTTACTGTGTATGCAACTGAACGTGATATTCAGAGCAAAACATGTCCCAGGGGTGATGAATCAGGCTGCTGATGCACTGTCTCGTTTTCACATGCAGGCTTTCTCGGGTTTCCTTCCTTCAGCGGACCCAGAGCCGGCACCCTTCCCCGAAGCTCTCTGGTCTCTCGGTGCCCCGAACTTCGTCACCTCGTGGGAGAGAGTCTAGCACCCAGGACAAGGAAGGCATATGAAGGGGCGTTTCAGGCCTATTTAGCCTTTTTGGGGGCAGAGAAAGGGGGACTTTGGGGTCAGGAAGAGTGGGTAGTACTTTTTCTGATGTCTTTACGTAGGGCTGGGAAATCGGTGGCTACGGCCCAAAGGCATCGTGCCGCCATTTCCTTTGTTGCCAGGGCCCATGGCATCCAGGACCCGACAGCGTCTTTTACAGTACAAAAGGCGCTGCGTGGGTGGCAACGCCTAGAGGGTCGCAGAGTAGACGTAAGACGACCGATAGGTCTAGATAGGTTGTCCCAGTTACTGGCCACGCTCCCTAACACATGCTCGTCTCCTTTCGAAACCTGTTTGTTCCGGACTGCATTTACGCTGGCATTTCACGGGGCTATGAGAGTTAGTGAGCTGGTTGCAAGGAACAAACAGGATGTGTCGGGGGGCTTGTGCAGGGAGCATGTTCAGATCAGGGGCGATGCGATGATTGTCTCCTTTCTCAGGTCCAAGACCGACCAAGATGGGAGGGGGGACTGCACGATCATTCGCCGGACCCCCGGGTCATCCATGTGTCCGGTACAGTGCTTAGAAGATTACCTAGCACGAAGGGTGGCATCGTGGGGGGGGACATTGTTGAGGCATGCAGACGCCACCCCGCTGACGAGGTTTCAGTTTCAGCGGGTGCTTGCAATGGCCATTGCCGCAGCGGGCTTGGACCCGGGCGAATTCGGGACCCATTCCTTTCGAATAGGGGCTGCCACTGAAGCTACAGCCAGGGGTCTTAATGTAGAACAAGTGAAACGTGTGGGGCGCTGGTCCTCCAATTGTTATAAGAGGTACGTGCGATTGCACATGTTGTGAAGCTGTAATCATGTCTCACGCTTCTTGTCTTTTGTTTGTTTTCAGTTGCGCAAGCCTACGCGGCAGGGCGGACTGTGCAGTCGACCCAACACCAGGCCAGCGGTCGCACATCACCGGCTGTGAGGAAGGAGGTGTGGGTCGTGGGCCACTCATACGTGAGACGGGCCGCAGACGTATTCAAAGCAGGTGACATGATTCACGTACCTGGGGAATACGGGTACAGAGTGTCCTTCTACGGAAGGGGCGGTCTCTGTATTGACCAGTTTCAGGCATTCTTTGAGGGTTTGTTAGAGCGGATGAGGTCACCGCCGTCCATAGTCATAGTGCATTTGGGGGGCAATGATTTGGTCACCACCGGTAGACGACTTCTCTTGGAGTCTATGCTTTCCACGGTAAGTTGGTTAGCGAGGAGAGTTCCGGGGTGCATAATTGCGTGGTCTCATATGATCCCACGAAAAGTATGGCGGGGGGCTATCTCGATCCCTGCTTTAAATCATTCGGTTAGAAAATTGAATAACAAAGTGAGTAGGTTGTTCCGTTCCAAGACATTGCATTCGATCTCGCATAGTTGTATTAATGATGACAGTATGTATCTGGGGGATGGTGTGCATTTGTCGAGGGTGGGCAATGAGTTACTCATAGGAGACTTCTTAGCTTGGTTAAAATCGTTAAAACATGACCTTTAGGTAGGAGTTTTGTGGGGGGTCCGGATAGCCGGTCAACTATCCGGACCTGTGGCGGTAAGGTCATGATCGGTGAGCACTAATTGGTAGATCCCTATGAGTGGGCGTCACCCAACACGGATGGGAGCGCTCGGGAGAGGTGGCCATTGGCCCCTCAATGGGGAGGCGGTCCCGTCTAAGGGCGGGTCGCCGGAAGTAAAGGAAAGGCGGTCAAGGCCCCTTCCTTTGTAGGAGGGGTTACAGCCCCCTCCTGGGGAATTTCCCGGGGCCAGTGTCATCTGCGACGGCAGATGCGGTAAGTTGTGTGGGGTGGGGTGAGGTCCACGATACCTTCTAGATACCACACACAAGTCTTCGAACGACCTTTAAATGGCGTCGAGTCTTAAGTGCCCCCGTCAAGACAAGGGAAATTGTTAGTAGTTGCACTTGAGGTAAGCCTCTGTGCTGTCGCCCCTCCCAAGTGGGAGGGGTAAGTCTGGTTAGGGATCTTGACACCGGTTATGACCTTGCCGTTGGCCCTTAAACGTTAGGATGTACAATTTCAGTGTTTCTAGAGAATGTTTTTGTAGGATGCTAGTTCGGCTAGGAGAACCTCTGTATTAGAGAATATGTTAAGGTTAGCCAAACATCGCAATGTGATAATGAAATTGTACATAACATGAAACGTTTAATGTTTTAATTTTTTGTTTTAATAAATACGGCCGGGAGGGTCACTCCCTCCCACATCCAAAAACTTTAAGAACTGTTTCCGGTTTCCCTCCTTTTGGGGATTGTGTTGAGAGGGGGTGGCGGGTATCTCAGCCATATGGAAAGGGGCGACCACTCGGTCCCCCCGAACGTATGGCGGAGTGCCTCGATCCCCCCGGGAAGCCATTTTGGGGCGGGAGGCGCGTCTCGGCTGGTATGCCCGAAGCGGCGTAGCCAGGGCGCGCTTTTTCCCGCCCTTGAGTGGGCTGGCCTAGACACCGACGTAGCCAGCCCCGCCCTAGGGGCAGGCAGGGGCGGGTTTTCGCCCGCCCTGAAGACGGATAAAAAGAGACGCAAGACCAGAAGACGTCCTCTTGTTCTTGTGCTCCGAAGCTGCACCTCCTCGCTACACGTGAGCTCGGGACAGAACGAAGAGCCAATTTTGACCCACCCACCAGCCCCTGAGGACAGCAAGTTGTTGTGCAATAAAGTGAATTTATGAGTATGTGTTTTCCCATTTCGTTTACAGGCTGTGAAAGTATCAGTTTGTTGTTGATCATAATAAAGTATGATGAATATCGTGTAGATGGTTACGATTAAAATGAATTTGACGTAGTGTTGCATTTTTATCATGTTCTTTCGGTCGTAGCGACCAATGTTTTCATAGGTTTGAGTAAGAATTGTCGTATTTATTTTTGGTAGGCGGTAAGGTCATGATCGGTGAGCACTAATTGGTAGATCCCTATGAGTGGGCGTCACCCAACACGGATGGGAGCGCTCGGGAGAGGTGGCCATTGGCCCCTCAATGGGGAGGCGGTCCCGTCTAAGGGCGGGTCGCCGGAAGTAAAGGAAAGGCGGTCAAGGCCCCTTCCTTTGTAGGAGGGGTTACAGCCCCCTCCTGGGGAATTTCCCGGGGCCAGTGTCATCTGCGACGGCAGATGCGGTAAGTTGTGTGGGGTGGGGTGAGGTCCACGATACCTTCTAGATACCACACACAAGTCTTCGAACGACCTTTAAATGGCGTCGAGTCTTAAGTGCCCCCGTCAAGACAAGGGAAATTGTTAGTAGTTGCACTTGAGGTAAGCCTCTGTGCTGTCGCCCCTCCCAAGTGGGAGGGGTAAGTCTGGTTAGGGATCTTGACACCGGTTATGACCTTGCCGTTGGCCCTTAAACGTTAGGATGTACAATTTCAGTGTTTCTAGAGAATGTTTTTGTAGGATGCTTCAAAACTTGCAAAACCCAGTTTTGCCAAGAAATACATGATTTTGGTTTAATATGATATACAACCATATCTCAAATTTGTACATAACTGTTGTCACATGCTTGTTCTGACTCATTTCAGACTTTTCTCTGCCTAATAACATTTAACACAACAATTGACTGGTCTGAAATTTAAATCAAACGCCCTTGTGATAATCTATCAGAACAAAGCACTTTGCAAAATGTGTTCTTCTGTAAATTTTATAAGAATTTGAGGAAGCATTTCATATTGCCTATTTTACAAGATTTAAAGTTTAAACAATGTCGCCCTACTTTCCTGTTGCTCCTGTGGAGCTGAAATTTTACATATTGCGCTATTTGCCCTCGATGATATTATATTGCAAAATTTAGATGCCATTTTAACTTATATATATATATATTTGTTTTTAATCACAACGTGCTATAATTTTTTATTCTGTATGCTTTTACGATTTTTAATATGAAAAACGAATAAAGCTGAGTCTGATTCTGAATATTAAATGAGCAGCAGGAGCCTCTCACTGCTCCTTAAAGGAGCACCACATATGGTTCTGCGCATGCTTTTTATACATATTTATTTAGCTTTGTGAAGGAGAATGGGCACAACCTAACATTTTCATTGTTGTTGTGGGAGGGCTGCAAGGAGTGCAGCAGCAATCCCAGCAAAAACAAAAAAGAAAACTTGACCATGACCCTAGGAGAACATACCTTATATCATAAAAGAGATACTCACAGAAATGTTGATTTTTTTTAAATTAAAACTTTATTAAACAGACCCTCCAACATTTTTCTGTTTCGGAAATAATTGCAAAATCAGCTGAGGAGCATGGTGACAACAAATTAGCAAGCAATGGGAGTTATTTTAAAGAAAAATGTCTTGTTCAAGGGGAATGAATATTTTTATAAAAACATGTATTTCATATAATTATAAGGAGAAAATACACCTTTTTTATTTTTATCTAGTCGTCCATGTGTGTTTTTTTAACATGTTTTTATTTGACACATCATTTGTGACTACTTCAGACACTTCTATTTTTCTGCCATCAGAAATTTATATTTTAAGGACGTGGGTATCTATCTTTACAGTAATAAGCAGTCTTAAAAATCACATGATGCAAAATGTTGCTGGTGAAAAAATCTCCCACTGATTGAAGGTGTCACACTTGACCTGGGTCACGAGAACACAGATCCCCTATTGTTCATCATCATGTTGAACCATTGTAATCACCCTGTGACCTGAACTGTGCATCCTCCTCTGATGCAAGAAATCTAGTGGTCATCTCATTCACAATGATCAGTACTTCCCCCGTAAATAGCACCTGAGGCTATGCCACATATCTTCAAGTGAACCCCTGAGGAACATTTCTCAGTTCCCCCTACACTAAATGCTCCCCTGAGATGCATCATTGGTTCTCGTTGCTCCTTGTGCATGTGCACTTTTATGTTAGCTGGGCTAAAATGGATGGTGTTGGTCTGTGTTATGATCTATCGGTGCATTTGTACCTTTTAGCTGTGTATCTCTTCATGCATGTTTTTTTACAAGAGCCATACCTACTCGCTTTGTCAATAACTAAGCAATAACGATTTTCCTCAACCAATCTGATACATTTCAAAACATGGTGTCTTACAGCAGATGACTCTGCGGGCTTGGAATGGCTAGCCCCAAGTCAGCACAATGCCACAGAAAACTACTTATGACCTTGCATATTATACACTCCTGATGAGTTTATTGACATAATTGATAGCATTACTAATGATAATTGAACTGACATCATTGATGACAACACTGTGCGTGGATAGGGGCTTTAGGTATAGTTCCTTAAGGGTCATTTGAGATAACTATAACTAGTGAATTTAAGTGGTTTCATGTGTTTAAACATAATGTCGTCCCTGAATGTTTTCTTAATGATAAATATATATATATATATATATATATATATATATTATATATATATATTACCTACTGGCGGTCGCCAGTAGGTATATATAGTTAGGATTTTTTCTCTATGGGATTTTTGAAAATTCTATGTCTAATAACTTTGGCGTTTGTGGACGGAATTGGCTGAAATTTTCAGGAAAATGGAACATTTTGTTTCTGAGCAGCCCCTGACAATTTGGGGGGGTTTCATCAAGGGGGGGCCGAGAAAAAAGGGGGGTCCCAAAACGCGTTTTTCCCATGTTAATTTCCATAGGGCGGTTGGCCTCACTTTTAGCTCGAACGGCTGAATGGATTTGCACGAAACTTGGCAAAATTGTAGGGACTGTTAGCCCGATGTGCCTTTGCTAGGTCTCAATATATGTGCTCCAGTGGATTTTGAGTAATTTAGGTTCAAAAAAAGATATATATCTGGGCGGAGCCTAACCACACATCTGATCTGATTGGCTGTCAGCACTTCATCCAAGAAGTGTTGGCAGCCATCTTGGGACCAATATACATGATAGTACCTCATTAAAAAGCATTGTAGTTAATAGAGGGTTTTAGGACTTTAGTTACATTATAAATCATTTGTTGATGGTACCATACTCGTTTTAAGAATTGTGGTGGGTTCTAAGGTGATTTTACCATGTGAAAAAACCTTCTGCTGTGATATCATGAATATTGTTTGAAAGAAAACTAATATCTCATGATTTTCCCACAGTGGTTTGGAAGGGGATCTATAAGCTAAACTGAAAGCATATTTTCTGTAAATTCACATTATCTTTCTCAGTCATGTGAAAATGAAGTCTGACATTCTCAGTAAAACGTGTACATCCAACAAGGACAGAGACTGTCAGTTGATTCCTTTGTGTTCTACTGCAGCCTCCTAGAGTGTTCTAAAGAACAACTAGAGCGCTAACAGTCCTACTTATTACAAAGGTATGGCACACCTGAAGCCATCTTGATTGGAATAAAGTGGTAACTCTTAAAACATTTAATTTAAAAAGAAACAACATGAGGGGGTATATTTTGCCATAGAAAGTATGATTAGTGCTGCAGAATGAAAAATTAGGGCACATTTTGAGTGACTTCTCAAATCCTTTTCTATTTCATTAAAACATTCTGACATGCAGTCTCCCAAAATGGCCACCAGAGACAAAAGAGCCCAAATGTAGCCCAAATATCACCCAGATGTAGCCCAAGTATAGCCCAATGACAGAATGTCCCAGAGTGTTCTAAAGAACAACTAGAGCGCTAACAGTCCTACTTATTACAAAGGTATGGCACACCTGAAGCCATCTTGATTGGAATAAAGTGGTAACTCTTAAAACATTTAATTTAAAAAGAAACAACATGAGGGGGTATATTTTGCAATAGAAAGTATGATTAGTGCTGCAGAATGAAAAATTAGGGCACATTTTGAGTGACTTCTCAAATCCTTTTCTATTTCATTAAAACATTCTGACATGCAGTCTCCCAAAATGGCCACCAGAGACAAAAGAGCCCAAATGTAGCCCAAATATCACCCAGATGTAGCCCAAGTATAGCCCAATGACAGAATGTCCCAGAGTGTTCTAAAGAACAACTAGAGCGCTAACAGTCCTACTTATTACAAAGGTATAGCACACCTGGAGCCATCGTGATGGGAATAAAGTGGTAACTCTTAAAACATTTAATTTAAAAAGGAACAAAATGAGGAGGTATATTATGCAATAGAAGGTATTATTAGTGCTGTAGAAAGAAAAATTAGGGCACATTTTGAGTGACTTCTCAAACCCTCTTCAATTTCATTAAAAAATTCTGACATACAGTCTCCCAAGATGGCCACCAGAGACAAAAGAGCCTAAATGTAGCCCAAATATCACCCAGATGTACCCCAAGTATAGCCCAATGACAGAATGTCCCAGAGTGTTCTAAAGAACAACTAGAGCGCTAACAGTCTTACTTATGACAAAAGTATGGCACACCAGAAGCCATCTTGATTGGAATGAAGTGGTAAGTCTGAAAACACTCAATTTAAAAAGGAACAACATGAGGGGGTTAATTTAGCCATAGAAAGTATGATTAGTGCTTCAGAAAGAAAAATTAGAGATCATTTTGAGTGACTTCTCAAATCCTCTTCTATTTCATTAAAAAAATTCTGACATGCAGACTGAAACATGCACTTTGAATACCAGCAGCAGACGTCCCTGGTGAGCAGTAGCTTTACTACAGTGATCTAATGTGCAACTAGTGTGCTAACATTCAGAATTTATGGCAAATGTGTGACACATCTGAATGCCTTCTTGATGGAACCAAAGTAAACAAGCATTGAAAATGCAATAGATCTCGCCCTCGTTTAAGTTAAAGCCATTCTGTTTGTAATGAGGTGGCTTTTTAGCTTTGCTTTTATTAGTGTTTTTTCAACTTTCATGTAAATAACATGCATCTGTATGCATATAAGTATATGTATGCATGCATTTATGTTTGTATTTATATAGATATACAGATGATATATGTTTATATATGTATGTATATATATATATTCACTGAAAAAACCATAGGCTATAGACCATATATAGTTAGGAATTAGCATTTACAAAACCTTGAAAATTCACTGAAAAAACCATAGGTTATAGACCATATATAGTTAGGAATTAGCATTTACAAAACCTTGAAAATTCACTGAAAAAACCATAGGTTATAGACCATATATAGTTAGGAATTCGCATTTACAAAACCTTATTTTACTCACACAAAACCATTGAAATTCCATATATAGTTAGTTGCACTAACTATATATCGCGCACCCGCAATCCACTGCTGATGATGTCACATATTACATCATTCATGACATGGTCAGTGACATCACTGATGACATCACTGATGACGTCTCAAATGACATCACTGATGACATCACTGATGACAACATCCAGTGACTATGTTTCTGTAAAGTTAAAATATGTCTTACATATTGAAGAATGAGTGGATGTATAAGTGTCTGGATGAAGGATTTAGTAGGTGCATGACTGACTGTATGAGTGAGTGATTAAATGTGTCTCACTGAGTGCATGGGTTAGTGACTAAACTGTCTTAATTTGTGCATCATTATGTCTGCTGTTCTGTAAACTGTTGCATGTGTTGATAAGTAGCTATATGAGTAACTATATGGGTTAGTGATTGGTTGCCCAAGTATTTGTATGGGAGACTGAGTGTGTGTGTGGGTGGCTGGGAGGTGTATGACTCTGTGCATAGATGTGTGAGCAGTTGATTCACTAGATGTATGGTTTCAAAAGTGCATGTGGAAACAGCTGTATGGGCGGTTGACTGTGTGCATGAGTGTATTGGTGAGTGAATGGATATCTCAGTGCTACATGTCAAAGTAAGTACATATGTAAAACACAGTACATGTGAGAGTTGACATATATAAATAACTGTGCATAAGAGCCAGTGAATGTGTGAGTGGCTGTATGGATCATTGTGAACTTGTATCAGGGATTGTATAAGAGAGTAAATATGTGTTAGTATATGTTTGAATAAGTAAAGTTTGTATAACTTTATAGTTGAGGAAATGGAGGTGTGATTGATTCTTTGCATGACTGACTAGGTGTGTGAGTAACTCCATGGATGAGTGACAGTCTGTGAGTGTCTGTTTACACTGATTGTATCTAAGGTTATATTAGAGTCTGAAGAAGGTTCATCGTATTATCACATGAATGATATCATCAGTGATGTGATCAGTAATGTCAAATGAGATGTCATCAGTGATGTCATCAGTGATGTCATTTGAGATGTCAACAGTGATGTCATTTGAGATGTCATCAGTGATGTCATCAGTGATGTCACTGACCATGTCATGAATGATGTAATATGTGACATCATCAGCAGTGGATTGCGGGTGCGCGATATATAGTTAGTGCAACTAACTATATATGGAATTTCAATGGTTTTGTGTGAGTAAAATAAGGTTTTGTAAATGCGAATTCCTAACTATATATGGTCTATAACCTATGGTTTTTTCAGTGAATATATATATATGTATGTATGTATGTATGTATGTATGTATGTATGTATGTATATATATATATATATATATATATATATATATATATATATATATATATATATATATATATATATATATATATATATATATATATATATATATATATATATATATATATATATATATATATTACCTACTGGCAGTCGCCAGTAGGTAGTTATAGTTAGGATTTTTTTCAATGCAAAATCTTAAAATTCTACTGTGAATAACTTTGGTGCCGGTTGACGAATCTGCCTGAAAAGTTCCTCAAATTTGCCTCGCAGAGCTCCGGTCTTTCCTTGAAAGTTTGGGGGGGATTCGTCAAGCGGGGGCCGAAATAAAAGGGGGGTTCCAAAATGTGTTTTCTCCATGTTAATTTCCATAGGGCGGTCGAACTCACTTTTAGCCCGAACGGCTGAATGGATTTCCACCAAACTTGGCAAAATTGTAGGGACTGGTAGCCCGATGTGCCTTTGCTATGTCTCAAGATATGTGCTCCAGTGGATTTTGAGTAATTTAAGTTAAAAAAATATATATATCTATGGCCACGCCCCGGTACGCGCACCGGGGAGCGCAGCGGGCGCAACACGCGAGGTGGGCACGGAAAGCTGATTGGCTCTCAGGTGTCTGTAAACATTCAAAACAGTCCGGACCGGCCGCCATCTTGTGTCTCGGTAGGATAGAGACACAAGAGGTGGAAAATAAAAGGGGGAAATGACCATAAGGGGGCAGGGTAGGCCCCCCCTGACCCCCTAGGTTTGATCTGGGGGCTATAAAAGGGCCCGCGGTGCAAAATAATTATATATTTTTTTGATTTGTGCGGGGGGAGTGCCCGGTACGTGCACCGGCGAGCAGACCGGGGAGCGGCCCATGGGGAAAGAAAAATGACAGAGTTTTTAAATAATGTAGCCTTTTTTTTATAAATTGGAGGTAGTTCTAAAAAGAACTGTTTTTTTTCTTCTTTTTGTTGTTTTATATTTTTTTAGTGTTTTTGGAACATTTTGTACCTTTTTTGGCTTTTATGAACTATTTTATATTTTTTTTGTTATTTTTATGGGGAGAAACGAAAAAACAGGGAATTGAAAATGGCTCAACTGGAGCAAAAAAAAAAAAAATTAGGTTTTTTGGGGGAATTTGCTGTTGTCCCCAGCAAGGACAATTAGCTTTATGCTCAGTTCACCATAGGAGATGGTCTTACCACAATGAATACATGTTATTCAGAAATCCGCAAACCGTGGCTGAATGCAAGGGATCGTCTCCCTTGCCTCTGGTCCCGATTGGAGTGGGTTGCTTTCTTTTGGAGGTGGTGCTTGAAGATTGGGGAGGGTTACTGGCCAGTTCCCTCATCTCTGCAGCAGAATAGTTGATCGGATGCCTGCACTGCATGTGGAGAATCATGGTGTTGTTTCCAAAAGAGTAATTTTTATTAGGGTTCCCCCTTGAAAGTTCCATGCCACAGATTAGGCAAGTCACCTTGGCCGCATTGACTTTTTTCTTGCCCTCTGGGATCGAAAAAAACTCCCATACAATGTGTGGTCTTGGCTGGTATGGGGTATTGTGTTCTTGCAGCCACCTTCTCCTCCCCTCCTCCTCCTCCTCCTCCTCCTCCTCCTCTTGTTGACCACCAATGTAATCTTGTGGTGGTCCTCTTGGTGGTTGTGGTGGTGGTGCAGATGCTCCAGCTGCTGCTGCTACTGTAGCCATTTCAAAGTACAAAATATACCTCAAAGATTGCAAAACAGGTCTTCCTAAGTCAAAGGACAAAGTCAGATTAAGGAAAAAAGGTGGGGTCTTTCATCATTTGGGAAAAAAAAGGCCTGAACCAATGAGAAGTGTTATTTTCAGGTCACAAGACCAGGGATTTCATCATTATGAAACCAAAACTGTTCTGCACCAATAAAAAGTGTTATTTTCAGGTCACATGACTGACGCGCTTACGCCGGATGTTTACGTTGCGCGATCGTATTCGCTCGAGTGCTTCCGGGTGCACTTACCCGGAAACACTTGAGCGAATACGATGACGTGATACGTCACAATGATGTTTTCGTTCGCTGCAATAGTGCTAACGGGACGCTCTCCGGAGCGCGCTCTGGGGCGCTTCAAAAGACTACGCTTTCTGGGGCGCTCACCGAGGCGCGCCCCGGGAGCGCTCCAGGGTAAAAAAAAATATATATATCTATATATACATTAAAAAAAATGTTTTAAATACAAATAAAATATAGGATTCATTCATTTTCAAAAATATTACATTTCATAGCTTTAGACATTTGCTATTAACAAAATTTTGAAATTCAAAGAAAAAAACATAGGTTTGGGGCCTTATATATAGTTCAGAATTAGCATTTAAAAAACCTATGAAATTCACTGAAAAAAACATAGGTTTCACATCTGATATAGTTAGGAATTAGCATTTAAAAAACCTATTAAATTCACTGAAAAAAACATAGGTTTCACACCAGTTATAGTTAGCAGGAAGAAGTACTCGCATAAAACCATTGAAATTCCCATGTTATAGTTAGTTGGACTCACTATAACTTGCACGTGCAATGCACTGCTGATGACGTCACATATTACATCACACATGTCATGGTCAGTGACATCACTCATGACATCACTGATGAAACCATCTTTGTGCAGAGTGACAGACCTCTTTTCACTGTAATGAAACCCATGAAACACATATTGAAAAATAGAAATTAAAATTTTCAAAAAAATGGACATACCCATACCAGTTACAACAACCAATTCAATAATTCCACCATCTATATACACATCCACTCATTCATCAACAGTTCTATATAATCACTCATACATATACTCACTCATCATATGTAGTGATTCACCTATACATCCTGTTACACACTGACAGTCATCCAAAACATCTGATGTCATGAGTGATGTAATATGTGACGTCATCAGCAGTGCATTGCAGGCGCGCAAGGTATAGTGAGTCCAACTAACTATAACGTGGAATTTCAATGGTATTATGTCAGTAATATTTCCTGCTAACTATAACTGGTGTGAAACCTATGGTTTTTTCAGTGAATTTAATAGGTTTTTTAAATGCTAATTCCTAACTATAACTGGTGTGAAACCTATGGATTTTTCAGTGAATTTCAAAGGTTTTTTAAATGCTAATTCCTAACTATAACGATTGTGAAACCCCTGTTTTTTTCACTGAATTTCAAAGGTTTTTTAAAAGCTAATTCCTTTCTATATCGAGTTTCTAACCTACGATTTTTTTTAATTTGCTGTTTTGTGTAAGTATTAATTATTATTATTTTTTTTAATAATAATATTTTTAAATTTTGTATTTTTTTAAAATAATTTTTTCCTGGGGCGCTCTGGGTGCGCGCACCGGTAAGCTCTCCGGAAAGCGCACCCAGAGCGCTACTTGCGTTCGTGAAAAAAATATATGAATGAAAGTAAATAATAATGCAAGACATTTAGTACCATACATTTAAAAGCAGTATTTTTGAATAAGGAAATGAAAATGATTTTGCATTTCAGTGAAACTATCAAAACGTCACTTAGGCGCGCTGTGTAAGCGCCCCCGGAAGCGCCTTCGTTCGCGCCGCGTATGCGCCCCCGGAAGCACCTACGTTCGCGCCGCGTTAGCGCCCCCAGAAGCGCTTTGGTGCGTGCAGCGTAAGCGCGTCAAGTCATGTGACCTTAAAATAACACTTTTCATTGGTTGCTGACAGTTTTTTTTACAAAGAATGAAATCCCCACCCATTTCCTTCACTTCTTCTTTCACTTTTGTGACTGAAAGACCTGCCTTTTTGCTCTTGGTTCTTTGTTGGATATCTTGGATTATCATGGCTGCCAGACCATCCAGCAGTGAAGATGACTCCAATGATTTCCTTGATGAAGAGCCTCCTCAGCCGAAGGTCAAAGAACATTTCATCTGGAATTTTTTTTCCATACCTGATGACCAGAAGAAGGTAAATGCTCCAAAAGTGGAGTGCAGGATCTGTCACACAGTCCTGTCATGGGGTGACCCCACTTAAAAAATATTCTTTTGGGAACTCCACAATGATTCGCCATGTGGAGAGGAGGCACCCCCAGAATTTTGCCTGGAAAAGTGTCAGGGCTCTGGCACAAGTGGTTCTCAGTGATGGGGCCTCTACATCAACCGGAGGACCAACAACATCGGTGAGGGGAAGATCACAAGAGCTGGTTCTGAACATTCAGCCTGCATTTAACAAAGGCGTCCTTACATGCAGAGACTGTGATCAGCTACTTTGCTATGGGGAGCAAAGTGTTCTGCTCATGGTTCGAGCATTGGAGAGCCATCGCTGCCGTTCCCAGCCCTAATTTTTTTTTTTTGCTCCTGTTTAGCAGTTTCCATTCCCTGTTTTTGTTTTTGTTCTAAAAAAAGAAAAACGAAGAAAAAAAAAAGTTCTTTTCAGAACTACCTCCAATTCTCATCAAAGAGCTATATTCTCAAAAAACATGAAAAAGAGTAAGTGAAGTGGAGTCCATTGATAAAGGAAAGGAAAATGAGTAAGAAAGAACAGAAAGGTATGAGAGGAGAAAGGAAGTGAAGTAGGGGGACTGAAAGAAGGTGAGTGTTGGGAAGAAAAGTAAGGAGAAGGAGAGTGAACATGGGGAATGTGGATATTCAAAGAAAATGTAGAAATGAAACAGGGGTATGGAAGGGTAAGAAAAGATGCATTTCTGGGGTTGCATCATTTTTGTGACACACTCCAGCAATGCATCACTTTTGCGCTTACAGATACGTCTGAAATACTGACGTATCTGTAAGTACTTGGGACATAATACTTCATATATTTAATATAACGCATGACTAGAAGACTGAAGGAATCATTTATCAGGTCATGCGTCACTTTTACGCCACCGGTGCTTCACTTTTTGTGACGCACCAGTGCTGTAAAAAATGCACCTTATTCAGTCATATTTACAAAGTGACGCATCTAGTTAGATGCGTCACTTTGTAAACCCCTGTGCCACATTATACCTACGTCAGGTGTAATGTATGCAAAAGGGACGTATTGACGCAAGAAAGGGTCGTAGAGGTGACGCAGTGAAATCTATGAGATATCACTGCGTCACTTTTATGACGCTGTTGCATCCAAATCTTGCGTCTGTTTCACAGCAGGCGTAAGACTGATGCAGGCCCTTTCACATGGGCCTGGCCCCATGTGAAAGGATGCATTGCTGGAGTTGCATCATTTTTGTGACACAATCCAGCAATGCATCACTTTTGCGCTTACAGATACGTTTGAAATACTGACGTATCTGTAAGTACTTGCGACATAATAAGTCATATATTTAATATGACGCATGAGTAGAAGACTGAAGGCCTCATTTATGAGGCCATGCGTCACTTTTACGCCACCGGTACGTCACTTTTTGTGACGCACCAGTGCTGTTAAAAATGCACCTTATTGAGTCATATTTACAAAGTGACGCATCTAGGTAGATGCGTCACTTTGTAAACCCCTGCGCCACATTATACCTACGTCAGGTGTAATGTATGCAAAAGGGACGTATTGACGCAAGAAACGGTCGTAGAGGTGACGCAGTGAAATCTATGAGATATGTCTGCGACACTTTTATGACGCTGTTGCATCCAAATCTTGCGCCTGTTTCACAACAGGCGTAAGTCTGATGTAGGCCCTTTCACATAGGCCTGGCCCCATGTGAAAGGATGCATTGCTGGAGTTGCATCATTTTTGTGACACACTCCAGCAATGCATCACTTTAGCGCTTACAGATACATCTGAAATACTGACATATCTGTAAGTACTTGCAACATAATACGTCATATATTTAATATGACGCATGACTAGAAGACTGAAGGCCTCATTTATGAGGCCATGCGTCACTTTTACGCCACCGGTGCGTCACTTTTTGTGATGCACCAGTGCTGTAAAAAACTGCACCTTATTCAGTCATATTTACAAAGTGATGCATCTAGGTAGATGCGTCACTTTGTAAACCCCTGCGCCACATTATACCTACGTCAGGTGTAATGTATGCAAAAGGGATGAATTGACGCAAGAAAGGGTCGTAGAGGTGATGCAGTAAAATCTATGAGATATCACTGCGTCACTTTTATAACGCTGTTGCGTCCAAATCTTGCGCCTGTTTTACAGCAGGCGTAAGACTGATGCAGGCCCTTTCACATGGGCCTGGCCCCATGTGAAAGGATGCATTGCTGGAGTTGCATCATTTTTGTGACACACTCCAGCTATGCATCACTTTTGCGCTTACAGATACGTCTGAAATACTGATGTATCTGTAAGTAATTGCGAAATAATTCGTCATATATTTAATATGACGCATGAGTAGAAGACTGAAGGCCTCATTTATGAGGACATGCGTCACTTTTACGCCACCGGTACGTCACTTTTTGTGACGCACCAGTGCTGTTAAAAATGCACCTTATTGAGTCATATTTACAAAGTGACGCATCTAGGTAGATGCGTCACTTTGTACTTTTACGCCACCGGTACGTCACTTTTTGTGATGCATCAGCAGCGTAAAACATGCACCTTATTGAGTTATATTTACAAAGTGACGCATCTAGGTAGATGCGTCACTTTGTAAACCTGTGCACCACATTATACCTACGTCAGGTGCAATGTATGCAAAAGGGGCGTATTGACGCAAGAAAGGGTCGTAAAGGTGACGCAGTGAATAAACTGGGTTTTCCCCATGCTACGCTCCCCGGTCCGATCCCCGGTGCGTGTACCGGGCGCTCCCCCCGCGCTAATCGGAAAATTTTTTTTGTCCCGCTGGGCCCTTTTATAGCCCCCACATCAAACCTAGAGGGTCAGGGGGGGTCTACTCTGCCCCCTTATGGTCATTTCCCCCTTTGTTTTTGCCACCTCTTGTGTCTCGATCCTACCGAGACCCAAGATGGCGGCCCCTCCGGACTGTTTGGAATGTTTACAGCACCCGAGAGCCAATCAGCGTTCCGCGCGCGAACTCGCGTAGCGCGCTGGTTCGCGCCCGGTGTGCGTACTGGGGCACGCTTATAGAGATATATATTTTTTTTACCTAAATTACTCAAAATCCACTGGAGCACATATCTTGAGACATAGCAAAGGCACATCGGGCTACCTGTCCCTACAACTTTGCCAAGTTTGGTGGAAATCCATTCAGCCGTTCGGGCTAAAAGTGAGGTCGACTTCCCTACGGAAATTAACATGGGGAAAACACGTTTTGGGACCCCCCTTTTATCTCAGCCCCCGCTCGACAAATCCCCCCAAAACTTTCAGGGAAGGACCGGAGCGCCGCGAGGCAAATTTGAAGAAATTTTCAGGCAGATTCCTCAACCGGCGCCAAAGTTATCCACAATAGAATGTTGAGATTTTCTATTGAAAATAATCCTAACTATAACTACCTACTGGCAACCGTATATGTTTTCCACAGAAGCCTTTTCTTCAAAAAAGCAATCTCCAGCCCATTTCCGTTAAGCGTGACATTTATTTAGGTCAAAAAGACAAACGCCCAACGCATTTCGGTGCAGCCCCACCTTGGTCCCGTGACCTTGAGCCCGCCATCATCCAAGCGGCTAGGGGATCGGTGAACTGTGTTGAATATATATATATGGGGAATTTTTAAGAATCAAACGTATATGCAATAATGAGATTGATCTGACAATATGTCTTAATGGTTCCTTTCAGAGATTTCTACGTAGAGGTTATGATAAAAGCACTCTCACTAGCTCCCTTAAAAAGGTAATGTCTAATCAGATTGTTGCAATCCCTGATGAGACTGAGACAGACACTCTGGAGGTGGTTTCCACCAAGAGTGACAAACCCATTATTCGATTGATCACTACCTTTAACAATCAAGAAAAGAGGATCAAACAAATAATGAAATCCAATTGGCCCATTTTAAAAACAGACATTACTTTAGCCCCACTTTTGGAGGACATGCCTAGTATTACTTTCCGTTGAGAGCCCTCTACGAGGGATGCTCTAGTAAGAACCAGTCCAGAGATCAATATTAAATCTAATTGGCTCTCTAATAGGACTGGATTTCGGAAATGTAGTTCTTGCAGGGCATGTAAATTTGGAGTCAACACCATGGAATTTGTTGAGGGGTTGACTGATGCTGTTATTAAAATCAACAGTCTTTACACTTGTAAAACTGACCATGCGGTTTATGTTTTAAAATGTACGTGTGAGCTGCAATATGTTGGCAGCACAAAACTACAGGTTTATAACCGCATTTTACAGCATCTCCGTGCCATAGTCAACTCTGACCCAAACTACCCTGCGGCACGTCATTTTAAATTGGTCCACAATAACAATCTTAATGATTTACAATACTTTGTTATTGATGCGGTCCCCTTATCTAAAAGAGGAGGAGATAGAGAAAAGAAATTAAGACAGTTGGAAAGCCATTACATAGTTCGGCTCAATAGCAAGATTCCTAATGGCCTTAACATGGGGGAAGATCTTCATAACTTTTTGTAAATATTTTACTCCATTATTTGCACAGTATTTTAAAAAGGGTTTTAACCTATGTATAAGGTTTTAGCTATTTTTATATTGTGCTGAGGATGATCTTATATTTGATAAATTATGAGCTTTGTGGTTTTTCTGTGGATAAGCATATGCTTCTGTACATTTATTATGAGACTTTTTTTAACTTTGATGCAATTGGGTCCTTCTCTGATCAAGTTATTGGAATTATTTGCTACTACTTGGTAATCTATTGCTTATAGGGTACAGTATTTTTTGCACTTTCACCTATCTAACTCCCTCCCTGTATATGCATATATTTGCTGATGATTTGCACTTTAATGCACTTTGCACTTTTTTCACTTTGAAATATCTTGCAATTTGCTGTAGATAATTAACTAATGTTAAAAATTATCTTGCTCTTGTCCATTGTATGGATTTTATTTTTGGCACTATTTTTGCACAATTTTAGTATGTGGTTTTTAACGTTTGTGCTGGTTTATACATAATGGCCCTCAAGCAACAAGACATACTATTTAATAATTTTCATGTTAACTTTGAACTGGCTGACTATGAATTTGGGCACTTGCCCTATATTTGCATTTTGTTCCTCAATTTCATCGTTCTATAGGAAATTAATAAGGATTTATCTGGGATTTTTTAACCTGGTCCACTTATTTTGAAAATAATTTTGTTCCTATTTTCGCGAATAGATGAACTTGTCAATTTGTATGCTTAATTTCAGTTGTATACTTTGATTAATTTGTGACTCTTGCCAGCCGTGTTTATTGTACATAGTATTTTTTCTATGTCTTTGAGGCTATGGGAGGGGCCATATGATAGCACTGCCAGTATTTTACCACATGTTTCTCTGGGTCTGTCATGTGATCAAGTCCGGGTTCCCCGGACGAAACGCGTCATGTTGCCGTTCCCATCGATGGAATAAAGCACTCTATTCACCTGAAAAAACCCTCGTTGTGGTCTGTACCTGGTCTGTGTTCGAGCTTGGTTGCTGGCACTTCAGGATTGTGAATTCCTATATATATATATGTACATATATTACCTACTGGCGATAGCCAGTAGGTATATATAGTTAGGACCTAGTAACCATAGGAAATGCTGAACATTCTATTGGGAATAACTTTGACACCGATTGAGGGATCTGCCTGTAATGTTCCTTAAATTTGCCTCGCTGCGCTCCGCTCCTTCCCTGAAAGTTTCGGGGGGATTCGTCAAGTGGGGGCCGAGAAAAAGGGGGGTCTCAAAACGTGTTTTCCCCATGTTAATTTCTATAGGGACATTCTGACAAGGCTACAGCTTGAACGGCTGAACGGAATTACACCCGATTTGGCAAAATGGTAGGGACTGGTATGGAGCAGTGCCTTTTGTATGTTTGGTGTGAATACCTCCAGTAGTTTATGAGAAAATTGAATGTGAAATTGAGTCCAATGCAATTTTCCATAGGACCTTTAGACACAGCTACAGCCCGAACGGCTGAATGGAATTACTGCAAACTTGGCAAAATGGTAGAGCCTGGTATACAGAAGTGCCTTTTGTATATTTGGTGAAAATCCCTTCAGTAATTGTTGAGAATATCTATAGGCGGGACACAGTACGCGCCCGTGCGCGCACCGTGCTGCACTGTCCTTGCACGTGCGTGGACCTTAGCGTGCGTGAGCTGCATGCTGATTGGCTGCCAATGTCTGTCAACACTCCAAAACAGAAATTGTTGGCAACCATCTTTTGCCTCGGTAGACTGAGGCACAGGAAAACAGAAAAACAAACGTATAGAACTAAAAATTGCCAAGGTGAAACCAAGCATTGCCGGCGTATGTGGGGGGCTGTTGTGGAGATGAGGCACGCTAATGCCCAGAGTTGCCGAGTGTGATCCCTGGTCTGCCGCCTCTAACCAGCGAGCCACACCACTCCACTTACCTCCTGGGAGAGCGGTTCCTTCGATGAGCAACCTTTGAACTTTGAGTATATATATATATATATATATACATATATATATATATATATATATACTTTTTCACCAAGCATCAAACAATGCGAACATTACAACCTGTCATTTACTTCCGATATCAGCAGCACTCGTGCCACTTTTTTGGATGTTGCCATTGATATCATCAATGGAGAACTACAAACATCCCTGTTCAGAAAGCCCACGGCCGGCAATACTGTGCTGCATGCCCGGAGCCACCATCCGCCCCATCTGATCCGCAGCATCCCCTACGGGGAAATGTTGCGGATCAGAAGAGCCTGCAGCACAGAAGCACAGAACCATATAGCCCAGGAAGAATGCAAACAGCGTTTTCTAGCTCGTGGTTATGACGAAAAGGTGATCCTGGCTGCCATCAGGAAAGCCAACGCCATACCCCGCTCGGAAGCCCTGATTCACAGGGGGGCGCACAATTCCACCGTAACCCCAAGACAGCAACCAACCAGACTCATTTGGGCTTTCAATAACCAGCACGGGGCTCTACGTAAAATTGTAAACAAGCACTGGGGGCTGGTTAAGTGCGATCCCATAATAGGCCAGGATATGCCCACAAAACCGGCTATCACATACAGGAGAGCCTTTTCCCTACAGGACGCACTAGTGAAATCAAGCCCTGAGCTTTTAAACAAACAAGATTGGTTGGCCGGGAGCAGAGGCTTCAGAAGGTGTGCTTCGTGCAAGGCATGCATTCAGGGGGTTAATAAAACTGAGTATTGCATTCCATTCTCAGACACCCCATGTAAAATAAAGAAAAAACTCCTGTGTAAAAGTGATTTTTCTGTTTATGTGTTGGAATGCCCATGTGGCCTTCGAAACGTGGGCAGTTCCAAATTACAGGTGCACAAAAGGGTCTTACAGCACTTACGGGCCATAAAATCTAATGACCCAGCATATCCGGTCGCGCGGCATTTTAAAGAGAAACATAACAGCAACAGCTCTCTCTTAAAATACTATGCCATAGACACTATTGCACCAATGAGAAGGGGTGGTAACAGGGAAGCTGCGTTGAGAAGATTAGAAACACGCTATATTCTCATGTTAGACAGCAAGTACCCGAATGGGTTAAATGCATCAGAGGATTTTTACACCTGTTTGTAGGCGTTCTGTGCAAATAGGATTTCTCCAAATATTTGTTCCTGTGGGCACCATATTATATGTTTTTCTTTAGAGATTCCACGTTTGGTTATGTACAGTACTTCCAGCTTGGCCAGTGGTTTATCTTTCGTTATGGTTTGCCCATTGTCGTGATTATAATACCGAGTGGGCCTATTGCTGTGTTCGACAGATTATATTGTAATCAATTTAACATCATTATTCATGCTTACGATTAATTCTGAATCTGTCCATTGTTTTTAATCATTCACTTGCACTTTGTGTTCACATTTTTGGTAACTAAATCACTGTATGGTTTCAGTTTGTCACATAACGTAGTGTATTCAGCTCTAAGTGTGTCTTATGATCCGGTTCCAGAGTTCAATGATACATGAATTTACTGATTAGCTCAGATTTCCATATGCATTTATTTAGTAACATTGTTTTAAAGTGTTGGTATAAGGGATTTATCCATTCATAGCTAGCAGTACATACACTCACACTGCTTACTTGCATTTAAGCAGTATCTTATGCATTACTGGTTTGTCTGTTCTTACTTGGGGGAGCTTGATCATGCCAACGGATTTATCCGGTTATTGTATAAATAATGTATATACATATATATTTTATTGTCTATAGACACACTATTACTATGTGTTGTGAGTAGGGGATTTATCCCAACACTTGCGAACTTTCTACATGTGTAAAACTGCAAAACGTGAGACTATATGTTAGTAAGTACGTAGTATTTTTACTATGTTTTCTACTTCATGCTTTTTATGCCATTCTGATTGGTTACCGCCTTAATGCACTAGCACTTTAAATTCTGCCATTCGAACGTGTAACATCATGTGATCAAGGCCTGTGAGAGGCCGAAACGTTATGCTGCCGTTTGTTGCCGAATAAAATTACAACTCACGGAATACCTGGTCCTGCTGTTTTCTTTAAGGTAGCGCGGCTGATTGCGGCTCCGAGTGCCTTGCTGAGGACCCGTTTGGATATATATATATATATATATATATACTTTTTCACCAAGCATCAAACAATGCAACGATGCACTCCCTTCAAAGGAATCACCACTCAGAATAAGTTGCAAAAAGGAATATTTAATTTTCATTTTAGCACAGTGAGCCAAGAAAGAAAAAAAACAACGCATTTCGGCGAGCGAATCGCCTTGCTCACGGGTAATTTACCGAGTGAAACAGATCCATTTAAATAAGAAAACAATAAAGTTACGTGAGAACACCAGTGTATGAACACAAACATAGGACTAATGTTCCAGACTAACATGTCGGCCATTTTGTAAAGATAAATCATCCACAATAATATATACTATGCAATGCTTCCCAAACAAATCGAAGCGATTATTGTTGAATACACTCCAAAAGTCAAAGAATATCGATGGAATTGCTCACCAAATTGATAATCATTCAGACATATCCATGATTGCAAGCCACACATAATATAATATATTGACTGCTTAAGCAATTCCTCTAACGATGAATTTCACATCTAATATTTCATGGCACACCAACCAACTATTTTCAAATATCAGATGTAGGTCAATTAACTCGTGATGGTTATGCCCAAACAAATAAAACTATTACATCTGGAAAAATTTTAAGCATTAAACAATATTGTACGTCAGTATAGCTAAATCGGTAATGCATAATCTAAAACCCAAGTTGGTTAAAATAAACAATCCTAGTAATCCTTGACGAAACATTCTGTCCAGAAAACTTGAAATGTATACAGGGTTTCTTGGTTCAATTGTGAATCAAAAAGATTTCACATCATAAATTGATTTCGCCCAAGTGGGTCCATTATAGGAAACCTCAAACACGTTGTTTCTCCACGTTGTAATATACCTGGACAGAAAGAAATTGGAGGTAAGACAAAGAGTCAGGGGAGTCAATTCTAGATCAAGCCTTTGTAAGGAACATAAGGTGTATTAATGTGTCAAAACGTGAGTCAAAAACAAATTAAAAACTGTATCAGAGATAATACATAGGAGACTCAGAGAATTACAGATTAAAATAACGGAAAGAAATTTCAAGATGTCAATGCAAATAGGATCATGGAAGAGATTAGTCCCCCAGATGCCATGCTAATTCTTCTTCAGAGTTCAAACCTCCAGGGATCTTGGTGTCCAGGTCTAAAATATACCTGGATTCGAATTGACGCAACTTGCGTATTCTGTCACCTCCTCTTTTTATAGGGGGGATCCTATTAATTATAAAGAACTTCAATAAATTCCGATTACTTTTATGAAGTTCCTCAAAATGCCTGGCAACTGGTGATAGTTGGTCTTTGTTCTGAATTGCCCTCATATGTTCAGGGATTTGAGATTTGTCACGGCCTATCACTCCAGATACAAAAAGCTTGAGAAAACATTTGAAAGTCCTCAAAACTGAGCCCACTCTGGGGGATGTAGTTGGTGGCACACCTAGTATTACATATCGGAAGGCTGACTCATTGAAAGATGAATTGATTAAGAATGAGGTCGCGTTTGTCAGCAATAAGAGATTGGATGTTCAAGGTTTTTTTTACATGTATGTCATGTAAAGCATACAAATTTAGCTCTAATGTTAAAAGTGTGCATTACCCTGTGGATGATAAGGAAAGAAATATTGGTAAACATCTTTCATGTTTGTCAGACTACTGCATATATGTTCTGGTGTGCCCGTGCGCAAAAAATATGTGGGAAGCACCACGTTCGCAGCGAACAAATGTATCCTTGAACATATGAGGGCATATTCCGGGGCAGGTTTTGGAATATATATATATATATATATATATATATATATATATATATATATATATATATATATATATATATATATATATATATATATATATATATATATATATATATTCCAAAACCTGCCCCGGAATATGGAATGGGCTCTGACACTTGCTCGGTTTCACAGGTAGGCAGATTTATTAACACCACAATGCGATAATACCCATTTTATGGGAATGTGCAATTGGAATGTCCTCGCAGAAACGTTTCAGCAACTTTGCCTTTTTCAATGCGAATTGCAACAAGGGGCTCAGCATGCTACAGTTCATTTAAAAGTCTGCTTCTGTCAGGGAATTTCTAAGGTTTTTAAAAGGTTAATTTCTAACTTTAACGACCCTGAAACCTCCATTTTTTTAAGTGAATTTCTATGTTTTTTAAAATGCTAATTTCTAACTATGCCTACATAGGTTGGACATGTGCAGAAAGAAAAAGAAAGGCGCAGAAAGAAGCAAGAGAAATACAGAAAGAGGCAAGAGAGGTGCAGAAAGAAGAAGAAAGGTACAGAAAGAAGCAATAGAAATACAAAAAGAGGCAACAGAAGTCCAGAAAGAAGAAGAAAGGTGTAGAAAGAAGCAAGAGATGTGCAGAATAACTAACAGATGTGCAGAAAGAGGCCTACTTTGACTGCACCTTACAACAAACTCATACAAAGTAGCCTAATCATTAATCCTTCTCCCAAGAAGTCTTAAGCTTCACTTTTTTTTCAATACATTTTTTATTGAACATAGCAATGGATAATCAATGGTACAAAGCATCTTTTCAATTTTCATTTTCAATAATCATTTCAATAGTTAAAAAGGCTAAAAAACAGCAAAAAAAAGAATATATATATATATATATATATATATATATATATATATATATATATATATATATATATATATATATATATATATATATATATATATATATATATATCAGACATGAGACACAAAAATTAGGAAAAGGAGAAGAAATTCATCAAGCACAGAAAGGGAATACAAACAACAATTTTATCAAGAAGGGTCTGTGCAAAATCCGCAGTCTATAAAGTGACACTGAAAAAAAGTGCAAAAACCTGCAATAAAGTGCTACTGCATGTGCAAAAAGCTATAATAAAGTGAAATTTAAAAAAGTGAAAGTGCAGTCAAATGTATAGACCCTTTCCTTAACTCCATCCTTCTTTTGCAGCTCATCCCTCCTTTAATTGTTCCAAATCCCCAAAATACTTTCAATTCCTTTCAAACCTCTTAATAGAACCTACTCTGCCCGCGTATGCTTTTTCAAAGAGACAGGTTCTCCTCATCTTATTGAACCATTTTATCAGTGATGGAATTTCCCTTGATTTCCAATTTTGTAGTATTGAAGAGCGAGCGACCGCACATGATATAAATATAAATACCTCTTCGGATTTGTTGAACCTGCTCCTATCCTAGCTTTTTTTGATATAGTGGCTTGTCTTTTGAGGGTTTATCAGACAAGAGATAATTTTTTTTTGGAGAAGATGGTTCAAGAAGCAGGTTCCCAAATCCCAATTTTTTTAAAGACCGCAAAGCTTCCTAAAAAATCGAGGTATAAGACGTTGAAAGAATATACAACGCGCTTGTTGCTGCTTTTTAAAAAACATGGTTCTGATGGTTCCCAGTATTTTAGTTTGTTCGAATGTAGTAAATTAGGCCTTCTGTTAAGTTTGTCTAAGATTAAAAAATGGGATTTGTGTGGGTTTCGGGAATTGAGAGAGTTGCTAGTCCAAAATAGGGTTATTAGTTGGCAAGAGGTGATAACTAGAACGAACATTCTAAGGCGACCGTCTTTTTTTGAATATCTACAGGTTATTTTATTAAAAAGGAGGTAAGGGGTCTGTTGAATGCCCCTAATAACTTACTAAATACCCTTTACGGAAGGAAGAGCAGCGGGATAGGGCAGTGGTATAAATTGCTCCATTGCTCTGGTCAATCCCCACTGATCGATAAACATTTGAATAAAGTAAGTCTCTCGACCCAGTGCTTTTTCTCCTTGAAAGATTGGGTGGCTCTCTGTTTACTGGGAAACAAATCCTTGCGCGCTGCCAACTATAAGAGGATGGCCTTCTTGTCTCCTTGGCTAGCTTATTATACGCCTGAGGCTATGGAAAAAATGTTTCTTGGAACAGAAAACAAGTGTTTTAGATGCTTAGCACATGGTCAGGGATGATGGTATCATATCTTTTTTGCCTGCCCGATGTTGGAGTCTTTCTGGAAAGAGATATTTGCGGAAATTGAATTGGCCACTGGAAAATCATTTCAGCCTATGGTAGAAGTGGCCTTGTTTGGCATAAGCAAGGATAGGAGCAGGTTCAACAAATCTTAAGCTTCACTTTTGTCTTGAAGGGTCACTATTAATCGACTGCTCAGCATGTTAGGTCTACTAAATATAAAATAGCAAGCCTAAGCTTATCACTGTTGTAAGTCTGACCAAGTTTGTGAAGGTATGCATGTATGTCTCTGCTTTTACCTAGTGACATGTTGCATGAATACTCTGTAAATATGCGTACGAAAAGGTGTATGTATTTCTTTCTGCTCATAATACAGGGCACATGGGTCTTCAATAGTATATTTGAGGGGCTCTATAACACCTGTATACATAAGACATGTCTGCCTGTGCAACTGAATGACATAGCAGAACTGAGAACATTTATCCACCTGTAGGAGAAGCTACCCACTTTTTAAGCTACCATCTTCAGATGCATAACACATGTGAGAATACATATACAAGCAGTTATATACCTCTGTCACAAGAGCACACAGAGCTTTAAACTTGACAGTTTGCACTTCACATTCGAGTATAGAAAGAGGTGAGAAAATTACAGAAACAAGCAAGAGAAGTGCCAAAAAAACAAAGAGGTGGAGAAAAAGTAACAAAAGTACAGAAAGAGGCAGGGGTGTTGCAGAAACTGGCAAAAGATGTGCAGAAAGAGGGAACAAGTGTGCAGACAGAGGCAAGACAGGTGAAGAAAGAAGCCTTAGAGGTACAGAAAGAAGCAAAAGATGTCACGAAATACGCAAGAGAAGTACAGAAAGAAGCAGCAGAGGAACAGAAAGAGGCAAGAGAAGGGCATAAAGAGGCATGAGAGGTGCAGACAGAGGTAAAGAGGCAATAGAGGTGCAGAAAGAGGGAAGAGGGATACAGAGAGAGGCCAGAGCAGTACAGAAAAAGCAATAGAAGTACAGAAATAAGAAATTGAGGTGCAGAAAGAGGCAAGAGAAGTACAAAAAGAGGCAAGAGAGGTATAGAAACAGACAGGAGAGGTACAGAAAGAGGCAACAGAGGTACAGGCAGAGGGAAGAGGGGTGCAAAAGATGCAAGACGGGTGCAGAGAGAAGGAAGCAAGGTGCAGAAAGAGGCAAGAGAGGTGCAGAAACAGGCAAGAGAGGTACAGAAACAGGCAAGAGAAGTAGAGAAAGATGTAACAGAAGTGATGAAAGAAGCAACAGAAGTGTAGAAAGAAGCAAGAGAAGTGATGAAAGAGACAAGAGAGTTTCAGAAAGCAACAGAGGCGTACAGAAAAAAAGCAAGAGAAGTGCAGAAAGAGGCCATGAGGTGCAGTAAGAGTCAAAAGAAGTGCAGAAACAGACAAGAGAGGTGTACAAAGAGGCAATTGAGGTGCAGAAACAGGCAAGAGAGGTGCAGAAAGAGGGAAGAGGGATGCAGAAAGAGGCAAGAGGGGTGCAAACAGAGCAAGAGAAATACAGAAAGAATCAAGAAGAAATGAGCAATAGAGGTGCAGAAAGAGGCAAGAGAAGTGTAAACAGAGGCAATAGAGGTACACAAATAGGCAGGAGAGGTGCAATAAGAGGAAACAGGGGTGCAGAAAGAGGCAACAGAGGTACCAAAAGAGGGAATAGGGGTACAGAAACAAGCAAGCAAAGTGCAGAAACAAGCAAGCAAGGTGCAGAAAGAGGCAACAGGAGTGCATAAAGAGACAGCAGAGATGCAGAAACAGGCAACAGAAGTGCTGAAAGAAGCAACAGAGGTGTAGAAAGAAGTGAGAGAAGTGATGGAAGAGAAAAGACAGATGCAGAAAGAAACAAGAGAAGTTCAGAAAAGGCAAGAGAAGTGCAGAAAGAGGCAAGTGGGGTACAGAAAGAATCAAGAAAAATGCAGAAACACAAGAGAGGTATACAAAGAGTCAAGTTAGGTGCAGAAACAAGCAAGATGGGTGCAGAAAGAAGCAAGAGAAATGCAGGATGAAGCAACAGCAGTGCAGAGGAGGCAAGAGGGGTACAGAAAGAATCAGGAGAGGTGCAGAAAAAGGCAATAGTAGTGCAGAAAGAACCAAAGGAGGTGCAGAAAGAGGCAAGAGGGGTGCAGAAAGAGGAAAGGGAACTGCATACAGATGCAAGAGAGTTATAGAAACAAGCAAAAGATGTGCAGAAAGAGGTAACAGCAGTACAGAAACAGGCAAATGAGGTTCAGAAAGAGGCGAGAGGGGTGGAGAAAGAGGCAAGAGAGGTGCACAAAGAGTGAAGAAGGGTGCAGAAAGAGGCAAGAAAGGTGCAGAAAGAAGCAAGAGAGGTGCAGAAAGAAGCAAAAGGAGTGCAGAAATAAGCAACAGAGGTGCAGAAAGAGGCAATAGGAGTGTAGAAAGAGGCAAGACAGGTGCAGAAAGAGGCGGGAGAGGTGCAGAAAGAGGTAACATGGATGCAGAAAGAAGCAAGAGAGGCACAGAAAGAGGGAAGAGTGGGGGGCAAATAGAAGCAAGAGGGATGCAGAAAGAAGCAAGTTAGGTGCAGAAAGAGGAAACAGAGGTGCAGGTGTAGTGTATTTCCTATTTTCCCAATAGGCTCTGCGCATTGGAATAACATAAACAGCAGTGTAGACGTAGGACTGAGGTCATCTAGGTCTCTACTGACTATGTTAAACTTAATTTAGGGTTGCGCCAGCTAGCTCAGAGGTCACTAGAAACATCCCTGAATGAATAGGGAGGGATGAACTTCCCTGACTGGGACAAGAAGGGATTCAGTTTCTGACAACCGCACAAACACGACAACTTTGCTCCCTCAGAATAGGAATGTATCTCTAGAGTCGTGTGAAAACAATAGGCAGCTATTTCACTCAGTCAACTGTGCATGCTTAGTTTCACCAGAGTGCAGAGAAATAGAGAGACGGGCGTTTTCAATAAAAGGTGTTATTTATTGAGCAGTCTTCTTTCTCATGCAAGAGAAGTGAATTGCCACAATTGCAATACTTGTCATGAAGTAAAGTGCGAACAGTAAAAGTAGTATTTTAAAATAATACTGTAAAAGCATTGATATGGTTTCTTAGCCATATGATACTTTGAAATGGATAAAATATATACATACATGAAAACATTTGACTAACGTACTCAACTGGTGCTTCTAACTACACCTACCCCGGTGTACCTGACCTAAGCCTAATACTTGGGAGGGAGTAAGTAAGTAGCAGTTTAAGTTAAGTTGGTTAAGATTGTTTTGCCAAGAATCTGCATTAAGAATTCTCTTAAGGGTTTAGTGAGCTCCGTACCTTGGAAATAGAATGTGGTAAGTCTGGTATCTCTTTCCTCAGGACTCGATCCCCCAGCAACCCGCAAGGGTAGGCTGGAAACACCGGAGCTGGATTTTCTCGGCTGGAGAAAAAGACAGTGTCTCTCTCAGTGTGTCAAACGGGAGGGGCGGCTTCCATGGGCTCCTCGCATCAGCTGGGCTCTAGTGCAAGAAGATGGCCGCTCTGCTCCAAACCACGGTGTGTTTGCTTAAGGCAATTGTTGGTATATTTATACCTGAAAGGTGCCGGGTTTGACGTAAGGTTGGACATAAGACGTCAATAAGAACTAACAGTTCTTTCTGGACTCCAGGAGTTCTTGTTCAAATCAAAACAAAAGCTGGGGGGATTTCCCGGGCTGCTGGAGGCTTGGTTTGTTTAAAGAACACGTTGTGTTTTCTAGGAGTCGATGGAAGTAGCCGTGCTGTCCTTTGGACTGCATGGGCTATTACTGAATATGGATCTGATTCTTATGCCGTTATCAGGATATTATTGATTATAACCTCATAAGGGCTTAAATCGGGAATATCGAGTTAGGGTCCTAGATAGAAACACAACACCCACTCCACAGATTAATGTCCATCATTACTAAACTAAGCAATAGTAAACATTTAACGATGCATGTGTGTTTCTGACCCACCCCAAAATACATATTTCGCATTTGAATTGGTATATGGTAAACACACAAAATGAGTGTTGGTACTGTATGCTTTTTAAGCAGTGTCATCATTCAGATAAATGCATATATATCAGCTGAATAAATTGCAAAAATTACACATGAAATGGCTCTGAATACAGAAAAGAAGGTCAAGACCATTTCATCACATATTTATACAAAATATTGTATATGTGCTAGAGGCTGAGGTAAAATATTGTCTCTAGTATCCTAAAAATAGAAGCTATGTTCTCTAAGAATAATTCTACTTTAAGCAGAGTACCATGTGCCAAAAAAAAGGTAAATATTTTGGAAAATGGACAAAAATAATTTCGCTTTCAGGGGAAAAATAGTTCCAAATATGTTCTGTAGCTTTGTTTAAAAAAAACTGAAGGCCAAATTCAGAGTTCGAGGAACGCTGTGTGCTAATTTTTTTTTTTTAAGAGTTATTCTCGTTGACTGGAGAGAGCATTATTTCAGACAGACCCGCAAAAAATTGGTCTACAACATCAGGTGAAAGTTTGACCAAGTTCGAAAATGCTGCAACTGTGCAGTTCTCCGTGTGATTGCTATCAACGATGTTTGGATCAGCAATGCTCACAGAAGGTTGTACCTGTTTAGTGCTGCTTTCCTCTCGTACCTCACCGCCACCTACTCGTAGTGGTGAAGTCTCAACGAATGCCGTCATCAGGATAGGTAGCCGCTGGGGACAACACGATGCATGAGTCGTTACAGGACCTAGCAAAGTATCGATATCCATTGGTACTGCTGATTGTAGTGTAAGACAGATGTCCAACACGCATTCTTCTCCGCATAGCAGACATCGAAGCATAGGTAAGACGCAATTCTGCCAGATCGGTCTGAATGAAAGAAACCAAGTTCTATTCAGATCTCTTAGCCGGGCCAATCCGAGGCCCTTAGTGATACGGTCTCGGTATCGTATTGCTAGGATTGTTTCTTCCATCGTAGCTGGAGTTTTCTCTGTGGATTTGCCTGCCATATCGGTGCAGAAGGAGCAAAAATTAAAATCCTGCCACGAGTCCCAAGATTAAGGGTAGGCCGCCAAAGACAGAATGGACAAAATTCGGGAAGATGCCCAGACCTGTTTCAAAGGGTGCTAACAGTCCCGAAAAAACTGTCTTAAATACATGTGCGATGCCACTGGTATCAGACATGTTTAAGATTTGGCTTAACATTTCTACGAAATGCACAGGGCAATTTGTCGATAAAAGGGAATGTATCTCTGCCGATGTCCTTGCCACTTGCAGATCATACATTTCTTTGGATGACGTTAAAGGCACAGTTGTCTGTAAAAGAATAGACTTCATTCTGCTTAAAGTATCGATTCGAATAGAAGAGATATTCAACGAAGGCCATAACGCATCCCCCATATCTGGATTGCATTGTGGATACAATACTTGCATACAGCAAACGGCCCTGGAAGTTATAGTTGTCAGATAGGCTTTTCCTGGCAGCATGGCACAACAGCTGTGGTCACTTATTAAAACGTAACTGCCGTTAGAAAGTGGTCTAAAAAATGGCTCTATCTGTTTTGCAGGCGTGCCATGCAGGTGACATGAAAGGTTATTCGAAGACCCTTTGCAAGCTCCATGCAAGTTAATAGCTTGACACAGAAGTGTACCACTTAGTGATTTTTTACATTTTTTTCCACTAAGGAATACCTCCTTGTTCCCTTCACTATAAGATCTGTGTGTATAAGGTAAATCCCAGGTTGATTTCATGTATTCTTCACCCAACCTTTCATACTGGCCTGCAGGTATATACTCTTGGCAGTATTTAAACTGGAAAGTTGTTATCGTAATTGTAATCGTTCCGTGTATTATCCATTCAATGACAGGTCTCTCTGACATTGTCAATTGTAATATCTCAAGTTTTTCAATGCTCAGAATCGTATAGTCTGCATCTTTTTGTGCCAAACTGATTTGTTTATCAGTAAAGTTAAAGATACCGAATAATGACGTTATGTTGAGTAAACGCCATGGTACGTAGCCTGAACGCAGATTTTGCAACGTCCAACCAAGCTGTACAATAGAACGTAATTGAGACTAACCATGTTGTAACATTAGTATGGCTGAGATACCCGCCACCCCCTCTCAACACAATCCCCAAAAGGAGGGAAACCGGAAACAGTTCTTGAAGTTTTTGGAAGTGGGAGGGAGTGACCCTCCCGGCCGTATTTATTAAAACAAAATTAAGACATTAAACGTTTCATGTTATGTACAATTTCATTACCACATTGCGAAGTTTGGCTAACCTTAACATATTCTCTAATACAGAGGTTCTCCTAGCCGAACTAGCATCCTACAAAAACATTCTCTAGAAATACTGAAATTGTACATCCTAACGTTTAAGGGCCAACGGCAAGGTCATAACCGGTGTCAAGATCCCTAACCAGACTTACCCCTCCCACTTGGGAGGGGCGACAGCACAGAGGCTTACCTCAAGTGCAACTACTAACAATTTCCCTTGACTTGACGGGGGCACTTAAGACTCAACGCCATTTAAAGGTCGTTCGAAGACTCGTGTGAGGTATCTAGAAGGTATCGTGAACCTCCCCCCACCCCACACAACTTACAGCATCTGCCGTCGCAGATGACACTGGCCCCGGGAAATTCACCAGGAGGGGGCTGTAACCCCTCCTACAAAGGAAGGGGCCTTGACCGCCTTTCCTTTACTTCCGGCGACCCATCCTTAGACGGGACCGCCTCCCCATTGAGGGGCCAATGGCCACCTCTCCCGAGCGCTCCCATCCGTGTTGGGTGACGCCCACTCATAGGGATCTTCTAATTAGTGCTCACCGATCATGACCTTACCGCCTACCAAAAATAAATACGACAATTCTACTCAAACCTATGAAAACATTGGTCGCTACGACCGAAAGAGCATGCTTAAAATGCAACACTATATCAAGTCATTTTAATCGTAAAACCTAAACAACAGACACCATTCTTTATTATGATCAACATCAAACTGATACCATAACAACCTGTAAACGGAACGAAAACATACTTATAAATTCACTTTATTATAAAACAACTGGCTGTCCTCAGGGGCTGGTGGGTGGGTCAAAATTGGCTCTTCGTTCTGTCCCGAGCTCACGTGTAGCGAGGAGGTGCAGCTTCGGAGCACAAGAACAAGAGGACGTCTTCTGGTCTTGCGTCTCTTTTTATCCGTCTTCAGGGCGGGCGTAAACCCGCCCCTGCCTGCCCCGAGGGCGTGGCCGGCTACGTCGGTGTCTAGGCCAGCCCACTCTAGGGCGGGAAAAAGCGCGCCCCGGCTACGCCGCTTCGGGCATACCAGCCGAGATGCGCCTCCCGCCCAAAAAATGGCTTCCCGGGGGGATCGAGGCACTCCGCCATACGTGCGGGGGGACCGAGTGGTCGCCCCTTTCCATATGGCTGAGATACCCGCCACCCCCTCTCAACACAATCCCCAAAAGGAGGGAAACCGGAAACAGTTCTTGAAGTTTTTGGAAGTGGGAGGGAGTGACCCTCCCGGCCGTATTTATTAAAACAAAATTAAGACATTAAACGTTTCATGTTATGTACAATTTCATTACCACATTGCGAAGTTTGGCTAACCTTAACATATTCTCTAATACAGAGGTTCTCCTAGCCGAACTAGCATCCTACAAAAACATTCTCTAGAAATACTGAAATTGTACATCCTAACGTTTAAGGGCCAACGGCAAGGTCATAACCGGTGTCAAGATCCCTAACCAGACTTACCCCTCCCACTTGGGAGGGGCGACAGCACAGAGGCTTACCTCAAGTGCAACTACTAACAATTTCCCTTGACTTGACGGGGGCACTTAAGACTCGACGCCATTTAAAGGTCGTTCGAAGACTCGTGTGAGGTATCTAGAAGGTATCGTGAACCTCCCCCCACCCCACACAACTTACAGCATCTGCCGTCGCAGATGACACTGGCCCCGGGAAATTCACCAGGAGGGGGCTGTAACCCCTCCTACAAAGGAAGGGGCCTTGACCGCCTTTCCTTTACTTCCGGCGACCCATCCTTAGACGGGACCGCCTCCCCATTGAGGGGCCAATGGCCACCTCTCCCGAGCGCTCCCATCCGTGTTGGGTGACGCCCACTCATAGGGATCTTCTAATTAGTGCTCACCGATCATGACCTTACCGCCACAGGTCCGGATAGTTGACCGGCTATCCGGACCCCCCACAAAACTCCTACCTAAAGGTCATGTTTTAACGTTTTTAACCAAGCTAAAAAGTCTCCTATGAGTAACTCATTCCCCACCCTTGACAAATGCACACCATCCCCCAAATACATACTGTCATCATAAATACAACTATGCGAGATCGAATGCAATGTCTTGGAACGGAACAACCTACTCACTTTGTTATTCAGTTTTCTAACAGAATGATTCAAAGCAGGGATCGAGATAGCCCCCCGCCACACTTTTCGTGGGATCATATGAGACCACGCAATTATGCACCCCGGAACTCTCCTCGCTAACCAACTTACCGTGGAAAGCATAGCCTCCAGGAGAAGTCGTCTACCGGTGGTGACCAAATCATTGCCCCCTAAATGCACTATGCTATGGACGGCGGTGACCTCATCCGCCCTAACAAACCCTCAAAGAATGCTTGAAACTGGTCAATACAGAGACCGCCTCTTCCGTAGAAGGACACTCTGTACCCGTATTCCCCAGGTACGTGAATCATGTCACCTGCTTTGAATACGTCTGCGGCCTGTCTCACGTATGAGTGGCCCACGACCCACACCTCCTTTCTCACAGCCGGTGATGTCTGACCGCTGGCCTGGTGTTGGGTCGACTGCATAGTCCGCCCTGCCGCGTAGGCTTGCGCAACTGAAAACAAACAAAAGACAAGAAGCGTGAGTACATGATTACAGCTTCACAACATGTGCAATCGCACATATCTCTTATAACAATTGGAGGACCAACGCCCCAGTCGTTTCACTTGTTCTACATTAAGACCCCTGGCTGTAGCTTCAGTGGCAGCCCCTATTCGAAAGGAATGGGTCCCGAATTCGCCCGGGTCCAAGCCCGCTGCGGCAATGGCCATTGCAAGCACCCGCTGAAACTGAAACCTCGTCAGCGGGGTGGCGTCTGCATGCCTCAACAATGTCCCCCCCCATGATGCCACCCTTCATGCTAGGTAATCTTCTAAACACAGTACCGGACACATGGAGGACCCGGGGGTCCTGCGAATGATCGTGCAGTCCCCCCTCCCATCTTGGTCGGTCTTGGACCTGAGAAAGGAGACAATCATCGCATCGCCCCTGATCTGAACGTGTTCCCGGCACAACCCCCCCACCACATCCCGTTTGTTCCTTGCAACCAGCTCACTTATCCTCATAGCCCCGTGAAATGCCAGCGTAAATGCAGTCCGGAACAAACACGTCTCGAAAGGAGACGAGCATGTGGTAGGGAGTGTGGCCAGCAACTGGGACAACCTATCCAGACCTATCGGTCGTCTCACATCTACTCTGCGACCCTCAAGGCGTTGCCACCCACGCAGCGCCTTTTGTACTGCAAAAGACGCTGTCGGGTCCTGGATGTTATGGGCCCTGGCAACAAAGGAAATGGCGGCACGATGCCTTTGGGCCGTAGCCACCGACTTCCCAGCCCTACGTAAGGACATCAGAAAATGTACTACCCACTCTTCCTGACCCCAAAGTCCCCCTCTCTCAGTCCCCAAAAAGGCTAAATAGGCCTGAAACGCCCCTTCATATGCCTTCCTTGTCCTGGGTGCTAGACTCTCTCCCACGAGGTGACGAAGTTCGGGGCACCGAGAGACCAGAGAGCTTCGGGGAAGGGTGCCGGCTCTGGGTCCGCTGAAGGAAGGAAACCCGAGAAAGCCTGCATGTGAAAACGAGACAGTGCATCAGCCGCCTGATTCATCACCCCCGGGACATGTTTTGCTCTGAATATCACGTTCAGTTGCATACACAGTAGGACAATTTCTTTGAGCAGCCTCAAAATCAGATTACAACGGGCTGCCGGACTATTGATGCATTCTACAACGGTCATATTGTCAGACCAGAACACGACAGAATGTCTTTAGGCCAACCATCACTTGGGCGATTGAGCGGGAAAAGGGGCGGGCCATTGGGATCACCCTCAAGGCAAAGTTCAACTTCCCCACCAATTGTTGCAACTGATGCAGTGTAACCTTAGATGCAGATAAACATACTTGGAGGGCTGCCCTGAATTTCAACACTTTGCTAGCTGGTAAACGGAAACACCCCTCCCTAGAGTCCAACTCGATCCCCAAAAACTCGAGGCAAGTCGTGGGACCCATAGTTTTACCTGGTGCCAATGGCACGCCAAAATGACCCATCAACACACAGAATTCAGCTAAGGCCTGGGCACATTCGGGATTTCCGGCGGGGCCAAGGAACAGAAAGTCGTCAAGGTAGTGAATTACATTTCGGAAACCCGTTTTCTTAGTGAACACCCATTGCAGGAAAGTACTGAATTTCTCAAAATAAGCACATGATATAGGGCATCCCATTGGCATACGCCTATCCATGTAAAATGCCCCCTGAAACCCGAATCCCAGAAGACGTTGGTCGTCTGGGTGTACCGGGAGCAACCGGAACGCTGACTCGATATCTGATTTCGCCATCAACGTCCCGGGCCCCAGGCGATTCAAGATGGCTACTGCCTCATCAAACGATGCGTATCGCACCGAACAAACCTCTGGATCAATTGCATCGTTCACCGAAAGACCATGTGGAGCAGACAGATTATGGATCAAACGAAACTCACCTGGGTCCTTCTTGGGGACCACCCCTAACGGAGAACAGACAAAATACGGTACCGGGGGTACACTAAACGGGCCGGCGACCCGTCCCCGGATAACCTCTTTCTGAATCTTCTCTTGCACTACGGATGTATGCTGTACGACGGAAAGTTGGTTTTTTGCACGTCCCTACACCCTGAACGTCCCCTACCGGGATGCGGAAACCATGTGTAAAACCGTTCCGCAGCACCCCAGCAGAAGTACGATCCGGGTATTCGCTGAGCCAGTGAATCATTGCCAAGGTATCAATCGGGGTTAGTAAAGGCGCCCCTCGGACTATCTTAGACCTGTTTGGCGCCTCCCTTACCCCCATTCTCACTCGTTCTGGCTCTGCACGATGACTCAGGATGGGACGACCCACAAGTACTACATTCATGTTTGAATTTACACGATCCCGGAGGCCTGGTACATTTCCCTTTGTTGAAATTAAAGCAGAAACCCCCTTTCCCTGTATTGCCTGCAGGTCTCGAATAATCGTCGGTGCTCGTAGTTGGCCGAAAGGGCGTCCCCACATTTTGGCGGGAGTAATCAACAACATTGCTCCCAACCAATGGCATTTTTAACATTCCTGATTCTTTCATTTTATCCCATGTCACAGAATCGTAACAATCCCAAGTCAAACTCTTGTTATGCTCCTTTTCTTTCCTGAACAGATTGTCATAACAGAACCAATGGTTACCTTGATACGCTGTCGAGTAACCCATAATTCGTGACTGATAAATGGGAAACTCAGGAAGCAACTCGGGCCTACGTTCCCCCAAAATCGATGTAAAAATACCCCACGCATTGCCCCAGTTGCCAATATTCTCATTTACCTTAAAGGCGGCCATTTTTGCGCGCCAAACACTTGGATGCATTAGGTCCTTCTGACTCTTGACATGCTCTATCTCATAATGATCGACAAGCAAGGAGAATATATTCACGTATTCCCCCGCCCAAATCTTTTCTTTTATTGCTAAAGGAACATGCTGCCCCAATCTTTCTCTACGAGAGGGTGCTGACTCGTCCCTTGCGATCGGCAATGGCCGCTTACCTGAACCGGATGCTGCTTCTGCCACTTGTGGCTTTTCTATCACCGCCACCGGCGCGGTCACCTTGGCTGCTTCTTTTTCCTTACGCAGCTTTTTTATCAGCGCCTGTGCCTCGGCAGCCGTGGCGCCCTCAGTACTATCGCCCAACCATGCTGCTAGCTGTGCTGCCAGCTCGGGGGGCATATCCTCATTGGATGTCGGGGTGATGACAACGGGGATTGGATTCCCCTCCATCGGTAGCGGGGTCGGCACCTCGAGCGGGGTAGAGGGAGCCGGGACATCTCCCCCGGCTGGAACCCTTCTCGGCCTCTTAGGTCTCCCTCCAGCCGGTGGTTGGCCCGATCCCTCCACCCCGTCTCGCTCCGCCAGCCGCTTCTTTATGTCGGACATATCCTTGAAAAGGGCCCGAACCATCTGCTCAGTCGTCATTCTCTTAGCGCCTTTCTTGGGCATCTCTCCGACGAAGTATCTAGAAGACAAAGAAAAAGATCAAAACGCTCAAAATTGGCTCTTCGTTCTGTCCCGAGCTCACGTGTAGCGAGGAGGTGCAGCTTCGGAGCACAAGAACAAGAGGACGTCTTCTGGTCTTGCGTCTCTTTTTATCCGTCTTCAGGGCGGGCGTAAACCCGCCCCTGCCTGCCCCGAGGGCGTGGCCGGCTACGTCGGTGTCTAGGCCAGCCCACTCTAGGGCGGGAAAAAGCGCGCCCCGGCTACGCCGCTTCGGGCATACCAGCCGAGACGCGCCTCCCGCCCAAAAAATGGCTTCCCGGGGGGATCGAGGCACTCCGCCATACGTGCGGGGGGACCGAGTGGTCGCCCCTTTCCATAAGTCCTGCTCTATTATATCAAAAGCTGATGATACAATACTGTCCAGTGAATATATTCTGGAGGACAGAGTCGTTAACCCATTGTCCACTACAGAAAGTGATTTTTCCAAATATATACAATCAATTTCTTGTTTTTTTTCTGCTGTTTCAATTTGCATCACTTTCCAAGCTTCGTTGTACGCAGCATATATACCGGCCGCTATGAAACGTTTTTGATGCTGTTTGTGTGGTCCTATTATAAAATCACGCAAGTCAGCACCGTCTTTAAGTAAAATCAAGTGTTGCTTAATTTCAGCCAGTGTGGATTTCTCTAGCCACTCAAGGCATAGTTTCCCTACACTGTATGTTGTAACTATCCCTGGATGTTGTCTCTGGGAGTATCTTGGGTCTGGCCTGGTCATTTTGAACCCCTGTGTTTTGTTCAGGAATCTATCTTGACAGTTTTTCGTGTCTGTTGGCCAGATCAACCACTTTTTCCAATCAGGATGTGTTCTGTTTTGGTGTAAAATATGAGATACGTCTATCTCCATATCTGTAGTGCTGTCACTATCAGTTATGGGTTTCGGAATAGACGGTGTATTTAAGTCTTTTATCTTAGCTAGGCCAAGACAAGTGGTTTGTTGAATTGTGTCATTCAAGAATATCATTTGTTCTGGGATCATGCAGGCCCTAAATAATGCTTCTAGGCCTTGTACTTGCCAATCTTTGGAACCCCAGATCGTTTTTGTTTCAATGGTGTTTTTCCAAAATTCGAAGCCAAATGTAGACATTTTGTCATAAAATTTTTCAGAATAAATCAATTTAGTATTTGTCAACATTGTTTTCATTCCTGTCTTAAATAACATTTTAAAATAAAACTTTTCTGGATCACTGTTATTAAACCCTGAGAAGTACTGGAATTTCTCATAACATGTTTTCGAACTGCCTTTTGGTGGAGTTGGACAGTGTTCCGATTGGTTATAAGATAAAACATTTCTAGGCTGAGCAGTTTTATGCAAATAGTGATCACCATAATGGTTGTAACAGTATAACTCTTCATAATTCGATGAACCCTGTAAGTATCATGTTCTGTGAATTTGACTGACATTACTAAATCTGACATCATATTATTAATGTTTTCAAAGTCCCAATCATCAGAGAAGGTACTTGGTGTCACAAAGTCACTTAATGAAACCTTTAACTGGTGTGGATACTTCAAGAGCTCAACCGGGCCAAAAATGTCATAATCAGTTCTGTCCCATGCTACCCCACCGGGTATTGGATTGGCTGAGATGATTACAGATGTCAGTTCTCTTTTCTCAATGTGAGAGTATGTATGAGGCTTCAGGACCATGTTGATGTTCTGACTTGCTGTGTCCATTGTACTATATTTTCCATCAATTAATTTTCCCAAACATAGAACCATGATGAGCCAAAGCAGGAGAGTAAGTACACCTAACATAATCCAAAATTCAATCCATGGTGAAATCAGATATGTTTCTTTTAGTTGGTGAAAAAGTTCAATTACTTAGTCTTTGAAAGTTTTTGTTGGAGGCGTTTCTTCATGTTCGCTTGGATCTTCAGAGAAGTCGTCGAAATTGATGATGTAGCCAGATGCAGTTCTTTCAATTGTTGGAATTTTTCCCGGATTTTCATTTGCTTTTGCATTTTTCTTTGTTTCATTAGCATAGTCAGAGGCTACATCAATGTAGACTGGTGTTTCTTGACAAACTGTTGCAATTTGGGTTTCAAGAGGCACTAGTTCCATAGCATTGTTGCATAGTCATTTGTTATTCACTGCAGGTTTATCAAATGTGATTAGTCTCTCAGTATGAGCCTCTTGGATTGTAGCAAATTTCGGTATTCTGCTATTTTTTGGGAGTCTACTTGCCTACTACTTATTATTGGCCACATGATTGTGGTTTTACCAGGTCAATGGATACAACTCTGTTCTCCTTTTTACCAGCAAGGGGCGGTAGTACAACTGATCTTGTTCCGCTGATAGTTAAGACAGGTACTGCTTTCCTGTAAGAAGGCCCAAATTCCTTCTTCACCGCGATCTTTTCTCTGACCAGATCCCCAATCTTTGAAATCCTGGTAGGTCTTGCTGGGACAGGTGTTTTTTCTTCAGTGGCTGTCGGCTGTTGTTTCAACTTTATGTTACTCAAGTTTTTTCTTCTTTCATTTAAATCCTGTAAAACAGCCAAACGATCTTTGATATCAAAGGATTTTTCTTCTACCACTGAAGTGTGACAATCAAGATCCTGAATCAGCATTCTAGTGCCGAACAATAGTTCGTATGGAGTGAGACCTTTAAGATAATTTCTTGGCAGATTATTAAGACTACGTTGGACACTTGTTAAATGTTTGACCCACCCATCACCTGAGCCTAATACCCTTGCCGTTATAGATTGCTTTATGTCCCAGTTTTTTCTTTCCACTACCGCATTTCCCTCAGGATGGAAGGGAGAAGAATACCGCAATGCTATGTCCATGCTGTTCATGGCCTCTTTGTAAGCTCGAGAGCTAAACGCAGGACCCTGATCAGAATGTAGCATGCCAATTGTGTATGTGCCGATAAAGACTCGCAAATCTTTTATAACAGTTCTGGCGTCAACCGAGTGCTGGGGTCTACATTTTAAGTGAATTCAGTCTTAATAATTATGGGGACGCATTCCTCCGACTGGATTTCTGCACTATAGATAGCCTGATGCTATCTAATAGTGGTATCTGGGCCATTGGCTGGTCCGGTTCACAACTGCGATCTCTGCTGCAGTCCTCACAATTTTTTGCAAAATTGTAGATATCTACGCTCATTCCCGGCCACCAGTACTCTGATTGTAATTCCATCAGAGATTTCAGGATCTCTGATTAAGATGCTTTTTTTGCCTCGATTTTTATATTTCTTTAGGACCATCTGCCTCGAATTCCCCCCCAAAATCTGTAGGACTATCGACTCCATGCTTTCAAGCTTTATTTGGGGATTTAAGAAACCCCGTCGAGCTCTTAAAAGATTGGTACTACCGAAGGAAAAGGGAGGTCTATCCATACCGAACTTCAAATTGTATTACTGGGCCACTGTTTTAAAATACTGTGCCTACTTGATTTCGAATGGTAGTAATAGTCAAGAGATCCCGTCTCCTCACGAACTTCTATTAGGAGAAGATTGTGCCGGTTGCTTTTGGCGACATACAAATGATAATTATTTTAAGAAAGTCAAATTTAAGACTATTAGAGGGGGGTATAAAGCATGGAGTAGCATTCGCAAGATGTTAGGGCTTGGGCGATTTTCATTTTGCACACCAATGAATAGTAATAATGATCTACCACTAATATTTCATGATACCTGTATAAACAGATGGGTATCGGCGGGGATGGTGCAACTGGGCTGCTTTTATAAACAAGGCTGCCTCAAGATGTTTGAGGATCTGCATGAGGAATATAATATTAGCCATAGGGATTGTTTTAAGTACTTGCAAGTTAGAGACTTTCTAACAAAGAAAACTGGTGGGCGGGAGAAATTCTTGAATAATCAATTGATTGAAAATTTATGTAGAAAAAAAGAAACTCCCAGGATCGGGGAAATCTATGAATTTTTGAATTTAATGGCCCTAGATGATATGGAGAAACAATGCGCAATTTGGCAGGAACAACTGGAAGTACAGTCAAATATCCCCCGCATAGCATATGACTTAGCTTTGAATTCATTGATGTCAATAAAGCTACAGGCACAATTTTATAAAAACCTTCTTCTTCCTATATTACACCCCTAAGAAAATTGCTAAATGGGGAACAGAGAAGGGAACAACATGTCCTCGTTGTGCATTATATGGGGCCGATATTATCCATATATTTGCTACATGTAACACTCTTACTAAGCTGATTAATGATTTCTCGGAATTCCTATCAGAGGTCTGTCAAACAAGAATAGAAATCTCAACGGAGGAAATAATGCTTGGGGTTGCAAATCGGGAAGTGCAGACAAACACTCAGGGGCTAATATTTGTGGCCATGGCAATACTTCGACTTACTATTGCATCAGCTTGGTTAGATCCAGAGCCACCTGCATTTCAACAATGGAGGGCTAGGTTATTAGCCACTTGTAGTCTGGAGGTTGCAATTTATAAAAACAAAGGCGCTAAAAAAAGATTAACGGGCATGCGGATTTGGTCACCAATGCTATTGTGGATCCAGAGACAAACATGATTGCATTTAGTGTATATAGTATTATTTACATGTATATTTCTTTGTACCCCTATAGCACAGTGAAAATTAACTGATGTTGTTTATATATAATAAGCATATAGTATTATATACACGTGTACTTCTTTTTATCTCTATAGCACATCTTGGATTATAGTATTATTTACATGTATATTACTTTGTACCCCTATAACGTAGCTAAGATTAACTGATGGTGTATGTATATAATAAGTATTTGGTATTAAGTACATGTAAACTTCTTTGGATCCTTATAGCACATTTTGGATTAATTTCTATTGTATGTTTATAACTAGGGGTCTACTTATTTATTTATTTATCTATATTTTTCTTTTTGACATGCTCTTGGTCAGGGAAAGGGGGGGCAGGGAGGGGGGGAATGCATTTATTATGTAAAAATTGTCAATAAAAAGAATTTAAAAAAAAAGAGATTTCAGGATCTCTTCGTGCCTCAGACCCAATCTCATGTGTGCGTCTACAATCAAGAAAACTCTCCGGTTCATATTTGGAATTACTCCATCCCCCACTCCAGGGATTCGAGCAAATAGAACGGAGTTTGCATCAATTATGTATGTATTACTGAGTGGATAGTTGAGAGGTAATGCTGCATAAACGCCTCTTAGTGAGGCTTTTACCGCCAGCATGGTTTCCCCATCTATGTGTTTTTCTGAACGCTTTTTTGTGGCTACGGAAGCCGGTTGAACCGCTTCCGCTGTGGCTGTGTTAGCCAATGAATTCCCTGCAACGTGAACGCTATCAATTCGATGACTCAGTGCGTGTATCACGTGAGTCTTTCGTAGTTCTTTCTTTACAAGAACTACTTGTTCCCAAAGCATTTTATGCTTTATTGTGGCACCTGTGTCATCTTTGTAACCGTTATTATTCCATGTCTGCATGTCACTGTTGTATGACTTGACGCAGAAATACGAATCACACACTATTAGTGTGGGGAATTAGCGATCGGCATTTTCAAGCGCCATCTTTAAAGATCTTATTTCAGCTCGCTGAGCTGAACAGTTTCTGAGTGATTCAGTTTTGGTGATCATCGGTTTGAATTTACCAGAGCGCCAGCGACCTTTAACAATCGCGCACGCTTCACTGTAGGATTCCTAATCTACCTTCGTAGTGTTGTGCAAATCTGTCCATATAGATTACGCAGGTGTATTGTTCTAGAGGCAGAATTTCGATTGGCAGAGGATATTCTCGTTCATATTCTAGATCATCTAGTTTTTTCAGTTTTGGGTCAAAATAGTATTTCACGTCTTCTGCAGCAAAAGAATGCTCCCATTCTATCCATTTTGGATCTAAGGCCACCGTAATCAGATTACGTGGACTTGTTAATGCCTTATGGGCTGATTCTGCTGTAAAACAGCTATTCTTTTACCTTGGGCTAGGGCTCTTTCTTTTGCTACAGCAGTTTTAACCGCTGTCAGAATTCATTCTGTAGAGCTGAAATTCAATTCAGCTTGGGTGTACAAATGAGATTTGTAAGCTATAGGTACCGTTTCTCCCTCATTAGAGGTCAGGTATGTGAATCCGTATCTTCCTGGGATGACTCGGATTACAAGATTGTGTATGTTTTCGCAAGTTTGTAATTTTTTTTAACTAACATGTTTGTTTGCAATGATCTCAAAATTTCTGTATGTTTCTGAGTCCAATTGTTTTGTTTGAAATCTGGTCTTATCAATTCATAGAGAGGTTTAACCCTCTCTGCATAATTTAGAATGTATGTTCTTCCGAAATTCAGGAAACCTAGTATTGATTGTAAATTCTTCTGCGTTTTGGGTGCTTGGAGTACAGCACATTTCTCTAAGAAATTGCCTGCCAGGCTTTTGCCTTCACTTGATAATTCATATCCTAAAAATAGGACTGTTAGATGGGCAATTCGTGACTTTTTAAAGTTGAATTTGTAACCCTCTGATGCGAACCCAAGTATTATGGTGTTCACTCTTTTCAAGTGAGTCTCCAGGTCATCATCTGTGAGATAGATGTCATCGACATAGGATAATGATCATCATCATATATTTGTAGTAACTCTGTTACCCTTGCTGAGAATAATCCTGGGCTATTCTGGATTCCCTGTGGGAGTAGGCAAAATTGTTTTTGCGATCCCATTATTGGGAAAGCGGTCAAATACCTGCTTTCAGGTGCAATGTTTTGACAGAAGAATCCATTAGAGATATCTAATGTCGTCTTATATTTTTTGCGCACAATGTTATTCATTAGTGCAGCACTATGTGAGTTTTGTACTGCAAATGTTTTACTACAGGAGTTAAGGTGTCTGTAGTCCAAAACTAGTCGATATGAATCGTCTGGCTTGGATACAGGAAACAAAGGATTGTTCATTTGAGAGGTGCATGTTTTGATCACCCCTTGATATTCAAGTTGTCTAAGATCTCCCTTGCTTTTTAGCTTCTTGTTTAACTGGGTACTGCCTTTGTGCAGTGGGCTGATTTTTTAACTGGATTTTGTGGTGAGGTGAATCCTCATCCTATCCTACATGATTTTTGTATAAAACAGGAGCTTGGGCCACTGCCCATTTTCTTGCCAACGTGTATTTTTTATGAATCGGAATATGATTTGAGAAGGCAGGCATAATCATTTCTTCGCCATGAGGGCACTCCCTGACAAACTCTGGTGGCTAGTCTTTCTCAACTAACAGGATTTCATAGCCTTTAGAAAGTTTTTCCCAAAAGAGACCTCTTATTTTCCTAGATTTATCTCATATAGTTTATGGGGCACACTAACTCGTGTGTCTGCAGTTTCCACCTGAATGTATTTATTTGTGTCCACTGTCTCCAGAAGATTCATCGGGATCTTGCAAGCTATTGTCACTTCTGCTGTACTGTCTAGCATTGTCTGTGCCCACTCTCCGTTTTTCAGTTGTATCCTCAGAATTCTGGGCATGTTTAATTTTAATACTTGCTACCTTCTTTCTGGGAAATTGTAATTTTTTACTTTGATGAGCAGGTTCCTTATGTTTGGACTTGACGTGCTCTTCTCTGTGTTCTGACCGTCCCATTCTTTCCGATTTCTGTGAGGAAGATCGAGAAAGATTGAGTGAGAAGGATCGAGAGAGACGTGTATCAACATCTTGATATCTGTCAGGTTTTCTTATTTTATCCCTATCTCTAAGGTTATATCTTCTTTCAGAGGGCTCCCTTTGGGGAGAATTGTCTTCTCGGTCTGGAGATTTCTCTCTCCGCCGAGGAGACCTCCCTCTGGACTGGAAATGTTTTTCCCTGGGAGTGGATTGTTTATTACCATCCCAACTCTTTTTTGGAGTTTTAAAAATATTTTTAATAAATGTTTTTTCTGGATTTTCAGTTAGTTGCGGTTTACCGGTTTCCCACCCAAACTATCTCTTCCTAGTTCTTCATAGGATTTTTCTATGATTCTGGCGAGTTCAAATGGTTGGTCTGCTGTATCTGTTTCCTTCAATTTCTGGAGGTACTTTATATCATCCTTTGCCAATTGAACTAATTCTTTTAGTTTAACTAGGAGTTCTTCACTTGACATTGTTTCGTAGTCTGGGTGTGTTGCGTTGTTGCATAGAACCGGCCACGTTGCTCCTGGTCTTCCTAGTGGACTGAGCCTGATGCTGTGAATATTATGTTTTAGGGCGCCATTAAACCAGAGCAGGTGCTCTTGGTAATTTAGTGGGATCTCGATATCCTCTAAAGGAGTGTATTCTCCCGGTGGTTCCTCTATTTTGTAATAGTGGAAGTCTTTTGTCACAGCGTGTGCTGCTGGAAAATGTATTCCTGAATAGAATACCTCTGTCTGCCGATATTCATGTGCCCCTACCACGAATATGACTGTACCACCTCGTGGTGTCAGTCCGTTTTCTATAAGTTTAAGAGTTATAGTTCTTTTTATATTGACCGGAATGATTATAACACTCGGGTCATTTTCTTGGAGGGTTGTGTCTTCCTCTAAGAATCGAACTGCTAAGACTTCTCTTTCTCTCTCTTCCTCACTTTCTGACATTTTACTGACTGAAAGTTTTTCTGTTGCAGATCGAGTTTCAAGGAAACAAAGATTAGGTGCACAATATTTTGGAACTCTGTATCCTTCAACGTTGATCAAACCAAAAACTAATACATAGGATTCTCATCCTACTAAGTTCAGGCGGATATTAACCTTTCACCCACTCCAGACGTCTTTTGGAGTTTTTAGGCGAAAAGGGTTCTGTGTGAAAAAGCACGACTGAGTTACTCTAGTGTCTTGCGTTAGATTATCGCCTTACCAAATGTTGGGCGCCATGTAGTGTAGTTCCGATTTTTCCAATAGGCTCTGCGCATTGGAATAACATAATCAGCAGTGTAGACGTAGGACTGAGGTCATCTAGGTCTCTACTGACTATGTTAAACTTAATTTAGGTTTGCGCCAGCTAGCTCAGAGGTCACTAGAAACTTTCTTGAATGAATAAGGAGGGATGAACTTCCCTGACTCAGACAAGAAGGGATTCAGTTTCTGACAACCGCATAAACATGACAACTTTGCTCCCTCAGAATAAGAGTGTATCTCTAAAGTCGTGTGAAAACAATAGACAGCTATTTCACTCAGTCAGAAGTGCATACTTAGTTTCAGTGGAGTGCAGAGAAATAGAGAGACGGGCGTTTTCAATAAAAGGTGTTATTTATTGAGCAGTCTTCTTTCTCATGCAAGAGAAGTGAATTTCCAAAACTGCAATACTTATCATGAAGTAAAGTGCGTACAGTAAAAGTAGTATTATGAAATAATACTGTAAAAGCATTGATATGGTTTCTTAGCCATATGATACTTTAAAATGGATAAAATATATACATATATAAAAACAATTGACTAACGTACTCAATTGGTGCTTCTAACTACGCCTACCCCGGTGTACCTGACCTAAGCCTAATACTTAGGAGGGAGTAAATAAGTAGCAGTTTTAGTTAAGTTGGTTAAGATTGTTTTGCCAAGAATCTGCATCAAGAATTCTCTTAAGGGTTTAGTCAGCTCCGTACCTTGGTAATAGAATGTGGGAGGTCTGGTGTCTCTTTCCTCAGGACTCGATCCCCCAGCAACCCACAAGGGTAGGCTGGAAACACCGGAGCTGGATTTTCTCGGCTGGAGAAAAAGACAGCGTCTCTCTTAGTGCGTCAAACGGGAGGGGCGGCTTCCGTGGGCTCCTCGCATCAGCTGGGCTCTCGGGCAAGTAGATGGCCGCTCTGCTCCAAACCACCGTGTGTTTGCTTAAGGCAACTGTTGGTATATTTATACCTGAAAGGTGCCGGGTGTGACGTAAGCTTGGACATAAGACGTTAATAAGAACTAACAGTTCTTTCTGAACTTTAGGAGTTCTTGTTCAAATCAAAACAAAAGCAGGGGGGATTTCCTGGGCTGCTGGAGGCTTGGTTTGTTTAAAGAACGCGTTGTACTTTCTAGGAGTTGATGGGAGTAGCCATGCTGTGCTTTGGACCGCATGGGCTATTACTGAATATGGATCTGTTCTTATGCCGTTATCAGGATATTATTGATTATAACCTCATGAGGGCATAAATCGGAAATATCGAATTAGGGTCCTAGATAGAAACACAACACAGGAAGAGGCAAGAGAGTCAGAAACAGTCAAGAGAAGTGCAGAAAGAAGCAACGGAGGTGTAGTAGGAAACAAGAGAAGTGATGAAAGAGACAAGAGAGTTGAATAAAGAAACTATAGAGCAGAGGTCTTCAAACTTTTGAAGGTTGAGCCCCCCCAGCTGAATTTTTGTAAATGTCGGGCCCCCCCACCACCTGACAGAAATTTCTGGAATCTGGTACACTACATAATTGACCGCCACCCGCATATCCCTGGCCATATCCGGCAAATAATGTTCAAAACAATGAGTGTTTCCTCCTTCTCCATGAATACCCTCACTACCGCTCACCGAAATGCACCTCATCTCTCTATAGCACCTTTCTGGCAAACATTTAATTTTTTTTATAGTGCTACTCATAGTTTCATCATACTCAGGGGCATATGTACAAGCACCTATAGACACCACACCGTCAGTTTTTACGGCGTTGTGGTGGTGATAGGGGCATTGCCGTATTTACACGGCAGAGTTAAGCCACTTAACTTGGCTTAACGCTGCCTTGTAAATGCGGCCCTCTTTCATACTATGCTTAGCGTGAAATGGTGGGCAGTGGGTGTTGCAGTGGGCGTTCCACTGCAACAGGCACTGATTTTGATGTTGCGCCCTATTTACAAGGGCAGCATAAAAGTGAGGCAGCGTTAAAATTAAGACCAGGGAAAACCTGGTCTTAAGCTGGTGAAAGTAGGAGAAATGCATTATTTCTCCTAATTTTTCATTCATCCATGTGTGCTGCCTTGTGCAGCACACATGGAAAAAGCAAAATGCCTTGTATTTGTACTCTTTAAAAAAAATCAATTTTGTGATTTCTGTGTGTGCTGCATTAAGCAGCACACATGGAAGTGAGACAAATGGCATTTAAATATTGTTTATGTACAGGAAGGTCCCCCTCCTGAACATAAACAATATTTTCCCTGCACCCAGACACCCTTGAACTATGGTGCAATGGTGTCTGCGTTGGCACTACACTGCTAAGGGGAAACGCAAGGCTGCACCATATTGTTGTAAATATGGTGCAGCCTTCCGTTTCTGAAGTGGCGGAGAGAGGCTTTAACCCATGACTGCTAAACGCCTCACTCCGCAACTTCCTTGAACATATGCCCCTCAGTTCTTTGATCTGCATGGTACACCTTCTTTGTAGCAGGCACATTAACCCTCTGTGCTGTGAGGGTGGCAGGAGTGCTCATGTGAGTGCACAGTGAGGTATGCAACAGTGTTAGAGTAGGGTAAGTGGAGTGATTGCAGGGTGACTGAGCTGACCATATGAATTTGGGTGTGCATGTTAGTGCAGAGTAGGACTAATGAATGCATGGTTAGTGATGGGCTTGTTTAAGTGAGATTGCAGATTGAGCAGTGAGGGGGACAGGTGAGTAAAGTGTCACATGAGTGCAGGGTGGGTAGTGTGCTTGTGTGGCTGCAGGTTGAGGTACAGGGAACACCGCGGAAGTGCATTGTGAGAGCAGTGTGATCACTGAGTTCAGGGTGAATGGTGTGAGTGCATGGGGGTCAGTATGAGGGAATTGTTATTGCTGTGAGTGCAGGGTGAGCATGAAAGTGAAGGGCGAGAATGAGGAGCAAGTTGTCTGAATGCAGGGTACATTCCCAGACACTTGCAGTAAATAGTTGCAAAATAGTTGTTTTCAGTTTTAGAAAAGGGGGCTCCTTGCCTCCCACTGCAGCTAAAGCATTTCAGCTGTAGGAATTAACCAGGATAGCCCCCACCCCCCAAACATAGCTGCCAAGGTTTCAGATTGCTATGTGTGACATTTTCTTAATTTCAGTGTAATTATGAGTGACATTTCAAGGACTATGAGTGACAATTTCTCGCAGGCAAACTCAAGCAGTGAAGACGAGGGAAACATACATATCAGAAATGACACCCATGTGAGCAACAAGGAACTCTAAGACAAGTCACATTATAAACCACAAGCTGTATTACTGAATGGTGCACCCCGGTCCTGAATATTGCCCACTGCCTGCCAAGCCCCGCTGGTGGCCTCAGCACACCAGTTGCAGCCTGTCACACATAGCTACCCAGCATGCTCTTCTGACTCTGTGTTGCTTTGCGTGCTGAAAAGTTACGTTGGCAAGCACCACAGTGGCTCTCACAGTCACCTGACCCAAAACAGGTTAGTGCAAGCAACTACTAACACAGCTTACTGTCAGTGAGAAGACAGACTGCTATGTAATGTACAGTTCTCAGCTGTTAAAGGGCAGACAGGCGGCGGCTCTGAAGATACTCATGACTGAGGCACAATAAAAAAAAAATAACTGTCAGGGGTGTTGCCAGGCAGGCCTGTGCAAATTAAATAAAACAAGAAAAATAAAGATGCGCAGTGAAATTTGTCCCAAAGCTGAAGCCTGCACTCCATGCAAACTTCTCAGGAAAGATCTTCTCAACGAGTCCCTAGGAGGCCTCTGCAACACGTTATGAGATTACTTGCATTTTGATGTGAAACAGAGCCCGCATGCTGCAGAGATGAACAGAGGCCCCTGCACACATTTGTTTTCAGATATATAAGCGGCCCTATCCCCTCTCCAACCATATGGTTCACCTTTGTCTTCAGAAGGGCAGTTTAAACCCTTTATCAGTGCTGCACCCTCCCACAATAATTACGTTTCATTTACACCTGTGCTTAGTCCCTTTACGGCGGATTACATGGCTGAAAGAGAAATCTCGTATTTTTAATGAGGCTTTAATAGTTTTCACCCCTTCTTCGGGCCCCTGCAGCTTCACTCTGCTGTCTGTTTCTTTAATCAGTGGAGGACAAAGGTGAGATTTACGGCGGACTACGCGCCCCCCCCTGAGACGGTGGAAGAACTCTGCTATAGAGGTACTGAAAAAAGCAAGCAAAGTGCAGAAAGACACAAGTGAGGTGCAGAAAGAGTCAAGAGAAGCACAGAAACAGACAAGAGAGGTGCACAGAGAGGCAAGCGAGGTGCAGAAACAGGCAAGGGGATGATGAAAGAGAAGGGCAGAAAGAAGCAACTGAGGTACAGAAGGAGGCGAGAGAACTGCAGAAAGAGGCAAGAGATGTGCAGAAAGAGGAAAGAGTGGTGCAGAATGAGGCAAGAGGAGTACTGAAAGAATAAAGAGAGGTACTGACAAAAGCAAGAGAAGTGCAGAAAGAACCAATGGAGGTGCAGAAAGAAGCAAGAGGGGTGCAGACGAAGGGAAAGTGAACTGCAGAAAGTGGCAAGAGAGTTGCAGAAACAGGCAAATGAGGTGCAGAAAGAGGGAACAGGGGTGCACAAGGAAGCAATAGAGGTGCAGAAAGAAGCAAAAGCAGTGCCAAAATAAGCAACAGAGGTGCAGAAAGACACAAGAGGGGTAGACAAAGGAAAGAAAACTGCAGAAAGTGGCAAGAGAGTTGCAGAAACCAGAAAATGAGGTGCAGAAGGAAAGAACAGGGGTGCACAAGGAAGGAATAGAGGTGCAGAAAGAAGCAAAAGGAGTGCAGAAAGAAGCAATAAGCAATAGAGGTGCAGAAATAGGCAATAGATGTGCAGAAAGAGGCAATACTGGTACAGAAACAGGAAGTAGAGGTACAGAAAGATGGAACATGGGTGCAGAAAGAGGTAAGAGATTCACAGAAAGAGGGAAGAGTGGGGCAAGTAGATGCAAGCGGGATGCAGAAAGAAGCAAGTTAGGTTCAGAAAGAGGAAACAGAGGTGCAGGAAGATGCAAGAGAGGGTCAAAACAGTCAAGAGAAGTGCAGAAAGAAGCAACAGAAGTGCTGAAACAAGCAACAGAGGTGTAGAAAGAAACAAGAGAAGTGATGAAAGAGAATTGCACAAAAAAATTATTGAGGTTCAGAAAAAGCGAGCAAAGTGCAGAAAGAGGCAAGTGAGGTGCGGAAAGTGTCAAGAGAGGTACACGGGAAGCAAGTGAGGTGCAGAAACAGGCATGGGTATGATGAAAGAGGCAAGAAAAGTGCAGAAAGAGAGTTGCACAAATAAACTATAGAGGTACAGAAACAAGCAAGCGAAGTGCAGAAAGAGGCAAGTGAGGTGCAGAAAGAGTCAAGAGAAGCACAGAAATAGACAAGAGAGGTGCCCAGAGAGGCAGGTGAGGTGCAGACATGGGCAAGGGGTGATGAAAGAGGCAAGAGAAATGCAGAAAGAAGCAACAGAGGTGCGCTGGATCAATGAATGCATGAACACCCTCGCCCCAATCAGGAAACCCTCCAACAGACACACCAACATGATCGCCAGCTGGTTCTCTGCAGACTTCCAGACCTCCAAACAAACCTGCTGAATACTAGAGAAGAAATTACATCACAAACAGACACCGGAGAACCACACAGCTCACAGGAACGTCATGGGCCACCACCTCATCAGATCCACCAAAAGGACCTCCTCAAGGACCACCTAGACAAAAACGCATACAACAGCAAATAGCTCTTCAACATCATGAAGGAACTCTCCAACCCCAGCTCCAACACCAACAACATCCCACCATCACAAGAACTCTGCAACTCCCTGGCCGCCTTCTTCCATCGCAAGATCGCAGTCATCCACGACAGCTTTGATGACTAGACCACCACGACAGCCAGCAACACCTCAGATGCCACGACTACCACCTACAATGACCACCTGGACGAACATCAAAGACGACAACACCATCAAAATCATGAACACCGTCCACTCCGGCCCCCCATCAGATCCGTGCCCACACATCTTCTACAAAGCCAGTGCCACCATCACACCCCATCTCTGCAAGGCCATCAATATCTCCTTCGAGACCGCTACCTTCCCAGGGAGCTGGAAGCACGCTGAAATCAATACCCTGCTCAAGAAACCCAAGGCAGATCAGAGGAACCTCAAGAACTTCCGGCCCATCTGCCTGCTTTTGTTCCTGGCAAAGGTCATCGAGAAAACCATCAACAAACAGCTGACCTGCTACCTCAAGGAGAAAACATCCTGGACCCATTCCAGTCCGGGTTCCGCAGCAACCACAGCACCGAAACTGCCCTCATTGCCACCACCGATGACATCAGGGCCCTGCTAGGCAAAGGCAAAACCGTGGCCCTCATACTCCTGGACCTTTCAGCTGCCTTCGACACGGTCTGCCACTGCACCCTATGCACACACCTCCACAATGCTGGAATCCGAGACAAGGTCCTGGAATGGACCACCTCCTTCCTCTCTGGCTGAACCCAGAGCATCCGCCTCCCCCTTTCTGTTCCGAAGCCTCCAAGATAATCTGCGGCATACCCCAAGGATCATCTCTCAGCCTGACATTGTTCAACATCTACATGGCCCCGCTCACCCACGACGCCAGACTGCATGACCTCAACATCATCTGCTGATGACACACACCTGATCTTCTACTTCACCAAGGACCCCTTTACCGCCAAGACCAACCTCCACAAAGGAATGAAAGCTGCTGCTGAATGGATGAAGAACAGCCATCGGAAGCTGAACTCGGACAAGACGGAGGTCCTCATCCTGGGCTCCACCCCCTCAGCCTTGGATGACTTGTGGTGGCCAACCGCCCTGGGAACAGCACTAATGCCCAAAGACCACGCACACAACCGGGGCTTCGTCCTCGACTCAACACTCTACACGACCAAGCAAGTCAACGTCGTCTCATCCTCCTGCTTCAACATCCTCCGCATGCTCCTCAAGATCTACAGATGGATCCCCACCGACACAAGCTAAACGGTTACCCAGGCCCTCGTCAGCAGCAGGCTGGACTACGGAAATGCCCTCTACGCGGGAGCACCGGCCAAACTACTGAAATGACTCAACGCATACAAAATGCCTCGGCCCACCTGATCCTCAACATCCCATGACACAGCCACATCACACCCCACCTGAGAGATCTGCACTGGCTACCTGTCAACAAGAGGATCACCTTCAAGCTCTTCACCTATGCACACAAGACACTCCACGACACCGGACCAACATACCTCAACAGACGACTCACCTTCTATTCCCTGAACCGCCAGCTCCACTTCGCTCTGCAGACCGCACCCTCGCCACCATCCTCCGCATCCGAAGAGCAACTTCCAGCACCAGATCATTCTCCTACCTCACCGCCAAGACCTGGAACACCCTCCTCATCCTCCTACGGCAGACCCAAGACTGTAGTAAAGAAGGTACGCTGTTATCAGGTTCTAAGTTTTATTTAATACAGCCCCACACGGAGTACGCTTCAGTTAGGCTCAGGAGAAAATGAGGACAGTTGGGAACAGGGGCAGAGGGGAGGTAGCATTGGAATGTGGGGATAGCCAATGGGAGGGGGTGCACACAAGGATTCTCTCGTGCAGGAGAGTAAAGGATATTACTGTTACGCACTGGCAGTAGTGTGTGTCAAGCATACAAGATAATTACAACAAAGACCTACTAACCTTCAGGGGCTACTCAAGACCTTTCCGTTCGGGCAATAGCAGCATCCCCCCCAGAGCCTTGAGACCCTCACGGGTGAGTAGTGCGCTCTACAAATTCCTTGATTGATTGATTGATTGAGGGAGGCAAGATAACTGCAGAAAGAGGCAAAAGGTGTGCAGAAAGAGGAAAGAGGGGTGCAGAATGAGGCAAGAGGAGTACCGAAAGAGAGGTACTGAAGAAATTAAGAGAAGTGCAGAAAGAAGAAAGAGAACTGCAGAAAGTGATAAGAGAATTACAGAAACAGGCAAATGAGGTGCAGATAGAGGGAACAGGGGTACACAAGGAAGCAATAGAGGTACCGAAAAAAGCAAGAGATATGCAGAAAGAGGTAAGTGAGGTGCAGAAAAGTCAAGAAAAGTGCAGAAACGGACAAGTGAGGTGCAGAAATAGGCAAGTGAGGTCAGAAACATGCAAGAGAAGTGCAGAAAAAAGCAACAGAGGTGCAGAAGGAGGCAAGAGAACTGTAGAAAGAGGATAGAGACATGCAGAAAGAGGGGTTCAGAAAGAGGCAAGAGGCCTGCAGAAAGAAGCAAGAGAGGTGCAGAAAAAAACAAGAGACATGCAGATAGAACCAGCGGAGCTGCAGAAAGAGGCAAGATGGGTGTAGAAACAGCAAGAGAAGTGCTGAAAGAAGCAACAGACCTGCAGAAAGAGGCAAGAGAACTGAATAAGGAGGCAAAAGAGTTACAGAAACAGGCAAAAGAGGTACATAAAGAGGGAATGTGGGTGCAGGCAGAGGCAAAAAGGGTGCAGAAAGAGGGGTGCAAAAATATGCAAGAAGGGTGCAGAAAAAAACATGTGAGGTACAGAAAAAGGCAACAGAGGTGCAGAAGGAGGCAAGAGAAGTACAGAAACAGGCAAGATAAGTGCAGAAAGAAGCAACAGAGGTATAGAAAGAAAAAAGAGGAGTGATGAAAGAGTTAAGAGAGTTGCAGAAAGAAACAAGAGAGGTGTAGAAGAAAGCAATAGGAGTACAGAAAGAGGCAAGTTTGGTGCTGAAAGAGTCAAGAGAAGTGCAGAAACAGACAAGAGGGGTGCAGAAAGAGGCAAGAGAGTTGCAGAAAGAAGCAACAGAGGTGCATAAATAGGGAAGAGAACAGCAGAAAGAGGCAAGAAACATGCAGAAAGAGAGGTACAAACGGAGGCAAGAGGGGTACAGAGAGAAGCAAATGAGGTGTGGAAAAAAGCAAGAGTACAGAAAGACCAACAGAGCTGCAGAAACAGGCAAGAAGGGTGGAGAAAGAGGAAAGAGAACTGGAAAAAGAGGCAAGACAGTTGTAGAAACAGCCAAATCAGGTGCAGAAAGAGGGAACGGGGTGCACAAGGAAGCAGCAGAGATGCATAAAGAAGAAAGAGAAGTACATTAAGAAGTAACAGAGGAGCAGAAAGAAGCAGGAGTGATGAAGAATGAGGCAAGAGATGTCTGTGAAGAGGAAGGAAGGGTGCACAAAAGGGGCAAGAAGGGTGCAGAAAGAAGCAACAGAGAAGCAGAAAGAAGCAACAGAGGTGCAGAAAGAAGCAAAAGAAGCACAGAAATAAGCAACAGAGGTGCAAAAAGAGGCAAGAGAAGTACAGAAAGAGGCAAGACAGGTGCAGAAACAGGCAGGAGAGTGGAAGAAAGAGGGAACAAGGGTGCAAAAAGAGACAAGAGAGGTACAGAATGAGGGAAGAGTGGGAGGCAATTAGACGCAAGCGGAGTGCAGAAAGAAGCAAGTGAGGTACAGAAAGAAGAAATAGAGGTACAGAAAGAGGCAAGAGCGGATCAGAAACAGTCAAGAGAAGTGCAGAAAGAAGCAGCAGAAGTGAAGAAAGAACAACAGATGTGTAGAAAGAACCAAGAGAAGTGATGAAAGAGACTACATAGTTGCAGAAAGAAACTATAGAGGTACAGAAAAAAGCAAGAGAAGTGCAGAAAGAGGCAAGTAAGGTGCAGGACGAGTCAAGAGAAGCACAGAAACAGACAAGAGAGCTGCACAAAGAAGCAAGTGGAGTGCAGAAACAGGCAAGGGGGTGAAGATAGAGGCAAGAGTTCAGAAAGAAGCAAGAGAGGTACAGAATGAGGTAAGAGGAATGCAGAAAGAAGTGAGAGAGGTACAGAAAAAAGCAAGAAACGTGAAGAAATAACCAACAGAGGTAGAGAATGAGGCTAGAGGTGTGAAGAAAGAGGAAAAAGAACTGCAGAAAGTGGCAAGAGAGTTGCGGAAACAGGCAAATGAGGTGCAGAAAGAGGGAACAGCGGTGCATAAGGAAGCAATAGAGGTGCAGAAAGACGCTGGAGAAGTGCACAAAGAAGCAACGCAGGTGCAGAAAGAGGCAAGAGGGGTGAAGAAAGACATAAAAGAGGTGCAAAAAGGGGGAAGAAGGATGCAGAAAGAAGCAAGAGAAGTGCAGAAAGAAGCAAAAGAAGTGCAGAAATAAGCAACAGGGGTGCAGAAAGAGGCAAGTGATGTGCATAAACAGGCAAGTGGGGTGCAAAAAGTGGAAGGAGAAGTACAGAGAAAGCAACAGAGGTGCAGAAGGAGGCAAGAGAACTACAGCAAGAGACCAGAGATGTACAGAAAGAGGAAAGAGGGGTGCAGAAAGAGGCAAGAGGGTTGCAGAAGGAAGCAAGAGAGGTGCAGAAAAAAAGCAAGAGATGTGTAGAACGAACCAAAGAATGTGCAAAAAGAGGTAAGAGGAATACAGAAAGAGGCAAGAGAAGTACAGAAAGAAGCAACAGAGGTGCAGAAAGAGGCAAGCGGACTTCAGAAAGAGGCAAGAGAGTTGCAGAAACAGACAAAACAGGAGCAGAAAGAAGGAACAGGGGTGCAGACAGAGGAAAGAGAAGTGCAGAAAGAGGGATGGAAAAAGACACAAGAGGGGTGCAGAAAGAAGCAAGTGAGGTGCAGAAAGAGGCAACAGAAGTGTAAAAAGAGGCAAGAGAGTTGCAGAAACAGGCAAATAGAAGTAGACGAAGAGTGGTTTACAAGCTGTAATGGCAGAGTTTTTGGCTTTATTTAGCAGTGATATAGATCATTAGTCTTGCTCGCATCTAGTATAGGTATTCTTAGCCTGTGTTGGCCCTTTTAAGCCCTTTTTCCAGATCTAGAAGAGGATAGCTGCTTAATATGCCTTTATTCTTGACTTTAACCTGTCTATTGCCTATTGGCTTTGACATATTAGACACATTGGTATGGTTTATGTAGGTATTCTGACAGAGCTAAGGAGCATTTCACCCCTTTCAGGCCTACAGGCCTAGAGCTAGAGGGACTCCATCTTGATGAAGCTGAGAGGCTTTTCAGGGCAAAGGCAAAGTTTATAGTTAAGGCTGTTTTTCACTTGGAGAGAACCGGTCTGGGCCGGCCCTTATCGGTAGGCTGTATTATTCTCTGTGTAGAAGACACAACAAAAGGCCGGCCGGCTGGGTGTGTGTCCTTGATGCGAGGTGATGCAGAGACCTGGTGGGCGGCAGGCTGATGGCTGGAACTTTCCATGAGGAAACAGCATTCTATATCAGTGAAGTGCAGAGGCGGAGTCAGTCAGTCAGCCAGAGAGTCAAGCAGAGTGTGAGTCGAGCAGAGGGAGTCCAGCAGAGAGTCGAGCAGTGGAGTGGAGTTGGCAGAGAGAGAGAGAGGGTTCAAGCTGGAGAAGAGCTGAGTTGAATAGTGAGCTGGAACTGAAGGAAGCAGTCAGAAGCAGTTGCTTATCAGGAGGAGGTGTGAATAGCTGGAGTCTGAAGTAATGCCTTTTAGAAGAGACGGAGGAGAGATCGTGGACTAACCTATGGGAGCAGATGGAGTTAATTGGACATTGGCGCAGAGACAGAGTGAATAAGCTAGTGGAATGAACGGTGATCAGAGCGGCAGGAACCATTAAGATTGAAGATAGAAGGTGGAGACAGTTCGTGTGGGGGAGAGGAGTTCAGAGACAGAGCGATCAGCGCAGAGGTGTACCCAAGAGTGCAGGAGAGAGAGAGAGTCTGAGATGAGCCAAGGCCCAGACGAGAGAGGAACCCAGATGACAGCTAGAACAAGACTTCACACTAATCAGGTGATATTGTTTTCATCACATTAGTTACACTTACACTTTATGTCTAATCTTTTCCCTTTCAGCGGAGTGTTCCTGTTATGTTTAATCCTTCTCTTTCAAGCGGTGTGTTCTACCTATAGTCTTTGTCAGATCTGTGTAAAGGTTTATATTGTACTAATAATAAATGACCCCATTAATTAGTGAATTAGTGTGCATGAGTTCTTTTATGATAAAGTTATCCTGGCTTCAAGCCAGTTGCTGTTGAGCCACTGATGGATCAAAAAGGGGGGTAGGAGCGCTTAAATCAAGAAATAACTCAGTCACATAGTGTGTATATCTTTATCCCCATACAGTGAGGGTAATCACTCCTGGTAAGTATTACTGTTTGAACAGATGCTACCCCTGATCAGGTAAGTAATAGTGAGGGAGAGAGGAGACTTGCAACCAAGGGACTAAGTTAGTACACCATCCCATAATATTATTGTAGTAGCAGACCCTTAGTGAAGAGACTTCCCAATATATATATATATATGTATAGGTGTTCATAGGAATGCGGTCGTCGTTGATATGCGGCGTTAATGAGAGCACTGGGGAGGATTACCAGTGTGTATACCCACTGGATTGTGGCTTGAATAAGTGAGAACACTAGGACGTCGAACTAGTGTGTAGTTTCGCAGGATTGCGAACAGTTTGGAAAAGGGAGCATTGGGTTCTGCAGGCCCATGTGTAGACGCACAGGATTGTGTGTCATATCTGCCCTAGGGTAGAACGGTCTGGGTCAGGGTGGCCGCGAGACCAACTGATGTGAATAAGTGTGGTGTAGGGTATGGATATCCCTAGTAATCAGTGAGTATTCTTAGTATCTCTATAGATTTAGTGGTGTTTTTAATAATATGAGCTTGTATATTGCGAGTTCCCCATCCTCAGGTAGGTACCAGGTGCCTGGATAGGTGGTCCTGAGGAGGGAAGGTGAGTACGTTCTGGCTGGGTTGGAGGGGCCCCTGGGGGCTGATCCCACCTACTCAGAAAATCCAGCCATTACACAAGCCTATACTGAATAATGTTCAAGAGAATCTTGCAAAGCAATATTTGTCAGAAGGAGCAACATTATGAGAGTTAGAACGATGTATTATTTGTTTTAAAGAAAACAATCAGTAGACTACAAGAGAGATAATGAGCACTAGCAATTTAGAAATAAAAAGAAAAATAGGGAACCTTAGAGAAATGGTAATTTTTAGTAATTAATTCATACGTAAGGAGCAAGAGATAATATATATATATATATATATCTTTTAAGCGGTATTATACCATGAAGAAATGTGAATTTACTAGAAAAAGTAGCCATGCACTTTATTAAATTTTGCACTTTAGAATATTAATCAAGCACTAGCACTTTAAATTAAGTTGAGCACTAGCACTTTAGAAATGATTTAAAATGAAAACAATCTCTGGTTGTAGTTCCATAGTTGACAAGAAGCAATGGCAAAATAATTGGATGAGTAGCTAACAGTATTATGTACTTTCCGCACTTTAGGAAGAGGTAATGCAACAAGGATTTGTGTTTTAGAACGTTTTAAAAAGATGCAAATGAGTCATGATATATATATGGAACTTTCCATCAATTAATCAGGTTAAATGCATATAGTTTATATAATATTGTATGTTTAAAGATGGCTGCCATGTTCTCTATATGTATGTTTAACATTTGTGACCATGTGAATTGATTGTCTTTTTTTAGTGTTTATGCCTTTGCATTGAAGTTTTTTTATACATTTAAACAAAAGTTTAAATGCGGCTTTAACAACGTGAAAAAGGCTGTGAGGTAACTCATGAAATAAAATAGCGAGACTGGAAACCTAAGGACGGCTGATTCTGCTTCTTTCTTTGAAATTGGAGGTGCTTTTACGAAATATATATATATATCCAAATAAGCATGCCGCTGAGCGGGGAAGCCCTGCCAATCGGACCGGGGCTCGCAAGCGTGCTCCAATCCGATTGGCAGGGCGTTCCTCTCAGTGTCATGCTCATTTAGATGTTTATAATTAGGGATGCCCGCCAGCTGCAAGATGGTGATGAATTCAATGAATGAAGAATGGGGCCACTGTGAATCAAACGTGACGCCTTCCTCGAAATGAATTGGATTTGGAAAAAATATTGGCAGCTAGGATTTGTGGAGGAAGTGACCTTTACACGTGCCGGGAGCTTTGAAACAAGGAATCCTTGCAGGGAGGACTTTGAAATAATGTAGGATTTTCAGACATTTGATATGGGGACTGGCAGAGGTAATACCTTTCGTGCGTCCTGGATTTTACTACTATGGCCTTACATTAAATTATTTCTTCGAGGCAACCAAAGAAATGGAATTTGGGAAAGTTGCAATATATAATACCCTGTAAGAATGAAAACACCAGTGACTAAAACTAGGATGTACTTGTCTGAGTACAATTGACAGTCACAATGCATTAGGGGTACTGTGGTCCGATATTTAAAACTTGTGGAATTGACCTAAAGTAAGAACCAATTTTGGAAGTATTTCTTGGTTTCTTGTTTGAAAGACAATTATACTAGAGACTATGAAACCTGAAATTATTCACTACTTTAGTTAAAAAACAACTTATATGACTGAACGCATTCTGTGTTCATCTTCAGTGTTTACATATTGTGGTTTAAAATGAGATCAGCTGACCATACCACATGTCGCATATGATTAAGACACTGTGTGCGTTGAAAGGTGTTATGCTGCAACACTCTGCTTAGTAAAAGATTTTATGCTAATCACCGGCTGGTGGGCTTGAATCAGGGGCTGCTGCCTTTTGGAATATATATATATATATATATATATATATATATCACTGACCATGTCATGAGTGATGTAATATGTGACGTCATCAAGAGTGCATTGCAGGCGCGCAAGTTTTAGTGAGTCCAATTAACTATAACATGGGAATTTCAATAGTTTTAAGGCAGTAAAATTTCCAGCTAACTATAACTGGTGTCAAACCTATGGTTTTTTTCAGTGAATTTAATAGGTTTTTTAAATGCTAATTCCTAACTATAACTGGTGTGAAACCTATGGTTTTTTCAGTGAATTTCATAGGTTTTTTAAATGCTAATTCCTAACTATATAAGGCGTGAAACCTATGTTTTTTTCAGTGAATTTCAAAGGTTTTTTTAATGCTAATTCCTAACTATATAAGACCTGAAAGCCCACCAGGAATCTCCAGTATGCGCCAGGGGACTGCATTGCAGAGAGGTGTAATGAAGCCACGCCCCTTTTACACCTCTCTGCAACGCAGCCCCCTGCCGCTTTTGCAGAGGGGGAACTAATTCCCCTTGCATACTGGGGGCCCCTGGGGCCACCTAGCCCACCTGAAACCTCCAGTATGCGCCAGGGGGCTGCATTGCAGAGGTGTAATGAGGCTATGCCCCTTGTTACACCTCTCTGCAACGCAGCCCCCTGCCGCTTTTGCAGAGGGGGAAATAATTCCCCTTGCATACTGGGGGCCCCTGGGGGCTAACTAGCCCACCAGGAGCCTCCAGTATGCGCCAGGGGGCTGCATTGCAGGGAGGTGTAATGAGGCCACACCCTTTTTTACACCACTCTGCAACGCAGCCCCCGTGCATGTATGAAGAGGGGGAACTAATTCCCCTTGCATACTAGGGGTCCCTGGGGGCCAACTAGCCCACCTGGAACCTCCAGTATGCGCCAGGGGGCTGCATTGCACAGAGGTGTAATGAGGCTATGCCCCTTTTTACACCTCTCTGCAAAGCAGGCCACTGGCGCATTTGCAGAGGGGGGACTAATTCCCCTTGCATATTGAGGGTCCCTGGGTCATATCTGCCCAAACACCGATATTCCTAACGATTGAAAATGACTTTTCTTGAGAAATATTTGGATTTGGATTATCATGTCCTATACTTTGGAATTTTTGAAAGACTGACTTTGAGGATGCTATAAATTACTCAAGTCTGCCCGAATTGTGTGGGTAAAATTGATACCTAGTCACTTTGAATAAGAATGTACTTACGTCTCGTCTAACATTTGGAAGAAATATCTAGTTATATGACAACAGGATACCGACATAACTTGAAGGAAATAAGAACGCCCTGAAGAAGTTCTGTTGTACAGAACAAAACGTTTCGGCTGGCTGTGGTACATAAACTTAAGGAAAATAAAAGCATTTGAATATACACCAAGATTCAGCGCTTCAATAAGGACTCTAAGTGATATGATTTGATTGGACTTATTGTACAAGTGGTGCTGTGCCAAACTTTGGAATATTCTCCACTACTCTCTACTACTTACTCTCTCCTACTCCACTACTCTCAAATACTCACTCTCTACTACTCATTCTCTACTACTCTACTACTCTCTACTACTCTCTCTCTACTACTCACTCCCTACTACTCACTATCTACTACTCTCTACTACTCACTCTCTACTACTCTCTTTCTACTACTCACTCTTTACTACTCACTCTCTACTACTCTCTACTACTCACTCTCTACTTCTCACTCTCTACTACTCTCTACTACTCACTCTCTACTACTCACTCTCTACTACTCACTCTACTACTCACTCTACTACTCTCTACTACTCACTCTCTACTACTCTCTCTCTACTAACTCTACTACTCACTCTCTACTACTCTCTACTATTCTCTCTCTGCTACTCACTCTCTACTACTCTCTTACTACTCACTCTCTACTACTCACTCTCTACTACTCACTCTTTATTACTCTCTAGTACTCACTCTCTACTGCTCTCTACTACTCACTCTACTACTTACTCTCTACTACTCTCTACTACTCACTCTCTACTACTCACTCTCTACTACTCTCTACTACTCACTCTACTATTCACTCTACTACTCTCTACTACTCACTCTCTGCTACTCTCTCTACTGCTCTCTACTACTCTCTACTACTACCTCTCTAATCTCTATTACTCACTCTCTACTCTCTACCTCTCTCTACTTCTCTCTCTCCTAGTCTCTACCTCTCTATCGCTACCCCTCTACCTCTACCTCTCTACCTCTACACCTCTACCTCTCTACCTCTCTCTACACGCACACATATACACATATATATATGCATATATATGCATGTATATATATGTATGTGTCTGCATATCTATATACATACATACATATATAAACATATATAATCTGTATATCTATATAAATACAAATATAAATGCATGCATACATATACATATATGCATACAGATGCATGTTATTTACATGAAAGTTTAAAAAAACACTAATAAAAGCAATGCTAAAAAGCCACCTCATTACAAACAGAATGCTTTAACTTAAACGAGGGCGAGATCTATTGCATTTTCAATGCTTGTTTACTTTGGTTCCATCAAGAAGGCATTCAGATGTGTCACACATTTGCCATAAATTCTGAATGTTAGCACTCTAGTTGCTCATTAGATCACTGTAGTAAAGCTACTGCTCACCAGGGAAGTCTGCTGCTGGTATTCAAAGTGCATGTTTTAGTCTGCATGTGAGAATTTTTTTAATGATATAGAAGAAGATTTGAGAAGTCCCTCAAAATGATCCCTAATTTTTCTTTCTGAAGCACTAATCATACTTTCTATGGCAAAATGAACCCCCTCATTTTGTTCCTTTTTAAATTAAATGTTTTCAGACTTACCATTTCATTCCAATCAAGATGGCTTCTGGTGTGCCATACTTTTGTCATAAGTAAGACTGTTAGCGCTCTAGTTGTTCTTTAGAACACTTTGGGACATTCTGTCATTGGGCTATACTTGGGCTACATCTGGGTGATGTTTGGGCTACATTTAGGCTCTTTTGTCTCTGGTGGCCATCTTGGGAGACTGTATGTCAGAATTTTTTAATGAAATTGAAGAGGATTTGAGAAGTCACTCAAAATGTGCCCTAATTTTTCTTTCTGCAGCACTAATCATACTTTCTATGGCAAAATATACCCCCTCATTTTGTTCCTTTTTAAATTAAATGTTTTAAGAGTTACCACTTTATTCCAATCAAGATGGCTTCAGGTGTGCCATACCTTTGTAATAAGTAGGACTGTTAGCGCTCTAGTTGTTCTTTAGAACACTCTGGGACATTCTGTCATTGGGCTATACTTGGGCTACATCTGGGTGATATTTGGGCTACATTTGGTCTCTTTTGTCTCTGGTGGCCATCTTGGGAGACTGCATGTCAGAATTTTCTAATGAAATAGAAGAGGATTTGAGAAGTCACTCAAAATGTGCCCTAATTTTTCTTTCTGCAGCACTAATAATACTTTCTATGGCATAATATACCCCCTCATTTTGTTCCTTTTTAAATTAAATGTTTTAAGAGTTACCACTTTCCCATCACGATGGCTTCAGGTGTGCTATACCTTTGTAATAAGTAGGACTGTTAGCGCTCTAGTTGTTCTTTAGAACACTCTAGAAGGCTCTAGTAGAACACAAAGGAATCAACTGACAGTCTCTGTCCTTGTTGGATGTACATGTTTTACTGAGAATGTCAAACTTCATTCTCATATGACTGAGAAAAATAATGTGAATTTACAGAAAATATGCTTTCAGTTTAGCTTATAGATCCCCTTCCAAACCACTGTGGGAAAATCATGAGATATTAGTTTTCTTTCAAACATGATTCATGATATCACAGCAGAAGGCTTTTTCACATGGTAAAATCACCTTAGAACACACCACAATTCCTAAAATTAGTATGGTACCATCAACAAATGATTTAAAATGTAACTAAAGTCCTAAAACCCTCTATTAACTACAATGCTTTTTAATGAGGTGCTATCATGTATATTGGTTCCAAGATGGCTGCCAATACTTCTTGTATGAAGTGCTGACAGCCAATCAGATCAGATGTGTGGTTAAGCTCCGCCCAGATATATGTATTTATTTGAACCTAAATTATTCAAAATCCAATGGAGCACATATCTGGAGACATAGCAAAGGCACATCGGGCTACCAGTCTCTACAATTTTGCCAAGTTTTGTGGGATTGAATATATAGGTGAGCAACCCAATATACCCTTGCGGGCTCGGGCAAGGTTAATTCAAAGAGAGTTGGCCAGCAAGGGGTTTTGTTGATTAACTTATTTTACAGCACCATTGGGACCTGTATTACATCATCGGGGTACCCGGGTCTGAAATCGATCAGTGGCTGTCTTGGATTTAATAATTTCTTGAAAAAGAAGTCCAATAAAATCAGAACAAAAAAGTGTTACCACACTAACACTATATGTACATTAAATAAAAGAACGGAAAGACCAGGATTTTGTGTTATTTGAAAGTTATTATTCAAATCAGGCAGGGTACATACATGGATATTATTTAGATATTCAAGGTACTGGTAGTTTCTTCCTTTAACATATCTAAACATTAAGTCCAAACTGCTCCAACATATAAACAATGATTTCAACCCAATAATCAGAAGAAAATCAAAGGAAGGTAAAAACTCAAAATATGCAGAGATGGACTGAAGTAGTCGACGTTTCGGTCTTATCGAAGGTTTTCACAAGACCATCATCAGGACAGAAAGGTTTTATATACAATTGATGACCCTCTGTAAAGAAAACAACATATTGTTACAATGAATATATATATTTTCTAAATACCTGGTTCCTAACTCTTTATTTATACAAGTCGAAATATATTTACATTTATGTACATTTAATGGTCGATTGGCTTAAAAAGTCGGTGTGGCGACTGAAGGAAAAAACAATTGAGTTTTTTAAGGACAAGTGAATGATCAAAAAAGATCCCAAGAGAGTATAATTAATAATATCTTACTCACTTAGATTTCTTGAATGTACGTCTATTAGGATTTGAGACGACCGCAACACTTTAAATCGTGGCGTTGATTCGGGGCAAACAATGATTTTTATATGCCAAAATATCACTGTATTCAATGAAGGAAAGTAAAAGTCTATCTTACTATTATTATTCACAAGCTTTGTCATTTGAGTAGAAGGTCAGACAAGCAAGGTTATATTACCAATTTACCTCTTGATCTACATAGGAATGCTGTCTGTGATTTCCATCAGGGAATCCAGATTGAGTCGATTTCCAAAATACTTGTAAATTTCTAATTGAAATAAAGAAAAATAAACGTTTTGTAGATTTATAATGAGGTGTTATTATTTACCAGCCTGAAAGTTCAGAAAAAGCGGTGTGCTATATAGTTTAGCGTCTTGCTTCTAGTGAGTAGTGCTGGCCAACTCTCTTTGAAGTTTTGTGAAAAGCCATTCAGCTGTTCGGGCTAAAAGTGAGTCCAACCGCCCTATGGAAATTAACATGGGGAAAACACATTTTGGTAACCCCCTTTTATCTCGGCCCGCTTGACGAATCCCCCCCAAACTTTCGAGGAAGGAGCGGAGCGCAGCGAGGCAAATGTAAGGAAAATTACAGGCAGATTCATCAACCGGCGCCAAAGTTATTCCCAATAGAATGCTGCGGGTTTCCTTTAGAAAACAATCCTAACTATAACTACCTACTGGCGAGCGCCAGTAGGTAATATATATATATATATATATTCACTGAAAAAACCATAGGTTATAGACCATATATAGTTAGGAATTAGCATTTACAAAACCTTATTTTATTCACACAAAACCATTGAAATTCGCCTATATAGTTAGTTGCACTAACTATATATCGCGCACCCGCAATCCACTGCTGATCATGTCACATATTACATCATTCATGACATGGTTAGTGACATCACTGATGACATCACTGATGACATCTCAAATGACATCACTGATGACATCTCAAATGACATCACTGATGACATCACTGATGACATCTCATTTGACATTACTGATCACATCACTGATGACATCATTCATGTGATAATACGATGAACCTCTTCAGACTCTAATATAACCTTAGATACACTCAGTGTAAACAGACACTCACAGACTGTCACTCATCCATGGAGTTACTCACCCACCTAGTCAGTCATGCAAAGAATCAATCACACCTCCATTTCCTCAACTATACAGTTATACACACCTTACTTATTAAAACATATACTAACACATATTTACTCTCTTATACAATCCCTAATGCAAGTTCACAATGATCCATACAGCCACTCACACATTCACTGGCTCTTATGCACAGTTATTTGTATATGTCAACTCTCACATGTACTGTGTTTTACATATGAACTTACTTTGACATGTAGCACTGAGATATCCATTCACTCACCAATACACTCATGCACACAGTCAACCGCCCATACACCTGTTTCCACATGCACTTTTGAACCTCCCAGCCACCCACACACACATTCAGTCTCCCATACAAATACTTGGGCAACCAATCAATAACCCATATAGTTACTCATATAGCTACTGATCAACACATGCAGCAGTTTACAGAACAACAGACATAATGATGCACAAATTAAGACAGTTTAGTCACTAACCCATGCACTCAGTGAGACACATTTAATCACTCACTCATACAGTCATGCACCTACTAAATCCTTCATCCAGACACTTATACATCCACTCATTCTTCAATATGTAAAACATATTTTAACTTTACAGAAACATACAGTCACTGGATGTTGTCATCAGTGATGTCATCAGTGATGTCATTTGAGATGTCATCAGTGATGTCATCAGTGATGTCACTGACCATGTCATGAATGATGTAATATGTGACATGATCAGCAGTGGATTGCGGGTGCGCGATATATAGTTAGTGCAACTAACTATATATGCGAATTTCAGTGGTTTTGTGTGAATAAAATAAGGTTTTGTAAATGCTAATTCCTAACTATATATGATCTATAACCTATGGTTTTTCAGTGAATTTTCAAGGTTTTGTAAATGCTAATTCCTAACTATATATGGTCTATAACCTATGGTTTTTTCAGTGAATTTCAATGGTTTTTTAATAGCAAATATCAAAAGCTGTAAAATGTATTCTTTTAAAGGAAAAATATATTTTATATGTATTTAATATAATTTTCTTATGTATATACATTTTTTGAGGGAACGAATTTATCAACTATCATGCTGAAGAAGAGTGTGGGGGAAAAAAAACAAAGAGGAGGACTAAGAGGAAAGAACAATAAGTTCAAAAATACAATTGCTTTAAAGCATGAAGTGCTTTTCCACACATTTACATTTAAATAACTCATATTAGAACATACAAAATATCTACAGAGGAGACGGTGTACATTGAATTTTAGACTCTTCATTGGTACCTACATGTTGGTACTTACATCACCCACACAACACAACAGCTCTATTCAGAGCTACCCTACCTCAAAGCACTCTAAAATATTATTTTAGGGGCGTGGCCAAGATGGCGGGCTGAGCGGTCGCACTCGCTGTGAGCTCCGCCGGACCCGAGCCCTTAACCTACTAATTTAGCACTGGTCTTCCCCCCGGGACCCTGCATTTAACGAGATATAGACGCTGGAGGTTGGTGTGGAGGCTGTGAAGGCTGAAATTGCCGGAATTGGAGGTTGAACGGTCCCGGAGCCCGTGCCGGGAACGGAAGAGGCCTTTGGCCCGGGGCGGAGGCAGAGTTTTGGGAGACCGCCCGCCTTGGTGACTGCTGAGGTGCTGCCACTGCTTTTCGTCGGGCTTCGACTTTCAACACGGCGCCCTACCCTGAGGCGAACCCCAAGGAGCTGAGCGGCTTGGTGTCCGGAGGCGGGGCATCGACTGAAGGAGCCGCGGGGCTGGACATTGCGTGAGGCCGTGGCTTTGGCCTATACCCCCGGACGGCGACGGCGCCAGGAGGTGCGAGGCGCTGCACTCGCCCGATAGCCCATCGGGGGGACCCTCTGGGTCCGGGACTGCGTTCTCGGATCTGAAAGTATCGAGAAGGGGGTTGAGTGACTTTGTACTGTGGCCTAGGAGGAGCACGCACGTGGTGCCGAGACTGTGGCCTACCTCTCCGGAAGCCCCGGAGGCGCACTTGTGGGGGTTTTCAGCGGCTCGACACCGATTTCTCGCCTCCGAGAGGCTGGGGAGGAGAGCGTTTGGTGTGTACTGCCCGGTACTGACTGGTAGCGAAGCGGTGGTACGTTGGAAATTAACGTGGCCCCCTGCGCTGTGGTGCCTGAGAAGAATTTGCCAGACAGAATCGAAGGCGGCCATCTGAGGAGTGGTCGGGACTTTTGCCAGTGGTGTCGGCGGTGGTGGACGAGGGAACAGGGCCGGGCTGGTCGAGCCTGGAGACTCGGGTGGGACGCCGGTCCCCGAGTTGAACAGATCGTGAGCCGCCCCATTGCTTGACGAACGAGACTAGCTGGCGGTGTGGACAGAGACCCCCATGGCTATTGGAAGTCGGGCACGCAGCGGTCGCGGCCTGGCCGGAGAATCGACTAGCGGCTTTGTCGAGGGCCCGCCGAACGTTCCAGAAGGCGCCCTAGTAGTCTCAATGGCGAACAACAAGGGGTCCAAGAAGGGGGACCGCACCCTGCCGGACATGTTGGGCAGGAATGTTGGGCCGCGAGACAGGATAGGGGGCAGCCATCTCCGAGTATTTCGGGTGGCTCCCAGGGAGCAACTGGAGGGGAGCCCCCGGTCACGAGATCCTTCCTTGAGTCCCTCTTTGGCACGTTGCGGGACGACTTCCAAACCCTCAAGCAGGAGGTGGCGGGTGAGGTCCGGGAGATACGACGAGAGGTGGATGGCCTGGGAGAGAGAGTGGCAACGGTGGAGGGCGCTGGCCATGCCAGGGAGGAGGAGATTACGCAGTTGCAGCAAGAGGTTATAAGGCTCCGGGACCAGAACCTTGATCTTCAGTCACATACCGAGGACCTTGAAAACCATTCCCGGAGGAACAACATCCGAGTCCGTGGAGTTCCGTCCCGAGAGGAGGGGGAGGATGTGGCTGCATACCTGCGGGACCTATTCAGAGAGGTGCTGGAGGAATCGGCTGATTTCCCTATTCGTATCGATAGGGCGCACAGAGTGGGCCTACAGCGTCGGGCCTCGGCGCCTCCTCCGGACATCTTGGCCTTCCTGCCGGACTATCCCATGAAAGAGCGAATACTCCGCGAGGCTCGGAAAAGGTCGTCCTTGATCTTTAGGGGTCACCGTGTGGCACTCTACCAGGATCTCGCAGCATCCACCCTGCAGAAACGCAAGGCCTTTAAAATTGCGACTGATTTTCTTTGGGAGCATGGCACTCAATACTCCTGGGGGCAACCTTTCCGCATTATTTTCCGGTGGAACGGGACTCTACACCAGCTACGTTCCCTTCAGGATACATGCGGGGTGCTGGGTATCAATGCTACGGACGACAGAACATTCACACCTAGCCAGCGCCGTATCACCAGGGATGGCAGACAGACGATCCCTGGCCGGCGGTCCTCGGCCCCCTCAATGAGACCGAGCTCGCCTACTGCAGCTGCGGACCTGGATGATGCACCGCGAGCTGTGGCCACCGATGCAGCGATACATGAAGTTGCGCTGACTGCTTGAATGAACTCCGGGGGGAGATTGACATCGCCATGACTGTAACGCAGGTTTGGGGGTTAGGGGGGCGGGGGCGGGGGGAAGGGGTAGTGCGTGGTGGCTGGACGTCCACTTTTTTGACTTTCCACAGGCTTGTCCGCTGAGAACCGGACTTGGACAATGGTTTCTGATGGGTTGTTGGGGGATCTGGAGGGTGGGGTAGGGGTTGTTGGGACAGTCCCAGTTGCGGGTGGGGACTGGGATCAGTTTGGAAGTTGAGAGGGGGGGACACAGTTCTCGAGTGGACCGGTTGGGGGGGAGGCAGGCGAGGGGTAGCGATCCGGGTGTTGGCGGGGGTGGGGGAGGGTCATCCAGTGCACAATGGGGTTCCTTGTTATTCAGACAATGCACATGCTTCTTGGTTTGCTTAGACTTGACTGCCACAATCACAGTTTTGACTTTCTATTTGATTTGCTGGAGAGAAAGGGGGGGGCGGGGTGGGTTGTCCAGTGCTTGTTGTGGCCTATGGCTATCCGGACATTGGTTGAGCCTCTGGTTTTGATTGTTCACTTCTGCTTCACACATGCTAGTGCTCTATTCCCTATTGTGTCACCTATATCACTCGGCAACATACATGCCGTTGTTACCCTGGTAATGTGGGGCCTCATTGCTTTCTACTACACCCCTTTGAATGCCTCCTGACACTTGCAAGGTAGTGACTCTGAATGTCCGGGGGCTGAATAATCCAGTCAAGAAATGGGCTGTGCTCTCACTTCTAGAGAATACCCAGGCAGACATGTGTCTTCTCCAGGAGACACACCTACTACCGCAAGACACGCACAGACTCCGTTCTCATAAGTTCCCCTCGCAGTTCTTATGCTCTTGTACTACTAAAACGGCTGGGGTGGCGATACTAGTAGCCAGACACTTTAGGGGAGAGGTTCTCCACAAGTTCACTGAACAAAAGGGTAGGCTCCTAGCATATCGGTTCAAGATAGGGGGCCTCCTGTTTACGATTGGATCCCTATATAGCCCAAATGAACGGCAGGACCGTTTCTTGCAGACCGCAATTGAGGATATCACTTCTTCCCAGGACCGTCATATTATACTCGGTGGTGATTTCAACATGGTCTTTAACTCTGCAATGGATAGATCGGCGCAACGTTCCCCGCAGGTAGGGGAATTCTCCGTGGACCGTAGGGCTCAGCTAGCGGAGGTTGACCTCCTTGATCTGTGGCGATACATGCACCCCACAGACAGGGACTACTCATATTATTCCCATGCGCACAAGACGTACGCGAGATTGGACCATCTCTTGGTTACCTCCCCGGTGCAGGCGCTGACCTCGGGGTCGGAGATGGGTGTGATCTCTCTCTCGGACCACGCCCCAGTTGAGGCTACGTTATGTTTGCCACCGGCCGTTTCTCGGCCCAGAACATGGCGTCTACGTGACACGCTGTTACATAGGAAGGAAGTGGTAGCCCGTATTGAAGAGGCGATCCCGGACTATCAATCCCATAATGATAACGCCGACACTAGCCGGGCCACGCAATGGGCGGCGCTGAAGGCGGTGATTCGCGGGGAATTCTTGGCAATTTCCGCGGCTGACAACAAAGAACGGCAGGCCAAGAGAGATGAACTCACGGGTCGGGTTAAAGAACTTGAGCAGATTCATCGTAGGACTGGGGCTCCCCGGATTTGGAGGCAGCTTAAGGAAGCGAGGAAGCTTCTGGCAGCCTTAGATCTCGACCGGGCGGAGTATGCGGCACTCCGGCTGCGTCACACCTTCTATACTGGAGGAGACCGCTGTGGTAAATTGCTGGCACACAAGCTCCGGGTGACACGTCAGAACCAACTAGTTAAGGAAATTTCTGATCGGGCTGGGAACGTGGAGACAGAGGACGCTAGGATCGCAGCCGTTTTCCGCGATTTTTACAAGGGCCTCTACACTGGAGAGCCCCCGGACGAGGTAGCTATGGCTGCCTATTTGGATTCCGTTACGTTGCCGTCCCTGGATCCTTTGCAGGCGGAGTATTTGGATAGAGATATCCGGATAGAGGAGGTGATCTCTGCTATTGCCAGACTTAAACACGGCAAGGCGCCCGGCCCGGATGGCTTCACGGCCCTCTATTATAAGACTTTCTGCACGTCACTAGCCCCCATGCTCACGCATCTCTTTAATTCCTTTGTTGATTCCGGAGCTATAACACCTGATCTACTTCGGGCCTCTGTAACGGTTATCCCTAAGCCTGGGAAGGATCCGAAACACTGTGGGTCCTACCGACTGATTTCTCTCTTAAATATTGACTTGAAGCTGTACACTGGGATTTTAGCTGCGCGCCTAGCTCTTCACTTACCCGGCCTCATCGACCCTGACCAGGCGGGTTTTGTCCCTGGGAGACAGACAGTGGACAATACGAAACGGATTGTCCACCTTTTAGAGAAAGCCTCCCGGATTCTGGGTGAACGAATGATGCTGGCGGTAGACGCCGAGAAGGCTTTTGACCGAGTCCACTGGCCCTTTCTGGAGCGTGTTTTAATGAAAGCGGGGATAGGGGATAAGTTCCGATCCATGATTCTTAACTGTTACTAACCTTCCACACTGCCTCACTACGTTCCCGCCCCCGCTCACACCGCTAGTGGACAATCCAGATTTCACACCGGGATTGGAGAAAGGGGCGTTCACGCATTGGAGGCTGGCGGGATGTAGAGCCCTGTGCCATTTATATAGCCCTGAAGGGGTGGTCCCCTTCACCCACCTCCGTCAGGAATTTTCGCTACCGGAGAGCGACCGACACCGCTACATGCAAGCTCGCCACTGGGCCCTTCAGCCGCAAGTGAGGGAGTCTGCCAATAGGCTTCTTCTTCCCTACGAAAAGTGGCTCTTGTCGCGCACCTCGGATGCCAAATTGATCACAGATGTCTACAAGCTTCTGCAACCGCCTGCAACACATAGTTATCACCCCGGGAGGGAGTGCTGGGAGAGGGAGTTGGGGAGGACACTGAGCCCTAAGGAATGGGAGCACATCTCTTATAGGGCAAGGCACTCGGCATACCACATGGGGCTCACTGATACTCTGACCAAGGTCTCCACCTACTGGTATTACACGCCTGAACGAGTCCACGAATTTGATCATAGCAAGGAGGACACATGTTGGCGGGGGTGCGGGCACTGGGGGACACTCACGCACATTCTATGGGACTGCCCGTTGCTGGAGCCTTACTGGAGGGAAGTGTTGGACGCTATTGATACACACTTCAACATTGAATTACCACGCTTTCCTGCTTAAACCTTGATAGGGCTAACTAATGGATTGATGTACCCCCTTAGATCCCATAGGGGCAGACAGATAGCGATAGCTCTGGGCTCTGCAGTCCAAAATATCCTGATACACTGGCACACTGCTACGATTCCCTCCACCACCGGTTGGCTCCATAGGCTGTGGCATGTGTTGGGGATGGAGAGGATGTCCCTCACGGTGGCAGGGGATGTGGAACAGTTCAGGGAGCTTTGGCAGCCATTTCACTCCTTATTGCTTACGGAATTTAGAGAACTCACTTGCCCTAGGTACCTCCGCCTTCTGCGGCTTCCAGGCACGGTGGAGTCTGCCCAGTGATTTGTTACTGATCTTTTTTTTCCAAATGAGGCATAGCTGCTGTTTTTTTCCTTCTGGTTAGGGACTGTGCACTGGACGGGGGGTGGGGATGGGGGGGAAGGGGGGTTGGGGGAAGGGAGTTTGGTAGTTGGAGTTCGGGGAGGGGTTGTGCAAGGAAAGTCATTTCATGCTGTGACGAAACATGATGTATAATTCTGTGGGGGCGTCACCCGTCAAGATACCTTGGCTGAGAGTGCACCTGAGCTTTGTGGTTGTCCCCGGCTTGTCGCATTGCTGCTTACTGCTATGTCTTGTCCCAACATGTTATGTCGAATAAAATACTTTAAACCTAAAATATTATGTTACTATTTCCCTTGGTTTTCCCCTTGTTACGCTTTCCGGAACGCTACCCGGTGCGCGGACCGGGCGCTAACCGTGCGAAAATTTGAAAAAAAAGTTTTTTTTTTTTACATATATGGGCCTCCTCAGCCACCCTCAGAAAACCTAGGGGCTCAGGATATGTCTCCCGTGCCCCCTTATACCCATTCCAAACATTGTTTATCCTCCATCTTGTGACTAAATTCGTCCGAAACACAAGATGGCGGACTCCCGTTACGCTACCGGTGAGCTACCCGGTTCGCGTACCGGGTAGCGCTTCCACCGCGAAAAATCGAAAAAAAAAATTATTTTATTTTTTTGCCCCACGGGCCCTTTAATAGCCCCCACATCAATCCTAGGGGGTCAGGAGAGGTCTACCTTGCCCCTTTCATTCATTTCCCCCTTCGTTTATTTCCACCTCTTGTCTCTCGATCCTACCAAGAGACAAGATGGCGGCCGCTCCGGACTGTTTAGAATGTTGAGAGTCACCGGAGAGCTAATCCGCTTCTCCTCGCGAAGTTCCGTTACGCGTCTGGTACGCGAACCGGGGCGCTAACCGGGACGCTAACCGGGATATGGAGCACATATCTTGAGACCTAGCAAAGGCACATCGGGCAAACAGTCTCTACAATTTTGCCAAGTTTCATAGAAATCCATTCAGCCGTTCAAGCTAAAAGTGAGTCTAACCGCCCTATGGAAAACTCAATGTTAAAAACATGTTTTGAGACCCCCCTTTTTTCTCGGCCCCCGCTTGACGAAACCCTCCCCAAACTTTCAGGGGACGCTCAGAAACAAAATGTGCCATTTTCCTGAAAATTTCTGCCAATTCCGTCCATCAACGCCAAAGTTATTCAACATAGAATTTTCAGAAATCCCTATTCAAAAAAATCCCAACTATATATACCTACTGGCGACCGCCAGTAGGTAATATATATATATATATATATATATATATATATATATATATATATATATATATATATATATATATATATATATATATATATATATATATATATATATATATATATATATATATATATATAACATTTCTATGGCAAAATGAAACCCCTCATTTTGTTCCTTTGCAAATTAAATGTTTTAAGTGTTAACACTTTATTCCAATCAAGATGACTTCAGGTGTGCCATACCTTTGTCATAAGTAAGACTGTTAGCGCTCTAGTTGTTCTTTAGAACACTCTGGGACATTCTGTCACTGGGCTATAGTTGGGCTACATCTGGCTGATATTTGGGCTACATTTGTTTTTTTTGTCTCTGGTGGCCATCTTTGGGCTACATTGGGCTACATTTGGGCTCTAACATATATATAGCCCAATGTAGCCCAATATATATTTTTCAAAGTTAATTTTCATGAAAACCACTGGAGCATATATCTTGAGACATAGCAAAGGCACATCGGGCTACCAGTCCCTACAATTTTGCCAAGTTTTGTGGAAATCCATTCAGCCGTTCGAGCTAAAAGTGAGTCCAACCGCCCTATGGAAAACTCAATGTTAAAAACACGTTTTGGGACCCCCCTTTTTTCTCGCCCCCCGCTTGACGAAACCCCCCCAAACTTTCAGGGGACGCTCAGAAACGAAATGTGCCATTTTCCTGAAAATTTCAGCCAATTCCGTCCATCAACGCCAAAGTTATTCAACATAGAATTTTCAGAAATCCCTATTCAAAAAAGTCCTGACTATATATACCTACTGGCGACTGCCAGTAGGTAATATATTGTAAGCGTGGGGTGGGAGCGGACCGGAATAACAAGCGCGGAGGCCGTATGTAGTGGGCTATCTCATAGCCGGTGTTTATTAAAGTACAGTGTTCCAAGGGTAGGGTACAAGGGAGAAGAGGGTTCTAGAGGATCGCGGGTTCCGGCTCCGAGGTGGTGAGTCTTCCTGTGGGGAAAGTCCAGGGACGTGTGTTGGTCTTGGCTGGTCCGTGAGGCAGCAGTCGGTTCAGCTCCCGGACGGTGGTTACTCGGAGGTGGGGAAAGGAGAGAGAGAATAGTGTCCGTTAGTTCTGTCGGTCAGACCCAGGGTATGAGACTGTTTCCTTCACCGGGTGTGTGGGGGCTAGAGCGAACGTGAGGAGAGGGAGGGGAAGGTAAGAGAGGGGAAGAGACAGTACGGACAAGGAGGAGGGTGATTCTGTGCCGGGGTGTGTGGGAGGGTTTATATACACTCGTGATCGGGCCACTCTCACACAACTATATACTCTATTCACAGTGCGCGGTGGAACGTGAGGGGAGACGCTACTTTACAAGGGTCGTATTTACAGACTACTATTTACACACACGCGGAACTGGTACTCACTTGGCCTGCCTCAACTCCGTCCTTGAGTTGCGGCCGCTCTCCAGCTTCCTCCTCTGGACTCCACCAGTCCTCCGTCCAGACCTCGTCTCCTGGTTCGGGTTCGTCTCTCTTCTCCCGGGGTTCTTCGCACGCCGTCTCCTGCCACGAGTCTTCCTGCTTGAACGCGGTGTTGTCGGTTCTTCCTGCTTTTCTGTGGTCCGCCTCCGGACAGGGGGAGGAACTTCCGGGGTCGCGGGGATGCACTTCCTGTGTGTTCCGCGTCGGGACTGGCTCCTGTAGGGAAAAAGAAAGGGGTGGAGTCCTGGTTGTGATGGTTGTCCGTGTAACGGGGAACTGCTGTTGTGACCGGGAGGGGCGACGTGGCATCAGCGCTGAAGGGGCCGTGGTTCCATCACATATATATTACCTACCTTGGGTTTCGTCAAGGGGGGGCCAAGAAAAAAGGGGGGGTCCCAAAACGCGTTTTTCCCATTCATTTTTCCATAGGGCGGTTGGAATCACTTTTAGCTCGAACGGCTGAATGGATTTACACGAAACTTGGCAAAATTGTAGATATGGTTTGCCCGACGTGCCTTTGCTATGTCTCAATATATGTGCTCCAGTGGATTTTGAGAAATTAACGTTTCAAAAAACAGATATATCTGTAACAGCGCTCCGGTTAGCGCTCCGGTTCGCGTACCTGACGCGTAACGGAACTTTGCTAGGAGAAGCGGATTCGCTCCCCGGTGACTGTGAACATTCTAAACAGTCCGGAGCGGCCGCCATCTTGTGTCTCGGTAGGATCGAGACACAAGATGTGGCAAAAACAAAGGGGGAAATGAGCATAGGGGGGCAGAGTACATCCTCCCTGACCCCCTAGGTTTGATGAGGGGGCTTTAGAAGGGCCCCGCGGGGAAAAAAAAATAACTTTTATTATCGTTTTTTTTGTGGGGGAGTGCTCGGTACGCGCACCGGGAAGCGGTTCGGGAAGCTTAATATTGGGAAAATAGGATGAAAGAATGTTCAAATATTGTATGTTTATTGATTGTTCTTTTTTTTAATTTTTCTATTTAAGTACCAACATGTAGGTACCAATGCAGAGTCTAAAAATAAAAATACACTGTTTTCTTTGTAGATATCTTGCATGTTGTTTCAGAAGTTATTGTGGTATATGGAATTCATAGTGTAGTCTGTCAGGAAAGCAGAAACACCATGGAGGCAGGAGATGATAAAGAGATGTTAAATACACATTGGAGATACTATAGTGGAAGAAAGAAGTAACTATGAGCAAACTTACTATGTAACACAAAAAAGTTGCACAGTATATTTAAAGTCTAATTTTACATTATAATCAATTTGCTACTAGTTTAAAAAATACATATAAAAATGAATAATGTCTCAAACAATTTTTGAATTATTAAATATAAATTTATTTTTCTGATTCGTTTTCAAAATTAAAAAGAACTTCTAATAATTCATTGTCAGAAATGTTCTCATTTTCAATTAGGTAATCTACTGATTCTACACATTGCAGAAGTTCAAAGTCCCGTGTTTCATCAAAGAATTCAGAGTCAATTTCTGTATCTTTGTTGCTTTCTGCAACAATTTCGAAGTTATTTTTTTTCTCTCCTTCCATTTTTGTGCTGTAAAATGAATTTAAAAAAAATATATCAGTACAGATAGGGCACTGTTGGGTTTAAGTACAGACAGGTAGTTTGGTTTTTTAAACAGTGATTTTATCTTTGGGCAGTGTATGGTATCAGACTGGAAGTAGAAATATAAAAAAATGTATGTGATAAAGCCTAAGTCAATTCTTAATTATACAAGACAAGCCTAACTCCAACCATAACTAAAACAGAGAAGTCTATCTTATTCTATAAGTATTACAGAGGGATAGTATATAACTATCAGAATTTTTTTCCTAATTAACTTAAAGTGCAGAACATACTTCAGTTTTTAAAATAACATCTTACCTTTCCAAAAGAAGTTTACGTTCTCAGTTGAAATGCACTTGATATGTACTTCAGGAAGTAGTATTCAAAATGGCTGTGTTTCTCTCTCTTTCTTTATATATATTCAGGTACATAACCAATCAAATGTCATGAAATAATAGAAGATACTGAAAGTAGTATTTTGATTGGTTGTCAATTCTAACACTTTATAAGTGTTTTTGTTAGGTAATTTACCTCAGGATATTTAGTCAGGCTTACAGCATAATTTTCTCAATGGAATTCCATCAACTTTGGGTAAATGGTAGGGACTGCTATGTAGTAGGTCCTATTCTATATTTGATGAAAGTGTCTGTAGTGGTTTTTCTGTAAATTACTTTCCCACCTTTTTTTATCGAGCGCTTACCGGTGCGTTCCCCAGTACGCAAACCGGCAGCATTACGGGAGTCCTCCATTTTGTGTATCGGTAGAATTGAGAAATAGGATGGAGGACAAACAATGTTCGGAATGGGTAGAAGGGGGCACGGTAGACACTTTGTGACCGTCTAGGTTTTCTGAGGGGGGATTAGGACGCTGATATATGCAAAAATAAAAAAATAAAATTTTTGAAAATTTCGCGGGGGGAGCGCCCGGTACGCGCACCGGTAAGCGAACCGGGGAGCGTACTTTGGTGAAAAATAAAAAGTTAGAAAAAGATAAACGTTTTGAATGATCAGAGGTAGGGTAGCTCTGAAAAGAGCTATTGGGTTCTGTGGCTAATTTAGGTACCTACAAGTAGGTTCCAATGCACACTTTTAAATAAAGGAGGAATATTCTATTCCCTTCATCGGAGAAGTGCACACCAGCTCTTCTGTAGATGTCTTGAATGTTGTAACACAAGTTATTGTTGTATATTAAACCCATTCCATAGTCTCTCATGTAAGCAGAAACAGATTTATTCACATGTTTCCGTGCTTTCTCAAATTGTGGAAAAAATTGGTTGGACCACTTACATTTCTGTCTTTGACATATATTGGAATATACCAAGGCAGTTTGGGGAAAAAGTGTCATCAATTGAAGAAAGGTGTTCTTTAAAAGCATTTCCAGACCAACCCCAGTCATAGTGCCCAAATCATTTCCACCACAGTGCACTATTAAGAGGTCAGGGTTTGGCAGATGCATAATTTTTTTTTATTAAAAACATATAAACTATATTTTTGCATTAAAATAGGAATACATTTTACAGCTTTTGATATTTACTATTAAAAAACCATTGAAATTCACTGAAAAAATCATAGGTTATAGACCATATATAGTTAGGAATTAGCATTTACAAAACCTTAAAAATTCACTGAGAAAACCATAGGTTATAGACCATATATAGTTAGGGATTAGCATTTACAAAACCTTATTTTACTCGCACAAAACCATTGAAATTCGCATATATAGTTAGTTCCACTAACTATATATCGCGCACCCGCAATCCACTGCTAATGATGTCACATATTACATCATTCATGACATGGTCAGTGACATCACTGATGACATTACTGATGACATCTCAAATGACATCACTGATGACATCACTGATGACATCTCATTTGACATTACTGATTACATCACTGATGATATCATTCATGTGATAATACGTTGAACCTCTTCAGACTGTAATATAACCTTACATACACTCAGTGTAAACAGACACTCACAGACTGTCACTCATCCATGGAATTACTCACACACCTAGTCAGTCATGCAAAGAATCAATCACACCTCCATTTCCTCAACTATACAGTTATACACACCTTACTTATTCAAACATATACTAACACATATTTACTCTTTTATACAATCCTTGATTGAAGTTCACAATGATCCATACAGCCACTCACACATTCACTGGCTCTTATGCACAGTAATTTATATATGTCAACTCTCATATGTACTGTGTTTTACATATGTACTTACTTTGACATGTAGCACTGAGATATCCATTCACTCACCAATACCCTCATGCACACAGTCAACTGCCCATATAGCTGTTTCCACATGCACTTTTGAACTCATACATCTAGTGAATCAATTGCTCACACATCTATGCACAGAGTCATACCCCTCCCAGCCACCCACACACATACTCAGTCTCCAATACAAATACTTGGACAACCAATCAATAACCCATATAGTTACTCATATAGCTACTGATTAACACATGCAGCAGTTTACAGAACAACAGACATAATGATGCACAAATTAAGACAGTTTAGCCACTAACCCATGCACTCAGTGAGACACATTTAATCACTCACTCATACAGTCAGTCATGCACCTACTAAATCCTTCATCCAGACACTTATACATCCACTCATTCTTCAATATGTAAGACATATTTTAACTTTACAGAAACATACAGTCACTGGATGTTGTCATCAGTGATGTCATCAGTGATGTCATTTGAGATGTCATCAGTGATGTCATCAGTGATGTCACTGACCATGTCATGAATGATGTAATATGTGACATCATTAGCAGTGGATTGCAGGTGCGCGATATATAGTTAGTGGAACTAACTATATATGCGAATTTCAATGGTTTTGTGCGAGTAAAATAAGGTTTTGTAAATGCTAATCCCTAACTATATATGGTCTATATCCTATGGTTTTTTCAGTGAATATATATAAATATATATATATATATATATATATATATATATATATATATATATATATATATATATATATATATATATGTATGTATATATATCAAATTCGCCAGCGCTACTTAACCAAGCAACAGGAATCCATGGCACCATGAAGAACAGATCCATGCAAGTGCTGAATTTTTTTTCAATATTTATTTTAAATTTTAAATCACCATCAGTGCAGAGATATGGATGGTCTACGCGTTTCGGCACTACGCCTTCAACTGGACCATAGAGTACAGCTGCCTAGATCACCATTTAAAGTGACAGGTGCTAATTACAGTCCTATGTTTATTTTTACCTTCATGAGTGTTGAAATTGGCCCTTTTTGTAGGGTCATCCCTGAACATTTTGCCTTCCGCCTGTACTTTCTCTGACCTGTTTGTGTTGGTTTTATGACTCTGGGCACTTTACCACTGCTGATCAGTGCTAAAGTGCATATGCTCTCCCTATTGTGAATTGAGTATGAATGAGTGATTCCATGAGTGGATGATTTGGTTTACTGCTCAGACCCTAGTACAGTGCACTGAGTGTGCCACGGGCTTGTAAACCAAATGCTGCTAGTGGGCTTGCAACACCGGTTATGCCACCCACAGAAGCAGCTTGTAAAAGTGTGTCTAAGGCCTGCCATTGCAGAGCCAGTGTGCAGTCTGGTACCATCCACCCACTTGCCAGTCCCTAAACCTTTCCTTTTCTTCATATCAGACACCCCTATCGAAGGCCCAAGGGCAAGGGGCATTGTAAGTATAAGGTAGGACATGCCCTGGTATGTGTGGCATGTCCTAATAGTGAATTACAGCCATTTTTGTTTTTCACTATTGCAAGGCTACCTGTTCTCCAATGACTAGAACGGGCAGGTATATTATTACATCATATGATCGTAACTGGCTCAGAGAACATGGTAGAAATTTGAGTTTAGTACGCCTGAGCTCAGAATGATAAAATACATCTTTTAGTGAAGTTGATTTTAACATTCTGTGTTTGAAAATACCACTTTTAGAAAGGGCTGGGGGATTCCAGGATACAGGATGAGTCAGCCCAGTGGTGAATAGAGGGATCTGCATCTAGATGAGTGGAAGGAGTTGCACCTGGGACTTGAATAGGATGGTACATGCCCCCCACAGTGCTGGCTCTACCCCCTGTGGTGTGTCTGATGTCTCTGCCTTGCACTGTGAAAGGAGAGAAGGAATCATGTCAACAGAGTGCTCCAGGGCTGTCCCTTTCCTCCACAATGCTGGCTCCCCTTCCTGAGGGGCATCTGATGTTTCTGCCCTGCACTGTGAAAGGAAAGAAGGAGTCATGTAAACAGAGTGCTCCAGAACTGGTTTGGACTAGGCAAAGGTCCCTCTGCCCTCAGAGGGCAAAGGATTTTGGGGTATAAATATTGGGACCCTGATCCCAAGAAATTAGATCACTTTTGGACAAACATGAAGAAACTTTTGCTGAGGAGGGGAAACTGAAGAAACTAAGGAGAGACTATCCCTAAGCTGAAGTGTTGCTTGCGGGATTGGCCTGCAGTGGTTGCCTGACTGCCAAAGAAATGAGAGAGGAACTTTGTCTGTACTTTCATCAACTTGTGTAAGGATCTCCAAGGGCTTGGAACAGAGCTTGCCTCCTGCTGAAGTCTCAGGGACAACAGACTTCACCCACCAGCTCTTTCTCAAGCAAGAGTTCTCCTGAAATGCCTGCAGTTGTGTTGGACTTTTTGGGGACTTGAGTGTCGCAAGGAGCTGGAAGCACGAATCAAGATCAAGAAGCATGTCACAGAACTGCCGCTGCCACTTAACAACACGAAGCGCCTTGCATCACCGGAGGAGAGGATTGACATGGCAGCAGACATCAACGCATCACCGGGAAGCGTGTTGCAGGAGTGGAGGATCGACGTCGCATCAGATGCTGCTGCATCTCCAAGAAGCGTGTTGCCGAGCCTGTCGCGGCTCATCGCCGGAGAAAAGGATCAACGTCGCAGCAGATGCCGCCACATCACCGGGAAGAGTGTCGAAGGGCCTGTCGCGGTTCACATCATGTAAAGCATCTCGCATCGCTGGAGAAGAGGATCGACGTCGCAGCAGATGCCGCCACATCAAGGAAAAAGCGCCATCTTTATTTCTTTGCACCCGATCATCTTTTTGTTGCCCTGCGTGTTGCCTCTTCTTAAGGTACATTGACTCAAAGTGTTTCATTTTAAGAACTAAAGAGAACTAAGCTAAACCTAACATTTTATAGTATTGTGGATTTTGGTTGTTTGTGGCCTGTGATAAGTCTATATAAAGAATACTTATTTTTTATATAAAACCTGTGTGGTGTCCATCTGTAGTGTTGTCACTTGATTAATATATGTGTTCACAAATGTTTTACACATTGCCTCTGAGACAAGCCTGTCTGCTCATGCCAAGCTACCAAGGGGGTGAGCAGGGGTTATTTTAGGAGTGTACCCCCTTACCATGACTAGAGGCAAGGGTCCCTATTTGTCACAAGTACCTACCTGTGCCAACTAGAGACCCCCAAATCGAACAATGATTGTTCTAGACTGCTACCCACTACAGTTTCTGGTAGTATTCTGTGTCCACCATTTTCCTTTTACTTTTTCACTAAATGTGAAGTACATTAGTGATCTTCTATCAAGATATTCTATATTATAATACGCAAAATATATTCAATTATATCATTTCAATAACAAAGTGCACATGCAGAAAAAGTGCATTCAATAATGAGCCAAGAGCTATGTACACAATATAATATGTAAACATTTTTGTTATGGGGAAAGGGGATGTTGGAATAGCAGCAATGGTATCAGAAGTATTTCTAAAATTCATGCAAAAATAGTTCTATCCGTGAAATCTTTTAACCATAAAATCATTGAAGGTTCAACTGTAAAAAGTACATGTGTATACACCTTAAAAGTTAATACTCCAATGATAAATTTATGTATGTAAAGTACAAAAAAAGGGCCAATGTGATGAAAGCGGATAAAACTATTTAAAACAATCGATTCCTTAGATCAAGGCGGAGTTCATTTTTCATTTTTCAATGTAACTTGTTTTAAGAGAGTATATTTCAAGTAAAAAAAATCTCTCTCTTCATTTGTGAATAAGCAATTAGGAGAAGATTAAAAAGTAGATTAAAAGATTGTATTCACTGTTATTTCATAAAAAATAATGTTCATAAAGTATAATCCTTATATCTCAACTCTCCTTCACAAATCTCTAGCTCCAAAAACATATTCAAACAAGCATTGGCATAGCCAATAGGTCACGCCTTTGGGATCTTATAAGTGTTTAGTTATCCAGCACAATATCCTTGGTGGAACAACATCATCTGTTGCATGGCTAAACACATATAAGCTCCCAACGGCGAGACCTATTGGCTATGCCAATGCTTGTTTTTCTTGGAACAGTGGGACGAATGGATGTCCTGCACCACCAAGAGCAGCCAGTACATGGTAATAGCGGGTCACGTCAGGATAATAAGTCGGCATTCTCCTCCCCGAAGTGTCTTTTGTAAAGCCAGACAGATAGGCCTTTTTACCACTCTAAATATTTGTGCATGAATGTTTTCCACAAGTGGTAGTCATTTGCCAACAAATGAAGGTCAGTTTCACTCCCCTACCTTCCAGCTCAGACTCCACAATGAGTGGCACTCCCCTTTCATGGGTTCATTTGATGTTAACTAAAAATGTACCCCTTCGAACCCGCTATAAAGCCCTAAAAATTATTCTATGCTGTGCAAGGCTATTTTAAGCACGGAAGAGCACATGATTCACTTGGACACACAGAAAATATATACCTTATTTACCTCTCATGCGGAATGTAAGAGAACAGGACTGAACTGCTGCCTACAGCCAGTACTATATTAAGGCAATGGTAGGCTTCAGCCTTACAGCGTCGACACAAATGGCCACAAGAGGTAGACTGCTACAAATGACCTTGTTGCTTGGAGAAAGCGAGGATGGCACTGGTGTTCTGAAAATCCCTGTACAGCAACAGCTGCTTCTTAATATTGCATTGTACCTGAGGCTGGTAATAAAATGCAACTATTTGATTGAGCGTATCCTACATACGTTTTTTAACTACTGACAGTAACGAGAGCACGTGCTGCAGGGCCGGTAATTGATTGCAGGTGATCACACCCTTGTTATACAACATAAGCGGACGGATTCTCGGCAGCACTTAGGTCGGGTACAGAAGATGCTGCAGGGTGGAGTTCCCTCAGACTAAGCCCACCTTAACAGTTTAGTTTACTCAACCTCACCCATCCTGTGATTAAAGGCACACGCAGCATCTTCCAACAGCGTCAAGAGGTGAATACTGGCTGAACGAGACTGGTATGGCAAAAGCGACTGTCAGGGTGTTGTGAGCCCTTTTCAAGCAACAGCCAAAATCCTTGTCAGGGTTAACCACAAAAGTCACTAAATTAACCTTTGCTTAACACTCTGGTAGCTTGGCGCAAAGGAGTTAGGCTTAACTTAGAGGCACTGTGTAAAGAATTTATGAATCACTCAAACAGTAACACAATTCAAGAAAAAACCCACACTATTTTAGAAAAACAGAGTAAAATGTAATAAATTATTTGATAGCAAAATTACTAAAACCCAATCAGTAGTACCAAAGATATGAATTTTTAAAATATCAAAGCTCCAACTGCTGGAATCTAGTCCCACAAGACCAAGGCAAAGTTGAAAGTTAGGGCTGACCGAGATGTAGCGCGGTTCAGATACACAAAGTGGATTTGGCCTGGTCTTCGCTTCCCTTATGATTTTGAATACATTCCAAAGAAAAATATCTGAGAAGTTAAAGTTCATTTCGCAAGGCAGTCATCGATGTCCGAGAAGAAGGTTTCATTGTCAGTGAACCACTAGATGAAGTTGTGGCAAAGATTTCTGCGTTTGGACTCTCTTTTTTGCAAGTGGAAAATCTCCAGCGTGATGAAGCGGCAGGCTGTATCTGACAAGGGCTCCAGGAGGCCGGATACCTTTCAGAGTAAAGCCACTGAACAAGATCTGCTGCTGCGGAGAAGAATGTAGCAGGAACTACCACAAAATCAGCCTGGGGATTCTGTGGAGAGTTGTTCAGAGGCATAGTGATATCTGGGGTATATTGATGTTTAGCGGTCTGGGGAGGTTTCTGGACATGTGAAATAATAGACTGGTGACTGATTTGGTCAGCAGGTGAAATTGTGGTGGGTTTTGAAAGGGGTCAGAAGGAGGAACAGAGATAGAAGCCCTTGTAACGCAGGTGTCTTCTCTGGGTGGCTGACATGGCAGACCATATTTTCCTAAGAATGTCAATCACTTTTCCCTGTTGCTGACTGACATGTTGGATGCCAGGTGAGTATGCTGTCTATCTCACAGAGAGGCTATAAGAACTAATCACTATGAACCTGACACCACTGCAGGGGAAGAGCTGCAGAGGGTGAAGGAGACCCAGTCTATTTTTAGAGTGGGTGGTGTCTTAGTATTGAGAGGGAGTCAGGGTGGAGGTAGTTGTAGTGATGGTTGCAGCAACAGAAGATGGTTTGGCTGCCACCACAAATGACTTGCCAATGCCAGAGTCATCCAAGCCTGATGGTGATGTTGCCTCCAGGCCTGGCCCCACATCCTTGGTGCCATTAGGTCTTTTAATGTTGGTGCGTTTACCTTCCGACTCCTAGTGGCTGTCGATCAGGTCAGCTTTTCCCCTGCTTGTTCTGAAGGAAACTAAAAGCAGACATATGCACACATCAGCTATAGAGTGCAGAGTGAAAAAGGAAAATGTTGCCACAGCGAATATGTTGTCTGTATTTATTTCCATCAATAAGGTGAAGCATTGGTACTTATTCTATCATCACAATAAATTTAAGGGCCTGTGTTAGAGTTTGGTGGAGAGGCTACACCATCACAAATGTGACATATATATTCTGCCTTACTACAAGTGCATTAAATCCTATGAAAATTGTACTAAGGTGGATGGTATTTCTTTCAAGTTTTTGAAAGAGTAACCCGTTTGCAAAACTCTAAGTCAGAATCTAAGTCACCGAATTCAAGTAAATCTAACATTGACAATCTTAGCAGAATCTTTGTGGACCTAAAAAAAGGTCCACCTTTATCTTTTGATGGACAGGATACTCCAATGCTAACTACAATGCTAATATGGCATTAATCCTGTCTGCCATATTATAAGTGCCCTAGCCTATAAATAGGGCTTCCGGTTTTATGGTATTTATTTTTTTGTCATTTCCGTCTGTATTTATCCACATTTATTTTTGCCACAAGCAAAAGATGAAGCTACAGCTAGTATTTTTCCACATTTATTTATATTGACAATGCACACATGCACTCACTTAAACTAGTGATTTGTTGTGGCCTTAGCAGTGCAGTGGAATCATGGGCATTGGGCGAGGCTACGCCATGATGTAGGCACCCCTAGGTGAAGAAGGGTCAGCTGAGAGCCCAGACAGCACTCATGTGGGAGTGCGAATTTTGGAGACAAGTTACCGTAATAGGGTAGTACTGGAGAGGAAATACCAATCTGCTGGGCCCCGATGAGTGGGTGGTGGTGTGCCCTGGTTAATTTGGAGTCTCAGATATTTACTTTTTACATAGGGGAAATACACCTACCTTTCGAGTTGAAATGGCGGAGGGCTGGCGCAGAGGTCACTTGTGAGGCAGAGCCTTGGAGATGGTGAATTCCCCGAAGGGCAGGGGCAGCAACAAATGCTCCTACCTGTACACAGATTCTAAATGTGTTTCAGAATATGTGGGGAACTGAAGCTGTCTTTGTTTAATAACTTCGTACTTACTGAAAATATGGTCCTCCTAAATGGAATGGGATGCCTTTATTTTCCAATCAATGTGTACACGTTAGGCAATTCTTCAGGTTTAAAAACTGGATCGTTAGCCAAGATTATATGAGAAGGGTCCATGTGTACATATGTACAGTATGATACGGGTACTTCATGCAGGCATGCCAAAAGTATAAACATGACTTTGCGGCAGTTAACAAGGGGAGTTATTTACGGTAACAATGCTCATTTATTTTATTCATCATTTTAGCATTCTCCTCTGCTTCTCTGCCACCAGCCTTGTGCTATCAGTTGGCTAAGACTGGAATTAGCCATGCGGTGTGTATGTAAAGATTCTGGAGTGTGCATTGAAATATTGGAGTGTACATTTAAATGTTGTGAAGAATCGCTGTATTTTTTTCTGTGCGTTCCAGACCCCAAATATTGTTCTCTTCATATGGAGAATAGAACAACAGTACTGGTTTCTGAGCAGCTGAAGCCCTTTGAGCCCAATGGGCTTTGCGCGCATGGTATTAACCATTGGGCAAGATACAGGCCCCACATTCAATCTCTGTGCGGTCTCGGTTTTTAACTCTTCCAAAGCTCAGCACATTATCCCATTTGCAGTGCTATGAATCCATAAGAATTTGGCAGCAAGCACTACACAAACAAGTATTTGCAATGCAATAGGTCTTGCATTTGCAAGAGTTTAAGTTATTGGCATTGTAAATGACAAAGCGTTATATTTATCTGCTTTGAAAAACACAAATAAAGGGCATGTCCTCTACAATGACAATAGCTCAAACTCTCGCAAATGTGAGACCTATTGCATTGCAAATGCTTATTATTATTATTTGTCATCTGGGTGATGGGGACACAATGAGAAAAATTATAAAATATAGACGAGACACATTGGAAGAGGCTGCATTTAGGGGAGAGGGGGGAGTTGAGAAAACTAGATTGCCTTTTAATTTTATCTCTCACCATACTCACGTTCTGTGAAAAAAATAATTTACTATTATAGTTGACACAATACCGGTTTGCCAAACTGAAATTGGAAAGAAACACTGCAGTCCCAAATGTGACTGTGTGTAAGCACCTGTTCATGAGTAAGGGAGTTGCTATGCCTCCTTCGTTGACTTCTGTGTAATATTTAACAGGCTAAACTAATGTTTGTGGTGAAAATTGCCAGCGACAAAGAGCTTTTACACGCAACTACTAAAGTGATGCCATTCAAGACCAGGGCAAGTATGAAATGTGCAGTCCGTTTCATTGAACCTTCCTGCAAACTGTCTCACTTGGCTTCATTGCTAAACTCACTACAAGAGGACTAAAGCACTCCTGCCGCAGAGGATCGATCCTCCTGATTCCCCAGCAACACTATGCAAGCTCTTGTCTGCAAGCCAACAGCATCACGATACGAGGAGCTCCTGTGTAAATACAAAATAACAGCACACGGATCCAAGCTGCTCGTGATTTAAGTTGCCAGAACTCCATCAAACTTTTAGAAGGTGGGATGCAAGGATTATGTATTCTTATAAAACACTATTTCCGGCAGGAACACTTATCTTGTCAAAACACGGGCCAAAAGGCATTCGCGTATTGTGTCAAAAAAGCCAGGACACTTCTAGAGGGGATTACAAGGAATACGTGCTGTAAATCGGAGCACTTAAATATGCGTGCTAGCAGCTCACACGGAGCACCTGTGAAAACAAGAAACTACAACAAATCTTATCACTGGAAAACGCACCAGGCACTATAAACTGATTAAAACTACGGCTCCAATCAGCTAAAAACCAAAGAAATAATTACACACAGCTGATAAAAACAATCCAATGACTAAGTGGATCTGAATCCAAACAACACTGCTGCTGAGACTTGATGAAGCGGGTGGCATACAACCAGACAGCATATTACAGAGCCATGAAGTGAGTATGCCGGGCCCCGGGGAGAGCAGAGTCGCAGACTAGTCTTTCCCCGTGGTCTTTCGCGCAGGGGATAGTCCAGGCAGGGGAAGGGGAGGAGTTAGGGGGTGGGTACTTAAGCGCGGGGGAGGAAGGGATCTTCCTCTTTTCTGCGCCTGGCACCATCGGGAGGGAGCTCGAAAGGAGTTGTAGTTAGTGCATAGTTTGAGGCCTAGTGCTACTTTTGGGATTGTGCTCGGAGCTGTTCTACGGCAGCTGGGGTTTATCTTGTCCTCCTGTTCTTGTCTTTTGGCTCGGGTAGGATGTCTGGCGTGTCTGCGGAACAGGTCCGTGAGGCCTTGCTACTGCTTGCTAGGGCCGGCCGCGAGGACCTGATTAGGCCCGGGGTCATGGACCAGGCCTGGGTGGGGGCCACCAGGGGCACGAGGGCTGCCTCGGCCGGGGTGCATGCGGCGGTTTTCGCCTGCTTGGAGGATGACCAGGTTCTGGAGGGTGGGCCTGAGGCCAGGAGGGGGGGGGGGGTGTTCCCAAGGATACGGCGCGGGGCGGGAAGCGCAGGACTACCTCCGCGCGGCCCTTCCCCCCGCTGGACTTTTTGCCTGGGGCCTCGGGGGCGGCCCTGAGGGCCGTGCCTGCTGCGCTTCTGCTCCGCGGGCCCCTGTTGGCGCCGGCCGGCGCCACGCGGGGGGAGGAGCCAGGAGACACCCAGGCCGGGCCCGCTTTGGGCCTGGAGGGGTCGCTGGATGGCTGGATGGCGGCGGGGCCTCTGGGCCCGTGGCCCGCTTGGAGGAAGCCTCTTTTGGAGGGGATGGGCCCGGGCTTGAGATGCGGGAGTCGGGGGAGGGGTCCTGGGGGGCTCCTATCGACTTGTCCCGGGGCTCTAGGGCGGGCACCCCGGCCGTAGTGCGGCCGTTGGCGCATGGGTTTACGGTGGGCCGGAGCACTTCCCCCGCTCTGGTTCCTATTGGCGGCCCGGGTTGGGTGCAGGGTTTCCAACAGGTGGGTTTCTTCCCCCGTGGGGGCGAATTCTTCGGCCACGGCCCACCCCTTCCCCCCCCGATTTGGGGTTCCGTTTCCTGGGAGGAGAGGTCCCGGGGGGAGCGTATACTGGAGCAGATTCAGCAGGCCAGGTGGGCTGAGGAGACGAGGGCCAGAGTGGGTGCAGTTTGGGGCCACGACATTGAGGGTCCTCCCACCCCCACCTCTGAGGAGGAAAGGGAGGCGGAGAGGCAGGAGGAGGAGGTTAGGCAGGCGAGGTTGAGGAAGTCAGGCCCGGCCGCCCACCTCCCCAAGGGCGCGGCCGGGGTAGGGACGGCCAGCACGGCTTTGAGGCCCAATGGTGCCGGGGCCCTGCCAGGTTCGAGCGACCTGGGGGGCGGGAGGGGATCCAAGTCGGCGGTTGCCGGCAGAGCAAAGGGGCGCAACACGGCTCCGAGACGCAGGTCGGAAGCAGTAGGGCAGTCCGCGGCGGCTGTCCCTCCTCCGCGGGATCGGGCAACGGCTACTGGTGGCGCCACCGGAACGCGTGGCCGCGAGTGCTTGCAAAAGGGAGTGAAACGTGCCGTGAAGGATGTGGCATGCGAAGGTGTGGATCAGGAACCGGTGCTTGAACTGGATTACAGCGAGGAGAGTGAGGAGTTGGAAGAGGGGGAGGTGCGGGATGACCTGGAAGGCGTAGGCCGCGCGGCGGGGGATGACGACCTTGGTGTGTTGCAGGTCGACCCCGGGACGAGGAGGAAGACTGGAACTGGGAAGGCCCGTGGAAAAGAGTCCAGAGGACGGCCCCGGGAGCGGACGGAGGCACTAACAGGTGAGAGTGCCTGGTGGGCGGTTTGGGAAGACGCGCCCCGGGGTGGGGAGGGGAGGAAGCGGGCCTGTAGGTCGGTGGGTGTGAGGGATGGGTCTGTGAGGGAGGGGGGGGCGCCTTCGGGCGGTCCACCTGCGGATGGTAATAAGGTGGATGGTAAGTCGGTGACTCTGGGGGTGCAAACTGATAAAAATGATGGGAAAGAGGAGAAAGGGGTGAAGGTCCCGAAGAAAATGCCTTATATGGGGTTGGCGATGCCTTTGGGGTCGCATTTGTCGGAGAAAATGAGGGACAAGATTTGGAAACATGAGTTTGTGGATGTTTTTAAGTTGCTGCACCGGGAGGTTCAGGCGAAGGAGGGTTCCAAGGAGGAGGAGTGGGAGCTGACGAGGCGGCCTAGGGTGCCGATCACTATGGAGAATTGGACTTCGGCCTTTTTGATCTATGCTAGCGTGTATTGTCAGAAGTATCTGGACCGGGCGATTGCGCTTTTCAATTACATGGATATCATTCGTAAGGCCCAGATGCAGTTTGGTGGGTTTGCATGGCTGAGCTATGATGAGGAGTTTCGGGCCCGGGTCAGCGCAGATCCGGAAAAGAGCTGGGGGGAGGTGGATCAGGAGCTTTGGATGCAGTGGATGGCGTCTTCGCACTCGTCAGCCTCTACGCATACGGCCAGCGGTTTACCGGTGTTGTATCGGTCTTTTCCGACGCGTCCCGCCCAGGGCGGGGCGGGGGCGGAACGGTGCCCAACACCATTGTGTCCGGTCAGCCGCCCAAACCGGGAGGGGCCACTACAGGGGTGTGTTGGAGCTACAGTCGGGGTTTCTGCTCCAGGTACCCGTGCAAGTTCAAGCATGAGTGCTCCAAGTGCGGCGGGAAACACCCCATTACTCAATGCCTCTCGCTCGCCACCCCCTCTGAACAGTGGAGGAACGCTAGGGGCCGGGGGCAGCCTGGCCCGAAGGGTGCCTACTCCGGTTAAGGTGGAGGCAATGGCCCCGTGGCTCGCGAGCTATCCTGATCGCGAGTCCGCGGTGCGGCTCTTTTGGGGTTTCACCGAAGGCTTTCGGGTGGGTTACCAGGGTCCCAGGGAGCGTCGGTGGGCGGAGAATTTGAGTTCGGCGAAGGAACTGCCGGGAGTGGTGGCTGCGAAGTTGGAGAAGGAGGTGGCGGAGGGGAGAGTTGCAGGGCCGTTTGATGACTGGCCGCTGCCAGACCTGATCATTTCTCCGTTGGGGGTGGTGCCGAAGAAGGAGGAGGGGGAGTTCAGGATGATTCACCATTTGTCGTGGCCGGAGGGTCGATCGGTGAATGACTTTATTGCGGAGGTGGACTCGAGAGTGCTGTATGCGTCGGTGGACGATGCGGTTCGGATGGTGCGGTTGTGTGGTCCCGGTGCAGAGCTGGCGAAGTGTGACATTAAGTCGGCTTTCCGGCTCCTGCCTATTCACCCGGCTGATTTGGCCTCTTGGGCATGCAGTTCGGGGGTGCCATCTATGTCGACAAAGTCCTTCCCATGGGTTGTGCCATCTCCTGTGCGTTGTTTGAGCTTTTTAGCACGTTTCTGCAATGGGTCATGGTGCGGGTGAGTGGGTGCCGCGAGGTCACTCACTACCTGGACGACTTCCTTTTTCTGGGCCGGGCGGGGTCGGTGGATTGCTGCAGGGCCTTGTGGCGTTTCCAGGCCTTGGCTGTGCATTTTGGAGTGCCTCTAGCGCCTGAGAAGATGGCTGGTCCCAGCTGTTGCCTCACGTTTCTGGGGATTGAATTGGACTCGGTGGAGTGCTTGGCGCGCCTGCTGGCAGCTAAGGTAAAGGAGATTCTGGCGTGTCTGGAGTGGGCTGTGGGGGAACGGCGGATCCCTTTGCGGGCGGTTCAGAAGCTTCTGGGTTTCCTTAACTTTGCATGCAGGGTGGTGCGGGCAGGGCGCACGTTCTGTAGGCGGCTCGGCATGGCCATGTCGGGGGCAGTGCTTCCGCATCACAGGGTGAGGATCTCTCTGGGGGTGAGGACGGATTTGAGGACTTGGATCACGTTCCTGCAGGATTTCAACGGGGTGCCTTTGGAGTTTGATGAGGACAGGGCGGTCTGGCAATGCCAAATTTTCTCTGACGCGGCTGGGTCAGCGGGGTTTGGGGTCTTCTGGGATGGTCGGTGGTGTGCGGAGAGCTGGCCGGCCTCCTGGATCAAGCAGGGCAGGAGCATTGCGTTTTTGGAGTTCTTCCCATTGCTGGTGGCGCTGGTGGTGTGGGGGGAGGACTTTCGGGACAGGACAGTGCTCTTTCACGTTGACAACATGACGGTGGTGGACCTTGTTAATAACCAAAGGGCGAGGGACCTGCGAGTGCTGCGGCTGTTGCGTAGATTCATGTTGGCGTGCCTGCAGTTGAATGTGGTGTTTCGGGCCAAGCATGTCCCTGGGGCGAATAATGACATTGCGGATGCTTTGTCTCGTTCGCAGTGGCAGCGGTTCCGACACCTGGCGCCGGGAGCGGACGCCTGCAAGACCGAGCTGCCGGCCGGCATCTGGGCCTTGAGGGAGTGAGGATGATTGGTCTGGTGGAGGGTTCGTTGGCTCCGTCCACAAGGAGGACATATCGACTGGCATGGTCTGAATTTAGTTCTTTTATGGGCTGGATGGGGGATGGCGTGGTGAGTGGGGAGTCGGAGGTGCTGGAGGGTTTGAGGGGCTATGTGCTATCCTGTATGGACCGTGGCCTGACTGCTGCTACGATTTCTGGAAAATTGGCGGGTATTTCCTTTTACTGTGTCTTGTTTTTGGGTTTCGACCCCACCAAGGATGTGGTGCTGGCTCGCATGTTGCGGGGGTGGGGTCGGGAGAGGGGCGCCGGGAGGGGGCGCCTACGGGAGGCAGTGACGTTTGACTTGTTGGTTCGGCTAGTTGGGGTGTTGCCGGGGTGTTGCTACGACAGGGCCGAGGTGGGCCTGTTTCGTCTGTGCATGGTGTGGATGTTCTTTGGGGCGTTTCGGGTGTCTGAATTGCTGGGCACGAGGCGGGGGGCCGGCAGGTTGTTTGAGGATGTGCGGGTTGATGCGGGGCGTTTGGGGATATGGCTGGGCCGCTCGAAGACTGATCAAGTGGGACGTGGTACATGGGTGTGGTTGAATGAGTCTGGTGGGGCGGTCTGCCCGGTGCTGGAGTGGCGCTCTTTCTGCGGGTCGGGGAGGGCCCGGGGGGGGTGAGATTTTTCGCCATGCATCTGGTGCGAGAGTGTCGGCTGGCCAGTTGTTGGCGGTGTTGCGCATGGTTTTGGGACGCCTTGGGATTAATGGTAATGGTTTCGGTACTCATTCATTTCGCATTGGGACTGCGACTGCGGCAGCCCGGCTGGGTTGGTCCTGGGACAGGATCAGGAGGATTGGGCGTTGGAAGTCGCGCTGTTGCGAGCGGTATGTGAGGAAATAGTTGGGGTCCCAGGCAGGTTTGTTGGTGTTGCACTGTTTTTGTTTGCCTGTTCTAACATCTTTTTCTTCGTAGGTTGCGTGGGTGGCCCGGGCGGTAAGACGGTGACTTGGATCGTTGGGCACTCGTTTGTGCACTGGGCGTCCAAATACGCTGACCAGCAGGTTTACGGCCGTAACCTGGGACTGAGAGGACAATTGCACAAGGTGAAATGGTGGGGAAAGAGCGGAATGCGATGGGGGGCACTACTACCCTGGCTCGCGAAGATGGTCCCACAGAGGGGATGCCCGGATTTGTTGATCATTCATTTGGGAGAGAACGACCTGGTGCAATTGTCTGGACTGGCTCTGTTGCAACTCATGCAAAGGGACTTGGATGTGTTGAAGTCAAGGTTGGCGGGGGCCTGCATTGCCTGGACGGAGCTGGTCCCCCGGAAAGTTTGGAGGGGGGCCATGAAACACGGGGCTATCGAGAAGGCCCGGAGGAAACTGAATCGGGCAATGAGGCTGTACTGTGCGGACAGGGGTGTAAAAGTCATTTCGCATCCTGGGATACGACTGGAGGAGCCTTTAGCGTTTAGGGAGGACGGTGTGCATCTGTCTCGACTGGGGAATGCGTGGTATATGATGGAGTTGCGGGATGTGGTGAGCAGGTTGTGGAACGAGTCGATTTGGTGCCGGAGGGAGTGACTTGGCAGTGATGGACGGACGGCCCCGTAGTGGGGGGGGTGGGGCAGTGTACCGCCCTACAGGGGGTCCACTGGGTGGCAGGTTTCGAAGGGACAGGGCGTCAAGAGCGGGCATACCCATCCCTTGGGGGGGGACTTGGCACAGGACGGACCGAAGTTTGATTGGAAGTTTGCAATGACTGGGGGCTGGAAGACGGTGATTGACGGACAAGAGAAGGGTGTTTGGAGCCGCTAGGGCTTAGTGATGACGTGGGTGAATGAAACGAATGGGGGGGGAGTGTGAATGGGGGTTTGCTGTTACTGTTATTGTTGATTTATTGTTATGCGCAGTTCTGGTCTAATAAAATGGCCTTTTACGCTGACACTGCGTGGTCTGTTTATTGCGCGATGCCGGGCCCCGGGGAGAGCAGAGTCGCAGACTAGTCTTTCCCCGGGGTCTTTCGCGCAGGGGATAGTCCAGGCAGGGGAAGGGGAGGAGTTAGGGGGTGGGTACTTAAGCGCGGGGGAGGAAGGGATCTTCCTCTTTTCTGCGCCTGGCACCATCGGGAGGGAGCTCGAAAGGCCGCCCACCCACCCGGCAACTGGAGGTGGTTTCTTGGGCTGGTCTGTTGCGTTGCCCGTTTAGGCCAGAGCTGCGGTAGGCAGGTTTCGAAGGGACAGGGGGTCAAGAGCGGGCATACCCATCCCTTGGGGGGGGGACTTGGCACAGGACGGACCGAAGTTTGATTGGAAGTTTGCAATGACTGGGGGCTGGAAGACGGTGATTGACGGACAAGAGAAGGGTGTTTGGAGCCGCTAGAGCTTAGTGATGACGTGGGTGAATGAAACGAATGGGGGGGAAGTGTGAATGGGGGTTTGCTGTTACTGTTATTGTTGATTTATTGTTATGCGCAGTTCTGGTCTAATAAAATGGCCTTTTACGCTGACACTGCGTGGTCTGTTTATTGCGCGAGTATGCAAAGTGCTCCAGGTAACACAAAGCCCTACCAATGAGAGTCATTGGCAAGCAACTGTACCACCACTACAAACAGCTGGCGCCCAGCAGCACTGCCACTGTGAAAGATGGCACGGGTAAAAAAAATTTGTCAGGGGAGGGGTGGCTGAATCTCATGCAACAGTCAGAGTGGGGCTGCAGGGGGCTAAGAGGTAAACAAAGCTTCATTAACATACAAATGGTCTTTTAAAGACCTCTGAAGCGATCGGGTGCGGCTGTGTGTGTGCCCTAGAAGCTGACTCATCCCGGCCTGCCACACACGACAGGAGGGGGAGGGAGGGGCAGATAGCTCTGGATTCGAGCAAGGCAGCTGCAATTTTCTAGTATTTTGCCGTTTTTACATATAAATACAGACAAAGGAAAAATAGTTTTCCGTCTGTATTTATATGTAAAAATCCGTTTAAACGGAAAACCGGGAGCCCTACCTATAAACCACTTATAATATAATGGATGGGAGAGCTGTCACATTTGTGAAGGAGTATTTCAGTTGTCAAACTCTAAGTATACCCCTCATATTAATATTTATTTTTTGAGTTAAGTGAAGTGTTTTATGTTCTCCTATTCTTTACCATGTGGAGATCTCCACCCTGGCTTTAAAGTCCCCTTGTGGTAAAGTATAGGGAAATTTTTAAAAATGCATTAACTAACAAATCAGATCAAAATACGCTTTATTCGATTTAAAAAGATGTTAAACCATAAAAGCAGAAAACATAGTAAGAAATAAAAACATACATTTCATGTATATATACAAAATAAAAATTTGAACAATGTTTTAGGAAAAAGTGGGACCATCCATTGTCAGCCGTTGTCTAATCACCCCTTTTAAGTATTTATCAATGTGATCAGTCACAGATCTGTCATTCAGATATTACAGCTTTAGAAGGGCAGGGCGGCATTGTCTCAAACCATAACTCATTAAAATTGGTAAAATCTATCATGGCGCTGCTCAGGTTCCTTTATGCTCTGGAGAACACGCCCTTCCCTGTACCTCCGAAATATTTTAAACAAATTGTGGCTCCGGTGTCCACGCTGTGGTGGGGCGCCAAACCGGCACGTATAGCACAGGTAAAACTGCACAGGGGATGGTACGATGGCGGAATAGCGCTTCCTAATGTCCAGATGTACTATTGGGCAGCGCACCTAAAAGTAACCAATCAGTAGATACATGCCTCATGGCAGACCCCGCATTCAAGGCGGACAGGTTCCAGCTGGGTACAGGAAATATGCTGTCTGCTCTTTACAATAAAGTTCAAACTTTGAAAGTGATAGGTCCCACAAAGCACACAGCATATATGGCATGCAGCGCAGGCACGTTGGGATGGCAGGGCATCATCACCCAGCTTACCCGCTCTGGAACACTAAACGATTGGGAAATCTTAGAAACAGCAAGGGCTTTGGGCCATGGGATGCCATCGGTATCTCGACGGTGGGGGACTTGTGGGACAAGGGGAGGGTGCTCCCGTTTGAATGGCTTCAGCAGCAGTACAAGCTAGCGCCCACTGAAATTTTCAGATATACACAGATCAGGCATGCGCTGCTTGCAGCTTTGCCAGAAGGCACGGAAGTGCCTGAGGCCTCCCCAATGGAGGATAGGCTACTAACAGACTATATGCAAAAACGTGCCACATCATTTACATACTGAAAACTCATTATTAATCTGCCAGATCCCACAGTCTCCCTAATGAAAAGTGGAAGCGCGAGGTGTGGGACCTTAACGAAACGGAATGGCAGGAGGCGTTGGCCTCGCCGAAGGAGGTGGGGAAACCCTCTAGACTCAGGTTGTTACAGCTCAAAGTGTTACATCGCGTATACCACACTAGGTACAGCCTATGCAAGATGGGCAGGGCACACCATCCCTATTGCCTCAGAGGATGCAGGGAAGAGGGGACGTTCGATCATACAATGTGGCAGTGCCCCAAGATAGCTGACTATTGGTAAATCCCTGAACCAAGAAGATGCCTGCTGAATGTCTGGGAGCCAAATGACCTCAAGCACCATGCACAGGCATGGGTAACAATGGGACTAATGGTAGCTAAGCGGAACATGAGGTGGGGGTGGCAGAGGTTCCATCTTAAGCAGTGTGGTGTAAAGACATGGACATGGCCATGATGGCAGAAAGAACAGTGTTTATTAATCGGGCTGCCCCCAAAAATGGAGCAAGATATGGGGGGCGTGGAATAAATTCCGGGGAGACATTTGTGAGCCACCGCCTGACTGTGCTGATGAAAGTCCGGATGGGGAGCAATAATGTGGGGGGTAGAATGAGCATAAATGATTTGTGTGGGGAATGCATAGTAACAGAAAGAAGTGTGTTGATGATAAATCCACTTTGTTAATGTGGAATAATAACCTGATAGTGCTGTATGAATATGTACAACCTGTAATGTTTGCCACAGTTTGCTTTGAAAACAATAAAACAGATTAAAAAATAATTTGATAAAATCTGTTTTTTCCTAGGCACTGAATTGTTGACTGAGCAGAGATGTTATCACACTGGGAAAAAACATAGGGTGTGGGACCAGTCATTAGTTTATGTGAAGGTAACCCTAGTGTGAAAGATGCCAAGGCGTAGGCGGGTCAATAACAATCTATCATAGGCTCTTGCAGTATTCAATAAGTATGGTTGTATTCCTGGTTGAGTCAAAATTAGTTGGTGTGCACTCACTGACGGTTTTACAGTGTTACTAGATAAATTAATGGACTCCAAATAGGCCAGACATAGTGATTTTAAATTATTTCTAGTAACATTGTTCAAGCTGTCAGGGCTTTGAAAATATTCTGGATGTCCTAAACTCTCTAAAATTTTTTTTTACGTAAGTCAACCAGGAAATACGATCAGCCCCATCAATCAAGGGACAAACAATTATTGATCAGGTCCCTGTTCAAGCCAGTAGAAGTACCAGTCGAAACGTGCCACAACAAGATGGGCCGCAATTTAATCAAATCTAGAAGATAAGGCAACCCCAGCTCAGCGTGGCATACGAATGCGGCTATACTACTGGGTACAGCTTAAAGATATCTCAGGAACCGATTTTCAACTATTTGCAGGCATTCGGCATTGGCATAACCCCAGATGCCTGCTCCATACATGGCAACAGGAATGAATTTGGCTTCATATATTGTTATTATGTCTGCAACTGGGCACCTCCCCAATTTCCTGGCAAAGTTAATTATAGCACCAGTGGCTTTACAAAATAATAATTTCCTAGATTCAATAGCTTTAGCCCATAGACCCCTTTTTTCAAATACAATGCCCAAGTAGGAAAAATGAGCCGTGAATTCGAGTTTCCTGTTTTCAATAACAAATTCTCGGCACTTTGTACTGGGCTTACAACATTTCATTGTAAATGTTTTGTTCATATTGACACGAAGGTCAAGATCTAGCATATAGGCAGAAAAGCTGATAATTACATGTTGCAGGCCAATAGGGGTACGGGCCAATAGGACGGCCTCATGTACATATAATAAGGCTTCTATTGGCCGTCCATTTATGCATGGCAAATCCTGACAATCGTTACCTAATTTTATTCCCAGGCTATTTATATAAAGAGTGACCAGGAGGGGTGCCAACACGCACCCCTGCCTCACCCCCTTCTTTACCGGTAGGGTCTTACTGAGTTCACCGACGCAAAGAAAGTGCTCAGCTTAACTTTCTTGTGTTGAAAAGTTGACTCAAGCATTTGATAAACGTGCTTTGAGTCGCGCAGTGCCAAACCCCTGATAGTGAACACAATGAGGTCGTAGCAGGGTGAAGCCTGTGATAGAGCGCGTAGGTCACCCGGCCATACAGACTGCCAGATTATAACGCTCTTGGGCCCATGTATGCGTTCTGAAATACCCCAATTTACAAGTCGGGTGATTTTACACGCTACTATCAGTCTTGTGGGTGTGTCTCCTGAGACACTTCTTACAAGATACCTGACTTACCACAGGTATTTACTCCTCCTGATGGACCAGGAGCACGAGAATAGGTGAATAGGTTTCAACCTACAACACTTTATTTATTCAATCAACATTTGATATACTTTTAGAATGACCACAGACACCTTAGGTATTTCAAGGGTGTTTATATAAAATAATTTTAAAGAGACAGAATTATGAGACAGATGCTGATAAGGACATCAGTAAGCAATAGCAAGAAGATGAAGTAGCTATGCAATAAGGCTAACACCATTTAAGGGAAGACGGAGTTTCTAAAGGGTAAGGGCAACAAGGAACATACTATAAATTTAGACTTGAACTAGGGACAACAAGTTCAAACCACACAAATCAGTGAATTTATATAGTAATGCAGCCCTACTCCTATTCTGTCTAGCTAAAGTCTTATTGCGATTTCTAAAGTTCACCACTCTTTAATAATTCAAAAACAGTTCAAAAACATCCTAAAGGGAAGGGAAAAATTGGAACATACTAGTAAACAGTTTGCAAATGCATCAGAGGAGAGATCAGAGCAAAAATCATGTGCATAGAGGCTTTATTAAGAGTGAAGGAAAAGGATAGAATGACGGACACCCACAGGTAATATTTACCTAGGCAAGAATGGAGACTAACCCTGGCCACGGGTCAGTTACGGGAAGGACGAGGACAAGGACCCTCAAGGAAATTAGGATGCCAGTAGGTGAGCAGGTTGCAGCTCACGGAAAACCAGGACAGGATACCCCTCAGGTTCTGGGTCAGGACTGGGCTCACCAAAGGGCACGACCAACCCCCACAGCTTCGGAAGCAACGCCTGCGTTACCCCCTCACTGCACGGAATCCGCCAATAACCCCGATTGGGTTTTCGAATCCCCAGCCAAAGTGCTTCGCCAGCACTTAAGTCTATTTCAACCCCTTGGAGTTTGTGGAAAATTCGGACAGAGGGCTCCGCAGCTCTCTGTATCAATCACCTATAGAGTCGTGGGGTCAGTGACAGGTCTGCTACTCGGACAAGTCGGACAATTTCTCCCTAACTGACTAGGCTAGTTATACTCTTCTGGGGTTCCCAGACCACCCACAAATGTTGCAAAATTAGGGTCTCAACCTGTGATTGGTCAGGAGAAATGGTTAGGTCACCTTTACCTCCCCAAATTCTTCGTTCCCACAATGAATATTAATATTTAATACCCGCCCCTCTGTGTACAGGTTCCCAGGCATAGGAATATAGAGAAACAATGGGTTACTACATCAATTGATACAAATGTTGCAAATTCTCAAGGTGAATGTCCACATCTAGGTAGTTTTCCCATGCGCATCTTGCTTCAGGAGCCAGCTGGCTGAGATTTGCTTCTGCGCAGTGGGGATTTTCCCTTGTCACGTGTTGGGATCAGGACGAGCTACAAGATGGAGTCGGGCTCCATACTCAGGCCAATGCATGCGTGGTACATGAAAAGTAAGCGAAAACAAATTAATAACACAGAAAAACAGAACACACTGTACACCATGATCATCTACACTGCACCCCTTACTTTATAATATCTATAGCGTTTAATGATTAGTGCAAAAATAGACAGCAATGCGAAGCTGCATCAGCAAGCGCAGAGCATGATTAGAACAAGCGGGCAGGTCAGCTGCAATGCGCATGAGCGGACTCTTTCCCTCCAAATCTGCGAGTGCGTCACCTCACGTGGGTATGACTGACGCATGCGCAGACTGAATTTCTGCAAAGCGGCCATTTTAGAATATGCAAGCGGTGTTACTGTTAGTAAACACATAGGCAAGCATCTCTAGGACACCCGCGTGTACTGGAAAAGTGGAATATTAGTAAAGAACAAAGTGTTTTAGTATTATTACAAGTGTACTCGAGGTTCATACATAGAGCTAGTTGCGTTAGGCGCAAACTTCCACTCCATCAATCCCCTCTTTGATGATATTTACTATCATCACTACTAATGGGAAACAGAAGCCAACTTCAGTTTACATCTCACTCATTTCAATCTCCACAAACTTATTATTATGCCGTTTGCTTGCAGCTTTATTTGGGTGGGATTCTCTAGCTTTTTTATAGATCTGACTCCTTAATTCTTCTAATTCGAGTTCATCCACATTCCGTTTCACTCCCCTCCTATTTACAGTGTACTTTTTCCGACATTTCTGACATTTGCAGCAAATTATTATAATAAACACAATCAAACTTATCCCAGCTATTGGCATCAGTATTTTACCTACTAGACTACGGCCTATACTAGAAAACCAACTACCTACAGAAGAGAGACCATCAGTCAGTCTCTTCCAGGCACTGTCAACCTCCAATGGTTTAAGTTCTTTTTCCAAATTAGTTATATTTTGCACATATTTTTTAATTTCCATGCTTTTATCCGGAATGTAAGTGCAACAATGTTGCGCCTTCAGCATTCTACAGACTCCGCCCTCTTTTGCCAATAAGGTATCAAGAGCAAGACGATTTTGCAAAACCATTGATCTGATCGCAACCATTTCAGTATTGACCAGCAAAAATCCAGCAGCAGTGTCAGTTGATAACCGATCCACTACTGTAGATAATTTGCAAATACGGTGAGTATTCAGAACTACCCCCATTCCAGGTATCAGTGCACTAAAGATATCACCTATAATTTCTCCTACACTCTCACGTTTACTACGCACTAAGCCATTAGTGTCTTCATTGCTTCCAGCAGCGTTATTCACATGGTATATTTTCGGGAAGACAATGCCAAAGTAGCAGCTTCCATACCAGTGATCCGGTAATTTGAAATAAGCCTTGTTCCCACATATATAATAAATTCCGGGAAACACAGGTTCTGACCCATTTTTGAAACCCCACCCTCCAATTACCTTGTAATTATGGTCGCATTCGCTGGAACCGATGAATACATTGTTATAATAACTAGTCTTTTCTCTATGAAGACAAAGTTTACCCTTTCGTTCAAAATCCAACAACATCGCAGGATTCGCATCGCCATTTGAGGTGCCTTCCATGTTTTCAGCCCATTTAGGAGCTTTCTGTTTCTTATCATTAGCCTTTCTTTGGAAACTTTCCCTTCTCTTTTCTGCCATTTTCAAAAACATCTTTTCTTGCTCTTGTAATGAGCAAGTCAAATTTTCTCTTCGAGCTTCATGTAAGTCTATGTCACCTATAGTCAGGAAATATTCTCCCATGTATCTAGTTACCTCGCTTTTAATATGCACAACGTTTAGGTTCCTTCGAGCAGGTAGCTCAGAAAAAATCACGTCAGTGTTTGAGTAGTAGTACTGTAATGTGCTTCTATAAAACAAGCTTGCTAATATACTACAGGAAATCCCGTAAGTCAAGGGTAAATGGTGATAAGTCACGCCCTCAGCTACAGAAGTAGGTAGCTTCATACAGACATAACAATCTTCTATTTCCATAGCTTCTACGTAATGCACTAAAAGATTTGCAAAGACATTTAAATGTGATCGATTTCTCATGTGGTGAAAATGTAGTCCATCCTCATCTGGTGCTTCTAAGTCATATCGTGTTTGTCTTAGGCTAACTGAGTTGTCATGTCTTTCTACACTTCGTGGTGTCTCTTCAGTATGTACAACTACTGGTTCTGGGTTCATTGGTTTAGTAGGGTACAGGTTAGGGTCTTTACTTATCATAAAAGGTGTAATGACTGTTAGTCCTATCCAGATTACTATAACTATTGCTACACTGCATAGGCATATTTTACAGCAAGTTTTGCAACAATTCCCTTTTGGTCTCCCATTTACACTTGAATCAGACATTTTGGTTTCCGGGACTTTTTAACCCCTCTTTGTTTTGGTTCAAGAGGATATCACTGTTTCACCTTTCAGGGTGGGTCGTCTACCTCAGAGCTGTGATCCTCAACAGAATTGTGATCACTGCGGTCACTTTCTTCAGGGTCATCAACTTCTTCCAACACCAAATAGGTCCATTCAGGACTTCGATAGTTTTTGTTGGCTTTCTTGAACCTGATACTGCGTCTATTTTGTTGAGCCTCGTCTTTTTGTCTTTCACTTGCAGCCTTTTTTCTGTCTTCTAACTTCTCTTCTACAGTTTTCAGTCTTAGCTTCAGTCTCTTTATATATCTTGGTTTTGCCTGTTTTCTAGGCCTCTTAGTGGTCGAGGATACTTGGCCGTCCTCGGGAATTCCCCTGTTTTCACTTTGGTGTGGCACTATTGTATTGGCAATGTCTTTTTCCTCTCCTGTCTGACTAGGTCCAGGTCTTTCGTCAGTTTCTTCTGCCTGGTTTCTAAACTGGCCTTGTTCAGGTATAGTCTGTATTTGATCTTGATCTTCAACCAGCTTGGGCTCTAGTTCCTGAACACGTTTGTCTGTTCCTATCTGTTCCTGTTCATGCACTTCTTCCCCCTGATTTTCTTCCGCATGAACTTCAACTTTAACCACTATCTGTCCCTTTCCAGCTTCTGGAGTCTCTGGAGGAGTGTCGATGACTTGGTCTGTCCCTACTTGGCCTATTTCCTGATCAGGTCTGATGTGATTCTCGTTGAGCTGACCTTCTCCTTCTTGTCCTGTCTCACCCTCACTATCCCACTCTCTATCTAAGTAGGAATATTTTCTGGTTCTTATTGGATCAAGAATCAGGTCATCTGCTGGAAACCACTCGTCTTGGCTGGTGCTGGGTTGTATCACTTCAGCTAGTTCTGGACCCTCGTCTGGAGTCTCTTCAGCTGCTTCACCCTCAGCTTCAGCCGTCTCCTCCTTGGCTACCTTCTTAGTGTGGCTGGCATGAATCCACTTCGGCACACCAGCACACTTTACAGCTGTGGTAGTTACAAGGATCACTTGCCTCTTTTTCCCCCACTTTGGTCCAAGGCAACTCTTCCGGGTGTGTTTCTTGAACACCACCCAATCTCCAGGTCTGATTTTATGGACTGGAGTGGTTGGCCATTCATCAGCAGTCTCTCCAATCTGGTGAGAGATAGAACGCACTTGGTCACCCAGCTGCCTGCAGTATTCTAGCACCAAATCATCATAAATACTCAGCAGTTTGTGTCCAGGTACCCATGCCTGTCGCATCACTCTTCCCATTAGTACCTCATGGGGACTCAGGCCTGTTTTTCTGTTCGGGATGCTCCTTAATCCCATCAAGACAAGTGGCAAGGCTTCTATCCAGTTCAATTTAGTGGTGTCACACATTTTTGCCAATCTTGATTTGATAATGCCATTTATTTGTTCCACTATTCCAGAAGCCTCTGGATGATATGCACAATGTAGTTTAGGCTCAATTTTGAATGCTGCATAGAGTTCCTTCAGGACATCCCCAGTAAAATGCCCACCTTGGTCTGTTTCAATAGTCTCTGGGAAACCAAATCTAGGGATCAGCTCTCTGAGTAACAATTTTGCCACAGTAATGGCATCATTCCTTTTGGCTGGGTAAGCTTCCACCCATCTTGAGAATAGGCAAACTATCACTAGGACATATCTGTATCCTCTACACATGGGCAATTGTATGAAATCTGCCTGTCATCTGACAAAGGGGCCTTCTGACCTTCCAATGGTGCTCTGTTCTACCACAGTCCTCTTTCCTGCATTGAACTGCTGACACACCAGGCACCTCTGGCAGAGCTTTTCTGCGATATTCCTGAACTTCGAATTGTAGAACACTTTATCAAACACACGGCACATTCCATCTCTTCCAACATGAGTGTCTCCATGAATCATCCGAACCATTGGATCAGCCATACAGTCTGGTAACACAGGCACACCATCTTTACTCACTATGATACCATCCCTTCCTCTGAGTTGATATTCCTCAGTCACCCATCTTAGTTTTTCCTCAGATGCAGCCTGTTGCATCTCTCTCAGTTCCGTCCAAGAAGATACTTTCTCAAACATCATAAGTTGGCAGCTGTTTCCGCCCCATAATTGGATTTTTAGGGACATTTTGTAGCGTGCACAGTACTGCGCGATTTGGTCAGCATACCTGTTTCCAGCTGCCACTTCATCCTTTCCAGATTGGTGAGCAGCACATTTGACCACTGCCAATTCTGTGGGCAATTGGATAGCTTCCAATAGGGTTTGCACCACCTTTCCATTTCTGATGGGGGTACCTGAGGAAGTCATGAATTCTCTTTGCAGCCATAGTTGGCCGAAGTCATGAACAACCCCATATCCATATTGGCTGTCAGTGTATACAGTTACTCGTTTGCCCTTCCCGTGTTTACAGGCTCTGGCCAATGCTATGAGCTCGGCCACTTGGGCAGATTTGACTTCACTCAAATAGGATGCCTCTATGGTTGTTTCCAGAGTGACTACAGCATAGGCAGCACTCAGTCCACCATCCTCATGCCTCAGACAAGAGCCATCCACAAACATCACCATGTCAGCACTGATAAGGGCCAATTCTTTTATGTCAGGACGAGGTTTAGTACTAAACTCAGTCAGATCAATGCAATTATGTTCAAATTCACCTTCCTCTCCTGTATTTTGGGCAAGGGGCAATAGTTTTGCCGGGTTCAAGATGTTACATCTTGAAATTATCACGTTTTCTGCACCAATAAGAATTCTCTCATACTTACTCAGCCAACTAGGAGTGAGATACTGAGTCTTAGTTCGGGTTAACAGAATCACAACTGAATGAGGAACATAAACTGTTACAGGATGTCCCATGACAATGTTCTCACTTTGTTCCAGACTGGTGCATGTGGCAGCCACTGCTTTCAGGCACCCTGGAAGCCCAGCAGCCACTGGGTCCAGTGTGGCTGAAAAGTAGGCCACAGGACGTCTAGTCAGACCATGCTCTTGGGTCAAGACTGAAAGTGCACAATTGTCTTGTGTATCACAGAATAACTCAAAGTTCTTGGAATAGTCAGGCATTCCCAATGCAGGAGCAGAGCACAGAAAGTTTCTCAATTTTACCCAGGCAGTCAGGCTTTCATCATCCCAAGTGACTGGATCGTCTGCCCCTTTCTTTGTCATTTTTATCAGAGGTTTGGCAAGTACCGCAAATCCCACAATCCACTGTCTGCAATATCCCACAACTCCGAGGAACATTCTAACGTCCCTCTGAGTTCTGGGCAGCTCCATATCCCGAATTATTCTGATTCTCTCTGAGGTGACTCTTCGAATACCTTTCTCGATCTGGTGTCCGAGATACTTTACTGAAGTCTGACAGTACTGCAATTTGTCAGGGGATACTTTGTGTCCACCTCTGCCTAGGTGATTCAGCAAAGCAATTGTATCAGTAACACAGTCGCTTTGAGTTTCAGACGCCACCAATAGGTCGTCTATGTACTGGACCAGGACAGACTTCTTTGGCAGTACCAAGGATTCAAGACATCTTTTTAAGATCTGGTTAAAGATGGAGGGGCTTTCTGTGTACCCTTTGGGGACACGATTCCAGACATAGATATGACTGTCAAACTCAAAAGAGAAAAGAAACTTGCTTTCTGGATGCAATGGAATGGAGAAGAATGCATGACACAAGTCTATGACAGAAAACCACTCCGCATTCCAGGGAATTTGATACAGGATCACAGCAGGGTTTGGCACAATGGGACAACAAGGTACCACAATCTGGTTTACCTTTCACAAGTCCTGCACTACCCTGTACTTTCCACTAGGCTTTTTAATTCCAATTATGGGTGAGTTACAAGGACTGCTCAACACCTCTTCAATTATGTTTGCCTCTAACAATCTGTTTATTTCAAGTGCAACTCCAGCTTTCACTTCCGCACTCATCTTATACTGTTTTGTTTTTGGGTAGGTAGCATTAGGTTTGATGGCTATTCTGACTGGATCCACATTTGCCATTAGCCCTACATCTTTCCCGGTGAAATCCCATACTTCTGGTATCACCTTTTGCTGGAGTTCTTCAGGTAGATCAAGAATTGTTAAGGGTTTGGCTTCGGTATTAGGCCTTAGCAGCATTAGCTTGTACAGGCCATCCTCATCTGGGGTCTGAATCTCAACACCTCTTGGTGTGCAAAAGATGGTGCAATTCATTTTGCACAATAAATCACGTCCTAGTAAATTTACAGGACTGGAATCGCAAACCACGAACCTGTGCATTTCTTTGAAATTCCCTATAGAAATTTCCATAGGTTCAGTTACAGGAGTGCTAATTATCTGGTTCAGCTGCAATGCGCATGAGCGGACTCTTTCCCTCCAAATCTGCGAGTGCGTCACCTCACGTGGGTATGACTGACGCATGCGCAGACTGAATTTCTGCAAAGCGGCCATTTTAGAATATGCAAGCGGTGTTACTGTTAGTAAACACATAGGCAAGCATCTCTAGGACACCCGCGTGTACTGGAAAAGTGGAATATTAGTGACGAACAAAGTGTTTTAGTATTATTACAAGTGTACTTGAGGTTCATACTTAGAGCTTGTTGCGTTAGGCGCAAACTCCATCGCCTGCACATCCAGCCCTATGTATGATTCCAACAAAGATAGCAAAGCGCATTTATTTATTTATGCATTTTTATATAGCACGTTCTTTACCCGAATTCCTTCTCATCTGCTGCTCTGATCGGTCTCTGACCCTTTAAACAAGAGCCATGTGCACTCGCATGAAAGCCCCGCCCGTTTGCCCCGCCACACAAACACTAGGGTACACAACATCACATTATTGCAAATGGCAAAAAAATCTGCTATTTCGCTGGAAAATCTGCAAATTCGCAGATTTTTTTGCCATTTTGCGCAAAATTTGCAGACCGCGGATCCACAAAATTTGCCCATACTTAGTAAGCATGGGCGTAAAATCCGTTCCGTTCGCGGAATTTACTAATTTTCTGCAATTTTGTGGTCAGTAAATTTTGCGAAATTGCAGAAAAATCCGCGCAATCGTGTGCGGGACGGATTTTCAAAAACTGAAGTACATGAAGCACTTACAGGGTTACAGCAGGTGCCCAAAATGAAGCTAATTTCTTTGTAACAATTTACAAAATGGTTACAAAGAAATTAACTTCAACTTGGGCACCTGCTGTAACCCTGTAGGTACTTCCTGAGCAGCGCCTCCAGAGTTGTTGCCTACTTGCAACTATTCTCTGACCCTGCTCTGACCATCGAAGCAGGGAATAGTTACAAGCACAAAAATTAAACCACAACAGGAAGCACTTACAGATAAGGAAGCAGGTGCCGGACTTGAAGCTCAAATTCAGTAACACATTAACCAGCCCCCGGTTGAGGCTGGGCAGGTGTGCTTTCTCTCCAAAATCTACAGTGGTGAACAAGAGGGTGTTGTGATGAACCAGAAGGTGCAGTTGTGAACCAAAGGGTGCTGTGATGAACCAGAGGGTGGCAGTGGTGAACCAGAGGGTGGCAGTGGTGAACCAGAGGGTGCTGTGATGAACCAGAGGGTGGCAGTGATGAACCAGAGGGTGACAGTGGTGAACCAGAGGGTGGCAGTGATGAACCAGAGGGTGGCAGTGGTGAACCAGAGGGTGGCAGTGGTGAACCAGGGGGTGCTGTAATGAACCAGAGGGTGGCAGTGATGAACCAGAGGGTGACAGTGATGGACCAGAGGGTGGCAGTGGTGAACCAGAGGGTGGCAGTGATGAACCAGAGGGTGGCAGTGGTGAACTAGAGGGTAACAGTGATAAACCAGAGGGTGGCAGTGGTGAACCAGAGGGTGGCAGTGATGAACCAGAGTGTGGCAGTGGTGAACCAGAGGGTGGCAGTGATGAATCAGAGGGTGGCAGTGATGAACCAGATGGTGGAAGGGGTGAACCAGAGGGTGACAGTGGTGAACCAGAGGGTGCTGTGATGAACCGGAGGGTGGCAGTGGTGAACCAGAGGGTGGCAGTGGTGAACCAGAGGGTGGCAGTAATGAACCAGAGGGTGGCAGTGATGAACCAGAGGGTGGCAGGGGTGAACCAGAGGGTGGCAGTGGTGAACCAGAGGGTGGCAGTGATGAATCAGAGGGTGGCAGTGATGAACCAGAGGGTGACTGTGGTAAACCAGAGGGTGAAAGTGGTGAACCAGAGGGTGCTGTGATGAACCAGATGGTGGCAGGTGTGAACCAGAGGGTGGCAGTGGGGAACCAGAGGGTGGCAGCGGTGAACCAGAGGGTGCTGTGATGAATCAGAGGGTGGCAGTGGTGAACCAGAGGGTGGCAGTGGTGAACCTGAGGGTGGCTGTGATGAACCAGAAGGTGCAGTTGTGAACCAGAGGGTGCTGTGATGAACCAGAGGGTGGCAGTGGTGAACCAGAGGGTGGCAGTGGTGAACCAGAGGGTGCTGTGATGAACCAGAGGGTGGCAGTGGTGAACCAGAGGGTGGCAGTGGTGAACCAGAGGGTTGCAGTAATGAACCAGAGGGTGGCAGTGATGAACCAGAGGGTGGCAGGGGTGAACCAGAGGGTGGTAGTGGTGAACCAGAGGGTGCTGTGATGAACCGGAGGGTGGCAGTGGTGAACCAGAGGGTGGCAGTGGTGAACCAGAGGGTGGCAGTAATGAACCAGAGGATGGCTGTGATGAACCAGAGGGTGGCAGGGGTGAACCAGAGGGTGGCAGTGGTGAACCAGAGGGTGGCAGCGGTGAACCAGAGGGTGGCAGTGATGAACCAGAGGGTGGCATTGATGAACCAGAGGGTGACTGTGGTGCACCAGAGGGTGAAAGTGGTGAACCAGAGGGTGCTGTGATGAACCAGATGGTGGCACGTGTGAACCAGAGGGTGGCAGTGGTGAACCAGAGGGTGGCAGCGGTGAACCAGATGGTGCTGTGATGAATCAGAGGGTGGCAGTGGTGAACCAGAGGGTGGCAGTGGTGAACCAGAGGGTGGCTGTGATCAACCAGAAGGTGCAGTTGTGAACCAGAGGGTGCTGTGGTGAACCAGAGGGTGGCAGTGGTGAACCAGAGGGTGGCAGTGGTGAACCAGAGGGTGCTGTGATGAACCAGAGGGTGGCGGTGGTGAACCAGAGGGTGGCAGTGGTGAACCAGAGGGTGGCAGTAATGAACCAGAGGGTGGCAGTGATGAACCAGAAGGTGCTGTGATGAACCAGATGGTGGCAGGTGTGAACCAGAGGCTGGCAATGGTGAACCAGAGGGTGGCAGTGGTGAACCAGAGGGTGCTGTGATGAACCAGAGGGTGGCAGTGATGAACCAAAGTGTGACAGTGGTGAACCAGAGGGTGGCAGCGATGAACCAGAGGGTGGCAGTGGTGAACCAGAGGGTGTCAGTGGTGAACCAGGGGGTGCTGTAATGAACCTGAGGGTGGCAGTGATGAACCAGAGGGTGACAGTGATGGACCAGAGGGTGGCAGTGGTGAAGGGTGGCAGTGATGAACCAGAGGGTGGCAGTGGTGAACCAGAGGGTGACAGTGATAAACCAGAGGGTGGCAGTGGTGAACCAGAGGGTGGCAGTGATGAACCAGAGGGTGGCAGTGGTGAACAGGAGGGTGGCAGTGATGAATCAGAGGGTGCCAGTGATGAACCAGATGGTTAAAGGGGTGAACCAGAGGGTGACAGTGGTGAACCAGAGGGTGCTGTGATGAACCGGAGGGTGGCAGTGATGAACCAGAGGGTGGCAGGGGTGAACCAGAGGGTGGCAGTGGTGAACCAGAGGGTGGCAGTGGTGAACCAGAGGGGTGCAAAATCTCAAAAATCTATTTGGAATAACTTTGGCGCCGGTTGACGAATCTGCCTGGAAATTTCCTCAAATTTGCCTCGCGGAGCTCCGGTCCTTCCTTGAAAGTTTGGGGGGGGATTCGTCAAGCGGGGGCCGAGGTAAAAGGGGGGTCCCAAATCGTGTTTTCCCCATGTTAATTTCCATAGGGCGGTCGAACTCACTTTTAGCCCGAACGGCTGAATGGATTTCCACCAAACTTGGCAAAATTGTAGGGACTGGTAGCCCGATGTGGTTTTGCTATGTCTCAAGATATGTGCTCCAGTGGATTTTGAGTAATTTAGGTTCATTTTTTTTTATTTCAAATATTTTTATTTTTCATTTCAAAGAAAAAGCACACATTAAAATAACAAAAAATAGACAAAATGTTCTCATCTTACATTTGTTCACCTCACAATATCAAAGAAAATCCTTAATCGAAACTAACAAGAAAAAAAATAAAACAAATAATAAAAAAAAAACCATATACATTCCATGAAGGGATCCAATACATGGACATATCATATTTTGACCTTTTAGCATTTTAAACCCTATCATCCTATTCCTGCCCTGCATTTCTCCAGTGGTCCCCAAATCCTGAGGCCCCGAATCCTCCCGACCCTGCCTTTTCTAGCATATATATGTTTCTCAAGATTATATATAGCAATAAGATTTGCTAACCATGTTTGTATAGATGGAGGACTCTTATCTAGCCATACTCTAGCTAACATTAATCTGAACACAGCAGCTGCCATAAACAAAAACATTACGTCGCCCGAGTTCGTTTGTGCATTTCCCTCATCAACCCCCAACATAATTAAACTTACTGAAAAGGTTATCTGTATCCTTAATGTATTAACTAAAAAGTGTTCAATGTCCTTAATTAATGTATGTAGCTGCGGACATGTAGCAAACATGTGGACAATATCAGCCTCAATGGAGTTACATCTGGGACATGTGATACCCTCTGTACCCCCCCACTTCGCAATCCTAGATGGAGTATAATACAATGAAAATAAGGTTTTATAATGTTGGGCTTGCAAGGGGGCAGAACAAAGCATGGTTCGACCTAGTTCCAGGGATTCATTAAAAACTTCCGGGGTAGCCTCTATCCTCTCCTCCCATTTAGCCCTATGCTTATCTAGATCATCTGGTCTATTTTTTGCCAAAGCAGCATATATTAACCTAATGGAATATTCCTCTCCCGCAATTATCCCTTCCATCAATTCATAAGGTTGAAAACCCAATGGACCCCCTTGCTTGTTTCTTAAAAAGCTCCTTATCTGAAGATATTTAAAAAAATCTCTTCTATTTATGTTATATATATTCACCAAATCCTCGAATTGTACCATAGTCTCAGAGTTTATTAAGTCCCCAATTTGATGTATCCCTTTATCTTCCCAACCAGCCATTACATGATCAGCAAAAATATCTTCAGGGAAGGATTTATTTTTATAAACTTTGGTATATCTATTAAACCTGCCCATACCTGTTTTCTTCAAAAAAGAACTCCATATTTTAAGTGCCGCCCTAAGAGTCTTATACGTCTGTCTTCTAAGCTGACCCAAGTCAGTAAAATAGAGAAAGCAATTCTCCGCATTCTCTCCCAATACCGCTGTGTAGGCTTCAACTGACATATTAATAGATTTTGATGACCCTCCACCTCCCCCTATTAATCCCTGCATATACTGGAGAGCAGCAGCCAAATAATACATCCTAAAGTCTGGTGCACCCCAGCCCCCTCTATCCCTTGGCAACGTAATAAATTTATAAGCCCTACGAGTTTTTCCTTGGGCCCATATAAATCTATTAACTACATTCTCCAACATACTAAACCATTTATTCTCAAAAATTAGAGGTATTGACCTAAATAAATACAAAAATTTGGGTAAGACCATCATTTTTAACACATTCGAGCAGCCAACCAGTGAAAGGTGCAAGTTGTTTATCCTTTCCAAATCACTTTTTACCTTCGCAATCAATGGCTTGATGTTACACTCGACTACCTCCTCCAGATTTGCGGAAATATCAATCCCTAAATATATTGCACTGCTAACCACCCTAGTATCCTGACTAATTGCAAACCTATTCAAGATTATTTGAGTCTTTGTTTTGTTTAGACTGTAACCTGATACCAGTCCAAATTCCTGTGCCTCTGCTTCTATACCTATCATAGCCATATCTGGGTTGGGAGTCAGTATAGCAACATCATCCGCATAAGCGAGGGTTTTCACGGTACTGTCATTTATTGTCATAGACTGAATCTCAGGATTTCCCTCTAGTTTGCGAAGTAGTGGCTCTATGTATAAGGCAAAAAGTAATGGAGAAGACGGGCAACCCTGTCTGGTCCCTCTTTGTATATATACTGGATCTGAGTGCCCTCCATTTACTCTTATTTTTGCGACCAGGTTTCTATATAGAGCTTGTATAGCCTGTATGTAACCTGGCCCAATACCGCACCACTTCATGACCTCCCATAGATAGTCCCAGGCGACCCTATCAAATGCCTTCTCGGCGTCTAAGAAGAGAGCCGAAATAGGATCGCCTGCCACCTCTGCCGCATCAAACATAGTGATAACTGTCCTAATATGCTGTGTAGTGCCCCTCCCGGGTATGAAACCATGCTGTGATGGGCTCACCAGATGTTCTATACAGCCTGCAAGTCTTTTTGCCAACATCTTCGAGTATACCTTAACATCTGAATTCATCAGAGTAATTGGCCTGTAGGATCCAGGGAGAGTTAAGGGCTTCCCTTTTTTAGCGATAACAATTATATCTGCCCCTCCCCATGAATCCGGTGCCTGCCCCCCTTGTTGTACGTACAACATAACCTCAAACATATAGATCAATAAACACTCCCTAAATACCTTATAAAACTCAATCGGGATTTGATCGGGTCCAGTTGCCTTTCCTGACGGTAAACTACTTAATGCATCGGTGAATTCCTCTAGACCTAGGGTAGATTCTAAGATTTCTCTTTCTTCTCCTGAAAGAAGTGATGGGACTACATCTTTAAGATAATTGTTAATTTCCACTACTCCCCCTGTGCCTTCTCGTGTATAGAGTTTTTCGTAAAATATTCTGAAGACATCCCTTATCTTATCCGGTTCTGTAACAATGTTATCCAGTGGATCCAGTATTTCCTTTATCTCTGCAGCTGCCCTCTGTTGTCTAACCTTGACTGCTAGTATATGCCCTACTTTTTCACTGCACTCATATGCTTCCTCTTTTTTAGCCATGTATTTTTCAGCCAGCTTTCTGGACATACTTTCTACAGCTTCTGCTTTCAATACAACCAGGTTTAACAATACATGCTCCAGGCTAGCTTTAGATTCTATGGCAGCCGCTAACTTCCCTTCCTCTATATACAACTTCTGCCGGATAGCCTCATTCTTCAATCTCTCCTTCTTCCGTCTTGTCACTACATAAGACAATGTTTCTCCTCTCACACCTGCTTTGAAGCAATCCCATGTCTGTCCTATAGAAGCGGTGCCATGGTTGATCTCCCAAAAAACCCTAATCCATCCCTCCATATGCTTCCTATATTCCGCATCCTGAAGGAGGCTCCTCTCAAAAGTCCATGTTGATCTTTTTGGCGTCACTTGCGGAACCTTAATTGTTAATATAAGTGGACTATGATCAGAGATAATCCTTGGTTGTTTTTCAATCAGTATCTCCATAACCAAAGATTTTGAGACTAAGAAATAATCTAATCTTACCAAGACCTGATGGGGTGCTGAATAAAAGGTACTACTATCTGTCATTGGATGTTGCATCAGCCATGGATCCACCAGAAGGTTATTATAAACCATATTAGTGATGGCCCTATTTACCTTCTTCTTTCTACCACTATATATCCCTCCTGTACTCATAAATGAGCTTGTAGGGTCGTGTAAATTAAAATCACCACAACAAACGACAGGTTCGGGCCATTGTGCTAGTTCCGTATCTATAAATTGCCATATCTCCGGATCATCCTCCGTGGAGCCATATACGGTCACTAATGTTAGCCTGCGACTTTTGAAACATAATTCTGCTATGACCCATCTCCCCCATTGATCTTCTTTCTTTCTTTTGACTATCACCTCCCTTCTTTTCCCAAGAATTGCAACTCCTCTTGTCCTAGACCCTTGCCTACTAGCTGCAAGAACATCAAAACCCAATTGATTCATCAAATATATCTGTTTTTCCTCAATATGCGTTTCTTGTAAGCATATCAGGTCTACTTGTAAAGTTCTAATATAGGTTGCTACATTTGCCCTTTTCCTTGGATCATTTAATCCACAAACATTTATAGAGACTACTTTACATGAAATTGCACTTTTGTAGAAAAAGCCCTTCTTCGTATCCCAGCTATTTCTTTAGTCGCTTTAGTCGCTTCTCCCTCCATTCCCTTCATTCTCCTCTCTTCTCTTCTTGTAAAAAATACATAGAACAAACTATAAATGCAATCAATGTGTGCTAAAGAATATGGCCAAACTATACATCTCAATGGGTTTTTTGACCCCCCTCCCCCCCCTCCCCCTCCCTTCCTCTTCCCTCCCTGCCCCCCTCCCTACAGGCAAATAGGTCAGCAATGACCTATGTGTGGTCGCTTCCTGGGTGTGTTAGTCGCACCCCTCTCCCATCTTTTTCCATGTCACTCCTATATTGTTATCTAAACATTTTCAGACAGGACCTTGCTTTTCTTCTCCTTTCCCAACTCCTGAATAAACTCTTGAGCCTTCATTTCCGACATGAACATCCTGACTCTGCCCCTTGTGATCACTTTCAATCTGGCTGGGAACAGCAAATATGCCTCAGACCCCAAGGCCTGAAACTGTGGAATCATTTTCCTAAGCCTCCACCTCCTCTCAACCATCACGTGGCAGAAATCTGGTCTTGTGAAGAAGGTGACACCCTCTACAGTTCTTTTACTATCCGGTCTGGCTTTCTGGATAATTTCTTCCCGTAGCAAAAAGTTCCCAACATAAACTAATAATGCTCTGGGGAGTGGTGCATTAGAGCCTCCTTCGGCTCCATATGTTTTGCGCTGGACAAAGGGGAACCTGTGTGCCCTCTGGATCTCTACCTCCCACTGCCACTGGGATTCAGGAAATGCACCTTTTAATAGTTTGATCACAAAACCCCTGGGGTCCTGTCCTTCAAGCCCTTCTGCCACCCCCAAAATGCGAATGTTATTGCGTCTTTGACGATTTTCAAAATCCTCCATTTTCCAAAGAAAATCATCCGCCTTCTTTTCCTGCTGTGATTTAAAATCACTGAAGCTACGGAAGTCATCCTCTATCTTGCCTGTTCTTTCCTCTACTTCAGCTACTCTCCCTGCCAATCCTTCATAGAGCTTGTTTGTTTTCCGGAGCGTATTTTGTATCTTCTTAAAGTCTTGTCTTGTTTTACGACTTGTAGATCTTGCTTCAGTCTGTATTTGTTTCAGCATATCAAAGACCATTCCTAGTGCCTCATCTCGCCTTGAGCCTGTCTCTTGCTCTTCCTGATATGTCTGTGAGGTTGCCGAATAATCCCAATCTAATTTTCTGTCCACACCTCTTGTGGGCGTTCTTTCATGCCTATAATGTCTCAGCTGTCTCTTTTTTTGTGTAGACTCTTTACCTATGTCTGTTCCTGAGGAAGTAGAGGCAGACCATGAATCCTCTTCCTCCTCAACTTCATCATCATCCTCTTCATCATCCTCCTTTCCTCCTTCATCTTCTGTAATCTCCCCTTCTTGTCGCCCAGAGTCAGAGTCTTCATTAACTGAGTAAAAATGATCCCCCTCCAACGAGCATACATCTTCCTTTTCCCTGGGGTAAGCAGCATCTACTTTCTCAGCCACCAGGTTAACAGAACTCCCCCATGAGGAGTTAGGGGTTTTAGCCCGTATTTCAGCCTCCACCTGCATAATTGCCCGTAACATATCTGCATTTTTATTTTCATTTTCTTTTCCGTTTTCCTTTACATGCCCCCTCGACTCCTCCTTACCAGTTTCTGTTCCTCCATTCACCATATCTCCTTCTGCCAGCACCGTCGTTTGCAGCGTCCCCTTCTCTTGTTTCTTATCGCCCTTTTGTACAACCCTCTGTCCCACATTCTCCACTGCTTTCTCCACCAAGCCATTTCCAGCGTTCTGCTCGTGAATGAAGTTTGCCGCGAGGGGTTGCCTAGCAACTGCCGTCACAGCGTCTACCACGCTTCCAGCTCCGGTCTTCGCAGCTACCGCTGCGTCCTCGAGGACGTTCCGATGGCTGACAGGCTCCGCTTCTGCATTGTCCCCTGCTGAGATCGCCAGGCCCGCTGTCCCTAGGCTGGTTGGTCGAGTAAAAGTCTCTGGTAAGGTGGGCTGTCTGAGGGGGGTTCCTTTATTCTTTCCGCTCGGCTGTTTTTCAACTGGATTAGCGCGACCTTTCACCGTAGCGCTCTCCTCACCGCTCGGTTTTCCTTTAGGTTCCAGCTTCTTCTTTACCGGAGGGATCACCACTTTCCTTATGGCGCCTGGGTTTTTCGCTGCCATCTGCGTCCTCTGTGCTGCGGGCGTCTCAGGTTCCATGGGGGCTGATTTACTGCTCTCGCTCCCCTCTTTGGCTTTTAATTTATCAGCTTTATCAGCTTTAGCAGATCTTGGGGGCATTGTTGATCTCCGCATGCAGCTCACCTCTTGGGTTCTGAACAGTGGACGGCTTTTTATTTGCCACAGTAATCCGGTTGTAAGCCTTCGCAAATTTTTAAAAAATCTTCTGAAATCGGCGAGCAAATTAATAACTGGCTGTACGGCACTGTAAACTATGCAATTCTCGGTAGAAACACGGTCGATGTCGGTAGCCATCCACAGGGCCTGACACCATCACTATAAGTCCAGCTTCATCATAGTGTGGCCATCAGATAGGAGAGAGGTTTGGTGCGACTGCTCACAGCACCCCACCCGCGGCCATCTTCCGGGTAATTTAGGTTCAAATAAATATATATATCTATAGCCGCGCCCCGGTACGCGCACCGGGGAGCGCACCGGGCGTGCAACGCGACTTGCGCACGGAAAGCTGATTGGTTCACGGGTGTCTGTAAACATTCGAAACAGACCGGAGCAGCCGCCATCTTATGTCTCGGTAGGATCGAGACACATGAGGTGGCAAAAAAAAAGGGGGAAATGACTATAAGGGGGCAGGGTAGACCCACCCCTGACCCCCTAGGTTTGATGTGGGGGCTATAATAGGGTCCTGCGGGGCAAAAAATACCAGGGAGCGGACCGGGGAGCGAAGCATGGGGAAAACCCAGTTTATTCACTGTGTCACCTCTACGACCCTTTCTTGCGTCAATATGTCCCTTTTGCATACATTACATCTGGCGTAGGAATAATGTGGCCTAGGGGCTTACAAAGTGACGCATCTACCTAGATGCGTCACTTTGTAAATATGACTCAACAAGGTGCATTTTTTACAGCACAGGTGCGTCACAAAAAGTGACGCACCGGTAGCATAAAAGTGACGCATGGCCTCATAAATGAGGCCTTCAGTCTTCTACTCATGCGTCATATTTAATTTATGACGCATTATGTCGCAAGTACTTACAGATACATCAGTATTTCTGACGTATCTGTAAGCGCAAAAGTGATGCATTGCTGGAGTGTGTCACAAAAGTGACACAACTCCAGCAATGAATCCTTTCTCTTGGGGCCAGGCCCATGTTAAAGGACCTGCGTCAGTGTTACGCCTGCTGTGAGACAGGTGCAAAAATGAGGCCTTCAGTCTTCTACTCTTATTTTTTCTTTCACTTTCTCAGTTTCTTCACTGCCTTATTTACCTGTTCTCACACTTACTTGGCTTTATCCAGTCTGTATCTCCACTCTTTCCAAAACATCACTGCTCTTTTCTTACCCTTCCACACCCCGTTCCTTTACTACATTTTCTTTGCATATCCACATTCCCCATGTTCACTCTCCTTCTCCTCACTCTCCTTCCCCACACTCACCTTCTTTCAGTCCCCCTACTTCACTTCCCTTCTCCTCTCGTCCCTTTCTGTGCTTTCTTACTCATTTTCCTCTCCTTTATCAATGCACTCCACTTCACTTACTCTTTTTTATTTTTTTAAGAACACAGCTCTTTGATGAGAATTGGAGGTAGTTCTGAAAAGAACTTTTTTTTCCTTCTTTTTCCTTTTTTAGAACAAAAAAAACAGGGAATGGGAAACTGCTCAACAGGAGCAAAACACAAAAACAAATTTAGGGCTTGGTACGGAAGCGATGGTTCTCCAATGCTCGAACCATGAGCAGAACACTTTGTTCCCCATAGCAAAGTAGCTGATCACAGTCTCTGCATTTAATAACGCCTTTAATAAAAGCAGGCTGAATGTTAGGAATCAGCTCTTGCGATCACCCCCTCACTGAAGTAGTTGCTCCTCCGGTTGAAGTAGAGGCCCCATCACTGGGAACCTCTCGTGCCAAAGCCCTGACACTCTCCCGGGCAAAGTCCTGGGGGTGCCTCCTCTCGACATGGCGAATCATAGTGGAGTTTCCAAAAGAATATTTGTTGGTGGGGTCACCCCGTGACAGGACAGTGTGACAAATCCTGCACTCCACCTTTGGAGCATTTACTTTTTTCTGGTCATTTGAAATGGAAAAAAAACTTCCATATGAAGTGTTCTTTTATTTTCGGCTGAGGAACCTCTTCATCAAGAAATTCATTTGAGTCATCTTCACTGCTGGATGGTCTGGCAGCCATTGTTACAAAGTCGATATACAAATGAATTAGCTTTTAAAAAAACGATGAAATTCACTGAAAAAACCATAGGTTTCACAAACGTTATAGTTAGGAATTAGCTTTTAAAAAACCTTTGAAATTCACTGAAAAAACCATAGGTTTCACACCATTTATAGTTAGCTGAACAGTTTACTCATACAAAACCATTGAAATTCCCACGTTATAGTTAGTTGGACTCACTATAACTCGCGCGCCCGCAATCCACTGCTGATGATGTCACATATTAAGTCATTCATGACATGGTCAGTGACATCACTGATGACATCTCAAATGACATCACTGATGACATCACTGATGACATCATCCAGTGAATGTGTGTTCCTGTAAAGTTAAAATGTGTCTAACATATTGAAGAATGAGTGTATGTATGAGTGTCTGGATGAAGGATTTAGTAGGTGCGTGACTGACTGTATGAGTGAGTGATTAAATGTGTCTTACTGAATGCATTGGTTAGTGATTAAACTCTCTGAATATGTGCATCATTATGTCTGTTGTTGTGTAAGCTGCTGCATGTGTTGATCAGTAGCTATATGAGTGGCTATATGGGTTATTGATTGGTTGTCTTCGTATTTGAATGTGAGGGTGAGTATGTGTGTGGTTGGCTGTGAGGTGTGTGACTCTGTGCATAGATGTGTGACCAGTTCATTCACTAGGTATATGGGTTCAAGAGTGAATGAAGAAACAGCTGTATGGGCGGTTGACTGTGTGTACTGGTGTGTTGCTGAGTGAATGGATATATCAGTGCTACATGTCCATGTAAGTACATATATAAAACACAGTGCATGTGAGAGTTGGCATACATAAATGACTAAACATCAGAGCCTGTGACTGCGTAAGAGACTGTATGGATCAATGTTAGACGGGGACCCGGAGGGTCGGCCGAGCAAGGGGGGAGAGGCCTACTGGCGAGGGCCCTCTCCTTCAATCGTACGGACGAGCAACTTCTCCCCCACAGATAGACACCACACAGAGATGAGTTCTGCACACTTTTATATATATCTTTAGGTAAGGTCGCTGATGGTACAGTAGAAGCAGGATACGAGGATCCCGTCAATTCTAGTCTCTTTGGGGAAAGGGTAGCGGGACAGTCTCAGTACCGGACAGGTACGGGGGTAGCGGGTGTGGAGCTCACAATCCTCAAGCTGGTGGGTTCGCAAGTAGGGGCCGCGACAGCGCCAGCAGGCCTTCAAGATGGTTCACGAGAGGATGAGCCGCGGCAGCGCCAGCAGGCCTTCAAGATGGTTCACGAAGAGGATGAGCCGCGGCAGCGCCAGCAGGCCTTCAAGATGGTTCATGAAGAGGATGAGCCGCGGCAGCGCCAGCAGGCCTTCAAGATGGTTCGCGAAGAGGATGAGCCGTGGCAGCGCCAGCAGGCCTTCAAGATGGTTCACGACGAGGATGAGCTGCGGCAGCGCCAGCAGGCCTTCAAGATGGTTCACGAAGAGGAGCCGCGGCAGCGCCAGCAGGCCTCCCAGGATGAGTTTGTCTCGGTGTCTCTCGACTCCAGGATACAACTGCCTTCCTGCTCTGGAGCTACCCCAGATATAGGTCGGGCGCCCTTTGATGTCCGGACCCTCGCGCTTTGAGGTCGGGACGTCCGGGATGAGGGAGTCCAGACACCCAGCAGGGGGGTGGAGCCAGCACCCAGGGAGGCCGAGGGTGATCAAAACCGGGCGGAGGGGAGCCATCGACACTCCTTCGCACATTGACTTGCCAAGTGGTCTCTCTACCCCCTGGGTGGATGGTGGTGCCTCGATGTCGGGGCCTGGCTGGGCCCGAGGCCGAGGTCGACCCGAGGCCACGAGGCCTGGTCGTGGAGTGTCCAAAATGGCGGCTGGGCTGGAGACCGTGGTTCGGGAAGGGACCCGGGCCAGCCGAGACTGTTGTGTTCATGAGCCAAGGTTCCGTCGGGGAAGGGCCGGGGGTTGACCCGACGGGTTGCAGGAGTTGTTCTTGTCCGGGAAACAGGGATAGCAGGGGTCCGCGACCCACCATGCGGGGAGGGTTCGGGCATGCCACGAGGCCTGTCCAACAATCACTGTGTACTTGTATTAGTGATTGTAAAAGAGAGTAAGTAGGTGTTAGTATATGTTTGAATAAGTAAGGTTTAGTGTGTATAAGTTTGTAGTTGAGGAAATGGGAGTGTGATTGATTCTTTGCATAGCTGACTAGGTGTTTGAGTAACTTTGTGGATGAGTGTCAGCATGTAAGTGTCTGTATAGGTGTATGAGTGGATATGATAGTGTTGTATTGATGAGTGTCTGTATGTATGAGTGATTGTATGGGTGAATGAGTGGATGTGTGTGTAGACCTAGGAATCAGTGAGTGCGTATGTAGTTACTGGTATTGGTGTGCCATTAATTTCAGGAATAGTAGTTTGTATTTAACACTGGGTGTATCAAAGGTTAGATTAGAGTGTGAGGAGATGCATCGTATTATCACATGAATGATGTCATCAGTGATGTTATCAGTGATGTCATTTGAGATGTCATCAGTGATGTCATCAGTGATGTCACTGACCATGTCATGAATGATGTAATATGTGACATCATCAGCAGGGGATTGCGGGCGCGCGAGTTATAGTGAGTCCAACTAACTATAAAGTGGGAATGTCAATGGTTTTGTATGAGTAAACTGTTCAGCTAACTATAACTGGTGTGAAACCTATGGTTTGCTCTAGGGTGCCCTCAGGCGAGGCTGCACTGCAGCAGCGGCTCTCGGCGGGTAAAGCACACCTCAACACTCCGGTAATTGTCTTCAGCTCTCAAGTCTGGGGTTCTTCAGCCTGACGCGTTTCTGAGCCTATCGCTCGTCAGCAGAGGCTCAACATGAGTGCATTTGTTCTGACACTCCCACCATTTATACTTAATGGCCCTCAGATGGGCACGCAATGTCTTGTGGGATTTGCAGTCCGTGTTTGTTCCCTGGATGGGTGCTTGAATTACAGCTGATACAATACAATACAAAAGTCCCGGATGGGCCCCAGGATGTGAAGCGTCCATTGATCCCTTAAGCCGCTGCTTCACAGGTGGGCTCGACAGCATTTGAGCCTGTGACCTCCATTACGGGGTGGTGCAAGCCTCCGCAGCTGGGCTGCCACGTAAATATTCAAGGTCTAGGGTGCCCTCAGGCGAGGCAGCACTGCAGCAGCGGCTCTCGGTGGGTAAAGCACACCTCAACACTCCGGTAATTGTCTTCAGCTCTCAAGTCTGGGGTTCTTCAGCAGAGGCTCGACATGAGTGCATTTGTTCTGACACTCCCACCATTTATACTTAATGGCCCTCAGATGGGCAGGCAATGTCTTGTGGGATTTGCAGTCCGTGTTTGTTCCCTGGATGGGCGCTTGAATTACAGCTAATACAATACTATGTAGGCATATGGGTTTAGGAGTGTTTATGGAAAAAGTTGTTTGGGTGTTTTGTTTTGTACTTTAATATATTTATATACTTTTCTTTTTTAATTCTTTAATCAAAATCTTTTGGGGAGTTGCACACCCAAAGAGTACCTACCGCAGCGGGTCCGAGTATTCTTGCTGCCATTTTGGAAAAGTCGTGAAGGATCCGCGTATGGTGAGCGACGAGTTCATGTTTTTTTTCAGTTACGTAATATACGTACAATGTTACGTGTTGTGCGCGACCCGTATGCGACCCGTCCACGACTCCTGCTCCTGCACATTCGCGACACATGCGTATTACATTACGCGACGCTTGCGCTGTGGCGGGCCCCAGGTGACGTCATTTACGAGCTGGGGCGTGCTGGGTACGCGACTCCCGTGAAATTTTGTATGTTCTAAAATGATATGTACGTGTCTTTAATGTAAATCTTAGGGAAAAAGATTATCTAAGGTATTCTTTAAAATAATATATTTCTACTTGTAATAAACTTATATTATTTTTAAATATGTTTTCGCGAAGTCACGTCGCATGCACGCTTCAAGAGCGCACAGTGCGTGGATCCCAGGTGACCTAAAAAAAAGATGTGATTGGTTCATAAAATTTCCCACTGTAACTATTGAAGGACCCCACCCATTTTAATTATTCTGTTTGGAGCAGTTGATGAGAGACATTCTTCTTCTTCTAGAGCTGGTTTTGGAATTTTTTTGGTGCTTTTAAAAAATTGCATTGGAGAAATGGCGTCTGGTTTGCAAGCTCCTCATCATTCTTCAGATGAAGATATCTTGGAGGAAGATCCACCCGAGCAGAGGCCTGAATCAGTGGCATGGACATTTTTCACCTTCCCTGCCGGAGAAAAAAAGGCCAACGCAAGAAAAGTCACATGCTTGCTGTGTGATAGGGTCCTGTTGTGAGGCAGTGACAAGAAATACTCCTGTGGAACAGCGAGTATGTATAAACATCTGCGGACCATTCACCGAAGAATCTAGCACAAGAAGAAATGAGGAGTGCAGCAAAAAAAACACCATCAGGCATTGCTGTTACCTCGGGAGCATCCACTTCAGCACCACCAGTAGACATTCGCCCAGAATTTGCTTTTCTGCAGCAGCACTGCACTAAGTGCAAAACCATCATCTGTTAAGTGAACAGTCAGTGGACGCTATTTGTGCTGCTCAATGGAACTACAAATGCAAATGTGTTTTATTTGTTTGTTTTTGGAATGATGTTGAATTCCAAAGGTAACTGTTTACTTAGTTCCTTTTTTGTTCAATTTTTGAAAAACAGCAAAAAAAGTAAAAAATTGTTTAAAAAATTACAAAAAAAGAAAACAAAAAACAGAAGAAAAAATAAGCTTATCTGTGGGGAACCTACAGAAAATAAACTAAGCATTCAACAAACGGAGTAGTGTGCGGCGTGTTTCTATTTTGAAACGTCTTTGCTAAAAGATATATATATATATATATATATATATATATATATATATATATATATATATATATATATATATATATATATATATATATATATGTGTGTGTATATCTATCTATCTATATATCAAGCGTACTCCTCCAACCCACACTCGTCGATTTCCACAAGGACTGGAGCACAGACCACCAAATTAGTGCTGGTAAAGTTTTTCTTTATTCCTCTCACCAAATAGCAGCCATTACGCGTTTCAACCCCGAAGGGCCTTGATTACATTTTCACAGTGAATATATATATATTTAAGTGTGTATATTTATATATCTATATATACACACACACATATAAATACATACATATACATACAGATTGACAAAGGCTACTTGCTGCAGCCGAAACACGTCTCTCCCGGTTGCTGGGTCAAGGGAGGCCCAAAACAATAAAGAAGCTTTAATTCTGCATGTGCATATATCATATATATATATATATATATATATATATATATATATATATATATATATATATATATATATATATATATATATATATATATATATATATATATATATATATATATATATATATTACCTACTGGCGGTCGCCAGTAGGTAGTTATAGTTAGGATTGTTTTCCATAGGAAATCCTCAACATTCTATTTGGAATAACTTTGGCCCTGGTGGATGAGTCTTTGCAAATTTCTCAAAGAAGATGGCTAGGTTCGCTGCACTCCTTCCCTGAAAGTTTGGGGGGGATTGGTCAAGTGGGGGCTGAGATATAAGGGGGGTCCCAAAACATGTTTTCTCAATGTTATTTTCCATAGGACCTTTAGACTCGGCTACAGTTCGAACGGGTGAATGAATTTATAAGAAATTTGCCAAAACTGTAGAGTCTTGTTCGCAGATTACGCTTTTTTTGGAATGGTGTAAATCCGTTCAGTAGTTGTTGAGAAAATTAAAGTTAAAGTCAATTATATATCTATAGGCGCGCACACGTGCGCGCACCCAAGCGGCTGCGCGTGAGCGGTATTTTTTTTGGCTGCGTGACGTCTGTTAACGTTCGATTCGAAGGAAATCAGGAAGTTTTGTCTGCCATTTTGTCACTGCGAGTAAATATATTGTTCATTTCAAAGCGTTGAAACATGGAAAGGGGAGAAGGTAGAGATTGTCTTCCTGCGTAGGTTTTCTCGGGGTGTGCAGTAAGGCTCTTAAACGCAAAAAGATATAATTTTTCCCTGAAAAAAAAATACGGTGTGCGCGCACCCGGTCACGCACACCTATTTACAAGAGTGTGAAAATGGAGGTAAATCAGAAGTTTGAGTGCTTAGATATAAGGTGGCTCTGAAAAGAGCCCTTGTGTTAATTGAGTGTTTTCTGCATTTATAAGTAAGTACCGATGCAGAGCCTGATGTTGCAGAGGAAGATTCTGTTTCCCTCATTCGTGAAATGAACACCGTCTCTCCTATAGACGTCTTGCATGTGGTAGCGCAAGTTGTTGTGGTAAATAGAACCCATGCTATAATCTCTGAGGAACGCAGAAACAGATTTATTTACATGTCTCCTTGCTTTCTCAAATTGTGCACAATGGTGATTGGACCAATTCCATTTCTGTCTTTGGCATATATTGGAATATACCAAGGCAGATCGAGGAAAAAGTGTCATCAATTGTCGAAAGGTGTCTTTTAGAAGCATTTCCAGACCTACCCCAGTGATTGTGCCTAGATCGTTCCCACCACAGTGCACAATTATAAGGTCTGGTTCTGGGAGATGCATAAAAGTTTTCACCAATGGAATTAATTGGTGACATTTCAATCCTCTTTTGGAAATCCATGTTATGTGTACATTTGGTAAGCTGAGGTTGCAAATTCGTCTGCTTACTGCATATTTTTCACTTCAGTGAATATAACTGTGTCCTATTAGCCAGACCTTCATTTTCAAGGGATTTGTAGTCGTCCTCCGATCGGTTCTGGAAGTGGAATGGTAGTTAGAAGTTGAAATTTTAAATAAAGAAAAAGGAAGAGGCTGGGTGTGGTTAAAAAAATAAAAATGATTGGTTGATTGTAACAAGTGGAGAGTGAACAGGTCAATGTTTATGTTAAACGAAAAGTACTATTGCGTGTGAAAAAACAAGACATGTAACAGAGCTGTGTATTGGCAGGAGTTTCTGGAGGGAAAATAGTGTTCTTAGTTTGCTGTAGAACATTGAGAGATGAACTTTTGACCTGTGCCTTCAGCAAGGTGCAGAATGAGGTGTAACCATGGAAACAGCCGGAGATGGCAGTTGGTGATGGGTTCACTCTTTGGTGCCTCTGCATCTGAGTCTGTTCTCTGGTGGCTGGCGGACAACTGTTTGTTATTGTGGAGATGAAAGGGTGATAAGGAGAGAAATACGACATAGCGTCTGGCCTGTAGAAGCGTGGGAGCAGTGATTAACTCTGAGTAAAGCGGAACTGTGTCGGTGCTTAGTAACAGTAAAAAAAAAATGTTAACAGTGGTATAACTGTCTTTACGGTGCGCGACCTACTAAGAAAGAGTTCACGGGCCGTAATTGGTTTGCAGGTTCTAGTATCAGTAAGTGAGGTCGAGAAAAGAAAACATTCAGGACTTTATTTATGAAGGCCTTGCGCCACCGGTGCGTTACTTTTTCCCATTTTAAAAAATGAGGCACTGGCGGCGGAAGGTCTTCATAAATAAGGTCCTCAGTGACTACAGTTAAGGTTATGTGGAACCCATGAATAGTTTTTCAATATGAAATCATTTCAGTTGAGATTATGGATTAAAAGAGAAACCGTGAATATTTGAAATGTTTATTTAGAAATGTACTGTTTTAAAGGCAAATCATTATGTAATATGAGTACAGAAATTGCAAAAAACACAGTAATTGGTATTGTCAGTAGTACATGGAATACAAACGCTATAGTTGAAGAAAAATGAATATAGTTGGCAAAAAACATTGTACACTCTTATAAGGAAGTATACTATATTTTAATAAATGGAAGAAGGTTTCTGGCCTTTCAGTTTAGGAACGATATATGAAAATGCAAGTGGTTATACATCATTACTTTATGAATCAGCTGTCTAATAACACGAAATCATAATGTCCACTGTTAGTAAAGCAAATAGGTCTGTTCTTCAAAAGAAAATATGGAAAAGAACGTGAAGAATATAGAAAACCAAAAGGAAATGAGGACGTCAATGGCTTGTTTGAGAGTTCTTGAAGCATTGTTTAGGCAAAATAGGTAGTTTCTGCTTGTAACAGGAAATCAGTGTTATCATTTGAAAGTATGTCAGCTATCCAATGGAAAAGAGTAAAGCAGTACTGATGATCTGTTATAATCGGAGCCTCTTTTACCATCAGAGGGCAGCTCTGTGGGTTTTCGATGTAGCTCGCTGTTAGGAAAGAGTTAAGCGTCCATTGTGTAGGCAAAGTATGCAGCAAGTGCCTCTAACATGAAATCATTGTTATCATCTGAAAACATGTCAGCCATCCAATTGAGAAGATGAAAGGAGCATTCATGATCTATCATTATTGGAGCGTCTTTTACCATCATAGGGCAGCTCGGTGGGTTTTTGATGTAGCTCTCTGTTAGGAAATCTTGCGCCGCTGCGAATATATTCCAATGACCCAGAACTCCTTGTATCGCTGCAAAGGCCATAAACCCTCCGTTGTAACAAAGCTGTTCATGATCAAGTAACGGATTCATGAGGTGATTGTAATTCGGTTCAGGAGGTACCAAATTGCAGAGACATAAATCCAGGGCCCACGTGAAATCACAGCTCAGGCAATGAAATACAGGCTGCACACAGGTGAAATGTGAATATCGAAATGATAATCGATATGAAGTATTCAAAGTCGAGAGTGGTAAGATGCCGTAGTAGTCAAGCATCCTCTGGCGAAATAGTTCTAAGTGGCCCGGCTCGTTTGCGAAGGCAGGAGGGACATCCATTTTGAATTTCCCAAGATGGTACAGGAAACGGCGCAGCACCGCTGGTTGTATAGCAACTCCACAGAATTAGGTCGTCGGCTATGCAGTGGAGAGGAGCAGAATGACTTGATACATTTTCTAGGAGTCTAGTCACTTATATATTGCTTAGTGGTTATTAAAAAAGTAGCTTTTTTTGAACTGGAGGATGCGTTAAAAAATAAGGGAGTGATTTGAGGGAGTTGTAAAGCAAGGTCAATTTTTTTTACATCAATGCTGTTTTCTGTGAATGTTAGCTTAGTGAAAGATATGTGTGTGAGCAGATGCAACGTTCAGTTTTAAATGTGACAATGGCGCTCTTGTTCATGTCTTCCGATTCAAGGTCGGTATTCGCTGCCAAATACAAAGGTTAAGAAACGCATGCGTGGGGTACATAGTGTGCATTCTTAAAGGAAAGTAAATGAAGGGTTATTTTTACCGCGTTAGCATTGTCGTTTAAAAAGTTATAGTGATTTCTATTGTATGTGAAGAAAGTGTCACTGATGAAGACTGAAAATAAATCCTTAAAAATGATACGGACTGGTGTATTTTAGAAAAGGTTTGTAACATTACATGAATTGTGGAAAAAAAATAATGTAATTGAAAGTGTATGGTTTGAAAATGAAAAGTAGAGGTTTATAGTTCATGTTTTGAAAGCAGTTCTAGAGGGTCAGAAGAAAGTGTATGGTTTGAAAATGAAAAGTAGAGGTTTATAGTTCACGTTTTGAAAGCAGTTCTAGAGGGTCAGATGCATGATAGATTTATTAAACATAAAACATGTTTTTAAATAGTGTTTTGGAAAAAATATGTGTCTTTATGTACTATTTACATTATGTGCCTCTTGCGTATTCTTTGAATTTTAGTAATCCTGTGTCTTATAAGTTTTCTAGGGGCGGTTTGAGGTTCATGGTGGGTTTGGGCAGGGAGGGTAGGTTGGGGGTTTGTAATAGGGGGTTTGGCTGGGGTGGAGTGCGGAGTTTAGTGAAAAGTGAGGGGGGCGGGGAGTTACGGTGTTTGGTAATGGAGCAGAGTCAGAGGACGCCACATTTGTGTTATGGGCTGCCACGGAAATATGTATTTATTCTCAGAGGTTTATTATATTAAGGATATATATTAGCATGGTGGCTCTTGTCGTTTTGTTGTTTTGTGTATGTTTATAATGCTGGCTCTGTAGTTTTTGTTTATGGACCTTATTGCGACACACAGGGGATCTACGTTGCACAGTTGGAGATCAGAGACTTAGGAAATAAAACTTTATCATTGTAAGGGCTGTAAGCAATAGAAATCGCCCGTTCTCGGTGTAAAAAATATCACCGCTATTGGTGGTATTTTCTACGGTGTTAGTACTCGAAGGAGACTAGTAACATATATGTGTAATAAAATTATGTAATAGGCTCAGCATTTTACATTATCTTGGAAAGCAAAAGTTGATTTTACATAGCAATAAGTCTCTTATAATTAAGGGACGGAGTGTATATAGTGCTATTTAGTACTCTGCTATGTGATTGATGTCGAATATTTCATAAGAGGAGGCTTTAAAAGATTTACGATAAACTGGTTTTCTAGGGAAGTGGGTGGAGTGTTCCGTGTAAATTGCAGAATAGAAACTAGTAAGAAACGATTGGAAGTGTTGTTTTAAAGTCACATGACTGCACATGCGTGTCTCGACGCCTGTACGCGATAGGTGGGTGCGCGCACCCAGTCGCGCACTATAAGAAAGCGGCGAGAAAATATCAGCTAATATGCTCTTCAAGCTTGTTTTGGTACAAAGAGTTAGTTTTGAAAAGAACTTTTTTTTTTTTTTTTTTTTTTTGGAAACAAGTGTTATGATGCTTTTTATTTCTTAAAGTTGCGACGACATTTTTCAGTATGTCATACTATCCAAATAAAGTGAAGAAATGTAACTTTTCTTGGAGCATTTATGACTCTCAATTATTTGTTTAATTAGAGTAAAGCTTTGCTCTCCGTATACAAGAAGTTCTCCACAGTTCGTGCATTTCATGTGCACGTTCGCCAGATATGGTCTCAAGTCCATCTCAGCACTCGATGGAGATACAGGTCGTCCACCGGAAGATGTGTTGATTACTTCTGATGGTAATAGCGTGGCCTCCGTTTTTCTTGTGAAAGGTGGTCGCTCATTTTCATCAGATTCGGAAGATGAATGCGGAACGGTAGCCATTGTATCGAAGTCTTCGGGAAGATGTTCGACGTTGTTGTCTCTTGAGAGTAGAAAAGAAAGTGATGGTAGTGGGTGGAGTGCTGCGTGTAAATTTCAGAATAGAAACTACCAAGATCCAATTAGAAGTGTTGTTTAAAAGTCACATGACTTCACATGGGAGTGTCAGGTCCTGTACGCGATAGAAGGCTGCGCGCACCCGGTCTCACACTAAAATAAAGCGGCGAAAAAACATCTTATAATATGCTCTTCGAGCATGTTTTGGTGGAAAGAGTTAGTTCTGAAAAGAACTTTTTTTTTTTTTTTTTTTTTTTGGAAACAAGTGTTTTGATGCATTTCATTTCTTAAAGTTGCTATGATATTTTTCAGTATGTCATACTATCCAAATAAAGTGAAGAAATTTAACTTTTCTTGCAGCATTTATGACTCTCAATTTTGTGTTTAATTAGAGTAAAGCTTTGCTCTCCGTATACAAGAAGTTCGCCACAGTTGTTGCATTTTATGTGCACCTTCGCCAGACATGGTTTCAAGTCCATTTTAGCACTCGATGGAGATACAGGTCGTCCACCGGAAGATGTGCTGATTACTTCTGATGGTAATAGCGTGGCCTCCGTTTTTCTTGTCAAAGGTGGTCGCTCATTTTCATCAGATTCGGAAGATGAATGCGGAACGGTAGTCATTGTACCGAAGTCTTCGGGAAGATGTTCGACGTTGTTGTCTCTTGAGAGTAGAAAAGAAAGTGATGGAAGTGGGTGGAGTGCTGCGTGTAAATTCCAGAATAGAAACTACCAAGAACCAATTGGAAGTGTTGTTTTGAAGTCACATGACTTCATATGCAAGTGTCAGGTCCTGTACGCGATAGGAGGGTGCGCGCACCCGGTCTCGCACTAAAATAAAGCGGCGAAAAAATATCTCATAATATGCTCTTGGAGCACGATTTGGTAAAAAGAGTTAGTTCTGAAAAGAACTTTTTTTTTTTTTTTTTGGGGGGGGGAAGAAGTCTTATAATGCTTTCGATTTCTTAAAGTTGCTACTACATTTTTCAGTATGTAATAGTTTGAAAATGAAGTGACGAAATTTATCTTTTCTTGGGGCATTTGTGACTGTCAATTTTGAGTTTAATAAGAACGAGGCTCTGCTCTCCATATAAAAGAATTTCTCCACACTTGTTGCATTTCATATGCACCTTCGCAAGATATGGTCTCAAGTCCATTTCAGCACTCGATGGAGATACAGGTCGTACACCAGAAGATGTGCTGGCCACCTCTGATGGTAATAGCGTGGCCAGGGCTCTTGTCGATGCTTTTGCATAATGCTCAGGATGCCTTTGTTTAACATGCCGCTGCATGGTGTGTGCAGAAAAGGAATATTTTTTATTTGGATTTCCCCTTGAGAGCTCCGAATTGCATATAGTGCAGGTTACTTTTGGCGCATTCACTTTCTTTTGATCTTCAGGATAAGTGAAAAATTGCCAAATGAAAGATTCCTTTTTTCTTCTTAACGGTGGTCGCTCATTTCCTTCAGATTCGGAAGATGAATCTGGTAGGGAAGCCATTTCAGCAAAGACTTCCGGAAGATGCTCGACGTTGTTGTCTCTTGAGAGTAGAAAAGTTTGTGAGGAAAGTGGGTGGAGTGCTTCGTGTATATTCAAGAACAGAAACTACTAATAACCAATTGGAAGTTTTGTTTTCAAGTCACGTGACTTTACATGCGCTTCTCAGGACGTGTAGGCGGTGACACTATGTAGTTACGAACGTGATTACATACTTAGGAACTAGCATTCAAAAAAACTATGAAATTCACTGAAAAAACCATAGGTTTTACACACGTTATAGTTAGGAAGTAGCATTTGAAAAACCTATGAAATTCACTGAAAAAACCATAGGTTTGACACCAGTTATAGTTAGCTGGAAATTTTACTGACATAAAACCAATGAAATTCCACGTTATAGTTAGTTGGACTCACTATAACTTGCGCGTGTAATGCACTGCTGATGACATTACATATTACATCACTCATGACATGGTCAGTGACATCACTTATGACACCATCCAGTGAATGTGTGTCTTTCTAAAAAATAAATATGTTTTATATATGTATATGTAAAGGTCGAGGAAAGAATAAATGTTTAAATTATTGTCTTAATGAATGTTTTTTTCAAAAAGAAATGATTGGATAACTGGCTTATTAAGTGTACCTTAGTGAATACATATATTAGCGAGTAATGTTTAAATATTTAAATATATGTATCAGTGTTTCACTTTGTGAATAACTGGCTGCATGGGTTGATGAGTACCTACATGTTTAGGTATTTGGGTTCTTAGATTTTTTTTAGTATCAGTATGAGTGTTTCTATGGTTTCATGGGGGTATTACTAATCACATAGATGCATGAATGACTAACTCTCTCTTTGTATGTGTTTAGAAGACACCATATGTGCAGGACTGTATGGGTGGTTGAGTGTGTATAGTTTTATATGCAAATAAATGGATGTTCAATAGTTTATTTGCATGTGTGAGTATGTGTGTGAGTAACTTTTGGATGATTGTCGGTGTGTAACAGGATGTATAGGTGTATCACTACATATGATGAGTGAGTATATGTATGAGTGACTATAAAGAACTGTTGGTGAATGAGAGAATGTGTATATAGATGGTGGAATTACTGAATTGGTTGTTGTAACTGGTATGGGTATGTCCATTTTTTTGAAAATGTTAATTTCTATTTTCCAATATGTGTTTTAAGGGTTACATTACACTTAATGGAGGTCTGTCATCAGTGATGTCATAAGTGATGTCACTGACCAATAGGTTTGACACCAGTTATAGTTAGCTGGAAATTTTACTGACATAAAACCATTTAAATTCCCACGTTATAGTTAGTTGGACTCACTATAACTTGCGTGCCTGCAATGCACTGCTGATGACGTCACATATTGCATCACTCATGACAAGGTCAGTGACATCACTCATGACATCACTGTTGACACCATCCAGTGAATGTGTGTCTTTCTGAAAAATAAATATGTTTTATATATGTAAATGTAAAGGTCGATGGAAGAATAAATGTTTAAATAAGTGTCTTAATGGATGTTTTTAAAAAGAAATGATTGGTTAACTGGCTTATTAAGTGTATCTTAGTGAATACATATATTAGTGAGTATTGTTTAAATATTTAAATGTTTGTATCAATGTTTCACTTTGTGTATAAGTGGCTGCATGGGTTGGTGAGTAGCTACATGTGTGTGTATATGGGTTATTAGATGTTTTTTTTAGTATCAGTATAAGTGTCTGTATGGTTTGGTGGGGGTGTTACTTAGCACATAGATGCATCAATGACTGACTCACTGTTTGTATGTGTTTTGAAGACAGCATATGTGCAGGACTGTATGGGTGGATGAGTGTGTATATGTGTGTGTTAGTGAGTGAATGACTGTCTCACTAGTGTCTTTATCAGTAACTACATATGTTTCAATCTAGTATATGTGAGTATTGGTGTGTGTAAGTGAGTATATGTGAGAGTGAGAGATTGAAAGAGTTCTTGTTTAAATAAGTATGTGTTTCTATAAGTGATTGTTTAGGTGAGTAAGTATGTGTAGGTTTCCTTAGAAGTAAGGTGGTAGTGTGTGTATAGCTGTATATGCAAATAAATGGATGTTCAATAGTTTATTTGCATGTGTGATTATGTGTGTGAGTAACTTTTGGATGACTGTCGGTGTGTAACAGGATGTATAGGTGTTTCACTACATATGATGAGTGAATATATGAATGAGTGACTATATATAACTGTTGGTGAATGAGTTGATGTGTATATAGATGGTGGTATTACTGAATTGGTTGTTGTAACTGGTATGGGTATCTCTATTTTTTTGAAAATTTTAGTTTCTATTTTTGAATATGTGTTTCAAGGGTTACATTACACTGAAAGGAGGTCTGTCACTCTGTCACAAGGATGGTGTCATCAGTGATGTCATGAGTGATGTCACTGACCATGTCATGAGTGATGTAATATGTGACGTCATCAGCAGTGCATTGCAGGTGCGCAAGTTATAGTCAGTCCAACTAACTATAACGTGGGAATTTCAATGGTTTTATGTCAGTAAAATTTCCAGCTAACTATAACTGGTGTAAAACCTATGGTTTTTTCAGTGAATTTAATAGGTTTTTATAATGCTAATTCCTAACTATAACTGGTGTGAAACCTTTGGTTTTTTCAGTGAATATCATAGGTTTTTTAAATGCTAATTCCTAACTATATAAGGCCTGAAACCTATGTTTTTTTCAGTGAATTTCAAAGGTTTTTTTAATGCTAATTCCTAACTATATAAGACCTGAAAGCCCACCAGGAATCTCCAGTATGCGCCAGGGGACTGCATTGCAGAGAGGTGTACTGAAGCCACGCCCCTTTTTACACCTCTCTGTAACGCAGCTCCCGTGCATGTTTGAAGAGGGGGAACTAATTCCCCTTGCATACTGGGGGCCCCTGGGGGCCAACTAGCCAACCTGGAACCTCCAGTATGCGCCAGGGCGCTGCATTGCAGAGGTGTAATGAGGCTATGCCCTTTGTTACACCTCTCTGCAACGCAGCCCCCTGCCGCGTTTGCAGAGGGGGAACTAATTCCCCTTGCATACTGGGGGTCCCTGGGGGCCATCTAGCCCACCAGGAGCCTCCAGTATGTGCCAGGGGGCTGCATTGCAGAGAGGTGTAATGAGGCCACACCCTTTTTTACACCTCTCTGCAACGCAGCCCCCGTGCATGTTTGAAGAGGGGGAACTAATTCCCCTTGCATACTAGGGGTCCCTGGGGGCCAACTAGCCCACCTGGAACCTCCAGTATGCACCAGGGGGCTGCATTGCACAGAGGTGTAATGAGGCTTATGCCCCTTTTTACACCTCTCTGCAACGCAGGCCACTGGCGCGTTTGCAGAGGGGGGACTAATTCTCCTTGCATACTGGGGGTCCCTGGGTCATATCTGCCCAAACACCGATATTCTGAACGATTGAAAATGACTTTTCTTGAGAATCATTTGGATTTGGATTATCATGTCCTATACTTTGGAATTTTTGAAACACTGACTTTGAGGATGCTATAAATTACTCAAGTCTGCCCGAATTGTGTGGGTAAAATTGATACCTAGTCACTTTGAATAAGAATGTACTTACGTCTCATCTAACGTTTGGAAGAAATATCTAGTTATATGACAACAGGATACCGACATAACTTGAAGGAAATAAGAACGCCCTGAAGAAGTTCTGTTGAACAGAACGAACCGTTTCGGCTGGCTGTGGTACATAAACTTAAGGAAAATAAAAGCATTTGAATATACACCAAGATTCAGCGCTTCAATAAGGACTCTAAGTGATATGATTTGATTGGACTTATTGTGCAAGTGGTGCTGTGCCAAACTTTGGAATATTCTCCACTACTCTCTACTACTTACTCTCTCCTACTCCACTACTCTCAAATACTTACTCTCTACTACTCATTCTCTAATACTCTACAACTCTCTCTCTACTACTCACTCCCTACTACTCACTATCTACTACTCTCTACTACTCACTCTCTACTACTCTCTCTCTACTACTCACTCTTTACTACTCACTCTCTACTACTCTCTACTACTCACTCTCTACTTCTCACTCTCTACTACTCTCTACTACTCACTCTCTACTACTCTCTCTCTACTACTCACTCTCTACTACTCACTCTACTACTCACTCTCTACTACTCTCTACTACTCACTCTCTACTACTCTCTCTACTAGTCTCTACTACTCACTCTACTACTCACTCTCTACTACTCTCGACTATTCTCTCTCTCTGCTACTCACTCTCTACTACTCTGTACTACTCACTCTGTACTACTCACTCTCTATTACTCTCTACTACTCACTCTTTACTACTCTCTACTACTCACTCTCTACTGCTCTCTACTACTCACTCTACTACTTACTCTCTACTACTCTCTACTACTCACTCTCTACTACTCTCTACTACTCACTCTACTATTCACTCTACTACTCTCTACTACTCACTCTCTGCTACTCTCTCTACTGCTCTCTACTACTCTCTACTACTCTCTCTCTACTCTCTATTACTCACTCTCTACTCTCTACCTCTCTACTTCTCTCTCTACTAGTCTCTACCTCTCTACCGCTACCTCTCTACCTGTACCTCTCTACCTCTACACCTCTACCTCTCTACCTCTTTCTACACGCACACATATATATATGCATATATATGCATATGCATTTATATATATGTTTGTGTATGTATATATATATATATACATACATATATAAACATATATAATCTGTGTATCTATAATAAATACTACTATAAATGCATGCATACATATACATATATGCATACATATGCATGTTATTTACATGAAAGTTTAAAAAACACTAATAAAAGCAAAGCTAAAAAGCCAACTCATTACAAACAGAATGGCTTTAACTTAAACGAGGGCGAGATCTTTTGCATTTTCAATGCTTATTTACTTTGGTTCCATCAAGAAGGCATTCAGATGTGTCACACATTTGCCATAAATTCTGAATGTTAGCACTCTAGTTGCTCATTAGATCACTGTAGTAAAGCTACTGCTCACCAGGGAAGTCTGCTGCTGGTATTCAAAGTGCATGTTTCAGTCTGCATGTCAGAATTTTTTTAATGAAATAGAAGAGGATTTGAGAAGTCACTCAAAATGATCCCTAATTTTTCTTTCTGAAGCACTAATCATACTTTCTATGGCAAAATGAACCCCCTCATTTTGTTCCTTTTTAAATTAAATGTTTTCAGACTTACCACTTCATTCCAATCAAGATGGCTTCTGGTGTGCCATACTTTTGTCATAAGTAAGACTGTTAGCGCTCTAGTTGTTCTTAAGAACACTCTGGGACATTCTGTCATTGGGCTATACCTGGGCTACATCTGGGTGATATTTGGGCTACATTTAGGCTCTTTTGTCTCTGGTGGCCATCTTGGGAGACTGTATGTCAGAATGTTTTAATGAAATTGAAGAGGATTTGAGAAGTCACTCAAAATGTGCCCTAATTTTTCTTTCTGCAGCACTAATCATACTTTCTATGGCAAAATATACCCCCTCATTTTGTTCCTTTTTAAATTAAATGTTTTAAGAGTTACCACTTTATTCCAATCAAGATGGCTTCAGGTGTGCCATACCTTTATAATAAGTAGGACTGTTAGCGCTCTAGTTGTTCTTTAGAACACTCTGGGACATTCTGTCATTGGGCTATATTTGGGCTACATCTGGGTCATATTTGGGCTACATTTGGGCTCTTTTGTTTCTGGTGGCCATCTTGGGAGACTGCATGTCAGAATTTTTTAATGAAATAGAAGAGGATTTGAGAAGTCACTCAAAATGTGGAAAAACACGTTTTGGGACCCCCTTTTATCTCGGCCCCTGCTTGACGAATCCCCCCCAAACTTTCAGGGAAGGAGCGGAGCGCAGCGAGGCAAATTTAAGGAAAATTACAGGCAGATTCCTCAACCGGCGCCAAAGTTATTCCCAATAGAATGTTGCGGATTTCCTATAGAAAACAATCCTAACTATAACTACCTACTGGCGACCACCAGTAGGTAATATGTATATATATGTATATATATATATATATATATATACACGAGAGCTTGATAATGTACTATGATGAAGTTGAGGCCACTGTAGAATTGAGTTACAATACACCAGATCAAAAACAACGTTATCTCAGTGAGGATAGAGAATTTCGTTACTCTAATCTAGGAAAGTCAAAATCCGTTCCCACGAATAATTGATACAAAAGTCACAAATCTAACTGCTATAAAGTGCCTAACTACATAAGCTCTTGAATTTGAGGGTGAGCCAGAACTCTTGGGAGACCTCTCCTGTGCTACTAGGGATGCTACCCAATTTCTTACAGATTTTGCTGCACATTTGAGACCGTGTGTTCCTGTCAATAATTTGTAGCGTTTGGTCGACGGCTTCATCATGATAACAGAGTTGTCCATCAAAATTGCTTGTTTTTGATTTCCCCCCAAAAATCCTAAAGCCGGATTTTCGTTTTGAAAATAAAAAAAGAATGCCCCCCTCATCATGGGTGTTATCTAACCTGCTGAGAGGAGCTTTTAGCAGTTTTCACTACCACTTACAGCCAGGGTTTTGCTGGAGGTAACATGCAGTGTAAATTGCCCTCTGATTCTGCTTGCCTAAATTAGATGGGTTGCATTAGAGGTCAACCTCCGAATGCCCTTACTGTGTGGGGCCGTTGGAGGGGCTTAAACATGGTGGCCAAGGAGTCGTCCTTACGGTCCTCCTGCAGTTAAAGTGGGCAGGCAGACCACCGTTTTGGTGTATGGCTGCTCCGTTGCAGATGCGACAGAGTATCCATACTGTCCAAGATATAATTTAGCTCCTTCGTCTGTTTATGATTTTGCCTATTATTCTGTATTGTTCCTGTTACTGAGAGCTTTCATGGCCATGTCTATATGCACTTAAATGAGGCTATAGCGGGCTTTTTGTATTGTACTCTTTTTGATTTTTGTAAATAATCATCATGGTTTGTCTCAATTCAGCTCTGGGGCTCACCTTTTGGGTAAATCCTTTTATATTGACTTCCTTTTCAAATGTTATTTTTTAACCTTGTCTCTGGGACACATTTTCTCGTGATTTGAGGTTTTGCACATAATTGAGATGCAGAAAACTTCTAGGGCCTCTGCGCGCCCACACTGGTCACGATCAGTAGCTTAAGCCTTGCTCCATGATGGTAGTTATGATACAACAGGTACAGATTGACTGTTGGGTTAATGGAGCAAGAGACTCTCTTTTCATGGAGCTGCTGATCCCTGACCTTCTGGTCACACAACTAACTAAAATCACATGCCACTCAAGGGAATCATGGGAAATTTAGTAGTAATCTTTTGCATGCCTACTAAGCAGTGGAGTTCTAGCCCTTTGGCCGTCTGTGGCGGCTCTGTGTTTGCCACCCACGGACGCATTGAAGGGGGGGGGGGGACGTGATTTGCTTACGAGATTTCCGCCAATTGCCACTCCCCTGACGGCCTCCGTGTAGACAGGGGGGTGGGGGGGGGGGCGCTGCCCCCAAAACTCATCACATGACAAAGTGTATAAAGCGGGGTGGAACGCACACGGTGGCCTTTTCTATTTAAGCTTCCTCGTCTGTTGTGCTGGCGATAGGTTCTGACAGGTGAATATTTCAGTATTTCATCAGATATTGCTATTTACTGGTAATGATCAGATTCTAATGTAGTTTTCACTTATCTCCACATCTGTTTCGAAGCAGTATTGTATACAATTGAGAGGCATGACCACATTGCTGAAGTAAAGGAATTAGACAGCGGAAAGCAAAGTTTTGTGGTTATGGTGTTTAATTCCTTATATACCACACAAGGATAAGATTCCATTCTTGCTTCTTGAATAATTAGAGAAGAGCCCCAGCTGGAGATTGGGAAACACCTTTGTGAAACCTTAGCAAAGCCACCTGTTGAGGTACTGTGTTAGTGCTTCTTTCACATGTATGTGAAAGAACAGCTCTTCCCTTTGGGAAGATGGGAAACCATAAGGCTGGTCGAGAAGCAGTTCATTCACCTCCGTACCAAAATGCACCCTGATAAGCATTAGTGGCTCTGAAGAAAAGGCTGTACCTTTTAGAGTAACTAAATCAGGAACCTGTTTTTCTTTTATTTGTTAGTTTTATTTATATTTTTTCCATGTTGTAAACCGAACACAGTACCATTAACCTACACAGAATTCACCCCTCTCCAGAACTTCACTTATGACTATGTTCGTACATAGAAACAGCATGCCTTAGATAACAGTTTACATAGTGTCTGCATCAGCATTGTACCTTCAGTCAGGATTACTTGAGTTTCATGTCAACCCTGCTTTGACCTAAGAACTCAGGGACAATTGAAATAGGTTCCATATGTTATGTGGGTGCGAACATCTAGGTTTTAGGCCAGATTTCTGACTGCATGTTCAGAGGAAAGTGCTACATTTTGTGACCAACCTGCCTTTTAGGGGACCGGTCCTGTAAGTCATGTTAACTCTTTCTGTCATTTTGCTAGAGGTAGCCACAACTAAACAAATTTCAAGGCTGACCTGTTTTCAGTGTTTTTTTTTTAGAATTTCAGTGGTGTTTTCTATCAGGCATATTATCAAGAACGGCGTTAAAATTATCGCTGCTTTAGCGGCAGGAAACTGCCGCTAAAGAGGCGATAATAGGCTTGATAATATGACCTTGTGCATTCCCATAGCAGCCCATGTTCTGGTGTGAACATGGCCTTCTATTGGAATTCACAAGGGCATATGATCAAGCCCATTATCGCTGCTTTAGAGGCAGTTTCTTGCTGCTAAAGCAGCAAGGATTTTAACGCTGTTCTTGATAATATGCCCCTAAATCTTTCGAAGTCAGTGCTTATTAGTGTTCATGCAGCTGCCTAGCCTAAAAAATAGACTAAAACTGTGTTTTTCAGTGTTTATAAAACATGGTTTTTTTGCAGTGATTGGTATAAAGCACATATTTAATGTAAAGGAGAACTATTGCAGGGTATGTAGTGTATTCCCATTGACAGTGTGTCCAATGGACTTATGATAAACTCTTTGAGGCATAGAAACTCTGTGTATTGCACTCTTATGCATACCTCATTACCATCTTTACAACTCTTTACCTCTCACACTCTCTGTCAAGACTCTGTTTATATGACTATTAATGGATTAAAAAAGTAAGTAAGAGTGCAATATTCAATTATTTTAATAAACAAATTCCTGGACCAAAGTTTCGGGTCATCCACCTACTCCTTACTGAATTTTATGACACTGTAGGGGTGATCAACCTTGCCAACAGCACAGTACCTTGTGCAACCTTTAAAAGTTTGAATTACACCACATTCATGTGTTTCCCTGCATTCTAAGGCACGAAAAAACATAATGATTTAAAGCCTTCTCGCTACTGCTTTTTTGCACTACCTGCCAGCCTACATTAAGGTGGTGTTGCTGCTGTATGGTGTTGAGATAGAAAAGTCCTCTGCATGATAAAGACGTGTACCCCTGCCCTGAGTGCCCAATGGTACTGGTGTCTTGATCCCTAATGCTGATTCTTTTGTCACTGACTTCATTGCATCACCGCCGTTTTGTTGGGCACTGGGCACACCAGGGGACTCCAATCCCCAGAAACCTTAGCGGCAAGAGGTGCCAACTCGCTACTTTCACACCAGGAGGCGCATTCAAAGCTGTTCCAGCAGCGCAGGAGCCGTTCAATGCATCACCGCTGTTTTGTTGGGCACTGGGCACGCCAGGGGACACTATCCCCCAGAAACATAGGGCCGGGAAGTGCTGACTCGCTACTTTTTGCGCTAGGAGGCGCATTCAAAGCTGCTCCGGGCTCAGGCAGCATGGGACACACTCAGACAGGCCGGGGCAAGCCCGGGCCAAGGGCAGGCCCATCTGCACCTGTCAGTGGCTGACCGAGGCCGAGCTGGGCCACCCCTTTTCCACGAAGAAGCCATCATGGGTAAGCATAAACTCCTGTGCTCTAATGATAAAGACAGAAGCAAAAGTACCTCGCAATTGTGCCTCCATTATATCCTACCTAACAACTGCTGTGGGAGCCATAACACCTGAGATTCATAATGTAGTGGCGCAGTTGGGTTTGAGAAACGAGATCGTTTCTAGCAATACTCCCCCTTGATGTAGCGTAACCCCAGAAACAGACACTTGTTGAGCCTGTAATGGGGGTATTTGACTACTCTGTTTAATCAGGTTCTGTCAAACTCACATCAGTTTTGAGCTGGTGGAAGTCTGGAAAACAATGCTCTTATGGCACAGATCACAGCTCCTAATAAGAAAAGGAGGAAGAAAGGTTTAAAGCCAGGGCCCAATACAAAGGAATTGGCAACCCAGGAGTGGCTTGGGAGACACTTGACTTTGGAGGAGCGGCCACTTACTAATACAACAACCACAGACTTAATTCTATCTCATATTGACACACTTTTTGAGACACTCAGGGCAGAGTTATTTCACTGTGTGAAATTTGGAGTAGATGGTATACTGAAGAAGCTATCCAGCTTAGAGAGTAAATTGGATGGTGTGGTAGGTTCTAATTCTATGCCTGGGGGGAAGGGTGAAAATGTTACAGGTAGTGAATCATCCAGTACCCATAATACACAACATACTCATAAGGTGACTCCTTTAGGGAAGATAGTCCCAGTACCTCACACTCAGGGACCCGTAAATCCAATGAGCTTACCTCTGGTAACAAAATTGGTACCAGACAGCTAGACAGTAAAGGAATCCAATGGAGGTCTGAAACCACGCTTAAGGCGGAATTGGGGAAATTACATATACAAGGGTTTGCTAACCAAGATAGGCTTCACCTACCTCCTGAGGCCACGCCACTGGTAATGGGGTTTTAATGGGGTTTTAATAGGGGTACCCCGCTCAAGAAAAATATCACAGAATCATCTAAAGAGCTTATTTGTAAAGCCAAAGTTTGGTGTAAAACACATTCTGAAGGAGGGTTTAGATCATTCTCACATATTATAATGTCTAGGCGGGTAGGATGGGTTGGTTACTGCCCCAAACACAAAGAGAGAGATTGTGTTATTATTAATTTTGATAGGAAAGATGTAGTTGGCTAGATCTTTCAGGGGGACCAACACTGTAGCCCAGGTGGAATCACTGCATTACCATTGGGTGTTTTCTATCCCCCATAAATGGTTGAGTGGACTAAAAACCCAAATGCTCTCTTAAGACAAACACCAGGAGAAGGAAGTTATGAGCTGGGCACTTGAGCTAAGACCAGTGGTGGTTATCCTCCTCCGACGAGGATGAGTGGGCATTCCGTAGCCCACTCACCTTTGGTGGATGTCACAAGAGAAAGGGCCATTGATAGTAGGCTGGAATTAGTAAAAAGATTTAGTCTGTTGAGCCAGCTGGAGAGTAATGATTGACTAACCAATCGTTCCCCCATAAATAGGCAGGTAACTGGTAGCAGGCAGGGATCTTACAATCAACCCAACTTGGGAGAAGAATCTAGTAGGGTAGGGCAAGCCAAAATACTTAGCTGGAATATAGCAGGGCAAAGAAATAAAATGGATGATGTTATGTGGAACAGTCTATTGAGGGAGCATGATGTGATTGGGCTCATGGGAAATCAATATATTTTCTGGTTGGGTAGTTGCACAACTTCTTTTGAACCTGCAAGGCCATCTTTAGCTGGTAGGCCAAAAGGTGGTTTAACAACCCATATTTAATTAAAGGGTATAGCTAACCATCGTAAACTGGATACAAGGGTCAGTAAATTGTTTAGCGGTTGAAATCATGCCTATTAATACATCTATGGTACTAATTGTTAATCTTTATAATTCATTTGATAGAATTTCTGCAAATGAACATCTGTGTAGTCTTAATCGTTTTTTTGAGTTTTATAAGGACAAACAAGTCACACCTTATTCGGTCATCATTTCAGGAGATTTTATTATACATTTATGTTTAAGGAACTGTCATGTTACTGATAGCTTAGGGCCTGGCAAGTATGCAGAGACACAATTCGAACACTCACAACAAGGGGAATTCTAAGAGGATACATTAGCGGAATTTGGTCTATTGTATCCCAATGATCTATGTGGTAAGGATGATATTCCATCTTTTAAGGGTAAAGGAATGAACTCCAACATTGATTATATTTTTATCAACACTGTTTTGGAACCCTATGTTACAGCATACAAGGATATGTGGGCACAGTTTAGTGATCATAACCCTATATATCTTATATTGGCAGGAGTAATCAAGATCAACCCTGAGACCAATAGATGTGTCTCTACTTTAGCTGTTAAAACAAAAGACCAAGGTCATAGACTTAAGTAGTGTAAGGTCATTCCGGACGAGTTTTGTAATGATCTAGTTAATAATGTGGGAATAGAGATAGATCTTTGTCTAGATTATATGATAGGTAATAGCAAGATTCTTACAGCCTAAGTAGAAATATGTAATCAGGGGGCAAGAGCCCTTACATATTCATGTAAGGAATTCCCTTATAGAGGAGAGAGGTGTTGGTTGCTTTAAAACATAAACCACAAGATAAACTTTTTATAGTCACCCTCAGGAAAATCTATAATTTGGCGATACACACACGTAAACTGGAATTCAAACATGAGACACGGAACGATTTACTGTCCATTGATGCAATCAGGAACAGCGTCAAGTTTTAGGACATTGTTAATAAACCATTTTTCAGATGATAATGGTAGTCCGTTGGATTGTAATATCCCAGAGGAGGAGTGGTTTAACCATTTCAAACATATTTATGGTGATCACGGGGACCATGGACCCTAAGGTACATCAAATGTACTTGAGGATTATTCTTTGATTGTACAGATAAAGATGTAGCTGTGACAATCGTTCAAATGTCAAGTAATAAAGCTCCAGGACCAGATGGTGTCCCGGCTGATCTTTTTAAAACCAATGTAACATTATGGTCCTAACTATTAGCCAACGATTTTCATATGGCCTGTAAATTTGGCCTGCCTAGATCATGGTCCCAGTCAGTTATTGTCCCGGTCTTCAAAAAGGGGAATAGAGGAGACCCACGATGCTATAGGCCAATCTCACTGATAGATTCTGCAGTGAAAGTATTAGGAAGCGTTTTCCTAGTTAAACTCACTGATTGGTTAAATGAAACTAATATACTCTAAATTTACAAAATGGGTTTAGGAAAGGGAGCAGTACTATGGACCAGTGTCTAAATTTTCTTTTGCTGGCCGGGAAGTATACGATTGCGAAGAAAGGGACCCTTTTATTTGACATTTATGGATCTTTCCTCAGCTTTTGACCGAGTAAATAGATCCAAACTTTGGGGGTTGATATTAAAATTAGAAGTGGATAAGAATATTGTAAATTTCCTGACTGACCTACATCGGGACCTAACAGCTAAAGTGAGATTTGATCAAAAGGGAAACCTTATACAAGGCATCCACATTATAAAAGGAGTCAGACAGGGATGCATCTTAGCCCCACTAATATTTACTTTATACATTAACAATCTTGACTCTGCTCTAGTGGGAGCTAGTAGAGACATCCCATGTGTGGGGGAGTGGTTAATTATGGGTCTATATGCGGATGATGCTGCCCTACTAGCTAGAACAGCGATTGGCCTACAGCGCCGTTTAACTTCCGTTGCCGATTTTATGAGATCATTGGACCTAGATGTGAATTTTTCTAATTCTCACACAATGATTATGGGCCTTATGCCCAGAAAACCTAAAATGCACTATTGTGAAGGAAATGTGATATCAAGGGTTACATCATTTACATACGTAGGTGTTTTATTGGATGAAATTGGTACCTGGGTACCGCAAATGAAAGCAAAAAGAAATGTAATGGCCAGATCTACCGTGGTGGTCCTCTACTTTGCACGTACATTAGGGGCAAAGCCAATGCAGGCAATGTTAAATATATATAGGTCCAAATACATTGCTATATCAAATTTTGGCTCTGACATATGGGGATAAAGAGAAGTCAGGGATATCCAAATAGTAGAAAATACATTTTTAAGAAATTTGATAGTTGTGCCACAATCAACATCTTCCTATATAACTTACTAAAAAAACTGGCATAGGCTTTGAGTCAGATTTAATCGGAATGGCACCTTTGCTCAAATGGAGAGCAATTTGGATAGACCCTGAGCTAGGAATGAATTGCGAAAATATTCGCAACTGCCTAGCACTAGATCGAGCAAGTAGTGAAAAGGCTTGCAACGAAATAAGGAAGTCCTGAGTTATTTAACTCCCAGATAAACTCTTGAAAGTAGATATGCTGTTGGCTAAGAATACGTACCTGCAGTTGGCACAGATGGAAAGAGAGGCCAGGGAATTGACAAAACCATTGGAACCAGCACATCAATTGTTAATAACTTTGAGTGCAATTGAACCCTTTCTAAATGTAGGAACAAATCAGCATCACCCTTTCCGTTTAGTGAGGTTTAGATTTAACCTGGATGCACTTATTACTTGCCAAACCAAAGGGATGGAAAAAGATTGAGGACCTGGGTGTTTGTACATGTGATCATTTTTCTACCCAAGACTCGTTGCACTTTGTTTTATTCTGCAAGCATTTTTTGAACATTTGGAAACGGTCTATTTTACCAATTTTAAGGGGTAACCGATTTTTTCAGGCAAGGCCTGCTTTCATATAATTACAAATGTTGACCAATGTGTGGGAACTTTTTAATATAGCTAGCTTTTTAACAGCAGCAGAATAAGGAATAAGAGAAGGATAGTTAAGAACTAGAACATGTTAATCAGTTTTTAAATAGTTTTAGTGAACAATAACATGAATTTTTGCATATTGATGATTAAGATGTATGATTATTTTATTTTGTTGGTATTTGTGCCACATCAGTATCTTAAATTGCTTTTATGTAGTATGCTTTTATAGTTTTAAGTAACCGAACAAAGTAAATTTGAATGACTGACTTCTTCTAACTTGTATAGTTTCAAGGGATGTGTCTGTATGTGTGGGCTTTGATGGCAAGGTTTTGGTTGCGACCCGAAGGTAAACTTGCAAGATGATCTAGAAGATGTACCTGCATTCCCCAATATACTCTCCTTTCCACACAAATGCATATGTTGTTCTATTTACACTACCAAATCCATAACAGCGGTACACAGGAAATTAAAATGGCCTCAATCCAACTCATCCTTCATGAGGTCCTGCAAGCGTCCCCGGAAATGAACACCCAGAGCATGATTGTTCCGGAGAACTAGGGCTATAATTTGTTTGAATTCATCAATATATTCAATCACATATTGGTTCCCCCACTGATGAAGATCCAATAAATCACTTTTGGTGACCTGCTTGGGCCTTTGTCTCTGGATAGTCTTCCTTTAAAACCGCAATAGCTCAAAAAGGCAAAGCTGAGGATTGGTCAACCTGGGTCTACCCCAGAGGTCATGATCTCCAGTGATGCTTCCCAGAACATAGTCAATTATTATTATTATTATTATTATTATTATTATTATTAAGGCTTTTATATCGCGCTCTATTACTAAGAAAATAGTATCCTGGCGCGTTGAAGGCAGAGCAGACTAAGTGAGCGTAAATATCAAGGAATACCAGGAGTGGGGGAGTTTAGGCTATAATATTAAAGAGATGGGTTTTTAGACTCTTCTTAAAGGAACAGAGAGTCGGTGCAGTTTTTACATGAAGGGGTAAAGTATTCCAGGATTTCGCTGCTCTCACTGAGATCGATTGACCGCCAAGTCTGCAATATTTAAATTTGGGGACAGCCATTTGGCACAAGTTGGCCGAGCGTAAAGGGCGATTAGGAACATACAGGGAGAACCTATTTCTCAGGTAGACAGGCCCAGTGAGATGTATGGCTCGATACGCCAACACTAGGATTTTAAACAAAATCCTGTGGGCAACAGGAAGCCAGTGCAAAGCACGAAGAAGAGGTCGAGCACTGGAACGCCTTGGGACATTGAACAGAAGTCTGGCGGCGGCGTTCTGAATAACCTGAAGTCAGTGAATCAGATAAGCCGGTAGGCCAGAAAACAGTCCATTAGCGTAGTCTAACCGAGAGAGTACTAATGCCCGTATGACAGTCTCTTTAGCTTCTTTCGGTAATAGAGGGAAAAACCTGCGCACAGTTTTTAAAGTGAAAAAACAGACTCCAGTGATTTTATTTATATGGTCTTCAAACTTAAGGTTCTTACCGAACCAAACCCCCAAATTCTTCACTGGGCCCGAAGCAGCTTTTGGAGGGGGTAGGTCGGTGGGCCAGAGATTTATAAGAAATGTGACTGCACTGGTCATTAACTGTTAACTAATACCTGGTGGAGTAATGCATCCCTTTTGCACTTACTGGGCATAGGGAGAGCCAGGGACGAATCCATAGAAGAATAAAGGATACAACCCTTAGTCAATGGATAAACCCATAACTGTCTATTTCTAGGGCCTCCGTTTGGTTTTATAAAACCTGAACATGTGTGATAGTAAATTGTAATTATTTGATGATTTGATGACACAAGTAAAAATGTACTGAACACTTTAGAATTGGACAAGCTAAACACTGCAGACCTCACTCAGGCACCGCAGTCATGGTGTGGTTACTCCAGGCCTGGACAATCTCCTCAGTAACCTGTCTCATTCAAATCCAAGCCAGTAATCGCACTAAACTGCAGATATACATTAAAATGTATGTATGTATGTATTTATTTATTTACTAATATAGCCTATCGATTCACAGTACTAGATACCAAACATGTAACTTTGTTACACATTTGAATCCACTAGACCAGTCCCTGTAAAGCCTGAGAGTATCTCGTTGGGATGGTGTGAGCACTGCCCTATATCCTTGCCCACCTGGATGAGAAAGGTTTCCTTCAATAAAGTAACAGGCATGGCTAAATGAAGACCCCTGATCCGACTGTGTGTTCAAAAGTCTGAAGAAGTTGTGGCCAGACACTGATTACTGCATACTCTTCTTTGTGTGGGTTTTTATTAAGCACTGAGTTTGGTGTTGGATTGGGGGAGTTTTTGGTGTCTTTAAAGAAGATTGATAAATCCGCTAGAAGCTGCTCACTTGGGTCGGGTGTTTTTAACTGTTTTTGTGGTGATAACGTGATGGCTCCAGGTGAGAGAAGTAAACTATGCTCGGCGGGTTGTGCAGTTGCCTGTTCCATTGGGCTTATTGTGTTTTGGGATAGGACCGGCAGTTGAATATTATTTGTACAGACATTGGTAGTTTGGCCGTGGATTTGCGCATAGGTTAATTCACTAGGAAAAATCTTTGGGGGAGACGATGGCAACACCAATTTTTTTTTTGTTTTTTTTTTTAAATATTTTTTTATTTTCCAATTAAACACAATGTATAGACAGTGCAACATAATAATTTCCTATATAATTAGCAAACGTTAAGAATAACTGAGCATTACACATAACATTGGAAAAAGACATTACAGCACTTCATCTTGATCCGATACAACATAATAAATCACCCAATACATACATAAACAAACCGGAAAAATAAAATTACTACTATAATTAATACGCATTACAGTGCTTCAAAACTTGATCCAGCCAAACAAAGCAAATAACCCAATACATGAGCATTCCTAAAGATGTTACCCAGAACAATATCTTCTCATGATGTCCCAAATCCAGCCCGCCACCTACTAATGGGTTCCCATATTCTCAACCTCAATTGCCTTCCTCTCCTGCCTTTCCTTGCATATATAGCTTTTTCCAAATTATACGCTGCCAATAGATTAGCGAGCCATACTTGCATACCTGGTGGGTTCTTATCCAACCATGCCCTTGCTATGCAGAGCCTATATACAACCATGGCGACAAATATAAAGTCTCTCTCCAGAAAGGTATCCTCAGCAACTATTCCCAATAGTATTTGGGCAGGTTTAATGGTGATTTTCAAATCTAGGGATGAGTCCAAAAATCTCTCTATATCATTGATTAAGGAATGAAGCCGAGGATATAAGGCAAACATGTGTACTATGTCAGCATCTGGTGAGTTACAACGTGGGCTTGAAATCCCCGTAATGCCGCCCCACTTCGCTATTCTGGTTGGAGTGTAATAGAGTAGGTACAGAGTTTTGTAGTGTTGTGACTGCAATGGCGCAGAGCAAAGTATCGTTCTTCCTAAGTCCAATGACTCCTGGAACCATCCAACTTCTCCATCCAATTTCTCTGCCCACTTACGACCATACTTGTCCCTATAGTCCTGCTTTAATTCTGCGAGGCTTGCATAAAAACTACGTATTGAGCGATCTCCCCCTAGCCTAATCTTCTCCATAATATCCACTCTATTAAACCCGATCTGCCCACCTAGCTTCGCCCCCAGAAAACTCCTTATCTGCAGGAATTTAAAGAAATCCCGTCTATCTAATCCAAACCTCTCCATTAGCTCTGTAAACAGCACAAAGCCCGCTGAATTCATCACATCCCCTACCTGAACAATCCCCTTCGCTGCCCAACCCTCCATCGTCCTGTCCCCAAAATTTTCGGTGGAAAAGACCTATTTTTCAGCAACCTTGTATACCAGTTAAATCTCCCAATACCCACTTTTTCATAAGAGCAGTCCAGATCTTAATTCCAGCTTCCAATGTCTTCAATCTAGTTCTTTTATAATAACCAAACTCTGTACAATTTAAAAAACAATTTTCCACCTCCTCCCCCAAAACTGCTGCATAAACCCAATCAGAGCTGTCCGTCGTTCTCTGATCAAGGCCTGCCCCTCCAATCAGCCCTTGAAGGTATTGAATCGCGGCTGCCCAATATTATAACCTGAAGTCAGGTGCTCCCCACCCACCTCTCTCTCTAGGAAGGGTCATGAACCTATATGCTCTACAGGTTTTACCCTGCGCCCATATGAATCTGTTAAGGATAGCTTTCAGTGTATTGAACCATTGTACCTCGAAATAAAAGGGTATTGCCCTAAACAAATATAAGAATTTGGGCAGTATTAACATTTTAATAACATTTGTACACCCCACTAAAGAGAGATGCAAATTATTCAGTCGTTCCAAATCCAATTTTACCCTACTCATCAAGGGAGACATATTCCTCTGTACCACAGTACCCACATCCGCTGAAATTATTACCCCCAAATATACCGCCGAGCCCGCAACCCTTTGATCCGTACACCCCACAACATGTTGATTACAAACTATTTGGGTTTTAGCCCTATTTAGACTATAGCCCGAAACCTGTCCAAAATTAAGAGCCTCAGCTTCAACCTCTCTAGTAGCTCCCTCTGAGTTAGATGTCAAAACAGCCACATCGTCTGCGTAAGCCAAAGTTTTAGCCACGCAGCCCTTCAATCTCATTGGGGGGATCGCCTGATTACCTTCCAACCTACGCAAAAAAGGATCTAAATATAATGCGAAAAGAAGAGGAGATGAAGGGCAGCCTTGTCTGGTTCCTCTTTCTATCTTCGCTGCCGCTGAGTGTCCTCTGTTGACCCTAATTCTGGCGCTAGGGTTCTTATATAATGTTTGCAGTGCTTTAATAAACCGCTCCCCTATGCCACCCCATCTTAAAGTTTGCCATAGATATTCCCAGGAGACCCTATCAAATGCTTTCTCAGCATCTAAAAACAGTGCTGCCATAGGGTCTCCCAGGATACCAGCAGCGTCGAACATTATAATCACCTGCCTTGTGTGCACTGTAGTACCTTTGCCTGGTATAAACCCATGCTGTGAGCAAACTACCAAATTCTCAACAACCCCTGCTAATCTCTTAGCCAGCATTTTCGAATAGACTTTAGCATCCGCGTTCATCAGCGTAATCGGTCTATAAGACCCTGGTTGAGTTGGGGGTTTCCCTTTTTTTAGAATTACAATAATATCAGCTCCACCCCATGAGTCAGGTACTGCCTCCCCAGTTTGAGCTAGCTTCATAACCCCAAACATATCAGGCCCCAGGGCACTAAAGAAAGTTTTATAAAATTCAACCGGGATCTGGTCCTGGCCCGCAGACTTTCCAGGAGAAAGAGTGCTCAATGCCATTAATAACTCCTCCATCTGAAAGGGTAGTTCCAGCTCCTCCTTGTCTTCCTCCACCATACATGGCGGGATAATGCCACTTAGATAACTTTCAATCTTCTCTACCTCTCTTAAGCTGCCCTCCTGGTATAACTGCGCATAGAACCGCCGGAACACCTCCCTCACTCCTTCTGTATCTTGGATATTAACTCCCTGCTCATCCCTGATTTCCATAATATCCGCAGCTGCCAATCTCTGCCTAGTGCGGACAGGTAGCAAGTGTCACACTTTCTCACTGAGCTCATATGCTCCTTCTTTCCTAATTAAATAGTTGTCTGCTGCTTTTTTAGCTATATGTTCTGTTGTTGTGGCTTTTAATGAAACAATTTTAAGTAGATGTTGTTCCAATGAAAGCTGATCTTCTATAGCTACTCCCAATTCCTCTTCTACTTTCAGCAATTCTCTATTTATCTCCTTAATTCTGTCTTTTTCCTTTTTCTGAGATGAGAGTACAAAACTCAGGGTCTCTCCCCAAACCCCTGCCTAAAGGCATCCCAAACCACCCCTGGTGGTGCCGTACCTCTATTAATATCCCAAAACCCCTTGATCCAACCCTCCATATACCTCCTACACCCCTCATCCCTCAAAAGTGCTCTTTCAAATGTCCATTGTGCTTCCTTCCTCACCCCTTGGCCTATCTTGATAGTTAAAATAACCGGGCTATGATCCGACACCACTCGCGGTTGTTTTTCAATCTGCGCCCCCCCCCCATCAAGGAGCCCGAGATCATAAAATAATCCAGCCTAACAAGCACTCTGTGGGGAGCTGAATAAAATGTGCTGGCATCTCTATTTGGAAGAATCTTAATCCATGGATCAGTCAACCAGTTGTGGGCAGCTAGCCCTACTATAGCCCTATAGGTTTACTTTTTCCTACCTGCATAATGACCACCTGCCTGTAAGAATGAACTCGAGGGATCATCTATAATAAAATCCCCACAAAGTACAATTGGTTCTGACCACTGTGCTAACTCCGCATCCAAGTAATGAAAAACCTCAGGATCGTCTTCCGTTGACCCTTAGACTGTAGCGAGGGTGAATTTATCACCTTTAAAACTTAGTTCCACAATCACCCATCGACCCCACTGATCTTCCTTCTTTCTTATTACCACCACATCCCTACTTCTACCTAAAATTGCTACCCCCCTGTTTCTAGACCCTTGTTTAGAATTGGCCAGCACCGCAAACCCTAAATGCCCCAAAAGGTAATTTTAGATGCCTCCACGTGTGTTTCTTGCAAACATACTAAATCTAATCTCAACAATCTCAAAAGTCCAGCCACCCTAAGCCTTTTAGCAGAGTCGTTCAAGCCACAAACGTTTATAGTGACAATTCTACAGCTCATTTAAGGAATATCATACATTTCCCCTAGTCTGTGAGACCATACATAAACCGCTGCTTCAAATTCTTACTAATGTGCTGAATTAACCCAATAATGTGTGTGTTACACTGTCCAACCCTGTGTCGTACTAAACATTGTACACTGTTTCCTCTACATTTTTTATCCCCCCCTGACCCCCTTAACCCTCCCTGTCCCACCTTCCCCTCCCTTCCTGACCCCCCTCTCCCCCCCCTTTACAGGCAAATAGGTCCATCGGACCTATGTGTGATCGCTGCAGACCGTGGCTGTCGCTAGCCACCCCCCGACCCCTCCACAAACCCCTATATTCCCCTGTATCCCCCATGTGCCTATCCTCCCTTTTCCCATTTTACTTCTCAGTTACAGTGCTCCGTGCTCCTTTTAATGTATAAGCCAGTAGGATAAATTTAAGAGCTTCAACCATTCTTCTGCTGTTTGAGCTCTTCCAAGAACTGCTGAGCCTTAACCTCTGACCAAAACATTAGCACCTTCCCTCTTACGACCACCTTCAGTCTTGCTGGAAATAACAGGGTTTGGTGCTAGATTGGGTGAGTTTTTGGTGTCTTTAAAGAAGATTGATAAATCCGCTAGAAGCTGCTCACTTGGGTCGGGCGTTTTTAACTGTTTTTGTGGTGATAACGTGATGGCTCCAGGTGAGAGAAGTAAACTATGCTCGGCGGGTTGTGCAGTTGTCTGTTCCATTGGGCTTATTGTGTTTTGGGATAGGACCGGCAGTTGAATATTATTTGTACAGACATTGGTAGTTTGGCCGTGGATTTGCGCATAGGTTAATTCACTAGGAAAAATCTTTGGGGGAGACGATGGCAACACCAAGTTTTGGATGATGGGTGATTGTTGGAGATCCAATGGCTGTATGGGGTCGAGGCATGGGCTTGGAGCAGACTGTGGGCCCGCCAGCTGGAATTCCAAATGGCCTAATACTTCTATGTCCACCACGGAAGGCTTAGGCAGCTGACCGAGTGGCGGCTGGGCTTGACGATTTATGTTAAGATTCTGGTTGCAATTTACGTCTCCCCCATGATCCCAGGACTGAACGCTAGGTGAAGATCCAAAGATATAGCCTCCAGAGGGTTGGACCAACTTTTTGCTTTCAAAAGACCAAAGTTGGGGGGAAGACGAGTGCTGGAAGGATGCGCTTAATTCAGCTGGTTCGGACGGGGCTCCAGGCCCCCTTCCCTCCGAAGATTGTGAAGGTTGTGACTGCCGATGAAGGGATGAGGTGCTGGTTGTTGGAACTTTTTAAAAATAATTCAGCAAGGTCGAGGGTTTTAAGACTTTTGACCTATCCGTAATGCTGTCTTTGTATGGGTCTATACCATCGGTTGATGGTGGTTTTGCCGCTTTTGCTGTTTCTTGCGGGGTTCTGGGTGTTTTTTGACTGGCCGGGTGGGGCTCCTCTGCCAGAACAGGCTGTTTGGGTCTTCTCGGTTTAGGGACCGCTGCAGCCTTCCTTACTTTTCCTGATTTCATGGTTCCTGGTTGAAAGGAAGTGCCTGGTTCCAAATTTTCGAATTTTCCGAGCTCCGAGTGCAGAGCACGAGGCACAGAGCACTGCAAGGGGGGTAGAGTTTTAGCTTTAGATGTCCTGTCCCCAGCAGGCGTAATTGGCAGGGTAGTAGGTGAAGTCGCCCCCCCTTGGCGAGCTGGAGGGGTTCTGCAGTGTGATGTGGCTTTTCCCCCCACCCGCGCCACTGTGGGTGCTAATGCTGATGCTAGGTCTAAGGCTAGGTCTAAGGCACCCCCCCGCTCAGCAATACCCACCCACCCAAGGCGCTGACCCGCAGCGGCCCTCACACACCGCCCCCCTCACGCCCTATCCGGGGCCAACCAGCGACCGCACAATTGAGTAGTACGACCAGGCTGACTCACAGGATGGACAGAGGGGGCAGCAGAGCTGGCCGCCGCTGGGCTGGGCCTGAGCAGGGCACAGGGTATGAAGGCGGGGGGTGGGCCCCAGAGCTGGAGGCGACGGCCCGACAGCTGGGCAGGCTGGCGAACAGAGGCCACAGTGAGAGCGCGGCGTGCAAGCCGGTGGGAGCCGGACTGGGCAAGGTAGCAAGGTACAAGTAGCAAAATAGCAACCGGAGCAAGAGAGCCAGAGAATAAGAAGGGAACTACAAGAAGGCAGCACTTAGACACTTAAGCAGCACTAGAGACGACTGCTAAGGCCAGGACGGAGCAGGCAACTCGCAGTAGCGTGCTGCTGTGGGGGGGTCAATTAGGGCGAGAGCGTCCCGCGGCACAACAAGAAGGCAGGCAGCAGGCCTCTCAAACCGCAGCCCACACCCCAGCACAGGCTTAGCTCAAGCGCGTTGCGTTGCGCATTACTTAGCGGCCGTCGGCTGACTTACCGATCGGCACCTGCTTTACCTCCGTTTCCTGCCTCCGACCGTCAGCGGCAATATCTCATCCCCCTGCGGCCCCCCGGCTCTCTGCCCTCTCCCTCCGGCTCCCGAGCAGCTCACGCTCGCGCACCCACCGCTTTCCTGCTTCTCCACGCTTACCTGCTGCTGACTCGCTTACGCTTCCGTTAGTGGGGCGTGGCCTGTCGACGGGAATCTCTGCAATCAGCAATCTGCACCTTTCGATCTAGGCTGACCTGTTTTCAGTGGGTTTTTTTTAGAATTTCAGTGTTTTTTTCTACCAGGCATATTATCAAGAATGCCGTTAAAATTTTCGCCGCTTTAGCGGCAGGAAACTGCTGCTAAAGCGGCAATAATGGGCTTGATAATATGCCACTGGAAAGGCGGGATTTTTCACTAGAATCAGAATAGCATTTTCTAGAATCCCGTCACAGGTTGACTAGACCTTTTTATCTGTCATAGTGTGTAGAAGGCAATCTATCATAACAGTACAATGTCAACCAGAACAATCCCCATTGCTTTCCCCAAAGGACCACGGACTAATGATTGAGTTTAAAGGTTTATTACAAAGCCAAAAACAGTTGAATATGTAAACACCGCAGCAAAAGATTCAGAAGGTAAACAGGCACTAGTACAAACATAATTTTACGGAAAAGTCTTAATCGACTTAGAAGCAATACAAGAATAAGTTCCAAAATCATCAGGCTAACAAAGATTGCTATGATCTGAGTTTTAGTAGGCATCAGAAAAGAAAAGGAATCAATTCGGATTAAGCTGTCCCTACACTATACTAAGTGACATCCCTACTTAACAAGTTCCCTCATATCAAAGGTGTCAGCCGTGGTGACTTCCAAAGAAGTACACTCACTTTGTTCGGACTTAGCCTAAGAACCCCTCTCGCATAGCAAAGCTCTCTGCCTGACCAACATCTTCCTTCGCCCTCGTGCGCCTCTACTCTGACTCTCCTTCGGGGTGCTGTCCCTAATACAAAACCCCACAATATGGACGACACGCCCTGAGGTACGCCCCTCTCAAAAGTATTAACTTTCAGCTATTTTCATTTTGACATCTTCATCCTCGTCCGTTGAAAATCGTCCTTGGGTCCCAGCGCTCTCTTCTCTTGAAGTTGCTTCCCTAAATTCCGCAGTCACTCCTCCATGTCTGATACTACCACCCTAACGCTCATACACAATGGGCCCTTCTTCTACAATCTCTAGTTAACCTTGCACCTGCAAAGGAATGCACATAAATCGATTCACAGTTCCATGCTACTTGCAATTAATTTTCTAAAGCAACCTTCTAGAGAAGACATTTCCATGATTTAACGTCAAGTGAAACATGCTCCGTTCGGCCTACACAGTCTTTCTCCCCATCTGGGCCTCTGCACGTTTCTGGGTATCACATCCTAACATGAGCAAATACATTTTCGTTCATTAGGCCTTCATCATTATAGCAAGAATACATTTTCTAAACACATTTTCTAACTTAAGCACGTCTATCTCGTTACATGAAAACAATAATGAATTTCTAATAGAGCAGCTCGATACTCTAATGACTTATTGAGCACCTCTTAATTGTATTAATACTTCACTTCAAACAATATTTCTAAGTTAACATGACATTAGTACTTTCAAAACACTTTACGTTACAGCTATGTAAATTCTGGCACATGGTTTCATACCTCTACATCACATTTAAACATGATTATAGTCCTTTATATATGTGGGTGCTGATTATTCATGAATATGGTGCACCCCTACAATTTCTAACTCAGTTTTGCGCTCTCTCACCCTTGTGCATTCCCATAGCAGCCCATGATCTGGTGTGAACATGGGCTTCTATGGGATTTCACAAGGGCATATGATCAAGCCCATAGTCGCTGCTTTAGAGGCAGTTTCCTGCTGCCGCTAAAGCTGCGAGAAATTTAACGCCGTTCTTGATAATATGCCCCTAAATCTTTTGAAGTCAGTGCTTATTAGTGTTCTTTCAGCTGCCTAGCCTAAAACATAGACTAACACTGTGTTTTTCTGTGTTTACAAAACATGTTTTTTTTGCAATGATTGGTATAAAGCACATATTTAATGTAAAGGAGAACTATTGCAGGGTATGTAGTGTATTCCCATTGACAGTGTGTCCAATGGACTTATGATAAACTCTTTGAGGCATAGAAACTCTGTGTATTGCACTCTCATGCATACATCATTACCATCTTTACAACTCTTTACCTCTCACACTCTCTGTCAAGAATCTGTTTACATGACTATTAATGGATTAAAAAAGTAAGAGTGCAATATTCAATTATTTAAATAAACAAATTCCTGGACCAAAGTTTGGGGTCATCCACCTACTCCTTACTGAATATTATGACACTGTAGGGGTGATCAACCTTGCCAACAGCACAGTACCTTGTGCAACCTTTAAAAGTTTGAATTACACCACATTCATTTGTTTCCCTGCATTCTAAGGCACGAAAAAACATAATGATTTAAAGCCTTCTCGCTACTGCTTTTTTGCACTACCTGCCAGCCTACATTAAGGTGGTGTTGCTGCTGTATGGTGTTGAGATAGAAAAGTCCTCTGCATGATAAAGACGTGTACCCCTGCCCTGAGTGCCCACTGGTACTGGTGTCTTGATCCCTAATGCTGATTCTTTTGTCACTGACTTCATTGCATCACCGCCGTTTTGTTGGGCACTGGGCACACCAGGGGACTCCATCCCCCAGAAACTTTAGCGGCGAGAGGCGCCTACTCGCTACTTTCGCACCAGGAGGCGCATTCAAAGCTGTTCCTGCAGCGCAGGATGTTTTCAATGCATCACCGCTGTTATGTTGGGCACTGGGCACGCCAGGGGACCCCATGCCCCAGAAACATAGGGCCGGGAAGTGCTGACTCGCTACTTTTTGCGCCAGGAGGTGCATTCAAAGCTGCTCAGGGCTCAGGCAGCACAGTACACACTCAGACAGGCCGGGGCAAGCCCGGGCCAAGGGCAGGCCCATCTGCACCCATCAGTGGCTGACCGAGGCCAAGCTGGGCCACCCCTTTTCCATGAAGAAGCCATCATGGGTAAGCATAAACTCCTGTGCTCTAATGATAAAGACAGAAGCAAAAGTACCTCGCAATTGTGCCTCCATTATATCCAACCTAACAACTGCTGTGGGAGCCATAACACCTGAGATTCATAATGTAGTGGCGCAGTTGGGTTTGAGAAACGAGATCGTTTCTAGCAATACTCCCCCTTGATGTAGCGTAACCCCAGAAACAGACACTTGTTGAGCCTGTAATGGGGGTTTTTGACTACTCTGTTTAATCAAATTCTGTCGAACTCACATCAGTTTTGAGCTGGTGGAAGTCTGGAAAACAATGCTCTTATGGCACAGATCAAAGCTCCTAATAAGAAAAGGAGGTAGAAAGGTTTAAAGCCAGGGCCCAATACAAAGTAATTGGCAACCGAGGAGGAGCTTGGGAGACACTTGACTTTGAAAGAGCGGCCACTTACTAATACAACAACCACAGACTTAATTCTATCTCATATTGACACACTTTTTGAGACACTCAGGGCAGAGTTATTTCACTGTTTGAAATTTGGAGTAGATGGTATACTGAAGAAGCTATCCAGCTTAGAGAGTAAATTGGATGGCGTGGTTGGATCTAATTCTATGCCTGGGGAGAAGGGTGAAAATGTTACAGGTAGTGATTTATCCAGTACCCATAATACACAACATACTCATAAGGTGACTCCTTTGGGGAAGATTGTCCCAGTACCTCACACTCAGGGCCCCGTAAATCCAATGAGCTTACCTCAGGATACAAAATTGGTACCAGACAGCTAGACAGTAAAGGAATCCAATGGAGGTCTGAAACCACGCTTATGGCTGAATCGGGGAAATTACATATACAAGGGTTTGCTAACCAAGATAGGCTTCACCTACCTCCTGAGGCCACGCCATTGGTAATAGTTTTGATAGGGGTACCCCCGCTCAAGAAAAATATCACAGAATCATCTAAAGAGCTTATTTGTTAAGCCAAATTTTGGTGTAAAACACATTCTGAAGGGGGGTTTAGATCATTCTCACATATTATAATGGCTAGGCGGGTAGGATGGGTTGGTTACTGCCCCAAACAAAAAGAGGGAGATTGTGTTATTATTAATTTTGATAGGAAAGATGTAGTTGGGTGGATCTTTCAGGGGGACCAACACTGTAGCCCAGGTGGAATCACTGCATTACGATTGGGTGTTTTCTATCCCCCATAAATGGTTGAGTGGACTAAAACCCCAAATGCTCTCTTAAGACAAACACCAGGAGAAGGAAGTTATGAGCTGGGAACTAGAACTAAGACCAGTGGTGGTTATCCTCCTCCGACGAGGATGAGTGGGCATTCCGTAGCCCACTCACCTTTGGTGGATGTCACAAGAGAAAGGGCCATTGATAGTAGGTTGGAATTAGTAAACAGATTTAGTCTGTTGAGCCAGCTGGAGAGTAATGATTGACTCACCAATTGTTCCCCCATAAATAGGCAGGTAACTGGTAGCAGGCAGGGATCTTACAATCAACCCAACTTGGGAGAAGAATCTAGTAGGGTAGGGCAAGCCACAATACTTAGCTGGAATATAGCAGGGCAAAGAAATAAAATGGATGATGTTATGTGGAACAGTCTATTGAGGGAGCATGATGTGATTGGGCTCATGGGAAATCAATATATTTTCTGGTTGGGTAGTTGCACAACTTCTTTTGAACCTGCAAGGCCATCTTTAGCTGGTAGGCCAAAAGTTGGTTTAACAACCCATATTTAATTAAAGGTTATAGCTAACCATCGTAAACTGGATACAAGGGTCAGTAAATTATTTAGCGGTTGAAATCATGCCTATTAATACATCTATGGTACTAATTGTTAATCTTTATAATTAATTTGATAGAATTTCTGCAAATGAACATCTGTGTAGTCTTAATCGTTTTGTTTGAGTTTTATAAGGACAAACAAGTCACACCTTATTCGGTCATCATTTCAGGAGATTTTATTATACATTTATGTTTAAGGAACTGTCATGTTACTGATAGCTTAGGGCCTGGCAAGTATGCAGAGACACAATTCGAACACTCACAACAAGAAGAATTCTTAGAGGATACAATAGCGGAATTTGGTCTATTGTATCCCAATGGTCTATGTGGCAAGGATGATATTCCATCTTTTAAGGGTAGAGGAAAGAACTCCAACATTGATTATATTTTTATCAACACTGTTTTGGAACCCTATGTTACAGCATACAAGGATATGTGGTCACAGTTTAGTGATCATAACCCTATACATCTTATATTGGCAGGAGGAATCAAGATCAACCCTGAGACCAATAGATGTGTCTCTACTTTAGTTGTTAAAACAAAAGACCAAGGTCGTAGACTTAAGTAGGGTAAGGTCATTCCGGACGAGTTTTGTAATGATCTAGTTAATAATGTGGGAATAGAGATAGATCTTTGTCTAGATTATATGATAGGTAATAGCAAGATTCTTACAGCCTAAGTAGAAATATGTAATCAGGGGGCAAGAGCCCTTACATATTCATGTAAGGAATTCCCTTATAGAGGAGAGAGGTGTTGGTTGCTTTAAAACATAAACCACAAGATAAACTTTTTATAGCCACCCTCAGGAAAATCTATAATTTGGCGATACACACACGTAAACTGGAATTCAAACATGAGACACGGAACGATTTACTGTCCATTGATGCAATCAGGAAAAGCGTCAAGTTTTAGGACATTGTCAATAAACAATTTTTTTCAGATGATAATGGTAGTCCGTTGGATTGTAATATCCCAGAGGAGGAGTGGTTTAACCATTTCAAACATATTTATGGTGATCAGGGGGACCATGGACCCTCAGGTACATCAAATGTACTTGAGGATTATTCTTTGATTTTACAGATAAAGATGTAGCTGTGACAATCGTTCAAATGTCAAGTAATAAAGCTCCAGAACCAGATGGTGTCCCGGCTGATCTTTTTAAAACCAATGTAACATTATGGTCCTAACTATTAGCCAACGATTTTCATATGGCCTGTAAATTTGGCCTGCCTAGATCATGGTCCCAGTCAGTTATTGTCCCGGTCTTCAAAAAGGGGAAAAAGAGGAGACCCACGATGATATAGGCCAATATCACTGATAGATTCTGCAGTGAAAGTATTAGGAAGAGTTGTCCTAGTTAAACTCACTGATTGATTGAATGAAACTAATATACTCTCAAATTTACAATATGGGTTTAGGAAAGGGAGCGATACCATGGACTAGTGTCTAAATTTTCTTTTGCTGGCCGGGAAGTATACGATTGTGAAGAAAGGGACCCTTTATTTGGCATTTATGGATCTTTCCTCAGCCTTTGACTGAGTAAATAGATCCAAACTTTGGGGGCTGCTATTAAAATTAGGAGTGGATAAGAATACTGTAAATTTCCTGACTAACCTACATCGGGACCTAACAGCTACAGTGAGATTTGATCAAAAGGGAAACCTTATGCAAGGTATTCGCATTATAAAAGGAGTCGGACAGGGATGCATCTTAGCCCCAGTAATATTTACTTTATACATTAACAATCTTGACTCAGCTCTAGTGGGAGCTAGTAGAGACATCCCATGTGTGGGGGAGTGGTTAATTATGGGTCTATATGCGGATGATGCTGCCCTACTAGCTAGAACAGCGATTGGCCGACAGCGCCTTTTAACTTCCGTTGCCGATTTTATGAGATCATTGGACCTAGATGTGAATTTTTCTAATTCTCACACTATGATTATGGGCCTTATGCCAAGAAAATCTAAAATGCACTATTGTGAAGGAAATGTGATATCAAGGGTTACATTATTTATATAATTAGTTGTTTTATTGGATGAAATTGGTACCTGGGTACCGCAAATGAAAGCAAAAAGAAATGTAATGGCCAGATCTACCGTGGTGGTCCTCTACTTTGCACGTACCTTAGGGGCAAAGCCAATGCAAGCAATGTTAAATATATATAGGGCCAAATACATTGCTGTATCAAATTATGGCTCTGACATATGGGGATATAGAGAAGTCAGGGATATCCAAATAGTAGAAAATACATTTCTAAGAAATGTGCTAGCTGTGCCACAATCAACATCTTCCTATATAACTTACCCAAAAACTGGCATAGGCTTTGAGTCAGATTTAATTGGAATGGCACCTTTGCTCAAATGGATAGCAATTTGGATAAACCCTGAGCTAGGAATGAATTGCGAAAATATTCGCAACTGCCTAGCACTAGATCGAGCAAGTAGTGAAAAGGCTTGCAACGAAATTAGGAAGTCCTGAGTTATTTAACTCCCCACATAAACTCTTGAAGGTAGATATGCTGTTGGCTAAGAATACGTACCTGCAGTTGGCACAGATGGAAAGAGAGGCCAGGGAATTGACAAAACCATTGGTACCAGCACATCAATTGTTAATAACTTTGAGTGCAATTGAACCCTATCTAAATGTAGGAACAAATCAGCATCACCCTTTCCGTTTAGTGAGGTTTAGATTTAACCAGATGCACTTATTACTTGCCAAACCAAAGGGATGGAAAAAGATTGAGGACCTGGGTGTTTGTACATGTGATAATTTTTCTACCCAGGACTCGTTGCACTTTGTTTTATTCTGCAAGCATTTTTTGAACATTTAGAAACGGTCTATTTTACCAATTTTAAGGGGTAACCGTTTTTTTCTGGCAAGGCCTGCTTTCATATAATTACAAATGTTGACCAATGTGTGGGAAATTTTTAATATAGCTAGCTTTTTAACAGCAGCAGTCATAATAAGGAAAAAGAGAAGGATAGTTAAGAACTAGAACATGTTAATCATTTTTTAAATAGTTTTAGTGAACAATAACATGAATTTTTGCTTATTGATTATTAAGATGTATGTTTATTTTATTTTGTTGGTATTTGTGCCACATCAGTATCTTAAATTGCTTTTATGTAGTATGTTTTTTTAGTTTTAAGTAACCGAATAAAGTGAATTTGAATGCCTGACTGACTTCTTCTAACTTGTATAGTTTCAAGGGATGTGTCTGTATGTGTGGGCTTTGATGGCAAGGTTTTGGTTGCGACCCGAAGGTAGACTTGCAAGATGATCTAGAAGATGTACCTGCATTACCCAATATACTCTCCTTTCCACACGAATGCATATGTTGTTCTATTTACACTACCAAATCCATAACAGTGGTACACAGGAAATTAAAATGGCCTCAATCCAACTTATCCTTCATGAGGTCCTGCAAGCGTCCCTGGAAATGAACATCCAGAGCATGATTGTTCCAGAGAACTATGGCTATAATTTGTTTGAATTCAGCAATATATTCAATCAAATATTGGTTCCCCCACTGATGAAGATCCAATAAATCACTTTTGGTGACCTGCTTGGGCCTTTGTCTCTGGATAGTCTCCCTTTAAAACCGCAATAGCTCAAAAAGGCAAAGCTGAGGATTGGTCAACAGGGGTCTACCCCAGAGGTCATGATCTCCAGTGATGCTTCCCAGAACATAGCCAATTATGGAATGATTTATAAGAAATGTGACTGCACTGGTCATGAACTGTTCACTAATACCTGGTGGAGTAATGCATCCCTTTTGCACTTACTGGGCATAGGGAGAGCCAGGGACGAATCCATAGAAGAATAAAGGATACATCCCTTAGTCAATGGATAAACCCATAACTGTCTATTTCTAGGGCCTCCGTTTGGTTTTATAAAACCTGAACATGTGTGATAGTAAATGGTAATTATTTGATGATTTGATGACACAAGTAAAAATGTACTGAACACTTTAGAATTGGACAAGCTAAACACTGCAGACCTCACTCAGGCACCGCAGTCATGGTGTGGTTACTCCAGGCCTGGACAATCTCCTCAGTAACCTGTCTCCTTCAAATCCAAGCCAGTAATCGCACTAAACTGCAGATATACATTAAAATGTATGTATGTATGTATTTATTTATTTACTAATATAGCTTATCGATTCACAATACTAGATACCAAAAAGGTAACTTTGTTACACATTTGATTCCACTTAACCAGTCCCTGTAAAGCCCGAGAGTACCTCGTTGGGATGGTGTGAGCACTGCCCTATGTCCTTGCCCACCAAGATGAGAAAGGTTTCCTTCAATAAAGTAACAGGCATGGCTAAACCCTGATCCGAGTATAGATTGTTGACATTTAATTTATGGGGTGTTTGTCATAATCTAGACTTCTATCACAGTGACTCAGAACGACATCGACCGCACAATTACACCAAATTTTCAATAAAAGTAAATGGCCAGTGGCGGCTAGTATGGTCCGGGGTTGAGGGCAGGGGGAATATAACATCTCTGCACAGCCACCGTCTCTCTTCCGCTTCTCTTCCTGACACGAGGAAGCAGGCTCCCCTAAGCCAATCACGATTCTGCTGTCACAGGCATGACAACAGAGTCATGATGGGTTTGAGGGGCCTGGTTTGGCGCTCCGTGCCCTTTGACCATCCAAACACACTACTTTGGGGGGTAAGCCTGAGCTGGCTTACAATTGCTGAGCTTTAGTCGAGACAAAACTATTCATTTTCCTTAAGGGTTCTAAAATAATCAGAATTAACAGTCAATTGGAGTGGGTAGTTTCCTATATTCCAGAAAAAAACGATCTAGTAACCACTGGCATGCCACTAAAGGACAGAATGTATAGGAAAGTGCAGTAAAAACAGATTGAGATGGAAAAGCACCAAGTGAGCGACAACATGCGTCGAATATATCTGTCACTTTCAGGGAAACAACGCATTAGAAACGCACGCATACATTATTAAATTACTGAATATAAAGCTTTATTTGTTGATTATTGTCTCTTTTACTCATGGTATAGCCGAATGATACAAGCCTTTCATTGGCTGGTTGGTCAATGGCGTTACTAAAGCGCACAGGATAATCATGGGTGAGTGAGCACGACAGTCGGTGAGAGAGAGGTGAGGTGACCGAGGTGCACGCGCCTAGAGATGTCGTGGCATGCCGGGACACAGGGACAGAGTTCTCTGTTTTTTCGGGCACAGTTAAGTGGACCGGCGCGCTCCGACTAATGTTTAATCAGGTCTGCGAATGATAGAACGAGCTGATCTCTTCACCTCATGTGATCCTCTTTCCTCCTGTCCTCACCATTGCCTTCACCCGCCCTCACCTCATTGGTCACTTGATGCCTTTTCATTCCCCAGTCATCCCACCTTCGTCTCATTCCGAGAAAGACAGTGAAGTGAGTGTGAGTGTATGTACGGGTACGTATGTTTAACAGTATGCTATCCCCTTTAACCAGTGGTCTCCAAACCGGTCCTGGAGGGCCGGATCCATGCCAGATTTTTAAAATGATAACATGTATCTCAATGGGGATATCCCAAAAATCTGGAATGGATCCGCCCCTCCAGGACCGGTTTGGAGACCCCTGCTTTTAACGGTTTGAATTCGGGGCACATGATGGGCCTCCCTGGGTTGCTGTTACAAGAATTAGAGATGCTCGCAGAAAGGGTAGTGTCACGTGTAAATGTGTCTTCTGATGTATTGCAAGTGTTTAATGGTGTAAACATTGTCTAATTCTTTTCTCGGGTGGGTGAACCCAAACAACCCTAGGGAGGGTATGGTCTGATGAAAGTGCCCGACTATGAGTTTCTCTTTAGAGTTTAAGCAAATTAATGTGAGGATTGTGCTACGAAGTACCTTGCTCCATCCTGATCCATTTCTATCATTTCTATCAGTGAAGCCAAATAGGAGAAAGGCTGGCCTCTATTAGCTCCCTTGCTCAGTGCAATTCCCAATAGGTATTTAAACACCCAGCTTTTAAAGATTACTAGCGACTTCAAGGTTCTGAGGAAGATTCACAAATGGCCAATACCATTGAAAGGCTATGGGCAGGATCACTGGTATTATGCGAATGTGCGGCCGCAGCGATTTTTGCATAATTGTAATTTTTCCACATTTGGCAGATAATCTATCATCTGCTCCATAATCTACAGATTTAAAAAAAAATAGATTCGAGCTCAGACTGTGCAAAGGTTACTAAAAGTGCAACAACGTATGTTGCCGCGCAGTGGAAGGCCCTTTGCAAAGGTTGACTGGTCACCGTTCTGTAGCTAATTGATATATTTGGGTGCTAAAGTGGTACTAATGAGCTGCATCCAATGCTCATACAGTGTTACCAAGTTTAAAAATGAGGAAATAATGAAGGAATACTATAACAAAATGTCTTGCATTATGCAGCATAATCCGGAGCTCTCAGGTCTGAGTACTGTGCTGAGAGGTGCCCCTGCATCTCGGGACCCCCCCCCCCCCCCCCCCCCCCCACTGTGGGGGCTGGTAGGGCCTGTGTTACACCACTAGTCTGGCTTAAAGATTTGATAAAAACAAGGACATAGTAGGACCTAGTGTGGAGATGGTGTGAAATGAGGGCAATGCTTGTGGTGCAGCGGAGTTACATAAAAGTAGCTGGGGCAATATTACCTTGTTTATACTGATGCAAAGGGTATTTTTGTATACAGTGGCTCTTTAAGATAATTTGTTGTTTTGAACTATTATCCCACCACAGTTGAAAAGCGGAGCATTCCCATCCAGTGCATTCTATTAGGCAGGGAACACACACGTCACTGACAATTGCAACTACATCAATTGCCTCCTTGTCTAAATCACTTGTGCCGTCACTTTCACATGGCAAACAGGATAAACAGTCTTTGAGCAGATTTCTGTTTCCTGGATTGTACAATATGTTAGAGCAATATTTTTGTAGTTTAGAGCATATTCTTGCTATATGAGCTGTAGATGTCAAAAGTTCCCAATCTATTTCAAGTGTATTCCCTTCCTGCTTCATTCAAGGTCCTAGGGACATAAGTCATAAGCCATTCATTATTTCTCACCTTCAGGATCAAAACTGCCTTCAAACTCGAAGAGTTGGCATCAAGAGCTAGGATTCACGCTATACCTCCCCAATAATATTAACAATGAGTTCCACACATATTATAAAACATTGTATGAGGCCCGCCAATACTCCATGCAGATGATCTGAGCACTATCTTGGCTCCAATACCTCTGCAGGCTCTAGATCCGGGACAGAAGAAGGAGTTGGGGGAACTGGTGACGGCTCATGAAATACAAGAGGCAATCCGGGAGATAACCACTGGGAAGACACTGGGACCAGATAGATTACCAGCGGAACTTTATTTGTGGAACAAAAATTAGCCACCAAATTAGAGGCATTATATGAGGAAGCGTGGCAGAACAACTTACTACTGGCATTTCACGAGATGCATTGGTGATACCCCTCCCAAAAACAGAAACAGTAGGAGCAAGAGTACACGTGTTTAGACCTCTTTCCATGCTAAATGCTGATTTTAAAATCCTGAGTAAGGTCTTAGCAAGACGAATATTTCCACACATGACGTTGCTCATACATAAAGACCAAAGTGGGTTCATAATATCAAGGGACATGTCAACCAATATCTTAAAACTTTTCCATGTTCTGCTTCATTCCGATAGAGTCCACTACCCTGAGGCATTCATAATGTCAGTGGACTTGGGAAAGGCCTTCGATTCTGTGAGATACATTTTTCTCTGTGTCACAGTGACCAAAATGGTACTAGGAGAAAAATGGGTCAATATACTGTACTCTCATGCCACAGCTCGGGTTCAAACCAGAGGAATCATTTCAGAACCATATGACATGTTTAGGGGCACCAGGCAGGGATGCCCGCTGTCTCCCTCATTGTTCACCCTCGCCGTTGAACCTCTAGCAGAGTTATTTAGACAGACAGGAAGGTCACATGGAAAAATATTGGGAGATCAAGAGCATATCATACCACTCTATGCAGCCAACATATTGTCATATTTAGGGCAGGGGAAGGGGGGTGACGAAGGCTACTGAACTCCTAAACAAATATGCAGCACTAGCAGGTGTAAAAATGAACAAACCCAAAACAAATGTTTTCCCAGTGGTAGAAGGGACAGAGAATACCCAGCTGACTTTCCAATGGGTTTGAATTGGCTCCCCGGTCTTTCAAATATGTAGGAATCCAGGGGTACTATGACTTAGTAAACCTAAAAGAGCGCAATTTAAACCTAGTATTGCGGACTTTTGGAACGACGATTCCCTTTTGGCGCTCCTTAAAACTGCCCATTATAGCCAGAGTGGGGCTGACCAAAATGATTATGTTACCGCGTCTGCTGTATTACTTTGTGAACTTACTGTTGCAAATCCTAACATAATGGTTTGTGACAATAAATAAAATGGTATGCGAATTGATATTGGACGGTGGGCAGAATAAGCTCTCATTGACCATTCTGCAGCAAGCTCCGGAAGAGGGGTTCTGGGAGTTCCAGATTTTGAGCTGTACTACCTCTCAGCGCAACTGCATTGGTTGGTTAATTGGGTAGACGTACGAAACCTGGAGCTTTTAATGAATTTGGCCACAAATTCGCCCAGAGACAACTCATAGCTAAACTCATATACCCGACCATAGAAGTTCCACACTCAGGAGTGCTCCTAAAGGGGTGCTCTGTTGTTGGAAGAGGTGCCAGAGATGCACAGCTGGTCAGATGTTGTATGCCCTGGGCCTGGCCTTGGTTGGGATCCCGTGGGGTATACCACCTATACTTTTTCCAGAGTCACAACTGATAGGCTGGACTGAGGCCGGAGTCAGGATAGTGGACGACCCATATCAAGAAAAATAATTGATCCCACTAGAGGAATTCCTGGACCAATACGGGGTGCCAAGAGGCCAGTTTCTTAATAAGGTTGGGCAAAGAACTCGGCTCCGCCAGTGGAGCGGAGTTAGCCGCCCCCCTGCTAAATTGGCTCCCCGCCTCCATCCCCTAATAAAAAATACTTCAAAAGTAATTTAAAAAGAAATAAAGTAACTTACCTGTACAGCGGCATCTGTAATGGCAGAGTTTTTGGCTTTATTTAGCAGTGATATAGATCATTAGTCTTGCTCGCATCTAGTATAGGTATTCTTAGCCTGTGTTGGCCCTTTTAAGCCCTTTTTTCCAGATCTAGAAGAGGATAGCTGCTTAATATGCCTTTATTCTTGACTTTCACCTGTCTATTGCCTATTGGCTTTGACATATTAGACACATTGGTATGGTTTATGTAGGTATTCTGACAGAGCTAAGGAGCATTTCACCCCTTTCAGGCCTACAGGCCTAGAGCTAGAGGGACTCCATCTTGATGAAGCTGAAGAGGCTTTTTAGGGCAAAGGCAAAGTTTATAGTTAAGGCTGTTTTTCACTTGGAGAGAACCGGTCTGGGCCAGCCCTTATCGGTAGGCTGTATTATTCTCTGTGTAGAAGACACAACAAAAGGCCGGCCGGCTGGGTGTGTGTCCTTGATGCGAGGTGATGCAGAGGCCTGGTGGGCGGCGGGCTGATGGCTGGAACTTTCCATGAGGAAACAGCATTCTATATCAGTGAAGTGCAGAGGCGGAGTCAGTCAGTCGAGGAGAGAGTCAAGCAGAGGGTCAGTCAGCCAGAGAGTCGAGCAGAGGGAGTCAAGCAGAGAGGGTTCAAGCTGGAGAAGAGCTGAGTTGAAGAGTGAGCTGGAACTGAAGGAAGCAGTCAGAAGCAGTTGCTTATCAGGAGGAGGTGTGAATAGCTGGAGTCTGAAGTAATGCCTTTTAGAAGAGATAGAGGAAAGATCGTGGACTAACCTATGGGAGCAGATGGAGTTAATTGGACATTGGCGCAGAGACAGAGTGAATAAGCTAGTGGAATGAACGGTGATCAGAGCGGCAGGAACCATTAAGATTGAAGACGGAAGGTGGAGAGACAGTTCGTGTGGGGGAGAGGAGTCCAGAGACAGAGTGATCAGCGCAGAGGTGTACCCAAGAGTGCAGGAGAGAGAGAGAGTCTGAGATGAGCCAAGGCACAGACGTGCAGGGAATGAGATTTTGATATCAATTTATGATTATGATCAATTTAATAATTTATCTCATTCGTCAATTTCGGACCGAGTTGTATCTGTCATTGAGTAAAAGACAACCCCCGCATAGGTTAGACAAACCCCATTAACTGACGCCACTCTGAAGAACCACTTAGAACTGATGAAGTTTAAGAGTTTTATATGAAGTAAATTTTGAATGCAATACAATCCACTCAGGATAAAATCTCAAAGTATACAAAATACAAAATCAGTTACAATATCAGCAACTTAAGCTTTGATGTGAAGTGGTTCCTTCTGCGTCTCCTGCAGTAAGATAAAATAACCAAGTTAAAACTGTCCCTACTCTATGCTACGTGACATCCCTACTTCGCAAGTTTCTTCCCTAAAAAGGTGTCAGCAGTTTGACTTCCAAAGAAGTTCAAACTCTCTTAGCCTCTAAAGGAATCTTAAGTTTCAGAAGCAGTACCCTATCTGCCTACCCATCCGCTCTCTCTAAGGGTCCTCGGCCTACTGCTCCCTTGCGCTCTGATCTCTCAGCGCATCTGCTCAAGGCATCTACCCTTGCCTTCGCTCTCGCCTTAGCCTAATGCTAATTGCTCTGCTTCCTCACATTGCCCTTCTCTGATTGCTCTCTCCTCCCCGGGGTGCTGTCCCTAAAATACACAATCACAGTGTGGGTGGAACGCCCCTTGACGCCCACCACGGACTTTCCCCGATGATGTCAGCTTCCTGCTTCTTCCATTGGTCCATTCCTTGCGTCGTTCCTTAAGTTGACCTTTCTCCTTAGTTGTCATCTTCATCATCTCATTGGCGACTTTTACTGACTCTTTTGGATCAAATGTCATATGAACTTAGACAAGTCTTTAACTTATACCTGCAACTCTTTAACCTTCTAGATCCTGTGAATGCTCTTGTCAAAACATAGTTCACATTCAAAAGTGTCTCTCCTCACGTTCGAGCAATAAGCTCCGTCCGGCATTGTCACCTTAAATCTAACAAGTGCTAGACTTCTTGGCTCTCACGTCCACATCAAGCTATTTACGACTTTTACAGCCCTCTAAATTACATCCATTTGACTATGCTCCTTCGAACTCTTGGTCAGTCGGGTTATAATCACAAATGACCTAAACTCTTCCAGCATTCCTAAAACCCCTCTACACAGTGTAACCTTTAACATACATTTATATATTCGTACTTTAGCAAGAAGTTTTAACTATACTTGAATACATTTTACATAGAATATATAATACACAGAATATGACTGCGTAGAGTATAACTTATGCATTCTCCTAGGTTACATCGTTATGTAAGTTCTCTTATACATTTATCCACGTTACATCTCTCTACGTCTTTCCATATAAAGTTACACACGTACACGAATTCTACTGTGCACGTTCTACATTTCTTAAGCATTTCTACACATTTCTATGTTTACTCATTATGTGTACGGGACTTCTAAATCTAATGCATGTTTAACACGTGAATACATTTACATTTCCTATACCATGTTATCACGTTAGTTGACCTTTATGCTATAATCGTAAATTTTACATTACGGTATGCGTTTCATTCTTGTGTTTATAACATATGCGTCTAGATATGGCTACGATATACTTTATATTCAAATTGCGCTCTCTCAGTTCCCCCCTTTGATGACTTTTAGGAGTCATCACTAAAAGCAATTTGAATACATCTTTTATACAGAACTAGTTACATCAGTTCCTCTTTTTATCGATTCAAGTGCTCTCAGACTTTTATACTGTTGATCTTGTAGAACAGCTAGTCTCTTTTCCTGGTCTCTCATCGATCTTTGTAACTGGTTCGACCTATACCACTTATACAATTTTACTAATCCTACTAATGTAATTATGCAAATTAATACTATTAATACAGGCTTTAATATGTACCATATTATACTTTTGCCAAGATTAGCAAACCAACTTCCAACTTTTCCTACTCCATTTCCAACTTTTTCCCAAACATTTATTTTTGATAAATCTTCAATTTCTTGATGAATCTGTGTAATGTTCCGTATGACTTTCTCAAGTGGTTTTGAATTATCAGGAATATAAGTACAACATTCCTGAACTTTCAAAGCTTTACAAACTCCGCCTTCCTTTGCTAGTATCACATCTAAAGCAAGTCTGTTCTGTAAAACCATTGCTCTGATCGACTGCATCTCACCTTCTACTAACATTAATGACCTTGCAGTACTGGCAGACAATCTATCCACGACTGTCGCTAACCTTCTAATTTTAACATCGTTGAGGATCAAGCCTAACAATGGAAACATCGCTCCAAATACATCTCCTACTACCTCTGCATCTCCTACTTCCCTTTTCGTTCTCGTCGAAGCCTTTCCTTCTATTATCGCCAAATCCTTTGCATGATATATTTTGGGGAAGACAATTGCCAAGTAACACGAACCATACCAATTGTCGGGTAGTTTTACATAGGCATTTCTCCCACATACAAAATACACATTCGGAATAGCTTGCATCCCTTTCATAAAATCTTTCGTATAGTACTCTAGTTTAAAAGAGTGCTCGCAACTAACTTCACCTACAAATTCACTCTCATAATATGTCTTGCTTCGAGCTAAGCATAACTTTCCCTTCTGCGTTCTATCCAATGCTATTGGACCATTGCTACCTTTCTTTTTATGTGCCTTCTCTTCTTCTGTCCAGTCTATTTTCCATTGTCCTGACATTTTTAGAATCTTCTGCCTTCTGTATCGGTCATCTACTTGTGCAATAAACCTTTTCTCTACCTCTGACACTTTGCAAGTCAGATTATTTCTACGTGCATATGATGTATCTAGGGTATCCCAAGGAAGAAAGAATTTAGCCAGTCTATCCTCCTTTTTATAATAGTCCCACTTATTCATTTGCTTATAATTCGGAACTTCAGGCAGTACCGAATCATAATTTGAAAAGTAGTACTCAAATCCTTCTCTACCATAAAATATGCTAAGCAGTAAACTACATGTTATCCCATAAGTCAATGGGAGATGGTGATATCTAATGCCTTCGTCTACAGAAGCCGGCAATTGCATACAAACGTAGCAATCTTTGGCCTCCATGGCATCGATATATTCATATAACAGTTTAGCGTATGCGTTTGACCTAAAATTTCCCTGTGACTCGTCTACGTGCAATCTACGAGCTTCATCTGCAAGTAACGCCTTTTCACGTATAACAGTGCTCTCCTCCTTCTTTCCCACAAAAGCAGGTTTCAAAGTCGTTACAGTTTTTACATTTGCTATTTCTTTATCTTTCTCCTGTCCTATTATGTAAGATATTGTCACTACTGTAATTATGAGAAATATCACTACCGCTATAAGTGTACCTACTATACATCTAGCTTTTCTGTTTGGGTTGCCGTTCTCCATGTCATCAAACAGCGTACCTCGTTCTCCAGCAAATGGTGTCCTTTCCAGTCTTTGGTTGCTTGGTTGCTTTCTCAGTCTTTAAAGTGCTTTTATCTATAAAGTCTCTTTTTCACAAAATTGCCCTTTCTCTCTTAGCAGCAGACAACCCTAGCCCTTCTCCGTCCTCTAAATGCAATCCCTAATTTTATTCTTCTTTCCACTCGGCGCTAGGTTATCTTCTTCTTTATAACATATATACAAAAGTCCTTTTTATGCATCAACTATGATTTTCGGACCTGCAGCTTTCACAACAATTATCAATAATTCAAAGCGAATAACTTTTTCTTCTTCTTCTGACATTTGCTGACCAACTGTTGGAAATTGTAATCTTTTTAGTACTAGGTCTTGAATTTGACTCAAACGTGGGGGTATGGGAAGTGTGAAAGTCAGTAACCCCTCAGTCTCGAGTCCAGGCGCCAACATCCATATCTCCACTGCCACAAATGGATCGAGATCGATTACTTTCACGCTCTTCACTCTCCCAGATTTCTGTCCCCAATACATCTGCTAGATAAGTCCACTCTGGGGTGGCGTACCTTCTGCAGGGCACACGTACCCTTCTCGATCTTCGTGGACTCTCCGTTCCTGAGTCTGTCGTTTCTTCCTCCTGCTCCGATTCTTCAGCGATCGGGACAAGTGTTCTTTCTTTCTTTTCTTCCGAACTTGGCCTTTTCCTTCTCTCCGGCCAACTGGCTTCGTTACTCCTTGTCTTTCCGCGCCTTGTTCTAGGACCTGTCTCTTGGTCACTCTCAGTCTGCTCGATATCTGTGTCGGACTCCCAATTACTTTCTTCTCCTGAGGCGACTTCGGTCCCACTAGTGTCCTGACCTTCGTCGTCCTGTTCCAACACAGTTTCAGTTTCTTCGATCACCTCCACAGCTTGGCTTTCCCCCTCTATGGCTTCTCCGCTTCCCGCCGGATTTCCATCCGAGAGAGGAGCTGTTTCTTCTGGAGGTGTTGGCACTCTTCGGGTGTGTGAGGCATGTATCCAATTTGGCAGACCTCCACACTTCACCGCAGTGTTAGTTACAAGTATGACTTGAAATGGTCCTCGCCAACGCACGTCTAAGCAGTTCTTCCTGACATGCTTCTTCACCAGGACCCAGTCTCCCGGACTCAGGTCATGGCACAAGTCTTGTGCTGATGGAACCTCTGCAGCCTGGACCTGGAGGGACACAGAATTAACGGCATCAGATAGTCCCTTGCAGTAGTCCAAGATCAAATCGTCTGTGATGTTCACTAGCGCTGCAGTCGGAACCGATGGCAATCTCATAGCTCTCCCCATTAGCACTTCGTGTGGAGAGAGGCCTGTTCTTCTATCAGGTGTGCTACGTATGCTCATAAGAACTACTGGAAGTGCGTCTGGCCAACTCAGGGATGTCGATGAACAAACTTTAGCCAGTCTGGACTTGATGGTACTGTTAATTTGTTCTACAATCCCTGAAGCTTCTGGTCGATAGCTGCAGTGTAACTTCTGATCGATATTCAAAGCTGAACATAGCATCTTCACCACTTCGCTATTAAAATGAGTTCCTCCTTCCGATTCCAAAGAGGATGGCACCCCAAACCTCGGTATCAACTCTCTAAGTAACAATTTTGCTACTGTAAGTGTATCGCACCTACGTGTAGGGTAAGCCTCAACCCATCTAGAAAATATGCAGACAATCACTAAAACGTATCTGAGTCTGTTGCACGGAGGCATTTCTACAAAGTCAATCTGCATCCTATTGAAAGGCCCCCCAGACCTCCCAATGTGACTCAATGTAACTGGTGTTCTCTTTCCCACATTTAGTTGCTGACAGATCGTACATCGCTGACACACTGCTTCTGCCGCTACTCTAAACTTAGGGTTGAACCACGTCTGTCTGAATACTCTCACCATAGCATCTCTTCCTATGTGTGCTGATCCATGCAATTTCCTTGCCATTGGACTAATAAGTTCATTTGGTAATACTGCCCTTCCGTCGGCAGAAACCCAAAAATTCATCTCACTTTTTCCGCAACCTGCTGTTTCCCAGCTCCTTTTCTCGTCATCTGGTGCATTTTCTTGTACTGCTCTTAATTCATCCCATGTATCTACAGTATCTAGTAACATTGTCAATTCAGTTCTTTCCTGGATTCCCCCCACTTTTACATCAGTGTGAGAATATCCCTGCTCTGCGCAATAACGCGCTACTTCATCAGCATATCTGTTTCCTAGTGATACAAAATCAACATTTTTTGTATGCGCAACACATTTGACCACAGCTATGGCCATAGGTTTTTGCAAAGCCTCTAACAGAAGTCTCACGAATTCTCCATTCCTAATGGGAGAACCCGAGGAGGTCATGTAACCTCTTTGAGACCATAACTGCCCGTAATCATGAACTACCCCGAAACCATACTGGCTATCGGTGTATATGGTGACTCGAAGTTTGTCGCCTGCTAAGCAAGCACGAGTCAAAGCGACAATTTCAGCTACCTGTGCGGAGTGTACTCCTTCCAGGCAAGCGGCTTCTATAACTCTGGTAATCGTGCATACTGCATAAGCTGCTCTCAGCTGACCGACATCGTTTCTTACGCATGAACCATCAACGAAAAAAATTTAGTCTGGATCTGTCAATGGCTCATCTACGATATCAGGTCTTGGTTTGGTACATAGTTCAGTCACATCGAGGCAGTCATGATCTGTACAATTTTCATCGTCCACTTCATTCGGAAGTGGCATCAAAGTTGCAGGATTCAAGACAGAGCATCTCTTTAGGGTCACATTCTCGGCCGCCAGTATGATTTGCTCGTAGCGTGTGAGCCTGCTATTCGTCAGATGCTGAGTCTTCGTCCTGGTCATTAACAATTCCACAGAATGCGGTACATACACCACTAACTGGTGTCCCATTACTACACTCTCCGATCTCTCAATGCTGACACCCGTTGCAGCTACGGATTTGAGACATCCGGGCAACGCTGCGGCTACTGGATCTAGTGTAGCCGAAAAATACGCCACTGGCCTGCGCGCATCTCCGTGGATCTGAGCTAAAACCGCTAAAGCGCATCCCTCTCTCTCGCAGCAGTAAAGCAAAAAAGGTTTAGTGTAATCTGGCATTCCCAAAGCCGGGGCGCGACATAAGTCCTCCCTCAGCTGCAAAAATGCCATCAAACAATCTTTGTCCCATGGTACCGGATCACTTACTCCTTTGTGCGTCAGTTGCAATAACGGTTTAGCCTTCAGTGAAAAGTTTGCTATCCACTGTCGACAATAACCAACCATGCCTAGAAACATCCTGACTTCTCTTTGGGTCGTAGGCGCGTTCATTTTCATAATCGCCTCTATTCTGTCTGGAGACACCTTCCGCTTTCCCTTTTCAATCCTATGGCCCAAGTATTGCACCTCAGTCTTACAATATTGCAATTTACTTGGAGACACCTTGTGTCCGTTCTCGGCCAAGTGATTTAACAAGGTGATGGTGTCTTCTCTGCAAGCTTCCTCAGTTTCTGACGCAACTAGGAGGTCGTCTATGTACTGAACCAGAACTGAATTCTTGGGCAGTACTAGACTCTCAAGATTTCGTTTCAATAACTGGTTAAAGATCGACGGGCTTTCTGTATACCCCTGAGGGATACGACACCATGTTAAGACGCGATCTTCCAGCTTAAAAGCGAAAAGATACTGGCTCTCTTCATCTAACGGTATCGAAAAGAAAGCCTGGCACAAATCTATCACAGTAAACCATTCAGCTTGGAACGGTATCTGAAATAATATCACTGATGGATTCGGTACCACTGGACAACATGAGACAACAATGTTATTAATCTTTCGAAGATCCTGCACTATCCTGTATTTTCCACTAGGCTTCTGCAAACCCATGATCGGGGAGTTACATGGACTACCCACGATCTCCTTCAGTATTCCCTGTTTAATCATGGATTCGATCACAGGTTTTATTCCTGCAATCGTCTCTGGCGTTAGCTTATACTGTGGTGTTCTTGGATACTCAGCATGGGGTCTTACCAAGATTTTTACCGGTTCTACTCCTTTGATTAATCCTATTTCTTCCCCAGTAAAATCCCATACCTCAGCTGAGACTTTCTCCCTCAAGTCCTGTGGAAGCTCCTCCACTGTTAAGGTAGGATATAGTTCCACACACTCTTTTGAGTTTACGACTTTAAAATCAGCATCCTCGTCATTAGTCTGCACTTCTACTCCTTCTGGTGTACAATGTATCGTGCAGTTCAGTTTACACAGCAAATCTCTCCCTAGTAAGCACACAGGACTAGAATCGCAGATCACAAACTGATGTTCGTCACTGTAATTCCCTATCCTTACTGACACTGGTTCGGTCAGGGGATTCGTCATCCTTTTGTTCGCGACTCCTACCACCTGAACCATTTCTCCTGATATTGGCAGACCTGGGACTACCGCGGATCTCAACGTGGATCGAGTGGCCCCCGTATCCACCAAAAAGGTTGTAGGACATCCCGCTATTTCAGCCTCTACGTATGGTCCTCTCTGATCTACTTCCAAGGCGGCTCCTAGAGTACAATCTTCCTCCCTATTCGCCCGCTGCCCTGTAAGTGGATCAACGTAGTAGCATTCCTCTCCTCCTACAAACAATGGCATCTGTCTGTAGGTTTTCCCTCCGTTTGAGATGCGAGGTGGTTGAGGAAACGGGGCTCGAGGAGTCTGAGTCCCCCCTTTGACAAACTTGCCCTTCGGGACTGTGGCTCCCTTAACCACGTTGTTCTGAACCTCTTCCTCCTCCTGTTCTAATTCTCCTGACTCAACGTTGTAAGGACACTCGCGTCGCCAGTGTCCCACCTCATTACACTGATGGCATCTCGTCGTCTTTTTCAGTGTCGCGATATCCATTCTCGGTCTCGGTCTTTCTTCCTCATCCCTGCTCTGATTATTCTGTTTCTTCGCCTGCGTTCCTGTTCCCTGTTGCCACGGTTTATCCTTTCCAGCAGCTTGCATTTGCACTAGCATTAACTTTTCTTTAAGCTTCTTTGCCTTAGAGTCTATCTCGTCACTGCAGTACCTTGCATACCTCAGAATTTCATCTAAAGGTTTGTTCTGCCAACAGATCAGATGCTGTTGGATCATTAGACATATTTCTGGTCTCAATCCGAGAACAAACTTCGATACAAACTGTCCTATGTCCTTAGGATCCATTACATCTAACCCGCTGTACTGCTTGAATGCTTTCAGCAACCTTTCATAGAACTCATGAACTGTCTCTTTCGGCTCCTGAGTAGTTCGATCTATCTTTACCCAGTCTATGTCTTGCACTGGCACTTTCTCTTTCAGCCATGTTATTACTCTCTCGTATTTTTCCATGACTCTAGCTGATGGACCATTCGTCCGGGTATCTCTCGGAGGCTCACAATTTGGCCATTCAACACTAAGCTTGCACGCCGTCCACAAATCTCCGGGTACTACGATATCGAACAGTGTGTTCAAATCGATCCACAGTACCTTCGAGATCTTCACGAATCTTTCTACCTGTTTGTACCACTCGACGGGATTGTCTCTAAGCTTTGGGAAGGAATTGGTAAATGCCGCCAAATCCCCCCTACTCCAGGGCACGTGAACGTAATTTCCGTTCGCGATTTCTCGCAAAGGGAATGCTTCCATTCTCATTAGGTCTGTATCCGGGGACCTTGTAAGTGAACTCCTTCTTACGGATCCCTTCTTAGACCATCTTTCCTCCCATCTATCCAGATCTCTCCATATTCTGATACTTACGATCAATTCCCTTATGTGTACCTTCAGCGCGATCGTTCTACGCTCATCCAGATCCCGATCTGTGCAGGTTAGCCTATGGTTGCTCTGTAAAGCCTTAGTTCGCGACAGGTCTACCATATACCTGTTTGCCAAATTAGATAGGTTCTCATGAGCTGACCTCGCCCTCCGAGTAATATCCTTGGATAAGAACAATATTTCGTCTGGTGTATACAAGTCTAATCTCTCTAGTGCCACTGTGCCATCAATCATTTCATCCAAGTCTGACTTCAAACTCATTACGTCAAGCCGGTTTGCTTTTATTTCAGCTTTCAGCATTTCCGTTCTGTGTTGTTCTCTCATATCCCTCTCACCTCCACTATGCGCCCTACGCCTGAGCACAGGTGAGTTATGAGGAGTCTTGCTTCCATTTCTCTGTTCCCACCTCTCTAGATCCCAAGCCTTTCCATCTTCACGTGGGGTATGGTGGAATAATGCTCCGTCCCCCAACCCTACGTTCCGACTTTTCGGCTCGGTTTCTCCAGATGTGAGATAGGATCCACCGTTCTGTTCTAACCCACTGTAACTCGCTTGTTGTCTGGTGTCGCTTAATAAACGATAAGGTCCTTCACGGCCCTCCATGTTCCCGTGATCTCTTGCGCGATCACCGGATGGATGGCGAGACGTTTCGCGACTCCCTATGCTCTCCTGACACCGTCCACTATCGCCGGATGCATGTCGAGACGCTTCGCGACTCTCCATGTTTCCGTGACTCCAGTGTCTCGCATCTTCACCTGGGGCATGGTGTGTGCACCTAAAGGTATTCCGGTACTCCTGTGTCCTACGTTCCCCTTCACTGAAGGTGACACGAGGCACTTCGCCACACCCTGCGCTCCTGTCATCGCACATTTGTCTATTGCCGCTAATGATAGGACAAGTATCTCTTCTGCTCTCTTGACTTCCTCTCTCCCACTCGGGGCTGCTTTCGCCAGCTCCACAATGAGAGAGAATCCTGTTGTCCTCTTCTCTCCACTCAGGTCCCGTTTCTAAACTCCTACCCCGAGCCTCTTCGACAGTTTCCCATTCTTTCAAATATTCTCTTAACTCCTTAAAAGACTTCGGTTTAGGACCTCTCAAATCCATTGGCCCTCTTTGACCTCCCTGTTCTATCCTGGGACCCGTTGCAGAATCTAATGGGGTACTCCGACTTCTCGGTGCTAGTATTTGCCTTTGGGGATTCATTGTGGCATTCCTATTCTCCACTTCTGCTCTTTCACTGTCCCATCGTGCCTGTTCCTCCTGCTGGACCCCTTCTGGGTTGTAGATTGACACAATAGGGCCTATGGTAACCGGAACCTGCAAGGCGTCCGGCATTTGGTACGACCTAGCGCATTGCGTCTCTGGCACCTTCTGGACCACAAATCTTCCCACTACTCTCTGTTCAGAACTAGTTTGGGGTATTTCCTCAGTCTTGTTAGCGTCCCACTCTGTTACTGGGATCGATTTATATTCCCCTCACCTAGCTCCGTCTGTTTGCGGTAATATGGGACTCGCAAGTTCACCGCTGTATGGAGGTGGTTTATCTGTTAATAACCTCTCTATTAGATCCTCCTCCGACTCGCTTTCCTCATCTTCCTGTTCTAGAGGTTTCCTTTCTCCCGTAACTTCCAACATCGGGTACAGTTTCTCTGCTTCTATCTTCTGCACCCTCCATTTCTTAGCTTCATCGTCCCATTTAGCATCCTGCACTGCCTTTACCGATCTTCTCACTCTCTCTTGGCGCCTCTTTACGCCCTTTTCGTGTGCCGTTCTAAACCACACACCAAGTGCTTCAAATTGTGTTGGCCTCGGTAGAGGTCTCATTGAAAGCATTGTCGCCTTCAGTTGGTTCAACACGTCTAGTTTAAACGTTCCGAATCTTGGAAACGCCAGTTCTTTTTGCCCTTCTGTTAGCCTGTGCCACTCGGAAATCCACAGTATCGAGTGTAAGCCTACATTTACTGCCATATAATAAGCTGGTGTGCCCTCTGGTGGAGCTTCTTCTCCGGCATATAAATTTCTCCTTTTTCTTTTAAAGATTTTTCCTAAACCCTTGAAACACTTCATTTTGATCCTTGCTAATTCTCCTCCTTATTTACGTCTTGATGACTACCACCAATCCCTGTGCGACTCTCGCTTAACCGCCTATCTCAGCACGGTTCTACGCTGACCGACCAATCTCAGCGCGGTTCTACGCTGACGTCACTTGTCTCTTCTTCAGCAGCTTCCCTCGTTTCTCAACTCGTCTCACGATTTCACATGCGTTTTCATTCATACACTGAAAAATGACTACTTCCGTCCAAGCGATCACTTTTCTCTGACTGTACGGCCACAGTCTAACTGTAATTGTCACCTCAACTGGCACAGCGTCTTTCCTCTTACGGTCGGACACTTGCCTCAACTGATAGGTTACTTACACACAGTAAACGTACGACCAGCGTCCGTTACTCATTCACTCACTCATACGCTCCCCCTATCATCGGTCTGTCGGGAAATCAATGGTACCTCATGACCCCCTTTCAATGGTAGACAAATTACTCTGGGTGTTCGATACACCCGAACCACTTAAGTCCTCTGGACATAAGATTTCATCCGGTTGCGCGCGCTCACAACCTTCCCTCAATCACACTACAGGCATTCAACTCCGCTTGACATTACAACACAGGAACAACATAAAACACCGCAATCTTACAACGCATGACCCTTATACTCACTCTCGACCGACTCTGCTGCTTTTCTCTCGTCGCATCGTCAGCACCGTCTTCGGCTGCAATTCTTCTTCTGGTCGACGATGACTAGGGACCTTGGGGTAAACTAACCTGGCCTAGGTCGTCTTCCTCAAGAAGATAACCATCATACTCTGCTACCAACTGCAGGGAATGAGATTTTGATATCAATTTATGATTATGATCAATTTAATAATTTATCTCATTCGTCAATTTCGGACCGAGTTGTATCTGTCATTGAGTAAAAGACAACCCCCGCATAGGTTAGACAAACCCCATTAACTGACGCCACTCTGAAGAACCACTTACAACTGATGAAGTTTAAGAGTTTTATATGAAGTAAATTTTGAATGCAATACAATCCACTCAGGATAAAATCTCAAAGTATACAAAATACAAAATCAGTTACAATATCAGCAACTTAAGCTTTGATGTGAAGTGGTTCCTTCTGCGTCTCCTGCAGTAAGATAAAATAACCAAGTTAAAACTGTCCCTACTCTATGCTACGTGACATCCCTACTTCGCAAGTTTCTTCCCTAAAAAGGTGTCAGCAGTTTGACTTCCAAAGAAGTTCAAACTCTCTTAGCCTCTAAAGGAATCTTAAGTTTCAGAAGCAGTACCCTATCTGCCTACCCATCCGCTCTCTCTAAGGGTCCTCGGCCTACTGCTTCCTTGCGCTCTGATCTCTCAGCGCATCTGCTCAAGGCATCTACCCTTGCCTTCGCTCTCGCCTTAGCCTAATGCTAATTGCTCTGCTTCCTCACATTGCCCTTCTCTGATTGCTCTCTCCTCCCCGGGGTGCTGTCCCTAAAATACACAATCACAGTGTGGGTGGAACGCCCCTTGACGCCCACCACGGACTTTCCCCGATGATGTCAGCTTCCTGCTTCTTCCATTGGTCCATTCCTTGCGTCGTTCCTTAAGTTGACCTTTCTCCTTAGTTGTCATCTTCATCATCTCATTGGCGACTTTTACTGACTCTTTTGGATCAAATGTCATATGAACTTAGACAAGTCTTTAACTTATACCTGCAACTCTTTAACCTTCTAGATCCTGTGAATGCTCTTGTCAAAACATAGTTCACATTCAAAAGTGTCTCTCCTCACGTTCGAGCAATAAGCTCCGTCCGGCATTGTCACCTTAAATCTAACAAGTGCTAGACTTCTTGGCTCTCACGTCCACATCAAGCTATTTACGACTTTTACAGCCCTCTAAATTACATCCATTTGACTATGCTCCTTCGAACTCTTGGTCAGTCGGGTTATAATCACAAATGACCTAAACTCTTCCAGCATTCCTAAAACCCCTCTACACAGTGTAACCTTTAACATACATTTATATATTCGTACTTTAGCAAGAAGTTTTAACTATACTTGAATACATTTTACATAGAATATATAATACACAGAATATGACTGCGTAGAGTATAACTTATGCATTCTCCTAGGTTACATCGTTATGTAAGTTCTCTTATACATTTATCCACGTTACATCTCTCTACGTCTTTCCATATAAAGTTACACACGTACACGAATTCTACTGTGCACGTTCTACATTTCTTAAGCATTTCTACACATTTCTATGTTTACTCATTATGTGTACGGGACTTCTAAATCTAATGCATGTTTAACACGTGAATACATTTACATTTCCTATACCATGTTATCACGTTAGTTGACCTTTATGCTATAATCGTCAATTTTACATTACGGTATGCGTTTCATTCTTGTGTTTATAACATATGCGTCTAGATATGGCTACGATATACTTTATATTCAAATTGCGCTCTCTCAGACGAGAGAGGAACCCAGATGACAGCTAGAACAAGACTTCACACTAATCAGGTGATATTGTTTTCATCACATTAGCTACACTTACACTTTATGTCTAATCTTTTCCCTTTCAGCGGAGTGTTCCTGTTATGTTTAATCTTTTCTCTTTCAAGCGGTGTGTTCTACCTATAGCCTTTGTTGATCTGTGTAAATGTTTATATTGTTATAATAAAACAACCCCCAGTTTGTAGAAAACTGGCACGTGTCCCCTTGTATTCTTGTTCACTGAAGGTAAATGTATCTCCTAGGTAGTTACTACGTGAATGGATGAGTAATCCCAATCAGGTAAGTGGTGATCACATAAATAGGGAGTGAGTGGACCTTTGATGCCAAGAGCAGGGAGTACACTATACAATCTGGAACTATATTCAAAGTTATTATTGTAGTTTTATCCCGAGTAGATCGCTGAGATATTATCCCAATACTTGTTCATAGGAATGTGGTCGTCGTTGATATGCAGCGTTAGTGAGAACGTTGGGGGGGAGACCAACGTGTATACCCACTGGATTGTGGCTTGAATAAGTGAGAACGCCAGGGACGATACTGGCGTGTAGTTTCGCAGGATTGCGAACAGTTTGGAAAAGGGAGCATTGGGTTCTGCAGGCCCGTGTGTAGACGCACCGGATTGTGTGTCATATCTGCCCTAGGGTAGAACGGTCTGGGTCAGGGTGGCCGCGAGACCAACTGATGTGAATAAGTGTGGTGTAGGGTATGGATATCCCTAGTAATCAGTGAGTATTCTTAGTATCCCTATAGATTTAGTGGTGTTTTTAATAATATGAGCTTGTATATTGCGAGTTCCCCATCCTCAGGTAGGTACCAGGTGCCTGGATATAGGTGGTCCTGGGGAGGGAAGGTGAGTACGTTCTGGCTGGGTTGGAGGGGCCCCTGGGGGCTGATCCCACCTACTCAGAAAATCCAGCCATTACAGCATCCCCTGGCTGCCCTCCTCCCCTTCGTCGTACATCTTGCAAGAAATGCGCATGCACAGGTCTCACAAGATGTAAGGCGTAGATGTACGTAGATGGGCCTCAGTGAAAATGTAATGTGCATGACACAATATGTAATGGATCGTATGCAAAATTGTAAAATGAAAATGCTAATAAAAATATATTTTACAAAAAGAGCGGGGATGCACTTCTTCCCAAAAGGGAATGTCAGCAAGGTATGAAGGAACCCCAAAAAATGAAAAGTCTTTTTATTTCTTAAAACACTTCTTGTTTTCCCTTTCTTCCATGCCTAGAGTGCAGTAATAGAGGAATTGAACGTACTCAAGTTGACACAGAGGAGTAAGGTAGAATTATTATTATGAGTTAAGACCATGAGGGAGACCCATCCAGATGATTCAGTCTCCCTAAAATGTAATCCTTTTCAGTTATCCTCCAATAAGACCTGAAGATTTTTCGAAACAGTGGTCTTAAATTTTCTTCATCCTTGGCAGTGCAAACCAGAATCATCGCTTCATCTAAAACTTGTAAAGCACAGTTAAGTGTACTTTCCACGTGTAAGTCCACGCCACTTTCTTTCATATTGTTACAATTGTTATCACAATTACTAACTACATTGTTCATGTCCTCACTGTGACCACCACAAGAAGTGTGGATGTACGATGGTTTCTCTGAAACAACAGCTGTTATAATTTTCAAATTATGCTTGTTGTCCCAACAAGATCTAACTAATGGCCAGTTCTGCTACATCTATTGCACTTTTTGTTAATCACTCGGCATCCCTTTAATGATGTGATGTGTGTACTGTTACTACATTGATAACGCATTTATTATTATTCCCGGTGCCTCTTGTAAAGTCCACATTTGTTGGCTTTTTAGACAGGCAACAGATATTATTACCCCTTCTTTCCTGTTCTTCTTCATTCACCTCTTTTACTCAAGACACAGACTGTTTGATTGTCTTGACAGCCATGGGATCACCCGTCTTGGATGATTTTACTGTTTGTACGGACTAATAGATAATCTCTCAAAATTTGATCTGTAGAGACGCCAATATCGCATATAGTTAAAAGGCTCCTCAAGGCAGTTAAAAATGTGTCCAATGTTTCATTGTCCTTTGGCTTCATTGTAATAAAATGATATGTCTCTAATGTGATACTTGTAGCTGGTTTAAAGTAGTTCTCTAATCCCAAGGTGGGAGGGAGCATACTGCCTCTCATACCAGCACAGTTCACTCCATTGCATTCTGGTAAATGCAGTACGCTTACTTCAGAGTTGCTGTAGTTTTTCACCAATGGTGGTGCAGGTAGTGCTGCTATCTCTAGACATGTGTGTCTCTGTTTAACCCTTTATCACTAGAGAGCAGAAGTAGTGGAGAGCAGAAAAAAGTCATCTGTGATTGCTGAAATGCCACCTATGTCTTCACAGGTCATGGTACCACTCCATAAGCACACAGGTGCTTCCCAGGTGAGCTTATCAGCTCATTGGCTCAAGGGAGCCTTTTAAACACATTGGGGAGGGAGCACACAGTCTCTCACCCAAGCACAGTACAGCCCATTGCATTCTAGTAGTGGGGGTATGGTTTTTTCACTTTTGTTATGCAACCATCACCCATGCCCCATGCGTTACACCCCCCCCACCCCCGATCCATGCCGGTTGCTCATTGACCAGATGAAATTGTTTTTTGTTCTCTACTGATGAAAGATAAAATACATAAACACGTGTCTAGAGATGTACAGCACTATCTGCGCCAACTTTGGTGAAATACTTAAAGTTAATATTGAATTAATCACTAATTGGGTACTGCATTTACCACAATGCAAAGGGGCGAACTGTGTTGGGATGCAAGGCAGTGTGCTCCCAATTCCCCTTCTGTTTAAAAGGCTCCCTTAAGCCAGCAAGCTGATGAGCTTTGGAGACGCACCTGTGTGCCTGTGAGATGTACTGAGACTTGTGAAGACTTTGGCAGCATTTCCAGCAACTTCAGATGAAATTGTGTTTTGTTCTCTACAGATAAAGGATGAAAACCAGAAACACATTTCTAGAGATGCACAACACTATCTGTACCAATTTTGGTGAAATACTACATTTAATATTGAAGTAAGGGCTAACTGTGTACTACATTTACCACAATGCAAAAGGGCGAACTGTGCTGGGTTGTGAGGTAGTGCTCTCCCATCCCCCCTTCTAGTTTTCAAATCTAATGGCTTCTCATAATTATCATATTCCTCTCCCAGTTTACCTATTCCTACTTTATTTAATATTCAAAGTATATCATGTCCCTGTGATCCTAGGCAATATCATGAAAGCTCCTCCGCTAAGGCGAAGCAGTGTCGCCCCACTGCTTTTCGCAGTGTAAATAAAGGAAAAATAAAATGATAGCTCAATATTATTATCATTTTATTTTTACCTGCTGCAGCATCTTTGCGGGCGGGGCTGCTCTGCTCACAGTGTAGGGGAGGAGTGATGGGCATTCTGTGCATGTTCTCCACCCAGGCTGTATTGCAGCCAGGGTGGAGAACATGCCCAGGCTCAAAGTTCAAGTCTGAGTGCCAAACCACGGCGCTCATACCAATCACAACATTGCATTGAGGCATTGTGATTGGCTTTAGGGAGACTAAGTGCTTCCTGTTTCAGCCGGATGCCGAGAGACGACGGAGGAGAGACGCAGCGAGGAGTTACTTTTTTAATCTTTTTCTTTACCCCCTTACCCTCGACCCCCGCCCTGCCACATCCGATCTGTGCCAGCCGCCACTGGGCAATATACATCAATACCCTTTTCTATGTTTCACAGGCATTCTATTGGCATCAATAGCAAGGGAGTAAGTAAGCATTTCTTCATTCTGTCTTTTTCAATTAAAATAGTTGATCCTCTCTACTTTGGATAAACGTTTGTGGACGATCAAAGTGCATATTGTCTACTAGTATAAGTGTTGTGTATTCTAGAATAAATATTATTTTGTACGCTGAAAGTGTGATAATTGTCAATGTACGGGTAGCTTTGGTTGAAAGTACAAGGCTGTTACACCAAGATGCAATACCAGTTATAATTTCAAATCCAGTCAAAATTGTACAAGGTTAAAGGAAGATGCAACAATTGGCTGAAAATTGAGTTTAAACAAACAAGGCTTATTTTTTAGTCAGAGTTATTGTGTCACATGTATCTTTTGCATTATTGTTTTCTTGACCTACAAAGTGGGCACTTATTGCAGTGGGACACATTTTTCTATTCGCAATGATGCTAAACAAATGGCTGCTGAAGTTGAAAGAGAGGTTTGGAGAGCCGAGCGATGGAAGCACTCATAAAGATGAGATAAGGTCTGATGGTAGGACAACTTATGTCCTACACAGTGGAGGTCCTCCATGGTTGAATCAACCTGGTTCCACTATCTATGGATGGGACAGGCGAGGTGACCGATCTGCCCTCGGGCAGTTTTAATTATCTACTGTGCACAGGTGTGGCAAAGTTCACTTGAAGAAAAAGAGAACACCGGGTACCGACTGTGTGCTGGGTTGCATGTGGGTATGCACAGCCACTGGCTCTTTTAGGATTGTGGCACAGTCATCATTTGTAATGCAAATAGGTGCTGCAGTGGCATAAGCGCTGGGCTTTTGGATATGCGCCTCAGCTCTAGAGATGGGTGGCAGGCACCTGCAGAATATTTAGAAGTGGATGTCTAATCCCCTTGTCCTAGTCAACAGAAAAGTGATACATATTCAAATAAATCAAGAAATCAGGAAAACTCTAATAGGAATTTTGAAAAGCGAGAAACATGAGGCAAAAGCTGCAGGCGGGGTGTGGGCAGGCGGGGAGCGGTCGAGGAAGTCGACAGACGATGGGATAAGTAAAATTAAATGGAAAAAAGTCAGAGATGCGGTGAGCGCAAGATAAGTGGTTTTATTTATTTTTTAATTTTACTCATCCTGTCATCCGACGACTTCCCCCACCCCCACCCCCACTCCCACCCCGCCTCCACCTGCCCCCGCCTCCACACCGCTCTTACCTGTGCCAGCCGCCTCTGAACCCTGTTGTGCCCATGTGGACACAAAATTTTACAGCCCCCTCTCAAAGAGAACTGTCCTCTGCACATCCCCCCACCCATGACTGCACAGACGTCACCAGTTAGGAGACCTTGTCAATGAAAGGGAGGGTTAACATACGTGCTCCACTCCCATTACTATGTAACCCATGTCCATGTTGTTTGTCACTTTACCCAACCTGTGCGACGAAGTACTCTTCATACTCCCACTTTCACAACAGATTACTGGAGATGATGAAAGTTTAAATTCTCAAATACTTTGTGCTCATGTTATCAGAAAACTGTGAAAGATGTGCGGTGAAGGAAGTGGAAGCAGCATAAGCATAGAGAATGGGGGTACAAGGATGGAGGAGGTGGGCATTGCGGAAGAAGCTTAAACAAAATGTATTGAAAAAAGTCTCTCTCTAAAGGGTCACACCAAATATTCTCCTTCCTCTTCCTTTTTTTCCTGAATTCTTTTTGTTGGTCTTAGGACTCTTATCATTTTACCACTGCTCAACAGTGTTAAAGTGCATGTTAGTCTCACCTAAACATGGTAACATTGGTGTATTCACAATTGGCATATTTAATTTACTTGGAAGTCCCTTGTAAAGTAATATATCATATACCCAGGGCCTATAACTTAAATTAAATACTACTAGTGGGCCTTGTAGCACTAGCACTAATCATGCTACCCATACAAATAGCCCTATAAACATGTTTCAAGCCTGCCAATGCAGAGCCTGTGTGTGCAGTTTTACTGCCACTTCGACTTGACATTTAAAACAATTTGGAAAGCCTTACACTCTGCTTTTATTACACACACGTCACCCCCTAAGGTAGGCCCTAGATGGCCCATCGGGCAGGATGCTATGTAAGTAAAAGGTAGGACATGGTCTGTTAAGTTTTTTATGTCCTGGTAGTGAAAAACACCTAGACTCGAATTTCATTACAGTGAGCCCTGCTCCTCCCATAGGTTAATATTGGGAATTCCTTAATACACTTTTAAGCTGTGATTCCTGATTATAAATGAGTGTCTGTCTCATGTTTTACATCTTTGGCATAGTAATGACAAATCTGGTCAAGTTGGATTAAACATTACTGGTTCTGAAATGCCCCTTTTAGAAAGTGGACATTTCTCAGCTCTTATAGCTCTGTGTACCCACAGTCTGTCTACAATACATGTCTGTGGTGGGTGACAGTTTCACTTTGTTCCTTCCCTCTAGACAGCCACCAACATGGGAAGTTTAAGTGTGTCTGAGTGCCCATCTGCATTCCTGGGTAGGGCGGGAGGGAGGAGCTGAAACTTACACCTGAATAGGCAGTGTCCTGTACCCACGCAAAGGGGCTGATTACCCCCTACTAATAGTCTGGCACCAGGGCTGGGAAGAAAGGACCTCTGTGCACTTCAAAGACCCTTCCTTGAAGTCAACCCCACAAAGGCACAACTGGGTATAAGTACTGGATCTCAGACACCACCAAACTAGACCTGTAACTGAACTTGTTCAGAAGAACTGCTGTGCTGTATCAAGGATTGACACCCTGCTGGACCACTGACCTGAAGGGATTGCTTTTTGTTGTGCTGTTCTGCCTTTCTGCCTGCTGGTCCCTGACCCTGCTAAGGGAAAACTGGACTCTCCCTTGCAACTGAAGTGATCTCCAAGGGCTTGTTGGATTGCCTCCTGTTGGTTGATACTCAGTGAACCCAGATACATGCACTCGAGCAATCAATGCATCTCTAGGCTGTAGAAGAGCCAGCGCATCTATGCTGTTGCAGTAGTATAATCTTCGCAAAGCACTCGGAACAGCCGCATTGCATCTGGAACCACTGCTTCGGAACCAATGCATCGCTGCCACTGCATGGAGAAAATCAATGCATCACCCCTCCAGCGTGGATTAACAAGGTGCATCACCTTTGGAGCCGCTGTACTTGGACCCAGCGCTTCACTCAATGGACATGAAGCATCGCTGCTACTGGGTGAAAAAAATCAATGCATTACCTCGACTGCGGGCTTGTCATCGACTCATTACTCATCCACACCCCGCATCTCACTGTTGTGACCAGGATCGAGGTGCTCTGTTCACAGAACCTGTGTGGCTCTTGTCCCTTGTCTGTGCTCCATCACGGTCGGCCTGAATTGTTGACTTTGCCTCGGTCCAGCGAGAACAACCAACCCACATTGGTGCTTCTTACTTCTAAGTGATTGAAACCCGTTTTTATTCTTTACAAATTCATAACTCAACATCTACTTATTGCATTTTTGTCGTTTGGGTCTTGATTTATTTATAAAATGATTGTTTATTTTACTTAACCAGTGTGGAGTTCTTTTTGTGTTTTTTTTCATTGTGTTGCAGTGTAATGTGTTGCAAAATACTTTACACGTTGCTTCTGTTAATAAGCCTGGCTGCTCTGGGCCAAGCTACCAGAGAGTGAGCACAGGCTATCCTTAAGTGTATATTTAGCATACCCTGACTAGGATTGTGGTTCCTGCTTGGATAAGATGCATACTTCTGCCACCTAGAAACTCAATTTTTAACAGAATGGACTATAAAAGAAGTACTGACTAGCAAAGAGGGCAGTGCTCTGCCGCTCAGTTGGGTGGGAAAGTATGAAGAATCTCCCACATTAAAGAAATTAGGAGAAAAAGGGAGTGATGCCTAAGGTGGATAGTAGAAATAAAGTTGAAGGCTAGGCATGTGGAGGAGCTGAGGTCAAGGTTATGGTACTAAATCTCGTACACTCATATGATTTCTACTGAGTCCGTAATACTACTGACCATGCATCATGTTGACCCTGGACTAATACTAAGAGGCTTTTATCAGATCCTGAAACACTTGATGGATATTGTGCTATTACAAGCAGTGTAAATACCAGGTCTTCAGGAAGGACTGCACTCATATTGGATAAACATGCATTTGCCTTTGTACACTGGACTCTCCAGGGGTTGGAAATGTGAGTAGTCACAGCTTACTTCATCTGTAGTAGGAATTCAGAAGCTCCATGAAACTGTATCAACCCAATGCCCAGTGACAACTTTAATGTTTTTAAAAGAATAGGCACTTTATTTACAAGTAGAAAAGTAGTTCAGTTAATATTAGACTAGCAATGCAATGGTGGCTGAGTGATTTCTTTGTCCTCACTTATTCCCTGAATGTCCGCCCTAATCATCTGTAGGAAAAAAAGTATTCAGTTCACCAGTGTGAAATCATAAACCACTGTCTTAGAGGTAGTTTAGGCCGACTGTCCCATAGTATGATGAGCCCTGAACTGAAGGGTACTTGTTGGACCAAACATCATCAACATGGTTTTCCCTGAACTTTTTGCCTTCCATCCTCCTGTTTTTGCTGACTTGGCTTTTGCTGGCTTTAGGGCTCTGCACACTTTACCAATGCTAACCAGTGCTTGATTCTCTCCTTTAAAAATGGGGAAATTCGCTTACAACCACTTGGCACATTTAATTTACTTGTAAGTCCCTAGCACAGTGGTACCACATGTACCCAGCGCCTGTAAATTTAATGCTACTGGTGAACTTTCAGCTATGATTGTGTCACCCGCTTACGTAACCCTTTAAACATCTCAGGACTGCCATTGCAGTCTGTGTGTGCAGTTTAAAATGCCATTTAAAATGCCAATGGCCTACACCTTCCTTTTGAATACATATAACTCACCCCTGGGGTAAGCCCTAGACAGCCCGTAGGGAAAGGTACAGTGTATTTAAAAAGTTAAGCATGCACTTGTAACCTTTACATGTTCTGGTTGTGAAAAACTCTTAGTTTTTGACTACTGGAAGGCCTACCTCTACCACTGGATAATATTGGGTTGCCTTATTACTATTAACAAGTGCTAACTTTTAATTGGAAGCGATTGGGAATGTTGAGTTTGGTATCTAAAGAATTGTAATGTAAATCCCTCTTTAAAGGTGAAGTTGAATTTTAAATCACAACCCTGAAAATGCCACTTTTAGAAAGTTGGCATTTTCTTGTCCTAACCATTTGTTGCCTGGAGCCTGCATCGTGGGTCATATGAATAGGTGTTGCTGGCAGTGGGCCCTTGTGTATTACTCCTAGACAGTGAGACAAAGGAGAATAGGTGTTGGCAGAATGGGTAATCTCTGACATGATGAGGGGGAGGAGCGGTCACCTACTACACTTGCAAATCAGAAAGGATCTGCCTGAGCCCACTCACAAAGCATTTGACACTCGTCTTTGGTGATCCCAGACAGTCTGGGGGCCAGGACAGGGAGGTAGGACATTCAAAGAACCTCTGGGGGTGGAAACCTCCAGAAGCTTCTCCTACTTTAAAGTGGACACCAGGTATAAATATTGGACCCTCTGGACCTGTAAAAGACTCAGAAGGACTGCTGCGCTGCTCTGCAAGAGGACTGCTGCCCTGCTGCCCTGATGCCTGAGTGAATGTACTGAACCTGCATCTTTAACCAAGGACCACCAGAGTGACTCCAAGAGCTAGTGGGCTGAACTCCTGACAAGAAGCCTCAGAGACAGAAAAGGCCCCAAGCACCCTGAACTCAGAATCTGGACTCTGTCTACTGAGAGGTCTACTCCCTAAGTAGTGCTACCCCAGTCCTGGACCCTTGGAAGTGGTCATGAAAGTGCTCTGCAAGCCCCGCTTTGGTGGGAACCGGTACAGCATGACACATCTCCTCGCAGCTCGGCTTCGGAGCTGCAGCAACACAACCCATCCTTGAGGCTGAACCTTGCATCGCAGCCCACAGTCTCCTCAAAGCCTCTACTGCACAATGCATCCTCTATGCAGGCCTTTGCATCGCTAGCCCTTTTTTGACCGCTTCCTCGACGATGACGCATGACTGCATCATAGCTCTAGGCTTCTTCGGAAACGTTGGTGCGCCACGCATGTTCGGCGAAGGACTCATTGATGGCATCCTCGATGATGACGCAGGACTCCGCATTGCAGCCTCGCAGCTCCTCAAATCTGCCTCTACATGATGCATCCTTGACTCAGGATATCACAATGCTCCACCACCTGGATTTAAGGTACTTTGTACAGTAGGCCTAACTTGGTCCCTGTATCTTGCCAATGCTCCATTGCTGTCAGCCTGAACTTGTGACTTTATCCTTGTATAGCGCGACTAGAGAACCACAGTTGGCACTTTGTGCTTCTAAGCACGATTTTTTACTTAAAACTTTGAAATTGCATATCTTTGTTTCTACTCATTGGATTTTTGGTCTTATTTAACTCTATTTTTCTAAATTGGTGTGGGATTTTTCTTGTGTTGTGTTTCCCCTTTATTATTGTTCGAAGTGCTTCAGAAATACTTTACACATTGCCTCTAAGTTAAACCTGACTGCTTTTGCACCAGAGGATTTAGCACAGGTTAATTTGAGGTTTGCTTGTATCTCAACCTGACAGAGACTGTGGGTGCTACTTGAGTAGGGTTTCATCCCCCTCAACCAGGAACCCAATTTCCCACAGTCCCTATCTAGGACTGTGTAGCATTCCATGAGAGTTCAGTTTAGGCATAGGGCATAGTGGGAGTAGCATCTGTGTGTAAAATGTTTAAAATTGCATAGGGTTAAACTCCACAATGATATAATATTTATTAATGCTCTCTGCCCACGTTAAAAACAATGGCGGCCGACCACAAACAATAAGTGGTGGGTGGAGGGAGCATGAGAGGGGAAACGTGGGGAGGGTTAATAATATATATTTTTAAAGGATCTTACCTTAAGCTGCCGGACGCCTCCCACATTGCGTTGCGCCTTAGTCTTCTTCCTGGTCCCAGCAGACACTGGGACAGACTCCCTGGGTAATCCCCGCCCTGCTCTCATGATATGAGATCAGAGCAGGGGTTGGCCTGAGCAGACTGGTTTGACGCTCCACTCAGGACCGGGAGTCTGTGCTGTTTCTTCAAACCGGCAGTTCAATACAACTGGGTTGAAGAAACCTAAGTGCGCATGTATGTTTGGCTGGTCTAAGAAGGCCAGCCAAACACACATGCACACTTAGAAGTGCACAAACCAGTGTTCCTCCCTCCTCCCATGGCCCTGGCCCCACCCCTCCTGCCTCAGCCAGCAGGGGAAAAATAAAACAATGATCGAATATTGTTTATTTTTTACCTGCTGGCTGTAAGCCAGTGAGGCGACACTCCTCTGCCATTGCAGAGGAGCCGCCCGTGGTTAAAAATAAAATTGACTATCTCAAACCTTGCGTTTCTTTCTAGTCGATATGTTCCAAAACCCAACAGGACTGCTTTCACATTCCAAAAGGAAGCTGTCACCTGAAATAGAATGTTATGCCTGTTCCCTCTGGCTGTGTGACCTGGCAAACAAAGGTCCAGAGGAGTGTAGGGCCAGGGTTCATATGTTCATAGGAGTGGACTGAATTATTTGTGTATGAAGTAATGTTAGGAAGTACACAAGAAAAGCAGAAGGTCATTGCAAGCCTTAGTCCAGAATATAACCAAAACACATTTGCTAAGCATATACATCAATAGCAAGGTGGCAAAGCTTTCTTTACCATGTAAGGGCTTTCATCCCTAAAGCCACTGATTGGTATGAGCCGCTAATAATTATGACCACTAATAACACGGATCCAACTCTGAAACTGAGCAGCTGATGACACTGAGCTACGAAGAACACTCTCGATATTACAGAGCTAATAAAAAGACAGAGTCACTGATGACCCAAAGAATTACAGTTACTGAGTTATGTATACCTTTCACTAAAACAAATATCATCCCTGCCTCTGATGTAAGCATGGGCGAATTTTGCGAATTCGTGATCCGCGAATTTGCGGATTTGCGAATTCGCGATCCGCAAAATTTGCGAATTTGCGGATTTTTGTTTTTTGCGTGTTTGCGGGGTTTTTTGCGTGTTCGCGGGTTTTTTGCGCGTTTGCTGGGCTTTTTGCGTCTTCGTGAGCCGCTTACATAGCGAAGTTACCCATGCAGTCGTTTATGGGAGAGGGAGGATAGATAGATAGATAGATAGATAGATAGATAGATAGATAGATAGATAGATATATAGATAGATAGATAGATAGATAGATAGATAGATAGATAGATAGATAGATAGATAGATAGATAGATAGATAGATAGATAGATAGATAGAGAAAGAGAGGGAAAGAGAAAGGGGGAGAGAGAACGAGAGAAAGAAAGAGAGGCCGGATCTCTGATGGGGCAAGATTCCTGAGTTGCCCCTACAGAACATACAGCTTTTTATTTTTAGCAAAATGCATATGAAAATTGTGCTGTAAAGGTCTCTTTTAGTTTAACCCCTCCTGACAACTCAAAATGGGTGTATTTGCCATCCTCTCCCTTCTTCCTGTTTTTTATATCTGTAAGTGCTTCCTGATGAGGTTTAATTCCTTGGACAGGTGCCTCGTTGCCTACTTGTAACTATTCTCTGACCCTGCTTCAAGGGTCAGAGCAGGGTCAGAGAAAGCAATTAGCAGCAGGTGTCCAAGTTGAAGTTAATTTGTTTGTAACCCTTTTGTAAAAGGTTACAAAGAAATTAGGTTCAACTTTTGCACCTGCTGCTGTAACCCTTGCTTGGCTGAAAATTCGTCCCCGCTGATTCGCGGATTTTACCGCGATTTCGCAAGATTCGCGGATCGCGAAATCGCGGAAAATCCGCAAATTCGCCCGCGAAACGGATTTTACGCCCTGTATTTGTTATCTCTAGCGAGCTGCGACCCTCATGCTTGTTCACTTTTGCATTTCTATTGGTCAGTTTCTCTACCACGTCATGTAGAATCTTTCCCCTATTTAGCTCGCGTCACTGTGGCGCTGTCATTCTTCCACCAGCTGTTGCCTCGCAGTCAACACTTGTGCAAGCTGACTGGGGGCCTTTGTATTTATGAATAAATACTTGTTTTTAGCATATTCATGTAAGGTTATCATTCCGTATAACATGCTACTTCAAATGGCGACGAGGTATGGGATAGAAGTATGATGAAAAAGCCCGTTTAGGCAGAAATTCGATGGTGAAAATTTTGCGAGGACTTCTATAACAATTTTTCAGGCAAGTTATTAATTAATTTGTCTAAATTCGAAATAATTGTTTACTAAGTCTCCAACATATTTTTTATTTTGATGTCGGACTTGTCTGCATTTTGCACTACGCTGATATCAGCTGTCTCGCAAGTTTGCCAAGAATCAAGCTCCATGAAGAAATATATTCAGGCAAGCTACTACGTAAATTATCTTCATGCTGGTCGTTGCGTGTTTTCCTTCATGTTCCTGAGTCAGTGTGGAAATTTGTTGACAGTTGGAGATCTGTCAACTGCAAAAATCCTGATCAGATGTAACGGTTTACTCATGTGATGACATCTTGATCAAGGGTACGCACGCATGCACGTTTGAGGCTACGGGATGCCATTTTGATTCACAACTATCGGCTAGTAGGTGCCGGTAGCGTTTCCTTCAGTCAGTTTCATTTGACGTGTCGGAAATTTTCTCGAGCCTTCAAAAACTATTTTCATTTGAATCGTTTCTTCAAAGTTAAAAAAACAGTCTGCATTCAAATGTGTAAAATATAATAAAAGATTCAACGTTTTTCATAAATGTTCAAAGACTTCTCCATAAATTTTAACTTTTCACCAAAATCAGATAAATACTGAGGTACCGTTTATTCAGTCAAAATTGCTTTCACAAAACAAAAGGAAGAGTTGATTAGCACAACTAGGTCTAGCAATTCCAACATAAATGCACCTGCAGCATTCTTAACTGACCCAGGAAAACCAGTCATGAAATGGAAAAACTGGTTAAGGGCATTTGAGAACTACTTGGTCGCGATAGATGGAAAAAATACGAACCAGAAAGGAAAAAAGCCATTTTATTTGGGTTGTTAGGTGCTGCAAACCAAAACATTTTGATAGTTTGCCAGAATATGAGGTAATTCCTGGTCAATTTATACCTATGGATGAGTACCAGGAAGCAATAAAATGTTTAGAAAAACAATTCGAAGAGGATCCCAAAATAATGTTAGGCAGACATCGCTTTGCAATGCGCAAACAATTGGACAATGAGACAATTGAAGAATACATTGCTTGTTTATGTGTGTTGGCTACCAAGTGAGAATTTAATGACATGGTTGATGTATACATTAGAGACCAGTTTGTCTTTTATTGCTTTAAAAAAATAATCAAAGAGAGGCTATTAGCTTGTAGAAACCCTTCTCTACAAGAAACTATAGACATAGCTAAAGTTATTGAACGGTCTCTTGAAACATCAAAAGAACTCTCATCCGATAAGAATTCAAAGGCTGATGTGTACTATGTACAAGAGCATAAGAAACATGTAACTAACTATGACAAAAAAGGAAAAAATGGTAAAAGTACAGATTCAAATGTTTTTATTTGTTTTAGATGTGGTTCAAGGAATCATGAGGCAGATTTTCCTGGATGTCCAGCACAAAGGAGGAAATGCACTAATTGCTTTAAGGTAGGACACTTCGCCGGTGAGTGCAACAATTTTAAACCGCAAAGATTCCAGAAAGTTAAAGTTAGTATTGTAGATGATTTGGAGGAAGGCATGTGTTCTAATATTGTTTTGACAGTAGAGGACCCTTGTGATTCCATAAAAGGTCAGCTTGGTATTGTGCACATTGGCGACTTTGAAATAAATATTATGGCGCACTCAGGTTCGCCTATTACCATCATTTCTGATAAGAAGTATGAAAAGCACTGGCCAAATACTGATTTACTTGTTTCTAATGTCAACCCTAAGGCATTTGGGGATTTTGATATAAATATGTTGGGCTATTTTCAAGATAAAGTGAACATCAAAGGAAGATCAATTACTACTAAAGAATATGTGGCAGTGCGGGGCACAGATATTGTAGGATGGAAAGATTTAACGCGTCTAGGCATAATTTTTAAACTGGCTGCAGTTGATCCTATTGTTTTAGATGAAAATTTTGTTCATGCAGTCACTACTTCTGATTCATTGTCGCCTTTAGAAAAAGTGGAATCTATAATAAGTAAATATGAGACTCTTTTTGAAGACAGAATTGAATGTGTCAAAGGGTTTGAACATGCTATTAAGTTGAAGAAAAGCACAATACCAATTAAGCACAAGGTAAGATCCGTTCCTCTATCTGTGAAAGCTGATTTGCAAAAACTTCTCAACAAATTGGTCGATGAAGGCGTTATTGAACAGACCAACTCATCAGAATGGGTTTCTGCCATAGTTTTGGTTAAAACAAAATGGCGAAGTATGCCTAAGCGCAGATTTGAGGTCATTAAACAAAAATATCCTGGTTGACTGTTTTCCTTTACCCAAAATTCAGGAAATTTTAGCGGCCACTAAAGGTTCAAGATATTTTTCGCTTATAGATCTCAAATCTGCATATCACCAAGTCCAACTCTCAGAGGAATCTAAAGATTTACCCACATTCATTACTCCTTTGGGTGCATATAGATTTGTAAGACTTACTTTCGGATTGGCTTCATCAGCCAGTGTATTTCAAAAATTGATGGAATGTACATTTAAGGGTGTTGTGGGAGTTCAGAAGTTTCAGGACAACATCCTTATTCATGCTAATTCTATTGAAGAGCACAATGAAATTTTAGATACTGTACTTAACAAATTGAACGAGAGAGGCATGAGTCGCTAAAGACAAATGTAAGTTTCTCCAAACTGAAATAGAATACTTTGACCATATTTTGAGCGGTAATGGTATCAAGCCTAAACTCAACTTAGTCAGAGCCATAACTGATGCCCCTAAACTTACTGATAAGGATACACTAAGATCCTTTTTGGGGCTCAGTGAGTACTACTCACGTTTTGTAGAAAACAACTCAGAAATAGTTGAGCCATTGTGTGTGTTACTACGCAAAGGAGAAAAATATGTCTGGTCTGAAGATCAAGATTTTGCATTTACGGCGATCAAGAACGCCATTGTGAGAGCCCCTACGCTGAAACCATGTGAACCTGACGGTACCAATGTCATCACTGTGGATGCAAGTTCAGTTGGCATAGGTGCTGTTTTCACTCAAGAAGTAGCAGGTAACGTACATACCACTGCTTTCATTTATAGATGTTTGCTTGATGCAGAGATTAACTACAGCACTATAGAAAGGGAAGCACTAGCATGTGTATGGGCTGTTGAGAAGCTCAAGATGTACCTTTGGGGTAAACGTTTTGAGTTTATCACTGATCACTAACTGTTGACTTTCTTAATGGATGGATGTGGTAGGGGAAATGGCAAGGTGTCTGCAAGGTTGGTCAGGTTGTTATCAAAACTTCAGGAGTATAATTTTTCTATAAAACACATTGCCGGTAAAAGTAATATAAGAGCAGACTCTCTATCACGTCTCCCTTTAAACAGTTGTGAACCCAAAATTGAAGAAGACACTGAATGCGTAGTGTCGTATGTAAATAGTTTTAACCAGTCAGCACAGGTCTGCAAAGAATCTGAATGGTTGAGACTCTTAGAGGAAGACCCTGTTTTAAGGAAAGTAAAAGCATACATATTGAGTAAGTGGATGCCAATCAGAAACGTATATGCTGATTTAAATACATATGTGCAAGTTGCAGATGAATTAAGCATTGAGAAACGTTTTGTGTTAAGAGGGGATCTTTTGGTCCCACCTACCAAACTAAGGAAACTTCTAATTGAATTAACACACAATCCCCGTTTAGGGTGAACCATGACCAAGAAAGTGTTGAAAAAATATTATTGGTGGCCAGGTTTGGACTCATATGTTAATGGCTTTGTCTATACTTGTTCAATATTTTTGAAGTCAGATAAACATTAAAAGCTTAGAGTGCAAGAAATGCAGTTAGTTGACATACCCAGTACATCTTGGAGCAAGGTTGCAATACATTTTGCTGGTCCATTCAATGCTTTGGAACATAATTCAAGATTTTTTATTGTATTTTGTGACTATTATAGCAAGTGGATATATTTCAAATTTGTGTCAACCATAGACTCCAAAGGTATAGTAGAATTTTTGGAGTCATGTTTTTCTTTGGCAGAATTTCCCCTAGTTTTAGTTTCGGACAATGGAAAGCAGCTTACCTCCGAAGTAATGATCTCATTTCTGAAGAGGAATGGAATCCGCCAGGAGAAAACTCCTTCTTACTCACCCAAATCCAACGGACAGGTGGAAAGAGTTAACCGATTCCGTAAAGATGGTATTCAGATGGCACTTTCTGCAAGTTTTCCAGTAACTGAGTTTTCTCAAGAAAGAGTTGATTTGTATAACAACACAATCAAAAGTGTAACAGGGTATTCCCCTTTTTTCTTATGAGAGGCAGGCATTGTAACGCAGCCATCACTCCAAAGTTTTCCATTCATCAGGAATGTAATACGGAGGTGACAATTTTGGATGACTCTCAGAGGTAGTATTCTGAAGTAACAACTAAAGTCAAAAGAATACCACAACAAGATCCACAGGGCTGTTGTCAAGGACATCTGCAAGGGTGATTGGGTCATTGTCAAAAAGCCTTTTGTCAAGCAGAAGGGAGATTCCAAATACTACGAACCTTGTGAAGTGGTGGAAGTCTCCAGTGGTTCTGTTCACTTTGCTAAATTGGGGTGGAGAAACAAAAGCAACGTCATCAAACTCAAATGTGGGCAAAGAGAACTTATGATGAGTGCTCACAATGATAATGCAGTTTCTCAACAAAGTAATATTTGGTTCGACGTGTAAATGAAAATGAAAGTGTTAATACATAGGATCAATCAGTCATGGTCGAACCATACAGAGATTGTACCATCACAAAAGAGACATCAGAGTTTCCTGTGCAGTTTGGTACTGAAAATGAGATGGCATTTAACATGGAGAGTTTGTGTCCTTCAACTGTTCAGGAGGTACTTGCACCAAATGTAGATGTTACAGATAGCAATTTTATTAATAGCGTGGAGGTATGTACCTCAAATGTTTTTGAAGGGTCTTGTACGAGTTCTAGAATGCTATCACATTTTAAAACAGGTTTAGAGATGTTATTATGTATTAATGTTTTTATTTGTTGTAGAGAAGGGAGATGTTGTATACCCTTCACTAAAAACAAATATCATCCCTGCCTCTGATGTGTATTTGTTATCTCTAGCGAGCTGCCACCCTCAATCTTGTTCACCTTTGCATTTCTATTGGTCAGTTTCTCTACCACGTCATGTAGAATCTTCCCCCTATTTAGCATGGTCACTGTGGCACTGTCATTCTTCCACCAGCTGTTTCCCCGCAGTCACCACTTGTGCAAGCTGACTCTGGGCCTTCGTATTTATGAATAAATACTTGTTTCAAGCATATTCGTGTAAGGTTATCATTCCGGATAACATGCTACTTCACTGAGCATGGATGGTACTGATTCACTGGTGACACTGAGACACTGATGACACTGCTGACTCCGATTCACTGAAAATAGGGACCATAGGTAGGGAAAATGCTGAGAACCCGGCAATCACCATATTCCAGCGCTTTGGATATTGGTTTGTGGCACTAAGAAAAAATTATATCAGGCACAATTAATACCCATTCCCGACATTGTGCTGGCAAACATGGGAACATGTTAATACTCTGTCAATCTCTGTTAGTGGTTTGTTTATCTTACATTTTGTTAGTACAATTTCTGCTGAAGTGGGTGTTGGTGTGTGGCTACTTTATTTCTTTTTTTTAAATATGCACCATTGTGGGTAAGTTTTTGTTTGTTGATGCATTGTGCTTCTTAAAGTGGCTGGTGTATGTATTCTCACATCCATGAAATTATTGCATTTATTTACACTGAACTGGGTTGTATTTTGCACAGAGATAATGGTAACCCTGTATGGAAATAATATGAAAGAAATGTTCCAGTTGTGGCGGTTAAGGTCTGTGGTTTTCTAATGAAAAAGGAGAGATTGTAATGTTTTTAGACAATGAAGGGTCAGGGTTAAAACGAGAAAACAAGTATTTGTTGATTATAAATGCTTGTATGTGGGCGAGTAAAAGTATATTTGTACCCCAAACAATTCTTAGTTGTAAAAGTGTACATTTTTAAATAGGATTTGACTCATGTCAATGTAAAATGGTAAAATGTAAATGTAGTATACTTGTAAAGCGCACATCTGCCCCAGCAAAGGGTCGTCCCTGCGCTGTATAATGCTGCGGAACCCTTCCTAGCTCTCCCTGTGAGATGCCCCTCCTGGGCACCCCCAAGGTGAAGCCAGGCATCCCAGTGTTGTTGAGGCCGTTGTGGAGATTAAGCAAGCTATTGCCCATTGTTGCAGCGTGGGACCCATGATTAGAGTAGGCGCTGAGGCGAGAATTATGGAGTGCGCGGACATTGAGCCCAAGACCCCGCCGCGTCGGGAATTGAACCCTGGTCCCGGGCCTGATCTCTGCTTCAGAGTCTGCCGCTTCTAACCAGTGAGCCACACTTCTCTACCACGAACCTTCCTGGGTCCCACCCACTTCTGAACTGTTTGTATGGTCATTTTATCCATGACATCAAACTTTATAAACTGAAACTGACTGTTGTATGTGTTGGGCTTCTTTGGTTGCTGTGTGTTTCTGTCTTTCTCACCTTTAGTGAACTAGGGGTCAGGTGGAAGGGGCTATACCACTTTGATTTTTTTTTAAAAGCTAGTCTTTGATGGTAGGCTATTACTGTCCTCAATTCTCGAATTCTGATATAGATATAATTGTTTTATTTGAATATTTTAATAATCACGCACCACACTGACACCTGTCCAGAATAACTATTCCTGCACAGATCTAAAGAAACAAAACAAATTGAAGCCATATACCAGGAGTGGTGAACATAGTGCCAGGAGCCCCGGATCCATAACAGATTTGTGGATATCTACATCAGATAAATGTACAATGTAGGAAGGTGGATACCTGACTATGGTTACCCCAGATTTTTTTGCCTAGTGTTTAGCTGGTTTTCGTTAGTTGGCCTGGGATCCTGCTAATCAGGGCCCCAGGGTATCTGCTCTCTCTTTAAAATGAACTCCATGTACCCTAGGTACATCTCCAATTGGATACTGGGTCACCTTATGAGCCCCTGTACAGTGTACTATAGGTACCCAGGGCATAGGTACATCCAAGGCCTACCCGGGGCTGCAGCATGTATTATGCCACCCCTGGCTGGCCACCCACATTGACTCAACTGGCTGATCCCTCAGCTGGGGCAAGGTGGTGTAATCACCCTTTGCTTAGATATAGTATACCTACATCTAACCTTATATCTGGACACATATGCACCTATAAGTCATTTGTATGGCAGGCCTTAACAATCCTGGAGGCAGAGTGCTTGGTTTTCTGTGAGATGGTGCTCTAGCATGAGCTGAGCCTGTCTGCAGCTTTTGGGACCATGTCCTTATAGTAGTTGTAGGATATTGCCATACCATATACTCTTAAGTGCATTATGAACCTTGCGGTTCAATGTCATCTTTGGTTTGGCTTTATCAAAACATGTCGTGTAAGGTGTCATAAGCTTTGGAATACTACCCCCTCTCCAGTCCTGGTGACGGGGGTAGCATTCCACCCTTCTAGAGGGAGAAGACATGTTACTTTACTTAAACGCGGTGAAATCTAACCAGAGCCTCAGCGTCACAAAATGGATGCTGCTGCCACAGACACAAGTCTGGCCTCCTGCTGCTGACCGAAACTCCGGCAGGGGAGGCCTGGACAAAAGGTTTCCTGTCACAGGGAGGTGCTTGCACCACCCAGACAGGAGATAGTGGATTGGGGCCGGGAGGTCTGAATGAAACTAGACACTGCCTGGGGCACACAAGGTGTCCCATGCAAAGTCCAGTTCAAACCGGTACTGGGGCACTCCAGCCCCAGCTCTGGCGCAAAACTGGACAAAGGGAATGGGGTGTAACCACCCACTTCCTGGGTCCCACCCATAGGAGGTACCTAGCAGGTGATCCAGCCCCTTGATTTGGAATAAAGGTAGGAGCTGTGCCCATAGACATTAGATAATCCTGACTGAAACTTTGATACAAAACTCTGGACCCTTCGACATCCTAGCAGCTTTTGCACCAAAGATCACCTCTCCACACTCATTGAGTGCTGTGTGGGGCCCTTTTAATTTTTCTGCTCGACGCATTCTCCGGTCACTTGCCCGTTGGCTAGTGGCCTCTGTGACGACGATCCTTCAAATTTACACTGCTGGTCTAGGTGCTCCAGACTGGCCCTCACTCCCCTGAAAAGGAGCAGCCGATCTGACCTTGCCGGTCCGATCCAGAAGCCATCTCCGAATCCTGCGTGGGTTGCATTTGCCAAGGCCTGTTGACTCCGGTTCGAGAACCGACACCGCCGACAGCGAGAGCCTTTGTGGGACAGTCCATGTCTACCTCCTGGTTGTCGTTGATCCTTCCTGGTCCACATGGCAGCGGAGACAAACTTCACAACATCACCTGATCGCAACCCGACATCGCCTGGTTCCTTCCTGGTTCCATCCTGGTACTCTAAATCTTCGATCCACCCTTGGATCCAACCGGACTCTTCTCTCCTGGTTGCCTGCAGAATCTTTTCCTCCAGGCTCCATAGAACTCCACGACGAAACCCGACGCACTTTGACACCTATGCACCGCTTCATGTGGGTGAGGTAACGAGAGTACTCCGGTGCTCCTGTAGTGGGTTAATCCTCTAGTGTTCTAGTTTTAAGTGGTTAAGTTCTAGTCCAGTCGGAAGACTTCTAAATCAGTAACTTTCTAACTTTTACGCACCATTGACTTCTATTGGTGCACACGGTTGCCTATAGACACTGCATCCGTATCCTGTGGGCCTCCCCCGACCTAACCTTTGTTAGTCCAGTATAGCCCCAGCGATTCTCCAGGCCCTAGGCCTTACCATTGTTTGTGACGTGGTTCTTATACCACTATTTTAGTATATGGTTTGACGGGCCACCCCGCCTATCCATAATTGTACAACTTTTGAATGTTATAAGAAGTTCTTTGTTTAACGCTTGTGCTTCTGTCCTCATAAAGAGTACAGGGGATTATTCTAGTAATAAATACATATATTTTATAATATATAACTTGTGTGGTGTCCTTTCATTTGATGTTAAAAGGATTGCATATGGTAAAACAGCTGGCTTCACCCGCCCTCTTGAGTTTAGCCTAAGACTGCTTTTGTCCATGCTACCCCTAGGATAGCTGGTATATAAGGTTGACTTACGATCAATCACCATAAGGGTCGTTTGGACTGGTGCAAGGTGCTCACTAGAATAGTGATCATCATATACCAGGCCAACTTCCCACATTGGTGTGCAGCTGTTGAAATTTGAGCTTGCTGTTTGTTTTACCAATTGTAATCTTTGACAATATCATTTGAAAGATCACATCAAGTACCATAGGTACATATAAACAAAGCTTTAAATACTTAGGTTCTACTGAACTTAGTGGTTGTAGACCAAAGGGCTTAGCCCACCCTGACTACAACTCCTAGAGAGGTTCAAGTAGGTAAACACTTAGTGTAGTTAGGTGCACACACCCACACCTCACTAGTCATGCCTGGCACAGGTGAACCATCCAGTTCTCTACCTGTGGAAAGTGACCTTCACAAGGCACTCTACAGCTATGAAAAACTCAGCTTCAGAGACTTAAGTGCCTTGTGCACCTCAAGGGGGCTGAAAAGGGGTCATAACCCCACCATCCCAATCCTGATACATATCCTGGAGACAGCTGATATTGAGAAGGCTTCTGAAGTCCTCTCAGGTAATGCAGGAGCAGGGACCCCATAGATGATGAAACCATCACTCCAGAGGTTGAGGAGGTAGATGGGGATTGGTCAGATGATCAGGGGGATAGTCGGGTTCAGGACAGAAGGCTTAGCCAGGCTAACCAAAGCTTACATGGGAATGGAGAAGGGTTTCACTCCTCCTGAGTGGCTGTGATAGTAGGCTTCTCCCTGGCAATAGAAGGGTCAGATCTCCTTCCAGGGAGTTTATCCTTTCTAATGCCTCAAGGGGTTCTCAAAGGGGAATGGCTTCCCCCCAGAGAAGAAAGCATGAGGCTAGGATGAGAGCTGTCCAACTTCAGATAGAGAAAGAGGAAACAGCCTTGGCCCAAGCTAAACTTGCTTTAGCAAGGGAACAAAGATTAAGTGGATTAGATTCCACTGGTGTTAGCAGTATCCCTAAGGATAAAGACAGGTCCTATGATCATAGAAACCTGAGTAAGATTGTGCCCCCCTACAGAGATGGGGATGACATCCACAAATGGATGACTGCTCTGGAGGGAGCCTGCATGGTACAGCAGGTTCCCCAAGATCAGTGGGCAGCAATCTTGTGGCTCTCCTTCTCAGAGAAAGGAAGAGACAAGCTCCTCACTGTTAGACCTGAGGATGCTAAAAACTACACTGTCCTGAACAGTGCTCTTATTGAGGGGTTTGGCCTTACCACTGAGCAATACAGGTTGTTGTTCAGAGATACCCAAAAAGCTCAGACTCAGGACTGGACCGATTTTGTAGATTGTGCTACTAAGGCTCTAGAAGGTTGGTTGCTTGGCAGCAAAGTACATGACTATACAGGATTGTATAATTTAATTATGAGGGAGTAGATCCTTAGTAATTGTCAAAACCAGCTTTTACACCAGCACCTGGTGGACTCAGATCTGACCTCTCCACAAGAATTAGGTAAGAGGGCAGACAAATGGGTCAGAACCAGGATTAGGCCTAAAAATCAGGGTAATGGGCAGAAGAAAGATTCTACCAAGCCTCAGGAGAAAGTTGGGGATAAATCTAAAGACAAGACTTCCCCAGGACCCCAAAATTCCAATGATGGGGGTGGGTCCCCAAATCCTTCCTCTACAGCTAAGAAACCTTATTGCCATGCTTGTAAAAAGCCTGGCCATTGGAAGACTGACAGCAGTTGCCCCAAGGCCAGCATTAAGGAGAATATTCCTCCAAGTAATACTCCAACACCTACTGTTACTACTAGTAGTAATCCCCCAGGTGGTGGGAGTGCCCCCAATAATTTGGCTGGGTTTACTTGGGGAACTCAGGTGAACTCTGGCTTAACCAGGTCCCCTACCACAGCTACTCTTGTCTGTGAAAATGGCATGGGGTTTGCCAACTTCACTGCTTGTCCCAACACTTTGGGCAAGTACAGACAGGAGCCCCACATCAATGGCCAGAAAGTTGAAGCCTACAGAGATACAGGGGCTAGTATCACTATGGTGACTGATAGTCTAGTTCTCTCAGGACAACTTTTATCTGGGGTCACCTATCAGGTGATCAACATTGATGGAGTGCAGAAAGATCATCCCATGGCAGTAGTAAATCTCAGCTGGGGAGGTGTCCCTGACCCTAAGAGAGTGGCAGTGTCATCAAACTTGCCTGTAGGTTGTCTACTGGGGAATGATCTAGAGATCTCAGCCTGGGCTGAGGTAGAACAAGAAACCTATTTCAAAATGTTACGCTTTCCAGAAAAGATTAGTGGGGCTGTGATGGCCACAGCCTCAGCCCAAGCAGGATTCCTTCCTAAAGAGGTTGGAAGGGCTGTGATGGTCATAGCCCAAGCTCAGGCAGACTTCCCTGAAAAGGTTGGCAGGGCTGTGATGGTCACAGCCCACACCCAAACTGAGTTCCCTCCTGAAAAGGTTGGTGGGGCTGTGATGGTCACAGCCCAAACTCAAACAGATTTTTGTGCTGTGAAGCCTGAAACTATAGATCACTCCACTCAAACAGAGAGCATTGGGGAGGAAGAAAAGTCTCCCTCCCACCAGACATTAGGTGAGAGTCAGCCTCCTCAGGGAACTGACCCCTACCCCTTGTGAAGGAACTGCCCCAGAGGTAGCCAGGCCTAGCCTGGCAGAGCCTTTGATGGCAGTGGACCCTTCCAAGGTGGGACCCAGTCTGGAGCAGGTAACCTGCCCCTCTCTACCCTGCCTCAGTCAGCCCAGGGCTATAAAGGTCAGGGAGGCCAGTGGCGGACCCCAAAGGGCCCCCTGTCCACAAAAACCACCCCATCAGCAGATAAGCTAGCAGCCCTAGCAAGGTGAAAAAGTCAAAAACTCCTGACGGATCTCCCTTACACTTAGTTAGGAGCCTCCCCCAGATGGATTCTGTTGGACACATCCAAACCTGGGACCCAAAGGCCCCAAACTTGACCTGTCCCTCCAGAAAAGCCACCAAAAGCGACCCAGCCTCCAGCTGTAGGCAGCCAGAGGTTGACCCTGAGAGCACAGTGCAACTCAGTCATGGAAAGAAAAGCATCCATGGTGGATAGTGATTGGAGGAAGCTGAGCCCTACATTAGTGGAACCTCACTTCAGTACTCCATCTCAACATCAGCCTTTTACTTTGCCAAAGCACACCACAGGTACAGAATCCCCATGGTGGAGACCTTTTGATACCCCTAGGGTGAGGGATTGCTTAGTGGACCATGAGACAGGGGGTAACCATGCTAGTGCAGGTACTTCCTTATATGGCCACTTAGGCAATATAGGCTTACCTGGTCAAGGATAGCCTTATCTTCTTTCATTTGGGGGGGGGGGGGGGTTATGTAGGAAGGTGGATACCTGACTATGATTACCCCAGATTTGTTTGCCTAAACTTTAGCTGGTTTTCGACTTAGTTGGCCTGGGATCCTGCTATTCAGGGCCCCAGGCTATCTGCTCTCTCTTTAAAATGGACTCCAAGTACCCTAGGTACATCTCCAATTGGATACTGGGTCACCTTATGAGCCCCTGTACAGTGTACTATAGGTGCTCTAGCATGAGCTGAGCCTGTCTGCAGCTTTCAGAACCATGTACTTATAGCTGTTCTAGGATATTGCCATACCATATACTCTCAAGTGCATTATGAACCTCGCGGTTCAATGCTATCTTTGGTTTGGCTTTATCAAAACATGTCGTGTAAGGTGTCATACACTTTGGAATACTACCCCCTCGCCAGTCCTGGCGACGGGCATAGCATTCCACCCTTGTAGAGGGAGAAGACATGTTACTTTCCTTAAACGCGGTTAAATCTAACCAGAGCCTCAGCATCACAAAATGGATGCTGCTGCCACAGACACAAGTCTGGCCTCCTGCTGCTGACTGATACTCCGGCAGGGGAGGCCTGGACAAAAGGTTTCCTGTCACAGGGAGGTGCTAGCACCACACAGACAGGAGATAGTGGATTGGGGCAGGGAGGGCTGAATGAAACTAGACACTGCCTGGGGCACACAAGGTGTCCCGTGCAAAGTCCAGTTCAAACTGGTGCTGGGGCACTCCAGCCCCAGCTCTGGCGCAAAACTGGACAAAGGGAAAGGGGTGTAACCAACCCCTTCCTGGGTCCCACCCATAGGAGGGACCTAGCAGGTGATCCATCCCCTTGATTTGGAATAAAGGTAGGAGCTGTGCCCATGAACATTAGATCATCCTGACTGAAACTTTGATACAAAACTCTGGACTCTTCGACATCCTACTCGACGAAGAAGACTGAAGAAACTCCCTTGCGGTCAAGGAGTGACAACCCTGCACAAGCAGGCACCATCAGCGCTCAAAGTTTTTCTTGACCGTTGCTCCTGCCGGAGCTCGAACAACAGAGACCGACAAGACCTGGACTCCCAGACTTCCAACAGCTCGATCCACAGTCCCAGCAAAGCTGAGACCCGTGGAGGCGACGTGAGACGTGGGACCGGCCATCTTGGAAAGCCAGCAAAGTACTTCCTGTGCAACTCTCAAGGTACCCTCAAAACTGTGCATTGGAGATTGAGAAGCCCCAGCCCCAAGCAGCTTTTGCACCAAAGATCACCTCTCCACACTCATCGAGTGCTGCGTGGTGCCTTTTTGCATTTTTCCTGCTTGACGTGTTGTCCGGTCACTTGTCCGTTGGCTAGTGGCCTCTGTGACAACGATCCTTCGAATTTACACTGCTGGTCTGGTTGCTCCAGACTGGTCCTCGCTCCCCTGAAAAGGAGCAGCCGATCCGACCTTGCTGGTCCGATCCAGAAGCCATCTCCGAATCCTGTGTGGGTTGCATTTGCCAAGGCCTGTTTACTCCGATTTAAGAGCCGACACCGCCGACAGCGAGAGCCTTTGTGGAACAGTCCGTGTCCACCTCCTGGTTGTCGTCGATACTTCCTGGTCTACGTGGCAGTGGAGACAAACTTTACAACATCACCTGATCGCAACCCGACATCGCCTGGTTCCTTCCTGGTTTCATCCTGGTCACTGGCTAGTGACCCAGACTCTGTCCCCTCTGCTTTCAGGTACTCTACATCTTCGATCCACCCTTGGATCCAACCGGACTCTTCTCTCCTGGTCGCCTGCAGCATCTTTTCCTCCAGGCTCCATAGAACTCCACGACGAAACACGACGCACTTTGACACCTATGCACCCGCTTCCTGTGGGTGAGGTAACGAGAGTACTCTGGTGCTCCTGTAGTGGTTTACACCTCTAGTGTCCTAGTTTTAAGTGGTTAAGTTCTAGTCCAGTCGGAAGACTTCTAAATCAGTAACTTTCTAACTTTTACGCACCATTGACTTCTTTTGGTGCACACAGTTGCCTATAGACACTGCACCCGTATCCTGTAGGCCTCCCCGACCTAACCTTTGTTAGTCCAGTATAGCCCCAGTGATTTTCAAGGCCCTAGGCCTTACCATTGTTCGTGACGTAATTCTTATACCACTATTTTAGTATATGGTTTGACGGGCCACCCCGCCTATCCATAATTGTGCAACTTTTGTATGTTATAAGAAGTTCTTTGTTTAACGCATGTGCTTCTGTCCTCATAAAGAGTACAGGGGATTATTCTAGTAATAAATACATATATTTTATAATACATAACTTGTGTGGTGTCCTTTCATTTGATGTTAAAAGGATTGCATATGGTAATACAGCTTGCTTCACATGCCCTCTTGAGTTTAGCCTAAGACTGCTTTTGTCCATGCTACCCCTAGGATAGCTGGTCTATAAGGTTGACTTACAACCAATCACCATAAGGGTCGTTTGCACTGGTGCAAGGTGCTCACTAGAATAGTGATCATCAAATACCAGGCCAACTTCTCACATACAACAAATCAATCTAAATGGATCTCATTTACATAGTGGTTGTCCTGAACATTCGGCATGGGTGGGCACCTATCTTGAGCAACCGTTCCATGCATCTATAATCGCCACAATAAATATGTTAAACATTATGTTTTCTGTTTTTAAATCGTGAATTTAACTAGTTATGCATCAGTAGCCAGAAGGACATGCCATCATTCATACCCGCAGCAAAACAAACGCGGATGATGGACGGAGTGTTAAACATTGCAAGCACTCACCCCCAGTCAACTAATCTGGGTTTAATTCATCATCATTCTTTAGCTCACTCCGCCACCCCAGTTTAGACATGGCCATATGCAAATCAGTCTGACCCTGTGCCTCATGGGAACAGTCCAGCCCGAACTGCCAAGCCATGTCTTCCCTGGACCGGAAGCAAGCATCCTGGGACTGGTTTCTGGCTAATCAGCCATCATTAGCCAGGTTAGCTTGAATCTAGTGGCAAAGTGAGTAAGGGACCCACGTCTGGGCATATCCTGCCAACTTAGGGCGAACAAAGCAAAACCAAAGGGGATGATGGACGGAGTGTTGAACATTGCAAGCACTCACCCCTAGTCAACTGATCTGGGTTTAATCCATCATCATTCTTTAGCTCACTCCGCCACCTCAGTTCAGACATGGCCATATGCAAATCAGTCTGACCCTGTGCCTCATGGGAACAGTCCAGCCTGAACTGCCAAGTCATGTCTTCCCTGGTTAATCAGCCGTTATCAGACAGGCTAGCTTGAATCCAGTGGCAAAGTGAGCAAGGGACCCACGTCTGGGCATACCCTGCCAACTTAGGGCGAACAAAGCAAAACCAAAGGAGATGATGGACGAAGTGTTGAACATTGATACCCGGTCTTAATTTTCAATGTGAAATAACTGCATTTTGCCCAAAAAAGAATGAGATTCACATTCAAGCAATGTGTCCTTCAGGCACTGTTGATGGTGTTACTTTTCTTGGACCTCGAAAAAAATCTGTCTGATTTCTGCAGCTAATTGTAGCACTGAGGGCCGTGGAGAAGGAGGTCTACAAGTTTAGAACTTTGACTGGGCAAAAGCATCTCTGTGTACCTTGCTGATCTCAGGTTCAGATCCCCCAGGGCCACCTCACCCTTTCATCCTTTCAAAGTCAACCATAAGTGCAATTGATAATTAACACTAGATTTAAAGTTCCATTTACATTCTATCAATTGTCAATACATAACTAGAGAGGTTTCTTGTGATAATTGTGGAATCAATGGATTGTGGGCGTCTCTTGCTCTTGAGGACACCTAGAGTCAGGTCCACGACACAGCCTCCGTGGGTCTCACTTGGTGAGGGTGTTTAGCCAGGAATGCTTTGCAGCTCACGTAGAGCTCATTGGCTTAGAAGTTCTGTACCTTGACCTCTGCACCTTTTTCATTGCCTCATTCAATTGGCTGGTTTCACCAACTGCCTGGAGAACAGATAACACATTAACAGGATTTGGTATCAAAACTCTGAATAGCCAAGAGGAGCCAGGTGACAAGTGAGAGGGTGTGAAGCTTTCTGGTGAGTGGTAGTGGATTTCTTTCAACAGGCTTATGGGTTTTATCACGTGTACTGAAGCTGTAGAGCGCAGATGTCTTATCGCAAAGACTAGTGGACCCGCAAGAGGCTGTCTTTCGCACTACAGGCATCACAAAGGAGAATAGTGCCCTGTGGGTTTCATCCCTTCCTGATTCAGCCTTTCTTTCCAGCCGGTTGTTATTTTGCAGCAGAGGTATGTGACCATCACTGGGCCTTAACTTGGTGTCTGTGAGAGAGATTCCTTTTCTTTGTCTGGCTTTGAGATCAAAAACTTTGCTGAGAGTGTGACTGGCTGTCTGTGTGTCAGGACCCTCCAATGCCAATAACTGGCTTACTACCCATTGTGACTTACTCTTTGTGCCCATGTTTAATGTCCTTCCAGCAAGTGACAGGCCCATGTGACTCCAACTGAGTAACTACCTCTTTCCATCCACGTAATTGATCCTCATACCCATATGACTGTGCCTGCTTCCACCCAGATGGGCTCTTTTAGCCCATGTGACTGAGCCCTCCCCCACTTCTGTGGCCTGCTATGTTCACCCCTGTTCACGTGACAGACTCCTCCTAAACAGTGTGCACCTGAAGGAATCAGATTGGGACCATCTAGTGCTGGGAAGCGGGGGATAAAGGCCACAGGTTTTAGAATCTATGAAGCAGTAATAGCGAGGAGGGTCGTTCAAGAGATTTTAGTGCAGGCAGCAACATCTTCAGCAGTCCTGTCTGTTTATCTGGTTAGTAAGAGGGATATCTTTCTTTTAAGTGCACATGTTTCTGTGAGAAACACCACGCTTGCTGTTGGTATATATGTTTTTGTGCTTAGTGAAAGACACCACTTGTGCTGTCAGTCTATATGTTTCTATGGTCAGTGAGAGACACTGTGTATGATTCTGTAGTAAGTGAGAGGTACAATTCCTGCTATCGGTGTATATGGTACTGTCATCAGTAAAGCACACTTCCTTTTCAACTTACATTAGCCCTTCTGCATTGCTCCTTCCACTCTTGCTTTTTATTCTGGCGTGGCACAGATGTGTTTGTTTTTTCTTCGTACATTGCTTTTAATGTTCCCATCTTTCGGAGAGGCCTATGAATACTTATGCTTTGTTACTGCAGGTGATAAGAGACAATCCAGCAATGGGATTCGACTACTTGATGGAGGCAGTCGGGGGTGTGGGCTGCTTCCAGGTTACTTTTATTGCATTCTCACTCCTATCAGCGACCCTATATGCCAGCCACGTATTCCTACAAAACTTTTCTGCACATGTGATTGCTCATCACTGCCGCCTGCCACTTCTATCCAATGAGACCCGCTGGGTCAACCTCACCCACCAGGAAGTCCTGAAGGTCTTCATACCAATAGGTGCCAACCAACAACCTGAGCGGTGCTTTCGCTTCACCACACCACAGTGGGGCTTACTGACCACCAACGGCACAGAAGTGAACATAACAGAGGCAGCCAGAGAGCCGTGTTCCAATGGATGGACATATGATGCCAGCCTATTCTCTTCCACCATTGTCTCTGAGGTAAGACGCTCTAGTCGCGTTGTAACAACATGGGAAATAAGCAGGGTCAGATTGGGATCACAATTTAGCCAAGGGAACTGCCAAAAATAAGTGGCCCACATTAATGGGGTGTGCCCTTCCATGAAAAACACCATTTGGTTACTCTTAAAAGTCTTTTTGATTTCAAAAGATTTTGGGGCATATTACCAACAACTAGCGATAATTTTTGTCTCTAACTTGTTTAGAGACAAACATTATCGCCGCAAATCGGCGATTTTTATCGCAGATAAACCTTGCTATTAGCAAGGTTTATCGCAAATGCGATAAAAAACGGCCGCAATGCATGAATATCGCTGAAAAGTCAGCGATATTCATGCATTATCGAGCAAATGCTCTTAGCCATGTTATCCACCTCCCATTGGATAACATGGCTAAGAACTGCTCAGGGTAGGTGTTAGCTTTTGGAGATATTCGCGCTTAGCGCGAATATCTCCAAAAGTTGGTAATAGGAGATAGCGATGTTAGGGACTGTTTCCAGTCTCTAACATCTTGGCACGCCCACTTTGCATGTCATTAGTGATAAATATCACTGACATGCAAAGCGGGGCCCAAGATGGTCGCTATCTCCTATTAGCTGTCACTAACTGGTGTTAGCGACAGCTTGGTAATAGGGAGATAATTTTATCTCCGCTTTCTTGGCTTTTAAAGCCAAAAAAGCGGAGATAAACCCCCTTGATAATATGCCCCTTTATTATTTTGAGGGAGCAAATAAGTAAATAAGGTATAAACATTAGTGATACCATAGAAATCAGATAAGTACAAACAACATATGAGGCTAAAAAATAAATGTCTCGATGCATATGTCTAATACATTAAAGCTACTGAAGTCAGGTAAATAAATCACTAAAAGGAGAAAAGGTAATAAACAGTAGCTGTAACTTTCAAAAGTAACACTATCAGGTAATATATTAAGGGAAAAAAGGGGGAGGGAGAAGAAAGAATAGAAAAGAGGAAAAAGAGGACAGGGAAAGGAAGAAAGAGAAGAGAACGAGAGAAAAGAACGAGAGAAAGTGGACTTCCAAAGAACCTTCCTAAAAAGGAGAACACCATTTAAAAGTTACTCTTAAAAGTCTTATTTATAGAGAAATGTTTGCTAAATTAAGAATCTTAAAGCTTATAGAGCCAGTAACATTGGTAAAGACTAGGAACACTGCAGTGCTGAAAACGGGATACTTACTTGCAGTCTTAATGCCCTGCACAATGTAGTTAGATACTTTTTCCTAGCCAGCTATGTACTTGACTCTGATCAGCACATAAATCAGAAATCTAGTGCAAAGTCAATGGGTTAGACTGGAATCTCTGGGAATATAACCTGTAATAACAAAAGTAAGAAGAAGAGCAGTTCTGAACATCTGCCTTGGAGAATGGAACCTCTACTGACAAACAGTAAAGAAATACACTTTGCATATCAGCCATAAAAACATTTTGCAAAGCGCTCAAAAGAAATTATATCTAGCTCCCTCACAAATTGTGCACTTTTACCTGAACGTTAGTAACTTTTGCTCAAAGATTTGACGGTACTAGCTCTTCTATGATCCACTTGGTTGGGCCTCTGAGGTTCAAACTGAAATAAGAGAGAGAAAAAGCATTTATAAGTCATCCATGGAAAGCAGAATCTAAAGCTCCCCCGATTTAATCAAATATAGTGCCCTCACAAGTCTGGCTTGAACCCAAAACTATGTAGATTTTGTCCAAAGTATTGTCTGGAACATCTCCATAACAGGTGCTGAAAATGTACTACCTTTGTTTATACTTACTTGAAGACTAAACATCTTATACAAGGCATCTTATACAAGGCAGAAAGATACACATTCCCAACCAACTTTGTGATGGACACTGATCATTAAACAAATCAGAAATCTCACACACAGTCAAGTGGGAAAGGGTTAGGCCAGGATATCTGGGAACACAACCTACTATGGCCCAGAAAGAACAGGTCTTAAAACTCTTGTGGGTCCTTCTCTAGCCAATTCACAATGAAGGGACTTTGAGGAACAGAACCGACAACAACAAAAATAAAGAGAGTAAGTTAACTTTTTACCCATACATAAAATAGATCTTGCAGAATGTAAAATAACAGATAAAATCTATCATTTTAGCTGTAGTTATAAATTGCGTTCGTTGCAACACCTCATTTAATTCCAGTGACTGATTCCTTCCTTCTGATTTACTGGAAGAGAACCTGTCGAATTATCAGAAGGAGAAATGAGGCCTAGGACCTAAAACAGAGTCCAGTCAGAATGTTTTCAATGAAGCACCCAACATTTCAAAGTTCTAATCTAGAATAATGTCCTGCATATTAAAATTGACTATGTTTCTGAATGGAATACCATCTGCCAAGAAACTGTCACGCTCCTGCTTTCATTACCCAAACTGTGGAGAAAGAATGGCATAATCTGACACTGCCTCTTGCTCCTCTTTTTCTCACAGTGGGACCTGGTGTGTACCCTGCAGGACCTGCTGCAGTTGACTCAGGCGGTGTTCATGGCTGGGGTGTTGGTGGGTGCAATCATGTTCGGACGGCTGGCAGACAGGTACTTGCTCATTTCCTTCTTGCTTCTTCTTTCTCCATAATTCTTACCTATGTGTCCCTGTCCAGATATCTCTGCAAGAACTGAGCCGGCCCGGATTGCTAAGAAAAGTTGTCCACCCTATGCTACTAATTTCACGGTGAGAGCCCTTTTGGGGGGATAGTGAGATTTTAAGATTTACAACAACTTTGCATCGGGTTTGCATTACTTTTTTAATGCAAACCCATGCAAAGTCTATTGATGGGATTTACAATCCAACGTAAAGCACAATTTGCATTGGATTATAACCCAAAGCAATGCAACACAATGCAATCCTCTGCTTTACATTAGATTAATAAAATTAGTGTGCACACGGTAATATTGTTAACAGTTCCACTAGTTCTGTCCGAAAGTAGTCCAAAAAGATGAAAAACATCCAAGGGTCTTGAAGTGTGTTTATTTCGGAAACTTTGTTTTTCATATTTAATAATGAACAATTGGACATCTACAGCCGATGTATTTCGCCCCTGATGGGACTTTCTCAAGGCAAAGTATGTGCGGCATCTTTTACATTGATTTTGATTTGATTTGATTTTATGTTTTCTTAAGCGCGCAGCTACCCTGGGGCATCCCGGCGCTGAAAAAGACTACGGAACTGAGGGAAGGACTGTTACATAGTTACATCCATAATTATTTTGCTACAGTAAGGGAGGACAATTTTCCACCTTGTCTATTTGAATAAAATAGTGGAGATGACGATATGATGAGTGAGGCACGGTAGCCATAATACAGTCCACAATTATAGTCTAGAATATAGGTCGCATGTCACCAACGGTTGTAAATGTATATAAATGAACATTGGTGACAAACAACCCAAGAAAAATAAAGTTTTGGAATTATACACACTAAGAGGCCCTTGGATGGTGTTCATCTTTTTAGACTATTTTCAGACCAAATTGGTTTAATTGTTTACAATATTACTATGTTCACACTAATTTATCGACACTTGTATGTATTCAGTCACATAGACAGAATTGGGTCCTGTAGTAGCTGGATCCACAGTGTATGCACTAATATTAACACTTCTGGAGTCCGGATTTTGAGTGCAGGACTACATATGAGTACTAACTACTATTGGAACTCTTTCACTGCCTTGCGTTACTTTGTGTCAAGGAGTTCCACGGGTCGTTGATAGGCTTTCCCATGCAACCACCTATGGGTTTTGATCCAAATTCCTATCCACAAAGAATTATACATAGGGATTTGCACCAAAATCCTAAGACAGGCATAGCGAGGAGAAATATTTCAACTTCTCTGTGTTTTTCCACTCCGCGTGTGTGTTGTATTCTGGAGTACTCACACAAAGAGGAAAATGCCTGAAGGCATAGATTTTGTACAGAAAGGCATCCCTTCTTGCACTAAAACAATGCTGACCACAGCACAGACACCCTAAAATTATGACCCATGGGTGGCTGCATTAGCACATGGCTGCCAAAAGGGACCCAGCACAGGGACACAGCAGAAGTGAGCCACTTCTCAGTAAACCTAGCACAGGGCTGTTCTCAGCTGGTCATGCAATGCAGGGCTGCAACTTTGCTTGCTCCTCTGCTTTTTCTGAACTCTTAGTATATCTGGCCCTCATTGTTGGTCCTTGTAATAGTAAAGACCAGTAAAAATGGGTGAGATCCAATTATATGTCTGGCTACCGCCTTTTCGAGGTGTTGAACTGGCAGAATATATCGTGATTTCCTTGAAGAACAGCATGTCTTTGCCTAACTGAACACAGGGAGGACTCATTTATTTGCTTAACTACTCTTTTAGGTAACATTTGAGGTAGGTCACAGGTGTTTCTACTTCATTGTTTGATGTTGGGAAACAAATATTGCTGCTATCTGTTCATAGTATTACAAGACTATCGTCTGTAGGTTTAAAACGTGTTGACCCCTGCCCCACCTAGATTTAGCTTCATCCTTTAAAAATGTTTTACTTGTCCAGTTTTAAGATTTGTGTTACTTTTTGACCCTGAAACTATGCTGTTGGCATCTTTTTCACTTGCCATATGCATGTGGCAATGGACACAGGTTTGGACGTCGCAACGTGATTATCTGGTCCTACCTGCAGATGAGTGTTGCGGGCACTTTTGCGGCTTTCCTGCCCTCCTTGAGCTGCTACTGCTTTTTCCGTTTCCTGACCGGCATGGCTGTCTCCGGGCTCCAGCTCAGCACCGTCTCTTTAAGTGAGTAGCAAAAATAGAAGAACAATGTCAGCAATGTAGGGTGGCTGGAAGTAGGAACAAGCACTGACAAAACCCAAGGGTCTGGCTTATAACTAAAACTGCCTCTTCATTGCCTAGTGAGTTTGTATATGTGGTTTTGTGGGTAGACATGTTTGAATGCAAGAATGATTCAATTGGTTAATGAATAGATGTTTCCATCCACTCACTTGTCCATGCATGCACCAATCACTTGTCATCTATGCACTTAGTCACTCATCCCATTGACTCATTCTTGTACATATTAATCCACAAACCTTCCCTCCTCCCTCTCCTACACCACCCCCAAATAAAGGTCCCCCAGTCACTGTTGGTTTGCTCTTCATTGGGGGTATCTGACAGATTAGCAAAACATAAAACTCCCATGTAAGACGCTTTACGAAGTGTATTTGAATAGATTAGTGGCAAGGGTTCCTTACATTAAAACCACGTCAGCTCCTTTGACCTCTGGTAAGCCATAAAATAAAAATAGCATTTGTTTCAGTAAGAGTTACATTTGAAAAATGTGCAAAATACCTTCATACCAGTGTTTTTATATAGCCTTATAGCCCGCCGTAGCGGGCTATACCGGCTATTAAAGACCCGCTGAATCGTTAAAGGCGGGAGCCGAAGGCGAGGGACTTTAACGAAACAGCGGGACTTTAATAGCCGGTATAGCCCTGCTAGGAAGGGCTATAAGGCTATTAGAACATTCTGCCACTAGAGGGCAGAATGTTCTAACAAATTAAACAAAGGGTTCTCTAAGCTCGAGGGGATATAAATCCCCTCGAACTTCGAGAAGCCTTTGTAGAACATTGGAATGTTGCTCTGCGGGCCTTTACCGGCCCGTAGAAGCAGGGAGCACTCCATTTTCTGCAATGGAGCTCCCAACATTCCAATGTTCTAATATAGCCTTGTAGCCCGCCGTAGAGGGCTATACCGGCTATTAAAGGCCCTCTCCAGCGTTAAAGGCCCCGAGCCGAAGGCGAGGGCCTTTAACAAGGGAGAGGGACTTTAATAGCGGTATAGCCCATCTACAAAGGGCTATAAGGCTATTAGAACATTCTGTCACTAGAGGACAGAATGTTCTAACAAAAAAAACAAAGCCTTTGGGGAGCGTGAGGGGAATGGAATCCCCTCAGAGTCCCTGAAGCCTTTGTTCACAGCCAGAGCAGTGAACAAAGAAACATTGGAATGTTGGAGCTCCAGGCTTATACCAGCCATTATAAGCCCAGAGCACTCCATTGTTTTCAATGGAGCTCCCAACATTCCAATGTTCTAATATTATTTGGCACGCTAAAAACGCAAGTTTCGTGCGTTCTATAGATTTTCTGTAAATAACAAATGGAGAACCCTAGCTTTATGTCTTCAATATTTTATTGCTAATGTAGCTTAGATCTTAAGCCCCGAATGTATTTCTCTAAATATCCTATTCAATGATATTTTGATTGCATTTTTGAATTGTCTTATGCACTAAGATTGTGCTCGTGTAGGGGTTAAGGACATGCGAACTTGCTTCTAAATGACTGAGCTATGTTGTGGCAGGTATCAAGGGTACAAAATGTAGAATATGGGGTGAAGACCGACAGAAGATAACAGAGAAAGAAGGTGAAATGGGAGAATAAGTGGAGAAAGAATATTTAAGTTGCAAACGAATATATATATACAGCAGGGGCAGACTTGGAATTAACATCAACGGAAACCATTTCTTTAGCTGGCTCTTCTAGTTCGTGTGGGTCCCTGTTAAGCCTCACAGAAGACAACGCCTCGCTCGAGATTCTTGATTTGGGGGAGGAAATTGATTTTTTAGTGGAGGCTCAAATGCAAACGCAAGGTCCACGGACACGCTCGCACAATGCAGGAAGAGGAAAAATGCAAGGCGGAGAGCAAGAAGAAAGCGCGCCAAAGCAGCCACAAGTGCCAAAAAAGAAATGGTTCAAAAAGAAAACCAACAAGCAATAATTGACGCAAGCACAATAGTCAATTTATCGGATGTGACATTGACTAAAGCAGAAGAACAAATACTGAAATTGGGGTTAAATTTCTGCCCTGAAAGCTCGTTCAATTATACGAACACAAGAACTGATGTGTACCTCTACATAAGAAAGCTAAAACTACAAAAATTTTTTGCTATCAAATCAAAATCTAACGCTAGCAATATGGATCCTAACAAAAAAGCTACCAGTGATTTAAGTCCGGATTTAGTACCTGCGAGTGATGCGAGAACACTCATCACCCTATGTAATCTCAGCAAAACTTTGTCGGCAACTGAAGATCTCAATGCAGACGTTCCTGACACCCAAAGGGAACTGCGTGAAATTGATGTTCCTCAGAAGGGTGCTGGGGAAAGTCCCTTCAAACCCAAAAGTAAATTTGTCCCCATCATGCCGAAGGATGCGGTGGACATTTATCATGACTGCATTGTGGAAGATTTGAAAAAATTAAATAAAAAATTCCACTCAATAAAGGACACGCCCAATTTTCCAACCAAGGAATACCACAATTTAATGAACAAATTATCCAAAAATCAAGAAATCATTGTCTGTCCCTCAGACAAGGGAGGGAATATTGTGGTTTGGCAAAAGGAACAATACATTGCTGAAGCAAAACGCCAGTTAGACAATAAAAATTGCTATGTACTCAGCAACGGCGTTCAATACAAACAAGCTAAGGAGAGTATAAAGAAAATGCTGTTAGGCTATAAAAGAGAAAGCCTAATTACCTCCACGAAATGTACTTTTTTACTGAAAGAACATCCAGTCATTCCGCACATGTATCTGATTCCTAAAGTGCACAAGCAACAGACCCCAACCCCCGGGAGACCTATCATCTCCGCAATCAACAGTATGAGTGAAAATGTTTCAAGATACATAGATTTTTATCTTCAAGAACATGTCCAGGGATTACCAAGTTACATTAAGGACACCGGTGACTTTTTAGCCAAATTGGAAGCCATACCGTGGCAGGACAACTGGTGTATAATAACCCTGGACATTGAATCATTATACACATGTATCGAACACCGTACTGGCATTGAAGGGATCAAACATTTCTTGGGACGTAAGTCTTGTGAATATTACAGCCATAACAAAATGATTTCTGAGTTAGTATTGTGGTGTCTAAATAATAACTTTTTCTTGTTTGGTAAAGATATATGGAGGCAAATACGGGGTGTAGCCATGGGTTCCTGCTTCTCTCCCAGCTACGCGTGCTTGCACGTGGGGCGGTGGGAGGAGCAGGAACTTCCAGGCATTGCTGGATTTGAACAGGTCAAATATTGGATGCGTTTTATTGACGATATTTTCTGTGTATGGGAGGGTGACATCAGCAGTGCCAAGAGTTTTGTTAATGCACTCAACAAAAATCAATTCAACTTATTTTTCACTTCTAGTGTTAGTGAACACACTGCTGAATTTCTAGATGTGTTGATACATATCACCAATAATCAAATTGTCACTGCTCTCCATAGGAAATCCACTGCTGGAAATAGTATTCTCCATGCTAGCAGCAGTCACCCCAAACATGTTATCAACAGCATTCCTTTGGGAGAACTGCTACGCCTCAAACGCATATGTAACACCCAAGCGAAATTTGAGGAAGGGGCGTCCGCAATGCTTGCAAGACTAGAGGCAAGAGGATACAGCAAATCTTGTCTTGCAACTGCACTTAAAAAGAGCGAGGAAAGAACTAGGGAATCTTTACTAGTGCCCAAACCCCTTGAGAATAACACAACCTCTAATCCCAGCAGACTCATAACAACTTACAGTCAACAGCACCGCAAAATTAAGTCCATTGTCAATAAGCATTGGCCAGTCCTAAAAACTGATGCAGTGCTACATGATTTGACCCCCGAAAAGCCTATAATCACATTCAGGCGCGCGTCCAGTATGCGCAGTAAGCTATCACGACCTAGCCCTGAATTACCCATAATGAATCAGTGGTTTGGGAGAAAGGGCTTTCACAAATGTTCCTCATGTCGGGCCTGCAAGTTTGGACAGAATACCACCCATTACCGCACTCCGTTTTCTGACATTAATTTTCCAATTCGTGGCAATTACAACTGCCGTACGGAGTTTGCGGTGTACGTCCTAACTTGCACATGTGGCCTACGTTACGTGGGCAGTACCGGAGCTCAAGTGCATGTCAGGATACTGCAGCACCTTAGAGCCATAGTCAACCACGATGGAGCATATCCAGTGGCGCGTCACTTTAACAGCAGACACAATAGAGATTTATCATGTCTTACCTATTATGTTATTGACGCGGTGGCTCCCCTGAGACGTGGTGGAGACCGCGAAAAACTACTGCGCCGGCTCGAAACACAATACATCATCAAGCTCGACAGCAAACAACCAAATGGATTGAATGCAACTGAGGACTTGCACAACTTTCTGTAGAAGCATTCATTTCTGCATATAAATTCTGCAAAACAAATTATATATACTGGTTAGAACGTGAGCACACTAAATTGAATTGTATATAGTGTATGTGTATATATATGAAATCATGTTGAACAGCACCTATTTTAGGTTTTCTGTAGTCCTGTCTTCTTAAAGGTCTGGCTGTATTTAGTTTTCCAAACAGCTCAGTTTTTTTAAACAACACTTGGAACTTTATTATTTTCTTTTCATGGTGATTCATTTACACTGGTATTTAATTCAGCACTTTTTTTCTAATTTTGGGATACACAAGATTTTGATGTTAATAGTTCCTGTACACAAACAATTATGACATATGAATAATGTATAGATTTACATATATTTTGTCATGTATAGGAATTTGGGACTATGCTATGTATACAATTGTATAGGACACTTGGGTGCTGTTTTTTGGTATTTTAAGTCACTTAAGTGAGGGTATAAACAACAAACGGACAGTGCAAATGCCGTGATTTATATAAATTACTATATGTTGCTTCCACTTGCATTTATATGAATTGACATGTAGTTGTATTTGCATTCATGCACATTATTAGTTCTTGGCTAACTGTTAATGATGGTTAGTATCGCATTCAGGCGGTCATGTTTTTTAACTCCGTTGACAAAATGACACGGTTCAAACGGTTAGCTGATTATCAATGAAATATTGTATATGTGGCATATGTGAATTACATTTGGCCTATTCATTTTTCAGTTAAGGTTTTATGCGCATTGATGCGGGTATTTTAAAAGTCTTCAGTCTAATTGCAATTGTAATATCATAGGCTGGGGATGAGGGACTTTTGTAATATGTGCAAGGCATCAACAAAACAGTCTTTCTTTAGTATTGCAACAATGTAATATGCAGCATGGCGCAACCATGCACTGTGCCTTTAAATAAGGGCTATGTTGTTTTAAATATTTTATCACGTGACTCACGTTTGGAGGTGGGACCCGGAGGGTGTGTCTGCACTGCTAATGATTTAAAAAGTTTCCGCTTTGTGCAATGTGGTGTGTGAACAAGACTACGCCAGTAGTCGAAACGTTGCATTTTGGAAGGCACAAGAACTGAATAAACATCTTGCCTGGAAAGCGTGGGGTCTGCCTCTTCATTCGCCGCTGTGTCGTGGAGGTTTGGAGATTCTTTTCTGATATATATATATATATATATATATATATATATATATACTAGCAGCCCGTCCCGACGTTGTCCGGGTATGAATTGCTGCCGGCCAGTAGTATATTGTTTTGTAGGATTTCTAGGGTTCAGGGGTAGGTTTGGGGTACAGGGGTACAGGGGTATTTTTAGGGTTCAGGGGTCGGTTTGGGTTTTGGGGTACAGGGGTATTTTAAGGGTTCAGGGCTAGGTTTGGGTTTTGGGGTACAGGGGTATTTTTAGGGTTCAGGGCTAGGTTTGGGTTTTGGGGTACAGGGGTATTTTAGGGTCAGGTGTAGGTTTCGGTTTTGGGGTACAGGGTTTTTTTATGGTTCAGGGCTAGGTTTGGGTTTTGGGGTACAGGGGTATTTTTAGTGTTCAGGGGTAGATTTGGGTTGTGGGGTACAGGGGTATTTTAAGGGTTCAGGGCTAGGTTTGGGTTTTGGGGTACAGGGGTGCTTTAGGGTTCAGGGGTAGGTTTGGGTTTTGGGGTACAGTGTATATTTATAGGGTTAAGATGGGTTAGTGTTTAAGGGTGTTGGTGTATTTTAAGGAATAAGGGTGGGTTATGATTATGGGGTGTGGGGGTATTTAAAGGGAGTAGGGTGGACACCCGGAGCTGGAATGTACAGAACCTGGGAAAAAAACAATAAAATATTGGGCACAACGCTCACTTTTTTTTCCCGTAATCCCGCGCCCCGCATACGCACATGCCCACGCCCCCAGCACACGCCCACAGCACACGATATGAGACATGGCATGAAGGGCGGAACGTACCACACGCCGCCAGCGTTTGTCACACCCACAGCACAACGCAGACACGCCCACAAGGGACTACTTTGCTGGCACAGTTCTTTTACCTTTTAAATGTATATGGTGGGCGTCTGCATAGCCTATGTCCTTCTGCTGCAACTGCCCTTTCCAACGCTGTATTGGGTGTTGTAATTGGTGCTGTGATTCCTGAGATCACTCGCCTCAAAGGTTTGGGCTCTCTCTTTATTATATACTAGCAGCCTGCCCCAGCGTTGCCTGGGGCAAAAAGGGGCTGGGGGCAGTACACCCGCTCCCGCCCGACCCCCTCCCGCACCGACTCCCTCCCGCCCCGACTCACTCACGCCCCCCTCCCGCCCAGACTCACTCGCGCCCCCCTCCTGCCCAGACTCACTCGCGGCCCCCGAATTGTTCTTCTAATCCTAAACCCTTTGCGCCCCAGTACCTCCTCCGAAACTGCTGCCTCCACACCTTTTCTTGGGCCCCGCAAATATCCCGCAACCTTCGGCAGCTCCGAGCCGCGCGGCAGATGTCAGCGGCAGTAAGTCCTGGGGAGCAGAGGATGCGTTCCAGCAACTCTCCAGTCAGTGTGCTCAAGCGCGGACCCTCCGCTCCACCGCACTCGTCGCTCGGACTCTCAGAGCCGTAGACATAGAAGAGAGACACGGCCCTGAGAGACTGAAATCAAGGCATTACTGCACCGCCCTCCTCCTTGTCGTCATCACGCACGTCGCGTCGTGGCCAGCGCTAAGTCCCGGCCGGCGCTACTTTCAGGGGACTACTTTGTTTAGAAACGTAATTTTTTAAATTTACTTTTTTTTTATTTATATAGCCTATGTCCATCTACACACCCTGACATTTTCATAGATGTATCGGGTTTGTAGATTGGTTCTGTGGCGCTGTGGTTCCAGAGTTTAACTGGCCAAAAGGTGCAAGTTCTCTCTTTATAATAGTAGTATATATATATATATATATATATATATATATATATATATATATATATATATATATATATATATATATTTCACTGAAAAACCATAGGTTATAGACCATATATAGTTAGGAATTAGCTTTTACAAAACCTTGAAAATTCACTGAAAAAACCATAGGTTATAGACCATATATAGTTAGGGATTAGCATTTACAAAACCTTAATTTACTCGCACAAAACCATTGAAATTCGCATATATAGTTAGTTGCACTAACTATATATCGCGCACCCGCAATCCACTGCTGATGATGTCACATATTACATCATTCATGACATGGTCAGTGACATCACTGATGACATCACTGATGACAGCTCAAATGACATCACTGATGACATCACTGATGACATCATCCAGTGACTGTATGTTTCTGTAAAGTTAAAATATGTCTTACATATTGAAGAATGAGTGGATGTATAAGTGTCTGGATGAAGGATTTAGTAGGTGCATGACTGACTGTATGAGTGAGTGATTTAATGTGTCTCACTGAGTGCATGAGTTAGTGACTAAACTGTCTTAATTTGTGCATCATTATGTCTGTTGTTCTGTAAACTGCTGCATGTGTTGATCAGTAGCTATATGAGTAACTATATGGGTTATTGATTGGTTGCCCAAGTATTTGTATGGGAGACTGAGTGTGTGTGTGGGTGGCTGGGAGGTGTGTGACTCTGTGCATAGATGTGTGAGTAGTTGATTCACTATATGTATGGGTTCAAAAGTGCATGTGGAAACAGCTGTATGGGCGGTTGACTGTCTGCATGAGTGTATTGGTGAGTGAATGGATATCTCAGTGCTACATGTCAAAGTAAGTACATATGTAAAACACAGTACATGTGAGAGTTGACATATATAAATAACTGTGCATAAGAGCCAGTGAATGTGTGAGTGGTTGTATGGATCATTGAGAACTTGTATCAGGGATTGTATAAGAGAGTAAATATGTGTTAGTATATGTTTGAATAAGTAAGGTGTGTATAACTGTATAGATGAGGAAATGGAGGTGTGATTGATTCCTTGCATGACTGACTAGGTGTGTGAGTAACTCCATGGATAAGTGACAGTCTGTGAGTGTCTGTTTACACTGATTGTATCTAAGGTTATATTAGAGTCGGAAGAGGCTCATCGTATTATCACATGAGATGATATCATCAGTGATGTGATCAGTAATGTCAAATGAGATGTCATCAGTGATGTCATCAGTGATGTCATTTGAGATGTCATCAGTGATGTCATCAGTGATGTCATTTGAGATGTCATCAGTGATGTCATCAGTGATGTCATTTGAGATGTCACCAATGATGTCATCAGTGATGTCATCAGTGATGTCACTGACCATGTCATGAATGATGTAATATGTGACATCATCAGCAGTGGATTGCGGGTGCACAATATATAGTTAGTGCAACTAACTATATATGCGAATTTTAATGGTTTTGTGCGAGTAAATTAAGGTTTTGTAAATGCTAATCCCTAACTATATATGGTCTATAACCTATGGTTTTTTCAGTGAATTTTCAAGGATTTGTAAATGCTAATTCCTAACTATATATGGTCTATAACCTATGGTTTTTTCAGTGAATTTCAATGGTTTTTTAATAGCAAATATCAAAAGCTGTAAAATGTCAAGTACGTGGTAGGTAAAAACATTTTCGTATTTATGCACGCTGATGTGCTTTGAACGCTGCCCCCCCCCCCCTCCTCTTTTCTTTTAGGAGTATTCTCTCTTTGCAGATAGTGAAGGGTAGGTAACACAGGCCTTTGCCTCCATTGTAATCCGTCGTGCCTGCTTCCCTCTCCATTTGATTGATTGTTATCCTAACATTTATTGTTTTGGAATTGGTTCTCTTTGGTTCATTCTCTATTTACAAACAAGCACAGAGTCGCTATACTCTGTTTAGTCTTTGCAGATAGTGAAAAATCGTTAAAAAACAAAAGGAATCAAGCAAAATCAGTAGGCCACTAATGGGATCTCTTTTTGACCTCGCTAAAATAGAAACATTATGAACAACCCCTCATGACAAATACGAAACTAGTGAGAGGAACTGAGCTCGACACCATGATGGCTGCAAGACAGCTCGGCTCCGCCGCCCACCCCACCCATAATAACGACAAACACTATGCAAATATTATAAATACATACAACACACCAGCAAAATAACAGGGTAAAACGTTTTATTAAATAACTATTTACATGGCAGCCTGCTGCAACATCGATCCAAACAAGCCTTTGTATTTGGGACTCAAAAAAAACAATCAATAGTAAGATTTTCATAGGTGAGTGTAGGTTCATGGTTTTCCATCCACAGACTAAAAGCCTGGAGTGGGAGTGAAAGAACAATAAATAGGTAAGAAGGAAAGCAGAGGCTGTGGGAAGGACTCTGGATATGGTATGTTGCTTGGTCCCTGAGATGCTTCGATGTCACTGCCTTGCACAAATGGCATAAGTCCTTGATGTTGGGTGCCATAGTTGATGGTTCGGAGCAGCGCTTGTAACACTATCTGAAGCTTATTTGCACCTGCTGCAGCTTCACTATTCTCAAAGTAAGTGGGGGCTGTTTGTGGGCCTGACTGCATTGGAAAACAATGTGATGCGGTGCCTCCCTGAACCGCTTGACGGAGGCCCCCGAGATAATTGCGCCTGCTCCACACCTTGTCCCACAATCCGTTTGACCTGAAGACACGTCCTGCGGTGCCCTGGTCCGACCATCACATATACCTGCGCCAGGAGACGGCGTGGGGTGCAGTAGAAGGGAGAGGTGGCGCGAACGAGCCTCCCCCACCTCCCCAGGTGGAGGTTTCTCAGCTACACCCCAGCGCTTCACTCGACCAGCTGACTTGCGCCCGCTCTTGCGACACAGTGCCTCGCTCGGCCAGCTGAATTGCGCCTGCTCTTGCTATTACAACGTCTCACCCGCCATCCAACGGAATTGCACCCAATATTGCGGTACAGCGACAGGCGGCTGCTACGGAGCTCACGAAATGGCGGTCGACTCCACAGACTTGGACCTGGCCTGCAAAGATGGCTCTGGGCAACCGTGGAACTCGGACGCTTGACTGCTAGGGCATGGGCCCCATTCCCAAAAGAGTCCCCTCAGCCTTGAAGATTCTACAACAGTCACCGGGACCCCCGACTCCCGTAAACGTCCGGTGGGGAGCGACTGCCATGATTGCTCGCGGAATGGCCACAACGTAGCCACGAGATGGTGGTGCTCTCATGCTGACGCCAGCTTCAGTCTGAAACATCCAGAAACACTGTAGACTACCAATTTGATCAGTTCCGGTGGAGCCCCAACGTGACCCGGTAGAGAAGAACTTGCCCTCCCCTCTTTGATTGATGGTTCTTGTTGCCTGTCCCTTCTCTTGTCATTTAACAGAACTTTTTGGGCTGCTGAAAGGGGTTGTGTTCCGACCGCTTGTTGGTGGAGACATTTTGACTCCACCAACGCGCAGCGCGTAACGCGTAACGTGAGCATAACAGGTCATGTGACTTGTTAATAAAACTTTTCATTGGTTCATTTTACTTTTGTTATTCTAATGATGAAAGGCTTGGTCATATGACCTAAAAATAACTTTTCATTGCTTTTGAATATTTTTTTTTCCCAAATGATGAAAGCCCCACCTTTTTTTTCTCACTCTGACTTGTAAAGCAAAGGACCCAGATGCATTTACAGTTTATCACTAACAATGTTCCAGGCTAATGTATTTTCCCGGGAAATTTACAACTGTCCTGCAAGTAAAATATTCCTATTTCGAGAAAAAGGGCGTTTCTTCGTCCCATGAGGGAGCCGTTGAACAAAAGAGGCTCGGCCTGCTGTCTTAGTCACTGATAGGCATGAATATCAGATTCTTATCGATCACTTTATGTTGCAGGAGTGGAAAACACAACAGCCCTTGACCATTTATTCTTACTACGTTCCTGCGTATTATACTTTTTAACCATCATGTAATTGGACTGCTTTATTTCACTTGCCTTTTACTGATTCGAAAACAGTGGCTATTATTCAAAACTTTACCAATGTAGGTACTACTACCATGTTTTGTTTTAAAAACCTTTATTGTGAAAATGTCAGTATACAAATACGGGCCTATAACCACGTGTGCCGGCCACGGAGCAAACTGGAATCGTATATGATGAGGGGACATTTACACTGTAGAAGAACGTAACGGGCGACCCATTAGGTTGCAAGTACTAAGGTGTCTAACATTTGCGGAATCGGTGAACGTACATTTTATAATTAAAGTACGACAGGGCCAGTTACAATAAAATTATCTAGATATACATTTGCGGGCAAGTACCATGGGTGACGTTAATTCGAACTTTCAATAGTACAGTAATCAATAACACATCAGAACTTAATATCAATAGGGATGTCCAAATGTTCAATCAATTCTCGTCCCCGCCCGCCATGTGCTTCAAAACTGCATACGTATCTCGTGATATCAAGGTTGGGCAACCAGTACACAACAAGGAGTTACGAGTCCCATTTATACCGGCGCCATTTTGGGCGAGGCCGGGCAGGTCCAGGATATAGTCAAAATGTCTCCACCAACCAGCGGTCGGACCAGAACCCCTTTCGGCAGTCCAAAAAGGTTCAGTTAAATGACAACAGAAGAAATAGGCAACAAGAACAATCAGTCAAAAGAGGGGACGCTTTCGTGAATGGGGCCCATGGCCTAGCAGGCAAGCGTCCGAGTTCCAAGGTGTCCAAGGGCCATTTTAGTGGACCAGGCCCAAATCCAAAGAGCTGGCCACCATTTTGAGAGTCCTGTTGCAGCCGGCTATCGCTGCACCACAAGAGTAACCGCAATTCAGCTGGATGGCGGGTGAGTCACTGTACCGCAAGAGCGGGCGGAACTCAGCTGGAAGGCGAGTGAAACGCTAAGAGGCGCCCCACTGCAGATGAGGTGCCTCCACCTGGGGAGGAGGGGGGGGCCCGTTTGCGCTGCCTCACGGGCACCTCCCCCGGGCACCCCACGCCGTCTTTCGGCACAGCATTGTAGGATGGCCACACCAGTGAAACTTGCTGGACACCACCTCGGAGCCATCCGGATCTCGGCGCGTTCGAGTCACTGAACCGCAAGAGCGGGAGAAACTCAGTTGGATGGCGGGCGAGACGCTGTACCGCAAGAGCGGGCGGACCTCAGCTGGATGGCGAGTGAAAGGCTAAGGGGCGCCGTACTGCACATCAGGTGCCTCCACCTGGGGAGGAGGGAGAGGCCCGTTTGCGCTGCCTCCCCCCCCCCCTCCCGGGCACCCCACGCCGTCTTTCGGCGCAGCATTGTAAGATCGCCACACCAGTGCGGCAACTTGCTGGACACCACCTCGGTGCCATCCGGATCTCAGTGCGTTGTGCTGCCTTCGGCCTATTCGCACATCGGTCCGCTACTGACGCCGCCTCACAGGCCAACGGATTTTGTAGGATTTTTATAGCCCAAAACGGCGTAACAGGTCATGTGACTTCTTTATAAAACTTTTCATTGGTTCATTTTACTTTTGGTTTCCTAATGATGAAATGCTTGATCATATGACCTAAAAATAACACTTTTCATTGGATTAAAACATTTTTTTTTCCCAAACGATGAAAGCCCCACCTTTTTTTTTCTCACTCGGCAATCCAAAAAGGTTCTGTTAGATGACAACAGAGGGGACAGGCAACAAGAACCATCAGTCAAAAGAACCATCAGTCACAAGTTGTAGGATGCCAAGACCAGTGCAGCAAGTAAAGGACAACACCTGGGTGCCGTCCAGATCTCAGCGCGTTGTGCTACCTTCGGACTATTCGCACAACAGACCGCTACTGACGAGGCACAGTGCAGCAAAAGCGGGCGGAAAACCGCTGAATGGCAAATGAAACGCTAAAGGGGCGCCCCACTGCAGCAGAGGAGCATCCACCTGGGGAGGCCCGTTCACGCCGCCTCTCCCCCCCCCCCACGGGGCGCCCCACGCCGTTTTTCGGCACAGCATTGTAGGATGCCACGGCCAGTGCGGCAAGTAAAGGACATCACCTGGGTGCCGTCCAGATCTCAGCGCGTTGTGCTGCCTTCGGACTATTCGCACAACAGACCGCTACTGACGCCAAAAACAGCAACCCATTGTTGCTTTGTTTACATTTTTTTTTTAACGTGTTTACTGTTTTTGGTGCGTTGTATATATTTATAAGTTATTAAAGTGTTATAATCCTACTACTTTGTTGGAGTGCTATATATTTTTAATGTGACACATAATTGTGAAGACTTTGATGTACAAAAAGGCATCCCTGGAATCTTCCGCTTCAGGCTCGGTCCCACACACCCTCACAGTGAGAATCCCCTCCCCAATCACAATACAGGATCGTTATCAGATAGTAGGAACGCGTGTGGTGTGACGGATCTCATGGGGTGGGGGCCTTGATCTACTGTAACTCCTTTGAAGAGGGGTGATTCTTTACAGTAGAGGCCATAAACTACATCCGCAAGGCTAGGTGATAGCCTGGGACCAGCCTGGACAATCGGACACAGAGGAAGAAGAGTGTCAGAGGGTGCGGTAGTGAATAGGGTGAAAGGGAGGTGTCGGGCGGGCGCGGGGTTTGATTCTCAGGGAAGAGCAGCGCAGATGGGGGGAGGTTTATGGCCCATGCATGAGAGAGAGAGCGGGGGTGACCAGTGCGTGGGGGAGATGCTTGCGAGGGTGGGGAGCCATGCTGAGGATCGGCGGCGTGCAGAGAGTGGGTCTGGTCAAGGCATCTAAAATGGCTGCCGTGCACGACAAAAGTGTGGCATTGGAAAAAAAGCAAGATGGCGCAGACAATGCTTATCAATACGGATTACTTTATAACAATTATTTTTAACAATATATTTACTCGTAGTGTCAAAATGGCAGTCAACACTTCCTGATTTCCTTCAAATCGAACGTTAACAGACGTCACGCAGCAAAAAAAAAAAAAAAACGTTCACGCGCAGCCGCTGGAAGACAAGTATCAACATATATGAGCATCCTCAGCCACCCTCAGAAAACATAGGGGGTCAGGATATGTCTCCCGTACCCCCTTATACCCATTTCTCACATTGTTTTTCCTCCATCTTGTAGTTTAATTAAAACGAAACACAAAATGGCGAATTCCCGTTTCGCGTCCCGGTTCGCTACCCGGTTCGCGAACCGGAAAGCGCTTCTACCGCAAAAAATCAATTTTTTTTTATTTGCCCCACGGGACCCTTTAATAACCCCAACATCATTCCTAGGGGGTCAAGAAGGGTCTACCTTGTCCCCTTTCATTAAATTCCCCCTTCGTTTTTCTCCTCCTCTTGTCTCTCGATCCTACCGAGAGACAAGATGGCGGCCGTTCCGGACTGTTTAGAATGTTGACAGACACCGGAGAGCCAATCAGCTTCGCTTCGTAAAGTTCCGTTACGCGAAAAGTTCGCGAACCGGAGCGCTACCCGGGACGCTGTCACAAATATATCTGTTTTTTAAAACGTTAATTTCTCAAAATCCACTGGAGCACATATATTGAGACCCAGCAAAGGCACATCGGGCTAACAGTCCCTACAATTTTGCCAAGTTTCGTGCAAATCCATTCAGCCGTTCGAGCTAAAATTGAGGCCAAACGCCCTATGGAAAACTCAATGTTAAAAACGCGTTTAGGGACCCCCCTTTTTTCTCGGCCCCCCCTTGACGAAACCCCCCAAATTTTTAGGGGCTGCTCACGAACAATATGTGCAATTTCCCTGAAAATTTCAGCCGATTCCATCCACAAACGCCAAAGTTATTAGACATAGAATTTTCAAACAGCAACCCATTGTTGCTTTGTTTAAAAAAAAATTTTTTTAACGTGTTTACTGTTTTTGGTGCGTTGTATATATTTATAAGTTATTAAAGTGTTATAATCCTACTACTTTGTTGGAGTGCTATATATTTTTAATGTGACACATAATTGTGAAGACTTTGATGTACAAAAAGGCATCCCTGGAATCTTCCGCTTCAGGCTCGGTCCCACACACCCTCACAGTGAGAATCCCCTCCCCAATCACAATACAGGATCGTTATCAGATAGTAGGAACGCGTGTGGTGTGACGGATCTCATGGGGTGGGGGCCTTGATCTACTGTAACTCCTTTGAAGAGGGGTGATTCTTTACAGTTGAGGCCATAAACTACATCCGCAAGGCTAGGTGATAGCCTGGGACCAGCCTGGACAATCGGACACAGAGGAAGAAGAGTGTCAGAGGGTGCGGTAGTGAATAGGGTGAAAGGGAGGTGTCGGGCGGGCATGGGGTGTGATTCTCAGGGAAGAGCAGCGCAGATGGGGGGGGGGGTTTATGGCCCATGCATGAGAGAGAGAGCGGGGGTGACCAGTGCGTGGGGGAGATGCTTGTGAGGGTGGGGAGCCATGCTGAGGATCGGCGGCGTGCAGAGAGTGGGTCTGGTCAAGGCATCTAAAATGGCTGCCGTGCACTACAAAAGTGTGGCATTGGAAAAAAAGCAAGATGGCGCAGACAATGTTTATCAATACGGATTAATTTATAACAATTATTTTTAACAATATATTTACTTGCAGTGTCAAAATGGCGGTCAACACTTCCTGATTTCCTTCGAATCGAACGTTAACAGACGTCACGCAGCAAAAAAAACAAAAAAACGCTCACGCTCAGCCGCTGGAAGACAAGTATCAACATATATGAGCATCCTCAGCCACCCTCAGAAAACATAGGGGGTCAGGATATGTCTCCCGTACCCCCTTATACCCATTTCTCACATTGTTTTTCCTCCATCTTGTAATTTAATTAAAACGAAACACAAAATCGCGAACCGGAAAGCGCTTCTACCGCGAAAAATCAATTTTTTTTTATTTGCCCCACGGGACCCTTTAATAACCCCAACATCATTCCTAGGGGGTCAAGAAGGGTCTACCTTGCCCCTTTTCATTAAATTCCCCCTTCGTTTTTCTCCTCCTCTTGTCTCTCGATCCTACCGAGAGACAAGATGGCGGCCGTTCCGGACTGTTTAGAATGTTGACAGACACCGGAGAGCCAATCAGCTTCGCTTCGCAAAGTTCCGTTACGCGAAAAGTTCGCGAACCGGAGCGCTACCCGGGACGCTGTCACAGATATATCTGTTTTTTAAAACGTTAATTTCTCAAAATCCACTGGAACACATATATTGAGACCCAGCAAAGGCACATCGGGCTAACAGTCCCTACAATTTTGCCAAGTTTTGTGCAAATCCATTCAGCCGTTCGAGCTAAAAGTGAGGCCAAACGCCCTATGGAAAACTCAATGTTAAAAACGCGTTTTGGGACCCCCCTTTTTTCTCTGCCCCCCCCTTGACGAAACCCCCCCAAATTTTCAGGGGCTGGCCACAAACAAAATGTGCCATTTTCCTGAAAATTTCAGCCGATTCTGTCCACAAACGCCAAAGTTATTAGACATAGAATTTTCAAAAGTCCCATAGAGAAAAAATACTAACTATATATACCTACTGGCGACCGCCAGTAGGTAATATATATATATGTGTGTGTGCGTGGGTTAGAAAGGGTTCCCCACACAAGGTAAAGTCCCAGGAACCACAAAAAACTCGCACTCCAGGGTCCGTGTTTGAAAAAGCGTTTATTGGCAACGCGTTTCGACCAGGCGGTCTTCTTCGTTAGCCAGCCACATAAACACACAATCACCATTTTTAAAGTGCACAAGGGTAGTAGTGGAAACTGACATAGGACCACAATCCCATTTAGGACTACAATTCTTAAAAAACTACAAATGCAGTAAAGGAAAGACTCAATGGTGCACAGCCGCCTGAAACTGAACTCGGACAAGACGGAGGTCCTCATCCTGGGCTCTTCACCCTCCGCCTGGGACGACTCCTGGTGGCCTCCCGCCCTGGGCACCGCACCCAAACCGACAGACCATGCACGCAGCCTGGGCTTCATCCTGGACTCCTCCCTCTCCATGACCAGGCAAGTCAACAACGTCTCCTCGGCGTGCTTCAACATCCTACGCATGCTACGGAAGATCTTCTGGTGGATCCCCACCGAGACCAGGAAGACCGTCACCCAGGCCCTCGTCACTAGCCGACTGGACTACGGCAACGCCCTCTACGCCGGTACCACCGCCAAGCTCCAGAAGAGACTCCACCGGATCCAGAACGCATCAGCCAGACTCATCCTCGACATCCCACGAACCAGCCACATCTCCGGACATCTGAGAGACCTTCACTGGCTCCCCGTCAACAAAAGAATCACCTTCCGCCTCCTCACCCACGCACACAAAGCCCTACACGACCAAGGCCGAGCTACCTTAACAGCCGAATCAACTTCTACGCTCCCAAACGCCACCTCCGATCAGCCAACCACGCCGTCGCCGCCGTCCCCCGCATCCGAAGAGTGACTACAGGAGGAAGGTCCTTCTCCTACCTGGCCGCCAAGACCTGGAACTCCCTCCCGACCGACCTGCGCCTGACCCAAGACCACCTCTCCTTCAGGAAGAAGCTGAAGACCTGGCTGTTCGAGCAGTAGCGGCACCCCCCCCCCCCCACCCCCAGCGCCTTGAGACCCTACGGGTATGTAGTGCGCTCTATAAATGTCATTGATTGATTGATTGATTGAGTATTATAAAACAATAGTGCGTGAAATTAAAGATAAGTGACATATATGAAGTTTAAATAAATAAACAATACAATTGTAGCTTGCATATCTACATGTGTTATTATATTTAAGTCAAATTTAAATTGAATTAAATTAATTTGATTAAATTAATTTGCATTACGGTCAAGCGGCCTAATTCCAGGCACTAGATCGGTGTCCACATATTCGCACCACATTGAGTCCATATTAACATTGAAATCAAAGCAATGTGGTTTAGAGGTCAAGTGGTCTTATAAGGGGCAGATTCTCGTGCACGGCCATGTGGCCATTCTTTCTATCTCACTGATAAACCAATTGCAAAAGGAAATGTATCAGAATTAGTATGTCCTATGGGATGGGGCCAGGTCAAAGGGGGTGAGGGGATATCCCTGTATAGAAAGGCCAATCCAGGGAAGTGACCAGATGTGGATAAAATAAAATAAAATGAAAGGTGCTAAAATCAGTCTTTCAGCACCGTGAGTTGTGCAGGAGGTGAGCCCTATACTGACTGTCGTGAGTCTAGCCAGACCTACAACAGTTGCCAATTGGGTTGTGATTGTGCAGATAGAACGTGGGGTAAGGTGGTGTGCCTACAAGGGAATAGGGGAGATTATTACCAGAGTGATGTGATGATGGGTTGCTCATCAGTGTGAGCTCGCCCATGTGCTGGACCTTATTGGTCGTGAGGGGGTCGTTTGGTCTAAGCTCTAATGTTAAGCTCCTAACTACACATCTGTCGACAGAGAGAGCCCTCTCTGAAGGAAAGTGTGAGTTGGACGTTGCAAACAAGACAGCTGGAAAGAGGAAGGGGTAGAGATGAGGGTCAAGTGCAAGGGTAGATAGATTGTTACGGCCTAACATAAGGTCTTCAGGCAATGTGCACGTGTAACTCCTCATCCTCGTTCAGGCCAAAAGGGTTTCTTGAATCCAAACGAATGATGTACTGGAATTCCAGGACACATAGCTGTTTAAGTCGGTTACCCCCTCTTGGGTTCGCAGGAATTCTGTCAATGCCAAAGAAGGAAAAATGATTAACATCGCTGTTATGGAAGCGTAACCAGTGACGTGCAGTGGCATAGCTCATGTCAACATTCTTGATTGCCCTCATGTGCTCCAGTATACGTTTCTTTATTGGGAAGATGGTACTCCCAATATAGAATTTTGCACACGGGCAGACAATCACGTACACACAGTGGTCAGTATTGCAATTCATGAATTTCCCAATCAACTCGCTCCTGTCTGTGGATAGGATTTTACATTTGTGCTGGTGGCACAGGCCTTACATTTGCCACATATATAAAAGCCTTTCTGTTCTTTCAGCCAATTCTTTTTCTTCACAGGGGCCTCGAAGTAGCTTCTCACTAGCATACATTTTAGAGAGCGTGCCTTCCTGTATGTGAGTTGTGGTTGCTTATTGATCACTTTTCCTATAACTGGATCACTCTTTACAATGTGCCAGTGCTTCTTCAGTATCTCACGTACTCTGCCTGCTTCTACACTGTACGTCGTTATCATCCTGACATTACTGGATCCCAGGTTGTCATGGTCTCTCACTGTTTATTTAGTTAAGAGTGTTTCCCTCTTCCTCGCTTTGGCTTTTTCTTTAGCTACCAGCAGTACCCCTGGCCTTAAATCTCTGGGTCATGGTGGTCTGCTCTTCCTTAAAAGCGGCATCTGAGCTGCAGTTGCGCTTAGCCCTCAGGAATTCTCCATATGGGATGCTGTCCTTGAGGTTGTTGGGATGGTGACTTCTAGCATGTAAAATGCTGTTGCCTGAGGTGGGTTTCCTATATAGGCTGGTCTGGATGGCTCCCTCCACAACTCTTACTGTGACATCTAGGATATCCATTTCTATTTGGTCTGTTTTGTTGGTGAATTTTAAATTCACATCATTCCTATTGATGTTAAGAAGGAATTTGTTCAACTCAAGTCTGGGGCCATCCCAGATCATGAAGATGTCGTCAATATACCTGGCGTAGAAGGCAATGTGACGAGTGACATCGATATTATCCTCTGATCATAGGACTTGTTCTTCCCACCAACCCATCAGCATGCAGGCAAAACTGGGAGCAAAGCAACTTCCCATCGCAGTGCCCACCTCTTGTTTAAACCAATTGTTATCAAACAGAAAGAAATTATTCATCAGAAAGAATTTCAACACTTCAAGCAGCATTTCAGTTTGCTGTAAAAAGAAAATAGACCTGTCCCTCAAAAAATGTCTGCATGCTTTCAAACCATATATATGTGTGTGTATATACAAATGCTTGGAAGAAAAGAGTGGGGTAGGAGGTAGAAAAGAAGCAAAGCAACGCAGATAAGCAAACAGGATTTAGAGAAGAGGAAGATGAGGAAAAGAAAGTGATAAAGGCAGAGAAAGAGAAAAAGTACAACACCCGAGCACTATAAAAGTAAGGCGGGAGATGAAAAGATGCACAGTGCAGGATAAAATGGTGCGAGCCAGAAGGTAATTAAGGTAACGGAAGAGGGGAGTTGGAGGAAGGGAGAAATACAATGTATCAGTTGGCAAATATACAGCAAGGGAGACAATGAGGGGATGGGTAAACAAGTCAGGTACCAGAAACACAAAGTGAGTGACTTTGGAGAAGAAAAGGTGAGGGAGCAAAGGACTGAATATGAATACAAAAAAGGCGGCAAGGGCAAGTAACCCAAAACAATGATGGATTAATGCTGATGGTGCACACCACTCAGCCTGTACGAAGAGTACATTACCTAAAGGTATTGTTTGCCCTTTACAGCTGCTCAAAGACTTCTTAGACAGGCAGCTTTTGCCCCCAGCCTACCTGGGTGCAGAAAGGAGAGAAATATTCTCTGGAACTGGCCATGCCTGCCAGACGATGGTGGTTATTAAGATGGGCCCTGGTGTCAGAAGTACCCGCAAAGTACCCGCGTCATGAAGAGGCGGAAGAAGAGCTGTCACTCTGGCTCTCAAGAACACACTGCCTCTTGGGTAGCCGAAGCCAAGCAGACTTGAGAACAGGGAGCGTGCCTCTGGCAGGCACTAGGAGAACAAGGCAGTAGTCCCAGCATATCCTCTGCCGGCAGGCCGGTGATATTTTAACCTTGCCTTTGAAATTTGCAGAATTCACACATTTTGCATTACACAAAGTTCACAACATTTTGCGTTGTGCAATTTTGTATCATGTCTTTTTGCTGGAGACCAGTTCTCACACAGTTTGAACCACTATCCTGCTAGCCCTTGCATGGCTTTTTTAGGTGAGGTACAGGGACCGATTGGTAATGCGGGCACTCGGGCATTGGCCGAAGGGCCGGTGTCTCAGTGCCCTCTGTGGGCTGTTTTTCGCCCTTTCCCAGTCCACAGAGAGCAATGACAGGGAGAGGAAAGCAGCTTTGCTGGGTGGCCCTTCAGCGATGATCATCTGTAACCTCTCCAAGCAATCACGCTGATGATGGACTGGAGAGGGGTGATTGTGTGCCAGTATCGGCTTCCCAGGGAGCCATGTGTTGCTCAGGCCATTGAGACATTTTCACCTCGGCCCCCCTGGGGTCCATGCAGCCCTGAAACAGTGTTTGCATTAACGCTAACCCTGGGCAAAGCACTACGCTACGCTTGTGTAGTTTGCGAAGTGTGCGCTACTTTGTACTACGCGAATTGCAAGTAGCACAGCGTAAACACGCGTAGCGTAGTGCAGCGGTCATTTTCTGCTTGCTCGCAGTCCTTTACATCAAGTTGGCGACCGCGAGCAAGCAAAATGCTATCCCTGCGAGACTTTTTCCTTGTTCACGATCAGCAACATCAAGTTGTCGATCGCGAGCGTGGAAAATAAACCTCCCAGCGAGATTCTCAACGCGGGGAGGTACGGTTTGTCATTGCGAGGGGTCGCATATGCTCGCGACTGCTCATGATGAGAAACTATCAGTCCGCATTGAGAAAGCTGCCGCTCTAGTAGAAATCTACTCGAGAAGCAGAAAACGACTGCTTGCACTGTGCAAGATGCAGTTTACACTTATTGCACAGTGCCGAATGCTTGTCGGCACTGTGCAATCAGTGCAAACTGCATCTTGCACACTGCACTACGCAGTTCGCATACCTACACGTAGCGCTACGTCGCAAACTACGCCCAGGGTTAATTAATACCTCGCCCACAGCCCTTCTCATTCAGGGCATGGTGGGCGAGGAAGAATGGGTCTGGCTGTGGGGGCCAGGTAATGTTGGGAACTGACACCATCTTTACCTTAACCTCCCCCCACCCCCAAGGATGGCCCAGGAGCATTTTCTTTTTGCTTTATCCCCTCTCCTACCAGGCCATTGCCCTGAGGTTGGAGAGGAGTGAGTAATTTACAAATAGCTGGGACCTCGCTGTTTTTCAGGTGCTCCTGCGCTGGAGGGCTATGGAATAATTTTGTAATATATAGGGGCCTCACTGTTTTTCAGGTTCTCCGCCCTGGAGGGCTGGGGAATCATTTTTTAGGAGAAAGGGACCTCTGTGCTTTTCAGGTGCTCCTGTTCTGGAGGGCAGGGGAATAATTTTGTAATAGAAAGGGGCCTCGCTGTTTTTTAGGTGCTCCTGCCGGGAGGGCATGGGAATCATTTTGTAATAGAAAGGAGCTTCGATGTTTTTCAGTTGCTCAGCTTGTAGGACATTATCACCTTGGCCCTCTGTCCTTCCCAAGAACAATATCCTCCCTCATTACATTATTTGTGTGTTCCATGAAAAGGCACGTCCGTGAATGTGGGCCGCACCCCGCGAATGTGGGCCAGACCCCGCGAATGTAGACCACTTTTTTCGTCACTACCCTGGCCAAATTTTAATGTAATAATAGCAATTGTTTGTAAAAAATATGACCCTCACCACACACTTTGATATTAGATTGTGGCCAAGATAACGTAACGATCTGTCTATAGAAGTGGCAGATGGAGAACTGTACTGGAGTTTGAAGCTGGAACACTTTTCAGAGTGGGGTGCTGGCCCATGGTATCCGTTCACTACAATCACAAACCTTCTGAAAAACCTATGTGTTGAGATCAGTGGTTTTACCAAATTTGAGAAACCACTTCTGCAGCAGAGTAGGAGTTAAAGCCTGATATCCATTTTTGTGTTACAACAAGGGCCACTGCTGCATTTTGGACTCTATATCTATATCTATTTTGACAGCTATAGTTGACAAATTTTCATAAATCATGACAAAAACAAATCTCATCGTCCTCAGCTGCTTGCTGGAAAGCTTTGGGTTGAACAGTCAAGCGGAGGCAGAGAAAAAGAGGGGTTCAAAAATGCTTTTTCCCCATAAATTTTCCATTAGAAAATTGAACAGCGATACAGTAAAAACTGCTGAATATAATTACAGCAAATTTGGGAGAAAGCTTGATCTTGTTCCAGAAAGTGTGCTTTTAGAAATTTGGTGTAAATTTGTTCAGTCGTTTTGAGGAATGAAGGTCAACAACTTTGTATATTTCAAACCGCGGAGGATCTGTGGAGCCGACAGATCCTGAGATACAATCTGATTGGATACCACCACATCAACAGAGTTGTGGCAGCAGCCATTTCATGACTCGGTGACTGAGTTCCCTGTCCTGAAAATAAGTTAATGCTGCATCCTGAAGCCTGCTGGGGTGTTCAAGAGGGACCCCCTCGCCTGGGGCCAAAAATATATTTCTATAAATTTTGACTGCAAGTTTTAAGAGGATGCATGAAATATGCAGTAACATTTATAAAAATGAAAAGTGTAGCTCCTGCACTTTTTGAATAATGAATCTGGGGCAGGGGTGTAGGTCATGGGGGCCATATTCAGGCCCCTACAACCCCATCTGCTGTTGAGTTAAAACATTTGGGGATGGGGTCGTTTGGTCCACCAAAGACTCGGGGATCCAATTCCCTGGGGCCAATAAACATGATTGGGGAGGGAAGTGTGCATCCCCACTCCCTTAGCCTCCATGAGGCCCCAGGAGACCCAATCCCCTGAGGCTGATAAACTTAATAGGGGTAAGTGCGCCCCCTACCAAGCCATGCTATGGTCATCGGGATCCCATTCCCCAGGGCTACTGGCTCCGTGACAGTGTCGCAGGGACCCCAACCCCCAGGATACTGCTTTTTTCCTGCCTGTGGGCGCGCAGGCAGGGAAGCCTTTTGTGCTTCCGTCAGGTGGGATCAGAAAGCTGCTCCTTCTGGTTGGGATCACAAAAGTTTCTCAGGCAGGAAAACATAGAAATGGTCCACCTGGCGGAAGCAGAAAGAAAAGCTACTCCCACCAGGTGGGAGCAATGCCGGCTCTCACCAGACCCGAGATGAGTGCTGTCAGGGGAGCCTGCGAAGCTGCGAGGGGATTGGGGCTCTAACCAGAGGCCTAACGTAAAACATGTTGTGGGGTGCCCCGGGTGGACACCAGGGCATCCTAGTGTTGAAAGAAAAAAATGTCCAGCTCCTGTTCAGTCCCATATAATGGTGCCACTTTCAGGCAGCTAAATCGTCCATGGGGCCCTGTGGATCCTCACATGGCACATAACGTAAAAAATGTTGTTGGGTGTACCGCGTGGGGAGCCCAAGTAAAAAATATTATTCCAGAAAAATGCTGTAGCTGGCTCGTCTGCAGCCCCCATGGGACTCTTCCTATGGCCCACTACAAAAATGAAAGCTGTGGGTGTCCTCAGTGGAACCTCGGCACCCACAAAAATAAACAAAAAAACGAAACAAAATAGAATGTAAAGAATAAAAATGAGAGGCCAGGGCCATTCATATATTACTCACAGCTCCTTTCAAGAAGTGCCCAATAATGCCCTAGGGTGTCTTTAGATGTAATTGTTTTTTCCTGGTGTTGTCCATCGAAGGGAAAGGGATACTACCAACCATTATTTTTTTTATGTTGTTGTGGGCTAAAGGAATTGCAGAAGCCCCCCATAAACATAAAAATAAAGACAGAGTACAATTTCTGGGCATCACATGCATGACCTGAGGAGAGCTTACCATATTATTGTTAAGCAATGTTAACAGAAAGAATCAAAGACATATTGAAGTTTTTTAATAAGGATTAATTAAAGAGAATGTGCCAATCACCTTTATTAAACATTTTAATGGGCGTGTTTATATAATGTACATTTGATTATATTTATCAGTGACTTTATCACAAAGCTAGTAGGTCTGTTTTTTATATGTTATTATACTGACCACCCTCATATATCCGATAAGCCCACTTTTTATATTGTGGTTTTCTGATCCTTTGCAAAGTTAATAGATCTACCTTACTTTCGATAACAGTCTTCATATTGTAACATCACATTGTTAGCCATGAGCGCCCACTGGGATTAAACGCCAGGTCCTGCGCCCAACCCCATGCCATGCACGAAAGAAGGCCACCAGGCACTGCTAATTATCTCACATATTACGTCACTCCTCAAATGTAATATGACATCATTGATAACATCTCTGCAACATCTGAAATTACATCATTGATAAAAACACTGTGCATGGAGGCTGTGTGAGTTATAGTTACATTAAGGCACAAGCTAAAGTTATTTGAGAAAACTATAACTAGTGAATTTAAGTGGTTTATTTGTTTAAAATAGTACATTTCAACTGACATTTTCATCTGAATATATGATCCATTCAAGCTTTATTTTTGGCAGTTTTATATAGTATAGATACAGCCCAGAGGCATTGGAGCACTTTACAGTAGCACCAGATTACATTACACAGAGTCAGATTATTTTTAATATAAACACAGCAGATTCAGTGATTTGCCCATAATCAAAGGATGTTGAATCAACACCTGGACTTGATTAAACATGGTTCCCCACACCTGAAGTCAGTAGATTCAGCAATTACACTACATCCATATTTCTCAATTTATGTGTGAAAGTCAGATGCAAGTGGAATGGTTGTGTAGGACAATGTATAGTGAGCCCATTCTCTTTTGAAAATGCCTTGTGAAGAAAAAACACAACTGCATCAAATACTGGAAGGTTCACCTGTAGCCTTGCTTGGGAATAATTGTTGCTCGATAACTGCTCGATAACGCGGTCAGCTTCTACCGTCAACTATTCTGCTCAGAATAGTTGACGGTAGAAGCTGACCGCGTTATCGAGCAGTTATTCAGCAATTCAATTCTTCCCTTCAGGTAACGTGGGTACCTGACTCTTCAACGGGAATTGAATAGAGTACCTCTGAATTGAATTATAGAGGCAACGTTGATACCTCACATCCCCACCGGAGTGCCCGCGGGGGCGCCGGTAGGACACCCTATCTATCCACAACCAGTGGCCAAACTTAAAGGATCAGGCAGAATATCCATCAGAATTCATACCAGATCACCATCCAGATAGTAGGTGACTGACCCCCTGGGAGCTTGTACGGAGGTCCAAACCCGACCAGCTTCATTGGTGTTCAATCCAGACCACTGGTTGGATCACGGCCAAGTTCCCCACCCCTCCATCCCAACCCCGGCCCCTTGTCCTGAAGAAGACCCGCCGCCGAGGTCCTAAACACCCCAGAAGCACCAGGGTCGAAACGTCGACGCTTTACAACTTGTGTGCCTGTACCAATTATTTTTATTTTCCCCTCCTCAATTGTTGTGGACAGGCTCATATGACAGCGGAAGTTTCTCCGCTTTGGTTTATGTCAATATCATAATTGTACAGTATAATTGCTATCCTTCCCTTCTCCTTCTCCAAATCACTTGAGCACCCCTTTCCTTTCCACTGACTACACCTTGATAGTCTTTTGCGCTGTTTATGATCATAATTGTTTTATGAGATTGTAAATAAATGTGTATATTTTGGTAATACAAGTACCCAGAGTGTGGCTATAATCTACATCATGACAAGCCATTTTTTGACACCTAATGCTTCCAATGCATTTTTTCATTCTTCTGTCATCCTCTGAGTTTTTATTCCCCTTCAATGTTTCGCAGCCATTTTGTGCCTTCCTCAGTTTTCACCGCTGCTTCTACTTTGGTGCACAACTTGATATTCTCTTCAGACTGTTTCAGCTGCTGCCTTCTCTCAGATTCTTGGGATTTTACACAATGTCCTTGCTTCTGGAAGCTTCTATACTGAATATGTTGTGTATTACATGTAGTTCCTTTGGTTTTTGGCTGTGATTACCTGATTCCCTCAGCACGATATTGAGTACATTGCTTCCGTGACTTGAGCTTTCCATACTGTGGATTTAATTCACTCCTTATGCCCTCCTGCTGACTTTTGCTTTCACCATAGCCTAATACTGTACGCTCGCTCACGTACTTTCTCATTGTGCTGAGATACCTCATGGGCAAAAAATCAGCAATTTTCGCTACCAAATATCCGAGCCACACTCTTCTTAAGAACTCTAAACTGTTCTCTGAGTTTGCCAAATACCAAGCTTCTCCACCCTCTCCTACTTGCAATTCACAGCTTGTGATGGAGCCACCGGCGATTACCTCAGGGAAAGGTATTTCCAAAAGTTTAAAAAAAGACCCTCCCTCATCTACTAAATCCGCAACGTCAATATCTATGGAGCTTCTGTTGGATGAAATAAGGGCCCTTCGCCCTTACATGGAAGAAACCAATACTAAATTACAAATCCTGACTGACAATTGTGCTCAGATGGATGTAAGAGTCACTAAAGTGGAACAGAATGTTTCTTCTCTCCAGGAATCGTCTACCAAGGTCTCCCATTTGCAATCGTTGGTCCACTCTTTTCAAAGACAGGTGGAGGACCTGAAAAACCATAATAGGCGCAATAACCTACATATCTACGGCCTGGTGGAGGGATGTGAGGGGAATGATCTCATTGCCTTTTTCAAATCTTTCCTCCCCAAGTTTTTGCATCTGCCAGAAGGTACTGTGCTCAATATCAAGCGAGCACACAGGCTTGGTCGTGCTCCTACTTGAACTACTACTATGTCGAGACCGAGAGGTGTCATCATGTATTTCCTGGAATATACAAACCTCCTCAAAGTTCTGTTAGCAGCCAGAGCCTCTCCTCGTCTTACCTGGTCAGGTTCGCTTCTGTTCTTTGCGCAAGACTATGCTAAGGCCATGGCAATCCATCGCAAGGCTTTCCTAGACATGCGAGCTGACCTTCGCTCTATCGGAGCCAGATATGGACTTTTTCACCCTTGCCTTTTCAAGGTCACCTACAATAACAAAACCACATCATACGAAGATCCTATTCATCTTCAAAGTTTCCTGAATTCTTGTCGCACATCTGATATGGACCTTTCTGGTCCGTCTTCCTCCTTTCCTGCCTGATCCTTCTGGGTCTTTTCTGCATTCTTTTTGCATGTTTTACTGTGCTCGGCACTCGTTTCTCACCTTCCCATCGCTCCCAATCAAGGATAGATTATATTTTTGTTTCTCATAACATTGTCCGGTCTCTCACTAATGCTGAAATCGGTCCCATTTTATTGTCCGATCACGCCCCTGGTTTTATTCATTTTGATATTCTCCCTAAAGTGGATGGTCCTAGGAGGTGGGGTTTCAACAACGCTCTTTTACTAGATCCTAAATTTACCGCCTCTTTTACTGACTTTTTTACCGAATTTTTTGAGATTAACGACACCCCCTCTCTCTCCAAGCATACTATCTGGGATGCCTTCAAAGCCTCTGCAAGAGATTTTGTAATCAGGCATGTAGCCACAAAACGGAGGATTGCCAGGAAAATCACGGGCGGCCTTCTTCAGAAGGTAAAGAAATTGGAACACGCTTATTATACAACCCACTCTCAAGACAGTTTGACAGCCCTTGTTGACGTCAAAATGCAATTTAACAAAAAATCTACAGAAGATGCTTCCATATATATGCTAAAGTCCAGTGCTAAATTTTATGGGGGCAGGAATAAGGCTGGAAAGATTTTAGCTAATTATCTGAAAATTAAACAAATTAAGTTGAACATTGAATCTGTTTATGATGCTAATTCTAATCTTAAACATAATGATACTGACATATTAACTGAATTTTCCCTTTTCTATAATTCTCTTTACTCTTCTGATACTCAACCTTCACCTGAATCCTTATGTCACTTCTTTTCCAGCATCCACAAACCCCAACATTTTCCTCTTGATCTCTCCTCTCTTGAATCAGACATTTCACAAAATGAGTTACTTGCTGCACTTCAACATCTCAAAAAAGACAAAGCCCCTGGACCAGACGGTTTTACAGTTGAATTCTACATACATTTCTCCAAACTTCTCATACCAAAACTGCATACTCTTTTAGACACATTCCTCACCTTAGGTAAATCTTCTGGTTCCTTCCCTGACACTCACATTTGTCTCATCCCTAAGGAAGGAAAAGATGCCCAACATTGCAAAAATTATAGGCCCATTTCTCTAGTCAATATCGACTATAAGATTTTTGCTAAATCACTCGCAGCGAGATTGGACCTTCTCCTACCTGACCTGTTGGGAGTTGAACAATCAGGTTTCGTTAAAGGACGTTTCATTACTGACAATACCAGACTTTTATTTAATGTCCTGTCCAAGTCCTCGCGCTCACAACAATCTCTCGCAGCTATTGCGCTGGACGCTGAGAAAGCATTTGATAGGGTTGAATGGACTTATCTCTTCGCGGCCCTCAAATGGTTTGGCTTTGGTCCTAAATTTACATATTTGATCTCTCTCCTCTATTCAAGCCCACGTGCAGCAGTCTGTGCCAATGGCTTAGTTTCCTCCTTTTTTGACCTGGGTAGGGGTGTCCGTCAAGGGTGTCCCTTGTCTCTGTTCCTTTTTAATCTAGCTTTAGAACCCTTCCTTTCCAAACTTCGTCAGCATCCTAATATCCATGGTTTTCAAACTTCACAATCGCATATCAAATTGGCGGCCTATGCTGATGATATTTTGCTTTTTATATCCAATCCTTCCGAATCTATACCTGCTTTTCTTGATGTAGTTCATGAATACTCCTTAATTTCTGGATTTAAACTTAATAATGACAAATGCGAAATTCTGCCCCTGACGAAGTTCACTTTCAAACCCGACTTTAGCGCTTCCAACTTTACCTGGAGTGCATCTCACATTAAATACTTAGGTTTGTATTTTACTTCCTCAATTCCAGATACTGTTTCCTTATGCTTGAACAAGTGTATCCACAAAGTATCTGCTCTAACTTCCAGATGGCACCCTCTCTATCTCTCATGGAGGGGCCGCCTCAATACTATCAAGATGATGTTATCCCCTATAATTCTCTACACTATCTCCAATATCCCGGTACCCATTCCTTTCAAAATTTTTTAAAGGATTACCTCAATCCACTCCTCCTTTCTTTGGAATGGTAAAAAATCTCGGATGTCTCTTAGTGGACTTATACGTTCAAAACTAGAGGGTGGTGTTAACTTCCCGGATTTTACAGCCTACCAGAAAGCATTTCGCCTAAGACAAGCTTCTTTCTGGTTACATGATTGTGCTGATCCCTGCCCTCTTTGCGTCACGATTGAGCGTCTTTCACTCTCCACACTGTCATCTCCCTTGCACAAATTTACCACTAAACTGCTTCTCTCTTCCATCCCTTCCCCCATCACCACGGTTGCTAATTTCCTCAGCTCCACCATTTGGCATAATTTAACAATTCTAATCCACAATAAACACTTTTACTGGAAGCTGTGGAGACAGCAGGGATTAGTTTGGGTGTCTCAATTATTCTCTCACTCTACATTCCTGTCTTTCTCCGCCCTCCGTCAATCCTTTCATCTGCCTGCATCTTTCGCTCTGAAATATCTTTTGCATAAAGAGGCAGTACTATCCACTTACACCCAACCCTCGCAATCTTGTACCCCTCCTGCACATCCGACTTCTGCTTCACAACTTCACTCTTTTCTGCGAACCACATCTAAAGCTTCTGCCATTTACAAATACCTCTAACATGCAGGGCACATTAGATCTAAGACTAAAGTAGAAGAACAATGGGAATACGACCTTGCCACGTCTTGGCCGACATCCTTTTGGACCAAGATTTGGACCAAAATTTGCAAATCCTCAAGGGCAGCCACTCAATCCTTGTTTTTTATTTACAATAGGCTTCTTCTCACACCATTTGACCTCAGTAAGAGATTTTCCACTACCCCCGATTCATGTTGGACTTGTTCCTCTCCTCATGCCACTCTATTTCATATGCTCTTTTCCTGTAAACCTGTTCACGCTTTTTGGGTACAAGTTTGGTCCCAAATAAATGCTATTTTTCATACCCATATTTCCTTTTCTTATACTCACATTTTTCTAGGTATTCTTTCCTCCTGTTGGGAGACTGTCTCACTTAATGTTCGAATTGTTTATTTGTTGTTAGCTGTTGCGTTCCAGCAAATTACAGTTAATTGGAAAGACTTTTCAAATATCTACTTTAAAGCTTGGTGGTATAATGTGTGTCACAATCATAGATTGGATACTGCTTTTGTTTTTCCCATTAATATGGCAGCAAAACGTTTGGATTTATGGCTCCCAATCACACCTTTCATTTGCAACCTACCCAACAAGAGGTCCCCAAACCCCCTTAATCACCCTAGATGTTCCTCATTTCTTCATTAACTTATTTTATCTCTTCATTTTTGCATTGTTTACAGCTATAACCATTGTTTCTTTGCTTAGCTTTTAGTACCCGTGTACCCGTTTTAGACTTGTTTTCTTTTAAATAATTTTAATGTTTGATTTACTTGCTATTTAACGTTTTATTCTTGACTTGTTTTTGCATTTTGTATTGACACCTTACTTTTCTTTAATAAATACTTTCTTGAACTTAAAAAAAACCTTCTTTCTTATATGTTCAGGTAGATATTGTTGTTCTCATGCTATAGCTTTCATTGTGCAAAGTCATTTAGCCTCTTGGTTCATTAATTTATTTTAAATGATACCGTTGTTGCAGGATAATACTTTATGCCCATAATTCATTCATTTTCACTCACCTGTACTGCAGCATAGGAGCTGAAAGTGTATTACGCGCACTTCGATACAATCGAGGAAGTGCAGGCAGCAGGTGCTGCACTCTCACCCCACCTCTGGCACAAACGATTTGGCATGGCTCGCAGAGATGTAAAGCGTGCCTCACGTTAAGTTATCTAACCACTAGGCTTAGAGTTTCCACTGTCGTAATCTCCAAGAGAAACTATTGGTGATCGTGCACTCTCAACCAATCTGCATTAGCATAACAACATTCATTGGGCTGCGATCGTCTAGATTAATAGGCCTGCCGATGGTGGATGGAAGGGGTGGGGGGGTGTGGGGGGGGGGTGGCGGGTGAACTGGTATGTGTGAAGTTTATCTATATAGTGGGTATAAACATGTACGTCGAAGTTCTGTCAAATTCATTAGGCTGGATGTTAGTTGTTTCTATTACTTGGTGGCAACTGCTGTTATAAGAGTGGCAATAGTCATCTATTTCTCTTGTATGTATTTTGTAAGATATATGTAAGTTATTCGGCCAAATGTGTGCTAGCATGATCATCTTTTGGTGTGCAAAGTGCTCCCTGTATGGTAGGCATGTGCTGCGTCATAACTTATGCCACTGGAAAGGCGGGATTATTACTCTAGAATCAAAATAGCATTCTCCAGAATCCCATCACAGGTCGACTAGAACTTTTTACCTGTCATAGAGTGTAGAAGGCAATCTATCTGAACAGTTGACAATCAATTTCAACGTTTCCCATTGTTTTCCCCAAAGAATCACCGACTAAGGACCAAGTTCAAAAATGTATTACAAAGCCAAAAACAATTGGGTTTATAAACACCTCAGCAAAAGGTTCAGAAGATAAACAGGCACTAATACAAACGTAATCCTACGGAAGAGTCTCAGTCGACTAAGAAACAATACAAGAATCAGTTCCAGAATCATCAGGCTAACAAGAATTGCTATGACCTGAGTTTTAGTAGGCATTTGAAAAAGGAATAAATCCAGATTAATCTGTCCCTACACTATACTAAGTGACATCCCTACTCAACAAGGTTCCCTCCTAACAAAGGTGTCAGCCGTGGTGACTTCCAAAGAAGTACACTCACTTTGTTCGGACTTAGTCTAAGAACTGCTCCCTCATAGCAAAGCTCTCTGCCTGATCAACCGCTTCCTTTCGCCGTCATGCGCATCTGCTCTCTCTTACCCTCAGCGTGCTGTCCCTAATACAAAACCCCACAATACAGACGACACGCCCTAAGGTACGCCCCTCTCGAAGGTGTTGATTTTCTGAAATTTCCACTACGGGATCTCTCCATCCTTGTCCGTTGAAACGTCCTTGGGTCCCAGACTCTTCTTCTCTTGAAGTTGCGTCCCTAAATTCCACAGTCACTCCTCCATATCTGAGTCTACCATCCTAACACTCACACACAATGGGCCCTTCTTTTGCAATCTCTACTTAGTCTTGCACCTGCAAAGGAACGCATGTGAATCGGCTCACAATTTCATAATGTTGCAATTGACTTTAACTAAAGCAGCTTTCTCAAAAACATTTCTATGGTTTATTGTCAAGCAAAGCATTTTCAATCTGGCCTACATGATTTTCATGACTAGGCCTCTGCACGTTTATGTGTATCACATCCTAACACAAACAATACATTTCGTTCTTTAGGCCTTCATCCTTAAAGCAAAATACATTTTCTAACTTAAGCACTTCTATCACGTTATAAGAATACAATAGTGAATTTTAATACAGCAGCTAATACAACGATGATCTATTGACCATCCCTTAATTGGATTAATACTTTACTGCAAAACGACATTTCTAGGTTAACATGGCATTAATGCTTTCAAAACACTTTACGTTGCTCCATGCGTGTTTCTAACACATTAATTCGTAGCCCTACGTTACATTTAAACACGATTAATAAGTCCTCTATATATGTGGGTGCTGGCTACTGGTGAATATGATGCACCCCTACAATTTCTAACTCGGTTTTGCGCTCTCTCACCACTGGTCATGTCACATGCATTCTGCAAGGACAGGGGTAGAAATATTTATTTTCCAATATTTCATTGAATCATTATAGTTGTCATCGATATTATGTAATTGATCGGTCCGGCTCTCTTCCCATCTCAGGCTGAAGGTAGGCAGTTCCCAGCCCAGGCACCAGTGGCTTGATGTACTATTATTCCATTTGCAAAAAGTGGTTGCAAAGTGCATACTGACTTTTTATGAATGGATATATAGTTTGCAAACAGGTCTATGTTCTACGGGTTGCGGTACGACATTCCTTATTAATATTCATTAGGTAGGGTGAAGTTTGAGACCCCTTGCAATTGGCTGCAATAACAGGTATAGTGGCTTGTAAAGGACAACACACCACCATCCCTATTATTGAATTACAAAGCATAAAAACAGCCCTTCATCCTCAAAAAAGCATTGACTGCTTTTAAATTAAAAAAGTTTTCTGTTTTAGTAAGCTTCAAGGGGAACAGGTAGTAGTCCCCTGGACAACTGCCTACTACTCCTGAGCATGCCAATATGATTCTCAAAGAGAAAAGGGGCCCTCAGTGAGCCCCTTCCCCATTTGCAAATCAATTACCACCCCACTTAGTGATCTGTAACTCATCAGTGGCTTCTGACCGCTATTACGGTTGTAAACTATTAATACATTCCTTTCCAAATCAGAAATAAGGGGAACCTTGTTCAATCTGCCACTTTTCTGCTGTGCTTTTCGCTGAATCTTGCTGAACCTTTACTGCCCGAGGATTGCCACAGCCTGGGGCTCTGCTCACCTGCCTCCCGCCGCCTGACTCCTTATTCCACCTTGGGGTCTGGCCCCCGAGTGAAGCGTGGGTGTGGCCCAAAAGACTACAACACCCAGCATCCTCAGCGGCATACTCCGCGACATTTGCGCGCCAGGAGGCGCACAAATACAGCATCACCCCGGTCGAGGGGGGGAACCTTGTTCAATCTGCCACTTTTCTGCTGTGCTTTTCGCCGAATCTTGCTGAACCTTTACTGCCCGAGGATTGCCACAGCCTGGGGCTCTGCTCACCCGCCTCCCGCCGCCTGACTCCTTATTCCACCTTGGGGTCTGGCCGCCGAGTGGAGCGTGGGTGTGGCCCAAAAGACTACAACACCCAGCATCCTCAGCGGCATACTCCGCGACATTTGCGCGCCAGGAGGCGCTCAAATACAGCATCACTCGGGCAAAGACCGGGCCAAGGGCGGGCCCGTTTAAGCCCGTTCAAGACCGGGTAAGACTGGAATGGGCCACCCTATTGACATTTGTAGCCGTATCACCCTTTCCGTGCCAGATTAACCATCGTTGCTTTGTTGTATTCCGGAGTTACCTATTAATCACTTTACTCTGTGCACCCTTACTTTAAGCATGTCGCCCAGAAATACCAGAAGCAGCAAACCATCACATGCTGCTCAGACCATCGGTCCCATAGATCAATTCATCTCCAGGGCCAACGATGCTATTAACCAAGGTGTCCTCCTGTTGGAAACGAGGGTCTCTCAAGATCTAGCTATAGCCAAACGTTCTTCACTAGGACTATTGGCTGCAGCTAGAACTCCACAGCACCATTTAGAATCTGGCGCACCAATGGACTCCCACACCGTCCCAGGTACTGTGGATCTGTCAGTATCTATCGATCTATCAGCCACTCAGTTATCCCAGTCTCCCTTACCCCAATCACCCCTATCATTGGAGTGAACCCCGACTCTCTTTACAATCCCGAGTGGGGAGGACTCCAATACCACTAACAACAGGGGTTTGAGGGAGGGAGCAATACCAAAGAAAAGAAAAGGGAAAAAAGGGAAAAAGAATATGCCCCATAAAACCAACTCTCGAGTTCAGTCACAATCCCGACACAAGCCAGCTTACAAACTTCTTCTTCTAAACAAAGTATTAGCCAACCTGCTTTACCCCAGCAAGAGGCTAATTCTATAGCACCAGATATTATCAACCTCTCATCCACTATGCCTAACCTTAGTCCTAGTACCAACGTGGGAAGAGGGCGTGACCCTTGCACCTCAGATATCCACTTATTGGATAGGCTAGAGGCACTAATTAAGTTGTATGTGCAACCCATCGCACTCTCACTGGCCAAAGTTGAAAAGATGTTGGAAACGTTAACTCTAGAACTTAAACCCAAAAAGAGTTCAGTTCTACTCTTCCTGTGGCCCAAAAATCCAACCCAAAACCTTCTAAAGTAGGGGCACCAGCGGCTCAACAAGCACCCAAACTCGCGACTACAACCGCAGTTGTTCACCAAAAACCATCAACCACAGCCGTCCAACAAACTACACTACCCACAGCTGCGAAGAAGGGCCCTGCTATACCATCAGTCCCAGCCTCAGCCCCCACCCTTACTCAGGTTCCCACTCTAGCAAAAACTCCGGGAATCCAAAATGCCGCCTATAATACAAGACGGAAAGGGGGTCGCTCCTTCCACCTTCCCCCAGATGCTACTCCGTTCGTTGTCATCATGAGGTCCCCGAGTTAAATCCAAATTCAGAAGAACCAGGCTGGTCCCTAAAAAATAAAGTGTTACATTGGCTATCTGCCAATAGGCCCCTCCCTCCTTATTCAAACAATAGAGTCACAACGGTTTTTGGGTAGGCAAAGAACTAAAAACAATCCACGGGGATTGTGTTATTATTAACTTTGAAGAGTTGAGCATATTTGCTCCTGGGGTTCCCACCTCACACCCGACGGAATAGGCACCAAAAGATTGTCATTCTTCTATCCTCCTCCTAACCACTATGCCTCAGGTCCAGAATGGAACTGGACCCAGGTAGGAAATTGGAACAGAAGACCTGATTGGCTAGATTGGGCGGCTCAAGGGGGCAGAGATCCCGCGCCAACCTTTGGCTGGAGGGGTGTCCCTTTGTTTAATAGATATGATTGCCTGGAGATGGTGGATTGACCACCATATGTTAACACCCAGGATAATATGAATCCCCTTTCCCCAGGGTTAAAGTATCTATTTCACCTAAACCTCCATTACTTCCAAACTTATCTCCCAGTTCCTTACCGCCAACTTACATTGTAGGCTCTCCTGCACCAGTAGTAATGCCCCCTTATTCATTCCCAGATGCACAACCCGCCTCTGTCAAAGAAATTAACCACACCATATCCTATACCCCACCTCGATTAGGAAGCCCAGCTGTTAGCATCTTAACTCCTTCTACTCTGTCATTATCTGTACTATATTGGAACGTAGCAGGTTTCGCTCAAAGATCAATCTTAAATCATGGTTGGACTTTGTATACACCCATCAGATAATCTGTCTACAGGAGACCTGGGTAATAGACTCAATACATTCACAGGGTTATAAAACATACCATACCCCAGCCAGTGCTACCACCCATGGCAGATCTAAGGGAGGCCTAGCCATGTACATTTCGAATAACTTGGCAGTAAATAAAATCACTGTTCTCCATACCACTTTGAATTTTCGAATTATAATGGTTATTTTTAACAAATGTGCGTCATACTGTTTTATTAATTTTTATAATAACGTACCCCCTGCAGATTGTGTGAAAACTGTATCTGATATTTCCCATCTTACAAACGAGCAACGATCCAGGCAACCATCATCTGCCAGTAATGTAATATGGGGGGGAGATTTTAATGTCCCTTTGTGCTCTAACTACAAGAAAGGCATCTGTGGGCTTCTAGACGAAGAGGACTGTCCATTGACCCATTTTTCGCACTCTCACTTAGGAGATTCCCTCAATGACAGTCTCTTCTCATTAGAACTGATGTACGCAAATGATCTCGTAGACCCCCCCGTTGATTTCAGACCCACTTTCCACAGTAGGGGCTTGTCAAACACTATAGACTTTATTTTATGTTCTTATATTTTAAAGGGCAAACTTCATAAGTTCATTAGAGGCTCAGACATCTCAAGTGACCATTTCCCAAACAGTATTACCCTTTCGGTTAGCCTGGATGACTTTCATCCTAACACGATGAGTTTACTGACTCAGCAATCTTTGGCCATGGATAGAACCAACGGTTTTTCTGTGAAATGGTCTAAGATCGATCCCACAATAATTACAAGTAAGGTTATATCCAAGGCTCTCCCTTGGATAAATATCTGTTTGGCAGACGAATCCTCACCTGAGTTGATTTTATCTAGTTTCCAGGAGATTCTAAAAGTTATGAAGGCCGAATTATTCCGTCACCACAAACCTGGTAAACAGATTTTTCCAAAATGCTTTAACTCGGCCTGTCGTAAAGCATTATCCGCCCTAAAAAAGGCACTACATAACCCAGTTAGAGACAAAACTGAAATAGCCAAACTTAGAATAGAGTATAAAAAGGCTCAAAATAATTGTAAAAAGGAACGAAAGAAAAATCTATGGGCCCAACTACATGCGAGCTGCCGTAGTAAAGACAGCTCCCAGTTTTGGCGTGTAGTCAAATCTCCCTTCCTGGTTGATGCAAATTCACCCCAGCACTTGGATGTGGCCGTAACTGCAGACGAGTGGGTGACCCACTTTTCAAAGATCTTTGGTGGTTCCCCCGTGGGCAGCACAACACAGGCCACGCTGCCAGCCGATCATTCTAAGACGCAGGTATACCCAATAGACCTCCACTTCAGTCTAAGTGAGGTCATACATGCCCTATCTTCCTCAAAAACCGGAAAGGCCCCCGGTCCCGACGGAGTCCCTCTTGACATCTTCGTTACCAACATAGATCTGTGGTCCCCCATCGTCACCCAGGTGATGATGGCGGTCTCAAAAGTTGGTCTATTAGACTCCTGGTCCTCCTCTATACTCCTTCCGATCTTTAAAAAGGGCGATCGAAACAACCCAGCCTGTTACAGGCCCATCTCCCTCCTGGACTCAATGGGGAAGGTCGCCGGACGTCTGATCCTGGAACGTCTCCAGGACTGGGCGACGGAGAACAACGTTGTGACCGACCTCCAGTATGGTTTCCAGGAGGGACTCGGTACTGTTGAACAGGCTCTAAATCTAACCCTCCTAATGGGCAAGTATTTGGGGGCAAAAGGGGGTAACCTGTACCTGGTATACGTCGACCTCAGTGCAGCGTTCGACTGCGTGATACACCCCAGGCTGTGGTCCATCCTAGAAGAACTGGGTGTGGATCCCTCACTCATTAAGTTCTTACGTGAGCTCTATTCCGAGGCCACGGCTTGTGTGAGATACGGGATTGGTGGGGAACTCTCGCCCTCCTTTCCAGTAACAAGAGGAGTCAGGCAGGGTTGCGTCCTGGCTCCCTTCCTGTTTAACTTATACACCAACGGGCTGGAAACAGCCATGTTATGAAGGAGCCAGGACCTACCAACTAATAATTACCGCCCCATCCCTGCACTACTCTATGCAGATGACTCTGTCATATTAGCCAGAACGCTAGTCCAGCTACAAAAACAACTGGACAAATACTGCCAGTTTATGCTCTCTCTGGGGTTAAAAGTGAACAAAAGCAAAACCTTTGTTATGTACACAGGGCCCAAGGTAAAGAATCCCAAACCTCTTTATATCGAGCAAGCTAGATTAGAACGTGCCAGGGAATACCCATACTTAGGTATCTTAATCGATGACCAATTATCTTGGAAGAGAGCTATGGCAAGCAGGAAGCTCCTTTATCAGAGAGCAACTTCTGCGCTTGTTTCTTTTTCCAAGAAATTGGGTAAACCTGCCCCATCTGAGTTGCTTAAAATATACCATGCCAAATGTCACAGCATAGCAACCTATGGCGCAGGCGTCTGGGGTTATGTACCTACAGACAAGTTGCAAAAAGTCCAAAATGGCTTTTTAAAATACCTACTGGCACTTCCACAAAGTGCTCCAATTTACGGTTGCCATATCGAGCTTGGCATCGACTATCTATCAGATAACATCAAATGTCAGCCAATTCTCCTATGGCACCGTATCTGGAACAAGCCACAATGTCATCTAACACGCTCTCTGATTTCCGACTGTTTAACTATGGTGTGCTGGAATAAAATTCCATGGTTAACGTATGTTTCCAACTTCTTAAAGGACCTAAACCGCACATCATACTTCACTGAGCCTTCCTCTTTGGTCGATGTTAGTAGAGGGGCTCTGAAAATCCTCTGTCTAAATCACCTAAGGGAACTACGTCTCTCTCGTGAAGTAACCAAGCCAACTAATGTGCAAGCACTAATGGTCCAAGTTTCCCCTGGTATCCAGCCTTACCTTACCTTTTACCTCTCCAATCACGAAAAATATTTACTAACTAGGTTTCGTTTTAATTTAGTTTTTCGTCTTGTCACTCTCCCCACTGTGTCAAACTGGTCCCATGATTTGATTAAATGTCCGTGTGACAGAGTCTCTCCCCAATCGACCATGCATCTTATTTTGTTTTGTCGATACTATGAGCAAGCGTGTAAACGTTGGATTATTCCACTTTTACGCCAAATGGGGTTGAGGACCTGTCGGCCAGCATTCTTGGCACTCCAGCTGCTAGATTCGCAATTTGTAGCAAAAAATGTTGCTCTTTTTCTAAAATCATGTTTGACGACTCGTAGCAAAATGGGGCTACCGTCTCTTTGATCTTATGCGCAACTGAACTAACTTGTAAATAGATTTTATGTAAAGTCTTTTAAATGCCACCTTGTAATGCAATATTGTGTTTTTATGTAATTGTATTTAAATTGTATGATGTACTTTTCATGATTATCCAAGTGTTAATCGAATAAAAGTTTTTGAAAGAAAGAAATAAGGAAGCAATGCCCCTTTTCATGCCTCCTCCTATTTGCTATTCAGAAAGGATAGCAAACATCCTTTAATGAACTTTAACAAAGGGTTTGTACACGAAAAAGCCCTTTAGTAGTCACAAGAAAATAATTTTTCTGAGCTCCTTGTAGTCTAAAACATGCTGAATAAGCAAAAATATAGTGCTATAGCTATTCAGCGAGGGGGGCTTGGCCAAGCCGTGAACCATAATGGCCGCTCGGCGCGGAAGTTCTGGCGCCTGATGCCCAAAGTCACGCTGAAATGGCAGTAACCTTCACCCACCACATGCCAAAACCCTGCAGAAGCCCTTCGGAGCACGCCGGGACTCCCTCTACCACCAGAACTGTGATGTGGAGTCTGACCTGGCCCCGAATTCAGAGGGACAGCGCTGCGAGGTGAGCGGTGGGGTCCAGCCCACTGTAAAGGGCTTTGTCATACATTTGGATGTAATATGTTCCGTGGTCATTGCAGTGTTTCTTTTATGTTCTTTACTTAACAGTCGTTCTATGTTCTAGGTTCTTTGTAACCCTACTGGCGTGTGCATCTTCAAACATGTTTATGTTTGAAGATGCATCACTCGTGGTGCAGTTCTCCAGCAGAGTTAACAACTGTTGAATCGCCATTCAACAGTTGTGCTTGGAGGAGAACAGCAGTACTCCCGTGTTGTGCTGAGATGAAAAATAAATCTACTGTTGTATTCAACTTAATACTCTTTGTGTTTCATTGGATGAAATCAGATAATCATCTTTACACCCACCTCAGAGGCCCTGTGGAGACAGGGTCCTAGGGTGAGCCTGAGGTCGGAGTTGCGTAACTCCGCTGGGTCTCACTGGGTCACCGTGTAGGCCTGGATTGGATTGCTGAGGTGACGGGCTCCACACAGATAAGGAGCCGGACCCTGTGAATGCTGCTGCATTTGAGACCGGGTGAGTCGTGTGGGGCTGGGGACAGGAGACTGGACCTTGCTGTCACTGTCGTCCCCAAACGCTGCTGCCACTCGCTGCAGTGGGCCTTCACCTGTCTCCCAGGACCCCCCTGCTCCTTCTGCGCCCCCCGTTCCATGGACATTGCTGAGCATCCTAGGATGCCACAAGAAGGAAGGGCCCGGTGACGGTCAGTTCAGTTGTAGACCAAGGGACACCCGCAGCAGAACGCCTTGGGGGTGCCCATTTACACTTCGTCCACTGCCCCGGAGGCTCGCGGTGAGGCCCGTGGCTGTAACTTGAGGACAGCTAGCACTTCACAAGGTCTAACACACCAAGAGGGGGTATACCGGGAGCCTGGCACACAGCCCTGCTTTAGCTACTGCTCACTTGAAGCAGCCTGAGCGAATCAGACCAGGGAGGCAGACCACGCTACCGGTACGGACACTCTGGCATATTCTTGCATGTTCCACTGACTTTGACACGGTCCCTTCCTGAGCTGCGCCTCCCGCTGCTTAAAACCGCGCCGATGGGTCAGAGAGACCCAAAAAGGTACAAGATTACCTTCGACAACCTCGACAACTCGGAACACACCGACTGCAACCCTGAGAGGGCGGAAGGCCCGGAACATATGGGTCCACCTCAATCCATAGATGGGACCGCCGCTATTAGGGCCAAGCTGCACGCTGGTTTCCGTGGCATAGACGCCTGACTTGACACACTGTCTTCCAGGCTTGACAGGATGGGAGAGAGACAGGTCAGACATACCACCAGGCTGTAAACACGCTGCGCAGGCTTGAGCGGGTGGAGAGACTGTTAAAAACGGTAGCCATAAAGAACAAGGATTTTGAGGCCAGCTCACGCAGAAATAATATCCGTAAAATGGGTTTGGCGGAGTCCACAAACATGGGCCGCCCTGAAGATTTCCTTGAAACCTAGCTAACTTAACTATTTGGCGCTGAGAACCTCTCCAGAAACTTTGTGGTGGAGCAGGCTCATTGTTCTCTTGGCTAACGGCCTCCACCTGGAGGCCCTCCTCGCGCCATTATAGCTCGGCTGCTTAATTACAGAGAATGTGATTCAATTCTCCGTCTGGCCCGAGAGAACTCCCCATCCAATATCAGGGGACTGTGCTCTCCTTTCATCCTGACCACACCATGGCAGTGCAGGAGGCCCGTCGGAAATTCTTAGACACCAAATGACAACTTTGTGCCCTGGGTCTCAAATACTCTATGCTCTATCCACCCAAACAACGAGTGATGGTGGAGGGTAAGCCCTGTTTCTTTGAAAATGCGGCCGATAACCTGGCCTTTTGCAAGCAACGACAGGGAGCGATATGCAGAAGTCCGGTGCACTCTTCAGGACACTCCTCCCCAGATGGCTAACTGGCCGCTGACCTCTTCGCTGCGAACTGAGGACGTGGAACTCTATCACTAGAAACAATATATTGAATACGTTGTTTCTATCTTCTACACAAGTGATTTCTTACCTATGGTGGATTTCCATACTTAATGGGGAAAAATGTTATGCTGTTTCGAAGTTTTTTATTATGCTACTGTTACGTTGTTTCTGATATTGGCATTGGGCGTCCGAGGCGTTGCCCGCCTCCTTAGGATGATTCGATTCTAATTCTATTGGGGTTTTTTCTATCTCCCTTTTTTCGGGTTTTCAGGGGAGGGATCATGTTCTCGGAGCCTTCAGGCCCAGGTGTGGGAGGTGGGTGGTTTTTGCGGCCTTGGTATAATGTGTTTTTTTTTATTTATTATGTTGGTATTATATGTATTTTGCCTCATGTATGTCCCTATGTAGGTTCCCCCCTTTGACAACTCCTGATTGGGGTTATAAGGTCTGGCTAGGCGTGTACAAACTCCTTTTTCCTTGGGTAAGGCTGTGGATCCTATGGTATTTGTTAATCTTATTACTTGGAATGTTCGGGGGCTCAATAATCCAAGAAAATGTAAATGAGTTTTAGCGTATCTCCGACAACATGATGTAAAAATTCAATTTTTGCAGGAAACTCACCTCCCCTTGGAGGGGACCCCTCCATTTGTGTCCTCCTGGGGACCTCACCGGTTCTTTTCAAGCTACAGCACCTACTCACGGGGGGTCTGTCTTCTTATCCACCACTCCCTTACGTTTACATATAAGTAGACTGTATTAGATCCACAGGGACGATATTTGTTGGTGATGGGCATGCTACTAGGTCAGACGGTCCTGTTCCTAAATGTGTACGCGCCTAATGTGGACGAACCTAGTTTTTTTGAGGAACTGCATGTTCTGCTCAATCAATATGACTATGATACAATTTATTTAGGGGGAGACTTGAACCTGTGGCTTGACCAAACACTTAACTCTTCTAATCCACTCTCCACCTCCAAGATGCGCTCACTTGGAGTGATAAAGGACCTCATACACTCCCTGGACTTACTCGAACTCTGGTGCATACACCCCCCTCTGATCCCGGATACACCTTTTACTCTGCACCTCACTCCACACATACTCGTATAGACTATATTTTAACTGATGCACTGGGATGCCGATGGGGGTTGCCACGTACTCTATCGGATCATGCGCCAGTGATTCTTCACATGCGTATCTCACACGCGGCTGGTTGGGAATGCAGATGGTCGTTCCCCTCCTCTGCCTTATTAGATGAGGTCTTCCGGTCGGAGATACAAGAGGCCATTATTGAATATTTTAACTTAAATACAGGTATGGATCACTACTCCACTTTGTTGGACGCCTTTAAGGCATACATCCGGGGCGTTGTTATATCGAAACAGGCGGAGGTGCTGCAGGCGGTCTGGGGAAGCCACGCTAGAGTCCAAGATGAACGAACATTATTTGATGTGTCGTCACCAGAACCACAAATTCAGAATCAAGATAGTGCCATTATTTTAGAGTTTAATGAACACACTGAAAGGGAAGCATCGCTGCTTGGGAAGTATCTTGCGGCCCGTAGATATGGGGAAGGAGAGTGCCCTGGGAAATCACTGGCGCGCCTGGTGCGGCCTCCCAAGGGGGATTGTCAAATAGTGGCAATCATTCATGAGGACGAAACGGTTGCGACAGACAATACTAAAATATTAGCAGAACTAGTGGCATAATAATGCTCCCTCCACTCTACCACACTCCTCAAGGATTTTTCTCAACACGTGGCATACCTGGAAGAGGTTGCCATGGTCTGGCTCACCAAGGGACAGGCGGATTTCCTGGCAGCCCCCTTTATGGTGGAGGGCATTAAGTTTACTATAGATGCCCTCACAGGATCTAAAGCACCAGGACTCGATGGGCTATCAGGTGTCTTTTATAAGGACATTAAGGATAGTCTAGCACCACAACTTTTGGAAGTCTCTGCAGAGGCCCTGGAAGCTGGCACCCTCCCTCCTTCCACGAAAGAGGCAGCCATCTCTCTATTACTCACGCCGGGTAAAGAACCCACAAGCTGTTCATCCTATTGCCCCATCTCCGGCATAAATTTTGACAATAAAATCCTTGCAAAAATGTTATCCTCCAGACTATCATTGTTGCTAATCTCTCCCATACAATCAGGTTTTATTCTGCATCGCACCACAGCTCTTAATTTAAGAACCGTTTTCTCTGTTATAAATCATATCGAACCTACTACTCCTGCGACAGTGGCATTATTGGATGCAGAAAAAGCCTTCGGCTCTCTCAAGTGGCCTTTTCTCATGGCCACACTGCGCAAACTTGGCCTTCCATTTAATTTTATCGCATTGATTGAACTGCTCTATTCATCTACAACATCTCGACTTCGAGTAAATGGTTCTCTGTCACCCCCATTCCAATCACAACTGGGGCTCGACAGGGATGCCCGCTTTCCCCATTATTATACATAATAGCATTGGACCCGCTGGTCCGACATATGCAGGAAAACCGCATGTTTCGTGGCTTACAGTTTCCCCTTACTAATGTCCATGTAGGGGGACGATATCCTACTTTTTGTGCGCCATCCCAAAGAAAATGTACAACTCCTTATAAAGGAGATTGGCCGATTTGGGGCCATGTCTGGCCTGAAGATAAACAGGGACAAGTCGGTGCTGTTCCCCATCACGGACTCAGCCTTAGCGGACAAGACTGAATTCCCGCTCCGGAGGGCAGGCAACACTACCTAATACTTTGGGGGTGCACCTAAACAGGGACAAGAAACAAGTCAAACTCCTAAACTGTGCGCCTGCAGTCGTACAGCTCACTTTGCAGGTTGAGAGGTGGAAACAATTGCCCCTATCTATGGCGGGCCGCATAGCATTAATCAATATGGAGATACTGCCTCACCTCCTGTATCTTATGCGCACTATACCCATTCCGCTCACCAATGCATTTTTTTGTCACATACGTGGACTGCTTATAAAACTAGTATGGGCTGGACGCAGGGCGAGAGTCTCCTGGGATACCCTGATGTTACCGTATAACCGAGGTGGGTTCGCGGTTCCTGCCCCTCAACTTTATTTCTTAGTGGTGCAAGCACAATACACTCACCACTGGTTCCATTCGGACGTTCGCATACCCTACACGAAACCCGACCATGAACTGGCAGCCCCTACACCGTTGGAAACCTTGCTCCCAAAGGGCATATCACTAGACCCGTAAGACACCCTACCCCCTCTACAACCTGTTGGGCAAGGTGTAAACTTAACACTATGCTAGTGACGGCCCTCTCTACTCGCTGGCCATTCCCCTACCTAACAACCCGTTTCTCCCACTCACCTCCAAAAAGGTGGTACAGCACACCCTCCCCAAATTATGATTGGATAGTCTCGGCTCCTTATTCTCTGAGGGTAAGGCGCGTACCCTGTCAGACTTCTCTGCACTTCCAGGGATGACTTACATGGACAATTTAATTATCGCCAGACCACAAGGGATGCTTCGCTCTAACATCACTTCCTTTTCATCCCCACCTGCAGAATTTACCCCACTCACACTGCTCATTACAGATAAAGGAGGAACGCACTCAGTAACTAAATTATACAAAGTCTGCATAGCGCTCAAACAGGTACAGGACAGAGGGGTCTGGCAACGCTACGAGGAAGATATGGAGCATTCACTGACGGATACTGAATGGACATTTTGTCTTGATCAAATCAAGAAAATCTCCCCTAATCATAGGCACAAGCTCCTCCATTTTAAATATACTCAAAGGAACTACATCACCCCGCAAAAATTAGCCAGCTTTGATCCCTCCAAATCACCAAATTGCCCTAAAGTAATGCACAGGATGCCGACTTTGCCCACTTGGCTTGGTCCTGTCCCCAGGTCCTGCCGTACTGTTGAGATACGCCGGTCCTGTGTTGTGGAGCGCCTTGTGTGCGAGGGCAAGGAGCCTGAAGGTGATCCTCTTGTTAATGGGGAGCCAGTGCAGGTCTCTCAGATGTGGTGTGATGTGGTTGTGGCACGGGATGTCGAGTATCAGCCGTGCAGAGGCGTTCGGTATGTGTTGTAGTCGTTTCAGGAGTTTGTCCGAGCTCCTGCGTAGAGGGCAGTTCGGTAGTCCAGCCTGCTGCTGACGAGAGCCTGGGTGACCAGTCTTCTTGTTTCAATGGGGATCCACCTGTAGATCTTGCGGAGCATGCGGAGGGTGTTGAAGCAGGAGGAGGCATTCCATGGGCGTTGCGTGGATGTTCCCATGCAACTCCTGTGGTTTGTGATTCATTCCTAGATTTGCAAGAACAGGTAAACCTGGGAATGCACTAAAAAGATGTGCCAGGGTGGGAGTAACAAGGAGAAATATCTTTATTTCTCCTTGTTACTTCCTATTTTTAGTGTGTTGCATTCTTCAGAACACTTAGAAAGTGGGAAATGCCTCTCAGGATTGTTTTTGTGCAAGGTGGCCCTTCCTACACAAAAACAATCCTGCATACAACGCAGGCACCCTTGCACAATGGTGCATGGCAGCCTGCATTGGCACTAGGCTGTTAAAAGGGCACCAGCGTCAAGGGAAAGGTAGGAATGCGCCATATTGCCTTAAATATGGTGCATCCCTGGTCTTTCTCGGTCATGCAATGTAGCGCAGCAAGGTGACTTCACCGCCAGCCGTCCGAATTGCCTGAGCCCTCATCGCCGCCGGCCGCCTAGATTTATTCAGGTGCTGCCACACTATTACTGCCCCCGGCGACGCCATACCGCTGCCTCCGCCAGGGTATTCAGATACCACGCAAATGGTCTTGCGTGCACAACACTGCTCGTAACTCGACAACCCTGTCCTGATGACGATCCCGACTCAAGGGGATCGAAACGCCGTCGACATCACAGCACAATTCCATGGCGCATTTAATGTTTTTGGCTCCTGTAAAATTTGTTATTCCATGTTTTAAGTGACTAATACTTAATCCTGCAGAGCCTTCACTGTACAATTTCTTTGTCACTTTGCGCCGTTCACACTGTACATGCTCAGCATTTGCATCTTCACCTTTCACCAATTAGATATATCACCATTCACCAAGTGCCCTCGGGTAGTCACATGATTCCTTCTGTACCTTGCTGTTCTAACTGTATTTCCATGTGAAACACCCTTCTTCGAAATTGGTGAATAACAAGCTTTTAAAACCATATGAGCCTCCTTGTTTCTTGTTCATGTAATGTTGAATGCATCCATCACTTAACTGCCTTTAACTGATACCTGTTGGGAATTGTTTTTCTTTCTACCCGTACAGTTTTGGTCACACCATCTCTTTGTCAGATAAAGTAACCCTTCTGTAGACTCCCTTTCCCCCACTTTCAAAGGTGGAACTCCCACTAGGATAGCCACAAAAGGTGCTGCAGCCGGGGGGAGATTTAACCGTGGCTGTACAACCGTTGGCCTCTTGCGCTGTAGCTCGGCCTTTACCCCATGTTTCCTTAAAAGGGTAACTTTGTTTAAATCAGTATTGTTCCCTGTTTCACTGGGGGGTGTCATTATCTCTTATGCTGCAACCTCAGTGCCCACGTTTTTTTTTGTGCATGTTTGTGGGTTGTCTAATACCAACAGGCCAGAGTCCCTCCTCCTGTGAACATTTGCACCTGTCTTCTCTGACTCAATTTTGTCTCTACTGTGAATTGTCCCCTTATTATGTGTCGTTACTAAGGAGCAACTATTCCCATTAACAACCACCGCTATTTTTTCACATTTCTTGCTTAAACACAGCTATTCAAAGAGTCTACAATGTCTTTAGCTATAGTGGTCAGGATAAGCTCCAACCGCTCAGAAAAAAAGTTCTCCAAGATGTCCTGGATCCTAGTTTCCAGATTAGATATTTCTTTCTCATCGTCCAGGACATCAATTTTGTTGTTCCCCACTATGCGCCTCCTCCTTCACCTTTGACCTTGTTTCGGAGAGAGACTGGAACCTTTATGGGGGTCTGTGCATCCCGCCATCGTTGACAAAGGTGAACCAGGGGTAATTCTTTTTGGTCTGTCATCTACTACCAAAGCTGGGGTGATAGGGCCAGTATTTGCCTTGGTGTTAGCTATTATTAAGGTGTGCTCCAATGGGACATGGTCTACCCGATTTGTTACATCACTAGGAGAGCCTGATGGGACAGTATTGTTACTCGCTAACCCAAGTTCCTTCTCTGCTGTAGCAATTTCAGAGGTCAATACTCCCACTGCAGAGGTAAGATAGGAAATAATAGTGGCTGTTTTCCTGGGTACTTTGGGTTTAGTTCCTCCCTGGTCCAAAGAGATGGGTAACTTTCTCTTACCCATGGTAGGATGAACAGCCAAGAGTCAGAGCCCGGCCCGGCCTCCTCTGACCCCGGATGGCCACAGATGGCCTGCCCTCTGCCCGGGCTCCGCCCGCGCCGCCCGCGCACGTCCCGCAATGCGGGAGGTGCTGCTGTTGTTTAAGCAACTCTGGGCGGAAGCAGCAGGCGTGAGGAGGCGGCATCCCGGGCAGGCTCGTCCCCTTTCGGTGGCTGGTAATCTCTATGGCGGCGGGGGAAAGCGATGGCAAGTGTGAGCCCCCTGAGCAGCGTCTGTGGTGAGTGATGCTTCCTTCTGTAAAGCCCCCAAAACAAGCAGAGGCCCCCGCTCCCCCGGAGGTGCTGCTGTTGTTTAAGCGCCTCCGGGCGGAAGCAGCAGACATGAGGAGGTGGCGTCCCGGTCAGCCAGGGGACGCTGGGAAGTGTAGTCCCGCACGGCAAGGCTCGTCCCCTCTCGGCGGCCGGAAATCTCTACGGCGGCGGGGGAAAGCGATGGCAAGTGTGAGCCCCCTGAGCAGCGTCTGTGGTGAGTGATGCTTCCTTCTGTAAAGCCCCCAAAACAAGCAGAGGCCCCTATTATGTTAATAATAAAAGCTCACTTGAGCTAAATTGTGAATAAAACATAACATGTATAAGGTTAAAACTGTTAGTAAAGATATAAGAAAAAATGCGGAGCAATGAAATTGTCCGCGGTTTTGGTTTAATAAGGCATGCTTGAGAGAAAAAAATAAGCCAATATGATTGTGGTGAAGATTAGTGGTAGCTATAATTCATTTTGATACTGTAAAGATTTTAAAAATGCTACGCTGTATGTCTTCATGAAATAGGGCAAAATTGTGTCGCATTTAAAAATAGAATGCAAACATTGTATGTAAGGGCTCAGATAACTCCGATGTTTTACAACAAAGAACTACGAGTCTGTTGTTTATTGCAATTTGTGTAGTTTGTGGAATACGTAACGTAATGTTTTTAAAAATGGCTGCTTTTTTCTTCTGAATTGACCAGTGAGCAAGACTGCTTGGCAGTCGGAACGCGTTTGGCAGCGGCGAAAATAAAGAACTAAGAACTGCACACGGCGTCATCATCTTTTGGCTGTAGTTTAGACTTGGTTTGAGGAGTCCATAAAGACGACGCAACTCTTGCTAAGGAGGGGCAGAGAATACTCGAACAACACGTTGCATATATATATATATATATATATATATATATATATGCACTGATAAAACCATAGGTTTCAGGGGTGTTATAGTTAGCTGGACATTTCACTCATAGAAAACCATTTAAATTTCTCCGTTATAGTTAGTTCTGCTAACTATAACTCACACGCTTGCAATGCACTGCTGATGATGTCACATATTACATCATTCATGACATGGTCAGTGACATCACTGATGACATCACTGATGACATCTCAAATGACATCACTGATGACATCATCCAGTGAATGTGGTTTAGTTTGAAATTTAAATATGTATTATACATATACCAATCTGTATTGAAGATTTAGATTTGATATATAACTGTCTGGGTGAAAGATTTACTAGCTGCCTGACTGCCTGTTTAAGTGAGTAATTAAAAGTGTCTTACTTAATACATGGATTAGTAACTAAACTATGTGAATGTGTGCATCACTGTCTCTGTTGTTGTATAACATGCTGCATCAGTTGGTCACTAACTAAATTTATTGTGTATATTAGTAATTGATTAGTTAGGTGAGCATTTGTATGTGACACTGAGTTTGTGTATGTGGTTGGATGAGTTGTTTGTAACTCTATGCATAGATGTGTGAATGGTTGATTGACTAAGTGTATAGGTTTAAGAGGGCATGTGGAAACAGTTGTTTGGGTGAATGAGTGTGTTTATTTGTGTGTTGGTAACCGAATATATGTTTCAGTTGTACATCTTCAACAAAGTAAAAAAAATAAAAAGCATTGTATGTGATACTTGGTGTATATAAATAAGTATATGCACGAGTCAGTGATTGTGAGAGTAACTATATAAATGAGTGTATAATTGTAATGGGATTTTTTTACATATTAACTATGAGTTACTATATGTTTGAATAAATGAGGTGTTGTGTGTATAATTGTGTAAGAGAGTAAATGTAAGTGTGATTAATTATTTTCATGAGTGAGTACGATGACTGCATAACCCAATAAGATGACTGCTGATGTGGCAATGTCTATATATGTGTATAAGTGCATTTCTTAGTGTTCTATTAATTAGTGACTGCATGTATAAGTGATTCTGTTGTTGAATGGGTAGTTGTGTGTGTAAACCTAGGAATCAGTGAGTGGGTATGTAGTAACTGGTATTGGAGTGTCAATGGTTTCAAATATGGTACTCTGTATTTTACAGTGAGTAATAAAAGGTTATACTAGTGTATGACGAGGTGTATCAGATTGTCATGCCGATGATGTCATCAGTGATGTCAACAGTGATGTCATTTGAGATGTCATCAGTGATGTCATGAGTGATGTAACATACACATTTTGACAATGTATTCCATACATGTTTCATCTTTTATTTCAATCGTGATTACAGATTATGCAGACCAGTAGGCAACACGCTAACTACCAGACGTACCACTAACTCAGTGCACCATAAATAATTGCCACGTGGCCTTATTAAGGCAAAATTCAGTAGCCAAAAGACATTCTTAGCAGTGCGGTCTGCCTCAGCCACACATCATCGCAGGTTCTGCACAAACAGACCCTGCCTTAGTGCACCATAACTCATGAACCCTTTACAATAGAATCTTCTGTGTATTATTTCACTTGTAGTGCTCCTACCTTTGTACAGCAGAAGTCATAAACAATTTACGATTGAATATCTATGTTTGATATCATGATTACTATTCTATTTGTTACCAACAGCAACGTAATGAAATGGAGTCGAGCACACGTGCCCGTACACAGTTCAACTATCTATTTGTGTCTGTGTATTTATTATGTTTGTAAAGTGCTGCTCCTACGCCCTTCCACATTATATTGTGATATAAATAGCGTATACAACTATCTCACCTCTGACAGTAAGTGTGGGCTATTCTTCCTTTTTTCTTTTTTTAAAAATATTTATAAAGCACAAAATCAACCCAAAACTATATCAGCAATTTTCATGAGCACCGTATATACAGTACATTTTCAGGCATGCGTAGATTATGCCATTACTCTACAATGACAGGATGTGAACGCAACCCCAAGCCTCGAACACTGATTTCCAGAACCAAGTTCAACAGTATATCTGAATGACCACATACGTATATATATCATCTGCCTTTCATGTGCTAAAAGTTGCAACTTAAACCTTTCATAGCCCTGTATTACTACAGCTACAACACTCCACTGAATGTTCAACAAACATTCATAATCGCATAAATGCGTCATGTCCACCATCTTTTATGTATGCAACTATGAATGAATATAGAGTCAGTGATACCCTGTACCTTCCATGTTGGCCATGTTGTGGAACTTTATAGATATAATGACACATTTGCGTTTAAGACCCGGGTGAAGTCAGCACTACAAGACGGACACACGAATCACTTGATTTCTCATATAGCTCACGCCGGAACCGCGCCCATAACTCTGGAATCATGGTTCAAAGCCTCGTGCAACACTGGCATACGTCAGGCCAGCCCACTCTGCTTACGCTTCCAGGAAAAAACAAAAACGCAACATTGCCCAGATTTCCATTGTACTGATTTCTTAGTTCCAGGTCTAGTTGTCAGAACGGCAGACACACACTCCCTCAAGCCTGGTATACACCCACACCACACCCACTCAGCACGTGCGTCACTACATACGTGACCCTACCAATAAAAAATATGTGGCGCACGTGCTCTACGGCATTTTACAGTTGCTCCCATTGCAAGCAGTGTGATGGCCCGTCCTAGTGGTTCGGACGCCTTATGTAGGCCCAAACCACCGACCAATCCCTTCTCTTGCGCAGATTTTCAAAAACATTTCATTGGCTGTTGTGTGTTTAACTATAGCTTCCTGAGCCTAATGTTGTTTGGCTTGTTTTTTATATATGATCTTATGATACCCTCACCATGTACAAAGCCACATTGTAACGCACTTTATTTTACAATGCGTTAAAAAACAAGTTGTGGTAGGGTGTTTTTAACTTATACTGTTAACTCTGCTTAGACGTTTGTTGACTGTGAAGGTATTCAGAAATATTTTTCTAATTTCTATTCTATCATAATTGTGCCGACTTTTCTCCTTTAGCGTGGAGTACTGTGTCCTTTCATTAAATGTATAATTCTTCAAACTGTCCTTGAAAGAAAAATGCACAAGTTTTCCAAATATTTTTATTGAGTCATCATCACATAGGTGACTTGCAAAATCTTTTTTTCCTTCATTGGTATTACGCGTTGGACCACATTTTTTAAATGTTATCATAAGCAGTCATTCCTTATGTTTACATTATCTAACTGTTGTCCCGTCATCTTTATTTAAATGATTTAACTTTTTTTGTTTCAGATAAAGTAGAATAGAAGTGATACGACAAACACTCCCTCACTCCTTCATCTTTCCTTTTTATGTACATTTCATTTCATTATTACATTTAACAATCATATTTAAAAAATAAAAGCATTATTAATTAACATTTGAAGGCGCATTTATATTATTTTTTCATAAAAAGTTCTTGCGAAGATACTCCTCCTGTTCTTTATGAGTGGAAATTGGTAAAAGCACTACTCAATATAAATACTTTTAACCCATTTTCACTCTAGAAGATAAAGAGCATTCTCCTTTATTCCGAAGTATTTCCTTTTTGCGTTCATAGTGTATTTATAGTACATTTTTCAATCATTATAATATACTTGCATTCTTAAAAAAATATTATTTATTAATCTTTCAAATCCTCTGTTGAAAGTCATCCAACACCATTTGAGGGATCATAAAGTTGAATGTAAATTAAATTATACATTAACAATATGTTCCCTCTCTGGAAATGAAAGATAAACTCAAGATGATACCATTGCTCCGAATCATTACCTTGCACGAAGTAATTCCTTAATTCACCTATATTTCTTGTAATGGTTCATTCATCAACTCATTACTATATTCTATTTAAACCTAAACATACTACATTCTGTAATCATTTAAATATTGTTGCTTGCTTTTTAAAAATATCAAACATATACCATTTCACATAATTTACCTCTATTCGATATTCTTTCCTTACTCTGTTGTAATTCATCCAACTCCTCTGGAGGGGACATCATGTTTTATGTATTTTTAAATATACATTAACAATATGTTCCCTCTGACGAAATGAAAGATATTTTCAAGATGCTTCCGCAGCCCTGTATCATTACCTTCCTCGTAGTTTCTTCACCCGTATTGATTCTCTGAAATGAAACTAATCATCCCACGGGTGTGGTTTATATACTTTTTGGTTAGTTAACAATCGATGGGATCAATTTATTGCTCCTCCCTCTTTTAACTCACGTTTTTCAGTTGACAGGCGCTCTCATTTCCACTGTTTTAGTATGTCAAGTGTTTATATAAACGTGCCTCTTTCCATACTTTTTAACTTTTGAATAATTTCCAAAATGCTTTATTTAAACTCGTTTTTCTTATAAAAGCATTTCTATAGGCTACTCTCTTTTTTAAAACGAGTATTTACATTCATTCCCCTTTTTTCCAACTTATTATTCTATTAACTGCCTTTTTTCAACTTTTTTTTAATACTCTTCACCACCCTAAACCTCTATTTTCACTGCATCCCGTGCCAGAGATACTCTCTATGAATCTTCGAGAATTCTAATTTATACCCGAGTATTAATTTATTTAATTCCATTAATCAGTGTTTTCATATATTTCTGTAACTAATATTTATAATCTTTATGTATAGTCCCTGCCTACATTTTAATACATTACCCCACGCAAAACCCCTATTTTCCCTGCATCGAGTGCCAGAGATACTCTCTTCCATTCTTTGACTATTTTAATTCATACCCTAGTATTAATTTGGACAATTCAATTAATCCGTGTTTTCTTACATTTATTTATCTAATATTTATAATCTTTCTTTATAGTTCTTGTCTTGATTTTAATACACTACCCCACCCAAAATCCCTATTTTCCCTGCATCCCATGCAAGAGATACTCTCATTTAATTATTGGGTATTTTAATGCATTCCCGAGTATTGTTTTAAGTAATTCCACTAATGCGTTAATAAACTAAATTGTAAATTATAAAATAATAACGATGTATTATTATTTAAAGCAAGTACTTATTTTCATTTTTTTTTTAAATTGCGTTGTAATGGCATGCGTTGTAATTGAATAAGCGTTGTAATGGCATGCGTTGTAATAACATGCGTTGTTATGGACTACACGATGTAAATGTTTCATTGTAATAGCATTACGATGCGTGGTCCGGACAGACTGCACTGGAAGTAATCTTTTTTGACTACTGAATTTTCTCTTAATAAATAAAATCCAAACCAGATTGCTTTTCCACATGCATGTTAGCAGCTCCCCATGTGGATAAGCAATGCCGGCTCCCGAAGGACACGGGGAGCCGGTGGGACCGTGGAGGCATTCGGACTCCCCCCCCACTGTCCCCAACATTTTTTATAAGCTCCAGGGGATGGGGTCCCCGAGGTTATTAGAAATTACTGATAGGGGCTATTATTTTACGGTAAAATTAGAAGTCGCGCACCCAGTGCGGCGCTCAGTGCGGCCCCCTGGAATGCACGAGTTGGTTGCACAACTCATAATCTGTAGAGTGCGCGACTCCGGCGCGTTTGGTGCACAACTACTACGCGTTTGGGAGCCGGCATTGCTTTTCCACATAGGGAGATGCTAACATGCAGCTCCCTGTGTGGAAAAGCAATCTGGTTTAGATTTTGAAAGAGAGAACAGAGTTCCCTGCTCTCTCTTTTAAAATCTAAACCAAGTTTGCTATGGGAGGGCGGGAGCTGTGACACTCCCGTCCTCTCATAAAATAAAATTTTGAGCCCTAGGGGTCCCCTAAACAGGTCTAGAGGATCATGATATTTCTACCCTGCCCCCTTTCTACGTTTTGCACCCTTGTTCCACTAGCTTCTTCAGCCTCGCTTCTACCGAGGCACAAAATGGGTGCCAACAGTTATTGGTTTCGAATGTTGACAACCACTTGACAACCAATTAGCATTCAGCGCGTGATCGGAAGGGTGCGCTATGGTGCACACATGGTGCGCTCAGAGGCCGCGGATCCACCGTGCCCATAGATATATATATGCTTTTAACTGTAATATTCTCAGGAACTACTGAACAGATTGACACCATTTAAGGAAAAGGCACAAGTCTGAACTGAGGACTACATCTCTGCCAAATTAGGCATTATTCCGTTCAGCAGTTCGGGCTGTAGCTGTGGCTAAAGGTCCTATGGGAAAGTGCATAGGGAAAACACATTTTGGGACTCCCTTTTTTCTAAGCCCCCCCTTGACGAATCACCCCCAAACTTTCAGGAAAGGAGCCGAACAGAGCTGGCCATTAGTTTTTAAAATTTTGCGAAGATTCATCAATCAGCGCCAAAGTTATTCCAAATAGAAAGTTGCGGATTTCATATGGAAAATAGGTCCTAACTATAACTGCCTACAGGCGACCGCCAGTAGGTAATATATATATCTTCAAAATAAATTGATGTTCATTCAAGAATAGTACATTTATACTTACCTATTTGCACTTACCTTCTTGATATTTTGGTCCTCAATATTTTTGACACAATATTCTGATGACACAATATTTTTGTTTTCATTGAACCTTGTATTGTACCGACATTCCCGGTAGTGGTAAGTGTCCTAACTTTGGGCATCATTATGATGTTGTCCGCCCACCAGCATAACGGTATACGGAACCGACCACCAGAGTTGCTGCAGTCCCGCATATTGAGCATTGTGGCGGGTGGTGCTTCAAGTGACACTCGTCACAATGTCCAAAATGCATGTTTTGCATTGGCATGCAAAACGTGCCAGGCACCGCGTGGTGTCGGCCATCTTGTTCATGCCAATTGCAGCTCCCCAGCGCCTCTGGGGGCCCGCACACAGCATGCCTTTCCATAGCAGAGCCTCCATATTGATGGCCTTTTCCGACCGGTCAACAAGTTGACCAGCGGAAAAGCAGTGGATGATCTTTCCGTCCACCGCTGTGCCCCCCACCATACTAATGTGGCAGGGGGAGAACAAGGGACATTTAGCGGGTAGATCACCATCGCTGGCCAGGCGGTGGCGGTCCACCCACAATTGTAATGGGCCCTTAATTTTGGGAATTTCATTGTTCTTTTGTTCTGTAAAATGTGTAGATGATGCATATCCCTCATGGTGCCTTTGTGGTGCTCAATGATGCCTATGCTGAATACACACCTACCAGACAACCATATCCAATAGTTTTTCTTATCTCTTACAGTTTTGGAGTGGATGCCTCTTCGAGGGCGTACACTGGCAGTAAGCCTGCCAATCCAGGGATTCCCCCTGGGGCAACTTCTCCTGGCAGGAGTGGCATATGGTATCCGGGACTGGCGTTGGCTACAATTCGCTATATCTGCACCATTTTACCTTATCTTTCTACTCTCATGGTAGGTGGCTCATGATTGCAGACATTGCAGAGATCATGATCAAAGTATACCTGTTCACTGATATGTTTCTTTTTTCTTTGAACTTTCTTGTAGAAGCAGTTTATTTTATGTGTTATGGTGGTAATTTTTGTAAAGCCTTGCATTCCCCAAGTCCTCTGCCATTTCAAGTGTTGGTGATCTAGGGGTACTAACTGTAGAAAGGATTGGAAGTTTTTCCAATGGGGAATGTACGGGCGGGCTCTGGCCATCTTGCAGTGAATATGGAAAGGGTTAATTTGCCTACGTGGAGCTGGCACACCGAGGCAGGCTTTGTGATCTACAGAAAGTGCATGTCTAGGGAACGATCACAGTCATCCGATGGGTTGTGTGTTAAGCAACACGTGTCTCAATGGAATTGCATTCAAAAGTGCACTTAAACAGGTGGAACATTCAGTTGTGGTCATCTTCAACATGATCCATGAAAGTGTGTTCAGTGTCTTCTGCAGGTTGTGCGTTTTCACTTAAGTGGTGAATAACTTTTACCTGCCAGTTGCATGTTTCCGTTGCAGAAATATTCCATGGGTCACCAAGGGTCCTGCGACCCATGACCTGTCCCTTTGAGTGCTATCAGAGTTGTCTGTAGTCATGGGCAGTTTACTGCTGCAAATACTATCCCTTGTTTGTCTGACCACATGGTCACGCAGTGAAGAGCCATTGTCACATTGTGAGCACAGGGTGAGCTGAAAAGCCCTACTAGTGTAGCTTTCTTCCTTGTGTTTAAGGCTCTGTACTCATAAAGTCCATTAAGGTTTTTCATACTCCCCGAGTGAAGCAGGCTCAGAAGCCTTTGGTTTTTGAAGTTATAAGAGGGTAGGAAAAGCTTATTATGCTTTGAAAGGCTCTGAACTCTGTCCCCGCACTACTGCCCCACCCCCTTCTACTGGCCTTGAAGCTTTTTAGGCAGTGAAGAGCTGAACGCCACGCCCCTCACATGCAGTGAAAAAGGTTTATGGGTTGACAGGTCTGCAACCAGCGCATTGACCTATATACATGTCTGTCTGTTTTGTGTTTTATACAGCCGGTACATTGGTCTGTTCACATACTATTACAGACAGTAAAAGCACTGTTCTAAACACATGGCTTTGAAAGTTTTCAGTGTAATACACTGTAGTGAAATGAATATGAAGAAATTCCAGAAGAAAGGAATGAATTTAAGAATTGTTATTCAACAAGTGAAAGAGCTTGTGCGAGGAGCAGTGACTGCGCAGAGCCACAGTGTCTTCGTGTATCCGTCTCTGACGTCAGTTTTATACATGCTTGACATTCCCTGATGTGCGCGTGCCTAGCAACCAATAGGAAAGGAATGCAGTAAATAACAGCTAGAACCACAACATCTCCCTTTTATGGGAGAAAGAAATAAATAAATTAATGTTCTTTAAATGCAATGGTTAAATTGGATATATGATGCAAATTGTAAGCTCCTTCCGCCCCTCTAAGCACATCAGTAAAGTAAATTCTTTATTGTTCGGTTAATTAAAACCATTACAATATAAAGCATTCTGCAACATTTAAAACAAACTTTTAGGGCTATGATAGGAAATAAATAAGAAAAGGAGAAGGGAAAAAAATATAAAAGGAAAAGTGTGAGGACTATGTAGCAGAGAGTCTATCACCAGTTTCAGTAAACTTTTCCAGAGCACAAATTTATCTTTCAAACAATGTTCTTAAGTCTCAGTGGGGATCCGGCATGTGGCAGCATGCCTCGTTTTTTTCACTAAACTGTCCAGGAATTTTACTCATCTGCAGATCAGTTGGGCATCCGCTGAGCATAAAATCTGGACTATCGCGGATCGGCAGGTGCGGACTCCTAGTATGTTGAGTTTGTCCTTAAGCCAGTACCGCCGACCTTGATACATAGCTGGACAAATGCAAACTATGTGTATGAAGTAAACATAATGAATAAGGAGTAACAAGGAAGATGTTATTATAAGAAAAAACAGATTATATTCAGCTGAGCTTAATAAGTGAGGTCATTCTTAAAAGTGTGAACAATAAAACTCTGTTATCACTAAAAACTGCCTGGTTTTTGTTGTGTCCCCCAACCTATTTGAGGAAAGCTAATTCAACATATTAGAGGCAAAATGACAGTCATATCCATCCCTCATATAAACAAATGATGACGCTTCTTTCACGTATAATGTCTTTAACTGGTGACTTAGATGCCACAACCAGTAAAATTACGTTCATGAGGAGCTTTTAATTCTTCCAATAAGTTCTTGGATTATGGAGAATATAATGGAGAGTTCTCTAGACAAGCAGAGTATCTTCGGTGGGGAAACATGAGCATAGGAAGATCTTGTCTACAGCATAGCCACCCTTAGGAACATTCAATTCTTGAGTCACGTGCAAGATGTTTTCAAACGGAAGCATCCCATGAACTGTTGTCCGGGTTTTCATCTCAAACGACAATCTATCTTAGCACTTTGCATAGAACCATCTATGTTTGAAATTAATACATTAGACTGATGGACAAAATCTTCATTAAATACTATATATTTGATATCCTTTCTTTATGAACTTCTGAAATGCTGTACTAATTCTCCACACAGTATAACCTATGAACACTGACATCTACTATGTGGGTATGCATACTTATTCTCTGCATGAAACTTATCCTACTCCATAATTGATTTTAGATCTTTACGTACTTACTTAAATGGTAGATAATTTGTTACTGGTTTCTGATGGAGGCGAAACAAGAGAAATGAAACCATCATCTAACACAATGGGATCATCTGACCCGGGTTTATGGATTATCTTAAGTTTGGCAAGATCTCTCCACCCTACTATGTTTCTACCCCTTACTGCGACATAAATTTTGGTTATGATACTTCTACCTTTTATGCTCAGAATATCTTCAAAATAACCAAACATATTAATCTTAAATTCCCAGAATGCTGTAGGATTAACGTCTGATGGAAATAACTCCACATTAGGCCAATACTTCAAATATTTGCTGTCAGAAATTATTGTAAAGGGAGAACCTGAATCTGCCATGATATTGAGCTCAATTTTGCCTACCTTTGCAACTCCTATTGGACCCTTATTGTGACTGTTGCCGTCATATAGAGCTAGAACAATGTTGGAACACATATTCTCCTCAAAATCATCTACCACATTAATGTTTGTTCTAACGTTGTATTTTTGGTCGAATTTCCCACACACTCTTGTAAAATGTCCTACCTTTTGGCAGCTTGTACATCTTTTCTTACTTGCTGGACAACTTTCGGAATCGGCTTTATGGTTAAGAGAACCACATCTAAAACATATAATAGGGGAAGAATTTGAATTATAGTTAGAACTGAAAGATTTGTTAGTACTGAATTATTTCCGCCTTCTGTCATTTACGTAAGAAACATTAGAACATGAAGCTTCATTTACTTTAGCCAATTCTTTTCTGCCTTCAAGTGAACGTTCGATGCCCTTGGCAATATCTACCACCTCAGACAATGTAGGTTTTTTACAGGCAAGTAATCGCTCCTGAATTTTACGTTCAAAACAGTGAAATACAAATTGGTCGCGGATGTACATATCTGCCATGTCGGCAAAATCACATTTAGTGGCTAACACCCTTAAACTACCAATATACTCTTCTACATTTTCTGAATCTAATTTTTTCCTCAACGCAAAACGATGTCTGCCCACCATAATGTTCTCTTCCTCGTCAAATTGCTTTTCTAATCTTTTCACAGCCTCCTGAAATTCATCAAGGAGAATAAACTGTCCCGGAACAGGTTCATATTCTGGTAGGCTTTCAAACATTTCTTGGCCAGCAACTCCTAAAAGTCCAAAAAGAATAGCTTTTTTTCGTTCAGCGTCATATTTCTTGCCATTAATCGCAACCAAATAATTTTCAAAAGCCTTGTACCATATCTTCCATTTCATCACCGATTTACCTGGAAATTCGAGAAAATGAGCTGGAGCATTGAAAATACTTTCACTGGACATTACTTGATTTTCTTCCCCTGATTCTCTTTTAATTCTGATATCATTCGTGATGCCGGGTTTTGACTATTAATTGGAATTAAATAGAATAGAAACACTCTATATATAGTACTGTGTTTTTACTTCTGCTGGCTTTTATGTGTACTTTTATGGATGTTTTACAATCCGAATAAAGATCATTTGACTTGACTTGACTATATATATAGTACTGTACCAACGGTACTTGAACAGTTTCTTAAAGTTGAAATGTTCTCACTTCAAATTGACAGGAAGAAAGATACACTTTGAATGTGACAGTTTACTAAGAAAATAAGCGTAATTCACTCATGACAAGGAGTTCTGTCCGTTTTCAACTTCTATGCTAAACAAATATAATAGTTTACCTTCTGTTCTGCTAAGCGCTGGAAATGCGACCTTTGCTCACCTTAACTTGCTGCTGACAGACCTAATTGCTAATTCAACATGGCTTTTACTTAAACATATCTTTTCAAAGATACAATGAACATTGTAGTGAATAAAAATGAATATTTAGTGAAAAAACTAATTAACATAACCTGCATGCCATCTGATCGTGAAGTGAAACGCGTTTCAAAGAACCACAAAAGATTTCTCGACTCGGCAGTTCTTTCTATGAGAATCTCTAATTGAGAACAACTCTCATGTTTATGCCGATAGATTGTTTACCTTATAAAAAAAAAACAATCTCGCCTTTACAAATGAATGAAAGTGACCTACAATTTCATGTGGGAAGCAACGAATTTGACACAGGAGTTTTCTCTTACTGGAAACTACCAATAATCGTTTTACTCTCAAATGATGAACTCTTAATTTCTGTGGCACCAAGTGAAACTGAATATTGACTTCGCTATATTCCAGAGAACAAAAAAAAATAAGATTCTCTTCCAGTACCTTGATGTTCCAGTAAGCGTAACAGTGAGGCTGTGCGTTTCAATGCAAATTCGGCACACAAAATGGCGTCGCGTTGCCTACGTCACCGACGCAGTGACGTGTGAGCGGAATCACTGGTTGCCGCACAGCTGAGGCGGTTGACAGGTGACAGTTGCACTGACGTAACCGTCAACTGTGACTGAAGCTTAGACGCGCGTCACCTCACCTCAATTACCTCAAACGCTGTGAACACAGAAGTTGAAAGAAAAAGTACAATCAAACAGATGAAAATTCTGTTGGAATAAAAAGCGCTCTGAACTTGCCTGAAAATAATCTTGTATCGGCTTGGCGAGTGCGAATGTTTCCACGAGATGTCCTGTCATCGAACACTGCCTCACGCAGGAAGAACTCTATTCCGCCTCACAGCATGCCCAAAAATAACGAAGAATGAATTAGATCAAAAATCTTTACTTTTGAAAAAGAATGAATCTCGTCACTTGCCTTGAAGAAATGAACACGCTGCTGGAAAACGACTCTTCCAGAAGCTCGTTAATTTATTCTCATCCAGTCCTCGTCGCCATTTGTAGTGAAATGAATATGAAGAAATTCCAGAAGAAAGGAATGAATTTAAGAATTGTTATTCAACAAGTGAAAGAGCTTGTGCGAGGAGCGGTGACTGCGCAGAGTCACAGTGTCTTCGTGTATCCGTCTCTGACATCAGTTTTATACATGCTTGACATTCCCTGATGTGCGCGTGCCTAGCAACCAATAGGAAAGGAATGCAGTAAATAACAACTAGAACCACAACATACACATGTTACTTATTGTATACTGCGGAGTGTTTGAGATATCAAAGACACTGAATCTATGTCTCTGTTAACACGTTACTGGCTGTTTGTAATGCAATAGTCAATAAGTCATCTGCCTATTTACATTCCACTTTATTGGCGATACAGACCTGATGTCATCAACATCCAATTCAAAGAGCTTTTTACATGTTGCTGACTGTGATGTAATAAATAATAAGGGGCATGTTTATTAGTATTTCATGCAATGCAGTGCAGCAGGGGACCTAGCTTTGCTGCACTGAGTGAAAGGGAGAGATCAGAAACGCTCCATATTTACCAAGACAGGCAGAATGTACCACACATGGAAATAAGAAGTAACAAGGAGAAATATTTCTCATTGTTACGCCTCTGTTGGGTAGGCACAACATTTTGGCACAAATCCAAATTTTTTTAGGTCTTGGTTTGCGTTAAAATACATCGGTGGGTGCATGGGTATGCCCATTCTCCACCTACCTCACACAAAGTTATGCTATTCACTGCCTTACGTTACTTTCCATGCAAAATGGTTTTTGTGCGGCTTAGTAAATGCCACAAATGATTTTGCGTCAGGGCTGCATCCCCAAAGAGATGCAACCCCGAATCAAGGTCATAGTGAATCTGGGCCTAAGTGCTTTGCTATGTTTCCATTTTAATATCTGTTTCTGATTTACCCGTCACTGCACTTGGATGTTAACATACCACTGGTTGTATGTAGCTCAATAGAAAAATCATTACATCTGGCTAACTGTTGTGGCATCCTGAGACTGTGTCCTGTTCCGTTTACTGGTGTGATGTCATGGACATTAAGGGCCAGATGTAGGTAGCCCTTTACCGATCGGAATCGGCCGAAAATACTGATTTTCGGCCGTTTCCGATCGGTAAAGGGCTATGGAGATGTAGGGGCACATATTCGGTAATTTTACCGAATTGTTATTATTACCGAATCGGTAAATTTACCGATTCGGTAATATTTACCGATTTGGTAAAATTACCGAAAATGCAATGTGGGTAGCCAATTTTCCATTGGCACATGCTTTTCAGAATCGGTATTTTACCATGGAATACAAATCCATGGTAAAATACCGATTCCTGTGTACATGCACATCTGTGCATGTACACATGTGCCATGTGACAAACAGACGTGCCCTTAGGGCATGTCTGTGTGCCACATTGCACACATGCCTGTTTTGGGGGTGCTAGAGGGTGTCAAAGTGACACCCCCTGCACCCTTGACAAATTCGGTATTTACCGATTCGGTAAATACCGAATCGGTATTTGAATTGAATCCTATGGGCTTCAAAGCCCATAGGATTCAATAGCAAATACCGATTCGGTATTTACCGAATCGGTAAATACCGAATTTGAAAGGAATCGGTAAAAAATCCAGATGTTGGTACCTACATCCCATTTACCGATTTTGAAATACCGAATCGGTAAAATTCGGTATTTCAAAATCGGTAAATGGGATTTACCTACATCTGGCCCTAAGTTCACTAGTCTTTCTCTGTGTTTCTGACTGACTGGTATGTCATAAATAATTACTTAATTGCAATGTTTATATTTGCTGGGTGTCTCTAATGAAATACAGAACAACTGCATTGGTTTGTTTGCAAAACACAGATATTTAAAAGGCCTGATGTATTTCAAATAGTGATTACCTAATTACGATTTTCTGCGAATCGCAATTAGGTAATCACAATTTGAATGTATGAAACTCCATGAGCACTTTCTAATGGGTCACAAATCGGCCTACCTCATTAATAATAATGAGGCATGTCGCAATTTGCGACCCATTAGGAATCACTAAAATCACAGGGATGGTGGTCTGCTTGGGCCAGCAGAGCACCATGTCTGTGATTGCTTTTAACTAAAGCAATAATTATTTTTAAATGCAGACCATTTTCCTTAAAAGAAAACGTGTTGTATTTAAACAAGAAAAATTAAAAGCTTTCTTTTAATTTTTCAAGAGCAGGCAGACGTCTTTGGGACCACTGTCTGCTCCTAAAATACAATTTTATTAACATTCACAAAGGGGAAGGTGTCCATTTGGGACGCCGTCCCGATTACAGATGGATTACCACCTACTTGAAGTAGGTGGTAAAATGCAAATATTTTGTGATCGCATTTCGGTCGCAAAACATTCCGCCTTAAATACACCCCTTCTTAATATTGAATCAATATGTATACGCAATTCCAAATTGCGATTCGGTAACAATTCACCAAGTGTATAAGCAGATTCAAAGCTGAGCTCATTAAAATCAGTGGATGTCATTCACAAGTAAGACAAATGTGACAGTTTCAGCAGAGGAAGCTAGTTTGCAGATTTCATGTCTCAGGTACCAAGGTGCGTTGTGACTAGAAACATACTAGAAACATACTTTATTGTTTGATTATTTAAAATCTTACAATATAAGACTAAGCTCAAGAGTTGACACATATGGTGGGCAACAGTTAGCATGAGCAACAAAACAATGCTGAAGCATGTTATATCTACAATCAAATTTGGCAGCACATTTAAAACTTTTCACACAATTTGTGAACTGGACTATGTGCATTCCAATGGGTGTATTTAAAGTTTATTTTTAATTTTATGTGTGACAAGTATGTACATTTTCACTGTGGTTTGGAGTCAGGGAGGTGATGGGTGAGAGTGAGTCCTTGCATTTCAGATAAACACACTCTAGTCTCCTTTACTGGTTACTTTGAAAGAGTGTTTCTCTTTCCCTAGGTTTATACCTGAATCAGCTCGTTGGCTCATTCTGAATGGCAGAACCTCTGAGGCCGTCAACAGCCTGCGGAAAGTTGCCAGGATCAATGGAAAGCAAGAGGAAAGCAAGAAACTCACAGTGGAGGTGAAAACAAAGTATCAGCCCATCTGTTTAAGGGGGAGATTTGAAACATTATTAATTCCAGAGTCAGGCAGCATAGACATCGACTCGACAAAAGGTGAAGGGCTTCAGGAGTGATTTCATACATGTTGGCCCCAGGTATCATCAAGATTGACCCTTTGGTCTCTAATGTGTGTGAATTATTGGAAAACGAAAACCGGATAACCACATTGGAGGAAACCAAATCATGGAAAACCAATTTTGAGGAAAGACAATTTTTAAAAAATTGAAAATTAGAGGAAACATTTTAAAGGGAATATAATTTTAAGGAACAATCAAAAAATACAAAAATCTTGGAGTTTAGCACTACTGTGGGGTTTTTGGGTTCAGGGGTGGGTAATGGATAGAGTGATGAGGGTTTTTTCACGGTCAGCAATAACTGGCATTCGGGCACAGAAAGGAATTTTTAGGGTTCAGGGACGAGTGGAGTGTAGGGTTGGTGAGGTGTTTTTAGTGTTCATGAATGAGTGGTGTTTAGGTGAGTGAGGTGTTTTAGGTTTCAAGGACAGGTGGAGTGTAAGGCTATTGAGGGGTTTTAGGGTACATGGATGAGCAAACTGTGGGCTTGTGTGTGTTTTTAAGGTTAAGTTATGGGTAGCGGCTAGAATGGTGAAGAGTTTTTTAAGGTTTAAGGATGAGACTGACTTTACGGTGATGAGGGGTGTTAAGGATTCATGGATGGGTGGAGTAGAAAGGGTTTTTCAGCATTCAGGGATGAGTAGTTTAGTGTGATGAGGAGTTCTTAATAGTCATGAATGGCTGGTGTTTAAGGGCAGTAAGGTATTTTTAGGGTTATGGGATGGGTGGAGTTTGGGTGTGATTAGGTATTTTAAGAGGTATAGGATGGATGGGGTTTAGGCATAGAAAGGGGTTGTTAGGGTTGAGGGTTGGGTGGAGTTCGGGGTACTGTGTAATTTTATGGTTCAGGGATGGTGGATTCTGGTGGTAGAAAGGGCTTTTAGGCTTCAGAGGTGAGTGGAGTTGAAGTGTAGTGGGGGTTTTGGGTGAGGGATTAATGGTGTTTAGGGGTTGCAAGGGGTTAGTGAATTAAAAGCATCTAAAGTAAATTTTTGATCACTTAAAAAATATAAATATGATATAATGTCCTATGAAGTAAAGCACTAAAAAAAATATATCTGACATAACAGTTTCTGAAAGTAAGACCTGCAACCATTGCATTTACACTTTAAAAATGAGCATTTGAAAGCCAATTTCTACCGTAAAGACATTCTATGTATTGGTGTCTACAAAAAGGTAAATGCCATTCATTCTGACAATTTCCATTAAACAGTATAGATGAACTGGTTTCTCAGTAATGGTATTCCATGAAAATGTGTTTCTTTGACATTACATACAACCTTTTGTCCCTCCTTATGATCCTTGCCAGCTTTCTCTTTGCAGCTGAGGGGCTGGGGCTAGGAGAGGAAACAACATGAATTTATACGCGTTCTTTAAACCATTTTTTCTGTTCCTACCACTCCCTTCTTAACCCCTGAGATGAGGGATAGCAATGCCAGTGCAATGGGTACCAAATGTGGTGTCAAAGTGTTCCAAACTGTTGTGTAGTTCCTATAAAAACATATACAGGATCTGTGCATTCAGACAGCCTACACTGTAGGATTGGTGTCAAACTGATTCTGGACACCCCCACCGGGTATGTTGGCCTTTTGTACCAGCCAGCTCACAGTGCCACATGAATCTCCTCTTACCAAGGAGAGAATAGTTCTTGGCAACCATTGAACATGACAACTCTGATCCCTCAGGACCGTGGAAACAATATACTACTTTTGGCTCAGTCCCTCATGCTTACTTAGTGGAGAGATACCCAGAATAAACAGGCTTGGCGTTTTCAATAAGTATTGATTGAACAGTTGTTACTCTGGTGTAAAATACATGAGCTGCAACAACCGTTAGACAGTAAAAGAAATAAATGATTAGCAGTACTATAAAAGTCAATGGATGGTAAAGTTATATCATCTTGCGATAATCATGGATACATACGAGTATATAAAATACATGACAATAAAAAGATGCGTACTCCTACAATGCCTCCTTAACTAGATGTACCTAAGTGTACTTAGCATGTGTGTAGGTGGTAAGCCAAAAATCCCTTTAGGATGAAGTCAACCCCTTTACCTGGATTGAAAGACTGTGGGACCCCGTCCTGGTCTTGAGTTGGACACCCCGCGAGGGATGTTAGACCATGGCGAGCTGGAGTGTCTGCATGCAGGAACCTCAGCGTCTTTGGTCAGTGTGTCAGCCTAGAAGTCCTGGTCTCCTCTTGCATATTTTAGCAAGATGTGTTGTATATATACCCAGAGATCTCCCCAAGGGTCCTACCTTGCTGTATTACTATGTCAGACTTAGGATGACGTCGGGCATGAACTTTATACATAGATATTATACAGTTGCACAGACAAAATATTGAGTTTTTTATTTCAACCTATGTTAATATCGAGTTTTAAATATCGTAGGGACAGAATATCGACATCAAGATGTTTATGTTAGTGTTATGTATTTTAGTATGTATTTTATATGTATGTGTTTCACCCACATGTTTTCTTATGTTTTGTATTTTTTTAAATAAATATATGTATTAATGGTTTAGAAGTTAGTCATTTTTTTTAAAGTAAATGTTACCTTTTAGTACCGTAGTGGGTTGTGGGTTTATAGGGGAATAGGGTGGGAAGCAATTTAATTATAGTAAATTAATTAATTGGGGGGGATCTCGCTCGCGACCAAGATGGCCGCTTGAGCCTTTAGCTCCATGACATCACTGATCTATCCGTCCATTATCCGGCAGCCACACAGCACCCCATTATTGGAACAGCAAGGCCTGCATGTAGGAATGCGCCAGAATGACAGTGGACAAACTCCGGTTCCTCTCTGACCGAGTACTGAGGAGCTGTGTGGCATAGACGTCATCTATCCCGCAAGGCCCATATCCCCGGACTGCGGTAGGACTGGGCCATGGAGGTGGGTTCGCGGCGAGCAGCTGAGCGACCGGGTGACAGTTCGAAGCCACGCGCATTGAAGAGTCCGGCTCAACCCACAGCCCCTGCGAGCCCACATATAGCGAGGCACCCCTGGGAAGCGATCTGTTGGCCAACAGTGGTGCCCTGAACAGAAAGGGAGACGAGCAGACCCGCAGGACCAGCCAGCTATTTCCCTGCAGAAGCCAACTCTTGTACATGCAAATTGCATCGGAATGGCTGCTTCTCCAGGACTTTGTCATTGTCTAACCCAGGGTGGTGTGGAGTGCAAAAAAACGATGGATTAGGACCCAGATCTTTTGACTGGGTTGAATGTGTGACATTGATCCTCATTCGGTCCATCACCTGTTGTTTTTGCAAACTCGCTATAAGTGTACTGGGGATGCCCAGACGTGGGTCCCAGGCACTCCACACCACTGGAGTCAAGCTAGCCGGGCTGATGAGAGGTGTTACCTCGAAACCGGTCCGGTCCTCGGATGCTTGATTCCGTTCTGGGAAGGACATGGCTTTTGTAGTTCGGACTGGACTGTTCCCATGGGGCAACAGGGTCAGAGCTGATTTGCATATCGCCATTGTCTAACCCAGGGTGGTGTGGAGTGCAAAAAAACGATGGATTAGGACCCAGATCTTTTGACTGGGTTGAATGTGTGACATTGATCCTCATTCGGTCCATCACCTGTTGTTTTTGCAAACTCGCTATAAGTGTACTGGGGATGCCCAGACGTGGGTCCCAGGCACTCCACACCACTGGAGTCAAGCTAGCCGGGCTGATGAGAGGTGTTACCTCGAAACCGGTCCGGTCCTCGGATGCTTGATTCCGTTCTGGGAAGGACATGGCTTTTGTAGTTCGGACTGGACTGTTCCCATGGGGCAACAGGGTCAGAGCTGATTTGCATATCGCCATTGTCTAACCCAGGGTGGTGTGGAGTGCAAAAAAACGATGGATTAGGACCCAGATCTTTTGACTGGGTTGAATGTGTGACATTGATCCTCATTCGGTCCATCACCTGTTGTTTTTGCAAACTCGCTATAAGTGTACTGGGGATGCCCAGACGTGGGTCCCAGGCACTCCACACCACTGGAGTCAAGCTAGCCGGGCTGATGAGAGGTGTTACCTCGAAACCGGTCCGGTCCTCGGATGCTTGATTCCGTTCTGGGAAGGACATGGCTTTTGTAGTTCGGACTGGACTGTTCCCATGGGGCAACAGGGTCAGAGCTGATTTGCATATCGCCATTGTCTAACCCAGGGTGGTGTGGAGTGCAAAAAAACGATGGATTAGGACCCAGATCTTTTGACTGGGTTGAATGTGTGACATTGATCCTCATTCGGTCCATCACCTGTTGTTTTTGCAAACTCGCTATAAGTGTACTGGGGATGCCCAGACGTGGGTCCCAGGCACTCCACACCACTGGAGTCAAGCTAGCCGGGCTGATGAGAGGTGTTACCTCGAAACCGGTCCGGTCCTCGGATGCTTGATTCCGTTCTGGGAAGGACATGGCTTTTGTAGTTCGGACTGGACTGTTCCCATGGGGCAACAGGGTCAGAGCTGATTTGCATATCGCCATTGTCTAACCCAGGGTGGTGTGGAGTGCAAAAAAACGATGGATTAGGACCCAGATCTTTTGACTGGGTTGAATGTGTGACATTGATCCTCATTCGGTCCATCACCTGTTGTTTTTGCAAACTCGCTATAAGTGTACTGGGGATGCCCAGACGTGGGTCCCAGGCACTCCACACCACTGGAGTCAAGCTAGCCGGGCTGATGAGAGGTGTTACCTCGAAACCGGTCCGGTCCTCGGATGCTTGATTCCGTTCTGGGAAGGACATGGCTTTTGTAGTTCGGACTGGACTGTTCCCATGGGGCAACAGGGTCAGAGCTGATTTGCATATCGCCATTGTCTAACCCAGGGTGGTGTGGAGTGCAAAAAAACGATGGATTAGGACCCAGATCTTTTGACTGGGTTGAATGTGTGACATTGATCCTCATTCGGTCCATCACCTGTTGTTTTTGCAAACTCGCTATAAGTGTACTGGGGATGCCCAGACGTGGGTCCCAGGCACTCCACACCACTGGAGTCAAGCTAGCCGGGCTGATGAGAGGTGTTACCTCGAAACCGGTCCGGTCCTCGGATGCTTGATTCCGTTCTGGGAAGGACATGGCTTTTGTAGTTCGGACTGGACTGTTCCCATGGGGCAACAGGGTCAGAGCTGATTTGCATATCGCCATTGTCTAACCCAGGGTGGTGTGGAGTGCAAAAAAACGATGGATTAGGACCCAGATCTTTTGACTGGGTTGAATGTGTGACATTGATCCTCATTCGGTCCATCACCTGTTGTTTTTGCAAACTCGCTATAAGTGTACTGGGGATGCCCAGACGTGGGTCCCAGGCACTCCACACCACTGGAGTCAAGCTAGCCGGGCTGATGAGAGGTGTTACCTCGAAACCGGTCCGGTCCTCGGATGCTTGATTCCGTTCTGGGAAGGACATGGCTTTTGTAGTTCGGACTGGACTGTTCCCATGGGGCAACAGGGTCAGAGCTGATTTGCATATCGCCATTGTCTAACCCAGGGTGGTGTGGAGTGCAAAAAAACGATGGATTAGGACCCAGATCTTTTGACTGGGTTGAATGTGTGACATTGATCCTCATTCGGTCCATCACCTGTTGTTTTTGCAAACTCGCTATAAGTGTACTGGGGATGCCCAGACGTGGGTCCCAGGCACTCCACACCACTGGAGTCAAGCTAGCCGGGCTGATGAGAGGTGTTACCTCGAAACCGGTCCGGTCCTCGGATGCTTGATTCCGTTCTGGGAAGGACATGGCTTTTGTAGTTCGGACTGGACTGTTCCCATGGGGCAACAGGGTCAGAGCTGATTTGCATATCGCCATTGTCTAACCCAGGGTGGTGTGGAGTGCAAAAAAACGATGGATTAGGACCCAGATCTTTTGACTGGGTTGAATGTGTGACATTGATCCTCATTCGGTCCATCACCTGTTGTTTTTGCAAACTCGCTATAAGTGTACTGGGGATGCCCAGACGTGGGTCCCAGGCACTCCACACCACTGGAGTCAAGCTAGCCGGGCTGATGAGAGGTGTTACCTCGAAACCGGTCCGGTCCTCGGATGCTTGATTCCGTTCTGGGAAGGACATGGCTTTTGTAGTTCGGACTGGACTGTTCCCATGGGGCAACAGGGTCAGAGCTGATTTGCATATCGCCATTGTCTAACCCAGGGTGGTGTGGAGTGCAAAAAAACGATGGATTAGGACCCAGATCTTTTGACTGGGTTGAATGTGTGACATTGATCCTCATTCGGTCCATCACCTGTTGTTTTTGCAAACTCGCTATAAGTGTACTGGGGATGCCCAGACGTGGGTCCCAGGCACTCCACACCACTGGAGTCAAGCTAGCCGGGCTGATGAGAGGTGTTACCTCGAAACCGGTCCGGTCCTCGGATGCTTGATTCCGTTCTGGGAAGGACATGGCTTTTGTAGTTCGGACTGGACTGTTCCCATGGGGCAACAGGGTCAGAGCTGATTTGCATATCGCCATTGTCTAACCCAGGGTGGTGTGGAGTGCAAAAAAACGATGGATTAGGACCCAGATCTTTTGACTGGGTTGAATGTGTGACATTGATCCTCATTCGGTCCATCACCTGTTGTTTTTGCAAACTCGCTATAAGTGTACTGGGGATGCCCAGACGTGGGTCCCAGGCACTCCACACCACTGGAGTCAAGCTAGCCGGGCTGATGAGAGGTGTTACCTCGAAACCGGTCCGGTCCTCGGATGCTTGATTCCGTTCTGGGAAGGACATGGCTTTTGTAGTTCGGACTGGACTGTTCCCATGGGGCAACAGGGTCAGAGCTGATTTGCATATCGCCATTGTCTAACCCAGGGTGGTGTGGAGTGCAAAAAAACGATGGATTAGGACCCAGATCTTTTGACTGGGTTGAATGTGTGACATTGATCCTCATTCGGTCCATCACCTGTTGTTTTTGCAAACTCGCTATAAGTGTACTGGGGATGCCCAGACGTGGGTCCCAGGCACTCCACACCACTGGAGTCAAGCTAGCCGGGCTGATGAGAGGTGTTACCTCGAAACCGGTCCGGTCCTCGGATGCTTGATTCCGTTCTGGGAAGGACATGGCTTTTGTAGTTCGGACTGGACTGTTCCCATGGGGCAACAGGGTCAGAGCTGATTTGCATATCGCCATTGTCTAACCCAGGGTGGTGTGGAGTGCAAAAAAACGATGGATTAGGACCCAGATCTTTTGACTGGGTTGAATGTGTGACATTGATCCTCATTCGGTCCATCACCTGTTGTTTTTGCAAGCTTCTCCAGGACTGGCAGCGAGCCGTGTCTGTGGAACCTGAGAGGAGAATTACACGTGATCGGACCTCTGAACGGATCACGATACGTGCTCGAACAGTGGGGACTCTCTTTCTCCCCTCGAGCTGCCATTTTGTTTCACGAGCGTGCGTGGAGCTCGGCGCTACAGAGTGGTGTTGTAGTTTCAGCCACCAGTGAGAGCTGAGTGAGAAGAAGAATTGACCGGGAGGGGGGACCCCTCCCACACCGTGATATTTGCAGTGAGCGGTCAGAGGAGCGCATCATTGGGGGGGCCACAGTCACTTTGCAGCCCTGGGATAGCGAAGTACAAGTGTGAGACCTATACCTGTGAACCAGGACTGACGGAACGTAGCGCATCTCAGAGCAGATAGAGCCTTATTCTGCCGCTCATTCGCTCGACCCAGGGGAAAGGTGTCTTGAAGTCACGCTACTCTGCTCCCGGGACAGAAAATGGCAACATCTGGTGTTTGGGCTGGACACTCCGGTAACAAGCAGAGGCGGCGGCCAGAATAGGTGAGGAAGAAACTTTGCAGTCAGTGGGGGCCTGGTCTGGTAGCACATTGCTAGCCACACTTGATCAAGGAGCTTCCATGTGCACTACAACGTGATCCTAGCAACTGGTGCGGGAGGTGGGACATGGGGCACTGGTAGTGCTCTGCATGGAACACCGTTCCATAAGAAGCCTTATAACGACGCAAACTGGGGTGGCTGGCAAGCCCCTTGATCCCCGGTTGACATCTGAAGTATGGAAACCGAGGGCTGGTGTGTTGTGGAATACTGCCTGGAAGTGCCTACTAGAATCACCATGGGTAGAGTGACAGAGCTCAGCCCAAACTCTCCTTCGAGCAGAAGAGGTCGAAATCGCCTGACGCTTCCACAGATGGGGCAGACAGGACGCAGACCCCCCGAACCTGAAGACCCCAGCCCAGATATTCGGGGGATGTTAGTGGCCATGGAAAAAAGCTTGCAAAGCGGAATCGCCTCTCTGAACATGAAGATGGACTCCCTCTCCTACCTGATGGACAGGATGGTGGAGCGGATAGACAAGCACACAGAATGCTTAGATATGTCGGAATGCAGGTTGTAAGGTGGTGGAATAAGAAAACACTACATTGGACACAGAATATAAGCAACTGGGAAGATTCTTGCACTTTCTCCAGGATAATACGGAGGACTTAGAAGCCTGTTCATGTCGCTGCAACCTCAGAATGACCGGACTACCGAAGTCCACCCCAAGTGGGAACAACAAAGCATTTTATAGAAAAACTGTTGTGGCGCTGTTGGGGGAAAGGGTCTTCTCTGCCATGTTCATAGTGGAGAGAGCACACCACTCCCTGGGACCGCGCCCTCCCCTGGGGCGCCGCCGACGCCGATCATTGCAAAATTGCTCAACTACCGGGACAGAGACGCAGCTCTGAAAATGGCAAGAGAAAAACGGACATTGCTCTACGAAGGGTCGGAGATTTCGCTATTTCAAGAGGCGCGTTGCCAGTTTGTTCCCGTGAAAAAGCAACTGCGAGACATAAACATAGACTATGCCATGCTGTATCAGGCAAAGCTCAGGGTCAACAGACAGGGCTGATCCCACATCTTTACTGACCCAAAGGTCTTGCAGAAGGCACTGAAAGATTGGTCCAAGGAGTGATGTCACACCCCGGAGCGTCAGCTGCTCTATGAAGCAGTGGGGGGTTCACTAGAGGGACAAGACTAGTGACTACGGAGAGCAGTTGGACGATAAGTATTAACATAGGGCTTGTAAGACAAAGGGAAGGGGCGGCATTGTGAATGGTGGCAGGGATTTGGACTATTTGTCGTTCCTACCGTGGAATACAGGTATGGCCGGAGATGCATCAAGGAACAGATGAGGGGTCTACAGGGAGATACTCGGAGAGACGGCTAGGGGCGATTGGGGCAGAGAGGTGCGGGATCGAACGCAGCCATGCCAAAATCTCTGCTGCTGATTAACCTGGTAGCTCGGAAAGATTGGAATTGGGGTGGGGAAAGCCAACTGCCCAACTACCATCAGAGGGTTAAAGCCCGAGTATGTTGAGTCTGCGGGCTGAATATTTCTTCGCTAGCGATGCACAGGGGAGGGCTGTCTAATATAAAGTTTCAGTTTCTTCTTTCCCATTGTTATCCACAGTAAAAAGCGAGCAACATCCACCCACGAGTGAATAACACAAGGAGGTGGGTATTTGATTTGTGGGGGGGTGTAGGGGAAGTTATCAGGGTTCCCAGGGGATGAGGAAGGATCGCGATGGGGGAGGTCTGTTGTGGGTGGTGGGGGTGGATGGAAGAAGGGGATGGTTTCGCTGTTTCAGTTATTTGAACTGTATGACCAGAAAGAGTTTATCATTCATTTGTTTAACAGGTCAGGATACACAATGCGTTACACTACACAAGATGGCGGGGGAGGGTGAGACACACGCTTATGTGGAATGTATTGGGGCTTAACGACCATCGTAAGCTGCGCAAGGTAATGAACTACTTACTTTGGCACAATATCGACATAGCCCTGATAAAGGAGACACACCGGCCATTGAACAGTGTATTGTTACGCAGTAGAAAACGAATGGACAATGCCTCCATTTCGGGTTTCACCACACATGCCAGAGGAGTGCTGACATGGGTTAACCCCAAGTCAGCATTAACTATGGTCCAATTGGAATCCCACATAGATGGCCGATTTGTGATCTCCAGATGTCAAGAGAAGGGAGTTCATGTCATTGTAATCAATGTCTATGGCCCAACTTATGATTGCCCAGAGTTTTATACTACCCTAGCTAGCACTGTCTATAAGTACCCAGACGTACAGTATCTTTGGGTGGGAGATTTTAATCTCGTCAAGAACCTAAATTTGGATAGATTGGGGGACCCCCGTGACTACCATCCGCGGTGGCCAGAGCACTTGAGAGTTGAGAGTGCTATGCTAGGCATGGATCTTTGCGACGTAAGGTGCTTAATCTATCCAGATAAGGGAGGCTCTATACATTACTCTGCTTATCATAATTTACACACCTGTATAGATTATTGGCTGATTTCTTTGTCTCTCATAGGACATATTCAGGAAAGCCTAGTGCTCCCTCGTACACTATCGGACCATTCTCCCATCCTACTGGTCCTTAATAACCCCAAGAAAACGGTTCCGCCATTTACTTGGCGGTTTCCACCTTATTTACTACTGGACCCTGTCTTTAAAGAAGATATGACTGAAGCTTTTGAAACTTTTTTCGAAATCAACGTAGGGTCTGTGGAGAGCTTTCAGGTTTGCCTGGGAAGCCTTCAAGACTTACATCCGAGGCGTAGCTATGGCAAAACACTCGGGGGTCTTACGCTCAATCCGTCATCGACTGGCCGACCTAGAGCGGAAACTGAGTTCTCTGGAACGCTGCCAACAGATAAGTAATGATGAGGCAGTATCACTTGAAATTAAAGAGCTTCTGGGTAAATATCATGATGCTGTTGATAGTGAAATCAAGCATCTCGGGAAATATGCCACGGCACGAGTATATGGGGAAGGGGAGAGGAAGGTTCTGTATTAGCTCAGATATTGAAGGCTAAATGCCGCAGAACGCTGGTTACGGAGCTCAAGTCATCAGAGGATGAGATACTGACGGATGCAATGGCTATAGCGGATCGGTTAAAGCAATTTTCTGCAGAATTGTACACGGCACGTGCGTCCGGTATAGAAGAAGAGATCCTTACCTACCTCGAGCATATTAAGTTACCATTTCTCACCAACACCCACCTAGAATTTCTCATGCGACCCATAGATAATTTTAATGGCATGGCTGGTATGAAAGCCTCGAGCGCTCCAGGGGTGGGCGGCCTCACTGTAGGCTTTTATAAAAGCTTTCTCGATCTATTGCTCCCTCATCTCTCAGCTCTTTTTGATGATATGTGTGTGTCAGGTTCAATGCCGCCAACGATGAGAGAGGCGATAATAGTTGCCATTCCTAAACCAGGCAAACCCTTAGACGAATGTGGGTCCTATCGCCCGCTCTCTCTGCTTAATGGGGACACCAAGTTATTTGCTAAGATACTTGCTAATCGGTTAGTACCTCTGGCGCCCTTATTAGTTTCTCCAAAACAGGTCGGGTTTATTCCGGATAGGAATCTTGCATACAATCTCCGTACGGTATTTGGTACCATCCAGCACACCAATCGAGAATCGAAAGCAGTCGCGGTCTTCCTCTACATGGAGAAGGCCTTAGACTCTGTCAAATGGCCCTTCATGCGACAGGTCCTAACTAGGATGGGATTGGGTCCAGTCTTTCTCCAACTGATAGGGGTTCTTTATAATCCGCTCACGCACGTATCAGAATAGGTGATTTAGTGACACTCTATTACGTTTTCCAGAGGGACACGGCAGGGCTGCCCTCTGTCCCCTATCTTATACACTGTTGGACTTGGCCCTTATTGTCCTAAAATGTTTCGCTTTTCCCCCTAGCCTTTTTATTGACATGTTGTGTCTGAACTGAAAATAATAAATGTTGTGCAATGGTGTACGCACCTTTATTTCCACCATTGTAGAAATGCACCTTTGTAAAATGTCACTTTTAAAATGGACGCCATTTCTGTCTGCTTGGGCCGCCTGCCTGAGGTGGGTTGGCGGTCTAGTGTTTGAAGTGACAAGGTGCTCTACACTTCCCCCACAGTGACAGTTGAGGCTGGAACTTCCAGGGATCTTCTAGAAGCTTCCAGCCCTTTCTGGTAGGTGGGAGGAAAGGTGTATATGTACAGCAGTAGAGATGCCATGTGCTCACACTGAACGTGGACTTGATTGGGAGGGGACACTCTGCCAGGAGGTACCGCCCCAAGGGCCTGTGTGCTGGCCCCTGAGCCCATCTGTACCCCTCAGCTGTCCACAGGGCCAGTGAGAGACTTTTCTGGAGTGAAGACTGCTATGTCAGGAGGAGTGCCACTTTATCTGAGATGACTTCTTATAGAAGCTGCTGTCCTGTACTGATGAGTGCGCACTGTCTGCTGATCTTGCCCATCCTTGCCTGCCTGCTCTGCTGCCCTAGCGCCTCGTCAGCGCTAAACTTTGACTGCCTGTATTCCAAAGAGGTGAGGAGTGTGGGTACTACTTCCTTGTGTGGGACTCTGGATCCTGCGCGTGCTGCCAGGAAGAGCTGGTTATTGTCAATACAGCGGTGTGCTGCTAAAGCACTATATATGCAATTCCCCGCATTTGTACTGCAGCTTGATTCTGTGGGACCCTGGCGGCATTCCTGGGACCTAGCGCCTTGTGGGCACAACTGTCTTTGGTGGGACTCGGGATCCTCACCAGCTTCCTAGTGCCTTGAAGGCACTATTTTCTTGTTTGCCAGAGGAGGAGTGATGCTTGCAGCGCTGTGCTGTCAAATTGCTTTATTTGGTGGCCTGCACTTCAAGGAGGTGAGGAGCTGACGCCTGCAGCACTGTGCTGCCAGAGCGCTACTTTATTCACGGGGAACCTGGGACTGTGAGCCATCTAGTGCCTTGTGAGCGCCGCCTCCAGCCCTTGCCCAGGAAAAGAAGGTGCGTGGGTCCTCCAGCTCTGTGCTGCCAGAGTGCTATATTCGCATTGACTGTGCTCTGCTTGCTGTCTAGCACCTCGTGAAGTGCTACAACTGTTTTCCAGCCCCAGGACTCTTAGTCCTGCATTCCTGGACTTAGCGCTGCAACTTTACTCCTGCATGAGGAGAGCACTTTATCTATACTGCCCACCTGAGAGACAGCTTCTTCGAGGGAGTGGTGACAATCTTTGCAACGTGTGTACATGTATGAGGTTCCCCCTTCTGACTTGAGACCTAATGCATTTCTACGCGCAGTGTAATCCTGCCATGATGTTCATGCTCTTATGCTAATGAGAAATGCCCTAATGATGCCTAATGTACCTGCAAAAATTCATGCCTAAGGTGTTTATACCCCAGGATTGGGGCCTATTGTATTTGATGATGCCTAATGCCATGATGTATGCCTAACGTGTCTTTACCCTAATGATATTGCATTTATGCCTCACCTGTTTTACTGCATAATGTGGCTGCAGGCTAATGCTAGGCGTAATGTGTTTCAAAACCTAAAGTTGAGGTCTGATGTTCTTTTTCCCCCAATGCTCATGACTCATGCATGTTTCCGTTTTTGGACCTAAGCTTAATGTCAGATTATGATGCCTCATGATTTATGCCCAATGACACTGCACTTATTCTAATGAGGTTTTTATGCCCATTGTCATGAATAATGTGTTTCCCGGTCAATGTGATGCTGAGATTATGCATAAGATGGTTTATTCTTTATGCTCATGCGCCTATTGACATGCCTCGTTTGTTATGCCTAATGCATGTGTTTATAATGCTAATGGTTTCTTTTCCCCTAACGCTTACCAGGTTGGTGTTCCGCATAATGTGCCATGCACCAGAGTGCTGATGAGGTTAATGCCTATTGTTGTGCCTGAGGTGCTTTTATGCCTATTGAGATGCCACATGCATATGTTTAGGTCTAATGAGGACACATAATATGTTTTATGCCTAATGAGGTGCTCAGATATTCTAGATTCACGCCTGATCTGATGTGGTTATGCTGAAAGTGCTGTGATTCATGACCTAATGTGTTTATGCCCCATGCTAATGGGATTTATGCAAATGCGATGTTGCTCAGTGCATGATTTTGCCAGCTGCTACTGGCAGTCACACCGTTATTACTGTTGCTTACATTTATTCTAGTTGCGATGGTGATGGTTCTGGCAGCGGCCCGATTGGCACTGCCTTGTAAATAGTCCCCCTGTGAACTGCTCCCCGGTGCCGGTTGGCACAGTTTATCTGTACTTGAGATTACATTCTACAACGTGTTGTCTTAATTCAAAAAGTTATATTCACATCACCTGGTGTGGAGTCTCTTTTGCAGTGTGTCCGGTGTGTCGCCTGGGGGTGTGCAGCGCAGATGCTTTACACAATGCCCTGGAGTTTAGCCTACCCGCTCCGCACCATGCTACCCCATTTCTAACATACACCTTGGTAGGTGAACCACTGGCGTGTGCACTGAAGGAGTACCAGAGTAATAGAGGTGTCTGCTTCCCAAATCATAGGATCATAGTGTCCACCTACGCTGACGACACATTATTGTATGTGCGTGAGCCGTAAAACATTCTTTCCTCCATCCTTAGAGAGGTGGTACACTTCGGGGCACTGAATGAATGAAGAAAGTTCTTAATAAAGCGCACTGCGACCAAGCGGCTTCCTGGCGCTGAAAGTAGAAAGCTAAGGAAGATCGAGAATGCTGAAAGTAATTCAGCCGGAGTACGCTATGGAGAACAGATGTGTCTTGAGGGCTTCACGGAATTGGGGGTAGGTTGGGATAGACCTAATTGACAGAGGGAGGCTATTCCAGAAACGGGGAGCCAATACCGAGAATCTGGTGCCTCCCGTTTTAGATCTACGAAACCGCGGAACATTAAGGAGGAATTGGTTGGAAGAACGAAGGGCGCGGGTGGGAGTATAAGGGATGATGAGTGAATTGATGATGGCTGGGGCAATACGAATACCGGCCATGAAAGCCAGGCATCCCCTCTTAAAGAGAGATCTTTGGCAGATGGGAAGCCAGTGAAGGGATTTCAAGACAGGCGCGATGTGAGAAGATTTGGGCAGGTGATGAATAATTCGAGCAGCCTGGTTCTGAATGGCCTGCAATCGGCGCAGTTCGTAAGCCGGAATGCCCACGTAGAGACTGTTCCCGTAGTCAAGACGGGAGAGAATCATTGCTAGCATAATAAGTTTGAGGGCATCGGTGGAGAAGAAACGGGACACTTTCCGAATAATACGGAGGGAGAGAAAACAAGAAGAGACAACGGAGCTAATCTGGGCATGCATGAAGAGGTCCCCACTGACTTTAATGCCCAGGGTCTTTGCAGAGGCCGCTGGTATGGGCGATGGGCCAAAGATGGAGGGCCAAAAAGCTGGTGACCAGGGGGAGATGGAGTGGCCAGTCAGGACCAACTCCGTCTTGTCCAGATTGAGCTTAAGTTGGTTACGATTCATCCACTCCGAGATGAAAACAAGAGTGGAATGAAATTTAGGTAGGGAGTGCAAGGGAGAAGAAAGGTCAAAAACAAGCTGGAGGTCATCCGCGTAGTTATATACGGAGACCCCCATGTCAAGGAGAGAAAGAATAAGGGAACGAATGTAAAGATTAAAAAGAAGAGGGGACAGGGAGGAACCTTGGGGGATCCCACAGGGGACCAAACGGGTTGGGGCAATGTGGCCAGACAGATGGACAGCCTGAGTCCGCCCATTAAGAAAGGAGGCGAGCCAAGAGAGGGTGGTAGCCTGAACGCCCGCTGCACTGACCCGGTCGAGAAGGATGGAATGGTCGACCGTGTCAAACGCAACGGACAGATCAAGTAGCACCAAAGCTTGAGGCAGGTTGGAATCCGCCTTGCTCTTGAGCTCGTCTAAGACGGACAGGACCACTGACTCGGTAGAGTGAACTGGGCGGAAACCCGCTTGGTGGGAGGCCAAGAGATGGTTATCCTCAATGAAGGAGGAGAGACAAGACACAATGTGGCTCTCCAATATCTTACCAAGGTAGGGAAGAAGGGAAATAGGTCTGAAATTGGAAGGAAGGGAGGGGTCTGCCCCAGGCTTTTTTAAGATGGGGCGAACTATTGCAGATTTGAAAGATTGCGGAACTAGACCTGAGGAAATAGAAAAGTTAAGAAGCGAAAGAAGGGGATCAGGACAGTGAGTGAAGAGCTCTCTCAGAATGTGAGCTGGAGCACAATCAGCCGGGGAGCCTGACTTCACTTTCTGAAGTAGTGCCAGAAAGGAGTTTAGAGAAATGGGTGGAACTGATCAAGGAACGAAGAGGGCAGGGGAAGTGAAAGGGAAGAAGAGGAAAGAAGGGGTGGATTAGTTGGAGGAATATTGGATTTGATCTTCGTGATCTTCTCTAAAAAGAAGTCGTTAAGAGACAGACAAAGAGCTTGGGATGGGATGGGGTTGGAGTTGGCTCTGTCCGAGGCGACTAAGTTGCGAACTATGGAAAAAATTTCCTTCGGTTTGTTGGCTGATAGAGATATTCTTTCCGAAAAATACAAAGTTTTGGCTAAAAGAATAGCCTTCATGTAATTAATCAAAATAAGCTTATATTTGGATCGCAGAAGGGGACAGTAATTGCGTCTCCAAAGGCGTTCAGAGCGCCTAAGGTCCAATTTGAGAATTTTCAATTCGTCTGTGAACCATTTTTGGGTGTCATGGGGCGGCAGGTCTTGACTTTTCTAAGGGGGGCAACGCGATCACAAGTGGAGGACAGCCTCTGATTCACAGCGTCTGCTTGAAGATCAATAGAGAGAGCACCTAGGTCAGGAGGAGAAGCAGTGAGAGAGGAACAGAGGAGGTTGAGATCAACCCGATTCCAATTGCGAGCTGTGACATTCTTAGACAAAGGGGCTTTTTTTGGGCTCCAAGCTCAATAAGAAATGAGATCAAAAAATGGTCGGACCAGGTGCAGGGGACGATTGTGGGGGAAAGAATAATACAGCTGGCTGACCATATCTGATCTAAGGTGTGGCCGTGAATATGGGTAGGGGAGTGAAGGTGAGAAAGAAAATTAAGACACTGAAGAGTAGCTGAAAAATCTGTAGAGGGCAGGTCCTCCCTAGGATCACCAGGCCAGTAATTAAAATCTCCAAGAAGGAGCACTGAAGAATTGTTGACCACAAGAGTGGCCAGTAATTCTTGTAAGACAGGCACAAAAGTAGGCATATTCTGAGGGGGACGATACATTAGAACTATTGTGATGGGAGCTAAAAGGTTAACTGAGCGAGCAACCAAAAAATCTATATCAGGTATAGGAGGATGGGGAAGAAGCTGAAACTGAAGATGGGAACGAATGATCATCGCCACACCCCCGCCGGCCTTACCAGCTGGACGATCCGCCCTAAGAGCGTAGTACGAGTCGGGGAGGGCGGACAACAGATCAGGAAGGGAATCAGCAGAAAACCAAGTCTCAGTAGGAAACAAAAGGTCCCGAGCGTCAGTGTCCAGTAAGTTAAAAAGCTCATACTGGTGCTTGCCTGCTGATCTAGTGTTTAACAGGCAGGCAGTGGCCATAGTGGGTGCAGAGAAAGAGAGGGGAACGGAGGAAGGGGGAGTCTGTAACCAGGGAGAGAGCAGCGCGGGTTCAGGTGAGAGGGTAGAAGGGACAGAGATGCCCAGTGCCGCAACGTGCATAGATAGGGAAGGGGTGATGGACTGTGCTGTATTTAAGGGAAGAAGTTGAGCTGGGGTATAGGTAAGGGCTGGGGCAGAGTCCGAGGCCCCTGGTCCCTGTCGGTCGCGGACGGGCGCAGACGGGCTTGCCTTTGGCGCGCCTTTGGCGCGCTGACGGTGCGCCCCCTGCGCCCGTCCGCTGCGCGGACTGAAAAGCACATTATTTATAGGGAGAAAAAGGCAGAGGGTGCGTGGCCTATTGATGGTGGGCGTGGCCAGTGGCCTCTGGAGAATGGCGGCGAGGAAGTTGTAGCCCGCTGCAGCTAAGTAATCTGCTGCGCGGGAATGCCCAGAGTGACAAGAGCGAAAGTACAAGTCCCCAGGAGAGGGAAGTACGTAAGTAACTGTCGGGCCTGCGTGTTAACTGGGCTAAATCCATAATTTTCCCAATCACCCCAGCCACGGTATCTTTTAAATCGGACTATCCGCTGCAGTGGACCACTGAAGCGATCCAATACCTCGATATCCATCTACATACGAATTTGGAGATTGTGCTTAGAGAGAACTACGGCACCACAGTCATCAAACTGGAGGATGATGTGGAGACTTGGATTAGGTTACCACTGTCTCTTCTTGGCTGAATATCTATCATGAAGATGGTGGTTCTGCCAGGATTCCTGTTTCTCTTCACAGACATCCCCATTGTTCTGCCCTGCTCCTTTTTTCAGAGAGTCAACACTTTATTGATAAAACTGGCCAGGGTGGGCAAACAAACGAGGGTGAGCTGGTGGATATTAACTTTACCATATCATTTGGGGGGGCTAGGCATGCCAGATTTAAATTTGTATTATAGAGGGGTGCAGGGCGCCCAGGCTTATTTTTGGATACATGGCTCGCCTAATATTCAGTTTCTTTGCATAGAAAAACTTTTTGCTGCTCCCCTTCCCCTGCCTGCCACATTATTTGAAACTATAGACTGCAGGACAGGAATATTGGAGACTATTAATTTGACTCGACACGCATGGCATAACATATTACAATTGCAAATAGGGGCGCTGCTATACTCCCCAGATGTGCCCATAAATTGGACTCTCTGGTTGGCCCCGTGTAGGGATAAAGGGGTTATACATGCATTGCAATTGTTGAACATATTGACAATAGGGGACCTATTTCTGGACGGCACTGTTAAATCCTGGGAATAGGTTGAAGACCCGGAGATATCTAGCAACATGCTACAGCGTTTTCAATTTCAAAGAGTGAGGAGGGCGCTCTGCGATATCTTAGGAGATGAGTTACAGGAGCCCCCAGATGTACCGGAACTGTCTTACCTAATCAGAGCTAAGTCGCCCCGCAAAATGGTCACTAACATATATTAACTTGGAATGTCCCATAGAGCAAATCATTATACTAAAGCGAGATTGGCCTGGCAACGGGATTTGCAACAGACCATAGACAAGCCATGTGGAAATATTGTTGCACTAGCACCCGGTGCATCTTCCTGCACAGCAGGCATAGACTGATTCACTTCAAGTTTATTAATAGAGTGTATTATACACCAGAAAGGCTACATAGATATGGGTTACGAGAGACCCCGGCTTGTGAGATGCAGGGCGCAATCTGCAGACTTTATAAATTTAGCATGGCAATGTATGCGTATTGGGAATCAATTTTTCAGGAACTGGGGAAAACAGTAGATACAGAGCTAGCTCCAGACCCGGTCCTGGCTCTTCTGGGATATACCAAACAATTGCCTAGAGCAGTCCATAGATTAGTGGATATGGATCTGCTCATGGCAAAACGTCGAGTTGAAATGTGCTGGCTAAGGGGCCCTTTAACTACAATACCACAATGGTCAAACAATATGCTTTTCTGCAGCCCACAAACCGAGAACGACAGCTATTTGCTCCCTCCTAGGAGTAGACCCAAGAACTTCTGGGGGCTTTACACGACTTACTTGTCCACCAAAGACTTAGACGCTGGAATTGTGACTCCTACGGACCCTGGCGGTAATATGAGGGACACAACCCCTTAGTCAGGGGTAAGCAGCACGACTCGGACGTTACCATCTCAGGAGTCGGGTAGAGACTGACCCTTTCCGCTAGGGGATACAGTTTCTTTAGTAGGCATGGAACTCGGGTCTAGTGACTACATAATTAATAGGTAACGCACCCCACCGTACATTAATATCTAAATAACCGCCCATGGCAGCACGTATAACTGGTCAATGTTTTATAGACAGCTGTTGAGCAGGTTTTATTTAAACGGTTTTGCTTTATTTTGTATTCTTTTTGCATAAAATGTGTCATCAAATTTTTAGCTCACAATCGCTACCTGCCCTTTGGGTTGTTGGCTTATTAGCTGTGTTAACTATAGATAATGACATGCTGCCGGCCCCAGGGTTGTAAGCAACTGGCTGTGTTTGATTGAGATGTATGCAATAAAAAATAAAAAAATTATAGTAAATTAATTCATAATTTTTAGAAAATATTAATAATTTGTAATTAAATTTTGCATGTTAGTTCTGTAGCAGGTTATGGGTTTATAGGGGGAAAGGTTGGGAAGTAATTAAATTGTAATTAAGTAATTATACATTTTTATTTATTGTAATTGATAATCAATTTATTTCAAATTAATTATTAATTGGTAATTAATTTGTATTAATTGATTAATTGATCATTATATTAATTGTATTAATTTTTTATTGGAGCGGGTTGTGGGCTTACAGGGTAATAGGGGGAAGTAAGTTAAGTGCAGTTAAGTAATTATTATTTTTATTGGTATTGATAAATAATTTGTTTCTAATTAATTATTAATTGGTAATGAATTTTTATTAATTGATTAATTGATAATAATATTAATTGTATTCATTTTTTATTGGAGCGGGTTGTGGGTTTATAAGTGAATAGGGTGGGAAGTAATGTAACTGTAATTAAGTAATTATTATTTTTTATTTATTGGTATTGTTAAATAATGTATTTTTAATTATTATGAATTGGTAATTAATATGTATTCATTTATTTATCGATAATTTTATTTGTATTGGTTTTTTTGGGAACCGGTTGTGGGTTTACAATGAAATAGGGTGGGAAGTAAAATAATTATAATAAATTAATTAATAATTTTTATTTTGTTGTTATTGATAATGTATTGTTTATTAATTGCTAATTCATTTTTATTAATTACTTAATTGATACATAGATTAATTGTGTTCATTTAGTTTAGGAGTGTTTTGTGTGTTTATAGGGGAATAGGGTTGAAGTAATTTTCTATAATTAAGTAATTATTTATTAATATTTATTGGTATTGATAAACAATGTATTGGTAATATTTATTTATTGATATTGATAATTACAATATTTTTAATTAATTATTAATTGGTAATACATTTTTATTAATTGATTAATTGATAATTATATTAATTGTGTTACATTTTATGTGGAGTGGGTTGTGTGTTTATTGGTGGGAAGTAGTTTAATGTTATTAAAGTAAGTAGTCATTTTAATGTATTGGTATTTATTATTAATAAATAATTATTTAATGAAAAAATATTTCATTGATAGGTATGTTATTTTTAACCCCCATTCTATCCAACACTTTCCATACTGTTACACTCTCTGGAGTGAGAATAGTAATTTTTACCCCTATACTATCCAACACTTTCTCTACTGCTGCACTCTTTGGAGTGGTAATAGTCATTTTTACGCATATGCTATCCAACACTTTCCCTACTGTTGCACTCTCTGGAGATGGAATAGTAATTTGTATCCCTACTCTATCTAACACTTTCCCTACTGTTGCACTAACTGGAGTGGGACTAGTAATTTTAACCCTTTCACTATCCAACACTTTCCCTACTTTTGCACTCTCTGGAATGGGAATAGTAATGCTTACCCCTAGGTTATAAAACACTTTCCCTATTGTTGTACTCTCTGGAGTGGCAATAATAACTTTTTACCCCTACTCTATCCAACACTTTCCCTACTATTACACTCACTGGAGCTGGAGTTGTACATTTTACCCCAACGCTATCTAACACTTTCCCTACTGTTGCTCTCTCTGGAGTTGGAATAGTAATTTTTACCCCTACACTATCCAACACTTTCTCTACTGTTGCACTCTCTGGAGTTGGAATAATAATTTTTACCCCTACTCTATCCAACACTTTCCCAGGGAATAGTCATTTTTACATATACGCTATCCAACACTTTCCCTACTGTTGCACTCTCTGGAGTGGGAATAGTGATTTTTACCACCACACTATCCAACACATTCCCTACTGTTGCTCTCTCTGGAGTGGGAATAGCAATTTTTACCCCTACGCTATCCAGCACTTTCCCTACTGTTGCACTCCTTGGAGTGGGAATAGAGATTTTTTCTCTCTGCTATCCAATATTTGTCTGTATTGTTTTAGTTAATGTTGTGTATAATTTATTTTAAAAACATTAAAAATATTGTCGTTTTTTAATTTGTTAAACATATTTTTTAGATTTTTATTTATATTATTTTTGTATGTGTATATATGTATTTATAATTTATAAAACATTTTAACAATTTATGTTATTAAAATAATTATTTATGAATATAATTAGGTAAGTATATATATTATATTTTATATGTATATGTTTAATTTATTTTAACATTATGGGGCCGATTCCGATTCGGTAAAATCCCTTACAAATAGTCGTACGGAGCATATTTCCCATACGAATCGAACCCTTAAATGTCCCCGTACGTACGATGAAGTACGATTCAGACACAAAGCAGATCTCCGTACGAATCGTACGAAAGACCATATGACTTAAAAATCCGTACGAATTGCATTAGGAACACGCAGTAGAAGACGCCCCTACGGATCGAAGCAGCATTTTCCGACCCAGCAAGTTCGATTCGTCTTTTCAACACTCCGTACAACTCTTTTTCTACGGGAGCTCAAAAAGTCCGGAAAAGCAGATTTGGACTCGAACTGCATACGAAACGGACCCCCAGGTACGGTCTGTACACCCCATCATTGCAGGGGTACGGTGGTATACCCCATGATTGCAGAGGTATGGTGAGTACACCCCATGAATGCAGGGGTACGGTGCATAGGGGTATGGTGCATAGGGGTACGGTGCGTAGGGGTACGGTGCGTACACCCCATGATTGCAGGGATTGGTGCGTACGTGATTGTGTGACTCTCTGTATGAATTGCTCATACGTGACATTTTCTGTACGAATCGCATTCTCATTCCCCGGTCCGGATCGTACTTGTCGGGTCGTACATCATGTTTAGGATTCGTACGGTTCACTGTGAGGGTCCTTGTTGTATGGATTTTCCCTTGCTTTTCGTACGGTTCGCAACGATTTGTCGTATATTTTTCAAACAAATCGTACTACGTGATTCGGACGGAATTGTACGGAAAGGGCTACGGATTCGATTTGGTCGTACGATTGGTTTACCGAATCGGAATTGGCCCCCATATGTATTAGTTATTCTTTGTAAACTTTTTTATATTTTTAACTATGTTCTTTTAATTATATGTATTATTTACTTTATTTTACATTCTTTTTTGACCATTTTTAAAAAAACGATATTTTTAATGATATTTTTGACATCAATATTTTTTCTCGATATTTTTACACTTACCATGATGTAGATAGGATGTCGATATTCTTGACTTCAATATTTTTCTCACAATATTTTTGTACCCTGATATTTTTATAATCGACTAGAAGCCCGGCCCGGGGCTAGGTTTGGGGTACAGGGGTATTTTTAAGGTTCAGGGGTAGGTTTGGGTTTTGAGGTACAGGGGTATTTATAGGGTTCAGGGCTAGGTTTGGGTTTTGGGTTACAGGGGTATTTTTAGGGTTTAGGGATAGGTTTGGGTTTTGGGGTACAGGGTATATTTATAGGGTTAAGATGGTTTAGTTTTTAAGGGTGTTGGGGTATTTTAAGGAGTAAGAGTGGGTTATGATTATGGGGTGCAGGGGTATTTAAAGGGAGCAGGGTGGACACCCGGAGCAGGACTGTACAAAACCTGGGAAGAAAAAACAATGAAATATTGGGCACAAAGCTCGCTTTTTTTCCGTAATCCCACGCCCCGCACACGCCCACGCCCCCAGCACACCCCCACAGGACGTTGTCCGGGTATGAATTGCTGCAAGCCCTTAGTATATTGTTTTGTGGGATTTCGTTTTGATAGCATTTCTTATCTGTGACAGGCCTGTGAAACGCTCTGATTCACAGTGCACTGCTGATGCACTTAAGAGTGCGCGTAAATGTAAATGTATAGGCATTTATATAGCGCACTACTTACCCGGAGGGTCCCAAGGCGCTTCGACCGCTGCGAAACCCTTCCTGGCTTCCCTGAGAGATGGTCCCTTAATGGGTATCTCCAGGGTGAGACCAGGCATCCCCGGCGGTCTGGTGGGGCCGTTAGTGAAGATGAGGCAAGCTAATGCCCAGAGTTGCCGAGTGTGATTGCTGATCAGAGTGGGCACCGAGGCGAGAGAATTATCGAGTCCGCTGACCCTGGTCCAGAAACCTGCTGCGCCGGGAATCGAACCCTGGTCCCAGGCCGTCCTCTGCTCTCGGGTCTGCCGCCTCTAACCAGTGAGCCACACTACTGAACTCGAGTTTCCCTACTGTATTTTTCCTTGCAATATTATATAGCGCGAACTCGACAACATGGCATGAGCACAATTTACATTACAGAGGAACACATTCATTTGTGGTAGGCACGGGGAGACAATGCAATTTGCCTGGAATCACAGCTGATTCGGAGATTCGAACGTAGCTCCCCAGCTCTAAAGTTCGCAATTCTAGAACTTGTGGCGGGAGGTGTGTGTAGAAGTGTATGTCGGCGCTCGCCATCAATGAGAGAGACCTGTGCATTTTTCCAATCGGTGGTAAAAAAATATGAGTATGTTGCTGGTGATGTGGGCCGCCGTGCCACCAATGTACTTACTGGGGGAGGGTAAACACCCATTATTCCGCAACTTTACTTCCGCATAACATCACTCCGCATACTTTCATTACGAAAGTACCATGACTCCCCAATGCCATTATAACGCATGGCATTACATTTTATATGCTTTTACCACGCATACATTTACAACGAAATTCGTTGTAAATGCATGAATGGTAAAAGCATGTATTTTTTTATGTTTGGATAAGGTAAGTATGGGTATAGGGGTATATGTTTTGGGGTACTGAGGTATATGTTTTGGGGTGTTTGGGTATTTTAAGGGTTCAAATAGTTTTGGGTTATGGGGTACAGGGGTAGTTTTAGGGTTTAGGGATAGGTATGGGTTTTGGGGTACACTGGTATTTTCAGGGTGCAGGGCTAGGTTTGGGTTTTGGGGTATAGGGGTATTTTCTAGGGTTCAGGGGTAGCTTTGGGTTTTGGGGTACAGGGGTATTTTTAGGGTTCAGGGCTAGGTTTGGGTTTTGGGGTACAGGGGTATTTTAGGGTTCAGGGGTAGGTTTCAGTTTTGGGGTACAGGGTTATTTTTATGGTTCAGGGCTAGGTTTGGGTTTTGAGGTACAGGGGTATTTTTAGGGTTCAGGGGTAGGTTTGGGTTTTGGGGTACAGGGGTAGTTTAAGGGTTATGGGGTAGGTTTGGGTTTTGAGGTACAGGGGTATTTATAGGGTTCAGGGCTAGGTTTGGGTTTTGGGTTACAGGGGAATTTTTAGGGTTTAGGGATAGGTTTGGGTTTTGGGGTACAGGGTATATTTATAGGGTTAAGATGGTTTAGTGTTTAAGGGTGTTGGGGTATTTTAAGGAGTAAGGGTGGGTTATGATTATGGGGTGCAGGGGTATTTAAAGGGAGCAGGGTGGACACCCGGAGCAGGAATGTACAGAACCTGGGAAGAAAAAACAATGAAATATTGGGCACAAAGCTCGCTTTTTTTTCCGTAATCCCGCGCCCCGCACACGCCCACGCCCCCAGCACACGCCCACAGCACACGATATGAGACATGGCATGAAGGGCAGAACGTACCACACGCCCCCAGCATTTGTCAGGCCCCCAGCACACGCCCACAGCACAACGCAGACACACCCACAAGGAACTACTTTGCTGGCACGGTTATTTCACCTTTTAAATGTAAATGATGGGCGTCTGCATAGCCTATGTCCTTCTGCTGCAACTGCCCTTTCCAACGCTGTATTGGGTGTTGTGATTGGTGCTGTGGTTCCTGAGATTACCCACCTCAAAGGTTTGGGCTCTCTCTTTATTATATTAGTATAGATATTTTGTCAGTGATTCATCATATGGGAGATAGTAGTCCTTTTACGTTTCAAGAATCCTCATTCATAATGTATGAGATTTCGAACTTGGTAAAACCTGCATTCTGAATGTAGTGTCGTAGCTAGGTAAAAGGTCAGTCCCTGTAAACCGTTATAAGTGTAAAGTAGGGAATGATATAGGTTAAAGGTTATGATGTTACCTGGGCCTATATCAGGGTACCTATATAGAATATAACACATACTCCTCTGCCGAATGGACAACATAGTCAAATTCTAAACATACTGCTAGGATGACTAGATACTTGCACGCAAATAGTTAAAAAACATTAGTTTCTTGTTTTGCTAAAAACAATGTTTAAAAGTTCTGAAAAATCTTTAAAAAGGTGAAATGGAAATTGGCACTCAAGCCACAGCTCTACTATGTCTGTAGATACAGTTTGAACTTCTACAAGCATGTTGAAAGCCATGCATGCCCAAAAAGAATGTCAATTTTATTTTGGAGTTCCAATTTTAGTTTGCTTTTTTAAAAAGCCAAATTTCTCCCAGCACATGACGGGCCAAATGGGTGAAATGTTTATGTATCCTGGCTGGTGGACGCAACATTATCGTTGCCTGCCTCCGCAGATGACAGTCATTGCAACACCTCACAGATTATGTCAATTGAACACAGATGATCTTTCGTACTATCCACAGCCCATGCTGGGGCAGCCTGTGTGCCATCCAAGGCCTGGGTGTCAGAGGAGCAGCTGATGTCCATACCAACATGAGCCGATACTACCTGTGGTGGCTCTAGGAATGCCGCCATCAACATCAGAATACGCTGGGGACACTGCAGAACATGGGCCGTTATCGGGTCCAGTTAAGCATCAACATCCGGTCGCGCACATAATGGGAGTGTCAGACAGAGATCCACATGCATTCTTCTCCGCAAAACAGGCATCGGAAGGCAGGTAAAATGCAGTCCATCCAGACTGGTCTAAATGACAGGAACCAAGACGCACTTAGTTCTCTGAGTCGAGGTGTGCCTAGATGTTGTTCCCTGCTATCACGGTATTGTCGCTCCAGGAGTACTGTTTCCATCTCCTTCGTGACTGGGATGTCCATTGTGTAGCAGAAAAAATAACAATCAGGATACCTGCTATTAGAAAGAGGATCAGCGGCAGTCCTCCAAATAGGTTTCCAAATACGGAGTTTAGAAAGTTTGGTATAACTCCGAGGTTCATCTGAAAAGTCCTTCATAGTCCAGAACCTATGGTCTTAAATAGGTGGACGATGCCTTTCATATCAGAAATGTTAAAGATACAATTTACCATTTCTACGAAATGGAAGGGGCAATTCATACGTATGAGTGCCTGTATCTCTGCTGAAGACCTTGCGATCTTGAGATCAAAAGTCTCTTGAGCAGAGGTTAAGGGCACGGACTTCTGTAAAAGCATGGCTTTCATCCTGTTCAAAGCATCAAACCGTATAAATGAAACATTTAGCGAAGGCCATATCATCGCCTCCCTGACTGTATGTGTTGGTGGAAACAATACTTGCATACAGCAATTAACCCTGGAATTGACGGTCACCAGATATGAGATGCCTGGAAGCATCCCACAGCAACCTTGGTCATTCAGCATCAAGTAACTCTCATTCAAAAGTAGCCTGAACACTGGAGTGATCACGGCTGAAGTGACAGGATAAGTTCACTACTGAACCGTTACAGGCCCCATGCAGCATTGTATCCTGACATATGAGTGATCCACTTAAAGTGTTCTCACAGTTTGTACCGCTTAAAAACACTTCTCTATCTCCACTCCTGCATCAAATTCTGTACAGTAATTCCTAAGATTCCTTGATGAATTCCTTATCCATTTCTTCATCTCTGCCTGCTTGCTTTTGTTCTAGGCAATATTGAAATTGGAAAGTGGTGACCGGTAGAGTTACGTGGCCATGGATTAACCATTTTGTGGGCGGAGACTCTGCCACTGTAAAAGGTTATCTGCCCAGTTTTTCAATACGCAGCATTGTATATTTTGCTCTTCTTTGTGTCATTTCTATCTGTTTTTCTGTTAGATTGTATGAAGAAAACAGAGATGTACCGTTGATAAAATGCCAAATGCCAAGGCACATAGCCTTCACACAAAGATTGCAGTGTCCAGTTCAATAACATAATAGAACACAATTGTGATTGTCTGAGCTGTAAATTGGGCAAATTGCGTTCTGATATCTCTATTGCAGAAAATCAGTGGTGGCTGGTGACATTTGAAAGTGGTGAGGCGTAAAACAATTGTCGTACTGTACTGCGGCGAGTGAGCGCAGCAAGTAAACCCAAAGCACCTACGTGGGGTGTTGAAAAAAGAGTGGGAAAAGGGTGCCTTTTTAAGCAAATTTGAAAAAGAGGTGGCAACCAAGATACAATGCCCATGATGGTGTGGGTCTCTGATGTATGATGCAACCATTTCTCTGCCTTGTGACTCTCTCACCATCACATTTCCTTTCTCGCCCACTTTCCTTTCTACCCCTATTTGCCACAGTTGCCTTCTTTACCTTTGTAGCTCCTTTTTGGGTTATCACTCTCTACTCTCTGTCTCTCAAACTCGTGTCCCGCTGTGCTTAGAGGCGCTTCCTTTCTATGCAGTGAGCGATCGGATTCCACTCACACGCTCGCTTCCTCTGTTCTTTTCAAATCTTTATTATCCTGACTCATTCAGTGTATATACCCATAAAATACTGCTGTATCCTGGCTGCACACATTAGTGTATATCCATGTAATACTGCTCTACCCTGGCTGCACACATTAGTGTATACCCGTTTAATACTGCTGTACCCTGGCTGCACACATTAGTGTGAATCTGTGTAATACTGCTGTACCCCGGCCCTGTCCACTCATTAGTGCCCTCTAATAGTGAACTTCCACTTCCACAACGCGCTTCCTGCCATGCTGGCATTGTCAGGGCCCCTCTGGGGTTCTGACCCCTTAGGGCCTGCTAGAAAGGAGGCCGAGTGCTCGGAGTGCAGGAAGGCGCTTCTTCCATTAACAGGATCCTGTCTGCAGGGGATTAATTCCAGCCCAGACCAGCTTTGAAGTCCGTTCTGAGGGTTGTTTATGTAAGGGGGTCTCTCCCTCTCAATGGGTAGTCAGTATCCGCCTTTCATCCTGCCCCATCTGCTCTTACCACGGCCGGACTATTCACTTGTGTGTAAATTATGGGCCAACAGCTGGAATACAGTCAGTCTAATCCCTTATTATACACAACTGGGACGTTGCTCAGATGCACAGTGTTCAAGGCAAAGACAGCCAGGATTTAAATGGCAAGCTTTTATGCGGCATATGACTGTTAGATGGTCAATTAAATCTGTGGCGCTAAATCAGACTCGCCACGTTTGATCATAAAGTTAAAAAAAATATGGAATTGTTTGGAAAGTGCAATGAGTGAAGGAATCTATAATTCTGGCAAAGAAACTGTCTGTTTGCACAAGTGCTAGCCATGTGAGAATATGTGAAGGGTGGCACTCCTCTTGTGTGAGGGGGGCGGGGGTGCCTGCGAGAGTAGGGGGCCAGAAAGGCGAGCGCTGCATGAAACATCATAGAAAGGAAAAGCAGGCGGCATGACGGGTGGGTGGGGGACATCGCATAGGGGGTTTGCATGCCGTGGGGATAGGGGGAGGCGGGATGCCACATAGGGGTCTGGCTATATAGCTTAACTGGATGAGATTAACTAAATGAGAAACATTAATCCTCCCACCCAAGACAATGGAGGGCATTTGGCATGGGGCATCTGATAACGTGCACTAGTTCTGTTGAATACACTCCTATTCGGCTGCATCAGTGTCTGCCAATTTGCTGAATTTACCTGGACCAAAGTTACTATGGTACATTTGAGCAAGGAATGTACCAACTACTTATGAACAATGGCGTACCACTTGTGGAGTGGTGTGGCTCACTGGTTAGAGGCGGCAGACCCGAAAGCTGAGAACGGCCTGGGACCAGGGTTCAATTCCTGACGCGGGTGGGTCGTGGACCAGGGTCAGCGGACTCAATAATTCTTGCCTCGGTGCCTACTCTAACCAGGGATCACACTGGCAACTCTGGGAATTAGCTTGCCTCATCTCTACAATGGCCCCCTCACCTTGGAGATATCCAGTAGGGACCATCTCACAGGGATAGCCAGGATGTGTTCCCCAGCGGTCTACAGCGCCACGACGCCTCAGGGCAGCAGTGTGCTTTACAAGACATTTACATTTTACATTTACCTCCTGGCAACCAATGAATTAAGTATTACATACATCTGAATCACCCTCACAATAGTAAGATACTCGTATTTACACATGCCTCACTAACAGAACACTATGAAGTCACCATACAATGGCATGGTATTGCAACATATAATTCTGATATTTATGAATAAATCAATGTACAAATATATCAATAAACAAATATGTAATCAAACAAAACAATGTTGCAGAACTATAGCAGCTTTTTTTATTAGTTATAAAATTAAAAGAAACATTTTAAGAGCCCTCTCCAGTTACCCACGTTTACGCGTGAGTAGTTCATCCTGATCATTTTTAACTTAGCAGGAGGAGATTTGTAATTGTGTTTAACTCATTATAAACCCAGAACGACACATCCCACAAATCAAAGATTTTTTTTCGGCTGGCTGAACTACCCAGGAATGGGAACAGGGAAAGTCGAGGTCTCTGTTTTAGAGGTTTGAAACAACGCGTTGAAAGTCTAGTATGACTTGATCATCGTAATCACTTACATCTCTCAGTCACAACACGTGGTAATTCGAGTTGAACCTGTGCATCGATTCGGGCACTTATATAGATACGGGCAACATGCATTTGTAGCTTGAATTTTGCTAGGGTTCAAAGACCGATGGCCTCACTGATTGCACACGTGGGATTAAGTTGGCTTGCTTCAGTGCTTTGTGTCAAGGAATTATCCCTTTTCAGATACACGGGTTTAAAAAATCAAATAAAACTTACCATTCCGCGTTTTCCTGCTGCTGCAGCTCTCCGACTCTTCAGGAAGCTGCCACCCAGAGGCAGCCTACCTCCCCTTCGCCAATCACAACGCTGCAATGGCAGCATTGTGATTGGTGAGGTGCAGCGGAGAGCGCCCCAGCCGGGAGCCAAATAAGAGGCCCTTTTCTCTATATAGGCTGCATGCAGCCTACATAGAGAAAAGGTAGAGTGTTCATGACTGCTTTGGTCGGCCTGGGGCCGACCAAAGCAGTCAGGGCCCACAACACTGGGCAAGCAACTCCCCCTACCCTCGAGCAGGACCGCCCACCACCACCCACAACCAGGCACTCCAGGCACTTCAGCTTTCTTGCAGTGCGAGAAGCAGAAACATAAAATTGTAGTTTCACCATTTTATGTTTCTGCTTATCACACTGTGAGAAAGCAGTGGGGAGACGCCCCTATGAAGGAGCCTCCACTGCAGAAGATACAATGTTGCCCAGTGAATACATCCTGGAGGTTAATGTTGTTAAACCATTATCAACCACAGCTAGAGCTTTCTCTAGGTTTATATGATCTATTTCACGTAATCTCTCTGCAGCCTATTGTTGGGATATTTTTCCAGATTGTAATATAGACAGCATAATAGAAACGTTTTTGATGCGGCTTTCTAGGACCTAATAAAAAATCCTGTACATCCGCATCGTTTGTTAGTAAGGATAACTGTTGTTTCACCTGTGACAGTGTCAAGATTTTTAGCCAATCGAGGCATAACTTCCCAACACTGTATGATGTCACTATCCCAGGATGTTCTCTCTGTACATAGCGTGGATCTGGCCTTTGGATATTAAAACCTTTGGTTTTACTCATGAATCGTTCCTGACATCTTTTGGTGTCTGTGGGCAAAACCAACCAACCCTTCCAATCGGGGTCTGATCTATTGTATTGCACAATTTCATCTAACGTAATCCCTTCTTGTGATGGATGTTATGTTACCCTCGGTTTGTGATGGTGTGGGCATCCAAGGTGTATTCAAGTCTTTGTTCTTGGCTTTTCCAAGACAAGACGTTTGTTGAACTGTGTTATTCAAAAACATGCTTTGCTGAGGAATGAGGCATGCTCTAACATACCGATTTAAAGTCTATCGTGTCATTCCATAAGTTAAAAACTTGTTCGGACAATTGGGCAATAAAGGAAACAGAATAAATATGTTTGGTGTTTGTCAACATATTTTTCTGCGCTGGTGTTGGTGCAACCTTATAATATTATGAGGCTGGGTCTGACGTGTTAAACCCTGAAAAATATGGAAACTTCTGTACAAATGTCTTTGAACAGCTTCTCAGTGGTGTAGGGCAATGTTCCCATTGGTGGAAAGTAAAAACATTTCTTGGATTAGCAGATTTATGCAAAAATGGATGACCATAATATTGATAGCAATACATTGTTTTAAAGTCTAATGTGTCTTCCAACATTTCACTATTAGATAAGGCAGCAGATTTTTCTAAATAAGAAAACATATTATTTACAGTTTCATAATCCCAATCATCGGAAAATGTAATGGAGGTAATGATATCCATCAATGATATTTTAAATAGATGTGGAAGTTTTAAAAGTTCAGCCAGACCAAATATATCATAATCAATCTTGTCCCATACTATACCATCAGGTATGGGAACTGCTGTAATGTTCACTGACAACAAGTCTCTTTGGGGCATATTACCAAGGGCTAGTATCACCTCTTTCTCTGCGAATTGTGCCGAGAAAGTGGCGATACAGCTAGAGCCCTATTACTAAGGGCACTTTAAAGCCTGGGCCGAGCCCACTTTGCATGTCGGCGATAAAAATCGCTAATGACATGCAAAGTGGGCGTTCCCACGTCCAACCACATGTACAATGTGGTTGGAGGTGGGAACACCCTATTACCAAGGCAGGCGTTGGGAGACAAAAACCTGTGATAAACTCATTTATCGCAGGTCTCCCAACGCCTGCTCCGACCAGACGTTAGGCATTGTTAACATGGGGGTGTGGATCATAAAGCTGAATCCACCCCCCCATATTATCAAGACCCACATTAGCGCATGAAAACAACGTTTGTTTTCATGCGCTAATGTGCCATATCGCCGACTATCGCCGGATTTATAATCGCCTGCCTGATGCGCATTGATAATTGCGCGCTAATTAGGCGATTAAATCCGGCGATAGCCGGCGATACGGAGATGTGTGTTGTGTGCGTTTTGCAACGCACACCTCGGTAATATGCCCCTTTGTTCTCGATGTGATGATAGGTGAGGTTTTAGAATCAGAGTAACTATTCGAGCTGCAGAGCTTTGCAGAATGTAAGTTCCGTTAATAAGCATACTAAACACAGTTACTAAGCCTATCCCAAAAAGAAACAAAAGTATCCCATTAGGTACCCAGAGTTCTATCCAAGGTAATACCAGATAAGTCTTTTTATGAAAGTTCAGAAAACCTTTAATTTGTTGGTTGTGTGTTTCTTGGGCTGGCATCATTTCAGGTTCGCTTAGATCCAAAGAAAACGTATGAAAGTCTATTAAGTAGCCTGATGCAGCTCGATCAATTTTTAGTATTTCCGCAGGTCTTATGGAAATTGTAGCTTGCTCTTGTTGAGGCATGTTGATGTAGATATCTGTGTCTGGTCGAATTGAAATTTGTCTTTCATTTTGGTTTTGAATTTGAACTTCAGTTTCAAGAGGAACTAGCTCCATGGCATTGTTGCATAATTCATCATTCCATGCAGGTGACTCTTCAGATGTGATGAGTCTTTCTGTTTGAACTTCTTGTATGGTAGCTAGTGGAGGGAGTTGGTTACTCCGGAGTCCACGTGGCCTACTACTTAGTATTGATCACATAGTTAGGTCAAGTGAGACAAATCTCTTTTTCCTTTTTACCGCAAGATGTGGCAGAAGTACAGTTCTTGTTCCTTCAACTGCCAGGAGAGGTACAGGCTTTCTGTATGATGGCACAAATTATTTTTGTCCGCTATTGTTACTCTGACCAGGTCCCCGATTTTAGGGACCCAGACAGGTCTTGCTGTGACTGACTTAACTTCCCCAGTGGCGGTCCGCTTTACCTGGACATTGCTTTGTAGTGCCCTGTATTCATTCAGATCCTGTAAAACAGCCAAACGTTTATGGATATCAAAAGGTTTTTCATCCGCCACTGTGCCATCACAATCAAGATCATCCCAAATAGGACCTCATAAGGAGTGACACCCCCAAGAGGACTTCTTGGCATGTTGTTCAATGCTCTTTGTACTCCATATAAATGTTTGACCTCTAACTACCACCCAAACCTAATACTCTAGCTGCTAAAGATTGCTTTAAGTCCTGGTTTTTCCTCTCCACAACCAAATTTCCCTCTGGATGGTAGAGAGAGGAGTACCACAACGCTACAACCAAGCCTCCCATGGCTTCCTTGTAAGCCAAAGAGCTAAAAGCGGGGCCACGGTCAGAATGTAATGTGCCAATTGCGTATGCCCTTTAAAGACTCGCACATTTTTAATAACAGTTCAAGTGTCAGCTGAGCCCTGGGGCCACACCCATAGGAATCTAGAGCAGGAATCCGCTGCAACCATGATATGCCCCATCTGTTTGTAAGGGGCCGCAGTGGGCCAAATAAACAGACACAAGTGGTTTCTCTGATATTAATAACGGTGTCTGTGCTGGACGAATGTTACGGTGGAGCCTTTCATCTGCTGACAGAGACAGCATTTTAAGACAAAGTCCTTAGTCTGCCTTGTTAATCCTGGCCACCAGTACCGTTGTTTCAGTAGGGAAACAGTTGCCGTAACTCCTGCGTGTGAGAACCTATACCCTAGTGTGCTTCTAGAATTAAACCTAACCTGCAATCCACATTTGGTATTACTCTATCCCCCACTACAGGAACCTGAGCAAATGGAATGTTATTTGCATCTAACTTGTAGGAGTACTTAAGTGGAAATATTTTTGGTACTGCTGATTTATTGCCTGTAGCATTAATCGCAACCATAATCTCACTATCTATTCTCATTTTTGAACAAGTAATTACAACTACGAAACCGTGCATACAGCCCCCTTTGCAGCTTTGGCAGCCAATAAATTCCCTTCAACATGAACGCCATCATGCTATTGACTCAGCGTGTGTATCACATGAGCCCTTGTTTTTTTATTTTTCAACTCCACCACCTCCTCCCATTGTTAATTGTGCCACATTTTTCATCCTTGAACCCATTTTGTCCCCAGTGATGTAAGTATTCATTGTAAGACTGTACACAGTAAAAGGAATCACACACAATTAGCATGGGGAATTCTCGATCCGAATTTACCAGTGCCAGTAACAGGGCTTTTAATTCTGTCACCAGTGCCTTGCAGTCTCCTAGAGACTGAGGGGCATATTATCAAGGGGGTTTATCTCCGCTTTTTTGGCTTTAAAAGCCAAGAAAGCGGAGATAAAATTATCTCCCTATTACCTAGCTGTCGCTAACACCGGTTAGCGACAGCTAGTAGGAGATAGCGACCATCTTGGGCCCCACTTTGCATGTCAGTGATATTTATCACTAATGACATGCAAAGTGGGCGTGCAAAGATGTTAGCGACTGAAAACAGTCGCTAACATCGCTATCTCCTATTCCCAACTTTTGGAGACATTCGCGCTATGCGCGAATATCTCCAAAAACTAACACCTGCCCTGAGCAGTTCTTAGCCATGTTATCCAATGGGAGGTGGATAACATGGCTAAGAGCATTAGCTCTGTAATGCATGAATATCGCTGACTTTTCAGCGATATTCATGCATTGCGGCCGATTTTTATCGCATTTGCGATAAACCTTGGTAATACCAAGGTTTATTTGCGATAAAAATTGCCGCAGCTCAGCGGTAAATTTTTGTCACTAACCAAGCAATAGCGATAATTATCGCTATTGCTTGGTAATATGCCCCTGAGTTTTTGTACAACTCGGATGAAATTTTCCATTCGGCATGCATCCTTAAATGATTGCGCATGCAGCGCTGTATTGCTGTTTACTCCAAATGGCCGACTGAGCAGATCCGTCAGTGCAAATTATATATTCATACTGATCTAGAGGCATTATTTCAATAGGTAGAGGATATTCTTGTTCGTATTACAAGAATGCTTGTATTTTTAAACTTGGATCATACCTGTATTCTACATCTTTTGCAGTAAGAGGATTAGCCCATCGTATCCATCTTGGATGTAAGGTTCTGGCATGCTATTGTTACTTCTGCCGCACTGTCTAGCATCGTCAGAGCCTATTCTCCGTTCATTAGTTGAGTCATTAGAATTTTGGGCATGTCTGATCTTTAGACCTGCAACCGTCTTCTTTTTGAACTGAGGTTTTGGTTTGGCTTCATCTTCTTTATTGGAAGTATAGCCTTGAGCGTGCTGCTTGTCTCTGGACTTTGCATGCTCTTCTTGTCTGTCTGACTGTCCTTTCCTCTCTGAGTTTTTTGTTAAACCCTGAAAGGAATAAGATGAACGTGTATCAGTATCCTGATACTTGTCAGGCTTCCTAATATTGTCCCTATTCCTAAGGTTATAGCTCCTTTTGAAGGCTCCTGTGCAGGAGAACTCCCTCTGGATTGAGATCTGGTTTCTTTATAATTCGTTTTTTGTTATTGTCCCACTTCTTTTTAGAAGAAGCAAGTCCCTGCTTAAAGGTGTCCTTCTTGGGACTACTCATTAGTTGTGGTTTTAATGGTTTCCCACCCAAACTGTCTCTGCCTAACTCTGCATAAGCAGTTTCAATTATTTTAGGTAATTCACGCTCCAGTTGTAAAGGACTGACCTCCCTTAAGCGTTGACGGATTGCCACTGTTGCTGCTTCCCCTTTAATATATGCTAATATTATAGGTGATACCTGGGTATAATTACCTAGTAATTTCATCCCTAAGTTCAGTGCAGGTTCTGCTCGGTACTCATTTTGTATTTGTCTTAATGCATCTCGTATCACTGCTAATGACGGAATACCATGTGTTCTGGTATATATTGCAGCAAAAACTGTATGCCAAGAGTTACTATCCTCTATCTGTGGTGTTATACCCATGGGCAAGTAGATTGTCAGCATGCTGTGTTTTTCATAAGGGCTAGTATTCGGGAATACTGCTTCTAGCTGTGTTATTTTCGGAGCTACCCAGAATGGCATTTGTTCACGTTTTGCAGGCACTTTACACATTACTGCGTGCAAAGTTTGTGGTGTGATTTTAGTTCCTGTATTATGAACTATAGATGTGTTTTTGTAGCTGTTGATGGCTGGACTGTGAGTGTCCTCATGACAAACTGTGTCATGTTTCTGTAAATTTTTATTAACTCTTTGTGAAGTATAAGTAAGTCTCCTCCCGGCATTGTTTCAATATCAGGATGTGGTGTGTAGGCTGCTAATATTGGCCATGTAGCTCCTTCTCTTCCGAGCGGCCGTGTCCTGCTTTATTCCTTGTATGGGGGAGGGCGCCTTTAAATCAGTATAAATGTTCCTGGTGAGTTAGTGGAAATTCAATCTCCCCATTGGGACAATATTGGTCCGGTATTCCGCTTTCTCTATAGAAGTGAAATGTTTTTGTTCTTGCATTTGCAACCGGGAATGTAACCCATGAATAGAATACCTCCGTTCTATGTGATTCATGTGCCTCAATCACGAAAGCTACAGGTCCACCCCTGGATGATAGACTGTGTGCACCTAGTTTTATGGTAACGGCGTTCCTAACATTTCCTTCAATGGGAATTGCATCAGCATCTTCTTCTTCTGCTGAGAGATGCAGTTCTTCCACATTTCTATCCACGATTTCAGTTTCTTCAGTCATTGTTTTAGAGAAGAAGAGCTTTTCAAGGGAACTAAGATAAGGTGTTTTGCACAGTTTAGGAACAATGTGTCCTTCAAATTTGATTGACCAAGAGCCAATAAATAGGATTTTTTACCTACTCAGCTGTGGCGGAGTTTGTGCCCACCCACTCCAGACGTCTCTAGAGGATTGTGAGTAGGGGTCTCTGAGACTAGCATGACTGAACTACTCAGATTCTACTGTTAAATAAGTACCCAACCAAATTTGGTGGTGCCATGTCATGTAGTTCCTATAAAACCTTATACATGATCTGCGTGTTTGGACAGAATACACTGTAGGATTGGTGTCAGACTGATTCTGAACACCCCCCCCGGGTGTGTTGGCCTTTTGTACCAACTAGCTCACACTGCCACTAGAATATCCTCTTACCAAGGAGAGAATAGTTCTTGCAAACCATCGAACATGACAACCCTGATCCCTCAGGACCGTGGAAACAATATCCTACTTTTCGCTCAATCACTCGTGCTTACTTAGTCTGTCTTAGAGAGATAAACAGAATAAACAGGCTGGGCATTTTCAATAAGTATTTATTGAACAGTTTTTATTCTGTTGTAAAATAGATGACCTGTAACAACCGTTAGACAGTAAAAGATATAAATGATTAGTGTAATATAAAATTAAATGGATGGTAATGTTCAACCATTTTGCGATGATCATGGATACGTACGAGTATATAAAATACATGACAATAAAAAGATGCATACTCCTACTGTTGTATGTCGATTTAGATTCTGTATGCATGTCCCGATTCATGCCCTTATATAGGTACATTTCACATTGCCCGTATATAGGCATAGATATCCAGTCCTTATTTAGGCATAACGACCCCGACCCCGCCACCGCCAACGACCCCGCCACCGCCAAAGCCAGCTTGCAGGACGGAATGAAAGATATAGCGGAATGGATGAAGCTCAGCCGTCTGAAACTGAACTCAGACAAGACGGAAGTCCTCATCCTCGGCCATCCATCTCCGCCTGGGACGACTCCTGGTGGCCCCCGGCTTTGGGCACCCCCTCCAAGCCCACAAACCACGCATGCAACCTGGGCTTCATCCTTGACTCCTCCCTCACGATGACCAAGCAAGTCAACGCAGTTACATCCTCCTGCTTTAACACCCACCGCATGCTCCGTAAGATCTTCTGCTGGATCCCCACCAGAACCAGGAAGACGGTTACCCAGGCCCTCGTCACCAGCCACCTGGACTACGGGAACGCCATCTACGCTGGGACCACTGTCAAACTACAGAAAAGACGCCAGCGCATACAGAACGCATCTGCACGTCTCGTCCTGGACATCCCCGACACAGCAACATCTCCGCCCACCTGAAGGACCTGCACTGGCTCCCCGTCAGCAAGAGGATCACATTCAGACTCCTCACCCACACTCACAAAGCTCTCCACAACCTGGGCCCCGAATACCTCAACAACCGCCTCACGTTCTACACGCATACCTGCCAGCTCTGCTCCGCCAGCCTCGCCCTCGCTATCGTCCCACAGATCCGCAGATCCACCACCGGAGGAAGATCCTTCACCTACCTAGCGGCCAAGACTTTGAACACCCTCCCCACCCACCTACGACTAACCCAGGACCTCCCCCCCCCCCCTCTCCCAGCGCCTTGCGACCCTCGCGGGTGAGTAGCGCGCTCTATAAATGTTCTGATTGATTGATTGATTGATAGTCCATGCTACCCAAATACAGGCATCGCTACTTCCATCCGTTCATCTACGTCACAACGAGTTCTTGGAAAACCAGTCTCCTAAGCCTTTAGGGACTTCCCCTTGCTTGTATATTGATTTCTCCATGAACTCATTTATTATGCATGAACATCTATTCCTTAGGGGTTCATTCATGACGTTCATATGCCCGACTTTACTTTACTTCAATACTGGCATTCCTAAACACCTTCAAGGTATAAATATACCTTCACTTGCTATGGCAAAGCACGGTGTGGTTTGGTGCAGTTCGCCTACCAACTTGCACGACGCAGCTCGCCACAGCAAGTCCCGAAGGACACCCCAGCTGATGCACTGACTAGACGCTGTCCTCCTCCTGCCAAGAATCCAGGTCCAGGGTTTCTGACTCACTTTGCGGGGTGTTGGGATATCGAGTCCCAAGAAAGAGATATCAACCTCTCTCATTTTAAGGTATGGAGCTGATTAGAACCTAGAGAAAAACATTTGGCAATTCTTGGCAAAACTAAACCTATGCTAAACCAGCACCTACTTCTTCCCTCGTACTAGACCTAGGTTAGGTACACTGGGGTAGGCGTATTTTAGAAGCACCAGTCGAGTATTTTAGCCTGTGTTATTTATGTATGTATTTTTATATATGTCATAGCAACAGACACTGCTATTACAGTATTATTTTAAATTACTGTTTATGCTGTACACATTATACTTCGCATTCTGTCTAACGATTGTAGCAGTTCATATCTCTTGCATGAGAAAGAAGACTGTTCAATAAACCCCCTTTATTGAAACACCTGTCTCTCTATTTCTTTGCAACTCTGTAGAAACGAAGCATGAACAATTGACTGAGTGTAATAGTTATCTATTGTTTCCACGACTCTGAAGATATTGTTCCGGTTCTAGGGGAAACAAAGTTGTCATGTTTATGCGGTTGTCAGAGACTAATCCCTTCTGTTTATTCGAGAAAGTAGTGACTTCTGAGTTAGCTGGCAAACCCACAATTAAGTTTAATATACTCGATAGAGACATACTGACCTCAGTCCTATGTCAAATCTATAGTGTATATTATTCCAATGCGCAGAGCCTATTGGGAATATAGGAACTACACTACATTACGATGCCTCCCTAACTAGATGCACCTAAGTGTACCTAGCATGTGTGTAGGTTTTGAGCCAAGAATCCCTCTAGGGTAAAGTCAACCTGATTATCTTGATTGAGAGACTGTGGGACCCCGTCCTGGTCTCGAGTGGGACACCCCGCGAGGGCTGTTAGACCCCGCGAGGGCTGTTAGACCACGGCGAGCTGAGACACCTCAGCGTCTCTGGTCAGTGTGTTGGTCTGGAAGTCCTGGTCTCCTCTTGCCTATTTTAGCAAGATTTGTTGTATATATACCCATAACTCTCCCCAGGGGTCCTACCTCACTGTATTACTGTGCTAGACTTAGGATGATGTCGGGCATGAACTTTATACAAAGATATTATACAGGAGATGGTAGTCCTGCTGCACTTCCAATAATCCTCATGCATAATGTATGAGATTTTAAAATAGGGAAAATCCATGTTCTGAATGCGGTGTCGTATCTAGATAAAAGGTCAGTCCTATAAACCGTTATAAGTGTTATGTAGGGAAGGATATAGGTAAAGGGTTACGATGTCTCCTGGGCATATATCAGGGTACCTATATGTGCGCCTCCAAATTATTCAGAATGCGGCAGTACGTCTACTATTTAACATCCCCAGATGGAAGAGCGTTCGCGTTGAGCTGCGCTCGCTTCACTGGCTTCCTGTAGCACAACGCATTTTGTTTAAATCCTTGGTGTTGGCGTTTCGTGCAATTCATGACCAAGGCCCCTTGTACCTGAGAAAGAGATTCACAAAGTACACCCCGGCACGTACCCTGAGATCTGCCACTTTGTGTAAACTGTCCCTTCCCCGTTTTAAACGTGCCAGACTTGGTGGTCAGTCGCTATCTGTGGTGGTGGCTCGGGCCTGGAATGCACTCCCTCTCCATCTGCGCTCCACGCCGACAGTGGCTGCTTTCAAAAAACATCTGAAAACTCACTTATTCAAGAGTGCAGTCTAGGAGGGTCCCTCGATGTTTTGCTTCCTGCCTTTTTGTTTCCTCCCCGCGCCAGGATACTCCCCAGTAACAGAGCGCGTTACAAAATGGTTTATACTATACTATACTATACTAATATAACAAAACCACTGACTATGCCTAGATATCCCTAACAGATGTTCATGGCTAGCACACTTGTTTGGTACTTTGAAGTCTTACTGAAATGCTTGGCGTTCTAAAATCTAAAACAATGCTTGTGAAACTTGATCTAGAGGGAAGCTGACCAATGTTGTCTTAGGGATTTGAAGGGCCCCAACCAGTGATGTAATATTAGCCCCCACATCCTCCGGTACTGTGCATGGGTGGTGGTCCACTCAAGTTTTGTTACTCCACAGGCCCCCACGGGCCCCACTCAGCAAGAGATATTTTTGGGGTGGTGCCTATACAAAACAAATTAAGAAAGAATTGTATCACCCATTTCCTGTTAACTCAACCTCTCGTGACGCCAAACATACTACATAAAGGGGCTTATCACGATGATTGTAATCAGACCCTATATGTTAAACTTCAACAGGATCACACAAAAACAGTTGAAATATGTCTTACCCCGTACACCACAAATCCTTGAAATGACACTGGTATAGACAGAATCAGAGGTAGAGGCAGACAGAGATGGAGAGGGGTGATTACATACAGAAAAATAGAATAAGTACTGGTTAAAGAGAAAAGGTTCACTTTCACAGAGAGGCCCTTTGAAGATGGTGGCCTCGGGCAATTGCCCACTTAGCCCATGCCTAAAAACGTCTCAGATTAGCTGCCCCGTCTCTTGTGGGGTCTCACTATTGCAACAGAAAAAAAGCAGTCTTTGCAGCTCATCTTCCCCTCATCAAAACACCAGATCAGTACTAGACCCTGCTGTGATTCTGAGAGATGCCTTACAAGTCCCATACTTAACTCGTCAAACACTGGATGAGCAGCAACAAAATGTGGCCAATCCAATTGCAAGCAATTGTAGCATTTAGATATTAACCACAACAGATAATGTATGATATAATGGAAGTCAACAGATACCGCTAATTGTTCTCTAGTCAGTGCACTTACCTGCAATGCAGTAGCAGTTTGGCTGTTCATTTTCTATATTTTTATGTGTTAGCATAGAATGTGATGGGATTTGTTTCTCACAGAGATGCTCATATTTCTTCTTCTTGAAGATATTCGCTCGAAGTAGCATTTCGTATCCATATTCTACATCCCTGGTGGATTCTTGTGCATTTCATTTTGTAAGACCATGTTTTTTTTTTAATTCTTCACTGGGAGGAAATAGTAAGAAAATACATTTGAGCTAAATTGCAAAAGCCAGTGTTGCCAGAATAAATTGGTTCAGGAGCGAGAGATATTAATCATTACACAGAAAAAAAAAACCTTCATTTACAATGCGTTTTTTTTCTCCAGAGCAAACGTTTTCAATGCATTTTAATGAAAACTAATCTTGACCACATTTTAAACTCTTACTATTACAGTGCGGCAATCTTCTACTTCCTGCTTTGCGATTTACTTTTCATAAAAAAAAGAAAACAGTTCAGTGCAATGCTTCGTCATGGTGATGGTGGATCCTGCCGATGCTTTCGAAATGACTGCCAGCTTGGCGATCATTCCTAAATTTGAAGGGCTGCTCTCCGTCAAAAAATAAATCAGGCCGTGAATAATCTAAACTAAAATGTGTATTAAAATATTTATCATTAATTTATTTAATGAAACTATACTGTATTTACACATTAAATGATTAAGCTTGAATCAAAAGTAACAGCTTTAAAAGTTTTAATAAAAATATCTTAATAATGGAACTCACCTTAACTCCTTCGACGCTCATGACGAGCTCAGCTCGTCATGATGTACACTTAAAAGTTACTGGCGCATCCCCAGGGATGCGCCAGTTAATATGCGCCACAGTGCGCCACTGCTCCGCCACCCATGGTGTGCCGCATTTATGATGCGGCGCACCATGGTGCAAGTTAGTGAAGATGCGTGACGCATCTCTCGGCGTACGGGCGGCGCATTCCAGGAGTCATGTCGCAAGTGCGACATGACTCCTGCAATGCACAGGAGCCACCTCTTCTATGCATGGTGCGTCACCCTTACGCCTGTTTCAAGCAGGCGTAAGGAATTGACGTAGCAAGTGACTGAGTGAAATCTCATAGATTTCACTCAGCCACTTTTAGGAGGCGTTCCTGCGCAGGAACGCCCCCCCCCTCCTGCGCAGGAACTCCTCCTCATGGCGCAGGGCTTTCCAACGTGACGCATCTCCTAGATGCGTCACGTTGTAAATAGGGCACATTGTTTGCGCCGCCGTTGCGTCACATTAAGTGACGCAATTGCGGCGCAAAGAGGCGCAAGGGCCTCATAAATCTGCCCCTAAGTTTCTAAGAAGCTCACATCAGATATTATTTAAACTCAACACTGCCATCTACTGTATTTTAAGGTGATTATCAAGTTAACTTTGAAGCGATTTTTTTTCAAATGATCTTTATTTTGTCCTTTAAGACTATGCTAGTGGTAAGTGGTTTGAATAATTATATACATTATATTAAATTATTTTACAGTCATCGAGCATTTCTTCAAAAATAAGGTACATTTTTAATAAATAAATGTACATGCGGAGTAAAGCTTGTGATGTAAAGACATACGTTGTAAAAGCAGATGTGGCTGAAAAATGCTTGGAAATGTCAGTCACTCATAGTAAATTTAACATACCAGAGGTGAGCTATTAGGCAGCGTTTCCTTTATATAAACCCACCATGTTCCCTCATCAAAAACCACTAATATTGATTAACACTGTTTGAGAGAACGACAAAGTGGTGGGTTGAGTGAAGCCAGCGATCGACAACTGGACAGCCCTCACCACCAAAGACACACTTAAGACGATTAAGTCAATCCACTCAGTGGCCCCTAACGGACCCCTGCCCCCACCACATTTTTAACAGAGTCGCCGACACCATCGCACCCATGCTCTGTCACATCATCAACCGCTCCCTGGCAACCGCCTCGTGCCCCGATGACTGGAAACATCCTGAGCTCAACCCCCTCCTGAAGAAACCCTTGGCGGACCCCACCAACCTCAAAAACTACAGACCCATCTGCCTGCTCCCGTTGCCAGCGAAAGTCATTGAGAAAGCCATCAACAGCCAACTCGCCACATTCATCGAAGAGCACGACATCCTCGACTTCCCCAAATACGGCTTCAGAAAAAAACACAGTACGGAAAGCACCCTCCTCGCCGCCAACAGAAGTCATCCGCACCTTACTGGATAATGGAGATACAGCAGCCCTCATCCTCCTCGACCTCTCAGCGGCGTTTGACACAGTCTCTCACCGCACCCTAATACGCACTCCACGACGCAGGGATCCAAGACAGGGCCCTCGACTGGATCCGCTCCTTACTATCTGGCAGAACGCAGCGGGTCAGACTTCCCCTTTCCACTCGGACCCCACACCTACCACCTGCGGAGGTCCTCCCTCAGCCCTACGCTCTTCAACGTCTACATGGCACCGCTCGCCCCCATCGTCAGAACCTACAGACTCATCATTGTGTCATACGCAGTTGGCACCCAACTCATCCTCTCCCTATCCAACAAACCCAACACCGCCACACACAACTTTCGGGAAGGCATGGAAGCCGTCGCCAAATGGATGAAAAACAGCTGCCTACAACTAAACACCAGCAAAACGGAAGTACTCATCATGGGCCCAAACACCGATGCCTGGAACGACACCTGGTGGTCCCCGCCCTCTGAAGCCTGCTCACCCCCACGGCCTACGTACGCAACCTGGGAATCATCCTGGACTCAGAGCTCAAAATGGACCGCCAGATCAACTCCGTCTCGTCCTCCTGCTTCAACACCCTCTGCCTCCTACGTAAGACCTTCAAATGAATCCCCCTCAAACACAGAAGAGAGTCGCTCATGCCCTGGTCACCAGCAGGCTCGACTACAGCAGCGCACTCTATGCCAAAATAAAAAAAAACCTCACCCGCAAGTTACAGAACATCCAAAACGCAGCCGCAAGACTGGTCCTCAACCCGCCAAGACACTGCCATATCTCCCAGCACCTGCGCACACTCCACTGGCTTCCCATCGAAGCCAGAGTCACCTTCAAGATGATAACCCACACTCACAAGGCCCTCCACTACACCGGACCAGCATAACTGCACAGCCGACTCAAATTACATGCATCCCAATGGACCCTACGATCAGCCCCGCTGCCCTACGCCATGGTCCCCCGCACCAGAAAGACCAGATCGGGAGGCCGCTTGTTCTCCTTCCGTGTGGCCAGAGCCTGGACCGACCTTCCGCTCCACCTCAGACAGACAACATCGCTCCCCATCTTCGCAAAAAAACTCAAAACCTGGCTCTTCGACAGGCCTCTTCCTTGATGGACTGGAACCTGCGACCCTCCCACACCCCTCCCCAGCGCCTTGAAACCCATACGGGTGAGTAGTCGCGCTTAACAAACACCTGATTGATTGATTTATTGATGTCAGAATGTTACCAGTTTTGGGTGTTTCTAGAGGTTATAAGGAACAGCTATCCGGGAATATGTGTCTCTACTTCTTAGAACTTTGAAACAGCCTGAGGATGGATTTCATACTATACAAAGAAACGTTGGTAAAGCCACTAGGTGTGAAGTGTGTATTACATGCTGTTTGCTTTGCCAGTGCTTGTTTGTGTACTGGAGAGCAAGCATAGACAAAATAATCTGAAAAATAGAATGCCATAGAAAACAAGCATATGCTTTTGTCTGCACTTTCTTCCCAGTGCTGCTTAGGTGCCAATGCTTATTTTGTAAAAGCAAACAAACAAAAAATAATTACAATCATAAGTGCCTACAGTTTATAGTAGGTGGCTACCCACTTCTCCCACTGGCACCACCCACTGCCTACAATGGATCCACCCAATTTCTTCACTGTTTTGATTTTGAATTTGTAAAGCGTTCAATTGCCTTGAGGCACCTTGGCACTGCTTCTGTCTAAAGGTAAAGGAGTCAATTAATGAAATGCCAGGTTTTTAACGATTTCCTGAAGGAGAGGAGGTAAAGGCTTTCCTTCAGCTCCTGAGGAAGGCAGTTCCACAGTTTGGCAGTGTCAGTTATGAAGCTTCTGCCTCCGCAAGACGCTTGTTTAAATGTGGAGACAACAATATACTTGACTGCAAAGGAACAAAGCATTTTGGAAAGGGTACCAGACAAATTTGTGTTTCAGATATACAGGGTCAGAGCTGTGTAGAGCGTTAAAGGTGGTGCAAAGGGCCTTGAATTCTATCCGCTTTTTTATGGGCAGTCAATGAAGCTTGACTAAAGCCTGAGATGCAGATTGGTGTTTGGGGTTCCCCAGTAGGAGGCATGCTGATGCATTCAGCAGTTTGTGGAGGAATCTATGCTGTACATTCAGAAAGAGAGCATTGCAGTAATCCAATTTGGATACGGTGAGGGCAGTCACTATGGTTTTCCGAAGATCCCTGTAATAAAAGGATATACTTTTCTGATGATCTCCAGGGTGAAGAAAACTGATGAGTTTAGCGTGTTAACTTGGGCCTAGATGTATCATTGTTCTCATTTGCGATTTCTTAATAGCGATTTTTACCGAATCGCTATTAAGAAATCGCAAAATGGGATGTATGTTTTAAATCGCTATTTTTTTGCGATTCCTTATTATTCCTAATTTGCGAATTCGCACGTTGCGAATTCGCAAATAAGGAATAATTTCCCATTCATTCCTATGGGCCAGGAGGCCCATAGGAATGATTGCGAAATAATTCTCAAATTGCGAATTCGCTATTTGCTAATCGCAATTTGAGAATTATTGCAAGGGTGCAGGGGTGTCTCATGGACACCCTGCTGCACCCCTGAAACTTACATGTGTGTGCATATGGCGCACATACATGCCCTATGGGCATGTATGTGTGTCACATGCCACCCTCAAAATTGCCACATTTTGGTTTTTGAAAGGATTTCGCAAATTAACACGAACCTCAAGTTCGTGTTAATTTGCGATTCCTTAACCTGAATTCGCAAACTAAAAAAGCTTCATACATGGCATTTAAGGAATCGCAAAATTGCGATTCCTTAAATGCTTAAGCAAAATAAGGAATCGCAATTTTTTGCGATTCCTTTTTTTGCTAATTTCACATACATCCCAAAAGATGCAAAATGTCAGTTTGCGATTCGTTAAGGCCGAAATTCTGCGAATTTCGGCCTTAACGAATCGCAAAATGCTTGATACATCTAGGCCTTGATCTCTTAATTTCAACATGTTGTCAAAGAGAATCCCCAGATTTCTAACTTTCTTCTCTGGAGTAGGCAGCAAACCCAGTTCTTGTGGCCACCAGCTGGGTGTCCAGAAGGAGCTTTCACTGCCCAGGAGAGGAACCTCCATTTATTTTCCCAGAGTTTAATTTGAGACAATTGATTTTCATCCAATTGTCTATTTGCCTCTTGCAGCTGTTGAATCTGCCAGCAGCGTCATCTAGATTATTGGATACTGAGACAACAATGTGTGTATTGTCAGGATATGAAACAACCGAGAATCCAAAGGATTTGATGAGCCTGGTCAGTGAGGTGATGTATAGATTAAAACTAGTGGGGCTCAGTGTGGAGCCATGGGGCACCCCATATGGCAGATGAAATACGTCTGTGACAAATTGGCTCATATCAACTAATTGTTCCCTCTCAGAAAGAAAAGATTTAGGAGAGTAAAAGTAGATCACCTAATGCCTAATTTTATAAGAAAGTCAATCAACAAGTCGTGATTGACTGCTGAGAGAGCCAATAAGATGAGAGCGGCCTTCCCTTCCCTGTCAAGAGTAGCCCTCTGTTCTTCTGAAGTGACAGTCAGTGCCGATTCAGTGCTGTGACCGACTCTGAACCAGAATTGTGAAGAGTCCAAAAGATTATTAACATCTAAAAAAAGGAAGCTAATTCAAGATTGATTGCCTTTTCCATGATTTTATCTGGAATGTTTGACAAGAGATTGGTCTATAGCTACTGGGATCTTGTGGATTGAGGCTAGGTTTTTTCAAGAGTGGAAGAATTGAGGCTCTTTTCCAACCTGTAGGAATGTAGCCTGTGTCAATCATCTCATTGACTATTGTGACAAGATGAGTACTTATAATCTTAGGCTCAAGATGTATAATAATAAATGGGCACGGGTCCAGAGGAGAACCTGATTTAATGGAATTGGTCGAGCTTAATATTTGCTCACTACTGAGCAAGAAGAAAGAGTTTAGGATTTCCAGACTGGAGGTTAAGCATTCAAATTCAGGAGTTAAATGTTCATTTGTTGCAAGTATGTTGAAGACGTCCTGCACTTTAACCTGAAAAAGCCAGCCAGAGTGTTACAGAAGCCTTGGCTACCATTAATATTACTTTTCTCAAGCAAGTTGGCAAATTTTTAGGGCTCGCCCCTAGCAATGCAGTGCGCAACATAGCTCGCGCAGGTGAGAGCCCTTTGGTGGGGGGGTTCCAAAACAGACCGTGTGCGATTCCTTTTGGTCAACGGTATTGGCGTTTGCGGTCGTCTTTTTTAGAAAGACAGCATGCAATTGGCCAAAGGCAGTCACGTTGCTCCGCTAATGGCCTATTGATGTCTGTTACTCACACGCCGACATCTGTTTTCAATTATCGTGCCCAGACACAGGCACGATAATTGAAAGCAGATCGCTCGCTGTGGCGCGTGCACTCGCACCACTCGCAGGCTTGTCATCCCGTGTGTTTCCTTTGCAGTGTTCGCCTCTGCTGTTATCACAGGACCGTGTATAGTCTATGTTCCTTCTATTACTGCTGGTTTTGATTTGGTTTGTATGAAATGTGTGTGTGTTTACTCATTGTTTCTGTGACTTAAATCGATGACAAACTTTCACTAAAAATACTGCACATCAGTGAAATGTCCTTTCGGCGCCGCGTTTGTGCGCCTGTACTGCACCTGAGTTACGGTCGCCAAACTGTGATTGCCAATCAGTGGACTGCCAGTCCACTCCCTTGCTCATGCCCCCCCCAAAGGTGGGCGGAGCCTTCCAGGCAGCCCCCAGTTGCTCAGGCCCACAACCGCCCGTAGGACTAGCGGGGCACCGTAGTTCTTCCAGGGGACGCGATAAGACATCCCTGGGTATCCTTGGCTTAGCACCCTTGTTGTGCTGCTGCAGTATAGTACTCTTCTGTACCATGCAGACTCTGGACGCCCTGTAACTCCTCCACAGTTCTGGGGGTGGCCACGATCACACCCAGGGCCCCCCACCCTAGCCGAAATTCCTATCTACATCTTGTCGCTCCCAAGTCCTCCCCAAGGTCCAGCAGAAATAAGTCCATGCCTACCCCTGAGAGGTGAACCCCATCCGCCTCCCAGCATCCCGTAGACTTGCCATAAAGTAAACCATGTCTGATGAAGCAAAATCCCCTTTGCTCTGTGAATTTACGTATGGCGCTGTTCACTCGTCTGCTCGAGATCTCCATGGCGTCTCCAGATCGGGCCCCATGCCAAACTGAGGAAGGTAAAATTTCCGACCACCACAGTTCGCATGCCCCCAGCTGAGTGCTCAATTAACACATTGTGTCCCTCATCTCTTGTAGCAGTCCCTCCTCCCCAGGGTAGTCAGGTCATTCCCTCCCAGGTGTATGACCAGAATATGCGGTGGAGCAATCCCCCTCCCAAGTCTATGCTGTAGCTTCCTCATAAGCTTGTTCCAGCGCATACCCGGGTAACCTAGCCACGTTATCTCGTGGCGGAGAAGCCATGCCACCACTCTCTGATCTCTGCCCAGCGTGCCACTCTGACGATGCTTGAATGGCCAACTACCCAGACCTTGGTTCCTGATAAATAGAGAGATGTTGTTTTTGAAAACCATATTCCTTGTAACGTATACACACTATAAGTCTACAATTGCACAACACACCACATCACTGCAACCTTATATGGCCGGCCAGCCAGAACTGTACTCTCTTATATACGAAATTGCCGGTTGTCCCAATGTGTTCGCCACTCCCTTCTGATCAAGGCCTGATATATTGTTTATAGCACTGTGACTCCCAGCGCCCCACCTGTTTTATTCGCTCTGCGGCATCCCTGATAAGCATGAGCGGATTTTGCGGATTGGCAATCCGCGAATTTGCGGATTTGCAAACTCGCAATCCGCAAAATCCGCGAATTCCCGCGAATTTGCGGATTTTTTTTTTTTTTTGTGTTCGCCCGTGTTTCTGCCAGTTCGCGAGGGGTTTTTACAATTTCGCAATTTGCGAACTTACCTGTCGGGTCGCAAGTTTTGCGAACTTGTTGTTTCTACGTGTCCAACCTGTTTGGGACACTCTTCTTCATCACTGCCACTCTCTGTCACCACTGCCACTCTCTGACTACTCATGCCACCCTCTGGCCCACCCATGCCACCCTCTGTTTCATCACCACACCCTCTGGTTGTCCAGTGTACATTATTTTTGGCAAAGCAAAGCACACCTTCCCTGCCTCAAGTGACCTGAATTAATTTGGGGCTGATTAATGTGTCACAGAATATTTTTTTAGCTGGCACCTGCTTCCTTAGTGCGCCCTGATTAGTGATCTTTTGCACTTGCTAAGTGCTTTCATTGTTGCAAAATTAGTTACAACACCTGCCCTGCCCCAACTGACAATAATGAATTAGGGGCTGATTAATGGATTTTAACTTCCAGCCTGGCTCCTGCTTGTCTCCCTTAGCTGTAATTCAGGACCTTTGTGGCATATGTGTAACTATTCTGAGGTTCAGAGCAGGGTCACATAATAGTTGCAACTGGCAACTGAACTCTGGAGGGGCCCCTCAGGAAGCACTACAGGAAATGGCTACTAATGATGAGCCTGAACTTTTGAACCTGGTAAGTAGTTACTTTCAGTTTTGCTAAAATCGTATTTCTGCAATTTCGCACTTATTCGCGGGGCGCGAACTCACGCGAACAGTGCGAGCAGTGCGAGCAAAATCCGCTGCTCGCGGATTTGCGGATTTTTCAGGAAATTCGCAAATCTCGCGGATTGCGGATTTCCCGAAAATCCGCAAAATCCGCGAGCGGAACGGATTTTCCGCCCACCCCTAATCCCTGATAGGAAGGCTGTGGTTGCTACGCCGATCCTGAAGGAATGACTGCTGAATCTCTTCCCCCCCTGTCTGTCCTGACAATTTTAAGCACGCCCTCATGATGTGCTCGACTTGGAACTTTGTGACTGGAGACTTGTCTTTGTGTACCAGGAGGTACCAGGAGGTACCCCGCCATAGAAGGGCGGAGGCCCAAGTAAGCCTGTACCAAAAGCTTAGGACAGTGCCTTGCGTCTCCCAGCCCCTGTAGCAGGACCACTCTGCCTTCCCCCGTCTGATCTGTTTTCGACTGTCTAACCACTATCCTGAGGCAGGACGTGCTGATGGTGATGTCATTGAAATTCAAAGCCACCGAGGTGTCCTGTTTAGATCGCGCCACTAGCTCCCCAATCCTAAAGGCCCCCAAAAAGCCCAGTGCAAAACTAGTGGAAAATAGTGTTGCCTCATACACTGAGTGGGTGGCCCTCGGCATGTTGTCCAGCATCCCTTGAAGGATCTTGTAACTGATGGGGGCTCTATTGTCTGGGGATTGAGGCTCCTAGCCCAGCCCTTGAGAGCATTCCTAATTACAAAGGATTTGGTCGGGTCCTCCTGTCCCTCAACCTGGCATGGTGGCTGATGGCTGACAGATGGCCCAAGATCCAAGGGTGTGATTTCACACCATACTTGGCCCACTAGATGAACTTTTGCACTCTGAGGTCCAGGGAAGACCCCTCGTGCTCCCGTGCTCCCATCGTCACACAAAACTTTTCTACACAGGTCCTGTAGCGCTTCACCATTCTTGGTGCCAGAGACAGCTCCCCCAAACCCCTCATCCGCTGTTCCACTTCAGAAGATGCCACAAGTGTGGTGGGAAATGGGTCATCTCCTCTCTCGCTCTCGGCAACGCCTCCCGGAAACTGCACCACTGAAAACGAGAGAAAGCGTCAGCAGCAACATTCTGAACCCCTTGGATGTGACGAGCCCTGCATTCAACATTATTAAAAAGGCATGTCCTCACCAGGTCTCTCGACAGGCACAACACTAGGGAGCAGCTCGCTGAGTGAGAATTGATCGCTTGCACCACCGCTAAGTTGTCCGACCAGAACAGAACCTTCCTTGCTGCCAGCACCCCCGGCCAAAGGTGGAGAGCTAAAACTACTGAGAAGAGTTCCAACACAGTGATCTTAGAAGTGGTCTTCTTCTTCTGCCAAGAGTTAGGCCACTTCTCGGCACACCACTCCCTGTCTAAGATCACTGCCTTTTTATCTATGATCAGGACTTTTTAATAGGCAATAAGATGTTTGTAAGTATCTCTTTCTGACGGATCATATTTTTTTCTCCACTTGCATTCCTGTCCTCTGCAGAGCTGTTTCTATCCACTTAGTTTCAGTGGCGGCTGGTGACATTTCAAAGTGGTGCTGCGTGAAAGTTAGGAATAAGTGTTACATCGCGAGCAAGCCTGACTGATATAAGGGAGTTGGGGGGAGATCAGGAGGCTCCCCTACTGATAATGTTTTTTAAAAAAGAATGGCAATTGGTGCATTTTAAAGCACATTTTGAGAAATAGCACCATATAAATAAATACAATACCCATTCCACAATCAGTTTTACTGTGGTATGTTAATACTCTTTGTTGTGTGTGTTGATCATTTGCTTATTTAGTTTATTTTTGCAAGATGGAAAACAGCTTGTACTTGCTTTTGTACTGCAGCCACTGAAGCTGCTTTGTTTGCCCGCCCAATGCTGTTTTTAAGGAGGCAAAGCAGGCCCCAAGTGTTCATCTGGTCTGAAAGTGCCTTGTGTTCAGAAAAAACACAACAGTGAAGAAAATACTTTCATAAAGGCTGCAGATGGTCAAAATCAAGTTTGTAAATATTATTACATGTAAACATAAATGTGTTTTTGTGTACCTGGTGGTAGAAGCTTCTGCAGGAACGCGTCATGTAATTTAGCTGCCACTTCCTTTACTTTTCTGTTTTTCTGCTGTCTCTAAATGCATTTGTGTGAAATTTAAGATGCACATTAATGGATGTTTGAAAGAAGATTTATTGTCCAAAGAAGATCCCATCAACCAGTCTGTACTACCAGCTTCGACTGCTACACTTCAGATACAAACACTCAAGACTATGACATAACAGCATTCTACCACATCCTACATTCCATAAAGACATACCAAGTAAGAGAGAAATACCACACATCTCCCTTCCTTAAACTAAGTTAAATTATTCAAAAACAATTTTAAAAAAAATTGTTACGGGTAAGTAAGTTACACATATTCCTTCAGGTAACTTGGACTTTTTGTAGACCTCTTTGAGTGCCGAAGACCCAGATTAGAAGAAGATGAAGTTGAACTTTTCTTCTTACACAACTTTCGATGAGAGTCTCCACCAAGGTCAGCTGACTCATTCTGTAACTCCTCTCGCAAGCTTCTTTGTTCATTTTTGATCACAACAACTCTGTTCAGATTCCAAACTCTATGATCTTGAGTTTTGACAGCGTTCATGAAGACTTTAATAACAAGCATAGGTTTACCATATTTCAAATTAGCATTTCAAACTTGACCAGGTTTTTAACCACCACCAGGTCTCCAACATTAACTCTTATTAATTTTACAGATTTCCTTTTGTCAAAATAAGATTTTCTTTGAAATGCCTTGCTTTCTTCCCTTTTATATAATTCCCTTTCATCGCAAATATCTTGCTTACCCTTACTCAAGGCATTATCATTGACCCAACTCGGTTCAAGATACATAATGGGAATTCTTTTACGAAACAAAAAAAATAGAGATTTCCCTGTAGTGGAATGAGGTGTCTTTCTATACTCCTCAATTTTCTTTAGAACCTCAGATCTCCAATCAAGAGATAAAGATTTAGCGAGAGTGATAGATTCTTTGGGAACTCTCTTGAACCTCTCTACCATCTATTGGCTTCAGGATGATAGAGAGAACACTTTTTATGCACAATCCCACAACTTTCTTCCATCTCTTTCGAAACAAATTGCACCCCATTATCAGACAAAATCGATTTTGGCATTCCCTCTCTAGAAAACAACTCCTCCAAGCATTTGGCAATACTAGTTGTATTAATATTTGACAAGAAGAAAACTTCAGGCCAACGCGAGTACATGTCTATCAATACTAACAGATAAACTAATGAACCTGAGTTGTTAATGGGTCCTAAAATATCTATGGCAAGATCATCCCATGCAGCTGTGGCCGGACTTCCCACACCATGGGTTGAATCCTAGGAACTTTGTCCGCTTTGTTAGTCATTTAAAATAACTAAGGGCCTCATTTATGAAAAGTGACGCATCGCTGCGTGAAAACAGCGATGCGTCACTTTTCACTGCGCACACCTTGCGACACCAATGATGCATCATATTTAATGTATGATGCATCATGTCGCAAGGATTTACAGATACGTCAGTATTTCTGACGCATCTGTAAGCGCAAAAGTGACGCAATGCTGGAGTGTGTCACAAAAGTGACGCAAATCCAGCAATACGTCCTTTCACATGGGGAAAGCCCCATGTGAAAGGGCTTGCGTCAGTCTTACGCCTGCTGTGAGGCAGGCGCAAGATTGTGACGCAGTGAAATCTCATAGATTTCACTGCGTCACTATTACGAGGCTTTTGGCGGGGGAACGCCCCCTCTGCATACATTATACCTGACGCAAGTATAATGTGGCGCAGGGGTTTAAAAAGTGACGCATCTACCTAGATGCGTCACTTTTTAAATATGGCGCAACAAGGCGCATTTTGTACGCCGCTGGTGCGTCACAAAAAGTGACGCACCGGCGGCGCAAAACTGACGCAAGGCCTCATAAATAAGGGCCTAAGAATATAAGTACTTGAATGGGGGTAGAATAGGGAAATAAAATGGTACAGAGAGTTCACAACTGCAAGAAGACCCAACTGGGGAACCAAAAGCAGTCCTTGTAAAATTGCTTAAGCCTCTCCTGCTTCCTCTTTGTCCCCGCTCTACCTCTTTTCATCCATCTGTTCTCTCTGTCTAATCGCTGTCCTCCCTTTCTGATCTCTTTCTCTCCACCACCCTCCTGCAATCTTGAAGTTTCACTGTGCTTACAATTATCCTCAGGGAACTGAGTAAGTGGGATGCACCTGCCTTGGGCCTGGGCTTTCAAAGTCACCCCTCTGACCAGCTTACCGCACACTCAAGCAGTAGATTCCAGCGATAATCTATTGCCTATGGAAGTGGGGGTCCCAGGGCATTCAGACTATAACTATCCATTCCTTAGTAAAGCTGCACCTAGTCTTTTTTGTAGTTTCGTTTCTTTCATAGGAGACCGACGAGGCACAACTTTACTAAGGAATGCTTGCTTTGATTATCTGGCTTCCACTTTGTCTGGAATTTTAGATGCATATCGGACATCCTTGGGCAGTAATCTACTAATGCCCTCGCTTATTTTCTGAATTAATCAGAATGGCTGTTGGTCATGGGCAATGAAATGCTGTATTTACTCAATATTGGCATGTGTTTCAGAAAAAAGGCGCCCTACCACGTTAACAGTTTAATGTCCATGGCTGCCTGATGTAAATATAAAATACCGAGGAAAGTGGAAGCCAGACCAACAACGCTGCAGGCATACCTTAAAAAGTCGTGCCTCGATCATCTGTCTAATGTTTAAGGAAAGAAATGTCAACACATGCTGACGAAAATGTTCACAGACTTTAGTCAGCATTTTTTGTTGATTCTTAATTGGGAGGTGAGACGCACCGCCGAAAATTGTGCATTTTTAAAATATTCAACATTCAGGACAAGGGCCTTGCATTGTCACGGTTAATTTTTTAAGTAAATAAAAGATGTGAAGCAGGACATACTGCGCTCTTGTCTCTGTTTCCACTACCTCGTGCATCTGTCCAACTAGACATTCACACTTCAATTCAAGCCCGCTTCCCTTCTCAGCCTACTGTAAGCCCAGGCCCCGCCCTCACAGAAAGGCACTAAGGGCCAGATGTCGGTAACTTCAATTTAGCGAGGCCTTAATAGCGATTTTTACCGAATCTCTATTAAGGACTCGCTAAATGGAATGTAGGTACGAATCGCTAAAATATTAGCTATTCCTTAACGTTCCATAATAACGAATCAGTAATTGAGATTCGTTATTAAGGAATACCTACCCATTCATTCCTATGGGCTAGGAGGCCCGTAGGAATGAATGGGAAGATATTCACTATTAGCGATTCGGTATTACCGAAACACTAATAGCGGGAGCTATTTCAAGGGTGCAAGGGTGTCCAAAGGACACCCTGTTGCACCCCTGAAAAGTGCATGTGTGCACATGTGGAGCACATACATGCCCTAAGGGCATGGATGTGTGCCACAGGGCACATTTAAAAAAGCAAAAAAGTGCTTTTGTAAAGGAAATCACTACTTACCAACAACTTGAAGTTGGTGGTAATTAGCGATTCCTTAAGGCTGAAGTGCACTATTTTTAGTGCTTCGTACATTACATTTAAGGAATCTGTATTTCCGATTAATTAAATGCAAGAGCAAAATAAGGAATCCCTATTTTACGATTCCTTATTTTGCAAGTAGGTTTTAACTCACCTACATTGCACTCAGCCAAATACCGGTCAGTAACGCAGAAATTCGCAGAATTACCGCTCGGTATTTGGCCACCCACATCTGGCCCTTAGTTCATGAAACAAAGAGCACAGTTCCAGTGAACCTGAAATTAAATCCCTAATTTTAAAGAGATTAATTTTACATTTAATAATGGGGCAATGGATACAGTGGGTCAATGCCCCAGTGCCCTAAGAGAGGGTTCGCCCCTGCTGAGTTTGTCCGAAAACTAAGGTTCAGGTGATTTGTTGCTCTGATTAGTGTAAATGTTATGAGGTGAACGTGAATCTATTGCTGAACCTACCCATGAAGAGTAGCTAGATATGGGGAATTCAAAATCCATGATGACAGTGTGCTTGGAATTAGACAGCATGGTATTAATTTCTAGAGGATCAATTCTGTGCCAGGCTCTACCCTTACTAACAGTACAGAGCAGTCGTGTCTCTCAACTGATTACTCCCACTGCCTGCATGGACAATGGCCAAAGCCGGATTCCAAGAAGCATGTCTGCTTTCCTCCATGGAGGTACTGGGATTTTTTTCTCAAGAACTTTTTTATAAAGCAGTCAAATAAATCCTACACTCCTATCTGAAACATGAGGAAACAGCAGTGTGCCACAAGCTTTTATAACAGTACAAAAGAATGGATGGTCGTGGTAGCAACTTTTTAAATAAAAATGAATAAAGAAAATGCATTCACCACTCTTGCTTTTCTGTGATGCTCTAATCAGATTTAATTCCAAAATTGAGAGGCATCAAACGTAATATAAAGTCAAAGCATTTCTTTAAAAAAAAAAATGTTTTTATTGGGTTTTAGAATACATAATCACTTCAGTCGATGAACCCCCCTCCCCCCAATTGAACATACACAGTGCAACAATACAGCTTTCCAATATATAAGCCCCTCCGCGAACCTATACACAGCCATTCAACCAACAACCCGAGATAGGGCAGGCGGCGGACACCCCACATCTAAAAACAGTCTATCCGGAAAGGACAATCTACCCCTACCACTCCCCCCTCCCCTCTCCCCGTGCAGTGCTCTTCCCCCTCCTAGCCCATAGTCGCGCCGCATTACTCTTGGGGTGATCACAACAGCCCCAGCATGTCCCTAGAATAGCTTCTTTCAGAGCCCAGAATCCCCCCTTGTGATACCAAGCAGTGGGATTATATCCGTTGGGTCTACCTCAGCGCCAGAACCGAAAGGGACCCTCTGCTTGAAAGTCCAGCCTCCCTTGTAATGACTTGAAGTCCTATCAGGGCCCCTCAGCCTCTGCCCCGTCGTCACATGTCTCCACTGAGTCATCCGTAGCGCCCCTGCTGCTAATATGTGTCTGGTACAGTCCCCCAAAAATTTTCGGGCGGCTTGTGGGGGGTAGCAACTCACTGTAGTGTTCAGACTGCGTGCAGCAGTAAAGCATGTTGTGCACCCAGCGTTTAGGTGTAGGTACTGGTCCTCTCATCCAACAAAGTGCAACCACACACTTAGCCATAAGCATCCCCATGTCCACTAGCCTACGAACTGCACATGGCAGCTAACTAGAGTGACCTAACAGCTCTAGCGCGGGGTCCGGGACCAGTTCAATCTCCACTATATTACTCATCTCTGTGAAGATGTTCTCCCAGTATGCCCGCACTCCCGGGCACAGCCACGACAAGTGTAGGAAATCTGCCTCCGGCACGCGGCACCTCTCGCATTTAGCCATCTGGCGGAGACCGTACCTATGCAGCCTCTCTGGGGTATAATACACTCTGTTGATAAATTTGAAATGCACCAGTCTATGCTTACCATTTAAAGATATCCGCCTGGTGTTTACACAACAGTAGCGCCACATGTCATCATCTATTGTAACCTGTAAGTCCCTTTGCCAAGATAACCGAGCCTTCGTGAACTGTTGCTCCCTATGGGTCATAAGGATTTAGTATAGATTGGTCAGTAGTTTGCGGGGAGTCTCGGTCTTTATTATATATGAAAGTTCGGGGACTTCTGGCGGTTCCGACAGATCGTCCCCCAGCAGCCTAGAACGGCACTGCGCACTCTATGGAACTGCAAGCGCAGTAGAAAGGAGACTACCCTTCCGCTCCCCGCCACCTGTTCCCAGGATTTTACTATCTCGTCTTGGAATAGGTCCCCCGCATGTTTGATGTTAAGCTTGTGCATGGCATGTATCATGCCCTTCTCTCCGATGGGGGATAGCCACTGGGCCCATTCCACTAGGCGAGTAAAGCAATGCCCCTCCCTGTAACTGCAGGAGGCAGTGCCATGCATGATTTTTTGCTGTGATGGAATCCAAGATCCCAGTCCTACGGTCCGCCGGTTTGAAGACCGTTGCCTGGAAGCGGGAGTGGGTCGGCAAATACTCTTTCCATACGAACGTGGGGAATGCGCATATCACCATGTACCCATGTGTGTAAGTGTGACCAGCTCCAGGTCTGGGGCACCAAGGCCGCCCATGCTGCAAGGCAGTGTGAGGAGTGTCCACTTCGCTCTGGGCTACTTGCCCGCCCAAGCTAGTTTAATCATAAGCTGCGTCAGTCTCTGAAAGAAAACCTTAGGCAACACAATCGGGATGGTAGCAAACAGAAACAGTAATCTAGGTAGCACCACCATCTTCATGATTGAGATTCGACCTAGGAGCGAAAGCGGGAGTCTACACCAGGCCTCCACATTGTCCTCCAGTTTGCTGAAAGCAACCCCATAGCTTTCACTGAACAAAATCTCAGAGTCGGTGTGAAGCCGTACACCCAGATATCTGATCGAGTCCGTGGTCCACAGCAGCCGGTACTTCATGTCAAATTTCCGAGTTACCGGGGTGAGGGGGAAGGCTAATGACTTTGTCCAATTCACTTTCAGACCAGAGAGGGATCCGAAATGTACTACCTCTCAAAGCATTGATGATAAATTATTTTCTGGGTCGCGGACATACATCAAGGTGTCGTCCGCGCACATTGAGACCACATCCTGTATGCGGTAAGCCTATGCCCTCGTTCCCATTGTATTCTCGCAGTGCACATGCCAGCGGTTTTGCCACCAGGGCATACAGCAGGGGAGACAGCGGACACCCCTGTAGAGTTCCTCTTCAGATTGGGAAGGAGTCCGTAACCAGATTGCTGAGCCGTAGTCTGGCCCTTGGTTTGTTGTATAGGGAGCCTATCATTTGGAGGAATGGTAGACCCAGTCCCATCCGCTGCAGCACTTGTCGCATAAAAGGCCACTCCACTGAGTCGAAGGCTTTTTCCATGACCAGGAACACTGCAGTTGCCTTTGTGTCTTGCTTTACATGTTGCATGGTGCCAAGAACCGTGCGAATATTATATGTTAGGTTTCTACTTGGGATGAAGCCAGCCTGTTCTGGCGTGACCAGCCTGGGGGCTAGGAGCGCCAGGCGATTCGCCAACACTTGCAAGCTTACAAGCTTGCAATCTTTGGTTTTCAAGTTAATTTTCTTATTTTAGTTCCAAACCTCAAAATATTTACAGTAGCGAGGAAAACTTAAATCAAAATGCTACCAGGATTAAAGGTGAACCAATTCTTCTAGCTTAATGAAAGTTTATTAGCCAGAGATAATACATTGCAGCTTTTTTAAATTGAAAACAAATGATAAAGTGAGTTTAAATTCCCGAACCACATGGTCTTTAAAATAGGTTGATATTAAATGGGATGCGCATCCTAAGGTCAACTATCCAGTGCAAGGAAAACAAGTAGTAGGTAAATCATTATGAATTATTCTGTTCTCTATCTCTAAACCCCACAGTATCCACTGGGAACACCCACTCCTGTGTTGGAGTATCATTGGTGGGTGACATCATGAGTTTTGATTAAATATATCTGCATTTGCATCCTTTAGTAATATATCTATCCCAGCAGTTCAGCATACACCACAGCCTCTCAATTGATACCTACTACACCATATTTTTCTCTCTGTACAGTTGGTAGAGACTCATATGAAGGAAGCCTCGAGGATGACACCCTCTACCTCCCTTCTGGACTTGGTGCGTACACCTGGCATCCGCAGGATCTCTTGCTGTCTTGTATTAATTTGGTAAGTGGTTTTTAAGTGGCATTGCTTTTTTGTAAGCACAGTGGCTTGAGTGGAGTGAAAAATTGTGATTGCACAGAACAATTAGAAGAGGGTGACCATCGCTCTTAGTTGCCCATTCCATAGGAAAAGCCTCTGTGTCTCGGTGTCCCCGCCATTCATGAATTTGACTTGGTATGGATTTGTATATTTCTATATAGCTATTATTTATATATTTGATGTGAGATATGCGTGCAAAGCAACAGAATACTGTACACAAAGGGGTGGCCTGGGAGTTGCAAGGTTAATGGCCATAACAAAACAAAGGAGATAGTCAGGAGAAGGGTATTCCAGAGAGTTTGGGAGTAGAGAGAGGTGGTTATTGGGTAGAAATTACTGTGGGTGAGATACTAATCAATGAGAGGTTCCTTCATTTACTTGAGGAAGAGATGGGATGTGAATGGCTATCAGATCTGGACTAGGATCTTGTTTCAGCTGTCTAAGGTATACCATAAGGGTTGCTGGTTTTGTTTCCTACATATTGCATCTCATGGTGCCCAATGTTGCTGTTCTGGAAGAGACAGATACCACCAGAGATTCTGTTCTTGGAAGCAAGATTAGGAGGGGCTTTGTAAACGATGCCGCATGTTTTGAAGTTAATGTTGACTAATAAGTATGGCCAGGGGTGCTCTCTAAGAGTTGATGTGATCTTCCCAAACCTCTGCAGAACCTTGCCTAGATGAGTGGTGAGATAGAATTCCTTGACTTCTGTCAGCAGCACATTGCCTCCATGAAGATGCAAGAGAACCAGAGCTTGTGCAGTTCCGCAATTCGCTTCCAGAAGGAAGGGCTGTGCTTTTCAATACAGCGATAGCTGGTGCCATGCATTGGTTATTTTCTCAGTGATGTGGATCTTAAGTTGAGAGAAGTGTCCGTCTGAAAGTCACTTGTCTTTGGATGGCTAGCCAGTTGGGGTTTAAGGCTTTGCAAATTTAGAATTGAGAGCTGATGTGTTTTCTTATGTTTAGTATTAGGTTTTTTGAAGATACATTTAGCAGTGGGCTCAGCTTGAGATAAGCTTTAGAAACCAAAGTTTCAATGGTGGAAAGACAGTGCCTTAGATGGTCAACAGATATAAGGATGAATCTTTAAGGGAGAGTTGTGTGTGCTGTCAGATACCGGTGGATCTTGGGGGCATATTCACAAGCCCCTCTCGCCACCACAACGTCACTTTCAGTGACAATGTGATGGTGATAGGGGCCTCGCCTTATTGACAAGGCAGTTTTAAGCCACTTAAAGTGGCTTAACGCTACCTTGTGAATAAGGCACCCTTTCACTCTGTATTTAGCGTGAAAGAGGAGGGTAATGGGTGTTGCAGTGGGCGTTCCACCATAAAATCCATTGATTTTGATGCTGTTCCCTATTCACAAGGGCAGCGTAAATAGGAGGCAGCACCAAAATCAAGACAGGGAAAATCCTGGTCTTAAACAGGCAAAATGAGGAGAAATGCTTTATTTCTCCTCGTTTTTGCTTTTTCATTGTGTGCTGCCTTGTGCAGCACACATGGAAAAAGCAAATTGCCATGGTTTGTGTATGCACAGGAAGGTGTCCCTTCCTGTACATAAACAAACCTTTAAAAAAAATGCCATTCTATCACCTTCATGTGTGCTGCATATGTCAGCACACATGAATTGCATTTGGATTGTTTATGTGCAGGAAAGGACACCTTACCGCTCATAAACCTTCCACCCCGGCACCCAGACTCCCTTGCACTGTGGTGCAAGGGTGCCCGCAGGGGGAAATGCAAGGCTGCACCATATTCATGTGAATATGGTGCAACCTTGCATTTCCGAAGTGGCGGACCAAGGCGTTACACCAAGAAGGCTAACGCCTCTCTCCGCCACTTCCTTGTGAATATCCCCCTTTATGTCCAAGTCTGCTAAAGGACTCCAGACAGGTTCCATGTAGAGGTTGATGATTACCAGATAGAAGGCTGATGCTTGTAGTAACCCTCAGGTTACAGGGAGGCTTTCCCATCCAGAGGTTTCTATTAAGACAAGATGGGTTTTGTTCATTAGACATGATTTGAGCACTTAAGTATGTGTCCTTTGATGAACATCCTAGTTAAAAGAGTGTGGAGGAGGACTTGGAGGTCAATAGTGGCAAAAGCTGCTTAGGGAATATGGAGATCGAAGTTACTGCTGTCTGATATGGAATGCAATTGAATGGAAGCCATGTTTGTTGGCTGAATCCAGTGTGGTGGTCTTGTAGTAGGTTGTTAATCTTGTGCAGCTGGGTGGCGATGGTCTTTTCAATGAGAGAGAAGAAAGGTGAATGGACTGTAGCTTGTTAGGCTATCTCGGTCTCAGGTAAGTTTTGTTAGTATGGCTAGGATTTGCCCCATCTCAAGTGTGTCAAAGTAGATGCTTTGGGCGAGAGAGAGAATTGTTGATGATCGCCAGAAATCAAGCAGTATGGAGGGTCTTAGTGTTGTTAACAATCTCTTTTTTTATGGATGCTGAGAAGATGTTGTCACCTGATGATGTCACTTTCATAGATTGTGGAAGGGCAGGGGGTGTTAAAGGTTGTCCATTTAACTGCATTCCTCAAGATAGATTGAGGGGATGATGTTGAGTCTGTTAGAGTTTGTGATATATTGCTTGGTTTTGTGATCCTTATTAGAGAAAAAAACTCATTTATGGCAGTGCATTTCTTTGTGAAGTGGACTGGAAGAGCAGTTAACATTGACTTCACATAGTATTTGATTGTTGTTGAAGAGAGTGATGCTTCTGTTGATGGCATTGATCTAGATAGTGTAGTAGGTAGTATTGGCTGCCAAGAAGGTTTTTCAGTAGCTGTATATCCTCTTGGCACTTGGGGTATTTTATTTTCTGTCATCGAGTTTGTGTGATACATGTGTGTCAGCCATTGTCAGGAGAGCGTAGTTGAAGTTACAGGGGAGAGTTTCAGTGTTGGAGATGAATTTGGAAGTGGTGGATAGTGTCAAGTGGCTTTTATGCTATGTGTTGGCGGTAAAGCTAATGAGGGATGATCTTTTGTGAAGCTTCTTTGGCTTATGTTGTCTAGAGTGTGTGGATGAGATGTTGTGGAATTGAAAGGTGATATGTGTGATAAATGGGTTTTCTGGTCAGTCCACTTGTCTTGAAGGATATCCTATAAGGCTGGTCATTTTGGAGAAGCTGAAGTCCAGAGTGATTAATTTGGTGTTGTTTATGGAGTGTGTGTATGATAGTCCTCATCATAAAGAGTAAAGATGCCTTCATAGTCCTGGGTACAGCCTTTCATGGAAGATTGGAAGAATGGCAGTTTTAAATCACATTGTGATGGAAGTTTAGATGGAGTCAAGGATGTAGATTAGGCAGAGTGTGAGAGTCAGAGTTGCTGTCAAAGGGAAGTGGCAGGAGAGGAATTCAAATAAGAGGAATGTTGATGTTGAGATCAGGGAGCAAGGCCACAGTAACCAATAGACTCCATTATACCATTTTCTTGCTTGTCTGGGCTGTTGTGTTATTGGTTGCTGTAGTCTTGTGGGTTCAGGGCAGAAAGGAAGTTTGCAGTTGAGGGGAGAACCAGGTGTGGTTATAAAGTATGAAACATCTCACTCATGCAGGAAAGTATAGTATTTGTTTACTGCATGCTATGTTGTGTGAGTTTTGTTTGTTAGCTGGAAGTGGTTACGAAGGGAATATTGATTAAAAAGGTGTACTTCGGTATGGTGTGTCTGCATAGGTGCATATAGATATAGATGATGTGTTGGCATGTTGTTTGTAGCTTATGATGTGCTTGGTGTGTCCTGTTGGATGAGTGATTGTGTAGTGAGAGGCAGTTGTTCAGGTCCTTAGCCCTTACTAGGCTCTAGTGGGACAGAAAAGCAGATACTTTTGCACTGGTTCACCTTTAGCTGAAGTTGCCCTTGCAAAGAATGTCCATGGGAAAGAGAGGGAGAAGGAAGATATGAGTGCTTATAAGACAAGGTTGAGCTGTCATTTCTTGCTTTGTTGCTTCTAGTGCATAGTGTTGGCTTATACTTGACCATTTATAATCTATCTTCTTGTCTGGACGTTCCTATGCCCATCTAGACTTGAAGTGAAATGATTATGTTCATATCCACTCCAGTAACCTCTACTGCTATCCTCTGCACTTTTTGTGAGAGGATAAATCCAGATCACGTATGAGAAGAAGAATTATTTATTATTCATTATTATTTATTTAAAAGTCTTATCATTTTGTTGTTGTATCCATAGCTATCTAAATGTGCACTTAACCCTTAGAGCGATTCCCCATACCTTACAGTGCAGACTTGTTCAGTGAGCCCCCTTCACTCCTTCCTCCTCAGGTTCTCAAGCAGCTTGGGCTTCTATTCCTTGGCCATGGATCTACAGAACTTTGGCCTCAATGTCTTCCTGGTCCAAGTCTGTTTTGGCATCCTTGACATGTTCATCACACAATCATCTATTTCAGCTATGGATTTCTTTGGCCGGAAGATGTCTCTGTCCTTCTGCCTTGTCACAGCAGGACTTCTGAACCTTGTCAATATATTTGTTCCACAAGGTGAGTTTTCAACCCGTTACTCCCCCACCCCCGCCATTGATTTTTCAAAAAAGTTAATCAAAAATATTCTAGATTAATACTTAGTATTATATTGCCTACAGTGGAACAAGGTCTCTCCCAACTCTCTATACATGTTAGAATTGTGGTTTGCCATTTTTTTTCTGAAGCTTAGTAAAGTTTTAGGGGGTTGTTCATAAGATTGAAGTGCATCCCTCATTATTATTAATCGTGGTGAACTTTTTTTTCTAACAGTGGTTAACTCTAAGAGCACACCACCTTAATCTCTTTCCAGAATTTAAACATGATATTACCTCAAAGCAGTGTGAAAAAGTTAATGGGCCTGATTCACAAAGGTAAACATCCACTTTTGTTTAAGTGCACAATTGTTTGCTATTCACAAAGGTATTTTACTGGTACTATCTTTACAACTGCAGAGTGTCCTCATATAAAAAGATACACAAAACTGTTTACTTTTGTAAATCAGGCCCAACATTTGGAAGTAGTGACTGAACGTTGTACATAACCACATCAACGAGTAAAAGCAAACAGGTCAGACATTCACTGCCAGACTTTTGCTTTGTTAAAGCTGGTTGTGTCATGCTATTGTGAAATTGTATTTGTTGGGGTAGCAACTGGACCCTCAAAAATCTAAAAACAAACATTAGCTCAAAGCAGAAATATGTGTTAATTCTCAGTAATCACACATTGACTTTTAGTTCCTGGCACTTAAGGGCACTATTTTGTGTGTGGCCCCCTGCTCCGAACAAACTCTGAATTGATTATGCTTTTTATGCTCATCCACACTCTGGGTGAGTATAGTCAGATCATTGAAAACCCTCTTCCTTGGCCTACCCAAAGATCAAACACCTGGCCCAGAGACACAGTCGGGCAGCGACGATGGCTCCCAGTCCACAAAACCTAAAGATGTAACCCTACAGGACATAATGGCTACCCTGAACCAGATGCAAACATTAATTGGCATTATATTCACTGACATCACACTGCTGCGCGCGGATGTTTCCAAAATAAGTACGAGACTGACAGAGGTCGAATCCACAACTGCGGCTCTCTCTACCGACACATCAACAAGTCCAAAATCTGGTACTAGCGCATAATCAAATGAAGGCTAATCTCGATGACCAGGAGGGCCGCCCCGGCGCAATAATGTTCGCCTGGTGGGGGTGCCGGAAAATGTGAAGGGACCGGCTCTCAACCTTTTTGTGGAAGACCTTGTCAAAACACAACTACAACCACATTGACTGTCCAGCTTTTTCTCCGTGGAACGGGCCCACAGAGTACCTGGTGGGAAACCCCGTCCAGGCGCCCCACCCAGGCCTATACTGGCACGTATATTTAATTTCCGTGACCAGGACACAATTCTACAAGTGGCACGTATTGCACCCCCCATACAGGTGGAGAATAGCACAGTAACGCTGTACCCGGACTAAACAGCGACAGTAACAAAGCAACGGCGGGACTTCCTGGATGTGAAAAAAGAACTGCGCAAGCGAGACCTCAAATACGCAATGCTCTTCACGGCGAACTTGAGAGTTGAGGCCGAATGAAAAACTTCGCCCATGACAGGCTAGAGGGATGGCGTCATGCCTTGGGACCCAGACGGCAAGGACAGAGACATAGACAACTAGTCGAGAGATTGGGAAAGTCGAACGTACCAGAAAGGGGAGCAACAGGTGGAGTGATGGCACAAAACATGACCAGAGATTCAGATTAAGAACACATCTACCAGGCCAGTGAAATGAGAAAAGAAATACCCCCCACAGGAACGGGCGCCTTAACACCTGACAACGCCGTACTTGGCGGCGGAAACAAGGCGGATCCAGACTCCCTGAACATACGCACTTATTTCTCCAGTACCAATGGGTTTTGGGGCCAGAATCACTGGACGCTGTATGTTGAGCCGTAGGAACAATACAGGCCTAAGGGAGAGACCACGGGAGATCGCAAACAGCTCTCCCCCCCCCCCCCCTAACGCAAGTACAAAGTTCTGGGGATTAAGCAATCTGCTAAGTTGGGGTGGTGGGTAGTTCAAATTCCTCCATTCAGGGAGGCAGGGAGGAGGGAGGGGGGTAGGGCTTCAGTTAAGGGGGTTTTTGTTTGATTTTGTTCTGATGCACATTATTGGACAGGAAGGCATACGAATCGGCAATAAGACATACACATTGAATGACACTCTTGATGTCAACATAAAGACAGTCCTAGGTAGTGCACAAAATTGTACCCATGGAAGTTACAAACTCACAGAGGCTAAGGGGAGGTCAGCTCCCTTTGCGGTGATGTCTTGGAACGTAACTGGGTTAGGGGATAAGATAAAGAGGGGACTGGTTCTTCAATATATCAAATGGAAGAGTCCAGCTGTTGCACTGTTACAAGAGTCACATCTGACGGGCTCCGCTTGTAAGTCCCTAGATAGATGGGGCTACAAAATGGTAGTGCACTCAGAATTCACTTCAGGATCCAGAGGAGTTGGAATCCTGATTGAGAAGTGTTACCCCTTGATACTAACTGGGTCCTGGACAGATGACCAAGGGAGATTTGCAGCGATCTCATGCCAATATGAAAAGAGGCATTATAATATAATCTCGGTTTATGTCCCACCTGCGTTGCATCAATCAACTCTGGGGAAATTCCTGCTATCACTCCCGCAGGGAGAACTCATTATAGAGGGTGACTTTAACACCACAATCGATGCATCCATAGATAGAAAAAAAACCAGATAGTCAGGCTCTCAAGTTAAAAGACTTTATTAATGCAATTTGCCTTACGGATGTCTGGAGAGCCAGACATCCACAAGAACTCCTATATACCTTCCACTCAGGGGCCCATAATAGTTTTTCGACAATAGACTACATATTTACATTGGCAGCAGGGATGGAGACAGTACTAGATATAAAACATTTGCCCAGGGGTATATCGGACCACTCACCAGTACTGAGCACCTATACATCCTACATCCTGGGAAGGCGCAGACTTTTACCGCTCCACCCTGGATATCTGAAAAACAAAGTGATTAGGAAGGACCTGATCACAACCACAAAAACATTATTTCGCAGAGAACAAACACTCAGTGCCCTCTCCAACGACGCTATGGGAGGCATACAAAACAGTCCTATGCAGACAGGCAATTTCACTGGTGACAAATCACAGAAAGCTAAAGAAATAACAGATCCAGGCACTAGAGCAGAAGGCCACAGACATTACTGATGATACCACGCATAGGCTACATCTAGCTCAACAAGATTATAAGGCCTTCATGTGGGAGGAGGCAAAATCCAAACTCACGACCATGCAACATACTATTTACGAACAAGGCGATAAGGCAGACGAGCTCCTAGCATGGCTAGACAAAAAGGAAAGGGCCAACAGATGGATAGCGCAATTTCAAGTAGCACATGGAGTCACGTTCTCAGACCCCCAGCAAATTGTTTACATATTAACAACCCATTATGAGAAAATATACACACCATTAGCCACAAATACGATAGATGATAATTTAGCCTTTTTAAATGACATACAAATGCCTACACTATCCCATACCGCAACCCAAACTTTAGAGACGGATCTGACCCAAGAAGAACTCCTACGAGCGATAAACAACCTACATACAGGTAAAGCCCTGGGACCAAATAGTATGCCAGTAGAATTCTGCAAATAAAGAGCCACTAACCTCGGGCCACACTACTTAATATGTACGAAGACAGTTTGGGCAAAGGGGAGCTTCCTGGGGATCAGCGCCTGGCAACAATAGTCACAATACATAAACCGGGTAAAGGGTCGCAGAACACCATGTCACAGGCCGATATCCCTCATAAATTCTGAAGCGAAGATACTTGCGAAAGTGTTAGCATTGCGACTACAATCATACCTTGGAACGGTGATCCACCCGGACCAATCCAGATTGATGCCAACCCGTAATACGGCACTGAATCTCAGGAGACTCCATGATGTTATTGCTCGTAGATCTACTATCGACAAAGATGCCACAATTATGTCCTTGGATGCACAAAAATCATTCAACATGGTCGAAGATTTTACTGCCCATACATTTTGCTGTGCAACTCCACACTCCATTTTTCAAACCCTTTTAATGAGATCTTAGGTAAAATGTCTGAGGAAAGAAATGAGCAATTGAAGATAAGTTTAATTTATTAACACTCTTCCAGTGAGTATACAGTATAGCATAATTTAAAGATCCATCTCTATATATCTGTATTTAGATCTATCCATCTATCTATCTATCTATCTATCTATCTATCTATCTATCTATCTATCTATCTATCTATCTATCTATCTAGTAAAAGGGGGTGGGTCAAAAAAGTGTGTTTCTTATGTTAATTCCCATAGGGATTTTAGACACGACTACAACCGAACCACTGAAACGCAAAATTTGGCAGAAAGGTAGCTCTTGGTCCAGATAGCGACTTTTTGGCTATTTGGTGTAAATCTGTTCTGCAGTTTTAGAAATATTAAAAGAAATCAACATTTGTATATCCAGGGATGCAAACCCTCCTGATCAGGAAGTGTTGGCATTCATCTTGGGACTCGGTCTCAGCAATGTCCCAAACAAAAAGATTAAAAAAAGAAAAGGGGGCAGGGTAGGAATATCCTGACCCCCTAGCCTTGGTGATTGGGTCTCAAAGGGATATTGCCAGGGCTAAAAAGCATTTTTTAGGCAAATTGCGATGGATCGGCAAATTTGCAGCAAAAATGTAAAAAGAAAACAAGTAGGCCAGGTCTTGGGTGCATGCACATACCTTTTAAAAATAAAGGAGGGTCACCAGTGATTCCCCTCCTGAGGCTCTTATGAGACCCGGATACCACCATATCAATTAAAATAAAGGACAGGGGATGCACAGGCCCCCTTTTTGGGACTTACATATGTACCAAGGACCACTACCTCCCCAGTTCTAAATAAATAACAAATAATAATCAATACTAATGTTGTGACTCATCGGACCTCCTCAGGCCCTAGGGTTTGTAGTGAGGTCATGGAATTAACTGCAGACATTGCTAAGTTAGCATTAGATAGTATATGCTTGGCAGCCATTTTGCCGCTTTTGCACGCGTTACTACATGGCTTTATTCTCGTGGATAGTCTGCAGGTGCATTTTCACATGAGAACTGTCTGCCTTTCACACATTTAGCTGTACACTGTGCTCCTCTTCTGCACAGCGTGTTCAAAGTCGAAAAACAATGTATGCTGTTGATTCACTTTGGTCAGTCCCACGTCCATAGACACAACATAGAACACAGCTGCACTACTGAAAGTCGGGTGCTTTTAATATGGCATTACATGCATGAAAAGGCACTTGAGAAATTCATTCCAACAGAGAAGAGCTGTGCTTGTTCTGAGATGTAAATCCTTGAATCTAAACTTGGAGGTACGGGATCCCCCTGACAAAGCCCAGAGATCTTCTATAATTATAATAAACTAGCTCATAGCACGGGGAGTGTGGTAAGACGCTATAGTCCTATTTCCACTGTCATTATAATATGGTTTCCCCTTTTGTGGTACATGGAATTGTAACCATGCTGATTATATTGTTCTTATGAATTTTGCTGCTAGTATTGGCTTCTGTCCTGCATTATACAATAAACATTTTAAACTATACTGTGCCTCTGTTTACTCACGTTGTAGACAAGTATGAGTGTTTGAAGGAACGAGTGTTCTCCGTCCCGCGATTCCTGAGAGGGTCGGAGTGACATGTTCTAGGATGTCTAATCATTGGTACCTTCGCTGTAGTATGGAGAACGAATGAGACACTATAGCTAGTCAGATTGGGGTTCTGGGCACCAAGGTGGGTTTTCTGATACACCACTACACACCGTGGTCCTGGTTTCCTGCGCATAGTTCTGTGTATGTGCAGAATCCCTGCAACATGGTGCACCTAACGTTTGGTCTGGTTCTTATTCACGAGGCACTTGAGTAGTACTTGCGCTTGTCTCCTATACCCTCACTTCTGTTTTCCGGTAAACAGTTGTGATGGCATAACCTACCTATATTGATGTTTTTATAGGTTTTTTCAAGCTTGATACAATTAAATGTTTTTTTTTTATTACTACCCTATATTGCACTGCCACACATTAAGTTGTTCTTTTTTCTTAGTCCTTATGGCTGATGTCGATATTGCAGCACATAGCATAGTCATTTGAACACATATGGACTTACGGACGCGGGTTTCGAACTTAATTTTGTGGTTGGAGGTGATCCAGCTTTCCACCTTGAGGTGTTTTATTCTTGGGTAACCTTTCCAGCAGTGAATGGAGATGATAACTTGTTCCATGTAGACACTCACACTGCAACACCTAATGTATTTCCGCCTTATAGAACTCTTGAAGTTCTGATTTTTGCATGACAAAACGGTATTTGGTTTAATGGCGCCCTACCGCACACAGTGACTCTGGTTCATTTAGGCCCTTTATTAATTCCATTGGCACTTGGCAAGTTTTGGCCGGGTACACACCACATCAACGTTAGTTGGCTCTAACAGTAGCATAACTGCGTGTCCTGCACACCTCCTTAATTGAAGTGCACAGGGCTCTAGTACAATACTTCTCACGTAACCTCCAGGTGGGAGTACCTGGGGTTGCTGCACTATCAACTGGACCTTGCAGACTGACTATTAGTCCTGTCATGGTTAATTCGGTTATGGGCAAGCGTCCACAGAATTAGGATGATTTACCTTACTGGCTTGCTGAGAAATTTGACCAGCTGGAAGTTGTATTTCCGTATTAGTTTGCAGAACAACTTAATACCCGAAGTAACCGATTGTGAAAATTGGGGTAAAGTGCTCGCAGCGGTGTATGCAAAGTGTTTTGGCACACCTTCTATGACCCCTGATTAAGCGTGTTCAAGATGAGCACGGACCGGAGGCGGCTGTGGAGTTGGGGATGAGGTTGGTTGGAGTGTTCAATGTAGTTGCTGATCTGATCCTTGCTAATGTCAAGGGTGATGCAGTTAACTTTCAAGTGTCAAATGCCTTGCGCCTTGTCCCAGAAGAAGAGAAACCCCCCGAATTACCAAAAATGATTGCAGATAAGACCATTGGCCGCAATAGTATTGGGTAATAAATCCTTTGCTAGAATACCAGCACAAAAGCAAACACAGAGGGTGCAGTTTGCTAAAGACAACCGTCCAATCTTTCCTAAGAAGAATTGGAAAAATAAAAAGCAGGGAAGGCAACAACAAAAACAAGGGTCGCGTGCAGCATCACCGGTACACAAGTCTTCTGAGAGCACTTATGATTTGTGCAAGAATTAGGTCTCCTGACAGATTTCAGGATCCTGATCAGCATTCTCCTCGTTCTTCACATGAAACATCGGGCTCACAGGCTGGTGGCAGGGAATGCCAGGAGCGCGGAAGGAGTCGAGATACCCCGCAAGGACATAAGCAACCTCGTCTGACTGACGGATAGGGGAAACGAGATGATTTTCCTCATCAATGAACACAGTTTCAGAAAAAGAAAGTTGCTGCTTTAGCAGTGAGATATGCCACAGACAGTGAGGACACGGCTCCGGAGCCTAACATGGGTAGTAACGCTGCTAGACAGCGCAGCGGAGGTTACCATAGTGTGGCAAGCACTGTGTCCATTTCTGGAGGCGACAGCAACTGAAAAGTTCATCACAGTTGAAACGGCTGATACCGGAATGGCTCCCCCTGACAGTTTCTATGATATATTCCTTATGATTGAAGGTGACATACAGCGTGTAATTAAAGGGATTTTTTGGGAACATCTGACTTCTTCTTATGCCATTTTGTTGGCAGAGGCAGATTGGCCCCCGCCCTTTGTTCTTTTCGCTCCGAGGGGGGAGGAAGTAATACTCCAGAGTTTTTCACATAACGTCTCCAAGGAGTATATGAAGGCTTTTTGCAGAAGAGTGGGCTTTTGTGCTTGCACCAGCACTGTACCATACTCTGGTGGGCTGGGATAAAGATTCTCCCCCGCATGAGATACCATTACGGTCTATGCCACAGCCACAACCCCAGTCCCCCCTCCGGCGGGAAGAAAAAGCTACTGTTTCTGAGATTCTAGATCAATTAGAGTATCAAGGAGTAATTGAGACATGTGTGTCACCGATGAATAACCCTCTGTTTACCATAACCAAACTCGAAGGGTTGTACCGCTTAGTTTTGGATTACTGACATTTTAATTCTCATTGTCGCACTGGTGCGGTTCAGAATACCCATAGTTCTGCTCTAGTGGACAGTATTGTTCGTAAAAAATATAAAACTTCCCTTGATATTTCTAACAGCTTTTTCAATCACAACATGTCACCTGAAAGCAATCAATGGACCACTTTTACCGCAGGCGGAAAACAGAAACAATTTTGCTGTTTGCCCATGGACTATAAGAACAGCCCAGGTGTATTCGTCTCCTGTGTCGTCTCTTTGTTAGACGGCATAGAGCCTGATGTGTACTCCTACGTTGATGATATTTATCTCACGGACGACGAATTATGGCCACATCTTTGTCGAGTGGACAGCATCATAATTTTGTTAGCGGACTACTGCTATAAGTTTAACTTTTCAAAATCACACATTGCAGAGTACACAGTGTTGTTCTTGGGCTACGAGCTCAATAATGAAAGAGGCTTGGCGCCTCACTTCTTGGAGAAATACACACGTTTTCAACCTCCTACAACCCTGAAAAAACTACAGTCTTTGTTGGGATTTTTAATCTTCGGTCGAATCTATATTCCTGAGTAAGCCCAGCGTATCAAACCATTGAATGCTTTGATACAACCTAATTTTTCTAAAGCCTGCTGTCTTCCGGATTATTCAGCTATCCTGCAATCTTTACAGTCTGATCTTCGTGAATTTAAATACTTGTTTAAACGTGATAACCACACTAACCTGGTGATACGTATCGTGCCAGGCATGGTGGGTTTCACCTACTTGGCAGTTAATGAAGGCGACACAGTGGCTATTGCTTACAAGTCACTGTGGGAGGGCAGGTTGGATAAACAGACACGGAGGCTGAATATATTTTCCAAATGTGCGCTTTTTATTATCAGTGACTTGGGCAGCAGATGGTATAACAGGGTTTCTTTCCCTCTCTTCTCTTTGGTCCGTCCTCGTTGACCTTGGCTGGTGATCGGAGGTGGTTAGATCCGGCTCTTCTGTCTTGTCGGTGTTACCCCGGAGGCTCATAAGAGAGGAGAGAAGATAGCCCTCAATCACTGTTGTGGGGAGGAGGGAGTGAGCTTAAAAGGTCTATCATCACCACACCAAGAGTGTTAAATTTTAAATGTTCAGAGTAATTGGGTGCAGAAAGCTCTTCTAGACAATTATTCGGGGAAGGGAAAAGAGTATGTGGAAGAATGCACGCAAGCAGATTTTAACAGGGCCAGTGCTAACAAGGGAGGATAAACGGTGCTCAGCAAAACATAATAATAACGTTGTGTAACAAAGAATAGAAAGGAGTTATGTCACACATGATGACTTGTGCAGGTTGTACAGTGTATATTCTCTTAGCCTGTACCTGTTAACTCAGTCACCTCCCACCGCTCTCGTACCCTCCCCCACTATCCCCAGAGACACAATTACTCACCAGCTCCGCTGCAACTCTCCTGAGTTGCGGCCGCTCTCCACCCTCCTCTGGTGGACACCACCATTCCTCGCTCCACCGCTCATCCAGTTCCTCATTCTCTCCAAGGACGCCTTTGTTCCTCGATTCTTCCTCTCTCTTTCCAACGCGGTTGCAGTCTTCACTTCTCCGTTCCTCCTCGTCCTGCTTCCTGCTTGTCTCCACTCAGTTGTCGGTCGATGACACACCTTGTTCGTGTTGGCTCCCTTTCATTGGGTGAGGGAAACTACTTCTGAGGTTATCTCCTTCCTCTTCCGCTCTCGGGTCTTGGTCCCGCTATAGGGAGATAGGAGACGTGGGTGTGTTTCGTCGTTTTGCCCCTGCCTTCTGGAATTCAACTCTAGGGGATCGGAAACCGAGAGAGACAGTGCTTCTATAATGAGGGTACTTATTATCAGGTAAGAACGCGGTCCCTTCGCTCACATTCTCACAGTCACATTTGTACACTTCGACTGAACTGCGGTTTTCCACTGTTGAGAAGATCTTGACAGCTGTCCAGATGGCGATCCTGAAGGAACCGCACTGGCACAGGGGAAACACATTTTGGCTGTGACACCATATGCTGCTCTAGAAGCAGTGACAAAAGCAAGTGTCCCAAACTCAAAAGCTTTGCATCCACGTTGGATACATTGGGCTACTTCGTTGACATCTTCGGATGTCACCTTCATCTTCGACTCCTCCCTGCAAACACAGGAGTTTTTACAGTATGAATTTGTTCATCCTGCTCCTCTGTCTATACGTCCGTTGGAGGAGTACCATTGTATCATTTACATTGACGGTTCAGCGCAACCGGCGACAGAGTCAAAGCATTCTTATTCAGCAGCATGCGCAATTGTGGCAGGTGCCACAGTGAATGGAGAGTTCAAGTCCAGTGTTGTACAGACACAGGTACTAGGAGACTGTACCACCCAATTAGCTAAGCTGCGTGCCATGGTGCTCACACTAGAGATTCAGTTTCGAATGTGACTAATCTCGTTGTAAGTGATTGTTACTACTGTGTTCAGTGTTTCAATGACAACTTATTCTTTTGGTCGTTAAATGGCTATTGTGATTCTAAAGGCGGAGCAATTAAGCATAAGATACTTTGGGTTCGAGTCGCAGATCTTAAAGACCGTCTGTCTCTCACCCATGTAATTCATACTCTTGGCCACCAGCGCCTAGGAGTGCACACGGTTGGCAATAGTTTTGCTGATGAAGCTGCTAAATCGGCAGTAGTCACGTTTTCAGTTGCAGCGGTTACAAGATCCATGAATACCATTGATAATGACATTTTGGCCGCAATTGCGGCTACAGAGAAGGGTGGCAATTACCCGCAGGGTTTCCCTTCGAGACACTCTTATCACTTAAGTCCCTATAAAGTTCCTTATGTGAGTATTAATGACGTTGGTGACAGGGGAATTCCAACGCGGACCTCAGATTTTCTCTGATAACAGCCGCACATGAAGGCTTCACTTCGACCTATGCTGGAGTGTCTGCGACTGTTTCTATCTTACAGCTGCATTACTGGTGGTGTGGTTTACATAAACCGTAATTATGTGCTTTCCAGTGACATTTGCCAACAGATTAAAACCATGTACGGTAACACATCCACCACAAACACCGCTGTGTATATCTAATAGACCTTTTGGATGTGTTTATCTGGATCACTGCAGTCCATTTTCTTCCTATACTGCCTATAAATTCATCTTAGTTGCAGTTGAATTGTGCACATGATTTCTTTGGGTGTGGACACAATGCAGTGCTGATGCTTGAACTGTCATCAGGGATTTGCGTGTCTTTGTGGGAATTTTTGCATGTGGCACCTTCCATTCAGCCTTTAAGGCGTACAAGGAGTCTCTGAGGTCTTTGGCAGTGCAGGTCAAATTTTTGTCTCCATACAGGCCTGAGAGTAATTCAGTTGTGAAGTGAGTGAACCATAACTTAAAGCAATCCTTGACAGCTAGGGTCTTAGGTACTGGCAGGAACTGGTTCGCCCATTTGTATAGCGTACAACATGCACTAAATAATCTCCCTAGAAGATCTCTGGGTGGGCAGACCCGGTACGAAATGCTCTTTGGCATGCAAATATTTGGACCAGACCTTGATGGTCCAGACATGATAATCATTCTGCTATATTACAGAAGCTACAAAAGACCTGAGACAGTCTTGCAAAAGAACATTTAGCATCTGCTGCTGATGCAGCACTGCAGATTCCGGTAATCGGCTTGCTACCCAAAGTCGGAGACCTGGTCAGAGAGAAGGAGGAGAACAAAAAAGAGTTTGGCCCCTCTTTTTTTCGTGCACCTGTCCCAGTGCTTGGTACGAGTCATTGCCTGGTTTGCAACCAGATACCCTTATCCAGCCACGTTTCTCTTTTGACTCGAACTCCACATTATCATTAACTCCTATCAAATTCTCTATTTTTGTGGCCTGGTTTAAACAGTCTTATTTGGTTCCTCCTTGGACATACATTTGGATGGTGCTCTTTGCTATTTTTCTATTTATGTAAATTAGATTTGTGACATTCTTTTTCCTTCTCATAATGGTCACTACTTACCTGAACGCTCTGCTGTAAAACTAGTCGATGGAACTTTGGCCCGCATTCGTCTACTCACATCATGAAAAGTGACCAGACTTTTGTCAACATTTCCGCCTGGCCAGTTGCGGATGGCATAGTTTTGGATACAGTGGAGTTACAAATTCATAGCCCTACAGAGATAATTAATGTAAATGTACTTCATGTTTCCATGGGTGATGTAGTGAAACACAATATAACATCTGATGATTGGGATGTACAAGCCATACAAACTGTGTTTTCAGATTTGAAGTATTATGCTGCATTTGATGCTGAAGATTTGTATTTGAATACTGCTAATTATGCTGATTTGTTTTGCTATCAGTATTATGCTCATCATTAACTGCATAAAGCTAATACATTTAGAAATGTTTTTAATTACACACAGTTGGAACGTTGCCCGGCTCCATTGGAAGGTCCATTGGAAGGTAGCTCAAAAACACTTTTGAAAAAATGTACATATTTTACAGATTTTGATAAATCCAAACCAGAATCCTTTTATTTAAGATTGAATGCTTCGTCTAGTCCTAAAGTGATGCTCACCCACACCAAATTAGTGTATTCCCAATCCTTTATTAACAAATTGGCAGTGGGTGGCTATAATCTGTGGAAGGCCACAGTAGATCTTAAATCTGTTTGGGGTTCTAGATCCTGGCAGGTCCGGGGCACTGAAGCTTTGCATCGCGCATGCGTCATCCTGACTCAAATTTTATTTTTAAATGATTCGGTCGATCAGACTACTTGTTTTGAATTGGCTACTTCAAAGCAAATGAATGCCTCTGCCATTCCTGCTCTGGCTACATACCTGAACAGGAGCAATCATACTGATTATTCCATTGAAAACTTGCAATCATTGTTTCTAAATGATCATTTTATTATTTCTACTTTAGACCCCCTAGGTTGGTTCAGATGCTTGCCAACTCCGTTTCCATGACAAGGCCCCCGCCTATACACAGGAAAGGCCTAATCCACGTTTTTCTAACTCCCATTTGGTTACCACCTACTCTGTTGGAAAACTATGCCAAAACTGGTTATAACACTCAACACTGCCATCAGTAAAACAACATTTGTCGTTATTATCAGGTGACATTGATTTGACAGATTCGATAAAAGGGCCTGCTGGTGCTAGAACTAAACAATTTTATTACGCAGCCTATAATGAAATATGGAAGCTGTCTCAAATTGAGGCTGCTTCCCGTTTAAGGGCGATAGACCAGGCTAATTTAGAAAAAGTCCTTGCTGTCATTTATAATAGTCTTAACACACGTTCTTACTGCATTTACACGTTGGACAATATTGTTTCTTCAGTTGTTGATATTGTACAAGATGATGTGTCTGTTTTGTATCATGGTCAGAATCAATTGCGTTCAGTAATGCAGTTTGCATGGACATTACAAACTCTAAAGCTGGGGAAAGTTCTTTGGGATTATTTGAACGCGTCATCTTTATTTTTGCCTTTTAACTTAAAAGACAAACAGCGATTAATATCCATGAAAGATCCTACATACACTCTTTTACGTATTGAAAAGTTAGATCCTTTGCTATTTTCTGTGGCCGAAACTGACGCAGCTGTCTGGCTCATCCATGGGGTAAAACCTTAGCATTTCCTTTGTTTAAATGTAGCTCATGAATAAAGCATTACCCCCTAGGCCTCTATGAACCCTTAGGCAGTGCTTTCCTTCATGAGGTGTGGTCATTACCATTCGCTTACAGATGCTTGCAGGATGACAAACAAGTTTACCTAATTGGGGAATCATGTGATTCAACCATAGGTCATCCTCTGGTTTGCAAAAATATACAGTTGCACTAAGCTTGTAACCTTACGGCCCCGAATCTCTCTTGCGTTCTGAAAGGTATTCCGGTGCCAGTTATTACACCTACTTTCACTCTGTATGCAAACCGTAGTTATCTGCTTTTAAATAATGAGGAATGCTGTGGTATGCCACCCCCTTTTGTACCACCCCCTTTTGTACCGTGGTATGCTTACTGGCATCCCTTACATTGTGACAGTCTCACCACGTGTGGTTTGCTGTAAAAATGTACTGGAGACTCAATACCTCAGTCTGGCCTGCCATTCCGACCTTGAGGGCAGACTTCAATAAGTTGAGCAGAATTAGAGCATTGTTATCCCAAAAAGAAGTTTCTCTCACATCTGCACGTGAAACATTTGTCCTTCATGTTGCCAATACCTGAACAGAGGTGCAAGCCCTTCTTAATACTGACCTCCCACAGTATTTCTGTGTTTTAATTCATAACATTTTCAATGCTTCTCATACTACAGGCTTGGCCCCTTTTTTTTAAAGTTGTGGGTCTGGCCAGTATCACACCAAACTATATTTTGTGTGATACTGGCATTTGTTCTTTCTATTTTTTCCAGATTCTTTGGTGGGTTGCCACTATTAATTGTCTTAGCTGCTGAAGTACTGCTGTTGATTTGCCTGCTGCGCAATGGCTGCTCCTCCTGTGGCCCTACACAGCCAAAACCAGCTGCAGATGCTTCATAACCATATGCTTGAATGCTATGGTACTCTGCCCATGGCCACACTCAGCATTGCTCACGGATTATCCTTTTGTTTCGCATACTACACTTGTGAACAACCTGTCTTCACCTGCTTGGAATGTTCGTTTGAATGGGCATTGGACCTTTGCCTCTCCAATACGGTATCTCCTGCACCGGATTTTGATCTGCTGATGAGTCCCTTAGTGTCCCATGAGCAAGCGTGTTCCGGTGTTGGCATTATGGCCTGCGCGACTGCGCTTGGAGTTTTGGCACAATGGGATATCTGTGAAGCAGACAGAATTCTCTACAACGAAGTTACATCGAGTATCACACAAGTTGTCCTGTGATGGTGCTGGAGGCACCACTTATTTAGGATCACTTAAGGCCAGATGTAGGTATCCAAATACCGGTCGGAAACGGCCGAAAATACCGATTTTCGGCCGTTTCCGACCGGTATTTGGATATTGAGATGTAGGGGCATGTTAAATTACAGAATCTGTAATTTTACCGAATCTGTAATTTTTCCGATTCGGTAAAATACTGAATCGGTAAAATTATCGATTCTGTAATTTAACATTTAGGTAGCACTGTAGTCACTGCTACAAGGGTTTAAGAATTTGTTATTTACCACCAACTAGAAGTTGGTGGTAAATAATGAAAACCCTTCAAAAAGCATTTTTTTTGCTTTAAAAAATGTGCCATGTTGCAGACATACATGCCCTAAGGGCATGTATGTCAGCAACATGTGCACCCATGCACAATTGAGGGGTGCAACAGGGTGTCAAAGTGACACCCTGTCCCCCTTGCAAATTCGCTAATTTTACCGAATCGGTATTTACCGATTCGGTAATTGACATTAATTCCTATGTGCCTCAAGGCCCATAGGAATCAATGGAAATTACCGAATCGGTAAATACCGATTCGGTAATTACCGAATCATTCCGATTCGGTAATTTCAAAAGTGGAATTACTTGCATCCCATTTACCTACTCTTAAATACCGAATTGGTATGATTCGGTATTTAAGAGTAGGTACATCGAGATTACCTACATCGGGCCCTAAGTTCTTTCTATTTACTTGACTGAATTGCATCTCTTTTTTCTGACGATTACAAGGACTTTCTCTTGGAAGCTGTTGCAACTTACTGCTCATACACTTTGATGGATTAACTTGGCTGGCACCGATCATCTGCCAGATTTTTTTTTCTTCCCTCTTTTGTTGTTGTTTTGTATATGTCAACCTTTTTTAAAGACAATTTTTTTCCCAAATTGTTATGCTGGATTTCAAATTAACTTTCTCTGCCGGAATCTGAAATCACTTAAAGATCGGTGCTCTTACTTCTTACTCAGACTTCTTAAGCTCTGTGTTCTCCATAAACCTCTGTCCGATGGCCTGACCAGAAGAGGGTGCAGTAAGGTCATGGGATTAACTGCAGACATTGCTAAGTTAGCATTAGTTTATATATATGCTTGGCAACCATTTTGCCGCTTTCGCACACGTTACTTCATGGCTTTATTCTTGTGGATAGTCTGCTGGTGCATTTTCACATGAGAACTGTCTCCCTTTCGCACATTTAGCTCTACGCTGTGCTCCTCTTCTGCACAGCGTGTTCAAGGACAAAAAACAATGTATGCTGTTGACTCACTTAGGTCAGTCCCACGCCCATAGACACAACATAGAACACAGCTACACTACTGAAAGTCGGGTGCTTTGATAATGGCATTGCATGCATTTTAAAGGCACTTGGAGAAATTCATTCCAATGAAGAAGAGCTATGCTTGTCCTGAGATGTAAATCCTTGCATCTAAACTTGGAGGTACTGGTCCCCCTGACAAAGCCCAGAGGTCTTCTATAATTATAATAAACTAGCTCATAGCATGGGGAGGGTGGTATGGCGCTGTAGTCCTGTTTCCACTGTCATTATAATATGGTTTCTCTTTTGTGCTATATGGAATTGTAACCATGCTGATTATATTGTTCTTATGCATTTTGCTGCTAGTATTGGCTCATGTACTATAATATAGAGCACGTTAGTTAAAATACACATTTTAAACTATACTGTGCCTCTGTCTACTCACGTTGTGGACAGGTATGAGTGTTTGAACAAAAGAGTGTTCTTCCTGCAATTCCTGAGAGGGTCGGAGAGACATGTTCTAGGATGTGTCCCCCCCCCAACATGCGTGTCTAGGCGCTCTGCACTCTAGCGCTGAGAAGCTGCTGCCGGTCGACCTGCACCTAGGGGTGGCATAGAGGGCACTCCCTGAAGAGGGGGAAACTGACCTCCCAGAAGAGGACACCTTTCACCGCAGAACACTGGTTGTCCATGTCGCCCAGGTGAGAGTCACTTGTAGGCTCGAAGTAAAAGAACAAGAGGGTATCTACGACTACACAAGGAATTACATAGGCCCGGTCCTGACGTGCCTGACTTTAAAATCCCAGCTTCCGCTGCCTTTGTTTCTCCTGCAGTCACTATGACAGACCCCAGTTCCTTATCAGATACCGAGCTGTACTACATCAAACTTTGCCATCTCCCACTACACGTTGATTTCAGCAGCAACGTCATCTAGTGGGGATGTTTCCCTGAGCATGGAGTCCCAGCAGGGTGGCCTCTCCTCTATCCTCTATTGGGGACTTGGTATTCTATATTCGACTATATAACTGTAGCTAATATACCTACTCAAAATTGATCATTCCCGTCTTCCCGACCGCTGAGACCTGAGCAACATGGTTGATGCTGTTAGATAGCTGTAGAGGAGATTGGCCCCGGTTCACCCGCTTGACCATCACCTACCCAGCCGGACATTGGGCATAGTTCACCTTGTCTCCCGCTGTGTCTCAACTCCCTCTCTGGCTTGTTTCTATGCCCTCCCCCCACCTTCTTCTTTTACTTCTATCCTCATAGCCTATACATCTATTCTAAACTGTTTTTCCCGAATGTGGGGACTTGAGCAACATGGCTGATGCCCGATTGAGTTGCTATACAACTAATGAGGAGACTGACCCTGGTTTCCCCCTCGACCATCATCTACCCAGACGGACATTGGACACAGTTTTTCCTCGTCTCCCTGCTATGGCTCTTTACTCCCCTCCTTTCCTATAAATTCTCTCAACCTCATTGTTTGTTTACTGTACATTATTACGCTCTTGCAACTGATGCAATTTGTAACACAATATTCCTCTGTTATAGCGCTCTGATACCTACGGGTCTAGCCAGCGCTTTAAAATCATTTTGATGTACCTTCTAATGCAACGTTACCCTGGTTAAGTGCTCTGATACCTCTGGGTTTAGATAGCGCTATATAACCGTTGCAAATCAAATAAAGTAAAAACTGGTTCCTGCTGAGACCTGAGCAACATGGCTGATGACCGGTGGAGCTGCTTGACAGCTAAGGAGGAGATTGACCCTTGTTTCCCCCTTCACCGTCACCTACACAGCCGGACATTGGGCATAGTTCCTCCTTGTCTCCCCGCTATTACTCCTTCCTCCCCTCCCTCCTACAAATTAATGAAACATTGTTTATGTGCACTGTTCCTTACTATGCTCTTGTATCTGATGTAACTTGTAATGCAACAATCCTAAATGTAAAGCGCTCCGATACCCTCTTGGGTCAAGTTTGCGCTATATAAGACTTTATAAATAAATGTCTAATCATCGGGTAGCTTTGCGGTAGTACGGAGAACGAAAGAGACATTATAGCTAGTTAGATTGGGGTTCTGGGCACCGAGGTGGGTTTTCTGGTACACCACTACACACAGAGGTCTTGGTTTTCTGCGTATAGTTCTGTGTATGTGCAGAATCCCTGAAACAGGACCACCACCTCCCTGAGGCCAGCCTGTGCTGTTTAAAGGAGGGTTCCCCAATGCCCCCCTCCTTGAGCCATTATTGGTCCTGATGACCGCCACCATCCAGGGTCAGCTCCTGCTTCGGACCATAGTGCCCACCCTCAAAAGATAGAAGTTTGCTTTTGCTTAGTTGTAGCTGTGCCAGCTCTTCCCTAGCGAAAGCCAGCACTCACTCCGCTCCCAGCAAGAGGGAGCTGTGAAACTGCTCCCACTTACTGGGAGTGGAGTATTCATCTGTTTCCTGGCAGGACAGGAAAACAGATGAAAGAATTGTTCCCCTACTCAGGGAGCTGCATATTTTGCAGCTTCCTGCATGCAGGAGCAATGCTGGCTCCTGCAGGATGTGAGAGCTGCCCAGAACAGCGGGGGCATTAAGGGTCCCACTGCGCTCCCCATAAAAAGCACACTGGGGGCCCTGGGTGGGGCCTGGGCACCCAGGTAGACATGGATGGGCCCCCTGGTTTGGGGTTCCTGGGGCCTAAACCGGCCCAGGCAGAGGGCTGTGCGGACAGCTCTCCCTTTTAATTTTGGCCAGGCCCTGGGTTACACGGTCCACAGGGACAAAATCAGCCTGGGGAGGAGGACTCCATTGCACAAACGAGCAGAAAAGGCAAAATAGAGTGCAGAAAAAGGAGCAGAAAAGGCAAAATAGATCAGAAAAGGCAAAACAGAGGGCCGAAAAGCAAGCAGAAAAATCAAAACAGTGGGTAGAAAACTAGCAGAAAAAGGCAAAACAGAGGGCAGAAAAACAAGCAGAAAGGAAAAATATAGCAGAATAGGTCAAAACAGAGGGCAGAAAAATGAGCAGGAAAGGCAAAACAGAGGGCAGAAAAATTAGCAGGAGAGGCAAAACAGAATGCAGGAAAATGAGCAAAAAGGCAAAACAGAGCAGAGGAGGGCAACACCAAAGGCAGTAAAATGAGCAGAGAAGGCAAAATGGAGGATAGAAAAACTTGTGGAAAAGGCAAAACTGAAGGCAGAAAAACAAGCAGAACAGGCACAATGGAGGGCAGAAAAACAAGCAGGAAATGCAAATCAGAAGGAAGAAAAATGAACAGAAAAGGCAAAATTGAGGGAAGAAAAACAGGCAGAAAAGGCAAAACAGAGCAAGAAACAAGCAGAGTGAGGCACAAACAGAGAGCAGCAAAGTAGACAGGAAGCAGAGGTAACGACTGCACAGAAGAGCTGTCGCACGGGGAGCTGGATTGAGGATCTGCTTAATTTTTACAGAAATAAAACCTCAACAGGAAACACTTGCATATATAAACAAAGCTAGTGCCCTAATTGAGCTCCACTTCTGTAAATAACAAATGATCATGACCTCCTGGACTTGATAAAAGCAAAGCTGGTGTGTTTTCTCTGCAATTCTACATTGAAAGATGAGCTGAAATGCTTCATGGAGGTAAATGCATTGTTGATCTATTGGAGTGCAATGTGTAGTGACAGTGATAAGTCGCTCCTTTCTTGTCCTCACCTCGTGAGAGCAGATTCCATCATTCTCCCTTTAAATGACTCAGTATACAAATGTGCAAAATCACCTGTAGCTCCGCCCATATAGCCCCACCCCATCCACCTTAGTAGTATGCAGTGACCTTCCCGCCTTTTGCCAGGATGATGGGTAGGTTACCAAAAGGCCCCCAGCACTTTTCCCACTGATTTTGGTGACACGTTTTGAGGAACATGAGAAGCACTTACTTCTTATAGTTAAGAAGGACCCAGTTTGGTGGAGATGTACCTCTTTATACTCTCATTGTCTTCTCTATAGGAAGATTCATGTTATCACAAATGTCTGGATAAAGATACACGAGGAACAATCACATAGCCAAAACACTCGCAAGGTCTCTGGTAACATATGCTTGTGCCCTATTACGTTGCTGCAGAGTAGAATATGTACTGGACATTTTTCCAAGGAAGTAGTCAAGCAGTCAAAATAACTTTATTTCGCTGATACAGTATCGGCATAAAAAGTATTCTACAAACATACTTTCATCAATAATAAAAAACGACCATTACAAATTTAGACTATCATGTAATTAAAACATGGTTTAAAAGACAACGATCAATATTTTAAAAACAGTCATAAACTAAAAAACAATAATTCACACATATATACACACATTTTAAACAAGCCAGCGTCTTAAGTTACGTTTTAGATATCAGGTTGAAGATTTAGTCTCTTCCTGCTTAGAGCAGATAGAATAAACAAGGCCAAGCAAAAACAGGTAAAGGGATCTGGCAATGACTGAAAATAAAATAAGGCTACACAACATTGTCTAAAACTCATTTTTCGAATAAGGGATACAATGTATCTTTTTCTTTCATTAATATAGAGTTTACAAAAAAATAAAAGTGCAGGTCATTCTGAGTGGATCGCTTGTCACAGGGGCAGGGTGGAAGTGCAGTGACCGCTTAGGTTTTAGACGGGTGGCCTAACATAAGAGTAATATAGTTTTAACACAATCTCAATAAGATATATCTGTGTTGGAGATTTGTGGCAAATGTTTAATATTACAATTTGGAGTCAATGATACTAGGTGCTGCGTAATATTAGATACAAAGATAGATACGTAATATTAGATACAAAGATAGATACAAACAAGCGCTATCAGACTACAATATTAGATACAAAGATAGATACAAACAAGCGCTATCAGACTACAGGAAGACGCTAAGACTGGAAAAAAGCAAATATTTCTGTGAACAGATAGAAAGAGCACAGAACTCCAGTAAGCAACTATACCAGGCAGTGGCTGCACTAACAACGATACCAACAGCCAATACCACTGAGACTTCCCAAGACTTCTGTAATAAAATGGCTGACTTTTTCAGGACCAAGGTAACGGAAATCTTTGATAAATTTAACAACATCACGAATGGGGAACTGTCAGATAGCACCAAAAACGCAGAATTCACACCCTCATCTTTGAACGAATTTATCCCTCCATCACTGCCAGAAATAAAAGATCTTATTAAAACTACCATGTCAGGTTCCCCTCTAGATCCGTGCCCACCAACCATCATCAAACTAACATCTGATGAGGTAGCTCCAATCCTGGAGAACATCTGCAGTACCATCTGTGAAACAGGAAAATATCCCCAAAATTGGAAAACTGCTATAATAAAGCCACTTTTAAAGAAACCAACCCTTAACACCTTGGAATTAAAAAGTTATCGCCCTATAGCAGCTCTCCCTTATCCATCAAAAATACTTGAAAAAGTCATAAACAAACAGCTGGCCACCTACATTGATCAAAACAACCTGTTAGATAACACCCAGTTCGGGTTCAGGAGAGGACATGGAACGGAGACGGCGCTCATCAAGGCTTCTGAAGAGATCAGACAGATCATGGACCAGGGCGGTTCGGCTGTTCTGATCCTGCTAGATCTATCAGCGGGTTTTGACACGGTCGATCACAACATCTTAATCGACCGTGTCAAAGCCATGGGCATAAAGGGCAAGGCTGCGGAACTTCTGGCCTCTTTCCTGGCCAACAGAGAACAGTCAGTGAAGATGGGGAACTTCTATTCACCAACGTTTGTGCTGCCTTGCGGAGTCCCCCAGGGATCCTCGCTGAGTCCGACACTTTTTAACATCTATGTGTCGGACTTGGCGAGGGTCATCAAAACCTATGGAATGGGAGTGACTTCGTACGCCGACGATACTCAGTTGGTGTTGGCAGTACATAAGAACGGGATCAAAGTGGCAGCCAACTTTCAGACTGGCATGAGAGCCATCAGTCATTGGATGGACAGTAATTGTCTAAAACTAAACACCGATAAGACCGAGGTAATGGTGTTTGGAGACCTAAAACCATCTTGGTCTCCGATCTGGTGGCCACCGGAAATGGGCAATCCACCTATCCCAGTCTCAAAGGTTAGAAACCTAGGAGTGTTGTTCGACAACAAACTAAGTTTCACTAATCACGCCAACGCAGTAGTCTCCTCTTTCTTCCTTCACGCTACGGAAAGTGAAAAAGCTACTACCCTACCTTCCACTGTCTGCAGGGAAAACCCTGATGTCCTCCTTGGTGTTATCCAAGGTGGACTACTGTAATGGGCTTCTGCTGAATGCTCAGGAGCAGGTCTTCAAAAAGCTACAAATGGTGCAGAACGCCGCGGCGCGAATCCTGACCAAAACTCCCAAGTTTGCGCCGATCTCATCAGTCGTTTACCAACTGCACTGGCTCCCAGTAAAAAAGAGAACAAAATTCAAGGCTTTGTGTATTATATACAGGGCACTGAACAGCCAAGGACCAGACTTTTTTAGAGAATCACTGCAGCTGTATGTTCCCAAAAGAGCGCTAAGATCTGCCTCATCCGCATCCCTATGCATTCAACGAGTGAGAACAGTCACCTGGGGAGACAGACGCTTCTTGGTGGCTGCCTCGAGGCTCTGGAACTCCTTGCCCCATCACATAAAAACCAGCGTTTCACTGTTGCTCTTCAGAAGGCAAGTGAAGACATGGTTATTCACTCAATAATGCACAGGAAGTGCCTCTCTGTCTGCCCAGCGCCGAGACACCATTCGTGGTATTTGTTCGCGCTCTAGAAATTTAGAAAATAAATAAATAAATAAATAAATAAATTGTCTAACTGTGAGCAATTGAAGGTAAGAATCATACCTCTTCGCATCAAAATGGGCTAATAGGCGAGTCTTCAGCTCCTTTTTTTGACATGCATAACTTCGGATCCTCATTTAGGTTATGTAGGTCAACGACTTGCAGGATAGTCTCAATATATTTTAACCATCTTATTTTATTTACACCATCGAGATTCAGGGAGTTGATTATAATATCTCTAGCTAATGAGAGGGTTTATTTTCGCCAAACTGTGTGCCACATCAAAATCGGTGCAATACAGAACTTATCAGTAATATAGGGAACTCTCAGCTGCATGTGACAATTATAATTAGAGCAGGATTGGGAAAGAGGTGCCAAGTTTTTCAAGAAGCCATCCTCTATACGCTGAAGTTTAGACGTATCAGATATACCCCAGACAGCTGAGCCATAAGAGGCAGCAGATAGTATTTTTGCCTCATAGACCTTTTTTATTACTTCAATTGGCTAGTCCAAATATTTTCACACATTTAAAAAGGCCCCCAATGTTTTTTTCTATCAATATTTCTCTGTTGAAGACCATATTTCTCCAGTTATTATCTCTATCAAACATGATCCCTAAAAAATTAAAAGAATCTACGACCTCTAACTTTATCCCTTCAATGTACATTCAAGACTGTTTCTGCTACTCTGGACCTGCCACAAGGACCAAGGACTTAGTATAGTTAATTTTCATGTCCAAATTGTTCATACATTTTGTATAATCCTCTATGAGTCATTACAGCGCATTGACTGTGCGTGCAAGGAGCACTGCGTTGTCAGCATAGAGGAGTAATGGGACAGGGGAAGAGTTAATAAGAGGCACATCTGTGGTAGACCCAAGCAAAGCAGATTCAATGGTGTTTGAGTATAAAGCAAATAAAAAGAGCGCAAGCACACACCACTGTCTCATGCCCCTAGTGATTCTAAAGTGTCTTGCGCATTCTCCTTTCTTACCGAATCGAACACAAGCTGTGGCTTTGAGCCACACAGTCAAAGGCTGCTGAAAAATCCATGAAAAAACAACAGACGATGGTCAGAATGCAGAACAATGTCATACATTCACCCCAGTACGGGTCCTAGGATGCTTGTTTCCAGTCCAGGGAAGACATGGCTTGGCAGTTCGGACTGGACTGTTCCCATAAGGCACAGGGTCAAGAGCGATTTGCATATAGCCATGTCTGAACTGGGGTGGCGTGGTGAGCAAAATAACGATGGATTAAACCCAGATATGTGACTGGGGGTGAATGTTTTGCCAATGTGCAACATTTCGTCCATCACCTTGTGTGTTTTGCTGTTTGCCCTATGTGGGAAGGGTATGCCCAGATGTGGGTCCTGTGCTCACTACGCCACTGGAGTCAAGCTATCCTGGCTGATGACGGCTGATAGCCAGAAAACGGTCCTAGGATGCTTGATTCCGGTCCAGGGAAGGCATGGCTTGGCAGCTACTTAACACGCACACAGAAACTGAGGGGCCAATATCCTGAGGTTTCCCTCCGACCACTGTATTTTGATTACGGCGGTCAGAGGGAAATCTGCGGGGGGATTCCGCTCCTCTTGAGCCCATTGCAAGAGGAGTAGAACAGTAATCCCTTCAATAACGGCGGAGATAGGCTCACCTCTGCAGTCAGAATTACAATGTAATTTTTTGACTGCCAATCCAAGTGGCTTTTCTGACATGGATTGGCTTTTGGAAACTGACTTTGGGTCCCCTTAGCAGGGCACCCTTCCTTGCTGGCCACACACTATGGTGCCTGCTACACAGTGCAGGCATATTTTTAAACCACCATTTCTCAGGGGAAGCTTGTGCTGCAGGCCTTTCACACCCGCCGCACAAGCTTCCATTGGGAAAAGGAGGTTTGTGACCACTCTTTGAGCGGTTGCATCATAATAGAGAAATCAAAACTGCTGACCTAAGGCCGGGCAGTTCCTTTTCCGCAACGTTGTCGGGCAGATGAAAATCTGCCTTACATTGTAATAGGGCCCTTAGACACCCACTAACACACTCAGGCACTCACATACCCACTGACAGACCCACTTAAACACTGATACACACAAACCTACTCGAAGACTCACACACCCACTCACAGACCTACTCAGAAACTCTCACATGCACTCATAGACCCATTCTGACTCTCATGTACCCATCCACAGATGCACTTAGACACTCACACCCACTCTGGCACTCATTTGAGAAAAAACATATTTTATTAGTTTTGGTGAAAATTGCATACTTACTTTGCCATAAGTGAATTTTACATGTCCCATGTTCCATGCCTAACAATCATTTAGTTAGATTCAGTTAAACTGGGTCCCGCCTAATTATTGATACCCCTAAGCTATAATATTCATGCACACCCCCTCCCCCCCAACTTATCCACTCATGCATCCACTCACACTACCACTCAGACGCACTCAAAGACCCACTGAGACATGTGCACTTACTCACAAACCCACTCAGACACTCATGTGCCCACTTACAGACCCAATCAAACTCTCTCACCTACTCACAGACCTACTCAGAATCTCACACTCAGACACACAGCCCACTTATGGACTCACACACCCACTCACAGACCTACTCAGACTCATGCACCCACTCACAGACCCACTCAGATACTCATGCATTCACTCACACGCTGACTCATATGCTCATGGAGGAACTTGCAAACCCACTCAGACACTCTAACACCCACTCACAGACCCACTCATGGACCTACTCAGACACCCCTCAGACACTTATGCATCCACTTACATACCCACTCAGACTTACTCACATGACCATATAAGAGGGCAGGATAGTGTTACCCATACTCTGCTAGCATAAGTAGGGAAAACAGGATGGGCTATGCTTGGCAGCAGGCAGGGATCAGAGGCAAACTCAGGGCTGCACTAGCTACCGGGCAGTTTGGAATGCTGCTGAGCTGGGCGCAGGCAGGGTCAGCAGGCTGGCGATGAAGTGTAGGGGGGCATGGGCAGGGGCTGCAGAACTGACCACTTAGGGCATGAGGGAGGGGCCAGGGGCACACACAGACAGAACACAGGGCAGGCAGAAGGGGGCTGGAGCAGTAGGCTGACCATGCAGGACCAGCCTGCATGGGCAGGAACAATAAACTGACAATGAAGGACAGGCAAGAGTGGACAGGGGCACACAGACAGAAGACTAAGGGGTGTGTGAATGTAGAAGGGATGCAGAGGCAGCAAGCTGATTATTCAGGGCAGGGACAGGAAGCTGACTATGGAGGGCAGGAGGGAGGTGGTAGGAGTACACAGACGGAGAACGGAAGGCAGGCAGGAGGGTAGCAGGACAAAAGGCAGCAAGCTGGCCATGCAGCCCTGGCTCTTCATGTTGCCTACTTGTGGCGGATGCTGTGACAACTACCCAATGCTCATTGCTGAAGGTCGTGCACAGCTGAGATGGTGGCTGAATATGTCCAGGGAAATTGACTAAAAACAAAAGAAAAGCTAAAGAGACATTATAGTTTGATATAGTATTATGATATTCCCTTTCAATAAAAACCCAGAAATGGACTTAAAGAACAAAGGTTAAAGTAACATTAAAGTTAGGTGTTGAAATGGGTTAAAAGCGAACAATTGTCCATCCAAATTAACACTGGAATTCACAGGTTATAGTTTAAAGACCTAACTCTAACTTGTATTCACTCCATGCACTGTTTATGACCTCACATATTGCATCACTCATGATGTGTTTAATTACATTAGTGATGACACCACTAATGTAATGTCAAATGACACAATTGGCGGCATCACTTTATTCACATTTCTTAACGTTTGTGCCAAATGTTTGCTTTCCATTGCCGCAGTGAGGAAATTAGCAATATTAAAAATCTCCCACACATTTGAAAGCAGCTGCAAATAATGGAGAGCTGGTTTAACTTGCATAAAGCCTTTGCCTTTTAAAATAGGAATAATACAACATTTACGAATATGAAGAAAGTGCTCACAGAAAAAGATAAAGTGCATTGTATCTTTAGTGGAAAAGCCATCACAAGAGCAAATCCCCAAATATTCCTCCCTTTTCCACCCCAGAGATCCAGCAAGGAGGAAACTAAATTGGTTCAACCTGAATCTAAGTAATAAAAAATGATGGTTTGGGTTGTTAACAATATTCAGGTATGGCTCGATGGCACATGATGTTTTTAGCAATTGGTCAGTTTAACCAGCTCTCTTTGTTCTCTGGCCATGCAGGCCACTAAACTTATAGGATTCCTTCACCCACTTGATGTTCCCTTTCACCAACTTCTCAGGCGAGTTAAACAATTCTGGTCGTCCCAATTTGACAGATAACTTATAAACATAACTCAGCCAGGGGATACGGGGCCCAAAATCAAGTGCTAAACAATCTCTAAGGATTTCCTGATTCAATTCTAATTCAGGGTTTAGCCAAGTAGAAATCCATTTTAAAAGTGTGGCAATAGCTATTCAATCCTCCACAAAGCAAACTCCACACTCCTGATGAACAATGTAGCTGGATGTGGATTGAGGGACAGATAAAATATTTTTCAAAAACGTATCCTCCACCACTTGAATAGCCTTCACATTCTTAAAACCCCAAAGGTCTGCCCCGTACATTGCAAGGGAAATACATTTTGCACCATATGTCTTTAAAAGCGCTTAAATTGGTTTAACTCCCAGTTTAGGTGCAAAAATCAGGACGACTAAGGTGGATTTGCCAAAACATTTTGTTTTGCTGATATTTGGGGTGACCATGTGCCTTTGTCGTCAAAGATGATGCCTAGGTATGGAAAAGTGGATACCCTAGACAACACATTCCCTTCACAATGCATGGTTTTTACCCCTTTTACTTTAGTGCCAACCATCATGACATGTGATTTCGAGAAATGGACACTGAGGTCTATAGATTTCATAAAAACAGCAAATGAATTTAAAAGGCTTTGCAGCCCTACCGCTGTGTGTGCTAAAAGGGCGGCATCATTCGTGTACAGCAGTGCCGGAATTAGTGGTTTGCCTACCCTCGGTATATACTTACACGCCTCGGATAAAACTGGACCTAAATTTTTGATGTAGAGGGTGAAAAGCAGGGGGGCCAGAATGCACCCCTGCCTAACACCATTGGTAATACGAATCTTCAATGTACAATTACCCATATGGTCATATCTCATGGTAGCTGACAAATCCTGTGCAGGTCAGCAAGGAAGTACACAATATTTTTATCCACGCCAAGATGAAGAAGCATCACCCACAATTTGGACCTGTTCACTCGATCGAAGGCAGAGGAAAGGTCCATAAAAGCTAAATATAGAGTGCCCTTTTTGGCGATTGTGTACTTTCCAATTAAAAGTTGTAGGTTGAGGCTTTGATCGATTGTGCCCCTACCTTTCCTAAAACCAAATTGTAGACCAGAGAGGGTGTTGGTTTCAGCCAGCCACCCTGTGAGCTTACTTAAAACCACCCGTCCAAGCACCTTAACAGCGGAATCGATAAGGGAAATGGGTCGGTAATAACTGGTGTCCCCTCTATTTCCCTTTTTAAAAATAGGTACTATTACTTATTAAAACCAGGTACCCGGCAATCCTGATTTGCAAGCCTTATTAAAAACATTATACAAAACTTTAGACCATGTCTTGACATCAGATTTAAAAAGGTCAGCTGGGACGCCATCCGGTCCCGGGGCCTTGTTACATGTCATCTGGCTAATGGCATCTGCCACTTCTAACTCAGTGACAGATAAAGTATAGGCCTCATTCACAGGTAAGGTGTTAACTACCCCTCCCGAGTCCGCACCTTCATATACTGACTTGAAATGGGTACACCATACTTGTTCCTGAATACCACAGTCTAATTGACTATTGCAAGAATCTTGGAAGAAGGGTTTATTGACCACTGCCCAAAATTTAGAGCTATTTTTAAGAACATCAATAGATATTAGCTCATTCCACGCCTTGCTTCTAATTACCCGTTTTCTTGTCTCTAGGGCTGCTTTATAGGCTTTCCTTAGAGCTGACAAAATAGACTTATCCCCCGGGTTTTGTTTCAATGCCACCAACAATTTCCGATGAACTAACGAGCAGTTATGGTCAAACCTTCCCTGACCAGATTTATTCTGCACCGTACCGGGCCGTTTAAGATCATCTGCGACCTGTGTAAAAATGTTACTATAGGCCTCTAAGACATGCTTGTGCCCTGCGTTTTCATTCATACTGATACGCATCTCAACTCCAACCTAAGCATGGGCGAATTTTGCGGATCTCGCGTTCGCGAATTTTGCGGATTTGCGAACTCGCAATCCGCAAAATCCGCGAATTCCCGCGAATTTGCGGATTTTTTTTTTGTGTTCGCCCGTGTTTCTGCCAGTTCGCGAGGGTTTTTACAATTTCGCAATTTGCGAACTTACCTGTCGGGTCGCAAGTTTTGCGAACTTGTTGTTTCTACGTGTCCAGCCTGTTTGGGACACTCTTCTTCATCACTGCCACTCTCTGTCACCACTGCCACTCTCTGACTACTCATGCCACCCTCTGGCCCACCCATGCCACCCTCTGTTTCATCACCACACCCTCTGGTTGTCCAGTGTACATTATTTTCGGCAAAGCAAAGCACACCTTCCCTGCCTCAAGTGACCTGAATTAATTTGGGGCTGATTAATGTGTCACAGAATATTTTTTTAGCTGGCACCTGCTTCCTTAGTGCGCCCTGATTAGTGATCTTTTGCACTTGCTAAGTGCTTTCATTGTTGCAAAATTAGTTACAACACCTGCCCTGCCCCAACTGACAATAATGAATTAGGGGCTGATTAATGGATTTTAACTTCCAGCCTGGCTCCTGCTTGTCTCCCTTAGCTGTAATTCAGGACCTTTGTGGCATATGTGTAACTATTCTGAGGTTCAGAGCAGGGTCACATAATAGTTGCAACTGGCAACTGAACTCTGGAGGGGCCCCTCAGGAAGCACTACAGGAAATGGCTACTAATGATGAGCCTGAACTTTTGAACCTGGCAAGTAGTTTCAGTTTTGCTAAGATCGTATTTCTGCAATTTAGCACTTATTCGCGGGGCGCGAAGTTGTACTGGGAAGCCGCGAACTCACGCGAACAGTGCGAGCAGTGCGAGCAAAATCCGCTGCTCGCAGATTTGCGGATTTTGCGGGAGATTCGCGAATCTCGCGGATTGCGAATTTCCCGAAAATCCGCAAAATCCGCGAGCGAAACGGATTTTCCGCCCATACCTACTCCAACCTTAGTTAATAGGTTGGTTTGAAAATCCTGTGGCACCACCCGAAACCATTTAATTGTATGAGCCTGATCTGTGGGCTGGATATCTAATTTACCCATCTTCCTATTACAAGTTTCGGGTTTCTTGACCACATCCACCACGGTCAGGGCCACCGGATTGTGGTCACTAAACGTAGACCAAATTGCTGTGTAACCACAGACCCTGGTGCCCAACATAGAACTAATGAAAATATAATCAATAGTTGAAAATGTGCCATTCCCTTTAAAAGTGGGTACAGCCCCTTTAGATATACAAGGATGTTTAGGTCATTTTCTGCCATCAGAGCCTTCAGAAATTTGCCCTGCGTGAAGTGCTCGAAATGGATAACCCCTTGATCTGGTGGGCCTAAACTGTCCCAGACGTGACAGTTCTCAGAACAGCTATGTACATTAAAATCTCCTAAAACAATGACCGAATAAGGATCTATATTATCCACTTTATATATGTCAAGAAAATGATACAGACTGACAAGGTGTTCATTGGGGAAAGCTCTACTAAAAGAATTATAAAAATTAATATTAAGAATAGTGCCAACATCAGTAGAAGCAATTTGCACTGCTAAACAGTAAGGTGAGCCTGTATCCAGTTTAGTGTGAGTACCTGTAATATTTGCAGAAATCAGGGTCACTAACCCTCCATTCGCCCTCCCCATGGTTGAGGCTATTACTGGGAGAAAATAAGTCGTATAACCATCTAGGCATAACAAGTTCTCAGTGTCCCATGTTTCCTGCAGCCCAATGATGTCAGCTCCGCATAAACATTTTCTCCATAAGACATCATCTAGTTTATTTTTTAAGCCCGCAATATTCCAGGTAAGAATCTTTGTACCCTCATTAATTTCAATAGAGCCTACCCTCTCATTAAAAGAGGTACTTAGTGCTAATGTTTCCTTTATAAAATCCATATCCCTATGCGCAGCAATGTTTGGTGATCCTGGGGTAGCTAGTCAATCAATCTCTTCCAGGCTTGAGGATACCTCAAATCTATTTTGAGTGGGTACAAGAAAATCATGAGGACCCTGAGCCGGTGTTGAGTGCATACATTCCAACCTTTCATTTGACATTGGTAGCATGTCTCGATAAAAAAACCCTAAAGGGACAATACTGATACCATCCTCTATGTGGTGCCTAGTTCCAGCCCTATCCAGGATCAGCTTGATGATCTGCGGGGACCCACAATTCAATATGACACAGTCCCTTCTACAGGTTTTGACAGAGTTCCCTACCCAGGTAATCCTGCAGGTAAGCATGGGCGGAAAATCCGTTCCGCTCACAAATTTTGCGGATTTTCGGTAAATTCGCAATTCGCGAACGCTCGCGAATTTACAGAAAATCCGCTAATTCGCACACAGCGGATTTTTTTTTCTTGGTCATACAATTTTGCGGCGTGTGGTGTAAGTTCGCAATTGCGAACATGTAGGTGCGGCGGGCAGCAACAATCTCGCACTCGCGAAATTACACAAATTGCAATTCTGCACAAGAAATCCACTAGCAAGCAGCATAGACCTTCTGAAAATGATGATTTTTATCAGAATAACTCCTCAGGTTGACATTTGCCTGCACTTTTTTGGATTTGAGGCCTTTTGACTTTCTTTGGATCACTTTTGGATTAGAAATCAACTTTCACAAGTAAGCTTGTTTGGGGCATTACAGTTGCTGTAATGCTGTTCTGCAGAAAAACGAGTTTTGCAAAAGTGAAAGCATTCAGCAGGTTCAAAAGTTCAAACTCATCATTAGTAACCATTCCCTGTAGTGCTTCCTGACTGGGGCCCCTCCAGAGTTCAGTTGCTAGTTGCAACAATTGTATGACCCTGCTCTGACCCTCACAGCAGGCTCATAGAATAGCTACAAGTAGGCCACAATGGTCCTGGAAAAAAAAATTGCACTGCAACAGAAAGCAAATTACAGATAAGGAAGCAGGTGCCAGACTGGAATTCTAAAACAGTGACACATTAATAAATCAACCCCAAATTAATTCATGTCAGTTGAAGCAGGGCAGGTGTGCTTGCTTTTCCCCCCCCCCATAATCTACAGTGATGATGAACCAGAGGGTGGCATTGATGTACCAGAGGGTGGCATGGGTGAAACAGAGGGTGGCAGGGGTGAAACAGAGGGTGCTGGGAACCTCTGAAGATGAACCAGACGTAGAAACAACATAATCGCGACCGTTGCGAGCCGACATGTAAGTTCGCAATTGTGAACTTGTACAAAACCCTCGCAAACTGGCAGAAATCCTTGCGAACACAAAAAAAAATCCGCAAATTCGCGAGAAGTCACGGATTTTGCGGATTGCGAGTTCGCAAATTCGCAAAGTTCACGAACGCCAGATTCGCAAAATTCGCTCATGCTTACCTGCAAGTCATTTTAAATTCTTTAAATAAACGACTGCCTAGTCCCGTCAGATTGTTTAAGTGGTGAAGCGCCTTATTTCTAAGAGAAACCCAATGTTCCTCCACACCACTCTGCAGGGGGGAACATTTGTCAAAATTACAGTGTATGTGGTTGCCTCGGGAGGTAAGTTTAACCAATCTGCTCTATGTTGGTGTACGCGATCACCCCGCCCTGGGATATTATTTGCGTCACTACTAAGATCATCCCTTAACCTTTTATTAGAAAGCGGGACATGCTTGCTACCTCTATTGACTATAGGTGCTTCGATGGTTGTAATGCCGCCCTCATCAGCCACAGTAGGAGTCTGGTTTGACACAACCCCTAAAATCCCAGTCGAGGTACAAGACACACTAGGCCCTCCATTCAATGAATTGCATACAGGAGAAAAAAGCTGATTTTCAATTCTGCTCAACTTAGAATCAATTTCGAGGAGTTTGGAGGGGATACGTTTCAGTAATTCTGATAACTTCCCCTCTAGTTTAGTTACAATACGGTTTTCCACATCGCTGGATGCCTGCTCTGGCCATACTTGTCCGCTGATATCCACCAAACTCAGAATACTTGAGCTGGCAGCCTCATGCGCACTCCCTTTCTTTCCCCGTGTGCCTCCCCTTGTTTTCAACACTTTACTGGCCTGTTGTAAAGTGGCCGGAATACTACCTGCTTTCCTTTTAGATGTGACAACGCTAGCCAAACACTCCCCATTGCTGACTTTGATCAATCGTTGTTGGGGAGTCAATATTTTAGGGGGGAAGGGTGGGTAGAAGATTGTACCCCCGCTTTATGAGAGGCATCCTCCAACGACTCTGAAGATAATAATAATGGTCCCTGAAGCTGCGGTATTTCCATCTGGTCATCTACAGTATCAACTGGTCCGGCTGGCTCTAACAGCAATAATGGGCCAGTTGAGGGAACACCGATGGAGGAACGACGATGGTCCATGGAAAGACGCCTTTGGGTTAATTCAATCTCACGGCACAATACCTGCTCTTACTAAAAAAGGATCGAGGGTTCCCACTACCCCTGAACCCCATGCCCCCTTGCTACTGCCCTTACTTAGAGTTGTGGGTGACAAACAGTTTATACGTCTAAAAAATACACAAATAACAATAAAAAGACACCGCCAGAGAATATAAAGTCATTAACCACTTCACGGGATGAATGAAAATGTCACTATAAGGGGGGTGGCCCAGCCCAGCCTCCTCCTGGCTACGACGGGCGCGGATGCGCCCGCTCTTGGCCCGTGCTTCCAAGGATATGAAAACCGGCCCCCAACAGAGATCCTGGGCTGCGGTGAGTAGAAAAGAGTGAAATGGTCACTTGGCAATGTCATTTTTGGACTTGGCAACAGTAGGTAAATTAGTGGTCCTATCCAGCTGCTAGTATGTGTTCCAGGGAATTCCATGCCTGATACCACGTGCAACAGGTAAAAAGCTGGACCACATGCTGTTTTCCCCTAGAATGGGACAACGTCCTGAAAGCAATGATTTGTCACATCTCATTTGCTACCTGTACCAAGATCTGGATGGCAAATTTAAAGCTTCCAAGAAACAAACACAGGTTATGGAAAAGATAGCGAGTTGTTATAGCTGTACAATGAGGAATGTGCAAAACATGTTTTCATACTTGTTTCTTTATGTTTTGAGCTCAATTTTATATTAAGGACGTTTGACTATGCGGCAAATGTTTCTCTGAATAATTTTCCATAATGATATGAAATGCTTGAGTATTGAAATCTAACGCGTTCAGAACAAGATTTTTTATTTTTTATTTCCATGACCCCTTCTGTTAGTTCTTCTTTATCTTTTATGGGCTGAAGACATCAATTGTTTTATCGTGCAGTTTTTTTTTCACTGAATATGCTTTCATTTCATAAACACTTATATTATTATGAACCTTGCCGCCATTCTAAATAGATGATTATTGATTGCAATGCACAGGGATTTTGGTGCAATATTCAAATATCGGTACAGTTTTTTTTGTAAACAATGTGGTTGTTGACCTCACTCAATTAGGACACATCCGGGAAATTACTGCAGACTTCTCTGAACCAAAAAAAAACGTAAATTCTAATCAGTTAGCTCCACTTCCTTGCTCTGAAAAGACCGTATGACATTTCTTATACTGATGTTTCACTTGTTCCTCATGTCCTTGTATTTTAAAAGGAAAACACTCTCCCATCGCTTTTCGAGAAACTAGAACCCTTTGGTAGAGGCTCTGTCTCCAAAGTCAATGTACAGAAATCACAAGCCCTCAACCTGACCGTTTTCCAAAATGACGGGACTCGGCTAGACCACTTTTTCCCCTTTCAATGGGCAACCTAAGGGGTATCTTACCTTGGCCTGCAAATACACCAAACACTAGAGAAGACGGCGGAGTGTACTATGCTACCCTGTTGTCCGCTGGCCGATCCGACTTACAGTCTTGGAAATGCGGCCCCATAAATGAAGGGTGGATGAGAGTCAATACAAACAACTGACAAGTAAAGAGATGCAACGTGTAGAAGTTAACAAATAATAACAAGTTGTTGGTGAAAGTCTTTGTGTGGCTTTATTTCAAGTACTCTTTGTTTGCGTTCATTGGGACCAGCCAATGCGTTTCACCCAAACAAGGGCTTCTTCAGGGCTGTAATGACATACAAAATACAGATGTATTAAAAGACTGTGGATCAAAGACTAAAGAGTTCAGTACGTGAGTTGAAAAAGAGTTGTGAGGGAGACTAAAATTGAGTGAACAGAGAAGGGAAAGAGGAGAGGGATGAATGTGTGATTGGGACATGCGTGATCCCGGGTGAGAGGATGAACCCGGGTAGTAAGTGCGCAGTGAGAGAAGAAAACTAAAAAATCAGCGAACAACCATGAAAGTGAAAAGGAAGGCAACAGAGCCCAAAAGGGATTTTAGACCATAGGTACTAAGGGTGTTTCTCAAATACCCAGGTGTCAGTGCTCGGGATAGTGTCAAGCTTGTCTAAAAATTGGCCAGCTTACCCATTAGTGATACCCTGTGGCGGGTATCGCCAAAAATGGTAGCAGTAAAACGTAAGGAGTCGGCAGTTACAAAGCCTAGTGTAAGAAGAGACCATGTCAGTGGATGCGGCGGCAGAGGAAGTACATCAGTAGTAGATCAAGAGGCATCATGAGTGAACGTACCTTAGACTCTAATAGCCGCCCGTGGGCCTGCCTCACTGTGGTCCAGGGTAGTCCAGTACTTTATGTTATTAAAGCTCTGTGAGTATATATATTTCTGTGAAATAGCAATGGTCGATATGAGACCAGGAAAAGACGTATCCCAAACATTGGGCAGTGTCTAAAGTCATTGGGCGCAGAAATGTTCCAAGTAGCCAAGTAAGAGAGGCCTCCCTCAGATACTGCGTCTAGGAAATGTGCTGGGCTGTAAATAAATTCCTAAGAGGGTGTCTAACAAGTTAGTGGTCCCTTACTGTGGCTCCTTTGGGGGGTATTAACAGAAAAATCTGGTGTGGAAGCTTCCTTAAAGAAGAGAGAGTTGAATAAAATATGTGTGGGCGAAAATCAAGTAAGGAGAACCCCCCGGCAACCTCAGTTAAGGTTGGGTGATGTAAATGCCTCTAGACAGGGAGTAAACAGTAGTAGGCGGTGACTCAGGTAAGCGGGGAACCTGTCCAGTAATCTGGGCTGGTATCGGGAGTATCCGATAGCGAGAGTATGGCAAACGTGTAGCATGGCAATAGTTCATAAAATTACCCCACAGGTAATGTGAACCTTAAGTGAATCTTGGCTTGTTGCTATGAGGTGAATGAGCCCCCGCGTAGTGGTTTTATTAAAAACCTGGCTACCGCTTGTGTAGGTTAGGTGATGTAAATGCCTCTAGACAGTAAGTGAACAGCCAGATGCAGTAACTCAGGTAAGAGCAGATCCTGTACGTCAATCAGGGCTGATATCAGAAGTGTCTGATAGCAAGTCTAGGGCAAACATGCAGCATGGCAATAGTTGATAAAATGGCCTCATAGGTAATGTGAACCTTAACTGAATCTTGGTGTGTTGTTATGAGCTTCTCCTAAATTGCTCTCTCTAAAAGTTTGGACATATAAAACATTTCAGTTAGAGGCCTATAGTTTTCAGGAACTTCTGGATTCAATTACAATATATTTACGAAAATGTATCGCTCCTGCTGGCTTCAGCTCTTGAAACATTGATTATTCTCTGTACATCACTTGGATCTCGCTGTGGTAGTTCCTTAAACAGTTTGGTGAATACAATCGAACATATTCAAAAGGGAAATTAATATCCCAGGGACTATTCACATTTTGCCTGCTAGTGGGAGGTACACATGATTGATGTCATACAGTGCAGTATCAATGTCAAAAATGTTATACTAAAGGGCGTGGCTAAGCAATATGGACGACAGGGTGTGAGTCCTTGAGCTCCCGGCCGGCCTCTCCCAGTAATCCTACCTAATCCTCCAGCATCACTCCTGTAACCAGCCTCGAACATTGCCTGCTGTGAATGGACACCATGTAGCACCAGTGGTGGCATTTTAGACGCTTGGCGGCTGCTGGAGACTACAACTACATAGAGGGGGGACCAATCTGAGCACCCTTTGACCTGGATTCTGCGGAAGGAACAGTCCCCGCCCTCAACGACAAGCTAGCTCACGCTGGTGGGTAAAACGGTACACACTAGGGCTGCAATATTGGAGGTGTTTCAGGAGCACCTACAGAGAGTGTATACAGGAGACCCAGCGGTCCAGGCACCCCGCTACATACCCTTTATGCGCAGTCTCTTAATGATGCACCTCCTCCACTGGGTTTGGAACTGGATGCCCAGTATTTACTGGAGGAAAGCAGTGCGGCAAGGGCGCTTCCCGGGGCCAAATACCATCTAAATTTTACCAAGCTTACTCAGCCCCAGTGGCACAGGCCCTACCACAGGTATACACAGAGGCATTTGAGAGGGAGTCTTACCCGCCCACTATGAGGGAGGGAGAGATATGCATGCTCTTAAAACCTGGGGGAGACAGGTTGGATCCGGCCGCATATCGTCCATTCCCTATGGACGTTAACATACGAGGTAAACTGTTGGGGTCCTCGATTGGCCCCCACATGCCCTGCCTGATCAATGAGGACCAGTGCAGGTTTACACCTGGTCGTAGTACTGGCATGAACTTAAGGCGTTTAACACATATTATGCATGAGGTGAAACATAGGGATAAGAAAATGGCCCTGGTATCAATTGACCTCAAAAAAGCCTTCAACACCATAGATTGGAATACCTATGGAAGGTGCTGAGGGTGGCGGGTTTTGGCCCAAATATTCGTCACTGAGTTAAACTACTCTATACCGAACCATGAGCGCTGGTCCCTGTGGGCCTGAGTGGATCAGGAGTGTGGTCATTGGAGCGGGGAACGAATCAGGGGTGCCCGCTTTTGCCGCTGCTACTAGCCCTTGCTATTGAGCCGCTTGCGGTCTGGATGCGGAGAGACCTTTAGCAATGGAGTATTCATATAGGTGGGACCCTACAGGTGATACCACTGTACGCAGATGATGTCCTCTTCTATATAGCCTCACCCGGTGTGGCATTTCATAGGCTGCTGAAGCTTCTGGAGGACTTTGTGGACTTCTCTGGTCTGCGTCTCAATCAGCATTAAATCCTTGCTCTTTCCTCTGGCTCATATGGCCACCCTGCCCCTGGAGCACCTCCCTTATCTCGGGTTATGATAGGAATGGGCTCATTTTCAATAACGGGGTGTGCAGGTGGTACTTGAGGATGTCCAGTGACCTTTTGGGATTTATTGATAGGCAAGCTGTTGGTTCCACAGCCCACTTACAGCACACGACCCGGTGGCTTGATGATGGGAATAACTGTAGAAAGTTGGAGTGAGATGCACAGGATGGGAGACATGTATTAAATTCCACAGCGAACTGAACTGCCATATGCTGCTCATTCTGGATTACAAACGTGTGCTCTGCTATAAATCGGCAGTCACTAATACCACCTGAAAATGTATGTCAGCTGCAAGTTTGTTTAAAACACAAATAAAGGTATGTAGAAAACTGGCTATTTTGGGAGCTAATATTTGAGCTCCCTTGTAGGATTGTGTTTAGCTTACTAAGGGGGAGATTTATTAAGATTTTATGCAGTGTTTGAGTCACAAAGGTGATGCAAATCGGTGCAAAATCTTTTTTTCTGGTTTACTAACATGAGAGTAACGCAAATTAGCACATAGCTCTGCTTTGCATTACTTAGTGCAAAGGGGGCGTAGTGGGGGTGAAGCATGGGCATTCCTGTGCAGCCACCCAAGGTTTCTGATGCTAAACCAATTATATAAATAAAGTAGACAGGGTTTAGCGTCTGGAAATTGCGCCATTTTGAATTAGGTCGAAAGAATGAAAAATGCTTTGATTTCTCCTTCCTTTTCTGACTTGTATGTGTGCTGCACTTTACAGCACCCATACAAAGAGGGGAAAGGGTTAAAGTCAGTCTATGAATAGTATTTTGCATATTGAAGAGTACCCTTCCAGTACAAAACCTATGATAGACTCAGGGAGACACCCTTGCACTAAAGCGCAAAGGTGTGCCAGAGGAGCACGGCAGCTGATCTCAGCGCCGTCGCTAGGGATAGGGGTGGAGAGTGCCACATTTCTGTAAATATGGCACTCTTCTCCACTCTCCTTTTCATGTAGTACAGCATTTGCAGCTGCTGCACTGCGCTGCATAAATAAGTGGTAAATCTGGCCCTAAGAGTTGGGAAAACTGCTGTTGAAATCTTTAGACCAGAAAAGATTGCTTATTGAGTGCTTGCCTCTATTTTTTAAGGAGGAGAGAACAAGCTATTCTCCATTGCCTTTCCCTGAAACTAAATTTCTGTCTAGGCTCTTTAAGTGTAGAAGACAAACTCCTAAATGGATTTTTTGTTTCCAATATCATACCGAACTGGCCATGCTGATAGAAGAGCTCAACCCTGAAGCCCTCTTTCTGACAGAGACATGGCTCCAGCTAGAAACTGATCCGACCACAGTGTGGGCCACCCCCCAAGGCTACACTCTTAAGCGATTGGACCGCCAGACAGGCAGAGGCGGAGGGTTGGCCATCATTTATAGAGACAACTACAGATGCCGCGTCACCTCCTCCACCACGCCAGCCTGTGAGAGCCTACACTTTACTCTCAAATTCTCCCCTACCACCACTTTTTCTGGCATATTAGCTTATCGACCACCTGGTACCCTCAGCGATTTCGTCACTAACATGACGGACATAGCCGCCAATCTAGTGCTCACCTCGGCAAATTTTACCTTGCTGGGTGACTTAAATCTGCATCTAGACGACCCGCTTGACTCAGCAGCCAATAGTCTTCGATCAAACCTCTAGGCTATTGACCTGCTCCAAAAAGGCTTTCACTCGACGCACACCAAGGGACATCTCCTAGATCACATTTATAGTAATCTAGATAGCCTAACTGTCGAGGTACCCATACCACTGCCCTGGACTGATCATTTTTTAATGCCCTTCACATGGTCCATAAGCTCCCCCCTACTTTAAAAAATGACAACAAACACTGGGGAAGAAAATGGGCTTCGCTCCCGCTCCCTGAATGGGAATCGGCTCTCACCAAACACCCACCCCAGAAGGCGACCAATCCTAATACAGCCACTGTCAATTTTGACAATTGGATTTCTAGTACCCTTGATCAAGTTCTCCCGAGGGGTTCCCTGAAATCAATAAAAAGATCCAAAGTCGCTCCCTGGTACTCTCCCGCCCTTAGAACGATGAAACAATCCTGCCGCAAATTTGAGAGAGCTTGGAGACAAGAACGCTCACAACTGAAGAAGGCAGAGTACAGAGCCGCAATAAAGCTCTACAAAAATGAAATAAAATCTGCACAAGCCCAGTTCTACGAATCCAAAATTAATCTGGCTGCGAACTCCCCAAAGAAATTTTTAAAATAGTCAAATCTTTAATTTCACCCCCCCATGAGCGTCTGTCATCCGACGGCGCACAAACCCGTTGTAATAATTTAGCAATTTTTTTCTCCCAGAAGATTCAGGCCATTTATTCCTCATTCAGCACGGGTAATGACGACATGGAACTTACTACCACAACAGATTCCGACTTTCCCGTCCCTTGTTTGCTGGACAAATTTCCACTTCTTGATCCCATCACATTAGACAGATTGATTCCCAAAATCACCTCGGGATCTCCTAATGACCCAGCACCCCCGCAGACTCTCATTAAGGTCATTGATGCCATTCGCCCGGTCATCCTGGATGTCCTTAATGCTTCCATCACCTCCAACTCCGTCCCAGCTCCTTGGAAGTGTGCGATGGTTAAAGCTTTACTGAAAAAGCCCACATTGGACCAGAACAACTTGGCCAACTATCACCCAATTTCCTTGCTTCCCTGGATGGGCAAACTGCTTGAGAGGCACGTCAATAACATCTTAGTAGATTATCTAGAATCTAATAATCTGCTCCGTTCCTCTCAGACGGGGTTCCGCCCTCAGCACGGAACTGAAACTGCTCTTTTAGCAGTGACGGAAGAAGCTAGAGCTGTGCTGGACCGGGGAGGAAAAGCGGCCATCATATTACTCGATCTCAGTGCCGCGTTCTACGCGGTTAACCATGCCACACTATTACATCATCTGAATGGCATGGGCGTGTCGGGCGCGGCCCTGGAATGGCTGACCTCCTTCCTGGATGAGCGATTCTTCCAGGTGTTTGAGGGCGAGGCAGTCTCCCCCAAGCATCCACTCAGTTGTGGGGTTCCCCAGGGCTCCTCCCTAAGCCCCACTCTTTTTAATGCTTACATGCGACCTCTAGAAAAGATAGTCCATCCCTTTGGTGTTCGTATTGTCACCTACGCCGACGATACCCAATTGGTGGTCTCTTTGGACCACTCTGAGGGGTCATCTAACACCTTGGGCCCCTGTCTAGAGGCTGTTGCTAAGTGGATGCAATCCTCCTGTCTTAAACTTAACGGAGAGAAAACGGAGATTATGATGCTGGGCAACCCTTCTCTGACCACCCTGGCATCCACATTTGGCTCACATGTCTCGGCCCTCCTCCCCCTCCCAAACCTCAGATAAAGAGCCTTGGATTCTGGCTTGATAAAGCGCTAGACTTTTTGGTCCAAGCCACTAAAACAGCCTCTACGTGTGTTGGGCTAATGAAAATGTTTCGCAAAGTGCTCCCTCTGCTTCCATTCCAGGCGAGGAGGGTCATGGTTCAGGCCGGATACTCTCCCGCCTGGATTATGGAAATGCTCTATACATAGGAGCCCCGGCGGCAGTGACCAACAGGCTTCAAGTCACGCAAAACTGTGCCGCTCGACTACTGTTCAATATTCCTCGCTGGCAGTCAGCCAAGAAAGCCTTAAAAGAACTTCACTGGCTCCCAGTAGCTGCTAGAGCACAGTTTAAGGCCATATGCATTCTGCACAAATCCTTCCACCGTACAGGCCCTGCTATCCTGTTTCCCTTAGTTGTGCCTTATGCCCCGTCCAGAGCCCTTTGCTCTAGTTCACTGCATCTAGCAACCACAACTAAAATTAACAAAGCCCGATGGGGCGGTCCCTCCTTTTTCCACACTGCTGCGAAGCTTTGGAATTCTCTCCCTCCATCCCTTCGAGAGAATAATAACCGGATGTCCTTCAGAAAGGCTTTGAAAATCCATCTGTTCGCAAAAGTGTGTTGATTCACCCTGAGCTCGCCACAGTAATCAGTCAAAAGCGCTGCGGGTCTCCGGGTAGTTATGCGCTATACAAGTGCAATTTTTCATTTCATTTCAATATCCTTCAAAAATGTTGTACAAGTAGCATTTCAGGATCCTGAAGAGCATAACAAGGAGCACTTATAGGATTGATAGCTCATATTCTAACTTAGTACAGTGTTTAAATTCCAGAGTAACCCCTTTTCAATAAATGCACTATTTGTTCCGGACATATTTTCTTGATTAACTTCCTCACTGGTAAATTTCCTATGCTCTTTGGATATTCCAGTTTCAAACCATTTTGAGTAATATTCTTTGTTTTATTTTATTACAAGTTTCTTCTCATTTCGAAATGTGCAATATTTGGGACATATCCCATATTGCCCATGCAAGCACAGAGTAGCTCCTTTTCAGTAAATGTACTATTTGTTCTGGACATATTTTCTTGATTAACTTCCTCACTGGTAAATTTCCGATGCTCTTTGGATATTCCAGTTTCAAAAGATTTTGAGTAATATTCTTTGTTTTATTTTAATACAAGTTTCTTCTAATTTCGAAATGTGCAATATTTGGGATATATCCCATATTGCCCATGCAAGTACATTTTAATATTGCTTTTCTCCTTTCCAACATTAATTTAAATGTTTCCTCCTATCTGTTGATAGAAGGTATTGGCCACTAAATTGCCCATTAAAAAAAAAAGCTGTCCTTAGAGAGGCCCGTGAAACCCTTTTCAAGGGCGGAAACATTACATCAATGAGAAGTTTGTGCCTCTAGGTTCCAGCTCAAATAACTAATTATTGTCACAACAACAAAAGTTCTGTTTTGTAACAAATATGATTTCTCTCATCCATGTATTCTATTAGTTGAGGGAGTTACTTACTAATTTCTGTAAAGTAAATAATTCTAGAAAGGGCACATATGCCATATTGACAAAGTATATGCATGGATAATATGGGGTAAGTCGCAAATACTGAATATTTCTCAAATAAGAAGGGAATTACACTTAACTAATGGTAAGATTGGGTGCATTTTCAAAGATACCACTATTTATATTACACAGGTCCTGTGCGTTCTATGCTGCAACAAGGTTTCTATAATTTAAGATGCCTGCACAACAAACATTTTTGATGAACTGCACATCTTACGTTGTGATGGTACATGTATCTAATAATGTAACATTATTCAAACTAAAATTACCTTCATCATCATCAATTATGTTTTTTTTCAGTTATGAACCACAAATATATTTGAAGATAGTCATAAAACAATATTACAATACATACAGACTATATTCTGTGTACTCTAGTGATACCGCTTCATTTTAAGAAATTATGTATCTGGTTATGTCAGCAACCGCATATGTAAAGAAACATGCTTTTATTGGAGTTTTATCTAAAAGCTACCTTTATCAAAAATGTAACCGACAAACTGAAATTAGTTTCATCTAGAAACATTTCATAGCATAACCTTCAATAAAATACTGTGGGCCATATGTAGGTAGCTTAATACAGGTCGGTAACGGCGAAAAATCGGTAAATTTGCCGTTACCGACTGGCATTTCGCTTTTTCTGGATTTAAGGATTTGGGCCCACATGCATCATCCCGGGATTTTGCGAGTTCTAAAGTGCGAAAAATAGCGATTCGCATTTTAGAATTCGCAAAACGGGATGCATGATTATTTTTGGTAAATTTATGCGATTCAGTAAAAATCTCAATTTTTACCGAATCGCATAAATTACCGAAATACAATTTGCGAATTCGCTATTCCCATTTTGGCCCATAGGAAGCAATGGGGAAGGCCTTAGCAAATTGCGATTTTCACTTTGAAAATCGCAATTTGTTAATGCATTTCATGGGTGCAGGGGGGGTCCAAAGGACCCCCCCATGCTCTTTTTTTAAATGTATTTTTCGCATCATCTTTCATACACACATGTACATGTGTGTCCGTACATGAATGTTGAAAAAAATGAATTTTCAGCGTTTTAAACACTTTTTGCAAATTTACCGAGTGGTTCAACCACTCGGTAAATTTGACCCCCTAATTGCGATTTCGCAATTTTAAAAGTAATCATGCATTGCTTTTAAGAAATCGCAAGTTTGCGATTTCTTAAAAGCAATCGCAGTTTTAGAAATCGCAAAAATGTTGCGATTTTTAAAATTGCTTGATGCATCCAAAAAAGCATTTTTGGAATCGCAAACGGCCGATTTTAAGGAATCGCACCGTTTGCGACTCCAAAAATGCTTGATGCATGTGGGCCTTAGTAATTTACCGATTCGGTAATTTAGGGAATCAGTAAATTACCGAATCCTTAAAATACCGAATCGGTAAAGTACTCCTTAAATCCTATGTAGGGAGCACTCAAATGAGTGCATTTTTGATTTAAGGATTCCTTATTTACCACCAACTACAAGTTGGTGGTAAATATCGAAAATCTTTAAAAATCAATGTTGTGCTTTTTTAAAAGTGGCATGTGGCAGACATACATGCCCTTAGGGCATGTATGTGTGCCACATGTGCACACATACACGATTCAGGGGTGCAACAGGGTGTCAATGTGACACCCTGCCATGCTTGAATATGTTCCCGCTATTACCGAATCGGTAATAGTGAATGGCTTTCCATTCATTCCTATGAGCCTCCAGGCCCATAGGAATGAATGGCTTTCCATTCATTCCTATGGGCCTGCAGGCCCATAGGAATGAATGGGAATTACCGAATCGGTAAATACCGAATCGGTAATACCGAATATTACCAAATCGGTAACATTTACCGAATTTTTACCTACATACTATTTACCGATTCTTAAATACCGAATCGGTAAAATTCGGTATCTAAGAATCGGTAAATAGAGATTACCTACATATGGCCCTTTATGCTTTGTAGATCATTACCTTTACTCTCCCTTATTACAGGATCTGAATTCAAATTCTATTAGTAATTGGGTCATCCTCCCTCTCTATAGAAGTTTGTCCCTTCAATAATTGCTAATAAGTTTATTTTAGCCGACAATATGTCTCCCAAGACTTATCCTGTGGTTATCTAACACTTTTTGAATGGTTCAACAGATTTAAAAATAATACATTTCCTCTACCCAGGATTCAGTCATCATTTCTAAGGACTCAATCCCCTTAGACCTCAAAGAAGATAACAATATCATTAAAAAAAAATCTGTTGTAATTGCTTAAATTACCTTCATGGAGGGCGTGGCAAAGATGGGGGTGGAGTAGGACGTGCTTCTGAGTCCCTCCGGCGCCACGAGTTCATTAGTCTTGTCCTGCACCCTCTTGGGATCCCCATCCACCTGTGATTCTCTGTCGCCTGGCATCCCGTTGCTGAGTAGGTCCAGCTGGAGGTCCCATCTCGCTCGCCGAATCGAGGTTTCACTGCGGCTGATGGAGCGGGCTGTAGCGCGGCAGAGACTGGGCGCCGGAGAGGGCACTGGCGGCAGGAGAGCACGAGCCGGAGGGTGCGGCGGAGCAGAGGAGCTACCCGGACGGGGCCAGCAGAAGCGGAGCCTCTGTGTGCCATGAGCAGCAGGAGAAAGTGCCGGGAAGGGAGGTGACGGCGACCCCGGGTGCCCGTAGGTGTGAGGTGCAGTAAATGGACGCTGGATTCGGAGGGCGGAGACACGGCGACGCTGCCCACTCGATGCCGGTGCTTCTGGGCCCATGTGGGCCTGCCATCCCGGTGCAGCGTGTGGATCTCCCGCAGTGCCAATACTGGTGCCGGCAACAGCGCGCCCCGATAGGGCGAGGTGGGGATTGGGGCTCATCGACGGCGAGAGAGCAGCAGCAGAGGTGAGGGTTCTGAGCAGGAGCCCCGAGCCACCTTGCAAAGCCCCTGGAGTGCGTTGAGGACTCCGTAGGCCGTCAGGCGGTGGTGGGCCCACGCTGGAGTGGTTTGCGGCCTGGTGCAGCCTGGCTCCAGGGGGTAGAGAACCAGCCCGGCACGTCAGGAGTGTGACTGAGGAGGGAAGAGGCAGCGGGGGTGAGCATGCCTGGCAGCCCGCAGGACAGTGGTCGGTGCTTGGTGGACATTTTGGAGGCGATCCACGGAGGGGGCGGACCATTGTGCCCCCTGTCTGACCATCCTGGTAAGTCAAGCACATCGTATAGCCCTGGCGCTGCCTCCCGCAGGGGCTTGCTGCCTGGGGTGGTGCATCTGGAGGACAAGCTGCGTGGAGTTCTGGAGTAGCAGTCCTGTTGGCCCGTGGAGTTCAGCGCAGGAACTGGCACGAGGGGCCTAGGTGTTTCGACGTCGGGGTCCTCCCACAGGCGTGTGGGAAGCGAGGCACACCTGATCAGCCGTAGTGACACCCTCTTGTCTCCTGCGTGTCTTGACGGTGAGGTTTGACGACGGGCGACATGGCGACAACTAGATTGAAGAAGGACAAGCTAGGGAAGGATGGGATGCTGAGGGGAGCGGCGCAACCCGTATTGCCAGTGACCGATAAGTCACCACGTCAGGGTGAGAATGAGAAACCCGCAACCAAAGCCTTTATGATCGAACTCTTTGCGGCCATTGAGAAAGATATCTCGGAGCTGTGCTCCCAGATGGCTTCAGGCCTGCGGGAAATACGGAGGGACGTGGATGGAGTGGGAGAACGTGTTGCGACGCTGGAGGAGCACGACTTGGGGACGGTGGAGGACATACACCAGCTCCAGCACGATGTCATTCGGCTGACAGAACAGAATGTAGATCTCCAAGCCCATGCCGAAGACTTGGAGAATAGGTCCCGCCGCAATAATATAAGGATCCATGCGGTGCCTTGGAAGGGAGAGGGGTCGGACTTGCGAGAGTATGTGGAGGCCCTTTTTAAGCACATCCTGAATGAAGAGGATCTTCAAGAGATACGAATGGACCGAGTGCACCGTATTGGATTACGAAGGCCCCACCCCCTGATATACTGGTGTGCGTACATGACTTTCAGCTGAAAGAGCGGATTCTCAGAAAGGCACGCGACTTCAATCCTCTTCAGTTCCGGGATCATCGTCCCTTGCTATTCAGGACTTGGCAGCATCTACACTGCTGAAACGGTGGGAATTTAGACCTGTCACAGCTCACTTGCGGAAGCACAATGTGGCCTAGTCCTGGGGACATCCGTTTCGGCTCATCTTCCGGTGGCAGAATAAACTGTTCCAGGTGCGTTCCCTAGCAACGGCCATGGAAATCCTGGGCTTGGTACGTCCTGATTCCGAGTCCGAAGGTGGCGGCACATCTAATGGGCGACGACAATGCTCCTCGGATTGGCAGAGAGTGGGCAGGCCTGTGTCGGCAAGGAGGCCCGACCCGTCGGCATGCCTTCAAGAGAGAGGAGCTGCGGTGGATTCCGTGGCCCTAGTGACGGTATCAGCAACGGACGATGATGCAACGGTTCCGTAAGGTCCTGGGAGGGTAGATCGCTGGAGTCGGAGGGGGCCACCCCACACAGGTACCACTTGAACTCTATGTCCTTATCTGTGAGAGAGTCCCGTATCGGGAATTGGAGGAATGAGGTCTGGTGCAACATCCCCCTGCCTTTAGGGCCTGTTTTACGAACTGTCGTTTGGTGCTTTCTCTTTGCCCTATTTTGTTCTATGTTGTTGGGGCCTGGTTTTTGTGGGTGTGGGTGGGGTCTGGGAGGGGGCGGTGGGGGGGGCGCTCCGCATCAGATACAGGGGGCTTTTGGTAGAGTCCGGGTTGTGGCCATCTCCTGTTCGCTATGAGAGGGTGCCGGGGCGGTCGGTCTGAGGGTGGTGCTGTCAGGGGAATGCTGAGAGCAGGGCCAGGGTACTCGGCTGGCATGTATTATGTTGTTCATTGCTGGCAGGGACTAGCACAATAGCAGCCATCTCCCACTTGTGGTGTAATGTCTAGGGAGTTGAAAGTGGTGAGCCTTAATGTTCGTGGGCTCAACATTCCTGTAAAGCGCTCTGCGGTTTTGTCCCTACTCCAGAATGCAGATGGTGATGTGTGCCTCCTGCAAGAAACCCACCTCCTTCCTAAAGATGTCCGACGCATACGAGACAGGCGTTACCCCTTACAGCTCTGGTCTTCGAGCCCCAATAAGAAGAATGGAGTAGCGCTGCTGTTTAGCCCCGTGTGCGGTGCAAAGTCTTGGCCCAACTTGTGGACATTAGAGGGAGGTTTTTGGCAGTGCGGGTTCAGTGGGGGGACACGATTTTCACCATTGGGTCCCTATACGCCCGAATACCCAACAGGAGCCTTTCCTGCGCATGGCCTATAGAGAAAGTTTATGCTCTTGGTATCCCATGGTGATGCCCACTATAAGGGATTCCTGCAGATCTACTCTGCAAATGGCTCCATATAGAGGGCAAAAAGGAGCAGGTTCTTGCTTCCCCCGATGCGCTCATATTGATAGGTGGGGACCTTAATCTTGTGATGGATGGGGGGTAGACAGATCAGAACACAGGGTGTCCCACACCGGTGCTTGGTCCCAGGAAGGGAAGCAATGGCTTGCGGAGGGTGGGCTTCATGATGGGTGGCGCTTGCAGCATCCTCAAGAATGAGACTATACATTTATTCTGCTGCGCACAAGACGTATGCACGCTTGGACCACTTCCTGGCCACTTGGACCCTTTTACAACACCTTTCTGAGGCTGACATTGCCCCTCGCTCTCTCACTGACCATGCGCTCCTATCGGTGAAGGTCTCCCTGAACAGTCCACGTCCCCCTTCGGCCGGTTGGTGGCTTAGAGATTCCATGTTGCACGCTGACTCAGTCGTTGCGACGATTAGAGACACAATCACTCACTATTTAGCTGAAAACACGGTGGGGGACACTGCAATAGCTTCAATCTGGGAGGCTCTAAAGTTAGTGGTCAAGGGGGATTTCATTGCGCTTGCTGCCACGTATGCTAGGTTGCGCAGGGTGAAACGGAGGGAGTTGGAGGGTGAAGTGCGGGGACTGGAAGCAATTCATAAGAGGACAGGTGCACCTAGGGTGTGGAGAGAACTAGAAACACAGAGGCGCATGCTTAAGCAACTGGATCTTGATAGGGCAGAATACGCCTTGCTACGACTGCGCCACAAATTCTACCTGTGTGGAGATAAAGGAGGCAGGATGCTGGCACACCGCTTACGTGCGAGGGCCCAGGCCTATGCCATCACAGAAATCAGGTATCACCGGGGGATGTCCCATACTAATGACGTGGAAATTGTTGATTCCTTTTGCCACTTTTACCAGTCGCTGTACACGAGGGAGGGTGCGTCACCTGCAGACATAAAGCAATACCTCGCAACAGCTGGTATCACGCCCCTGTGCTAAATCTCCCGGGCCCGATGGGTTCTCTGCCATTATTTATAAAACTTTTTGCAGGGAATTGGCCCCCTTTTTAACCCGGCTCTTCAACTCCTTCCTTGACACCGGGGAGGTCACCCCTTCTATGTCTGACGCGGCCATCACTGTCATCCTCAAGCCCGGGAAGGACCCTGCCGAATGCAGCTATTATAGGCCTATCTCGCTGTTGAATATAGATGCAAAGCTGTTTGCGGGAAAACTGGCCACGCGCCTTAGCCCTCTAATGGACGGTCTGATTGACCCTGACCAGGCAGGCTTCATACCCACCTGGTAGGGTGGAGATAATTCTAAGAGGCTGCTCCACCTGTTGGACTTGGTGCATCGGTCGAAGGTGCAGGCTTTTCTGCTGTCCATCGATGCAGAGAAAGCCTTCGACCAAGTAGACTGGGGTTTCCTCTTCGAAGTGCTGAGAGCGTTTGGCTTAGGTGACAACTTCTTGCGCTGGGTCCAATGCCTCTATGTAACCCCCAAAGCAGTGGTACGAGTCAATGCATGCAAATCGGCATCCTTCTCCATTGCTAGAGGGACGCGGCAGGGGTGCCCCATCTCGCCGCTCCTCTTCGCGTTTTATATAGAGCCATTTGCCCAGTGTATAAGGTCACATCCCGGTATCACCGGCCTCCGCTTCGGGGCGGATGTGCATAAAATAAGTCTATATGTGGACGATGCAATCCTTGCGCTGCAAGATCCCTACCCCTCCCTGCGGCACTTGTCAGCTGAGATTCAGACCTTCCACAAAGCGGCAGGGTTTAAAGTCAACTTCTCTAAATCACAAATATTGAATGTATCAGTTCCGCTTGCTGATGTGGCAGATCTGCAGAGGGACTTTGATTTTCAATGGACATCACATATCTTGGTATTCGCCTAGCCCCGACCCTGACTATAATGCTCTCCTTGAATTACTCTGAACTGGCTGAGCAGGTCTCTAGTCCTTATCGGACTGGTCCCGCTTTAATTTGGCTTGGTTTGGTAGACTAGCTGCCATTAAACTGACAATTCCTTCCTAGAATTCTTTATATGTTTCAGATGTTGCCGCTGATGCCACCGAAGGGCATGTTGCACAAACTCCAGGGGTTGCTTAATAAGTTTTTATGGAACAATAGGCAACCTCGGGCCATGTTCACAGTGACTACATCCCCGAAGGCAGCTGGAGGTTTGGGCTTCCCTTTGCTCTCGGCATACTTTCAGGCATCCTGCCTACGATATGTAGTAGAATGGAATAGGCCCATGTCCATTGAACATTGGCTTTTTATGGATTAAACGGTGGCAGGTTGCAATATCTGGAGAGAGCTGTAGTTACCGCGTAAAAATAGAGCGTGGGGCTGTATTCCTCCCAGGTGACATCCCCGACGCTACGGGCCTGGGACCAGCTGGCGCTTCGTAGGGGGTGGACTTCCTTCCCCTCACCTATGACGCCGATTGTGGACAATCCTGACTTTCCCCCAGGGCGTTCGTCACCAGTCTTCCATCACTGGCGGGAGAAGGGCTGCAAGAGGGTGGGTATGCTCTTTGACTTAGACGGACTGATCTCTGTGTTGTGGTCGGAATACTTCCCGCTGGATTTGGAGGACGCTCTCCACCACGCTCAAGTGGGGCACTGGGTAACCTGCCCAGCTAACGTGGCCCTTAATGTCGCGACCTCCCTCGGTTTTTGAGCGCTGGCTCATTCGTAAAAAAGATGACCGGAGCCTTATCTAGGAGCTTTATGCCATGATCCTACGTTGCCCTCGGAAGCAGAGCACGAAGGCGCAAGTTCGGTGGGAGGTAGAACTAGGGCGTCCCCTCTCGACTAAAGAATGGGAGCAAGTGTTCTATCGAGCGCATCACACGACATCCAACACGACAGGGACCGAATCTGCATATAAAACAGCGACATACTGGTACTATACACCAGCGCGAATCACACAGTGGGATAAAGCTAAGTCAGGCCTCTGTTGGAGAGGGTGTAGGATGTCCGGGAATTTGACACACTTACTGTGGCGCTGCCCGAAATTGAAACGCTACCTGACGATGGTGCTTGATGAGTTGTATAGTGCGTTCAAGATAACATTGCCCCGGCTCCCTGAACACACCCTACTTGGGCTACCTCAACCTAACTATTTCCCACTACGCTCAATTGTTGGCCGGCAACTAGCACTGGCATTACTGGCTGTGAGGCAGGTGCTGTTGGCACGGTGGGGCTACCAGGTGGTGCCTGACATACGAGATTGGCTTCAACGTTTGTGGCACACACTTGCTATGGAACGTCTTTCCCTGGGTATGGATGGAAAGGGATCGGAATATGCTACCCTATGGGCGCCATTTTTGCAGCTTCTGTCCAAAGACCTTCGGGAAGTGACATGCCCAAAATATCTGCAAATCCTACAGCTTATCCTTCTGGAGCCGGTCAGAGCCACAACAGGCATTTGAGACTTTGGGAGTCACACCCCGAGTAATGGGTGGTCCTACGAGATGGTTGTTCCTGGATTTGTCTGATGCGGAGGGGGGTGGGCAGGGTTGGGTAGTGGGGGGCGGGCGAGGGGATTGTAGGGAAGGGCGGGTGGGGGATGGGGGAGTTGGTAATGTTTTTTTCTGTTTTCTTTGGACTCTTCTTCATCAAAAATGGCGGAAATGGTGCATCCACAGACACGCAGGGCCGACCTCCGGGTTGTAGGCCCAGACGCTGTGTATGATTCTTGTGGGAATACGCCCTGCCGGCGAGTTGATGTAGGCAGCTGGGCTGTGTACAGTGATGTTTGGCCACTTAATAAAATGTTTGATTCTAAATTACCTTGATGGAAACTGGCTATGCCTAAGACCTTGCTTGAGTTTTTTTCTGAACAGCCTTGCACTTTCCTCGTATACAAGTGTATCCTAATTTTCAAAGACTTTTGCTGATTTTCATGATATGTTAATGTTGATTCTATACAGAACTTTTCCCCATACTTTGGAAGTCATCTTCAGCTATAATACTTAGATGACTACTACTAAATCCTGAATAGCTAGGTGAGTTTATTCACTCACCAAGACATAATATCCATAACCTAAATTCTAACTAAGGTTGTTATTCACAATGGCTAGTCTACCGGCACATGTATTAATTAGCCAACTAGTGAAGGACATCCACATCAGTTGTTGTGAAGAACTGGGTAATGAATTTATGATTTCTAATTTCCTTTTTATCTATGGAATTGTGCTCACTCATCATGAACCTAGACCAGAAACAAAAAAATAGCACATGAGCATTATCTTTTTTTAACACGCCACATGGACATGTTGTTGTTTGTGTACGAAGCTGATTCAATCTCAATCTGCTGATCTTCAGTAATGAAAAAAGGCGTAACAAATGAGTACTAGTTTACTTTTTCTTGTTCTTTTCTTTTTCTCACAAGGAATGAAAATGGTGAGAACGGCACTGGCAACAGTTGGTAAAGGCTGCTTTAGTGGTGCTTTTGCCGTCATGTTTACATTCTCTGGTGAGCTGTACCCAACAGCGATCAGGTGAGTATTAAGGCTAATCATTTTGTTTCAGGCTAAAATACAGAATGTATATGCTCAAACGGTGGCGTTCCTAATTCAAGCAGCTTGTTTTTAATAGCTTGGCAATGATGGGAAATTAAAAAGGTGGGTAAGGATGGTATATCAAAGAGCAGTTTTTAAAAGTTTTTTTAAGTTTGAAAGTTTTTTAAAGAGTTTTTTTTGTTAAAGAGATTTTGTTTAATCCTGTGAGTCCAGTATTGTTGATTCAGAGACACACTTCTTTGTTGGGTCAGCAGAGGAATCTGAAAATACTATGTTCTTCTTTCACCTCATTGTTCTCAATCCTTGTCTTTCTAGGCAGACAGGGCTGGGGTTTCTCGCCATGATCGCTCGAGTTGGTGCCATGGTCGCCCCAGTGGTTCACATGATTGCCAGCCATGTCTCCTTTCTTCCTGCTGTGATCATTAGCACCATGGCAATAACAGCAGGTCTCTTTGCCTACACACTGATGGAGACTCTGAATTCAACTCTACTGGACACTGTTGAAGAAATGGAAATCAGGTGGGTCCCCTCTGACTATTTCTCTATCTTTTTATTGTTATTTATGATAATCCTACTTTCTAAACACAGCTATTTCCCATAAAAAATCTCAGTTGAAGGAACCTTGTGGTTACGATCAAAAATCTAATATACAATGAAATTACTGATCTATGGTGAGCAGTGCAAACAAATCTCTCTACAATGTATTGCACAGGAACATTGGCTTCATAATGCACTTTCCCCAATGTTTAACACTAAAGTCAGGGTACAGACTTTCACTATGTCATGTTCCCAGTATTGCTTGCCACTTGTATTTTGTCGATTCAACTTTTACCTATGCATTTTAACCTTGCTCTTAATAACCTCCACTGGGTATGAAAATAGCCTACAGGCGTGCAAATTAGGCACGGGATTCTGAGGCTACTTTGACACATGTTGTGCCCTGCACTGCAGCCTGGAGAGCCCACTAAGGCCCAGGCATGTTCTCTGTTCAAGACCTTTTCACAACAATTAAACTAACCTTCTCCATAGTACCATCTGGACATTGCCTTTGGGCAGCTTTTCTTTGTGTTCTTCCTAGCTATGGTTTCCCTAAGGAGATGTCATAGGTTAATGCCAATTTTCTGATTCACTTGTAATTTCCACGTGACCTATATCAACATTCCAACGTTGATACAAGTTGGACATGTGTTGTTTTTAAATATGTTGTTACACTGGAGCAAAGAGTTATAAAGAATCAAAAGCTGTGTTTTGTATGTGCAAGCAGAACCAGTCTTTACCAGTTTCAAATGGTATATAGAGCGGGCTGTGGTCCTTTGCATTGCCCTGCTCGCTGCATATATTGGTCCCTGTTAGGGTTAGAGCATATGAAAACGAAAATAGTTTGATGGTATCTCCATTTAGTTATGACAGAGAATAGTACATTTACATATTTGTCATATATGTAAATATGTCGCTCTAGTATGATGAGATTTAATAAATGACTCTACATACTTAGACTAATCTTTGGAGTAGATCGATCCAGTGGTTTTTGAGCTACCTTTAGACATCTCTCTGCTCTGGAAATTACAATGATAAACAGAGATTGGGACCACTCCTTTAAATTCCTTCCCTGCTTGAATGAAACTTACATCAGGTTTTCTTTTTGCGTCCACGTGGTACAGATTTTCAAATGAGGCTACAGTTAATGTCAATCAAAACAAATTGTTATAATTCACCCACAGCTATACCATGGCAATCAATGACTAGGGGCCCGATTCAAAGAACTAACTTAAGACAAAATCCTAAACTTACTACTTTTGGTATTCACAGACATTAGGATTTTGTCTTAAGCTTGTCTTAAGACAGACTTAAGACAGACTTAAGTTAGGATTTGGTCTTAAGTCTGTCTTAAGACAAACTTAAGACAAAATCCTAACTTCTGTGAATTCCAAAAGTAGTAAGTTTAGGATTTTGTCTTAAGTTAGTTCTGTAAATCTGGCCCTGAAACACTGTGTTGCAATGCACACTGTCGCGGCAAAACACAGGCTAACCTAACAGATAATCTAAATAGCAATTATTTGAAAGACGCTTGGATCCATGATAAAAGGACATGATTTTAAATCTCTGATTGAATAGGGAACGTGATTTGTAAATATATTTGAAGCACACCAGTGGATAAGGGTTAGAACAGCAATACTGTTGCTGATTACATCTACGTGCTCCAGCTCCCACGCACTATGGTGGTCGTAGGGTTGCCCCATTTCCCAAAAAAATACTGGGCAATATCTTCATGTCTTAAGAATCTGCAAAGCCTCGGTCAGGATGCTTAAATACACTACCATTGATGGCGCGCGGAGTTGCCTGCTCAATTACCATACTCACCTGGGCCCATAAACATACACACTTTGAACAGGTAATCCAGCCTTACCATTTGCCTTTTAGGATTTTATTCACTTTAGGGCTTATACCTATACACCTTGATTTACCAATCCTTGTCACCTGTATTTAAAGTCCTAAGGGATAAAGGGTGCTAGAATAATAAGTAGAAAATAACATTTACCTTCATAAATAACCACAAACTCTGGAAAGTTTTAAACACTTTATCTATGTAAATTCTTATTTGCAAGAGTCCATAAAAGTTCAATTAAAGAATTTTCAAGCAAGAAAATAATAATTAAAAGTGAGAAACTGTAGAAATATTGTGAGTTTTCTATTAGACATTGATACCTGGGAAGGGTGAGAGAGGAAAACAATACAATGACATACCACACAGATTATATTTACCTAGTATGGAGTGAAGACCAACCCTGGACACAGCCTGGGATAAAAAATAAAAAAACGTCCCACAGAGGAGATGAAAATTAAACAGGACTGGTGCAGATCAGGACAGGTCCAATGTGGATCAGAACAGGAAAGATGCAGTTCAGGACGGGTGATAATCAGGTCAAGACAGATGTGGGTCAGAACAGGAACCCTCGGCTAAGTGCAACGCCAGGGTCACACCCCTCTCTGCGGCTAACTGTCGGACCCCGATTGAGTAATCGATTCTTCTCCCTCAGCAATTCCCGATTCTTCTGACAGAGTGCTCCGCCAGCACCTCTGCTCTCGATCTCCTATAGCATGCGTTGGGTCAGTGACAGGTCAGCTACTCAGACAAGTCGGACAATCTAACTAGCTAAACCTACCTTAGATATACCATTTTCCAGGGCAATGGACCACCCCCTAGTGTTGCGAATTTGTGTATTCCCTCGATTTGATAGGTCAGAAAGGGGAGGAGAGGTCATCATACCATACCAGTTATGAGATCATCTTCATTCAATATTTAGATCAATGTTCTCGCCCATAATTTTACTTTCCCATGCATTTTTATTCCACCCAGCAAAAAAGGTTTCAAATTTGTACACAATGTATTTGATCAGTTACTCTTGAGGGGTCAGGCGGTCATCTTCCCAGGAATATTACAAGTAAGTTGGAACTTGGCTGCTTTTCAATGCCAATGCTTCAGAGTTTTAGAGTTCCTCTGCGCAGACGCAGCTCCTTCAAGATGGGGTTCAGAAACACTTGTCAGGCCCAAATACGAGCTAACAGCAAAGTCAAAGAGAAACAATTTAGAACAAAGAAATAAATGAATGCACTGTATACCACTTATCTCTAATCTATTCCCATTACTTTATTTTAACTACAGCCTTAATAGTTAAGCAGAACAAACAAAGTTTAGTTAAAGCAGGTGCTTTAGTATGTAAAACATGAAGCAGCCATCTTTAATACTAGTGCGCAGCTGCAAGAAATTCCCACCAAAGCATAGATACATCACACCATGTGAGAGTGGCAGACGCATGCGCAGTAAAGTTCCCGCGTATTCGGCGGCCATTTTAATGCATTCGGGTTACTGTTAGTAAAAACACATAGGCAAGCTTCCCCTAGGTGCTAGAAATGTCGTGTGGTGCATTTATTAATAATACAAAACATGTTGATTAATGCATTATATGTTATTTTGAGAGGATTGAATCCGAGCAAGTCTCTTTACGTATGAAACCTTGCTCCATCATCATCTAAAATTAACTATAATAAATTGAATCAGGACTTCTCTGTTTTTGCTTACTTATCAGTCAGGGATCACTAAGGCAGCTCTGGAACACCTTTTAAAGCGCTTTTTCCTTATATTTGCTTTTTTTAAGTGTTAACGGATAAAAGATGATAAATACCAGCTTTGGATGATTTTCATAATTTTTGTACTGGTTGGGACATTTAACCCTTTCGATGCTGATGACGAGCTCAGCTCGTCATCACCCACGGGTGGTGTGTGCTGATGACGAGCTGAGCTCGTCATGTATCGCGGAAAACGGAAAACAGCCGCACAGCGCAAAAATCGCCGCAGCAGCGATGCGGTTAAATACCAGTCATACCGGTAGAAAACCTGCCAGGTGCCAAAACTAGGTGGTCTGCCGGTTACCCTTTGAAGCCAAGAGCCAAAGTTGTATTGACGTGATTTTTTTTTAGGGGATGAATGTAAATTAAGATCATTGTACTTTGAGTTAGCAAAAGAATGCCTGAAAGATAATGTGAATGTCTTCGCCTCAAAAGCATTTTGGGTTGCTTAATTAAATAGACCTATTTTGCTTTATTTTGCTTCCTGCTAGGGTGAAAGGGGAACATTTGCTGGAGGTGGAGACGGTGTCTCTGACTCAAAAGAATGGAACTATTCTTCCCCAGACCATCTAGATTGATCATGGAGCAAGGAGCAAGAAGATCTTCCAGACTTCTCGGCATCTGAAGTATCTGCAACAAACCTACGTGAATTGAATATGTTATTTATCACTCCCGAATCCTCACCTCCATCTGGATTTCCAAACTCTGGATTGCTCCCACGTCACATGGGAAGTTTAGTGGTTTCGAAGTGAGCCCGGGGTATTGACGCAAAACAAAAGAGGTCAAATGCAATTTTCTTAGGAACACTTCTATTCTTTGTAAACTACCATCTGAGGTTCTCATTTGTTGCTTCATGGGAATGAGTTCTGCTTTGGGTAAGGGGGACTGATGCAGTGTGGTGGTTCTAACATGTAGATTGAACCATGCAGCTAAATGCAATGTGGACAAGAACTCCTACCCCATGTGGCTTTCCTTGACCTTCTTATGAATGTATGTAGCTATTGCGCTGTATCAAAGCGTGTGGAACTAAGAGAGACAGACCAATGCTATCTTCTTGACTTCATAGCATTTACCCGAGGTAATATTCAGCCTCTTGCGCAAGACATCAGTGCACTGTGTGAAAACCACTTGCATACCACATGTTTATCCCAGGATACTCTGAGGGACACTTTAAGCCAGTGTTCTTAACCTGTGGTTGGGGACGCCTGGGGATCTGAGAAGCCTACTCAGGGGTCTGCGACTGCTTAGTATTGAATATTAACAGATTAACGAAGTGTATATAAATAAAAAAGCAAAATGTAAAATTGAAATGTTTAAAACGTTCTGTAAATGTGAAAAAAATTGAAACTGGAGGCTAATAAATAAGTTAGTATCCTCAGATTGATTGTGAGAGCAGTGCAAGTACATCAAACAGAATGTAGTATGGACAATGAGTGAAGTCATCTGAATTTAGAAAAGTTCCAACCTTCCCATTAAAATTAAAATGTGGATAATTTAGATTTTTTTATATTTGTTTGTGAATTAAAAATAATATTTCAATAATTTGTGTATTTGATGAATGCTTGTTTCTGTATTTGTGAACTGTTTTGACATTCAAATCATTAAAAAAACTGAGGCTGGGGTCCCTGGCTTCCATTAATGACTCCGTGGGCACCCCCGGGTTCCAGTAATGAATAAGTGGGGGTCCACAGAAGTCAAATGTTTAAGAACCGCTGCTTTAAGCTACCCAATTATTCACTTGTGTAAGTGTTAGCATTCTTTGATACCATTTCATGCACCTCATTTAGTGGGTTAAAACCAAGATTCACTGCTCGTATGATGACTAAAAGAGTTATAACAAGGTAACTGTGGGATGATAGGCAGTGTTTGAATAAGAACTCTTAGAACTCTCAGACTGCAGGTGGAGAGTATGTTGTTGTTCAAGTGGAGTGGCAGGTGCACAGAATTTGAGATGGACGAGGGTAAATAAATACTGCTCCTGAGCAAACCTACAAACAAGGGGCCTCATTTATGAAGGCCTTGCGCCACCGGTGCGTCACTTTTTCCCATTTTAAAAGTGACACACCGGTGGCGCAAGGCCTTCATAAATAAGGCCCAAGGTGTTTGCTTTTATTCATGTTTACTACTTCACATTTGGCGACGAGTATTGGATTAATTAAAGATTGGATCTTACACATAAACATCTTACATGCAGAAATGGAATAAGAAAAAAAGGGGATGAGCTGCTTACTGTAAATTCCCTGGACTGGCTGCCGTAAAGTTCAGGTGAGAAGGTCCACTGGTGAATGATATGGTTGTGCAGTGCTCCTGAAATAGTGGTACAATGCTCCATGGAAAGTAGAGCATATAAATCCAGGCCTACAGGTGTGGGCAACGTTCTGTGGAACGCATCGTGTGTTTCACTGCGCTCACAGGAGACTTTGTGCCCAAAGTCCTTAGGAAAGAGGAAGTTTGCGTTTGAGAAGAAGCACTATACGCTTAAAAAAATGTGCTCAAATGTGAGTGTGATGACGAACGGTGGCCCTCTTTGATGGTTGAGATCCTCATTGCGGTTTTGAGAACAAGTTCAATTTGCCACAGAAAGTGTGCATCTACTAGTGTGTGCTGATGCGCAATGGTCATCTTTGGAGTTCAAGTTTGTTTGTATTAGCCTTAACTTCAATGAAGTTGTTTTTCAGTCTATCAACACGATGATAGGCGCACCTTAAAAACTAAACAGTCTTCTTAGTTGTGCTGAGAATTATTATGGGTATAATTTAGTGATATTGAGAATAAGGAGCGGTGGAGTCTGTCAAGTCTGGTGACTTGGATACAGTTTTGGAAAAGCTCTACATGGAGCCTGTCAGATGCATGGCAGGCACTCTTATTAAGTGATAGAAGTGTTTTCTGGAGCCTTTCAAGTCTGGTGACTTTGGGGTCCTTTGTGGACTCTGTTTAATTCAGTGACAGGCACACACCTACAAAGTCTGTAGTTGGTTGTCTTTGTTTCTTGTCTTGACTGCATTTTTTAATTTGAGACTATTCTTGGGAGCTTATTGTAATATAATTAGAAGGTATCATACAGAATTTCACATCCCCATCTTTTTTCCTAAACTGTCCAGGTGAACCAATGATAAAGTACAAATATGGAAGAAAATATTTGTGAATTATGCAAGAGTACGTGGGACCAATTTAAGTGCAGGACGCAAATATTCACTTTTATTGCACTTTTTAGTTTGGGAGGGGCAAAAGGTTCTGGAAACACTTCCAGATTTAAGCACAGTGGAGCAGAGACCTTTAAATGAGTATGATGAGATTTGTATACTTAAAGACAATCATCATTATCTTTAGCTTACTTATGGAACATTATTAATTTGGAATCAATGAAAGATTTTATTAAATGTCTCAGGAAATTAGCTTCAAGCTGCAAGTTTGGTGGAGCAACCGATGAGAGAATTAGAGATCAATTAGTTTTTAAATGTTTCAATGATGAGAACAGAGAAAAGCTGATGTTAAAGGGTGAGCCACCTTTGGAAGAAGTGATTGCTGTAGCTAAATGTGTGGAGCACATGGTTAGTTGTGTGGGTGAGTTAAGTGTCAGCAAACATAAGACAAATGTTACATATGATAAATTGGAGGAGGTAGTATGTCAAGAAAAGTCCAAAACAGAGGGAAAATGAGTGAAGTGAAAGTGAGTCAAGAATTTAAAGGAACATTTTTTAGATGTGGAAGGCAAGGTTATAAGGTAAACAGAAGTGCATGTCTGGCAATTCAAGATTTTTGCACCTCATGTGGGGAAAAGGGCCAAAATTTACTGCAGGAAGTAACAGATATAGTATTATCAAATCAGCGGAAGAAAAGATGAACATCCCTATGAAAATGTGAAAATTGAGAGGTTTGATTCATGTTCTCATCTCACAATGATTTCTAAAAACACTTTTGATGTACATTTCAAGGGGAAGGTGAAATTGCTTAAGATGGTGCTGGTTCTTCAGGATATGCTGCTGTACCAGTAAAGATGATTGGTATTTCATTGCATGTTTAGAGTTTAGTGGAAGAATACAGGTTAGTAAGGTACATGTACCACACATAGGAGATGATTTAATTGTATGGCATAATCAAGGGCAATTGGGGTAACGCTAAATGCCTAAGCAAATCCACAAGTTCAGGTGCAAGAAGTTGAAAGAGATGCAATTGATTTTGAGAAGGAGTTCAAGGAGGTGTTTCTTGATGAATTGGGATGTCTCACAGTTTCCAAACATCGTATTAGATTAAAACAAGGGGCGACAACTGTGGCTTCCAAGGCACGAAGAGTGCCTCTAAGCATACAAGAGGGGGGTGCATTTGATTGATATAGATGTGATTGAACCTTTTGAGGCCACAGAGTGATTAGTCCCCAAAGCTGTAATGAAGAAATCCAATGGCAAAATTAATTTATGTTTTGATCTCAGAGCTCTCAATAAAGTACTTGTTGTGGATAAGTTCCCTCTACCCAACATTGATGTGATGGTAAGAACTTTGGCTGGTGCAAATTTTTTTCACAACTCTTGATCTATCATCAGCTTATCATAAAGTTGAATTAGCTAAATCCTCACAAGTTGTCTGCATTTATCACAGTTATAGGAGCATTTAAGTTCCACAGAATGCCATTTGATTTGATTTCCCCAGCCTAGGTGTTCCAATATGTGATGTCACCTGTTTTGAAGGACATGGCAGGTGTACATTTAAATCAGGATGATTTACTGATTGGAGGAGCAAGGATTGAACATTACGAAAGAGTATGTGTGGTGCTGGATACATTCTTAAAACCTGGCTTCACCTTAACAAAGGATAAATGGAAGTTTTGTGTCTGTGAGGTAAATTATCTGGATGTCATATTTCCAGAAAAATGACCCAGTTGAAAGAATTAGTTAGGCAATTATGACAATGAAGGAGCAATGCAAAGGTGAACTGGTTTCTTTCCTTGGGATGGTAATTACAAAAAGTTCATCAAAGGAGATGCAGTCAAAACAGTTCACTTAAATAGGTTACTAGGAAAAAATAGAGAATTGGGTTGGAATGATGAATGTCAAAAAAATAAAATCGTAAATCTGGTATTTGTAAAGCGCGAACTACTCACCCTAATGGGTCTCAAGGTGCTGGGGCCATCGTGAAAATTTTGTGAGCTATTGCCCTGAGTCACATGGTGCTGAGCTGATCTGCCCTGGAGTCGGGGATCGAACTGAGAGCCCTGTACTCCGAAGTAGCTGCCCTGGCCGCTGCACCACACCTCTCCAGAAAGAATTTGATGATTTGAAGGATGATCTCAAACGTGCCCCCAGTCTGCCAACATTTGTTCCTGGGAATGAGGCATTCATAATAACAGATGCTTGTACAAAAGGAATTGCTGCAGTTATTGTTCATAAAAGGATTAGGAAATTAACATCTGACCGTGTGTGCCTCTCACTGTCTCACAGGTGCTGAGGTGAATTACTCAGGCATTGAACAGGAGGCATGTGCAATCTATTGGGCATTAGGAACATTTTGGAATCAGGTATGGGGCACTACATTTTCATTTAAAGTGAAGTCTGGCAATACGCCTTTCTGTTGTTTATGATCCTGGGGTAGAAAATTGATAATCAGATTGCTTCTCGCACTTAGTACATACTGAGGAGATACAGGATGCTCAAGATGAATTTGTGTAAGAAGTGAGCGTTTGTGAAGTTACAAAGGGGTGGTAGAATAAGATAATTGGAAAGCTCAAATTGAGACTAAGTTCTTTCTAGGTTTGTAGATTCAGTTCAATCTGGTGATTTGACACAGTTCATGCCATGTTGCTCATGAAGGTTTACATGGGAATAGCCAAAACAATGGAGAGTTTGTGTTTACATTTTTGGTGGCTCAGTATAGATACTGAGGTGGACCATGTAGTAAGAAATTGTTCAGAGTGTTGAGTCAGTTACAAAATATTGAAGACTAGGTTGATTCCCATGGTATGAAGAGAACCTTTAAAATATCCTTGGTTTGAGTTTGCTATAGAGAAGATGGGGTCATTACATGAGGAACATCACACACCATATTTCACAGTGTTAATGTTGACAGATCTGTTTTCCAGGTGGATAGAGGTAGTTTGATAGAGGTAGTTTATGTGCATGATATTTCTACAACTAGTGTTATCAAGTTTTTGGAAGAGATATTTAAGAGGTAGAGTTGCCCTAATTCCATTTTATCGGATAATGGCCCTCTGTTTTGCTCGAAGGACATGAAGAGTTTGTTTAAAGATTGTGGTATCTGTTATAGAAGGAGTTCTGTTCATCACCCTCAGACCAATGGTGCTGTTGAAAGGATAAATAGAAAATTAAAGGAAAGTATACTGTTAGCCAGAGTAAACAATTTGGATTGGAGAATGGTTTCACAGGATATAGTTACAGCATACAAAATGTCTCCACAGGACTCTTATGAAAAAGCACCATTTGAGCTTTTCAAAGGGAGAACTGCTAACTGAAAGCTGTGTCCAGGATAGATGAATTGGGGTAAAAAGTTCAAAGGGTTGAAAAGGTAAAAAGCGTTGAAAGTTCAATGGAATAAACAAATGGAGAGCAACAAATGTAAAACTTCAAAGTGAGAGGAATACATATTTTGATGTCTGAAGTTGTGTAAAAAAACAATAAGAGGGCACCAATTGGGTGTCAACAATGGTCAAAATATTTTATAGGAAAAAAGTGGAGAAGTTGTTCAAGAATGCAATCCAGACTGATGATGGTAGAATTCAGAACAAGAGCAATGTTGTGATAAAGAAGTTGAGGATAGTTAAACTAGTGGTTGTTCAGGAGATCACTTGGGAGATTGAACAGAATCTCACTAACAGAGGAGGTGCAAGCATTTGTAAAGCACCTGTGTATAGGAAAGACTATGTATGGCTAATAATTTCTGTACTTAGTTAACTATTTTGTAGTGGGTTAATATCATAACTTATTATTTGTGTAGAAAACGGTACAGTGTGGGTTGTTAATGTTTTAGGTAATAACTCTCAGCCTGAGTGCAGACAGCATAATCTTTTGTTAAAGGGGGAGAAGTGTGGGATGTCAGACAGTGTTCTGGATATGAACTCTCAGAACTCTCTGCTTGCAGGTGCAGAGAATGTTGATATTCAAGTGGAATAACAGTTGCTCAGCGCTAGAGATGGGTGAGGTGTAAATAAATGCTGCTCCTGAGCGAACCTACAAACAAGGTGTTTGCTGTTATTCATTTCCACTACTTCACATTAACTTTTTAATGAAAAAATCAAACACATATGAAACAAATTATGAGAAATCTATGCAGTGGATTTATATTACAATGCAAAAAATACATTTTACGTTTGTCCTTCTAGTGTGTTGCAGAAATGGTACAACATTTTTCGTGTCATGAAAGACAATTTGTAGCCCTAGGCAGTGCTAGACAGAAAGACTATTCCACTACAATATCTTCGTACCCCACCTGTGTCCACTTTGTTGTATCTTGATTCATAATATTCTCTAATAGTGGCTTGTAATTTTGCTAGCAGGACGAGCCCCAACCATGAGTTTCACTGACTAAATCTATGCATGACTCATTTGAGAGCTACAGGTTCACCATAAATGTCTTAAAATATATTTTTGTAATATCATTTATCTGGACCTTTTTTCTTTTCAAACTAAATTTGCATTTTGCATCATCTTATCAACTTCTGCCGAATTTATGACATCACAATGCATACCTTTACCACACATGCCTTTGCCATGCAACCTTTACTTTGCATGTTTTTACCACATATATATGTCTTTACCACACGTACCTTTACCATGCATTTTCATTCACTATAATTCAAACCACCTTTAGCATAAATACCTTTTTTAATGCATAGTATTACTATGCATGCCTTTACAATACATATGTTATCATCAAACGTACGTTTTAAACAGTATTTTTCAATGTAAACAAACTTTTTGTCTTAAACTATGAATTGTTTCATGATTTACTGTAAGGAAGTGTTTTTAACATAATGTATAAATGCCCTTAACCAAGATGGAGGACCACTAAACAAGAGGTCACAATTAAAGCATTGCAATTAATATAGCACCTAAAGTCTATGTTTAGTCATGTTTAAAAAGATAAAAATGCAAACTTCCAGACTCATATTTTAAAAATTAATTTAGTTTTTTTCTCAAAATGTTTTTTATATGGATGTCACTATTTTGTTGTCAGAGTGTCATTTACCACAGACATGACTACCAACACTTGAGGGAACAGTTACAACTGCTGACAAATGTGGTTGTCATGCTGCCACCTATCATCAAAAGTAAGTATTATATATCAATAAAACTGGTACTGAAATAAGATATATTTTAAGAAATTATTTATAAAAGCATCTAAAAACTATTCTAGTGATTTTTGGGAAATGGCTAAAAAACCTTTTACAGACTCAGAGATATTTATTCATTTATTTATTTATTTGTATTCTTGCATAGCGCTGGAAGTCAATCCTCGAAAGGATATCTCCGCGCTTGAGTATTACCAAAAGAGCCAAAAACTGGTAGATGGACTGAGAAGTATAGGGAAAGCATAACTAGCAGGTGACAAATAAGAATGTTTTCAGGGACTTCTTGAAAGATTGGAAATTGGTTGTGCTTTTGAGAGCACAAGGCCAAGAGTTCCAGAGGATGGGGCCTTTATAGGACAGGGCAGGTCCTCCCTGCCTAGCTTTTTTTATCCTAGGGACCTGGAGTAATTGCTGGCCACCAGATCGCAGAGTGCGACTGGGAGTGTAGGGTTTGAATATTTTTTCCAGATATTTAGGTCCATTGCCAAATAGACATCTATGAATTGTGCAGCATATTTTAAATTTGACACTCTGTCTAATTGGCAGCCAGTTGAGTTTTGACAGCAAGGGGAGTGGGGCAGACCTTGGTTGGGCGTTGAGAACTAATCTCGCAGCAATGTTCTGAATCACCTGCAATCTCTGCAGTTGTTCCTCATTTGCAGAGATCAACAGGCCATTGCAGTAGTCCATCCTGCTTATAACTAGGGCCTGGACGAGAGTCTTCCTGTAAGAGTCAGATAAGAATGGGAAGACACATCGTAGCAGACCTATGACCTTGAAGCAGGAGCCTGCTACTTGATTTATATGTTCTTTGAAGAGCAATGCTCTATCTAAGCGTACGCCAAGGTTTTTGACAGTCTGTTTGGGGCTTGGAGTTGGTCCTAGATCCAGAGGCCACCAGTCCGGAGACCACAGAATTGTGGCCTCCCCAAACAGCATTACCTCAGTCTTGCCTACGTTACACTGGAGGCGATTACTGGCCATCCAATGAGAAATTGCCCTCATTCCTTCCGCAAAAGATTTTTTTATTGCGGGCGTTAAGGTTTTAAAAGGGAACAAAAGCTGGGTGTCGTCAGCGTACGACACAGGGGTGAACCCGTAAGATCTTACAATATACGCCAAGGGAGCCACATACACGTTGAAAAGTGTGGGGCTTAAGCATGAGCCCTGTGGTACTCCCTTGGTGAGCTCCCTTGAGATAGAATGGTGCGAGCCCAATCTCACCTCTTGTTGTCGATCCGAAAGAAAGCTCTCCAGCCAAGAGAGATCCACCCCTTCCACTCCCCTCTCCTTCAGATGACCAAGAAGTATCTCATGGGATACAGTGTCGAAGGCAGCGGATAGGTCCAACAGCACTAGAATCACGGAGTTTCCTCCATCCAGTGACATCTTGATGTTATCGGTCACTGAAAGGAGGGCAGATTCTGTGCTGTGGTTGGACCTAATGATTCAGAAAAGGGGGTGGTGATGAACAGAGTGTCTGAATTAAGCAGACCACTCTTACCCAGTCCAAAGATCAGGGCTTGATCCATCACCGTTTTTTAGCTCACTGCACCATCCCAGCTCAGAACCTGGCTACATGCAAATTAGTCTGTTCCTGTGGTTGGGCCTAAATCCAGATTGCGAGAGGTCTAGGCCCTCCGCTGCCTCGATGTATTTGGATAGATGGGCATTGACGTGTCTCTCGGTCATCTTGCTGAGAAGGGGTAGGAGGGAAATGGGTCGAAGGTTGGAGAGGTCAGTCCATGGAGTTGCTGCATTCTTTCGGATTGGGTTCACCACTGCTTTTTTCCATTCTTTAGGCACAGATCCTTCCCTGAGAAAATGGTTGATCAATGTTAAATAATGGAGTTTAAGCAAATTTTGCAGAGAAACAGTGGTTTTGGCTGATAAGAGATCATCTGGAAATCCAGATTTTATATGATTCATTAGGGAAGTAAGATCTGATTCATTGACTGCTGGTAATGCCGTAAGTGTTGCTTTACTCCAAGTGGGCAGAGTGGAAGGTGAGAGGGAATTATTACTATTTAGGTTGGAGGCCGATAGGATTTTATCATAGATCAAATTGATTTTATTTTCGAAGAACAGGGAGATTTCGTCGCACAGTTGGGAGAAATCATCAGGGCTTTTACATGCTGTTGGTTTTACAAAGTCCTGAAAGATTTTAAATAATTTCTTAGAACGATTTCCCGCTTCTGCGAGACGTTGAGAAAAACTATTCCTCCGAGCAAGTCTGATATTTTTGTAATATCTGGCTTGCGACTCCTGATGTACTTTCTTATTTTCTTCGGAATGATTCTTTCTCCACTTCTTTTCCAACCTCCTACAATTTTGTTTTTCTGTTCTAAGCTCCTCAGTGTACCATGTTTCCTGTTTGGTAGCAGGGTATTGTTTGTGTAATTTTTGAGGAGCTATTAGATCAATTGCTTCTCTAAGGGACGTGTTGAGTTTGGTTAAAACTGTCTCTGTGCTATCTGTCTCTGAAAGAGTGGGCTGCTTCAATACCTTTTGCAGTTCCTCTGCGGTGACTTTATGCCATTGCCGACGCCAAACAGGGGGAAGGGGATTTCTATTGGAAAGCTTGGCCACCTTGGATATAGAGAATTCCACAACATGGTGGTCAGACCAAATTATTTGAGTTGGGGAGGGACAGTACATCCTAGGAAAGTTAGTGAAGACCAGATCCAGAGTGTGTCCACCTATGTGGGTGGGTTCGTGATTTTGTAGGGTCAGACCGAGGGAAGATAATTCTGAGACCAGGGACATTGTTTCAGGAAGTGAGGGGTTATCAGCATGGATGTTGAAATCGCCAAGAAGAAGGAAATCATCCTTGGCTTTAAAGTGAGGGGCCAGAAGCTCCAATAGTGCAAGGGTGTAGCGGGCCCCGGAGGGCGATAAACTAAGGCTCCTTTCCAAAATATGATAGTGGCATATTGCATTTTAAAAATTATGATTTCAAAGAGAGGGCTATATTTCTGTTCTAAGATAATGACTTTCAGATGTTCTTTATACATGATGGCTAAGCCACCACCTGTTTTCTCTGGACGGTCAAAATGAGTAAACTTGTATCCAAGGGGGACCCCTACAGCGATTGCGGGAATCGTGTGGGGCTTCAACCAGGTTTCCGTTAGGAAACAGAGGTCGGGCTTTGTAGTGTGTATTAGGTCCCAAACCTCGAGTTGGTGTCTGGGAAGGGAGCGAACATTTAAGAGGAGGCATTTTGTCTCCTTTGTCCCTTAGGTTGGAGTTTGTTCCTTTATGTTTAACGTCTCAGTAGTAGGTTTTATGTAGGTGGCTTGATATTTACAGTGTATACAGGAGAAAGGGCCCTCAGGACACGGCCAAGAATCTTTAGAACATTTAAGGTGAGGGTTAGGACTAAGATGTAATAAGGTTTGGGGCAAATTCCTGATGAACATAGGTGTCGGGTACATTACCCTGGTCCCGTCCAGTCGCGGACGGGCGCAGACAGGCAGGACTCTGGCACGACTCCGGCGCAGGTCCGGCGCGTCCGCTGCGCGGAGTCGTGACCGTTCTTTTTAAGGCGTTGCTAGAGCACGTCACCTGCCTGGCCCACACCCAATATGGCCGCCACAAACCGAAGTCCCAGCCCTCGGCGTCAATACTCGGCCGAGGGCAGTCCGGAGGCAGGAGAGGGGGGAAGGCACACAGAGCACTGAGAAGCGCTAACAAAGTCTCTACAGTTTCGAAGTCACAGGCGCTTATTATTCAAGCGCTGCAATCACTGCAATCACACAAAGTTTAAAAATACCGGGTAGAAGCTTAAAATATTCAAGTGACAGAGAGAGACCTCCCGGCTTCCGCCTCAGGAGGGTTAAGGTTAGCTACTGTTGGTTATCACGGGGCTGATTTCCTTCTCCATATTTAAGGCGCTGCTAGAGCGCATCACCTGCCTGGCCCACACCCAATATGGCCGCCACAAACCGAAGTCCCAGCCCTCGGCGTCAATACTCGGCCGAGGGTGGTCCAGAGGCAGGAGAGGGGGGAAGGCACACAGAGCGCTGAGAAGCGCTAACAAAGTCTCTACAGTTTCGAAGTCACAGGCGCTTATTATTCAAGCGCTGCAATCACTGCAATCACACAAAGTTTAAAAATACCGGGTAGAAGCTTAAAATATTCAAGTGACAGAGAGAGACCTCCCGGCTTCCGCCTCTGGAGGGAAAAGGTTAGCTACTGTTGGTTATCACGGGGCTGATTTCCTTCTCCGTTTTTAAGGCGCTGCTAGAGCGCGTCACCTGCCTGGCCCACACCCAATATACCCGCCACAAACCGAAGTTTCAGCCCTCAGCGTCAGTACTCGGCCGAGGGCGGTCCGGAGGCAGGAGAGGGGGGAAGGCACACAGAGCGCTGAAAAGCGCTAACAAAGTCTCTACAGTTTCGAAGTCACAGGCGCTTATTATTCAAGCGCTGCAATCACTGCAATCACACAAAGTTTAAAAATACCGGGTAGAAGCTTAAAATATTCAAGTGACAGAGAGAGACCTCCCGGCTTCCGCCTCAGGAGGGAAAAGGTTAGCTACTGTTGGTTAAGCATATAGCAGCTTGTGTGAAGCAAACAAAGAAAAACATTTTAAATATTAAAGTTATACTTAAAATATTAATATGATATTTCAAATGCTCAGTATTTTTAAAACAATGTAATATATTTTTGTAAAAAAGGTAGAATATGACAGACAATAACTCACTCATTGCCCAACCGAGTTGTTCTAAGAAGTTATTTTAGGTGTTCGTGCTGAACCGACATTTCATAATCATATCACCGTTTTTACTTTTCGATAAGGGTTGTTCTATTAGGGCATCCTCTCCTGTTGTGTGTTCTCTATCAACTGATTCATTTTTTTTTGGGATAAAATCTCTTTTATTAAATTTGTTTTACATTTTTGCCTGTTGTTACTTGTTTACATGATGTCATTGTAATTACAAATGCAGGAAAGAACATGTCAACAGTTCGATTGAACATTCATGTAGCACTGGATTATAGTAAGCGGCTTAGTCTCTGTGTCTGGAGTTTCAGTTGCCATAACATCAACTATAGAGTTAATGTTAATGTTAATGTTAACAGAAGCTTATAAAGCGCATGGTCACCGAACGTTTCATGACGCTAATCATGCAAAGTGTTGTTGCGTGAAGACCTGTTTAAAAGGCTTGCCCAAACAGCCATGTTTTCAGGGCCTTTCTAAATCCCAGTAGGTTGTCACAGCTCCTGATTGTCAATGGGTGAGAGTTCCAAAATTTGGGAGCAAGGTAAGAGAACCTGCAACCTCCCTGACTTTTGAGTTTGATGGCCGGGATAGTGAGAAGATGAAGGTGGGCTGAACGTAAATTGCGCAGAGGGACGTGCTTTATGATCATATCACTGATATATTTTGGGCTATTGCAATGCAATGCTTTAAAAGCTAGGCATCCCGTCTTTAAATGCAGCACGTTGCTCCACAGGTAACCAGTGATGTTTAATCAACAAGGACCTAGTTGATTGCCATCTCAGCTGTTAATAGATTAATCTTGCCACCTTATTCTGAACTATTTGTAGGCGTTTGAGCAAAAACTGGGGCAGACCAATATAAAGAGAGTTTGAAAAATCCAGGCATGAGAGAGCCAATGCAATCACAGCCTGAACAAGTGCTGAGTGGGTCAAGAAGTGAGCGATCTTCCTGATTTTACGCAATTGGAAGAAACTGGTGAAAATCACTACGCCCACTTGTCCTCTGAGTGAGAGATCTGCATTAATTGAGACCCCCTGACTTTTCACAGAAGGGGAAGGGTTAGGGGGAGGGCCTAGTTCGCTCGGCCAGAAATGCGGTCCCCAGCAGACATTGCTCTTCCCGGGCAGCACAAATTCCGTCTTGCCTTGGTTGAGCTTCAAATGGTTACAATCCATCCAACCCTGGATGTGAAGCATGGTGGTTTGGAACTCCGCGGCAGAATTAGGAGAGTCCAGGGGGAAATAAGCTGGAGGTCGTCAGCATAATTGAAGATGGTTATTTTTCTTTTTTTTAGTGAGTGGATCAAGGGCCTAAGGTAGAGATTGAATAACAGGGGGGAAAGGGATGAGTACAAGACAAAAACCTATGCACACTCAAATTATCAAACAGTGGTGTCAATGTAGACATTTGAGACAATGGAGACAAAGCCTTTCATTAGCAAACAAATAAAACAATGGTTTTCTTGGAATCAGTCATTGGAAAAGGTGTCTTTAATGTTTAAGAGAACTAGCCGACACGTGTTTTGTCATGTAAGGGACAGTCTTCCCGCGACTCCTCAGGGCTGGGGGGGATACAAAGGGAGGTGATGGGTTAGATGGTAACATTTTACAATAACATGTCTGTCACAAATTACCTAAATTTAGAAATCAACGCCAAAGGAAACCACTGAAACCGTGATCACAAAACGACGGCGTGAGAGTGGGTGACATATTTATACAAGGTGACTGAGAGATCTGGTAGTGAAACTGTTAGATCGGAGCCGCCTATTTCATGCGTAATGTCAAATAAGGAACGTTGTGGGGAAAAAACAAAAAAGTGAGATTGCGAAAGCAATCGGTGTTGCACTTAGTGTAGGGGAGGGGAGGGGAGTGGAGGAGACACACGAGAACAGTATGAAAGATGATAGCATAAATACACACCGGCTTGTGTCTTACTACAATGATAATTCACATATAAATCACAACTATTTACAATGTTTATCCACTAATCTGATTCCGTGCCCATTTTGCTAAACCAATGAATAATTATAGAGCTTCTTAGCTCATATCTTTGTTATCCGCCAAACACCACTTTTTGACGTGACGTTTCATCAATCTTCTAGGTGCCGGACACAATAACCATGAAAACAGGGTCAGCACTCTAGTTTTTCTTCATCCGGGCACCACTTGCGCTCTTTGATTTACCTTTTAATCACTTCCGGTATGAATATCACCCGTGACCATACCCAGTACACGGAATGAGGAGCTGAGGATCGATGCACATGTCTGATAACCCAAGTAAGTTCTTATGACCTAATCCCACCCGTGGCTGGGCGGCTCATGTACACGCCGCCATTACTTCGACTAACGTTACGCGGAAGCTCCATTGTTTTACGTTTGGAAACATTGCTCGGTAGCTCCAATATTTCACATTTCTCCACAGGGCAGCTCCCTCAGAATAATCCCAGTTTGACTTTCATTGCCTATTTACCGCCGTGGAGACACAATTTCTAATTTGTCTATGTAAGTGCGTACCCCGTAACTTTTCAAATATCACTATCTTTTTTAAATGTATTCCATTCGACGTACTCGCTACCAGCCACCCACCATTACCTCCCCTTTTTCACCTAAACACGTATAATCCCACTTTTGTCTCTTTTTTAACAATCAAGTCGGAACTAGGATCGTCGAACAGAATAGTACTAAACTACTTACCTACTAAATAGCTCTGAATTGAATTGCAGCTTCTGACTTTTTGCTTGTCGTTACTCGTGTTGTTTCCCGCTCGTCAATCCACACTACTGTCCGGATGTGAGCATTTCTACAGTTAATTTTAATGAACAACCTCTGTATCTCCTTGAGGGAACTGGTTCGGTCTGTACATATTGCTTCAGACCTATCAGTCAATTGAAGAGGGTATACGTAGATGCCGATATCCTTTGACTAATCGATTCCCAACACATTACAGCTCGCCGGCTCTTAATCTGCGCTTAAGTTATGTTACACTTACACCGTTTTGCTTTCAATGTTTCATAAGACGTTTGAAACATGCTCCCCATATTTTATCCTCCCCTCCAGAGTCTATACAATCCCTCATTCTACGCGACTCGGAGTGTTCCACATGATTGATCCACCTTGTTCTTTCTCGCACCACGGATATTACATGCAGAGAGGTGAGCAGGCAACTGTCTTCAAAATCTATGACCACCTTAGTGTTGTAACCACTTTTTGACATTTGCACAGAGCTACTCATGGTGCCAGCGCTGTTTTTGTCTTTTATTATTGGAATTCTCGAACCACCACCATATTATTTAATAGTCCAGGGCCTTGTCGGGTCGGGATTATCACTGACAAAGCGGTGAGCATCCTTTCCCTTCTACATTTTCTTTCCTCCCTGCTAGTTTGGTAATGACTTCTAGCCTATTCGGAGGATGATTAAATTTTTACTGTGCACATTCACTTTTGTCTTCTAGACTCTCCCAACGATACTTCATTTTTTCTTAGGTATGATCTAGTTAATTAGTTAGTTATTATGTATCAACACATGCATGTTTTCATATCTTGACACTCCTTCGCTATCGTCTTTCATACTGTTCTCGTGTGTCTCCTCCCCTCCCCTATGCTACGTGAAACACCGATTGCTTTCGCAATCTCACTTTTGTTTTTTTCCCACAACGTTCCTTTTTTGACATCATGCATGAAATAGGCGGCTCCGATCGAACAGTTCCACTACTAGTTTTCTTAGTCACCTTGTATAAATATGTCACCCACTCTCACGCCGTCGTTTTGTGATCACGGTTTCAGTGGTTTCCTTTGGCGTTGATTTCTAAATTTAGGTACTTTGTGACATTTCATTGTACAATGTTACCAAGTACCCCATCACCTCCCTTTGTATCCCCCCAGCCCTGAGGAGTCACGGGAAGACTGTCCCTTACGTGACGAAACACGTGTCGGCTGGTTCTCTTGAACATTAAAGGCACCTTTTCCAACGACTGATTCCAAGAAAACCATTGTTTTATTTGTTTTCTAATGAAAGGCTTTTGTCTCCATTGTCTCAAAAGTCTACATTGACACTACGGTTTAATAATTAGAGTGTGCATAGGTTTTTGTCTTGTACTATACGCTGTGTTAGCCTTGGCTGACACTACACTGGGGGGTTATAGGGCTCATCCCCTCATTCCTTTTTGCACCTCACATTTTACTAAAAATCACCTAATATTCTTTGCGCCAACACTTACCTGTGTGCCCTCTCTTGAACCTTACTAAAAACCCTTTTCTCAGACCCTTATAACTGGGGAAAGGGATGAGCCCTGCGGGACTCCGCACAAGGTGGTCACCTTAGGAGCAGTATAGGTATCAAGACGTACTGCTTGAGTTCTGCCTGTAAGAAAAGACTTGATTCATTTGTAAGCACGACCTTGAATTCCTGCTTGTTCGACATGGTTCAACAAGATGTTATGATCAACCGTGTCGAATGCAGCCGACAGATCCAAAAGCACCAGAGCCTGGTGGACCTCCCTATCAGCATTAACTCTTAATGTATCCGCAACAGCAAGAATTACAGACTCTGTGGAGTGAGCTGGCCGAAAGGCGGCTTGATTTGGCTCCAAATATTCCCATTGTTCAATGAAGTTCGAAAGACACCTGGCCACGTGAGCCTCCATGAACTTAGCCAAGAAGGAAAGAAGGGATATGGGATGATAGTTGGAGGGAATCAGGGGATCTGCCCCAGACTTTTTTAAGAGAGGAACTATTGTGGCGTTTTTGAAGGCACTGGTTACCACCCCCTTGCTGAGAGATTCGTTCAGGAAAGGGAGGATACTATGCAGTAGTGCTGAAAAGTCCCTAAGGATAGGAGGTGGGCAGCAGTCATTGGGAGAACCCAACTTTACACAGGTCACGAGGTCAGAAAGTGTATTAGGACATATAGCTAAGAAGTGGTTCATAGTGAGTAAATTTCTGGAGTTGTCTCCAGTGGTTCCATATTAATAGTAGGGGGAATGCTCGCCTTGATGATGGCAATTTTTTCCAGGAAAACATTATTCAGAGAATTACACATCTCTTGGGTGGGAGCCTGGCTAGGTAATATTCTGTCATTAATACTAAAATCATTTACAATCTTAAAAATTTCCTTGGGTTTATTGTGGGCGTTAAGTATTCTCACTGAGAAATAAGCAGCTTTAGCAATCAGTATTGCCTTTTTATAATCCTTGCGACCTAACAAAAACTGCTGTCTATCTTCAGTGTAATAGCATAGCCTCCATTTCCTCTCCAGTTGACGGAACTTGAGTTTTTGGTCTCTTAATTCGGTAGTAAACCATTTGCGGGCGTCAGCATGTCTAGTACGAAAACATTTCATCAGAGGCGCATGTGTGTCGCTAGCCAACAATAGCCTGTAGCAGGGATTCTGCTCCTACACAGAACTGTGCATAGAGACTTAGAACCTCAGTGTATTAGGGTGTGCCAAAACTCACCTTAGTATCCAACATCCCCTGGAGAAGTGCGGCTCAATGGTTAGAGCGGCAGACCCTGATTCAGAGGTCTAGCCCGGGATCAGGGTTCAAATCCCGGCGGGTCTTGGGCTCAAAATTCCACGGACCTGATAGTTCTCGCCTCAGTGCCTATTCCAATCATGGAGTCCCACTCTGCAACTCTGGGCAATGGCATGCTTAATCTCTACAACGGCCCCCACAACACTAAGGATGCCTGGCCTCCACCTTGGGGTGCCCAGGAGTGGACGCCTCTCAGGGAAAGCCAGGATGGGTTCCACAGCGGTATTCGTACAAGCGCCTTGAGACCCTTACGGGTGAGTAGTGCGCTATACAAATATCAATTTACAATTTACCAGACTAGCAATCAGTGTCTCATTGGTTCTCAATGATTTAGAAAACCCAGAATATGGACTTAGAACACCTCAGGTAACGTGGAACACATGAACACTCTTTCGTTATACTAACATATCAATCCAGAACAAGGAGTAAATGAGGACACGTACGAATTTGAAATGTTTATTTCTAATGCCGTGCTCTCAAACGCAGTATCTTAGCTAATGCAAGCAAACATATTATAACGAACAAGGTTAACATCATTGTTACTATTCCATAGAATACAAAGGCGAAAGCATATTAAAATGCTAAAGGGAAAAGGTCTAAATAGAACCTCAGTTTACCCTCCCTAGCTAGTACATTATATTATATCTACAGAAGGTCTCTTTGGGTTTTAGAAGGGCGGGCCCATACCTTTGGGTTCAGTAGAAATGGAGCACATCATCTCCTGCAAAAACTTTCTGCATACGGATATTCATCAAGTGTGAAACTCATGCTCTGTGCAGTGCATTATTAATTGTGCCTAAACCCAAAGTTGGCCACAGCTGCTTACATATTATGTCTACTCAGTGCGCTGATCAATCCAAACAACAAGCGCTGTGTTGAAATAACCTTGAAGGCCTCGGCACTCACTGTACAGACATAGCTTACCAAGCAAGGCTGATAATACAAGCAAACATGCTATTCTAGTGTGAAGCAAAACATCTAACTAGGCAAAAAGCTTTAATAATAAAATATGTCCTGTGCAGAGGCAGCAGAAAAGGAAAATGGTGTTTACACTTCGAACACGCTCATGCTAACATAACACAGTGCAAAGGTGAAACCAAACCACATGACAAGCCAGTCCGCAATGTCCTTTTCCATGGAGTTAACGTTAGAATTAAAGGTGGGTAGAGAACTAGCTAGGATGTTAATAAATCCTTGATTGTCAAGGGTTCTCCATTTTCTTTTTAATCCTCCCGCCACCTTGGGGGTCTTGAGCCTGCCATTGAAAGTGACTGTAAAATCAATCAGATGGTGGTCCGACCAGATGCAGGGAGAAATTAAGGGTACCAACAATGTGAGGTTGTAGGACCACATTTGGTCCAGGTATGCCCCTTTATGTGAGTAGGGGAAGATAGAAGCTGGACCAAATTTAAGTTGGAGAGCAATTCGGAGAGTTCTGCCACCTGTGGTCCGCCACGATCATCATTGAACCAGTAGTTCAATTCCTCTATAAGTAGGACCCTAGCATGGTTCATGACGAGGTTGGCCATTTGCTCATTAAAGAGAGTGGGAAGGAGGGCATAGTCTGAGGGGGGTGATAGACAAGCACCAGTGCAAGAGACCCAGTGTTGGAATCAAGTGTAATGACAATGTTCTCTACTTCTGGCAATTCAAGTGAAGTCATAATGACAAACTTAAGGTTTTTATGTATAATGGCAGTGACACCCCTGCCCAACTTCCCTGTGGGCTGGTTGACATTCAGAATATAATAATCTGAGGGGAGAGCTGCTAAAATATCTGGTGTTGAGTCCTGGGTAAGCCAGGTCTCAGTGATCAGCAGTACATCAGGTTTTTCTGAAGTTAGCAGCATGAAAATATCTTGCTGGTGCTTAACCAGAGAACGAGTTTAGGGGTAGAGAACACGAAAATTGATAGGGTTAACTGAGAAGGGGCAAATGGTGGGGGAGGAATGGGGAGCCGGGAAGAATGGAGTGGGCTGACCCGCTTGATCTTGTAGGATTCCGTTGGTCAGGATACGGTTGAGAGCTGAGATCTGTAACTTGCATAACTATTAAGTGTTGTTCATTTCTTCTTACGTTTACAGATCAGCGCTTATAGGTATATGTACAGCCAACTACAAATGATGGTATAATTCTTTAGATGTTAGTGAATATCAGAAAAGAGTAAAACAAACTTTAATGAAAAGAAACATTAACTCTCCCGCAACCCCCTTCACCTCTCTATGTACGTACTCATGTCTAGCTATTCTGTTAACACTTGTTCCACCTATATCCTGCTGTTACATGTTGTTCAGTGTGGATCACAACAGGCATTTATTAATGTGTGAAAATGGAACATGCACGCGAACTACGCCCACGCTCGGCTACAACCCATGAGTTTCTTGATTGCGGGGTCCCCCAAGTCCTCACTCGTGTGGTGTTGTAGTTCGGCTAAGCATGAGTTCCATTGTGCAGCTATGGGGGTTTGTCTTAAACCTAACGTTTCCTCTCGCCTGATAGCAATACCCTCTGCTTTAGCCCATGCAAGCATGGAATGTCACCATGCCTGCGCATGTGGTGGATCTGCTGCTTTCCATCTTTTTGTGAGTAGTCTCTTAGCTACTACTATTCCCAGGTCTAGAAACTTGGAAGTCACTTTGGTGGCCGCTGTTCTCCAGAACTTGTGTAGTAGGTGTACTGGGCAGGTGAAGCGTAGCTCGCAACATGTGCAGGTGTGCAGTTGGTTGGCCACTGCGCTCCAATATGCGCCAATATGGGGGCAGCTCCACAGCATGTGCATTATGTCGGCTCCCACCTCTGCACATCCGGGGCATGCTGCATTTATTCTATTAAAATATCTGTTGATGTTGGCAGGTGTGAGGTAGGCCCTGTGTATTATGTACAGTTGTATTTGTTTGTACGGCATGTTTCTGGGTATGCGTGTCGGGCTTTCTAACGTCTATGCCCACTCTATGTTGGTGACTGGGCGCCCCAGGTCTGTCTCCCATTTTTGGCGGAAGGGGTTCAAACTAATCGCTGCATGGACTCTAAATGATGAGGCGAACCAACGTATAAGATGCCTACCACGCCCCATGACATGCGGATATTGCATCACAAGGTGTGTCGGTGGTTCCCTAGCCATGTCACACATATAATTGTTAGTGTGGCTATCAGTGAGCGGTGTGTGAGAAACTGTCCTGGCGGTAACCCTTCCCCCTCTACCAGAGTTGTGTATGGTGTAAGCTCCCTGTCTCAATATAGTTTCCCTAGGATTTGGACACCATATTCCTGCCATAACTCTGTTACTTGTGTTGTCAGTGCTGTGGGGCCACTAGGGGTTCCCACCAGTGGCATTGCTGGTGCATAGGGGGTCACAGCCCGTGTGATATATAAACTTCTGCGAAAACATTTGTACGCCACTGCTAGCAACAGTGGCTTAGGTGTCTTTGGTTTGACGTTGGGGTGAAAGAGCCCTATTATTTGATGCAGTGTATATGGAGGCTGTGTAGTTGCTGTATCTGTGAGATGTCTATCAGCTAGCCTCTGAGCTATCCACTGCAATTGAGCAGCTAAATAGTAGTGCTCGAAGCAGGGTGTAGCTAGGCCCCCCTGATCCGTTGGCAAGTAAAGCTTTCGCAGCTGCATTCTGTTTCGTGCCTTGCCCCATATGAAATCTCGAACCTGCCTCTCCAGGGTAGCAAAAAAGGAGGCTGGGATATACCGTAGCAAGTTGTGGAGGTTGTGTGGCTGTGGAGGAGTGTGGCTCACTGGTTAGAGGAGGCAGACCCAGAAGCAGAGGTCAGACCCAGGACCAGGTTTCAATTCCCGACGCGGCAGGGTCTTGAGCCCAAATGTCCACGGACTCGATAATTCTCGCTTCGGTGCACACTCGAATCATGGGTTCACACTCTGCAACTCTGGGCATTAGCTTGCTTAAACTCCACAACGGCCCCCCCGCGGCGGGATGCCTGGCTTTCACCTTGGGGATGCCCAGTACGGGTTATCTCACAGGGAAAAAGCCGGGACGGGTTCCCAAGGCAAGCGCCGAGATGCCCCAGGGTAAGTCGAGCGCTATATAAGATTGTATAAAAAAAAAAAGTTCGCGAAGTAATATATGAGCCTTGGGAGGACAAGCATTTTGGCTAATACTACTCTTCCATTTACAGTAAGTGGGAGTGTACCACACATCTGCATTTTTGAACGGATGGCCGTCATCGCCCTCCATAGGTTCCCATCAAACAGATCCTGTGACTTTCGGTAGATCTGGATGCCCAAGTAACGAAAGGCGCCCTTTTTACATTGCACTACTTGGCTATTAATGGTGAGGCCTGGGTCGCGACATAATTGAATGCATATATGCAGGACTTTTCGACATTGATCTGAAGTTCAGAGATGGCTGCGAAATTCTGCAGTAGGGGTGCTAGCTGGTTGGGGACATTTTCTATTTCCCTGATATAGACCAAGAGATCATCAGCTTAAAGGGACACCTGGTGCGCTGCATCCCCTGGAGGCATACCGTCTCCTAGTGTGGCGCACAATGCTTCTGCCAATGACTTTATTGCAAGCGAGAAGAGAAGTGGGGACAAGGGGCACCCTCGCCTGGTACCTCTTCGCACTGAAATGGTTTCCGATAAGTAAGGTCCCAGCCTGACCCTAACGGTGAGGGTCAATGTACAGCATATTGACGAGATGCAAGAATCCCAAGCCCAGATCATATTTCTGCAACGCCTCTACCAGGTAGCTCCACTCTAGGGAATCGAAGGCCTTCTATAGGTCTAGCATGAGGCAACCTGCACGCGGCCAGTGTTGCACAGTGTTCGTCGCTACCCTAAAAAAACATCTCAAGTTAATGGAAGTGTTCCTGGATGGTACAAAACCATTTTGGTCAGTGTGGACCAACGAGGGGACTATTGGTGCCAGTCGCTCTGCCAATACCTTTGCTAGAATTTTATAGTCAGTGTTTAGCAGGGTGAGGGGCCTATAGGAACCCAATTCCACAGGGTCTCTTCCTGGCTTTAGTAGGAATACCGCTTCTCACATTGAGGGAGGTAGTCTTCGCTCTTCCAAAGCTTTGTTATATGGGGCCAGCAGGTACGGCGCAAGCAGATACACCTTATAGAATTCTGAGGGCAGGCCGTCGGGTCTGGGTGTGATCATTGTGGCTAGTGTTTTAATAGCCTCTCCTATCTCTTCCAGCGAGAGCTGTTCATTAAGCACCTCTGGGTGTTTGTCCGTTGGTGGTGGTAGTTGTATGGACTGTCAATTTTCATCTATCACCCCGCCCACGAGCTCGATATAGCTGTGTGTAGTGCTGCACCAGTGCTTGGTGTATTTCCTGTTGGGTGTAGCACATCTGTCCTGTGTCTGCACGTATGGCACCAATGGGAACGCGGGTGCACTCTTGTTTGATCAGCCAGGCGAGGAGCCGGCCAGCCCGGTCTGCTGAGGCATGCATGCAGGCCATATGCGCTGCATAATTGTGGCGTTTCAGGCGTCCTAGTAACTCAGCATGCTCAGCTCGCAGCTGTTCTAAGTGTTGCTGGTCCTTACCACATCCCTCAACCTCTTGTTCCTGGGATTCTACTTACTTAAGGGAGGTGGATAGTTGTTTGCGAATACTCCATGTGGCTCCCATACAGTGCCCCCTAATCGTCGTCTTAAAAGGCATCCCAATCTATTGCAACACTACTTGCTGAGCCCTCATTCAGCGCAAAATATGAGTGTGTTGCCTTTTCTAGTGATGAGCGAAACTCCGGGCCTTCCAGCGAGCTTGTCTGCAGGCATCATGTCGGTACTGGAGGTGACCTGCCTCCCATCCAAGTTGCATCTCCAGCGGATAATGATCGGAGTGAGTCCGACCTAAGTAGTTTTTCTTCTTGATTAGTGGAATTAATGATGGTGAGATTACAATCCTATCGAGGCGTACCTGTAACCTATGGACCGCTGAGTAATACGAGTAGGCTCTTGCAGCCGGGTTAATGGTGCGCCAGAGGTCTATGAGTGTCCAGTGTGTGAGCCAGTTCATGAGTGCCGGGCCGTTGGATGTGGCTTGTGCTCTATGCAACGGTGGAAATGACTTATTGAGGTCCACATCGAGTACCAAATTAAAATCTCCTCTTATCAACCAGGGGAGTCTGGCCCATGGAGCCAGTTTCTCTGACAGGCTCACCAGGAAAGATGCTTGGTCTACGTTGGGTGCGTATATAGAACCCAGGAGCAATGACTGACTTTTGAGGCACCCTTTGACAAATGTGTATCGGCCTTTAGGATCCGTGAAGTGTTCATCTTGCACAAACTGGACCCCTGCCCTCACCCACATCAATGTGCCTCATGCGTGCACAGAGTGTATAGTACCAAAAACCTGACCTCTCCATCTACTATGTAGCCTGTCTAGTTCTGTGTGTGTCATGTGTGTCTCTTGTAGTAGAGCTATGCGGACCGAGTGGCGCTGCAGGTAAGCGAAGATCGAATATCACTGCGTGGGTGTGTGCATGCCACGTATATTCTATGTGAGTATATTAGTGTGTGTCATGTCTGGCAATTATGTCTGTTGGGAGGGGGGCAAGTCGAGCAGCGTATATTGTGGTATGTGGTGCGGGTGGAGGATAATTAGGCTGCGGTACATACCCAAACTTCAACTTAAACATCAACATACGTAATGATATGGGGCGAACTCTACAGAGATGTCCGTCCAAACTTTGTCCAATAGTGACAGAAACTAGTCCAGTGTAACGTCTGGTGGGGGTATGTGTGCCTTCTTTTACAGTTGTTCCCTCTGTGATCTAATTTTGCCATCCACCATCCAGGCTGTTGCACGTGACTTGTAGTGTCTTTGCTTATGTGTCGTAAGCCCCTAATATGGTCCTGGAGGGGTTGTGTTACAGACTCTTGCACTATCTTATGGGAAAAGGAAACCCCCATTCTTTGCCACATAACAGGATGTCTGGCACAGGTTCAGTGTGTATGCTTTGGTGCTTGTCGTGTATCCATCGAACGTAGGATTAATTTGGAGGTGTGTTAGACCGCCTCTCAGTATCCGGTACCGGCGGTGTGTGTATCCCACTCTAGTGGCTTCCCATCCCTGTTGTGTTGGCAAGCGCTGCTGCCACTGCAGCTCGTGTTACCACCTGTCTATCGAGCTATTGTTCTAGGAAGTATACAATTGTGGCTGTGTGTTACTCTGCGCATGTATGTTATATTTTTAATGTGTTTGTCTATATCTAAGATAGATATAGTGCATTCAGCAACAGTGGATGTACATCGTCTCTGATAACAGTTTAAATGAGTCTCTACTTGCGTGGAAATCTTCGGTTCAGTGCCTGGCATCTGTGGCCTCTCAAATGATGTCATCAGCAGTCTGCAGGGTGACTAATGGCATGTGTACACCTTCTAGGTCGTCTGGTCTGGGGGTCGAAGAGCAACAGATTGTCGCTGTTTCGGAGAATAGCACTTCTTGGTTCTTCCGTTGTATTGTGGTGGCAAGCGCCGCAACGACCTCGAGGGCTCCTTGTCTCTCCCTTCTGCTCTGGTCTGGGCTTGGTGCCGTTGTTGTTGATTTCATGCGTTCAATCTTCCCGCGCCTTCCTCGTCATCTTGTCCGCCAGCCCGTAGCTCTGTTGAATTCCGAGTCCGAGATGCCTAGGTCCAGTCCATCGCCCGACTCTTCTAGCCAGTTCCATACCTCTTCGGGCGACTAATAAAAACAGACCACACCATTTGCCACTATTCTCAGTTTGACAGGGAACAGGAGGGAGTAGGTGGTTTCCAGCTTGCTGAGTTTTTGTTTCACAGCCGCATAGGTACTCCTGCGTCTCTGCACTTGCGCCGTGTAATCGGGGAACACCATGATGGAACTGCCACCCATCTTTGATTTTCCGAGTTTCGCGCAGGACGGCATCCGTGTCTTGGTAATTTAGTAGCTTGAATAGGAACGACCGTGGCCTGGCCCCTGGCGGTGGTTTATGAGCCGGCACCAAATGGGCTCGTTCGACTACAAAGTCCGCTAACAACGTTCCTAGGGGAAGTATGTCTTGGAGCCATAGCTGAATATATTGTTCATGAATGCTGCCTTCTTCTTCCTCCGGGAGCCCCACAACGCAAACATTGTTGCGCCAGTAGCGCCCTTCGCTTCCTCAACCTTGTCTCTGAGCGTATGCATGCCGTCTAGGATGTCCTGTAGCGCAGCCGTGTGGCTCTGAGTGATGGGTTTCAGTTCTGTTAGTGATTGATCTTGCTGGTGAACCCACTCAGATAGTTTATGATGGTCAGCACGTAACAGGGTGAAGTCCGACGTGACCTTGTCGATCCTGGATTCAAGGGATGACTTTCTCTGTTCTAGTGTGACCCCTATTTTTTCGACTGCCGCCAGCACTGAGTCTAGCTTGACCACAAACGACGCATTTAGTGGATCAGCGCTCACTTCCTCGCCTGCGCGTGGCGTCTCTGGGTAACCAGCCCGCATGGCGCCCTACTGCGCATCCGTGCGCAGTCAGCCCATGACCAGTTGTTGCGCAGTAGGCATTCATCGATTCTGTGCGATTGCAATGTGGTATCTCTCTTGGTGTCCCGACCTGGCCCCTGGCCTACACTGCGTGTCGCGCGGGCGAGAGGCTATTTAGAAGTGTTTGTCGCTGGCATCACTGTGGGCACCCAGATTCACCCCACTTTGTAGTCTTGATATCTCCCAAATGATGCAGTTCAATTTCAAAGGTGTGAGGTGCCTGTGGCACGTTACTACTCCAGAGCATTGTGTCCGGCTATCTCTAGGTAGCGTCCAAAGGTTTCAGGGCAGTTCCACTCATGTCCGACGGGTTCCCACATGGGTGACTACTCGTAGCTGGCCACTAGGGGAATGGGCTTGTACTTGTCATTAAGGAAGTCCACACAAATAGCCTCAGTGCGGGGCGGTGGTCTTGGGTGGAAGGCCTTGGGTCATGCAGTGGGGAGCAGGCGGCAGTGAGTGGCGTACCTGTTGCTTGCGTCCGTCCGCGACCCCAGAGTAGGAGGGAACCTCCGCATGGCCTGCGGAGTTCCCTCCTGTGCAATTAGGATGTGACCACCACCATGGCGGTCACATCCTCTATTTTTAACATTTCGACGGGTGCGGCTTCAAGCTGCACCCGCCGCAATGTTAAAAATGCATACATTGCATTTGTATGCAGAAAGCGGCAGGCACCGTGCGGTGCCTGCCGATTACTGCATACAAATGCAGGGGGGTACCATAGGTACCCCCCATGTGCACCCCCCACCCCCCCCCTTCACCCAGGGGCCCCGCAACGGGCCCCTGCAGTGAAGTTCCACATACTTTTCCACTGCGGAAAACCCGCTGCGGAAAAGCATGTTTTGTAACCCATCCTAATATGGCGGGCGGTGTTTGAGAGACACCGCCACCATATTAGAGCTTTTCCGCCGCGGTTGTAAGCCAACCACGGCGGAAAAGCAGCGGATTGAAACCAGGACCCACCAGCCATCCTAATGTGGCGGTGGGTCTTTGGTGGGTCCGCAGCGGATTTTCCGCATCCTCCGGGTCGGCGGTGGCTTCTGCCGGCCCAGAGGATGCGGAAAATCCGCTATCCTAATAAGCCCCTTAGTGTGTATCCCCAGGGCCATGTCAGTAATAGAGGGATTAAGGCCTCGATTGTGGCTGTTCAGTGGAGGCCCTCGATCACAGCTGGTAGCTAGACTCACAGTCCCGTGAGCTGGGGAGGCAGGCAGGACGGTCTCACAGGGTGCCGCACAAGCAGCAGCAGGCTTCTAGGCAAGTGGTGTCAGGGAAGAGTGCGCGATGTGTGCGACTGCATGAGCACTTGCCTGGCTTTCCTGTTGGGCTGAGAGGTGATCAGGAGTGTAGTAGCAGGGCCAGTAGGCCACAGCTAACGGAAGTCCTTACGAAGGGCCTCAGGGTAGAGGGCAGCGGAGACATGCTATTGGCTCGGAGTCATGCAGCTGGGGAGCAGGTGGCGGCAGGTGGCGTACCTGTGCCAGAGGCGGGCCATCACCCGTAGGCTCAAGTTGTGTGTGGCGGGAGGTCTCCAGCAGCAATGCAGAGGATTAGGCCGGCACTTTGCCACGTGGGTAGGCTATCTGGGAGTGATCACCGCTCATTGCAGTATCCAGGCGATGCAGGCATCTCAGGCACCTGAGTTAATTTGGCTTTGACAAAGCAGGGCCCCAATGTGTGTCCACATTTAGACAAGCATTTTAGCTGTTCTGGCTTGGCATATGTTGTTTGAAATAGGATGCTGGGTGTATCATTCTTGTTACTTACCCATCAGATAGCTTTGTTGTTAGACCACATTCATAGTGTTTTTCTTTTAAGGTACATGCAGGGCAGCTGGAATTAGGCGATTCTGCTGCTATGGCATTTTCTAACTAATGATGGATGCACCACAATTCACCAGGTACGTCTTAATTTGTAGATTTCGATTAAAAAAAGTGTTATTTTTAGCTCCAACGAATCAAAAGTGGCACTCAAAGTAATGCATAATGCAGAACCGTTGGCTAAGGTTAAATATTCACCTTTCAGTGGGTCAATCAGTATTATAGTGTTAAATTAGTACTAGTACTAACAGGTTGAACCTTTGATCATACAAAATCTCTTATTATGTCAAAATATTAAACAAATATTTCTATAGCAGCATAATCTGCCTTTTCGTGATTCATATTTTAGTCAACCTGCAGAATAATTTGATTCTCCGTTTCTGATTCATTCCAGTGGCCCTGGGTAATATGAGTCTGTAAATGACTTTTCACACATGTGTAGCAGTAGAAGGTGAAAAGACCAAGCATAAGTGTAAATTCTTAGGATACCGATACATGAAGAGATGAAATGACATTGTTAGGTACACATAGGGCCAGATTTAGAACATGGCTGACATGTTACTCTGTCACAACGTGATGGACATCCCATAAACTTTATTACACGATAATTATATCCTAAGGCGGTCGGGATATCTGTCACGTTGTACAAGACCAGTTGAAAATTCAATGTGTTCGCAAAATGTTAAATCTATCTAACCATGCTGTTTTGCTATATTTTTTTATTCTGTTCCAACTGCAGTGTTAATGAAATTGTACTTCATACAGGTGGCTAAGTAGCATTCTACCCATGTCCCACTCTGATAAACCACCCTATGCGTTCACACTTGTACATGCCTTGTCGTCCACCTTTGAATGACCTACCTGTCACTTCATGTTCTGCTTTGTTTTTCTTTGTGTCACCTAACCCATTCCTGACAACCAGCAGTGATTCCTCCATGGGTGCGGAGGAGGGTCGCCCCCCACACACTGCTGGGCAGAAAGCGTCAAAAATGAAATGGTAATAAAATTATTTCATTATTATTTTATTTTTGACACTTTCTGGCAGCAGAGTGGGAGGGCACGGTGGGGCCTGTGCATCACTGCTACCAATGATTGGCAGCAGTGAGGAGTGTCCACTAAGTTTTCATTGTGCATGTGATGGCCAAAACTAGCATGCGCAATTAAAACCTATCCAACCCAGGAGGTGTGGTTTGTACGCCGGAGAAGATGGCGGCGTAGGCTCTCACCTCCTCCCGTGGCTCCGCTTTACTTCTGCATTTCTGGGCGCAATTCCGAAGTAGCGATGACCCTTGTTCCAGGTATTGCTGTCAGAATGTAAGTTCTTGCGTCAACCTGCTCTCTGAGAATATTGGTGCGATTTCGGGTCTATACCAAGCGTGAGCAGTCCGGCCTGAGCTCCAAGGTTTTCCACTTCTGCCGGGACCCGGCTGATTCCACGCGAGAAGCAGACGTTCTGATGCGGCTCTGCGCGGTTGCGGCTCTGCACTGTTGAGGTGAGGTGTCCAAAGCCCAGCATGGCACGGCTGAGACAGGCTCCGAGATCCATTGATATGGCTCAGACCACCCGGACCACCCGACTCCAGTTCCTGTAGCGTGTGCTTGCACCCAAGATGGCGGGCGGACTCAGCGCTCATTAGTGATCCCGGCTGCGCTTTTAGTACAGTACGGTCAACCTCCGCGGTGACGCTTACATTCAGGCGTTTCAAGTGGCAGATGTGTTTTGTTTGCTATGAGACAACGCTGTCTATTGAATTGCTAGGAAGCCTTGATGTCTGTACCAATGCACAGAAATGGAAAGCTGACCAGCGGAGCAGCAGGCTGTCTTCCACAACGAGTTTCCCAATTCTAAACGGTAGCACAACCGCTACTTCAGGGTTTAACAGTGAACTCAATACTGGATAACAAAACGCATATTCAGCACATTGTAGTGCCTGTGATCTATGATTGTGGAGCCTACTCAAGGAGCATTGGCAATCTAGCTACAGGTGGCTGTGTGCAGGCTAACGGTGCCCTTTTGCTAACAAGTTTCAGGAATGCATAATTCTTGTACAGATAGTGTTGTGTGATATCTGTGAAGAGAACAAATAGTGCTGTGTGATATCTGAGAAGTTTATTTTACCATCCTCATCAATGTTGCCTGGCTCTAAAATGGCTGCCGCCTAAAGATACCTATCTCCAACACTAGCCTTGCCTGACCCTAAGATGGCCGTCTGGCTGGAAGGTTCATTACAATTTGCTTCCTATATCTGTCATAAATGTACCATCTAGCTAATGCTGAGATCTATCTGTGGAGTTCTCTCCCTACCAGTCACTACCTCCGACTATTCAGCTCCAAGGAGTAGCTAAGCAATTTTCAGACGCCTTCAATAAACGGATTTTCCCTAGAAACTGCTACTTGCATCATACCTTGGTTCTCATAGCTTGTACAACATGGGTAAAAAAGAGACAAAAAATCTCAAGAGACTCAAGGCCGACCCACCGAATCCTAACTCACCCACTAAATGTAAAAAGGACATTAATGTTACAATATACACAATATTGAATAAATTAGCAGAAGTCCACAATTTGGCAAAATCCACGAAGGAAGAAATTTCTGTGATTAGACAAGACATCAGAGATACCAACACCAGACTAACCGAAACAGAGGCCAGGATAAGTCACCTAGAAGATACAGAGACTACAGTCTGCAAATCCCTCAAAAACGTATCAACCACAACGGATTCCTTGACTAGGAGGCTATCTGAGTTAGAAGACAGAAATCGAAGAGGGAACCTACGCATTTTCGGAATACCGGAGGGTTCGGAGGATGCTTCCAATTCTTGCATCTCCTTCTTGGAATCCTGGTTCTCACAGGCAACTAACTTAACCTTCCACCATCCGCTTGAATTTGACCGGGCTCATAGGGTTCCCTCCAGATTTACTCCAAACCAAAAAGGCCCAAGACCAATCGTATGCAAACCACTGTGCTACCAACATGTTGAACAGATCTTGGCCTTCATGCATAAAAACAACCATATCCAATGGAAACCCAATAAAATCTTTATCTCTCAGGACTATAGTAAGGAGACAGAAGTCATTAGGAAAGGTTGTATTGCCCTTCGTCCTAGATTACGCTCCTTAAATTACCAATTTGGTTTTGCAGGCCCAGCAAGGTTCTGTGTGGTCATCCATGGGGTTTCCCTGGGTTTTACGGATCCCCAAAGTCTCAAAAGATTCATTGTTGGTCCAGAAGAGCTATCTATGGACACAACAACGCCTGGTCCTTCTGCTGTAAGTACCTGAGTATCCTTCTGAATTTTGTCACTATATGGTTGTGATTTCACTACTCTGTGATGTACGCATAATTCTGGTTTGTTACAGCTGTTTCTCAATTGTTTGAAATGTCTCAGTAGCGTTTCAACTAGGTTCTTCCTCGTAAAGGTTTCGAACTTTCTGATGAACTATCTGTGGCCACGACAACACCTGGTGCTTTTGCAGCGGGCACCTGAGTACTCTTCTGCGTATCCTTCTAAATTACTTCTGAATTACTTCGATACATGACTGTGGATTCACTACTATGTGAGGTGTTCAAAACTATGGTTGGTTGAAGCTGTTTCACAATCACTTGAAAAGTCTTAGCAGTTTCAACTAGGTTCATTACTCGTACTGGTTCCAACCATCTTTTCCTGTACTCAACATTTTCATGAGGTCTCACTTAAGTCACTTTATGCTTGTTTAACCTGCTGATGGGACAATACTACTTCCTGGTTTTCTACTTATTTGTGAATTCCTACTTAATTGTTAATAGGTGGTTTACCACTTATATGTGAACATCATCCTAGCACTAGATTGCTGTTAACTCACTGTTGCTTATTTCAGAGTTGCATTTTAGAGTTGCTCATTCGTGATGCCTAGCATCAGACGATACCTTAACATAGCCCTGGCATGGTTCAAAATGCCTTTATTACTGCAATTGTTCCTATGAAATCTATATTTGTGTTTTTAACAGTCAGAGAAATGACGGTGACACACTAGGTACCTCGGTACCGCCGCTAGAACACGTTAATGAACTAGAACACGTTAATGACTGCTTCAAACTTAGTTAACACCAGCCATTCAGTTAACTACAGTTTCGCAATTAGCACCCGTTGTTCTGAAAATGGGAATTGATTTTAATAGTCTAACAAGGTTTTGTTAACTTGGAAGGGGAGCTATTTTCCCCTTGTCACCATGTCTACTAGTTTCTTTCAGAGTGGGGTGGGAGGGGTTGGTGGGAGGGGTGGGAAGGGTATGGGTTTGACTGCACTTTGGATAATTTTGTGTTTTGCTATTACATTTTGTTTTCCTTTTTCTGTATGTTATTGCTTCCTTTGCTCAGGTGCCAATTTCCAAACTCTAACTGTAGCCTCACGTGTCAACTTGAAGGGTGCTTTAGCACTCATTCGTCTACCACTGTAGACCAATGTGTAACGCATACTGTCTGTTTGAGTCAAATGCACAGGCCTTCCGGGCACATGAGGTCCTCAGGTTATATGTTATATAGAAAGATTGACAAGAGGTCTTCCAGCCCAGTTTCGGTGTCCCTCTACGTTCATTTCCCACTACTATAGCACAAACTCGCTGTTTGGATCAGGAGTTGCGGTGGGCTCTCAATTAGTGCCCCCACTAACGGCATAGTTGCTATCTCCTGCTACATGCCCACACATATGACCTGTACACACTGGTAATTTACATGGGGCGATGGTTTCGAAACCTCAATGGCAATGATGGTTTTGATTCAGCTAGGATCACATTTATGATGTCACACACTAGGCCCAAAATCCCTTCAGGGAACTCCATGCTGAATAACCTGAAAATACTCTCACTTAACGTTAAAGGTCTTAACCATTCGATTAATCGGAGGAAGATTTAGAATTATCTCCAGAAACAGAAAGGGAATGTTGTTTTTTTACAAAAAACAAGAATTGATGCCAAACAATTCAACACACTTAAAAATAGATTTTACAATGAAGTTGTTGGGTCTGAGGCAGTGGGTAAGAAAAACGATGTTCTGACCCTTATAGCGAAAATATCAAACCTTGAAATAGGAGCACACATGGACGACAGTAATGGGAGGTGGGTCACGACCAAACTGATTAAGGACAACACGGAGTTCTTTGTTACCAATATCTATGCACCTAATACTAGCGACTTAGACTTCTGGAATGACCTAACTAAACAGATCGAAACTATCCCAGATTCGGCCATGCATATCCTGGCGGGAGACTTTAATCTACCCCTAGATCCGGCTTTAGACAGATAGAACCCAGGGTGATATCAGATCACTCCTGTATCTCCCTCTCTTTATCCAACATAAACCGTCCAGTCGTCAGTCCCTCTGGAGGCTGAATGACAAAGTGTTAGAAAAAGAACAACATAGGAAACTCATAGAAAAGGCAGTCCAGAATTATCTTCTGAACAATAAGAGGAACGACACATCTGACTTAACCCGCTGGGAGGCTTTGAAGAGTACCATTAGGGGTGAAATCATCAAAATCAGATCAGCCATAACCAAGGAATACAACAAGGCCCTTGACGAGCTGGAAAAGGAGATCTCAACCCTAGAAAGTAAGCATATAGCGTCTAGAGATGAGTCAATAATGAATGAATTAGTGAACAAAAATATTAATATAATAAAATAATAAGTAATAGAGCTGATATATGGATTAACAGGCAAAAGAAATGTAGGCTCTGTGAATCAAATAAAGCAGGTAAAAGCCTAGCTGCATACTTAAAGTTTAAAGTACAAAAGAATATGATTCATAGTATAAAAGATCACAATGGGTAATACATTCTGACCCAGACAAGGTTGCTGAAATTTTCAAAGAATTCTAAAATACCTTATATTCCAAAAATAAGGATGTAGATAACACTAAAATTCAGGAGTATCTAAACGAGTGTGATCTACCAACCCTCTCAAATTCAGAACAATCAGAACTCAACAGTTCGATAACCACCCAGGAAATTGAAAAATCAATTAAATTGCTTAAGTGTGGGAAAGCCCCCGGCCCGATGGGTTTAGTGCAAAATGTTTTAAATGTTTCCCCACGCTTCTAGTCCCTCCACTCTTACATCTGTTCCATGAATTCTGAGAAACAGGTAAAGTTTCAGGAACACTGGCTGAAGCCATCATTGCAGTTTTACCTAAGGACGGAAAAGACCCAACACTCCCAAAAAATTACAGACCGATTTCCCTCATTAACTTAGATTGTAAGCTTTTTGCAATGATTATGGCTAGCCATCTACAAAAATTCTTGCCTAAACTTATTCATCCATCACAGGGTGTTTTTTTTAAAGAATAGACTATCCAGCGATAATACCAGCCCAGGAAAAGGCTAAACCTACTAACTCACCTACAGTAGCCATCACGCTCGATGCCGAAAAGGCACTCGATAAAGTTGATTAGACATATCTAGAAGCAGCACTGAATAAATTTGGACTTGGAGAAAATTTCACGAGGATGGTAATGTCTCTATATTTCAGCCCCTCGGCCAAAGTCTGAGCAGGAGGCTCGATCTCGCCATCCTTCCAGTTACACCAAGGAACTAGACAGGGTTGCCCCCTTTCTCCCTCACTATTTTTACTCGCCATTGAACCCTTCTTATATCACTTCAGGAATAATGACCGTATTTCATGAGTCCACTTTAACGATCATACAGTCAAGATTACTGCTTACGCCGATGATGTTTTAGTGGTTTCTGAAGATGCTGATAAGGCTATCCCTGCTCTCATGGCCTCAATTGAAAGCTTCCCTAGCGTGTCCGGGTATAAGCTAAACAAAGATAAGACTGAAGTAAAACTCCTAAATAACCTCGGTAGCAAAGAGATTATGGGAGACTATGGCCTTTCATGGCAACCTAAATGTTTTTAGTATCTGGGCCGTGATAAAGACTTGATCTCTACCCTCCCCACTAACAAAACTTTAGTCCTCAAAAAGATTTCTACATTACTGGATGGGTGGTCCCCTAAATATCTCTCATGGTGGGGCAGGGCCGATGACTTTCACGTCTGATTTTCTAAACAAGGTTTAAAAACTCTTCAATACGTTCCTCTGGCAGGGTAAGAAGCCCAGAGTATCACTGAATAAGCTACAGCTATCTAAGGAAAAAGGCGGTCTGGGTCTCCCTAACTTCAGGAATTATCAAACGGCATTTCTCTGTAAACAAGGAGCCAACAGGCTGACCGTCCACCCGGACTACACCCAAGTATGGCTGGATATAGAAAAGTCGCTCATCGATAAAAGGCCCTTATCTGCCCTCCTCACCATGGACCTTTCCCATCTCCCTCACTCACGTTATATTCTCCTTAATACCAAAAGAGCCCTCCTACGAATAGACCACCAACATAAACTTAAATCAAATAGGTCTAATATGTCCTCTTTATGGCAAAATCCCTCTCTAAGGATTGAAGGTAGCATGCTCTACTGGGAGCTCTGGTCTCAGAAAGGTATAAACTTAGCAAAAGACCTATACACAGGGCCCCACCCGACCCGTTACCTTTTTCAACCCTTCAGAGCAAACACAACTTAACCCCATTGGATTTTTATGACTTCCTAAAATTGAAAGCTCTCCTCTTAGCACGATTCATTAAACCTTGTGATCCATCACTAGTTTCTCAATTGTCACTAATATTGAAAGCGGGCCACACCGTCTCCAAAATATACAAACTCCTATTACCTAATCCTAGGAAGACGCACAAACGAAATGAGGTCAAGTGGGAATCCGAACTCAACTCCACTAATATCTCGTTTGAATGGGATAAAATATATAGCACAGCCTTCCCGAATAAAATATCCCCTATTCTATCTCAGACTAAATACATGTTACTCAATAGGTCTTACCGGACTCCTGAAAAACTTTTTAAACTCCGCCTGATAGATAGTCCGACATGCTGGAACTGTAACTCTGCTGTTGGAGACCTCACTCATATGCTTTTCACCTGCCATTCCTTACAGCTATACTGGGATAAAGTTTAATATGTATAGGACACATCTTCAAGATCAATCCTCCCAGGGAATTATCATATATTTTTTTAGGCGTCCTGGACCCAGCATTGGTCAATGATAATGATCGACACCTGATGAACCTCTTACTCACCTTAGCCTGTAAAGTAATATTGTGCAAATTGAAGAATGCTAAGGATGTATCCTTTAGAATTTGGCAAGAATGGCTGTCCTTCCTAAGAGGTGCGGACAACCCGGCGCTCGATACATCTCCATGGCGTAGGACCCACCGGAAACTTTGGAAATCCCTAGACGCCTCTTCATTCTCATTTGACCCTCCGTGACTCCAACCTACTGTGATAATATATGTAACTTCACTGTATAGCTGATGCCATATCGGTGTGGGCTATAATGGTTTTTAACCCTCTTGTATGTCACCATTCTGCTTAATTAAAGGCACTCATGGCATATATATTCACTCACTACTGTTTTCTCTCCCTGTGGACTTCTTGTAGCTATTGACTGTACTCAATAGGCACCTGAACTTGTCAACATGTATGCAATGATTAATTTGTATGTATTATTTGAGTCAGGCCCAATATTATTGTCATTTCGTTTTCTTTTTTTTTTCTTTTCGTTCTTAACTTCCTTCCTTTATTTTATGTATGTATTTTTCTTTGTATTTGTATTTTTCAATAAAAATGACTTGAATTAAAAAAAAAATAACTATCCAACCCAGTTGTCTTAGACAGCTGGGTTGGTGAGCAGGCACAGGCCTACAGTGGCGTTTGGAGCATGGAGCCAGTACGCTCCAATCAAGAAACTTTAGAAGAGCATGTTGATGTCGATAATGTGGTGAATAATTTGTAATCAGAAATGAAAAGATGTATTGGTCTATAGGCATTGACATTCATGGGAGAGTTATCCTTTTTGAGGAAACTGACAATAATAGGCTCATTAAAAGACTTGGGAATATCTGCTCCATCCCTGACTTGTTGAAAAAAATCTGTTAAAAGGGGGAACAACTCCTTTGCAAATATCTTACATACCTCGGTTGGAATGTCATCATGCCTGCAGGTTTTGCACTAGCCATACTTTTAAGTGTTTTGGCTACCACGGACAACTCTATTTTTCCCCCCAAAAGATCTTTTTGAGGCCTCGTTGCTTGAGGAAAATGGAGTCAGCAAAAATATTGTTCTAGCCCAGATATAGGAACTAAGGGCCAGATGTAGGTATCCAAATACCCATCAGTAAACGGCCAAAAATACCAATTTTCGGCCGCTACCGACCGGTATTTTGATACTGAGATGTAGGGCATTAAAAAACACAGATTCGGTAAATTTACCGAATCGGACGGAAATTTTACAAAATCGGTCATTTTATTGAATCAGTAAATTTACCGATTCAGTAAATTTACCGAATCTGTGTTTTGAGATGTAGGTAGCACTGTAAACAGTGGTACAGGGCTTTAAGGATTCATTATTTACCACCAACTATTAGTTGGTGGTAAATAACAAATTCCTATGTAAATGCAAATATGTGCATTTACACCTGTGCCATGTGCCCTAAGGGCATGTATGTGTGCCACATGGCACACAATCACTAATCAGCACCCTGCCACCCTTGAATTTTTCGTTATTTACCGAATCGGTAATTACCGATTTGGTAATTGACATTCAATCCTATGGGCCTCCAGGCCCCTAGGAATCAATGGCAAACACCGAATCGGTAAATACTGATTCGGTAATTACTGAATCTTACCGATTCGGTAAAAAATACCGAATTATTACCTACATCTAATTTACCGATTCTAAAATACTGAATCAGTAAAATTCGGTATTTTAGAATCGGTAAAAAAGATTTACCTACATCTAGTCCCTTATCTGCTCTCTCATACAAATTTCTATAATGTGGTAGACAGACCTCAGCAATCTCCTTGTTCTCCACTGTTAAATTATGGGTATCTGGGTCTTGATCTCACTAATATCATTGTTATCCTTCTTAACCCTAGTTGACCAAGCAAAACAATGCTCCTATTTGTTTACTTTCGTTTAATTTTTTCTGATGATATGCTCTATGATTACTGATCTCTTCACCAGAAAAAAATCTCTAAGACCCTTCCTTGCGCTAACATACTGATCCTTTTTAAAATTTATTGAGAGTTGACAAGAACTGCCTTCTGGAGTCTATTACACCCTTGTGGTGTGGCCAGCCACAGATTGCAACCCCTGCACTTTACTAGTTCATAACTCATTTAGACTGGATTTGTGGGCTATCATACTGCAAAGCCAGAGGCAGGACTACAATTAATCTTGAAAAAATCCTTAAAAAAGATTCTTGTTTTGTCTAACCAAGTCTGATCTGAAAAATAACACATACCGCCTGATTCATCAATCTCCCGTTTTGCGAGCCCCTAATAGCGATTCATAGTGAATCGCTATTAAGGACTCGCAAAACGGGATTCATGTAGAAATTGCATACAGAAATGCGATTCCTACATATTCCTTATTTGCGATTAGCAAATTGCTAATCGCAAATAAGGAATAACTCGCCATTCATTCCTATGGGCCAAAAGGCACCCTGTAGCACCCCTCAAATGAAATTTTACACAGGTGTTGCACACACACATGTCCAAAGGACATGTGTGTGTGTAACATGCAACTCAGAAAAATGCATTTAAATGCATTTTTCTGAGTTTTCGCAATTTACCACGAGGTCTGACCTCGCGGTAAATTGCGGCAAGAAATTGCGAATTCGCAAAATAAAATTGGATGATGAATTGCATTTAAGGAATTCTAAATAGAGATTCCTTGAATGTAATTCCTCGCAAAATTGCGAGATCGCAATTAGCGATTTTTACATTTGGGATGCTGAATCCCAAATGCAAAAATCCCTCTCGCAAAGGGCCTGATTCTCAGAATCTGGCCCCTTTGCGAGCGCAATTTTGTTTGATGAATTGGGCGGTTAGGTCTTTCTTTTTGCAGGTTTTCAAGGGAAATGAAAGCAAGACTATTGAATGGTCAGAGAAGGAATTTGCCTGAATCTCAACTGTTCCCCACTTAATCATGCGTGTTAATAAGAAAAAATCTGAACGTGAAGTAGTGTTAAACTGGCATGAAAAACAGATATCCTACAAATGTTCATGCTGATTTATATACCAGAGATTCACCAATGCAAACTCCTGTTTGATGGTTGCCAGAACTCTCGCCAATTTTAGGCTTTACCTGCTTTTTAGCTCTATTTAAAGTGTCAACTTTTAGGCCCTGAATAAAAATAAAATCGCCCCCAAATATCAAGATCCCTTCTACACCCACGGTAAGATTATGAAGTTGTGTCAGCGATTGAAATTTGTCTATATTTGGACCAATTATAGTTGATCAAATTCGAAAACAAGCCCTGAGCTGACACCTTAACCCAGGTCTAGCTTCCTCTCACATCCCTTATTACATCCCTCACATACCAATTAACACTATTTTCTGGGTAGATCACCACACCACTCATTGAAACCCCTGCTATTGCAAAATATACATGAGGATATCTTCTATGAATAGTCAGTTTAGGATTATTGTTCTTGAGATTTGTCTCCTGAAAAGAAATAATTTTGGGCTTCAATGAAGACAGACAATTCATCATTGTGCCATATTTACATTTGCTTAACAACCGATTGGCACGGCATGTAATTATCTTAATATTTTGGACCATTAAACCATTCTAAGTAAGCTTGCATCTCTAAAGCAGACCCCCCGCCACTCACTTACTTTTCTGTTTAACTTCTGCCACTGTGCTGGATAATCTAACTAACATTCTCTTCAACCCTGCTCATTTTTTCTACTCATGCACCCCACCAACCACAGCCCTGTCCTGCCCACCCCACCCACCTTTTACTTAAGGCGTCACCCAATCCCCAAAACACCCTTGGAAGAGGGAAATGCCACCCTTCCCCCATCCCACCTTCCCCCCAGACCCTGTAGCTTGTGCCCTGTTACTGCACCTGGCATCACTCCTGTGTTCCCACAACTGGAGTATCCCTTCCTGCTCGAAAACAACTATCTTCAGTATCAAGGACTCGATGAGACAACTAAACTACATCTTTGTATCTATCCAGTTCTGAATTTTATTAAGTAAGTCTTGGGCATCTTGGACCGTTGAGAGCAGATGTATTTGATCCTTGCTAAGATCTTTCAATTTGGACTTCTAAGCTAATGAGGTGTGGACCTCTATTGATTTGAACTCACCCACATGACCTTGAAATGCCCGGCGATGTTGTACCTCCATGCCTAGCATATCCTAGAAAATACGAAAGTGGATCTTCTCGGAAATTACAAAAGTTCTCTTCTGAATGGCTATAGATAGAATCTGTTCCTTAATACGATAGTCTGCAAAATTAACAAGAATACCACATGGATATTTGGAATTGAATGCACGTTGTGTGGGACCCAGATGAGCCAGCATAATTGAAAGATCAGCTGGTCCATCTGGCAAAATATTAGTTTTAATCAAAGATTTCATCAATTGAAGTATATTCCTAAAGTTCCCTTGAGTCTCACTTTCCTCTGGAATACCCACCAATCAAGGATTAGAACGTCTTACATAATTCTCTAGCTCCTCGATTTTGTCCTCAAAAAAATTTACTTTCTTTAGCATAGTTATAATTTGTTTATTGAGTAAAAGGGTTTGTCCTCAAGGTCTCATATCTTCCTCTCAGCTTCCTGAAATCTGACTGGCATCTGCATCATGCTTTCCTCATGGTGGAGGGTAGACATTTTCTGGGCTTGTATCTGTTTTAGGTCCAGAACGTTTGTCAATATTGTCTCTAATAGCAATTTGAATGTTTCTGGTTGGCCGAGAGCTGGGCTGTGAGAAGGGCTACTGGACTCTTGATCTAACACCGTTAGCTGGAGATTATCTTGTTGACCCGGGTATGGGATTTGCTCCGAAGGCCATCTTTGGCGTGGTTTCCCCCTATCTTTTTGCCTCTACCTCCTGTATTTTTGATGCTGTGATGGATTTCGTTTTTGCTGGTTTAGATGCTTTGGCCACTTTCACACTGCTGTTCAGTGTCAAAGTGCAAGTGATCCCTATGTAAATTGTTATTATGATTGGTTATCCATGATTGGCATATTTGTGTCACCAAGAGGTCCCTAGTAAAGTGCACTGAGTGTGCCAGGGCTGGTGATAACAAATGCTACTAGTGGGCCAGCAGCACTGATTGTGCCAGCCAACTCAGACCTGCCACCGCAGGGCCTGTGTGCAGTCTGTGAACTGCCATGTGCTCCTGGTCAGTGTCCCCACTGGCCATGCATAACCCTTCCCTTTCTGTACACATTGGTCACCCCTATGGAAGGCCCAAGGTACCCCCTTGGGCAGGGTGCAGTGTATGTGAAAGGTAGAGCATGTACTTGTGCAGGTGACATGCTCTAGTAGTGAATTACAGCCATTTTTGTTTTTCACTATTGTAAGGATATCGTGCCCCATAGGCTATCATGAGGGATGCTGGCTACAGTGGCTACCAGCATGTCTTCCCATAGGAGCAGGATTGGACATACTAGTCTGGTATCCCTGAACTCAGAATTTAATAACATATCTTTTAGGAAGGGTTGTTTTTAAATCCTGTGTTTGAGAACAGCACTTTTAGAAAGTTTCTGTTCTCTTGTCTGACCCTTCTGTGTGCCTTGGCCTGTTTGTGAATTGGCTGGCTGAGTCAGCCCTAGGCTGAATTACTGCATCTGTATCTTGAGTGGTGGGAGGGGATAACACCTAAGCCTGAATAGGGCTGTGCCTGTCTTCCACAATGCTGGCTCCACCTCCTGCTGGGCGGCTGACGACCCTGCCCCTCTCCCTGAAAGGAAAGAAGAGGCCAGGAAAACCAAGTGCTCACAGAACACCCAGAACTGGTTTAGACCGGGCTCAGAGCCCTCCTGCAGAAAGGGATCAAAGACTTTTAGGGGTATAAGTACAGGACCCCTGACTACAGAAAATAGGATCATCCTGGAATCAAGAAGGAACCTCTGCCAAGGAGAAAGTTGAAACTGAAGAAGGAAGACTGTCCTGCTGTTGCTCTGCTGGACTGAACTGTTGTTGCTTTGCTGCCAAGGAGAGGGGAAGGGCTTTGCTTTTGGTTCTGTGTCCCCTTGCTTGAAGGAATCTCCAAGGGCCTGAGACGAGCTGGCTGCCTGTTAAGGAGTCAGTCTCAGGAACAAAAGGAATTCACCCCCAGCTTCCCTGAACTCTGCTGAGAGATTTCTGTCCTTCCTAGAGTGCTTGGCCATTTGTGGTGCCTCTGGACGTTGTACCTGTGTTGGGAAGCTGGAAACCAAGCTTTTAAAGACTTTCTGCAAGTTTTGTCACATCGCTCGCCTGCGGAGTGCATCCCAGACAGTTCGAGGAAATTCCCGCTGCTACGATGGCCGAGATCGTCGCAGCACCTGTTGCCGCTGCCAGAGTCGTCGCATCCTTCATTTGCGGGATGTACCAGACCGGTGCGGGAAGATTACCATCGCTGCGTGTGTCGTCGCAGAGCCTGTCGTCGCTGGGTGAGATCGTTGCACCGCTCGCTTGCGGACCGCATCACGTTGCTTTGAGTGTCGTCGCAGAGCCATCGCTTCGAGGAGCTGCGAGAGGAAGATCACCGCTGGTCCGTGCATCGTCGCCCCAGAAACCGGCGCAACTCCAAAGATCATCGCATCGTGCCTTTGCAAGCTTCTTTCACTATGGATCCTCCGCACCGGAATCCATACAAGGTATCGCATCCCTCCCCATACAGACTGGAGTCACTGCATCACACCCGCTACATCCAGCGGGTCTGTCGCATCGCCTCCCCAGGGTCTCAGGAGTGACGCATCGCTTGTTTTCCACCGCACCAGTTTCTGTTTTGGAACTTTGTTGCATTTAAAGGTACTGTTGGCTAAACGTGACGCAACTGTGAACTTTTCACGCAACTGTAGATTATTTTATCGCAACTTTAAGAATTCTTTTGCAACCATATTCTTGAACTGTGTATGTTGGATTTTTGTTGTTTTGTTCTAGCGTAGTTTAGATTAAATACCTTCATTTTTCTAAACTGTTGTGGAGTCAGTTTGTGGTGTTTTCACTGTGTTACTGTGAGTGTTGGTACAATTACTTTACACATTGCCTTTGATAAACCTGACTGCTCGTACCAAGCTACCAAGGGGGTGAGAAGGGGTTATCTAAAGAGTGTATCCTTCTTACCCTGACTAGAAGCAAGGGCCCCTATTTGGACAGTGGTACCTACCTCTGCCAACTAGAGACCCCCAGTTCCAACATTGTTGGTCAGCGGTGGGATTTGACCTTGTATTTGTACTAGACCCACAGTGATTGGTGTACATCACTAGTGCAGACCACTACTCCACCGCATACTACGGTTACGTTTTTTTTGGTTGGTTCTATAACTCTCCAAAGCATCATGTCTGTGAATGGAAAGGCACCCAGTGTGGAAGAGGCAGAATTGGAATTTTGTATTGAGGATTTGTATTCCTACAAAGTTGCACAGCTTAAACAATTCTGCAGCCAGTTTGAGTGCCCCATAAAGAGCAACCTCAGGGAAGAGACTTCCAGAGCATCTTGAAGGCCTATTGGGAGGCCCAAGAAGGAAATGGTGCAAGTGGAAAGGAGGGTTTTCAGCCCCATGAATTGCCTGTGAGTAGACCAGATTCAAGGGCTGGCAGCAACCACTCCGGCCGGGGTCTGACCCCAGAAGAGTTAGAAGAAAATCAAAAAGTGAGAGATCATGAAATTGAAATCTTGAGAATGAAAATGAGGCAATTGGAGGTAGAAAAAGAAAGGGCCGCGGAGGTGAGCAAAAATCCCCGTGCCCTGGAGGAAAAGAAATTGCTTTTGGCTCATGAAGTGAGCATGAGAGAACTGGATATCAAGGCCAAGCAGGTGGATTCCAGTTCAAATGGTGGCAGCACACAGCCAGTGCAGGGGAGTAAAGTATATATTCCCAAGGATTTGGTACAGAATTACCATAGGAGTGAGGATATTTATGCATGGTTTACTGCTTATGAGATTGCATTGAGAATGAATGGTGGGCCTGAACAGCATTGGGGGGCAGGCCTGTGGAAACATTTTGAGGCTTCTGGGAGGAGTGCTCTAGAGCCCTTAAAGTTAGCAAGTACCATGACCTACCCCAATAGGAAGGAGGCCTTATGTCTCAGGTATGGACTTACTCCAGAGCAGGACAGACTGCAGTTTAGGAACTCTAAGAAGAGAGAGTCTGAGACTTGGATGGAGTGTGTGAATTTGTACTCACGTGCACTGGAAGATTGGATGAAGGGCAGCAAAGTAACTGATTATAAGGGGTTGTTGCATTTAATTAGTTGGGAGCACTTGAGTAGTCTTTGTGTCCCAGAGCTGCGCCAGCATCTTTTAGACAGCAAGCTGACATACCCCCATTGAGCTTCCTAAGGAGGCGGACCACTGGACCAGTACCAGGGTCCACAGAGGAATTGTGGGTGCCAAAGGTGGGCAGGGCCTCCAGCAGAAGAGTGGGGGGGACAAGGGTAACCAAAAGGAGTTCTCTCAAGGGCCCCAAAATAGTTCCCAGGGAAAGGAATACCAACCCCCAGACCTAGACAGCCATGGCCCCCTAGGGGCAGGTGGGACAATAGAGACAACAAGGACAACCGGGGTCCCTCTGCCTGCTATCACTGCAATGAAGTGGGCCACTTTGCACCTAGATGTCCCAAGAAACCTCCAGCACCCACTTGTACTCCAGCCCCAGGGTTAGCAAGTGTAGCTTTGGGAGGGGATTTGATTTCTAGTGGGGAGGAGAGACTAGCAGTTATGACCCTTGTCTCTTTAGGAGACCAAGAGATGGTGCAGGAAACCTTACTGCCCCCTAACACTAAGAAATACGGGCAGAAGGTGATCATCAATGGGAGAGAGATAGAGGCTCTGAGGGACACAGGAGCCAGTGTGACATCCGTGAGGTGTCAGTGGGTGTCTGAAGAGCACGTCATTCTCGATGTACTCCGCCCTGTAGTGGCAGCAGACAGCTTAGTGCACCTCTGCAAAGTGGCGCATGTTCCCTTTAAATGGGGAGGGGTCTCTGGTCTCTTGGAAATTGTTGTCAGTGATGCCTTGCCTGTAGACGGTCTGCTAGGTAATGACCTGGAGAGTTCTACATGGAAGGATATGGAAAACCGAACTCATTTGGAGATGTTGGGTTTGCCTGCGTGGATCTGTGTGACCACGCGTGCTATGGAAGCCAGTAAGGGTGATTCAGCAGAACTGGAACCTGAAACAGTGGCCCAGAGACGTGCCAAGAGAGGAAGAGGTACGGGGCGCTGGAAACCAGTCCCAGCTGTTCCCACGGTCCAGGAAGTAGCAGAACCTGAGGGAGATGCCCTGGAACCTACAGGGGAACAGGTGGCCAAACTGGGTGACCTGCCTGAGCTGACCCATTGGCAGCAAGAAGGTGGGCCCTCCAGGGAGGAATTCTGCAAGGCACAGAAAGAGTGCCCTTCCCTCATTGGTGTGCGGCAGCAGGATACAGACCAGGCAGCAGGTGGAGCGTCCAAAAATCTTTTGAATACTGGGAAGATGAGTTGTTGTATAGTGAGCCTAAGTTTGCTGAGCCCGATGTGGCCCGTGTGCTGGTGGTACCCACGTGCTTCAGAAACTTCCTAATGGGCGTGGCTCATGACGTGCCTCTCGCAGGACATCTGGGACAAGACAAGACCTTCCAAAGGCTTGTCACCCACTTCTACTGGCCCCAGATGAAGAAGCACGTAGGTACCTTTTGTAGAACTTGCCAATCATGTCAGTCCAGTGGCAAGAGCCCTTTCCTGTGGTGAGTACCCCTTTCGAGGGGGTGGGCATCGACATCCTGGGGTCCCTGGACCCCCAAGACAGCCTTAGGCAACAGGGTCATCCTGGTCTTGGTGGACCATGCCACCCGGTACCCGGAAGCAGTCCCTCTCAGGACAATCACAGCACCCGTGGTGGGCCGTGCATTGATGGGGATCTTTTCCCGATTGGGGTTCCCCAGAGAGGTGGTCTCCGACCGGGGTACCAACTCGGCTCTAGGTACATGAAATCTCGGTGGGAGGAATGTGGGGTAACGTATAAGTTCACCACTCCTTACCACCCTCAAGGAAATGGGTTGGCTGAAAGGTTCAACCGCACCCTCAAAGGTATGATTATGGGCCTAGCGGAGCCCATGAGACGGAAGTGGGACGTCTTTCTACCATGCCTGTTATTTTCCTACAGGGAGGTGCCTCAGAAGCCCTTAGGTTTCAGTCCCTTTGAACTCCTGTATGGCCACCCTGTTAGAGGACCTCTTACACTGGTGAAGGAGGGGTGGGAGAAATCCAGTGGGAAGTCACTCCAGGATGTGTTCAGCTACGTGCTGGCCTTCTGCAACCAGACACAATGCTTCAGGAAGCTCACACAGGAGAACCTAGAAGCTAGCCAGGAAGAAATGAAAAGATGGTACGACCAGACTGCCACTCTGGTCGAATTTCAACCTGGGCACAAAGTGTGGGTGATGGCGTCAGTGAAGCCTTTTGCGCTCCAAGACAAGTGGACTGGGCCATATGAGGTGGTGGAGCGCAAGAGCGAAGTAACCTACCTGGATTACTTGAAGACTCCCAGGCAGCCCCTGAGAGTCTTGCATGTGAACCGCCTCAAACCCCACTTTGAGAGGTCTGAAGTGACAATGCTCATGGCTGCAGATGCTAGAAGGGAAGAGGATAGTGATCCTCTCCCTAACCTCCTGGCAGCCAAGGAGCAAGACGGGTCAGTGGATGGTGTCGTTCTCTCGCCCACCTAACCCCAGAACAGCAAAGGGACTGTTGCCAGGTGTTCGGTCAGTTTTCCTCCCTGTTCTCTCTGACCCCAGGTGTCACCAATTGGTGCATCCATGATGTGGACACTGGAGATAGCCTGCCAGTGAAACTGAAATTTTACGGAGTATCTGACAAGGTCAGGGCCAGCATCAAGGAAAAAGTTTCCAAGATGTTGGCGCTAGGGGTGATTGAGCCCTCCAGCAGCCCCTGGGCTAACCCAGTGGTCTTGGTACCAAAAGCTGCTGCGCCCAGTGCCACTCGAGAACTCCGGTTTTGTGAGGACTACCGTGGGCTCAATGCGGTCACGAAGACTGACGCACACCCCATCCCCAGAGCTGATGAGCTTGCGGATCGGTTGGGAGCTGCCCAGTACCTCAGTACGTTTGATTTAACTTCTGGGTACTGGCAGATTGCCTTAACTGAAGGGGCCAAAGAGAGGTCTGCATTCTCAACGCCAGAGGGGCACTTCCAGTTCCGAGTCATGCCCTTTGGGTTGAAGAATGCCCCTGCCACATTCCAGAGACTGCTTAACCAGGTACTGACCCGGCTGGAGGAATTCAGCGCCGCATACCTGGATGACATTGCTGTGTTCATCTCCACGTGGGAAGAACACTTGCAACACCTCTGTGAAGTGTTGAAGGCTCTGCAAAGGGCATGCCTCACTATCAAGGCCCACAAGTGCCAGATAGGGCAGGGATCTGTGGTGTACTTGGGACACCAGGTAGGGAGTGGCCAGGTGGCGCCTCTATAGGCGAACATTGATACCATTCTGGCTTGGTAGCCCCCAAGACCCAGACAGAGGTGAGAGCCTTTTTATTTCTTACTGGGTATTACAGATGGTTTATCAAGGGATATGGCACCATTGTTGCCCCCTTGACAGAACTGACTTCCAAGAAGCAGCCCAAGAAAGTGAATTGGACTGAAGCCTGTCAATCTGCTTTTGATGCCCTGAAGACTGCCAAGTGCACAGCACCTGTGCTCAAGGCATCTGACTTCTCCAGTGAGTTCATAGTGCAGACAGATGCTTCAGAGCATGGTGTGGGAGCAGTACTCTCACAGATCACTGACGAGGGCTGGGATCAACCTGTAGCTGTCATTAGCCAGAGGCTACTCTCCAGGGAACAGAGGTGTAGTCCAATTGAAAGGGAAGCTTTTGCTGTGGTCTGGGCTCTGAAGAAGCTGAGGCTCTACCTGTTTGGGACTCACTTCCATGTTCAGACAGACCACAGGCCCCTCAGATGGTTAATGCAGATGAGGGGTGAGAAACCAAAACTGTTGAGGTGGTCCATCTCCCTACAGGGAATGGACTTCACGGTGGAACACCGCCCTGGCACAGAACACGCCAATGCTGATGGTCTGTCCAGGTTTTTCCGCCTTAGTGAAGAGAACTCCCAAGAGGGTGGGAAGTTCTCCCCACTTTCAGCTGGAGGGGACGCGTGGTAGACCTGGCATCATTGGCGTGGTTTCCCCCTATCTTTTTGCCTCAACCTCCTGTATTTTTGATGCTGTGGTGGATTTCGTTTTAGCTGGTTTAGATGCTTTGGCCACTTTGCCACTGCTGTTCAGTGTCAAAGTGCAAGTACTCCCTGTGTAAATTGGTATTATGATTGGTTATCCATGATTGGCATATTTGTGTCATCAAGAGGTCCCTAGTAAAGTGCACTGAGTGCGCCAGGGCTGGTGATAACAACTGCTACTAGTGGGCCTGCAGCGCTGATTGTGCCACCCACATGAGTAGCCCTAAAATGGTGGCTCAGGCCTGCCACCGCAGTGCCTGTGTGCAGTCTGTGAACTGCCATGTTCTCCTGGTCAGTGTCCCCACTGGCCAGGCCTAACCCTTCCCTTTCTGTACACATTGGTAACCCCATGGAAGGCCCAAGGTACCCCCTTGGGCAGGGTGCAGTGTATTTGAAAGGTAGAGCATGTACTTTTGCAGTTGACATGCTCTGGTACTGAATTACAGCCATTTTCGTTTTTCACTATTGTAAGGCTATCTTGCCCCATAGGCTATCATAGGAGATGCTGGCTACAGTGACTACCAGCATATCTTCCCATAGGAGCAAGATAGGACATAAAAGTCTGGTATCCCTGAACTCAGAATGTAATAACACATCTTTTAGGAAAGGTTGTTTTTAAATCCTATGTTTGAGAACAGCACTTTTAGAAAGCTGTTGTTCTCTTGTCTGACCCCTCTGTGTGTCTTGGCCTGTTTGTGAATTGGCTGTCTGGTTTGAGAGTGACAGGGGCTTGGAGCCCCCAGAAGGCTGGCTGAGTCAGCCCTAGGCTGAATGACTACATCTGCATCTTGAGTGGTGGGAGGGGATCGCACCTGGGCCTGAATATGGCTGTGCCTGCCTTCCACAATGCTGGCTCCACCTCCTGCTGGGCGGCTGACAACCCTGCCCCTCTCCCTGAAAGGAAAGAAGAGGCCAGGAAAATAAAGTGCTCAAGGAACACCCAGAACTACTGGTTCAGACCGGGCTCAGAGCGCTCCTGCACAAAGGGATCAAAGACTTTTAGGGGTATAAGTACAGGACCCCTGACTACAGAAAATTGGATCATCTTGGAATCAAGAAGGAACCTCTGCCAAGGAGAAAGCCGAAACTGAAGAAGGAAGACTGTCCTGCTGTTGCTCTGCTGGACTGACCTGCTGTTGCTTTGCTGCCATGGAGAGGGGGAGGACTATGCTTTTGGTGATGTGTCCCCTTACTTGAAGGAATCTCCAAGGGCCTGAGAAGAGCTGGTTCCCCTTTAAGAAGTCCATCGCTGCGAGTGTCGTCGCAGAGCCTGTCGTCGCTGGGTGAGATCGTCGCCCTGCTTGCTTGCAGACCGCATCACGTTGCTGCGAGTGTCGTCGCAGAGCCATCGCATCGAGGAACTGCGAGGGTAGGATCACCTCTGGTCCGCGCATCGTCACTTCGGAGATCATCGCAACTCCAAAGATCATCGCATCGTGCCTTTGCAAGCTTCTTTCACTACGGAACCTCCGCACCGGAATCCATACAAGGTATTGCATCCCTCCCCATACATACCGGAGTCACTGCATCATGCCCGCTACATCCAGCGGGGCTGTTGCATCGCCTCCCCAGGGTCTCAGGAGTGACGCATCACTTGTTTTCCACCGCACCAGTTTCTGTTTTGGAACTGTGTCACATTTTAAGGAACTGTTGGATAAACGTGACGCAACTGTGAACTTTTCACGCAACTGTGGATTATTTTATCGCAACTTTAAGAACTCTTTTGCAACCATATTCTTGAACTGTGTATGTTGGATTTTTGTCGTTTTGGTCTTGTGTAGTTTAGATTAAATACCTTTATTTTTCTAAACTGTTGTGGAGTCAGTTTGTGGTGTTTTCACTATGTTACTGTGAGTGTTGGTAATAATACTTTACACATTGCCTTTGATAAACCTGACTGCTCGTGCCAAGCTACCAAGGGGGTGAGCAGGGGTTATCTAAAGAGTGTATCCTCCTTACCCTGACTAGAAGCAAGGGTCCCTATTTGGACAGTGGTACCTACCTCTGCCAACTAGAGACCTCCACTTCTGACAGCCTCCCAGGCTCGGCCTCTGGAATCTCCAGAGTTAAGCCGGAGCCTAGCAGTTGAAGAGGCATTTGCTAGGGGAAGGGGTACTCTGTTGTATCGCCATAAGAGGTGAAACTGCCACACCTGTATCTATGTCCTTCCTTCTAATTGCAGAGGTTGATTGTGGGATTACCTTTTCGGGACAGCTGCTCAATTGTTTGGCGAAAAGTGGATAATCCCGCAGTCTGGCTTCAGTACTCTGGTCTACAGCCACCTGCAGTGAGTGCGTTGTACCTCCAGATTGCCCCCCTCCCCACCTTGATTCATATTTTCTTGCTTCTGGGTTCTATTCGTGGTATCGAAGTTCATGGATGTAAAGAGGGAAATTGTGTTCAGAGTCAACTGAGACACTACCTTCTGCTTGTAAGAAGGTGAAATTTGCAATTGGCAATATAATTAATCTAGATGGTGGAAGGCCTGGAAACTGTAACATGCCACTGTGATTAACTCCTCTGAAAAGAACATTGTCTCCCACTGTTTGGAACTTTTTAACTCATAGTAAAATAGTAAACCTGTCTGCAAGCAGTGTCGGCTCCTCCGCTAAGGCAGAGGAGCATCGCCCCACTGCTTTTAAGCAGCATAACAAAGGAAAAATAAAATGAAAATAACTGAACGTTGTTATCATTTAATTTTTTTCTGCAGCTGGGGCAGACGGGCTGCTCCGATGAAAGAGCAGAGCAGAGCAGAAGAGGAGTGGTTTGTCCACTCCTAAGTGCACATGACTGTTTGGCCGGCTCTCTTGGGACAGCCAAACAGTCATGCACACTTTCCCTGTTCTTCACACAGTCTGCATTACAGTCTGCATGGAGAACATGCCCAGGCTCCCTGTTCCTGTCTGAGTGTTGAACCACTAAACTCACACCAATCACAATGCTGCATTGCAGCGTTGTGATTGGTCAGGGGAGCCTGGGTGCTTCCTGGTGCTGGAGTCCTGACAAAGGAGAGATGCAGCAGCGATAAGGTACGTTTTTTTCTTTTATATATTTTTTTTACATCCTCACCGCCCGCCACCCCGATCCATGCCAGCCGCCACTGTCTGCGTGTTCTAGTTTATCGGCACATTCATAAGAGAAGCACACTTCATATCGCAAATGCAATTTTTTATTTCATTTTACCTGCGCTTCGTGAGTATTTAAAATACATTTCAAATACAATTTCAATTTCAAGCTAAATTGTAATTATCCTGCAACAAATTTTTCTCAGAAAAACATAAAAGCAGAATTTCTATTTTAACAGTATTTTAAAATGCTTGTTTGACCTAAATTTTGAATACTTACATTTTTATTATCTTTACCCTTTCATCTTCTGTGGTGAGATAGGGGATGCACTGTCATAAATAAAAGGTGACATTTTACATGCTTACTTTACTAGTGTTCTCTTCTAGCTGATCATTTGTAATGTGCTGCTTTCAAACTTGAAGGAGAGTGATTGGGAATTGGATCTTTAGTTAACAACTGGTGTTATTTTACAATTTTTCCAATCTTTTGTTTTACACATATTCTCAAAGTAGACAGCTAACACGCCTTTGTCAGACTATGTGCCTTGATTGACAGCTGAGTGAGAACAACGAATCAAATTTAATGATTGAGAATTCCATCATTTTTGGTCCCTGTGCTACTCAGATGGGGAACAGCAAAGGCACATCAATCTTGCATCTGTGTGAAAAGGCAATCCAGCCATTGATTGGCCAAATCCGGTCTAAACAGGAAGACAGGCAAGTCTGGACATGTTTCAACCTTGTTGTCCCTGATCAGTGAGGTGCACATGACCCCTGGTGTCATTATGCCAAACCAGTGTTACCAAATCAGTACCTTACAGTGGGAGAGGCTACCGAAAAGATTTTTTTTAAGTGAATATGGGAGTGTGACAAGTATGCAAAAACTCATTACATTTTCCTCAAACTGTTGTTTATAGTGGACTCTTTCACGCTCACAGCCAGGCAGTTGCCTAGTTTCTGTAAATCTGGGAGCTATAATAGGCATTTAAGAGGCAAATGGGGTTTCCCGTCCGAAAGGGCACAGCCTGCCCAGCTTGTCCCACAGTCTTCTCATCTTTTAAGGTAACATTCTCAGCCAGTGCCTGCAAGAAACTCACTGGAGATGTGACTGACTGCCCAAACTATACTGCCCTTTCAAAGGGTTATGCCAATGCTTCTTTGCTGTACACGTGCATGTTTGGATTCATTCGACTTTTTATTGAAGCAAAGATTAATCAGCTGGTTTAAGCATATTACATCACTTTAGGTTCATTGGATACAGGGAGATGTTCTTCGTCGAAGGCTGCAGAAGTTCATCTCTGGAATTATTGTTATATGATGGAAGGGTTTCGAGGGCTAAATGTTATCTTTCAATAAATAAACATATGCAATATACAATACACTCACACGCTTTTACAGTGCAAAAGTTAGATGTGTCAAGCTTCAGAAATAAATTGAGTTCTTGTATGCTAGGCATTTATATAGCGCTTTGAGGTCCCTGGTTCTGAAGTGCTTGATCGTGAGAACTGTGCCTCTGTTTAAGAAAGAAATCATTCTCTGTGGTTTTGTTCTCAAGGTGCCATGCAGGCAGAACGAGCTGACATTTGAGGCATCTAACAGGCCTTCATTTCTCCTGTGAGCAGAAATGCAGACACCGGCGTGCTGCAGTGCCACCACGTGGCTAGTCCATGCTGCCTCACTTAGTGCCAGAGGAAAAGGATGGAAGCTGAGATCAGGAGGAAGACCTCCCGTGTGCCCCTGCTCAGGATGCATTCCATGAGGGCGACGCACAAGCAAAGGGAGCAAGTGTTATCCACTGGCCAAGAAACATCCGTTAAAGATAACGTTTGGACTGGATGTTAAATCTGGCATGGCATCCGAGGTGCTATCCTTATCAGGAAAGAGGTTTCACCTTGACGTACTTATTGTTTGGTTCTTTTAAACATGGTGTCTGCTTGGTCCATCATGCAGTGGAAAACACGGAATGACTGTTTAGCTCACTCGTATTTTTCCGGGAATTGGTAAAGTACTTCAAATCCTAGGCCTAGAATAGCTGGAGAAAAATACAGGACGCATTGTTTACATAAATAAGGTGCTTCCGGAAGGAAATGCGAACATATTGGAATTCCAGTTAACCCCCTTCCGCCTCTCATATCGTGTCCAACAAAGAGTTTTTCATGTCGTAGCCCTCTTTCTCTGTAAGTGCAATCTCTTCGTCGTTCGGTAATTTTTCAAGGTAAACTTTCTGTTTCTTGTGGAGATTGTAGCTAAGAGAGAAAGAGAGAAATTCATAAATGGTCACTATGTGTTCCAAAACTGAATAGATCTGTATATTTTTTTCATCAATATGCATATATTAGCCCCCTAAACTGCCTCAAGTGTCATGTGTTATATCTTTCAGCTTCCTGCCATCCCCTCTCATATTTGCCACATTCCTAGCTGAGGCCTTCGACCAGGAAAGTTTGAGAGCTATCCTTTGCCTCTCTGCTGAAACTGTGACTCAGCGAATCAGAGCCAACAGTGCAAGTTTTCCTGTTTTTGTTTCAGTAGGAATCTGCACAAGGGAAAATCTCCCTGGGGCATATTATCGTCACCCATGAAGCAAGCTAGATATTGATACCCTTACATACAGGGCCGGACTGGCCGGAGCGGGCACCAAGCCTTTCCCCTGTGGGCCGCTCGAGTGGAGACCAGTTTTGGATCCGTGGGGGGACGTTTTCTGTCACCAGGGGCTAGTTTTGCAGCAGTCCCGCCCTACTTTCATAGCCTTTTGGTCATGTGGAAAACAACAGCTATATCCCTAGATGTTTTGAAAGGGCACACATTATGTGGAGAGCCCTGCCATTTGCACGTGACTAAATTTGGGACTGATTTACAAAGCTTTTTACCAGTTACAAACCCTTAAATCACTAAACCAGAGGTTTCTGATTGATAAAAAAGCTTTCTTTAAATGTACTGGACCCATTTAGTGATTTGGAAAAGTTTGGATTTAGAAATGGTTTCTAAATCACTATTTGGATGGGGCTTATTTTGGGCGCTCCTTCCAAACAGGGATTCGGGACCTAATGTATCAAAGTTTTGCCACCATGATTTTGGTTCCAAACCACTGACCAGTCACTGACTCCCAAGTTGGGGTGGTAACTGATTCGCAAAGCGAAGGAGATCCCTTTGGATTACTTCCTCTTTGGGAATAATGGTGGCAGATTCACTGAGAATGGTTTTATGATATTACAACGCATTCCGTTGCAACGCATGCCTTTACCACGCATGTGTTTCAACGCAAATGCCTTTCCCATGCATAACCTTTAGAGACGAATATACCTTTACCACGCATATTTTTACAACGTTTTTCGTTGTAAATGTATGCATGGTAAGGTCATACTCTTGTTAAAAGTTATTCCCCTACCCCTAAACCCTTCTAACAAATACCCCTCCCCTGCCCTTAATTCGGACCCCTTCTTTTTTTTCCCCTTAAATTCCCCTTACCTCTCCACTTTGCCTCGTCTGTTTTTCATGTTCTTTTTTTTCACGTTGCACGTCGTTAAGAGGAAACGGAAATGAGACGTCTGTTTCCTCTAACAACGTCGATTGCCTGTATCAGGTGCGTTTTTTTGGGGGGGGGGATACCCCCAAGCCCCCTTTTCTTTTTTCCCACTTTTTTTTTGGGGGGGAGACCCCGCGCCCCCTTTTTCACGAATAGCCTTTACCACACATGCCTTTACTACGTATCTCGTAGTAAAGGTATGCGTGGTAAAGGCTATTCGTGTTAACCGCGCATGCGTTATAATACATGCGTGGTTATTGTTATGCGTGGAAACGGCCGCGTTGTAGTGGCCGTTTCCCACTGAGAATAGCTCCACGTTTCCCAAAACAGAAAAGCTGTTTTTCAAAGCAGCCCTGGGTCCTTTAATGAACTCAGGCTGCTTAAAAAAAAGTTGAACAGTCCTAAGGATGGTGATCTACTGTTCTTTGCAGGTCACCGTTCCTGTGATTCTAGCCAATCACAGTGGGTTGCAAATTGTAACCTGCCTAATGAATATTAATTAAGCAGGTAGTTCTGTGATCCCCTGTTATTCAGTATTTTGAAAACTGACCTATTTAGTACAATTGTAGGTTCGCTAAATCATATTGCATTCACAAAAAGTAGGTGCTCACGTTGCAACAACTTTTTGCTAACGTAATCTTCTTACATCATTACCTCAGTCAGGTGCTCCAGATTAATCTCAGAAAAGACTGAGAGGTCTAGGTTACCATTACTGTTCTCATTCTCCTGGGTGGCACGTATCACTGCCAAATTCTTCGGGGGAGTAGCAGGGGATTTATCTTTTTATTTCAGTGTAAACCCTTTCCATTGTATGCATAAATAGTTTTGCAATAGATTTGCAGAAGCTCTGGGAAGGAATAGGCAAATGAGGAAACTTTTATGGTGATGTTTCTGAGAAAAAAGCACAATATAGCAGCAGAAATACATCTCATTCTCCATTCCCTGCCAATATCTGCTTTTATATTTCTTAATATTTAAATAAAATAAATGTATATATATTTTTGGAAAATTCTGGCCACAGAGGCCAGACATTCAATGGGAATGGCTGCAAACCCCTTTCTCACCTTCCTTGACCAGGTTGTATCTGCCCTGGTGAGCAACATGAGAAGCTTGCAAGTCTGTGAAGGACTTGATGCGTGGATCAGTCAATAGATGCAGCAAATTGCTGTTGTGTAGATCACCAGCCTGGAAAGAGTGGACCCCACATATTGTATCCACTGCAGAGTGCAGCAGACTTATAAAGTTTTGGGATGCATTAAAACCTTTTGCTACAGGGTGGATTGTCTTTAGGCCCATATTTTCAGATAATCCGAGCCCCTTTTATGCTCTAGATCTAGCAAATCCATATTTTAAAGTCTTTGGAGTGCGTAGACGCCTTTCGAGAGAGCTATACACGAAAACGCATTCAGCTTCATCTCATAAAACAAGTGACAATGCCAGGGAAGTACCTGCAAATCATAGGATGTGACAGCGTTATAGAGCAGTCAAAAGATTCTTTAATTGCCCAACCATATCACCACTAATCCTGCTTGATCCTAAACCTTTCCATCGGTCAGTGGATTAACAGGAAAACATTCTGCTCGCTGGCCTTCAAAATCTTTTCTAGGGGAATCCGCAGACTGGCCCTCCACTTACCTGTTCTCCACAGCATCAATGGTGTCGGGCAGCTGATGGTTGAGCGTCTCAGTTAAGAAGCAGACCCCACAGGCAGCGGATACTGCAGCCAAGCCATAGATCAAGGGAGGCACAAACGAAGCATACTCGCTGACCATCAGGACTAACGGGGCCACCATTGCCCCTATACGGGCGCTCATGGACACGAAGCCCATGCCGGTCTGCCTGTGAGGGAAAGTGACACAAAGACTAAAGTAAGATGAAGAAGACTGAAGATAACAAACAAACTCATGGTGCACAGGTGTGAGCAAGCTCACTGAATCACTAAACACCCTCAATATGTTTTTAAAACTCAGCGGGTTATTAGCTAAGGATGTGCATATTGTCCCAAAAACAGAAAGCATTGCATCAATTTACATGCAGTTTAAAAACCTGGAGGTGTGGTGCAGATTTGAGGAGTGCACTGCAAGGATCTGCACAACCCCCTTAGTAAATAACCCCCTGAGTGTGAGAGCGCCTACACAACTTCAAATGCGCCTTATCTTGGGGCACTTTTTGCAACCCACTTGAATGAATCACACCATTGATTATCATTCCCATATTTTCATATAGTCCAAAAGCAGTAGAACAATGGAATGTTGAGAGCTCTATTCAAGACAAAGGAGCAGCAGTCACCTATATAAACTGGTGTAGGTCTGCTGCTCTAAACATTACAGTGCCCTAAAACGCTGCCTCTGCTTTTCTCATTCCCTTTCCAAAATATTATAAGGATTGGGCATGGGAAAGCGAAAGGCAGAGCCTGTGCTGCAGGGCACACAGGATCTTTCCCGCATTTCCGTCCTGTAGCTCATAGTGTCTCAGGAGACTAGGAAGGAGGAAGGGGGGATTTTGCTCAGCTCCTTGGTCACTTTGGCTTGGCTAAACGAGGAAAAGCAGCTTAGCTGAGCTCGAGGGAAACCTCAGGCAGACTTCAGCCTCCTTTCACAGCTATTGCTGTGACTGGACCCGCGCACAGCTGTTATCTGTTGAACATTCACCGCAATAGCTGTAAAACAAAAGCTTGGGAGCCGCGGGGGATATGGGGGTTTCAACACAAACAGGTTCCAAGAGGCCTTTGTTGTTCTTTAATTAGGACATTCTGCTGTCATGGGGCGGAAAGTTCTAATAGCCTTATTGCACGCTGCAGCAGGCTATAACAACCATTAAAGGCCCACTCCCTTGTTAAAGGCCTGAGCCGAATGCTGGAGCTGGCCTTTAATGGCCAGTATAGCCCACTATCGGGGGCCCATAAGGCTATATTACAACAGAATAGGAACCAGGTATATTCCCATTCAGACAGCTATCCTTCTGGGAAGCCCCTGCAAATTCTCTGGATTGTCCTGGTGCTGTTTGCTGATACCAGTGCAGGTGTACGTCACAGTGAGCCACATCATACATGGTGGGCAGAAAGCGCTACCTAATCAAGGAGTAGAGGGATTGTATAGAGGCAGCTAATTGTGCTAGTGTCCATGCATACCTGATCTCAGTAGGATACAGCTCTCCGGAGTAAAGGTAAGCACATGTGAAGGCAGAGGCCAAACAGCCTTTCCCCAAGGCCGACAGCACAGTACGTACGCTTTTCATTCCTGTGTGAAATGCACAATAGAAGAATTTAGTGCATAAGAAGAGAGAGTGGTCCTAATTCAAAAAAACACATTTTCTTCACTTCGCCAATCTGGAAAAAAGTGCATTTTGGGCGTGTAAACAATGGACTTGATGTTCACAAACTAGTTTGCATACATGCATCTTCTCACAGTGGAAATTTGGCTCTTAAGAAAATGCAAGGAAGCATTGCAGAGGTAAATTCTCATTGTTTTCTCATTCACAAAGGGATGTACTCAGGGCTTTAAGTGGGCCGGGTCTCACCGATGCTGAGCACTTGTAGTTTTTTGAAGGGGGCCTCACTTGTGGAACAGTTATGGCATGACAGTATGCCAGGTGAGCTTTGTAAGGGAAGGGAAATCCTTTAATTTTCTCTCTGGATTTCCCTTCTCTTTTTGAAACTCAGGAGTGGCAACATCGTCGAGGTGTCACCATGGCTTTAAGTGGAAGCTTTTTCAATATTATATACAAGCAATAGTTGCTGCCTATTTATCTTATGCAATCAACCACCACTGACACAGCCAATAGTCCTGACTTGTTGTAGGTATGATGTTACTTGTTGCATCATATATCTGGATGCAATAACATAAACAGAAAAATACAAGTCGGGCGGCACACTATGCTAAGCACAGATTTCTAGCTTACATGTTTTTAAGCCACGCCCTTATTTACATTGGCCACTCCCCTTTGAGAGGCCCCCACCCCCACTTCCTGCTAGTTTTTTCATCCCAATGAAAGCCCTGGATATACTGAAAGCTGTACTTGGAATAGTTCATCTTCCCTACTAGTTCTGTACAGGTGCAGTGCTACCCAATAGAAGAGCAATGCCGGAAGGTAACAGGAATGAACCGTGTGTTACTCTCAACTGCCCATGAAATTCATGAGCAATGGATTACAGACGTAAACTCTCAACCTTAAATTAGAGGTCAGAATCTAATTCTCCATAATGAGATTTTTATAAAAAGTAGACTATCTCCACGACCTGCAGAATCAGAGAACATATATCATTTTAAATAACGTTTTAAAAAACATCTGTATCAGAGACAATGTATTCAGTCTATTTTTTAAATGCTCCAACCAGCCAAACCAAACGTACAAAGTGCACTGACTGAAAGAAAAAACTTTTCTGTACTGCTTTTATACATGAAAAGAAAGCAGGAAATGACACGCTACACTTATGGGTGGATGTACCAAGTACAGGCCGTAAAATACTGGACAAAAATTGCGAACAGTGCAGCAAGCCGACCTATTCACTAATAGGTCGTTCACAAAATACCAAATTGTAATGGGTCGCAATCTAACCTACCTCTTGAATATTAAAGAGGTAGGTCGCAAATTGCGTCTCCTGCAGTTCATAACGTTCACAGAGATGGTGGCCTGCTGGAGCAGCAAACTACTATGTCTGTGATTGCTTTTAATAAAGCCAACCTTTGTTTTAAATGCAGCCCTTTTTTCTTAAAGGAAACTGAGCTGCGTTTAAAACAAAAAGTTTATTTTTTCTAATTTTTAATAGGTGGCAGTGGGCCTGTGGATTACAGCCTCCTTTTCCACTTTTTTTGTAAAGGGGAAAGGGTCCAAAGAGGACTCTTAAACTTTTGTAAATCTGTTACCACCCCAACTTGGGGGTCTGCTAGACTTAGCCCTTCCTGTAAGGTCACCCCTATACTTTTTGCCTTTACCCCTACTGTTTTCTAAGCCCATTTTGGTTGGCATTTAGGACTCTGTGCGTTTTACCTTGCTTACCAGTGCTAAAGTGCTTATGCCCTCTCCTTGAAACATGGTAAAATTGTATTGAACCTAATTGCCACATTTCATTTACTTGTAGGTCTCTAGTAAAGGGATACTACATGTACCCATAAATGCTACTATTTGGTCTGCAGCACTCATTGTGGCACAACTTAAGTAGCCCTTTAAAACATGTCTCTGGGTCAGCCATAGCAGCCTACATGCAGCTTTAAACTGCCAAATCGACTTGGCAAAATAAACTTTTGGTTAATCTAAACCTCACTTATCAATACTTGTCACCCTAGGATAAGCCCTAAACAGACCTTAGGGCAGGATGCAGTGTAATTGCAAAGTTGTATCAAACAACAAAAGAGCGACAAAAAATCCCCCCAAAAGCTTATAACCCACATTCAAGACTGGGAAAACAAGGAATAGGAGGGGAAAGAAGAAAACAGCAGTGTGAGGAACTGTGAGTTGGAAAATGAACCGTCATACACCCGACAAGTAGGTGTTCAATATTATCATTGGGTTCTTTTTCCTAAAAGGCCTAAAGAGTAGTGCCCAAAAATTGTGAAGTGATTAAAAGAAGACACAGCGGTTCCCTACACTCATTTTAATAGAGGGACAGGACAGCCATCCTACATTAAATTTTTGTGAAATAGACGGACACCTTCTGGATAAGTCAATTTGAACCAAAGTATCCTCAAAATTCAAAAAATGGTCAACATGTTTCAGCTATCATAAGTGCTATCCACTCAACATTCTTCAGGACCTAACCTCACCCCACTCAGGAGTATGCGCCCTAAGGCATACCCATACGATGGTGGTGGACAAATATTCTCTCTCTATTAAACTCACTGATCTCCCGTGTGGACTCTCCTTAGATCAGCTAAGGGTCTTGTATGTTCATTCAAAGATGTAACAAGCAACATGGGCTGGTGGCAGGGGTAATCTTCACGCCCAGCGTTATTCAGCCGAAGCGACTCCCCGCATACAACCTAAGCATTCACTTCCACTGCCCGAATTGTCGTGCAGTGGAATTACAAAGTTGGGCATGTATTTTTATGCTTTACATGTGCTGGTAGAGAAAAACAAATACATTTGTTTTTCACTGCTGTGAGGCCTACTGGCCTACCTCTTCTGTAGGATAACATTGGGTTATCATAATACATTTGATAAGTGATGACTTTTGTTTTGGGGCAGTTAGAGATAGCATGTTTAGTGTCTGAGGGACCGATTGTGGGGTAACACCCCTCATCAGCCAGGCAACTTGATACAGTGGCAAGGTGAGCAAGAGACCCACGTCTGGGCATACCCTGCCAATTTAGGGCAAACAAAGCAAACAGAAGGAGATGATGGATTGGAGCGTTGAAACTTTTCAGACACTCACACCCCGTCACTGATCTGGGTTGAATCCATCATTGTATTTTCGCTCACTTTACCACCTCAGTTTTGACCCAGCTATATGCAAATCAGTCTTGACCCTGTGCCTCATGGGAACAGTCCAGTCCGAACTACCAAGCCAGGTCTTCCCTGAACTGAAATCAAACATCCTGTGACCGGTTTCAGGGTTTTTAGAAAGTTGGCATTTTCTTTTCCTAAACATTTGATGCCTACAGCCTGTTTCCTTGTTCACATGACATGGGGTAGTTGGCAGATGGTCTTTGTGTATTCTTATCAGAGAGTTCCACAATAGGGGTACTAGGTGTTGGTAGGATGGGCCATCCTGACTGGATGGGAGGGGCAGAGCCGAGCACAGCCCCACTTGAAGTTCCAGGGAACGGCCTCAGCATACCCAGAAAGAATTTCACACTAGCCTTTTTATGACTTCAGATAGTCTAGTTACCAAGGTAGGGGGCAGGATAGTCGAACACCATCGGTGTGGGGGAAACTCTAGAAGTGCCTTCCACTTTAAAACTGGCACAGGTATAAAATTAAGACCCTCATATCCACTCTTCAGTTCTATTTTGGACCTGCGGAGGATTCTCAGTGGACTGCCCTGCTGCCTGCAGCATGCTTCAGAGGTCTGCCTTGCTTGCTGCTTGAAGTCGAAAAGACCAACTCCTTGAACCAATGACTACCAGAGTGATCCCAAGGGTCATTTGGCTGACCTCCTGTTCTAAGCTGCGGGGACACAACAAGCTCCAGAGGCCTCCCTGCAACTGTACAGGTGACCTGATGCAACTGATCCTGTGATTGTAGGAATGCTGGCAAATAGTCTAAAATACTAACAATCGCTCTGGTTACCATTCCAACCCATTGTTTTTTACTCACTGTGCCATTTTAGACAGAAGCCCATGTTATGCAGCTCAGTACTGAACCTGCTTATCACGACAATAGGATATTTCAAACTGCAAATCAAAGCCCACTCCAGAAAGAAACACAAGCAATCCCAGGTGGGTTTTCTCATTATTAGTTCCCATCTGTCAGGTGCAGCTCAGATTCTTTGGCACAGCAAGCAAGGGGGTCATTTCTGGCATACCCTTGGTGACTTAGGGCATTTGGGACGGACTGTTCCCATGAGCACTTTGTATAAAGTTTAGTCGATTGAGTTTATAAGTTAAGTGTATACATGTTAATGTTGTTTTGTGGGTTGTATTTTAAACCAAACAAACTATATTGTTAATTAGAGTCTTTTTGTTTTTGAAAGAAATGTGTTTTTACCTGCCAAGACAAGAAAAAAACCACAAATAATAGTAGGTCACAAAATGTAAGGTTTTCAGAGTTCTGTAAAGAACCAGGAAAAAGCAACAATTCAGTAAGCCATGGGCAACAAGAGCAAATAATGGTCAGATGCTGGCAAATGGTGCAGACTCTGGAGGCCGGCTTGAAAAAAACAGGAAACCAACTAATTAGTCATTCCTGACAATTTTTTACTCTCAGGAATTGGTACCTACTTTGTAGTGTGTTTCCTGCATGGCCCTTTGTAGTTTTCCCTTTGTTGGCCTACCTGTTCACATTGTAGGTCTTATTTTCCCTTGCACATGTTACTATAGAAACACTCTGGCTTTTGTGCCACATTGTACTTTCACACAGAACCTGCATATTTTTTGCGCTCTGTTCTTTTCCTGGGATTTAGACTGAATACCAGAGAATGGTCAACCAACAATGATCATTGTTATTCTTTCTGGTCAGGCACTAGCACCCAGGCATAACACATGAATGCAGCTGTTGTATACATGCACACTTTTCTTGTCATATAGATCAATCAATCAATTAATCAATCAATCAATCAATCTGACATTTGTAGAGCCCGCCACTCACCCTTGAGGGTCTCAAGGCGCTTTGTGGGTGGGGGAATGAAGAGGCAGCTACTGGTCGAACAGCCAGGTCTTGAGCAGTCTCCTGAAGGTCAGCAGGTCCTGGGTCTGACGTAGGTGGACGAGGGAGGGTGTTCCATGTTTTGGCGGCGAGGTGGGAGAATGATCTGCCACCGGTGGTCATTCTGCAGATGCGTGGGATGGTGGTAGGGCGTGGTCGGCGGAGCGAAGCTGGCAGTTTGGAGTGTAGAAGGACAGTCATTCGTTGAGATATGCTGGTCCGGTGTTATGGAGTGCTTTGTGAGCGTGGGTGAGGAGCTTGAAGGTGATGCTCTTGTTGACCGGGAGCTAATGCAGGTCTCTCAGGTGGGTGGTGATGCGGCTGTGGCGTGGAAGTCTGAGGATGAGGCATGCAGAGGTGTTTTGTATGTGTTGGAGTCTCTTCTGGAGTGTGGCCGTGTTTCCTGCATGGAGGGCGTTTCCGTAGCCCAGCCTGCTGCTGACGAGTGGTTGGGTGACCGTCCTTCTAGTTTCAGTGGGGATCCATCTGTAGATCTTGCGGAGCATGCAGAGGTAGTTGAAGCAGGATGAGCACAGGAGCCAAAAAAGCACACATGGAACAAGAGTTCTGAGACAAGGGCACTGTGTCTGCTGAGATGTAGAAGGTCCATCTGTGTATGCTAAGGTACGGGGTCTGCTAGTAATCCCAGAGATCTTTGATATATAATCATTTAACTTCGGTTTCGTTTATTCTGTCCTATAAAATTATAGGGCTTTTCATGGTATATGGATTATTAACCAAGCTAACAGTAATTTTAGGTTGCATTTCTTTTCAAATGGTGGCACGTATACTGCATTTCAGAGCACAATAGTTTACATAAATATTCTTTGTGTCTCCTGGTTATCTTATTGTAGACAAGTACGAGTGAGAGAGCGAAAGGGAGTGTCCTGTTACCGCGATCTCTGAGAGGGTCAAGAGTGTTGTGTTCTAGGGTGCCAATTCACTTATTTCTCTGGTACGATTATGAGGGCAAGTGAGGCACTATAGCTAGTCTGACTCAGACTAGTTATTAGTGAGCTGTTTTGGTGACTCAGTCCCTACATACTGATGTTCTATAGTTCCAAGCATAGTTCTGTTGTAGTGCAGAATCCCTGCAATAACTTGGTGCCATGTGTTTTACACTTTTATTTCTATAGTGTAGGCATGCTTTCCAGTACAAGTTGTAAAAATCCACTGAATAAATTCTCATTCAAAATGATTTTAAAATAAACATTTCATCATTACAGCCACTCAATCCATCAGTGTGGATTTTAACACTTTGTTTTTGATGTTTCTCCTACTGTTGCTCCCTTTTGATGGGTTTATTTACACATTTTTAATCCGGTTATAAATTAAACTTCAGTTCCTATAATATCTCAAAGCTTCTTCAAAGAGTAAATTGTTCACCTCATCAAAATGCATAATCCCCCCTCATTTTTATAACCATTTTCACACAATTGGGGGTTCCTTTGGCCCGCATGTCTGAGCCAACCCTCCCAAATTAAGTTCTTAATAGCGAGCTCATTATTCCCATGGGTTATGGTTGAATTGGATTCCCTTTCTAGGTTCTCGAACAAAAGAGTCCAGATGAGTTGGATTTTGAGCACTCTCACGCTAAAAGCATTTTGTTTCGAACAACATTAAGGCACTTAGTGCATTTGTTTGCTATATTTTGGAACTTATTCATGTGGTCTCCTTTTTGAGTCTTATAATCAGCATTGAAAGAAATAATGCATTTGTGGTAAATTTGAGGTCATCAAAGACAATAACTAACAGCATTTAACTCCTTCCAATCTGTGGGTCAAACATCGATCATTAGGCCTTCAAAACACTCAGGACAGATTTTAGGGTGGTCCAGAGTTATAGTTTCCAATAACTAATTGTATACTTGTCCAATGAAACCGCTGCCAGGAAGCCAGTAAGTACGACATCATAAAGCCCAGGCACTTTTTAATTGTATTTAGCAAGATAACTTCTAATCTATAAATATTTAAAAATGCCCCCATGCCCAACTCAATATTTCTGTTAAATCTCAGTGAAGATTACTCTACCTCCAGCAAATATATTTCTCCCAAAAAAGCTTTTTGATGCAATTCTTGGTGAATGCAAGTAAGGTCCTCCTGTAGCACTGAATTGTGCCACAAAAGAAAATAACCTTTGTCTTTATCAATTCTTATTTTTTTTGATATTCTGAATTACCCTTGCAAAGTGCACTCAGCATTTTAAACGTGATCTTTTAAAACATTGTGCGCAGTTAAATTTGGATGCATATCCCAAACTCCCTGCATGCCAACCATGTGGGTAAGAATATTGAGAACATTATTCTGGGATTCAAACCTGGGAGTCAAACCACGTTCAGGGGGCCACTGGGCAATCAAGGGTGACAGAACCTCAACTTATGGAAAATTGCATCTTATGTCCTAGGGTCCATCCATCTATGGCTTAAGAAACTGGCCAAAGTATATGCTCTTCAGCAGTTGATTTTCAGTGGTAGCGATGGTGAGCAGGCACAAACTTATCAGGGTGGTCGTGTGGAGATGCTCAAGCTCAGAATTCAACACCATACAACATCTCAATACCCGATTTTCCAACTAAGTGCTTAACATAAGTACTTTATCACACAGAAAAACGAAATACTACAGAAGTAATAATGAACAGGAACAGGTTAGTGAATTGGGTGCTGGAGCTACTGCGTTTAAATCTGCTATCCAGTCCTCTCACCTAGGGGTGGAGGGCAGCAAGGGGAGGAGAGGGTCCCCTCCTTCTCTATGCTAGGCAGGTCTTCCTCTGTTCCTCTGAATAAGAATGTCTAAAAAGGCATTAATCAAGGTTAAGGTGCAGATAGCCCCCCTCTAGTAGTTTTAATCCGTTCAGTTTATCACAGGTTTATTAGTATTTAGTATCTCACCATGATGCAGGTCTCTGATGCTCAGGTACGAGGCTTACATCCAACCTGCATCTCTCTCCTGATTCAGGGAATGAATGAGCGTCCCAATCAGATGTGGCCTTTGTCAGCTCTGGTGAAGTCCTGGTGCAGGGCAGTGGCAGAAAGTGACATTATTGGCCCTGCTGCCAGGAATTTCAGGTGGGGGAGAGGATGCAGCCTTAGATCTAGAGCTGTCGACCTCGAAGCTGGAGAACCTGGTTCGAGTCTCGGCAAGGACGCTCAACATCCTTTGATTCTGGGCAAATCACTTAGGCCCAGATGCATGAAGCTAAAAACCGCTCGCAAAGGGGCAGATTCTCAGAATCTGCCCCTTTGTGACCGGTATTTTTGCATTTGGGATGCATCATCCCAAATGCAAAAATCGCAAATTGAGAATTTGCTAAATTGCGATTACTTGCATTTAAGGAATCTCAAATTGAGATTCCTTAAATGCAATGCATTAAAGTTTAAAAAATAGCGATTTCGCTAATAGGGCTCGCAAAGTACCATGAAGTACAACTTCTTAGTAATTTGCAAAAACTTTGAAAAATGCACTAAAGTGCATTTTTCAAAGTTTCATGTTGCGCACACACATGCCCTAAGGGCATGTGTGTGCGCAACATATGTGCACAGATCAATTTCAGGGGTGCAACAGGGTGTCATTTGGACACCCCTGCACCCTTGAAATTGCATTCTCATTTTGCGATTCGCTAATTGCGATTCACAAATTGAAAATTCTTCAATTGAATAGGCAGGTATTCCTTAATTGCGACTCGCAATTTGCGAATCGCAATTAAGGAATTTTAAGAAATCGCTATTTTTAAAGTGATTTCTTCATGCATAGCATTTTGCTATTCCTTAATTGCGATTCCTTATTTTTCGCTAATAAGGAATCGCAAAATGGATGCTTGATGCATCTGAGGGTTAATCTCCCCACACCTAACAATAATGAATGTGTCCGTCTGAAACAAAACTAGTGCTCTAAAAAGCGCCCTGTTACCCTATACCTTCGGGTCACGTTCATGCTATATAAAACTTCAAAACCAAAAACCCGGTGCCATGGTAGCTCCACAGGGGAGGGTGTCTAGTCACAATCTCCGCCTGTCCACGTCTGTGCACTGGGCATGGTGTTGTGCGAAGGTGCAAATGGACAGCAACAGTCTCTGGGTCACAGCAACACAGTATGAGTTGCAGTTCACACTTTTTGGTCACACTGGTACACAATGAGCTACACATCTCTGGACACAAAGAAATAGAATTAGCTTTAGAGCTCACAGTGGCACAAATAGTCCTGATTTTTTGGTTCCCACTTGGACCTGGAACTGCCACTCAGAGAGTCTGATGCTCACCTAAGCCTAGGCCATAAAGATTGCACTCCTGTGTCTTCATTCCTCTAGCAGACTCCAATAGCACCTCCTGCAGGGTTGAGAAGGGGGGACTGCTTCCCTCTCTGAAAGGCAGTTTGGCTTCTAGGCATCTTGGGTAAGATAAACAGTTTATTTCAGAAAGACAAAGCTTCAGGCAATTCTCATTTCTCCCTGGAAAGCTGACCATCAAGCAGACCCTGGCTCAAGTTGAACAGCTGTTTTCTGAATATTCTGTGGAGCACTACCTTCCTTGGTCATAGAGATTGGAAATGGAACAACAAGTGTGTCAGCGGCTCCCACTTTTTTTGTAAAAGCAGAAAAGAGATGTCGATCCAGTGTCTGCACTTTCAGAAACAGTGTAAGGTGGTTCTTTCAATAGTCATTTTCAGGTTGCTCTCCAGTCTTTGGGTAGTGTGATGCTCTTCACAGCAGAGTAGTCTTCCGCCTGGAGCACCACCAACAAAGGCATAAAAAGATCTGAGGTTTCTCTAAGTATGTCATGGAAGAGGCCTACATGTTTGCATACACACTAGATTACTGTGAGGTCAGGACCAAATTCAAAGGCCAAATTAGCAGATACCTACAGTCAGATCATCACAGCAGGGGAACACAACTGTACACCATGCAGAGGACAGTCCTGTTCCAACCCTGGATGTCAAGGATAACATTTATCAATATGTTGGGAGAAATGTACCAGTGAGGTAAAAAGGCTATTCAGTTTAGCGAAAACTAATTTTTCTAAGTAAGCAGTGAGGCTTTGAATCAGGAATAAACAATGCGGGAGGCTAATGAACTTAATTCAGTTTACCTAGCCAGCAAGATAGACTGGGATATGCTCCCAAGTAAGAAAGTCATTTTCTATCTTCAACAATAAGGCTTCATAATGTCATTTTTACCTAGCTGAAAGAGTCAGTTTACAATGATCCCAAGACATCTAATTTCCCCGGTTGTCACCTTGCTTTTGTATCTCTTCAGTTAGATCAGATTTTGGAAAACCCATTAAAATGATAAAAAAGAAAGGGTGACTTGCACCCAAGTATAATAGTGGGCTGATCCATGAGCTTCGGACCCCATCGACAACCATCGCCCATCCAACATCACCTAGAGGCACATTTCTTGGGTTTAAAAGAAGTCAGAACCTCCTGCATGCATACCGGACCCCATGCAGTGCTAATAACTAGCCACAAGAACGGCTGCACTCTCTGTGGTCCAGTGTGTGCTTAACGCGCAGCGGCTTAAAAATGGTGGCTGCCATCAGTCCTTTGGTGAGACGGTCTTTCTCACAAACTAACCAGCCGCATGATAAAGGGCACTTGCATGACGCAGGAGGCCGACGCGCCCGTGTTGGACACTCATAGAGCTATGGACACTGAACATCTAACCAAACTGTAATGTAGCTTCTCAACTTGAGATGGGTCCTAGTGGTCGCGCTTCCTGGCACGCTATCGCTCCTCCACTTCTGTGATACTGGCATTTCCTGCATATTTACTCACTGAGCCACCCATACGCTCCTGCTCACTCCAGTCTACGGCTGCTTTGCTTCAAGCTCTTTCCCTCCTCCATATAACAAAGTGCTTGCACCGGTCTATGACATGAATCCACTTTTGATGTGCCAGACGGTGTGCAGGCTAAATCTCCATTAGACGGTTACAGCGCAGCTCTTTGAGGTGGCCGTACTTGCATCTCTACACAGCTTGGATTCTCCTGAGAGACACTGTGGTGCTTTGCTTTGACACAGCTTCCTGCCTCAGCCTTGTTATTGCCCGCCTTTGCACATCACCTCTAGTCTTTACCTCAGCATGTCCACAGTGCTCTTTGTACTCGTTGTGCTCATTATACTGAGGTGAGGACTAGTTACAAGGTAGCCTGTCAGTGGCCAGGCTTTTTTTGGGCCTTCTGAGTTTCCTTGGGAGAGAATTACTCTCTGCGTGTTCATCCCACCCATTACTCACTCTCATCGGGCACCCACATCATCAGTGAGCAAAAAATGCATATGTCTGGCTGACTTGTACCGTCTTACCCTTCTTGATGCTTTGGGTGCTTTAGTGTTTCCCATCCATAATCTTACCTCATGCACTCTCAGCAGAGTTAAGCTATCTGGATTTGAACATTCAGGTCCACCATGATGTCTGCCCAACGGGGTAGAGAGGCACAAGACACTAAGGAGCCTAAGGACTCGAAAGCCACCATGAAGTGTCCCGAAACTGACCCATCTCTACCAGACTCGCAAATTAAACCTAAACTGGACATGTCCTCAATCATTGACACTATCATGCAACTGCTGAGCCTGTTACATAACCTTGTCCAAGATACCAAAGCTAATACAGATGCTATGCACAAGGACCTACAGGCAATATTCACCGAATTCAAAGGGCTTGCCAACAGACTCACGGAGGCAAAATCCAGGGTTAGAGCCTTAGAAGACACCATCATTTAAACATGGAAAGGAGTGAACTTGTCATCGCAAAAGCTGCTTACCATGGCAAGGGAACTCGCAGAACTTGAGGATCTCAACCCCAGGGGAAACCTTCACATCTTGGGCATACCAGAAAATGTGGACTCTAATGCAAACTCATGTGCTGAACTCCTGGAATCCTGGATTCCTCGCTTGCTGGGACTTTCTTTTGATAAAGACTTTGAAATATAGAGAGCGCACATGATACCCTTCATATCACTTCATCACCTGGTCATCACGTCCAAGAACGCTGATATTCTAGCCCTTACACTACCATCACACAGAACTAATCCTTGCTCAAGTGCGGAAACTCCAACATATTCAGTGGAACAGGCCAAAATAACCATTGTTTAAGATAACTCTAAGGACACAGTGGTCACAAAGAAAGGCTCTGGCCCTCCGACTATCAACATGAGATAGATCTACCCCTTTCTCCTTTGTAGGTCCATCCAGAGTCCATATCCTGTTTAAGGGACAGCCGATGATTTTCACCATTTCCTCGGATCTTCAAGACTTCATAGACATTCCATCTCAAGCAAAAAATGATAACCTGAGGTTGGTGCCAAAGGGAAGTTCAGATTTAATATTTGTTCTTGGTCTGGTGTTTGACCATATCGTTTTCAGGTTAGATATGCCCATTGATCGCTGTCATGTTATTTTCTCCAGGTGGCATGCTGGTTTGTTTCCCTCAGATAATGCTTCCCAGCTCTATTAACTCATATTTACGTTTGTAAAATAGGCTTCTAACAATAATAAGTCATCGACCTCCAGGCAGCCTATCCCTTCATGTAGGGGACCATTGCCTCTTATGCCACCCACAATACTTCGAAGTACTTGTGCCTCCATTATACAGGTCGGGTTTTGTCAATCCCTGATTACACAAGATGGACTGGGGCTACACGGTCTCTAGGTTGTGCCAGCCATGGACTTCCTCTCCCCAAATGGGCCAAAGTTATTACCAACACAAAAAATGAATTTCAGACGGAAACACAAACCTAGCTATAACTACCCAGTGATATATATATATATATATATATATATATATATATATATATATATATATATATATATATATATATATATACACACACACACACACACACACACACACACAACCACACACAAACACAGGGTTTCCATTGAAAAAGCAACTTTGAATTGTTTATAACTTGCAAGAGACTTGGCAATCTACTTACTCATTCAGCGTCATCTTGTCCTCTTTTGATACACTAATAAATTTAATGTAAGGAACCCCCCACGAATGCCAGTACTTTATTTCTAAGGAAGAAATACAGGAGTATAAATCATGCAGCTTTGTCCGTACCCACGAATACCTCGACCAACTACGATCTGGGCCCTAAAAAATTCAGCCACTTCAGGTGTCCATTTTCATCCACAGATATCTGCCATAAACGATGTCATTGAACATGTCATGATTGATGTAATATGTGAGATCAGAAGCAGTGCATGGTGGGGAACAAGTTATAGGTCGCTCACTGATCTTTTACTGGCAAAGTTCTGTGGTTTTTAAGGTTTAAAGTATTACATTATGTGACTTACATTTTCATCTAACTATAAAGTTTCTTTAACCATTATTTTTTTCTGTGAATTTCTTGGGTTTTTGTCTTACTGTAAGTTAAGGTTTCTTTTCCTGTATCTAACTGTAATGTTACTTTAACCTTTGGTTTTTCCAGTGAAGTTCAGAGGTTTTTTTTAAAGCGTAAAGCATGATCTTATTACAATAGTAACTATAGCAGCACTTTAACCCTTGTATTTTTTCAGTGACTTGCTCCTTTTTTTTAACATACATACTGATTATCAAAGTTGAACTTAATTATCAATGTTGCCCTTTGCTATTGTAGTGAGTTCACAGTATAATGCTTAAATATTACAACTTAATGTGTTTTATTGATTTTTTTTTGCAGGATTTTTGTGTGGGTTTTATTCCAGTTCTCGATTCCGTGGGAGTTTGTGGGGGAGGGGGTCCTCTAAATTTTAAACAGATGTGTTTAGTATGAAAGAGGGATTTTCATTTAAGTTTGGACACAGAGCTTTTCTAATTGGGTCACTTTATGAAGATCAGTTGAGTCTTTTTGTTAATTTGCTTCGATGTTTTGATGTCGCAGTTCCACTGTACCAGAAACCGATACCACAGTACATACGACATGCACACTAAAAGACATGTGACTGGTCGAACTCACTGACTTGCACCCTTTACAATAAGTTTCCACCCTTTCAACCACATTTAGGATTAGCACTTTGATGTAATAGCATATTGTGCTTGGCCTTTGACATGTTGTTTGCCATTTTTTTTAAGGGGCGGGGGTTTCAACCATGAATGAAGAGGGAGAGAAACATCTATATTAGGGTAGCAGCCAGAGACTTCATAAACCATAAAGGAGTACTTGGTGCGACAATTGGTTTCTATACTTCCATGGGGAGAAGAATGTCTCCTCTGAATATGCAATCTGGCCAATCAGCAAAAAGTAGTTTTCAGGAGGAACTTCAAAAAGGTATTGCACTGTACTTCTGGGACATGGAAGCACATGTTGTCATTACAACCCACACAGCCTAGCAGTACTGAGCAGCAATGAGATGCAGAGGAGGCATATACTTCTACATCAGGGCCCTCCATTGGATCAGGGGATACAGCACCAACTGAAGTGCTGCTGGGCAGTAAATATAAATCCTGCATATAGGAGAAGATCACTTATTGCAAAGGGTGCAGCAAGGTTGCTTCTGCTGGAGAGCAAAGTAGATCAGTGAGAGGCAAGCTGATGTCAGACACCGGTCTTCCCAGAACAAATAGTTTTTTTCTTCTTTCTCTCTTTTCACGTTCATATCCCACTTTTTGTTTTTAAAGTTGAAACCCCCTACAAAATAGTTTTGAAAAAAAACAAATATATTACAAATGTACAAAAAAAAGGATCTGTTTAGATCCACCGTTTCTGGATTAAAAATAGAAAAATGTAATGGTGTTTGTCATGTGTGTCTCTTTATGCTACTGTATCATAAAAGTCTGCTATAGCAGTCTATTTCTAATGATACAATGTAAGTCTACTTTTATAATTGTAATTTGAATGCAACCACTTATAGCAATACATTTCTCTCAGATTTACAAAGCTTTTGCTTCAGTTTTGTTGGAAATATTGAGTTGCACTAAAATCCTGCACCTCCTTTAGATTGGGGAAATGAGGAGAACATTTTTATTTATGTTCATTTTTAGTTTTTTGGATTTGTGCTACAGGTTACAGTACACATACACCGAGGAAATAGACTTAAAGGAAGGAGTTTGTGCAGAAAGGGACCCCTTCTTGCAGAAAAACAGTTCTGACCACAACACAGATACCTAGCACTATTGCGCAAGGATGTCTGCATTGGCGCCAGGCTGTACAAAGTGTGTCATTGCATTCAAAGCCAGCACAACTCTGACATTTTTTTGATGATAGAGCACAATTCTGTGCAGGGTGAAGGCTGCACATAGTAGGGTCTTTGTCAACTAATGGGGCTTGGGTGCCTGGAGAGAATGGGCTCTCTGTGAAGAACTGTTCACAGGGATTAGGTTGTTTGTAGAGAAGATTTGGAAACCTACTGTGGCTTGGGTTTCTGGAAGAAGTGGGCTCTCCATGAAGACTTCTGTACTGGGTGAATGATGTGTGCAGTAGATACTTTACCATATAATGTGGAATGGGTTTCTGGAGGGAGTGGGCTCTTCATTAAGGGCCAGATGTATGTAGCCAAATACCGGTCGGTAACGGCCGATTTCGGCCGTTACCGACCGGTATTTGGCTTTTGAGATGTAGGTGGGTCCGAATTTACAGAATCGGTATATTTACTGAATCGGTAAATTTACCACTTCGGTATTTTACCAAATCGGTAAATATACTGATTCTGTAAATCCAAATGTAGGTGGCACAATTTGTAGTGCCACAGGCCCTTACGATTTCTTATTTTACCACACCATCCTATTGGGTGGTAAAATACCGAATTCCAGTGTACATGCACATCTGTGCATGTACACCTATGCCATGTGACACACAGACATGCCCTTAGGGCATGTATGTGTGCCACATGGCACACAAGCCTGCATTTGGGGTGCTACAGGGTGTCAAAGTGACACCCCGTTCCCCCTGCCAGGATTCGGTATTTACCGATTCTGTAAATACGAATCTGTATTTCACATTGATTCCTATGGGCTTCAAGGCCCATAGGAATCAATGGGAAATACGGATTCGGTATTTACAGAATCGGTAAATACCGACTCTTACAGAATCGGTAATTTTTTTCCTACGTCTGCCTCCTTCCAATTTACCGACTCTTAAATACCGATTCGGTATGAGTTGGTATTTAAGAGTCGGTAAATCGGAATTACCTACATCTGGCCAAAGTGTGGGCTGTGCATTGTAGGGGAGTGGCCACCCATAGCTCATTAAATGTGCATGAGAGGTTGACTACCTGCCAAGGGTTTCATGCAAGGTGAAGGGTGTGCCTAGTAGAGACTTGGGCATCTAATTGGGCTTGAGTGTCTGGTGGGAGTGGGCTCTCCATGAAGACTTCCGTACAAGACGAAGGGTGTGCGGTTTAGGAGCTTGGCTACCTAGGCCTCATTGATTGTGCATAAGATGTCACCTATCCACAAAGGGTCCCAAGACCACCTCTCCTTCAGGAAGAAGCTGAAGACCTGGCTGTTCGAGCAGTAGCGGCACCCCCCCCCACCCCCAGCGCCTTGAGACCCTACGGGTATGTAGTGCGCTCTATAAATGTCTTTGATTGATTGATAATGTGCGTAGTAGAGACTTCACCAGCTAATGGGGCTTGGGTGCCTGGAGGAAGTGGACTCTCCATGGAGACTTTCATACTAGGTGAAGGGCGTGTCTAGTAAGGACTTAGCCACCTGATATGACCTTGGTGTCTGGGTAGAGTGGGCTCTCCATGAAGACTTACATACAAGGTGAAGGCAGTGCATTGTAGGGACTTGGCCACCCATATCGCTTTGATTGTGCATGAGAGGTCGGCTACATGCACAGGGTCTTATACAGGGTGAAAGGTGTGTGTAGTAAAGACATGGCCATCTAATGGGGGGCTTGGGTGCCTGGTGGGTGTGGGATTTCGTGAAGATTTCTATACAAGGCAAAGGGTGCAGGGCCGGACTGGCCACCGGGCAGTTTGGAATGCTGCTGAGCTGGGGGTATATTTTGTTGATGGGGACCTGCGTGTACTAAACGAAATTCAGGTCTCCATGAACGAAATCAGCCCCCACTACAGTAAAATCAGCCAGCAGCTCGGCAGCATTCCAAACTGCCCGGTAGTCAGTCCGGCCCTGAAAGGGTGTGTGTAGTAGAGGCTTAGGCACCTAATGTGACTTGGGTGTCTGGTGGGTCAGGCTTACCATGAAGACTTCTGTACAAGGCATAGAATGTGCATGGTAGGGGTTTCACCATCTAATGGGTCTTGCGTTTTTTAAACTTTTTTCCTGGGGCCTCGCTGGCACCACTGGGAGTACCCAGGACTGTCGTGCTGATTTTTCTTTTAAAATGTAAGCCCTGGGGGATTTCCTCTAGAACCCTTCATAATTCTAAGAGTTTCAGGTTACATCATACATGCCCGCTTATATTCGAATTTATTTTTAGCTGAATGATATGGGGACCGAGTCCTTGTGTCCTATAGAGACGGTTGTAACATCTCTATTTGTGTTGTGGCCAGCAAATCAAATCATCGGTCCCATGGGACCAAGAGCAAGACCCGTCCCATGGAACAATGACTGGAAAACAGTCCTCCGAAAGAATCAGATCACTATTTCTTGAATTTACGGCACCACAGGAGTCCAGCGGGACCAACTATCAATATATCACAAACTTTTGAACCTTAATTTCTCAAAAACTGCTGAATAGATTCACACCAAATCTCAAAAAGCACACCTTCTGAGTAAAGGTTCAGCTTTCTGCAAGATTTGGGGTAATTCTATTCAGCTGTTTTTATCTAAAAATAGTCTAAAATTCCGATTAGTAATTGCATGGAAAAAACACGTTATGTGACCCACTAGATATATCATCTCAAAACATTTTTAAAAGAAGCTGAGGTGAATGAATCCCAGTAACCATTGTGTATTTATGGTTAGGTCTGAGTTTCCATAGGAAAAGCAGTTTTGATTTTGCTAATAACTTTAGTGCTATTCCACAAATGTTCACAAAACTTTCCAACAATAATTCATCCACCTCAGCTCCTTCCTAGAACCTTTCAGGTGATCCATCAATCAGAAGCCAAGGAAAAATGTGGGGTCCCAAAACATGATTTTCTACACAATATTCCATAGGAATTTTGGGGAGCGATACACAAAAAAAACTGCTGAATAGAATTACACCAAAAATGGCAGAAAGCTATGGCCCAGATTTACAAAGAATTTACATGGGGGATTTGTTACTTTTTTAACACAGACCCAATGTAAAGTCTAGGTTGGTATTTACAAATCAGTACAAGTCACGATTTGGGTTAGTTTGTAACCAAAAATAACGTAAGGCAGCATTTCCTATTTATGAGCAATTAAGCGTCATAATAAAGTGCTGTCTAAACGGTAGGTCCCACTGAGGTGTGAGGGGTAATCCCTTTGTACAATGAAATCAAAACATAGAGCAATTTAATTGGCCACAAGGGCTTTTTTCAAGACAGCCATGATGCCAAGTAATCTGATTGGCCGGGTGCAACTTCAACATTGATGTTGAGGTTGTCATGTTAGGACTCTGAATTTATCTGAATTTAATGCAAAAATAAATAAAAATAGGATAAAATGGGGCAAAGTAGGGGCACTCTAACTCTCTGGCCCTTGAGGGGGGTGAGTATCCCAGAAGGAATCCCTGGGTCTAAAACAAAAAAAAAGAATTGTGTCTTGGGTCCTGTAGTACTCTTATGGGACCCACTGAGGCCTCTCAGTTTCTAGAAATTTTTTTAACGTAAAGTAACATTTTATTACAACACGGAACACCAACCCCCTCTACCATGCAAAAGGCAGTGCGCATCGTGAGGTTGGTTGCAGGTACTTCCAACCGCCTCATAGACACCCAACCCCTTCTCTAGCACAGCTCTTGGTTGTGAGTGGCATAGGTTAGTCACAGAGCCAACAGCCTGTATGCAGCCAACCCACCCCAGACACTCAATCCCATGCTTTTTAAAAATGCTATTTTAGTCCGCAAGACTCTGGCAGGTGCCGGCGAAGCCCACTGCGCCACCCAGGGACTCGCATGAGAGCAGATGAGCCTCTCTGACTCCCACGAGAGTCACGTGGGATTTTGGATCCCCCAACAATTTTTTTCATTTGGACAATGAGGGAATCCCTTTTCGACTAAACTCACAAGGTCCAAAAGGTCAGAGTATCCCTACCCTGTCACCTTATATCATATTATTTCAGGTTTCAGGACACAGGAATCAAGAGTTTGTGTCCTGAAATGGCAGTTGCAAAATGTTTTTAATTTTACGGCCAACCAATCAGAGCGTGAGCTCCCGCAGGACTCACAGGATTGGGACAGCCCACGGGAAAAGAGGCCATCTTGCCCAAACAGATTTCTCTATTATTTGAAATTGTGTGAATAGGCAACTCTTGCAAGAGTTTGCCAAACCCAATCATCAAGATACACAAATATTTTCAACCTTAATTTCTCGAAAAATACTTATCAGATTTTCTCTGTCATAAAAACATGCTTTCTGAATTAAGTTCAAGCCTTGTGCCAATTATGGTATAATTTTGTTCAGCCTTGTGAGCTGAAACGCTGTTCAAAAATACTTATGAAAATTGCATGGCAAAATTGCATTTTGGGTTTCTCTTTTTCTTGGCCCTTGCTTGACAGCTCACCTCAAAACGTTCAAGCTGAGGTGGGTGAACTTTTTGGGGGAAGTTTTGTGATGACTCAAGCTTCACCAACGTTATTAGCAAACCAAAAACCATCTTCCTGCGGTAACTAGGTCCTAACTATAGTGGCCACCGCGACTTTGCAATATGTAGTGATTCTAAAGTTACTGTGCTCTTTATATACCAAATGTAGCTTTGACAATGTAAAATCTACATACTACAAGGAAATTAACAGCCGTGGTGGATATGAAAGCACTGAGGTTCTACGGGGCATAATTATCAATGTAGCTATTATTTTGTTGAATATACAAGATGGGGTAAAGAGAAAATGTTGACAATAAAAATACAAATGGGTGCTGGGTATTTACCAACGTAAAACATACAGCTCCCAAAAAAACAAGCATTAGCAAAGACAATAGATCCTTCTCATGTTTAGTCCTGACTAAAATATTTACAAAACCTATTGCTGGTATGAAAAGACAAAACAAAAATAATAGTGCATCTATGAGATAAAGCAGAATGATATACTAAAATCCAATCATATTAGGTGAGATAATATTTATTCCTCTGCGTGGAGCCAATACCCATGCTATATATATTTTTAAGAATTGGTAACAGTTGGTTACCATACAGCTGTGCTATCAAGTCAGACCTAAAAAGGATCTTGACAATCCCTTCAAAGAAACCAATATATTTATTTCCATTGCATTCCACTGGAATTAGAGTTCTGTGCTCCCAGCCCCAAAAGTAACAAAATAACTTTTTTTTGTAATGTGGCAAGATTTTGAAGGTGCATCTGCCTTAACACGCTCACTGGAAGAAATGTTAGCTATGCACGTCTACCTTGGTTTCACTACAACCACCTTGGGTATTGGACAATTTTGATGTCCCTTTCACGTGTGTTCCTGTGCGCTGGGGCTGCCCTAGTGGCAAACAATATTATTTTGAATCCAAAAAAATCTTGGTAGGAAGACTTGACAGGCGGTCAAATGTGTATGGATTCTGTCAAATGTGTAGTGTTGTATGTATTTTTGTGTATTGTATGTGCTGTATATTTTTCATGGGTGGTGAGCAGTGAGTTGTGTTATGTTTATTGTGTGTGATGCATGGTGTTGTGCATTATGTATGTTGTGGATGGTATGTGGTGGGTTGTGTTGAATGTGTTGTCGGTTTTGTGTATGTGTTGTAATTTGTACTGTATGTGTATTTTGTTTATTGTGATATTTGTGCACCTTGTGTGTGTAGTGCATAGTGTGTGAGGTCTGGGTTATGTTCTATGTATACTATTGCATTGTATGTGTGTTTTGAGTGGGCTGTGTATTGTCTGTCGTGCTGTGGATTGTTTATGTCATATTTTATTTGTGCTTCGTCGTATTCTGTTCTATCAATGCATTTCTATAGCGAACTTTTACCACTTGTCTGGTTCTCTAGTACTTTCATAGTTTGAGCAGGCGTTCTAGTTCTGGTATACATACTGGCCCGAATAAAGGTGGTCTGGTGTCATGGTGAAGATCGATCTGTCCAATTTATAGTTTAGTAAAGCGAATGATCTCCTTTACATTCGCCAAGGGTGACAAGACTGAACACGGTAGACAATGTAGTAAGCCCTGATCTTTCCATTCTTTGTGCACTGTTCATTCCTAATTGGTGCACACCATGCTTTAGCAAAAATAAGTTATTGTTAGCTCACCTTGTGGAACAAACAGGTTAGCAATGATCATCAGCCCTGCTAGGGTGAGAGAAACTGTCTCTGTGCAACGACGGCCAACCATGCTCATGGTTGCAGCCCCCACAAGTTTTGCAGGGATGTCGATGGCACCAAAGCACGCCTGGACCAGGAAGATGCTGTAGCCGAACTTCTGCAGGTCCATTGCCAGACCGTAGTAGGCAAAGCTCATGGAGAACCTGTTGGAGGAAGAAGTAGATTACTGATTTATAGTTTCTGTTAATTCATCACATTGAAACTTTCTGCTAGGCCCTGCCAACATGGAACTGTGTAATAGACAGTAAAATGGACTTGTCCAATATCATGATGCATGAGTTAACTGGAGTGAGACTTGACTGCTGAGCCAAACCCTATGCTGTATATGCTGTGCGGGACGATTTCTCATCTAAATGTAATCCTGCTTGACTATACCAGGTAATGTACCCAACAATCCTGTCTCATATTAAAAGAAGGGAGGCCCAAGACATGTGGGCACCCAGTAATTTAAGCAGCAGGTGCAACAATCAGACAATGATGGATTAATCTCATGAACCCTCAAATAGCTATAAGAAAGAAATTATTTTCTTTAGTACTGAATTTGTCTGCAATTTCTCCTTAAGGGCAACTTTATATATCCACTACATAAGAAGTGCCTACCCTGCCTTTAGTGTTTTGACACATAAATTCTGACCTTTACTTATAATCTTGGTATCTTCTCCTAACACAAACTTTGCAAACTGTTTAGATCTGCACTGAGTTTCCTTTTTATATATCAGTCTTACAATCTTATGAATGTTCCTAACAACTAGAAGATCTGAGCAGCGTAAAACATTACCTAACTGTAAATAAAGAATGTTGGTAATTGTAGGTACACAACATCTCAGGGGTACCCTTAAACCCTTTATCTTTATTTTATAAATGTTTCTCATTGAATAATTCATTACATTCCAGTTAATGTTGATTTTGCTATGCTCCTTACCACCAAATTAATTATGACACTTACATTAATGAATGTAGTGGTCAGTGCTGTCGAGGTCAGTTATAGAGCTACGGCAATGTAATAGAGTTGATGTGGTCAAAGGATAAGACTGTCATTCCTACAATGTGCAGATGGTTTAATGCCTCCAGATTAAAGGATGGGACCTTAATGGTATATGAAAATACCCTGCTCAAAAACTGTTACACCACCATCCACGGTTAACTGGTATCCACTTTATCACCCATCTGAAAGATTGAGTATCTCAATATTTGATGGTGGGGGACTTCTGCATTCAAATAAGCATTGGTAACTTGAAAAAGAAACAATAATTTTCATCAAACTGGTTCACCCCCAAGAGACAGGGGCATGTTTATCCAACTGGCAGTAGCTTCCACCTTATTATTAAGTAGCCTAAAGATCAAGTCACAGATAACTTGTTTCTTTGTAGTCATCTTAATACCCACATATCATCTTGGACCAGTCAGACAGAAACTCAAACTGCATAAGTAAATCTTTGGAGGTGAGCAACAACTGGGCCATAAGAGGTTCAGGGCACGTTTTGTAATCAAGGGTGGAGGAGTTGGGTAGTTGTTCATGAGGAGTCACTCTAGTGATGGGCACTTCACTGGTTGGTTGAGTGGTCGGAAACTCTGATGGTGTTGCAGTAACAAAAGGTTGCAGCACTGAGCGGTGTGGCAGGAAATGGGCATGGTAGTTGGAAGGAGGGGATGAAGCTCGTTGTTATGGATTAGAGGAGCTGTTAAGCAGTGATTAGTTCTGTATTTTAGAGACTTCAGAATATCTTTTCAAAGGACAGCTGATTTCTTTTATTGGTTTGGATCATGATAGTTCTAGTACTGTAAATGCTAACTTGTAAGTTTTCCGAGATCCCTAGGTATAGCAGTATTGCATCTGACCAGTTTAGACAGTTTACTTCCAGAAGGTTTAGAGTGGAATGCATCTAGCCATTATTCCAGGGTAGTTAGAAGAAAATGAGGATAGTCTTGGCCTATTTTACTTTCATACTTGTGTAGCCATCAGCTATTAGAGTTTCTCTGTTGGCTCTCATTGCATTGTTTTTGTCTTTTCCTTGAGTTTTTATTCTGAGGATACAAGCTTTCAGAACATGAGCCCTGCAGTCAGGGTTATGATCTTGTATGATCTCATTGAGCATTCTTGATCATTTCCACGGTTAGCTCAACGTCATGGTTCGAAGGATGAAGGGCTGGCTCGGTGGACGGAGAACATCTGGTGGTGATCGCGATCACACTCTTCTGATTGAAATTGGAGATTTAGGGTCCGGTTTGTGGACAGGAAAGGGAGACTCTCTTACTCTTGAGATGGGGTCCCTTTATTCTTGTGGTTGATACATGTGGCCAGGAGTTGTTCTATTTTAGCCTACTCTCTCTTAAAATTGTTCTCACTCTGTGGTACAGGGGAAAATAGCTTTCCCAATTTTTCTCTCAAGCTATCGCTGACAACTGTTTTGTTATTTACAGCCCCTACAAACAGCAGAAGTGCAATATGAAGCACCAGACAACAAGCAAGTATTGGTATTGTTTCCTGCTTAAACAGCAATCTAATCGAATACAAAATACAATTTCAGATCAATACCCAATGCTTTGACTTTAAAATGCACTCAATCAATCAATCAATCAAAGCATTTATATAGCGCACTACTCACCCGGAGGGTCTCAAGGCGCTAAGGGAGGGGGGGTCCGCTACTGCTCGAACAGCCAGGTCTTGAGCTGCTTCCTGAAGGCAAGGTGGTCCTGGGTCAGGCGGAGGTGGGTCGGGAGGGAGTTCCAAGTCTTGGCGGCCAGGTAGGAGAAGGACCTTCCTCCTGTGGTGGCTCTTCGGATGCGGGGGACGGAGGCGAGGGCGTGGCCGGTCGATCGGATCTGGCGTGTGGGAGCGTAGAAGTTCAGGCGGCTGTTGAGGTATTCTGGGCCTTGGTTGTGTAGGGCTTTGTGTGCGTGGGTGAGGAGACGGAAGGTGGTTCTCTTGTTGACCGGGAGCCAGTGCAGATCTCTTAGGTGTCCGGAGATGTGGCTGCGACGGGGGATGTCTAGGATGAGTCGTGCTGAGGCGTTCTGAATCCGCTGGAGTCTCTTCTGGAGTTTGGCGGTGGTTCCGGCGTAGAGGGAGTTGCCGTAGTCCAGACGGCTGGTGACGAGGGCCTGGGTGACCGTCTTCCTGGTCTCAGTGGGGATCCACCGGAAGATCTTACGTAGCATGCGCAGGATGTTGAAGCACGACGAGGAGACGGCGTTGACTTGTCTGGTCATGGAGAGGGAGGAGTCCAGGATGAAACCCAGGTTGTGTGCTTGGTCTGTTGGTTTGGGTGCGCTGCCCAGGGCGGGGGGCCACCAGGAGTCGTCCCAGGCGGAGGGTGAAGATCCCAGGATGAGGACTTCTGTCTTGTCCGAGTTCAGTTTCAGGCGGCTGTTCATCATCCACTTGGCTACGTCTGTCATCCCTTCGTGTAGGTTGGCTCTGGCGGTGGCGGGGTCGTTGGTGAGGGAGAGGATCAGCTGGGTGTCGTCGGTGTAGGAGATGATGTTGAGGTTGTGTTGGCGTGCGATGGCTGCGAGGGGGCTCATGTAGACGTTGAAGAGGGTTGGGCTGAGCGAGGAGCCTTGAGGAACGCCGCAGATGACTTCGGTGGCTTCTGATCTGAACGGGGGGAGGCGGACTCTCTGTGTCCTTCCGGCGAGGAACGAGATGACCAATTCCAGTACCTTCTCCTGGATTCCGACGTTGCTGAGGCGCTGCACTAGGGTACGGTGGCAGACAGTGTCGAAGGCCGCGGAGAGGTCTAGGAGGATGAGGGCCGCTGTTTCTCCGTTGTCGAGCAGGGCTGGGATGTCATCAGTGGCTGCGATCAGGGCGGTCTCGGTGCTGTGGTTGGCCCGGAAGCCACACTGCGAGAGGTTGAGGGATCCGTTTGTCTCGAGGAAGGCGGTCAGCTGCTTGTTGACGGTTTTCTCGATGACTTTTGCAGGAAACGGGAGCAGCAAGATGGGGCGGTAGTTCTTGAGGTCGGTGGGGTCAGCTGATGGCTTCTTTAGTAGCGCGCTGAGTTCGGCGTGCTTCCAGCTCTCCGGGAAGGTAGCGGTGTCGAAGGAGGTGTTGATGATGTCCCGTAGGTGGGGTGCGATGACAGCGTCGGCCTTGTTGAAGACGTGGTGAGGGCAGGGGTCGGTCAGAGATCCGGAGTGGATGGAGTTCATCGTGCGGATGGTGTCTTCGGTGCTTATCGGGGTCCAGGCACGGAAGGTGGTGGTGGGGGGCTGTGGTTCATTCGTGGCGTGCGTCGGTTGAGTGCTGAAGCTGTTGTGTATGTCTGTGATCTTGTTGTGGAAGTAGGAGGCGAGGGAGTTGCAGAGGTCTTGTGAAGGGGTGATGTTGTTTCCGGGGTTGGAGTTGGAGAGCTCTTTAACGATGTTGAAGAGTTCCTTGCTGTTGTGTGCGTTGTTGTCCAGTCGTTCCTTGAATGCAGTTTTCTTGGTGGCGTGGATCAGTTAATGGTGTTTTCGGGTGGTGAGCTTGAGGGCAGTCATGTTGTTCGGTGTTGGGTCTCTGCGCCAGGCTTTCTCGAGGGCTCAGCAGTTCTTCTTGGAGCTTTTGAGTTTGTCGGTGAACCATGGGGCTTTCTTGCTGCCGGGTCTGCTAGGCGGGGTCTTCAGAGGGGCGAGGTCGTCTGCGCAGTTGCTGATCCAATTTGCGAGGTTGGTGGCCGCCTGGCTTGGGTTCGTTGCGCTGGTGGGAGGGTTCATGCTCAGGGAAGTCGCAAGCTGGTCGCCTGTGATCTTGTTCCAGCTTCTGCATGCAACCTGTTGCTGGTGGTGGTGGATCGTGGTCCTTCTAAAGCTGAAGTGGACGCAGCTGTGGTCCGTCCAGTGGAGTCCAGTGGCGTGGCTGAAGGTGATGTCCTTGCTGGATGAGAACACTGGGTCGAGTGTGTGTCTGGCGTAGTGGGTGGGGTGGTCACCAGCTGCTTGAGACCAAGGTTGGCGAGGTTGTCCAGTAGGGTGGTGGTGTTGCGGTTGTTGTCGTTCTCCAGGTGGAAGTTGAGGTCCCAGAGGAGGATGTAGTCAGCGGAGAGGAGGGCGTGCGGGCTGATGAAGTCGGCGATGTCTACGCTGAATTGTGTGCATGGTCCCGGGGGTCTGTAGATGAGGGTGCCTCTGAGGGTGGTCTTGGGGTTGATGTGGATCTGGAAGTGCAGGTGTTCGGCGGGTGTGAGGGTGTCGTCGGTGTTGGTCGTGATGCGGATGGTGTTCCTGTGGATGATGGCGATGCCTCCTCCTGTCTGGTTGACGCGGTCCCTCCGGATGATCTTGTAGCCGTCCGGGATGGCGATGGCGATGTCGGGCGCTGAGGAGGCGTTCATCCAGGTTTCCGTGAGGAAGGCGACGTCTGGGGCTGTGGTGTCGAGCAGGTTCCAGAGCTCGATGGCGTGTCTGTGGATGGAGTGGGTGTTGAGCAGGATGCATTTGAGGTGGTTGCTGCTGGTGCTCGGCTTGGTCGGTGCCGGTGTAGTGCAGGTCCGGATGCAGGAGAACTTGCAGGAGTGGCAGCAGAAGGGTCCGGTGGTGCGTCTCGGGGTGGCTCGATAGCAGGCCGGGATTCGACCGGTGTTGAGTGCGTAGAGTTCCGTGGCGTCATAGGTCCGGCGGGTGGGCTGGTGTCTGCGGGAGCCAGGGGTCCTGGCACTGGGATCGGTCCAGGCGCGGACGGGCGCAGACGGGCTTACCTTTGGCGCACCTTTGGCGCTCAATCGGTGCTCCCGCTGCGCGCGTCCGTTGCGCGGGCGCTCAGGGGACGTCATAAGTAAGGAGCCAGGAGGGCGGGTCAGCTGGGTGGCGGGAGCGGGCGGCCAATGGGCAGGAGGGAGGCGGAGTCGGCGGAGGTCTGTGGCGGGAAGGGGGACTGAGGGCGGCTCAGCGGCGGCTGGGTCATCCGGTGGCAGGGAGCGGCACCCAAGGAAGGGGGAGGGCAGCAGAAGGGGGGAAAAACAGGAGGCAGCAGAGGAAAAAATAGGCTAACACAAGCAAAAGGCTAACACAAGGGGGAAACAAAACAAAAGCGGCAGCGAAGGTAACAATGAGGCAGCAGAGGAAAAAATAGGCTAACACGAGCAAAAGGCCAACACAAGGGGGAAACAAAACAAAAGCGGCACCGAAGGTAACAATGAGGCAGCAGAGTGGGGAAGTAACAGGAGGCAGCAGCGAGGCAGCAGAGCAGCTTAGCAGGGCAGCTCAGGCAGTCAGCAGGCAGGAGCAGCGGAACCTGCTGGAAGCTGCAGGTTTTCTGCTTTAAATCTGTAGAGAGTATACTACCAAATGTGAACAGAAAAGAGACCCAAAGGAAGAGAGTGTGCAGCTACTGCTGTATTTCTATGGCATGACCAAGTGACGTGCTCCAGGGCCTAGTAGCATAGCAAGCATGCTGTAGGCCATTTTTATTTATTTCTTTTTTGCAATTTTATATAGCGCAAACATTACCCGATATTGTCAGAGCGCTTTACAAAATAACCGGTTGCGTTAAATAAAGACTTTGGATTACATGAGTTACATAAAAGATATAAACAGGAAAAATTGCAAATGTACAAGTTGTAAAGTCAAGGAAGAGATACAAACAGATAAACTCTACAAGCACATAGGACTGGTAGTAAGTACAAAGGTCTACTACATATACTAGTGATTTGAGTTATATATACAAGTGCAGTGAAAGAAGGGAAAAATTGCCAATGTACAAGTTGTAAAGTCACTCAAGGAAGAGTTATAAACAGATAAACTCTAAAATCACATGAGGAATGGTAGTAATTTCAAAGGTCAACTATATATACTAGTGGTTAGAGATACAAATAAATACAAATTGCAAATTCCCTCAGGATTACATTTTAACAGCGATTAGGCTTGGACAATTATATATTACATATTTACAGAATACGAGCAAGAAAAATAGCCCATCCGCTCCCTGGATCGGTTGTAAATACAGCCATAATTGGAGTGCAGTAAACCTCTTAGACTTCTGGACCTGGGGTCACATGACCAAATGTAGGAACTGGGATAACTTCATTGCGATTCTTACCAAATTACAATTTGGAAATTGCAATTTTTCATGTTAGAAAACTTAAACGTCTTCAGTAAAAATTCCTAATGAGTCGCAAATTGACCTACTTCATAAATGTAAATGAGATAGCAAATTAATAATGCTAACTTTTTTTTAAAATGCAGCCCATTTTCCTTAAAGGAAAATGGGATGAATTTAAAAAGAAAAAAATTAAACTTTGAAGCTTCATTTTTTAAGAGTAGTCAGTAGTCTGTGGAACCACTGCCTGCTCTTAAAAATATATTGTTATACATTCTCAACTGGCTGCTAGGTGTCACTGTTGAGATCTACAGTGTGCCTCACCACAACTGGTAGTCATTGCTGAATTTGTAACAGAGTGTTAAATTGGTAGGTCAGAAAATGGTACCCCTTAGATGAGCCTAGCCACTTGTTCTTCATAGGCCCTAATCAGAGCAACACTCAAAGGCCGTCACATGAAGTACACCTCTTATGGAAACCTAGAGTAACACAACTAAACTCAGCAAATATGATTCAGAAAAGTGTAAACCGAACAAGAAATATTAATTCGTAAAAGAATTTCTGAGATCACAGTTCACCTACCAGAGCATGGCCAGGAGGCAGGAGATCCTGCGCACGGCTGGCGTGCGTATGAGGTCCACCAATGAATGCGACGATCTCATTGCCATTATCTCAGTATGCATGTGAGCTTTCACCATCTTGGCAGGAGAGAAAAGGAAAAGTTATCCTTCAGGTTATGTGCATATCCATTATGCGGGCACAGATCACTTTTATTGGACCGGGAATGTTCCCGTCATTTTTGCGGACATGAGCTTCTGCTCTAAGTGAGCTTGTATGAGATTATCTAAAAATATTTGCATTTTTATTATGGTCTCAGTAAATATAAGCATCATGTCTACACTGAAAACCCCTGAGCAAGTTACTAAGACTCAGAGAGTGGCCCTGTGGTCTGAAGAACCTCTCAAGTTGTGTCTTCCTCAGTGGCGTAAGAGTCCATGTGTCATGGGCTATATTGCAAGGAAGGAAATGGACACCCTGGCCACTCTTTAAACTGGGAACTAAAGCAAGAATCAGGGTTTCATTAGACACTCAGGCCTCTGGGGCCTGGGGCCACTGCACCTGCTGCACCAATGAAAGCTACATCCCTGGACTTCCTTTGGGAGGGTGACTACTGTCTGCATACTGGGCTTTAAGTAACAGTGGTGGTCGCATGAATTTCTAGTTGCAGGACAGCCATTCTTTACCTTGTCACTGCATGGCTGCATGGCCTATGGTTCTTTCTGTGTAAATTGTCTCTTCTGTCCTTTACATATGAGTCATTGGCTATATCTCCGTGAGTGCAAACGCAGCATGACTAGTATGTATACATGTGTCAGTGTGTTGCAGTAGTGTGCTACAAGTGAGTGTATCATTTTGTTCTATGTACACAGCTGAATCCATCTTTAGTTCTCTGGGTGGCCCTGGGCACAAGATGGAAGTGGTGGAGTCTGTCAGACTAGAATAATGTACTGATTGCATCCTTGAAGCTTCTTAAAAGCACTAGACTTTGGTCAGTACCTAATTTTTTTAAAACAATAAGTGTAATGTCTCTCGTCAGAAGGCCACTGCAACTTGCACCACACATTGCTCCTGCAATGCTGCCAATTATAGTAATAACAGAACTACTAACCATCCCACTCCTACAAGTGTGACATTTCAGACTATTTCAGGCCCCCAAAGCTATAATAATGGCTTGGGCGTCAGGTAATAGTAATTTTTAATGTATATTGAAATAATAATAACTGTTGTTGTGGTCATCTCCAAATTAGCCAGATAGTGCTACCTTGTGGTAGACTTTCACAAGTACTGGTGTTGACAATTAAGTGCTGATGACGAGCACCAGAAACCACCGGCTCAAATTAAGCACTGACTGGTGCAGGAATAAGGAGACAGTGGTCTCTTTAGCAAAGCAGCTGCACCCTGCTAGTGAGTCAGGGCCTTTCCTTTCAGACAGGAGCAGTGCAATTAAGCTAGCTGGGACGTGTTAATACTGGAGACAGATGTGTCCTTTGTAGTGCAGATCTGACCCTTTGTCCCCTGAAGAGGTGCTACCCACAATACTGAAATGGATGTATGTGTGAAGGCTGCTCTCTTCTTTGTTGCAGTGTTTTGGGTGATGCTTGGTGACAGCCTCTTAGCACCACCCGTATTTCATCTGACGAAGAAACAAAGTTTCTAGAGACTGAAGCCAATACAACAAATACTGCAATAGCCTAGAATTAGTTATAGTGCAGGGGTCTGAATTCAACACACTCTGGGCATATTCACAAGCCCCGATTTCCACAAGAATGTCACTTTATTTTGATGTTCCTTTGGCGATACGGGCTTCCCCTTATTTACAAGGCAGTGTTAAGCCATTTAACGTGGCACCCTTTCTCGCTATACTTAGTGTGAAAGGGTAGGGCAATGGGTGTTGTGGTGGGCGTTCTGCCTCAAAACCCATCAGATTTTAGCTCTGCCTCAAATTTACATGGGTGGCGTAAATATGAGGCAGTGCCAAAATTAAGACCAAAAAAACCTGGTCTTAACATGGCGCAAAAAGGTGAAATGATTTATTTCTCCTTGATTTTACTGTTTCTGTGTGTGCTGCATAGTGCAGCACGCATAGAAATGGCAAAATGCCATGCATGATTGTTTATGTGCAGGAAGGTGTCCCTTCCTGCACATAAACAATCATTTTATAAATGACTAGTTGTAACTTCTGTGTGTGCTGCAGTGAGGGGACAAATATATACCCCTCACTGTTCCAGGAGTTCTTATTAACAGTCTACGCCACATTCGCAGGGGAGATGGAGAAACAACTATGACCCTGGGATGGCTGGCCGACTGCCAGTTTCCCAGGGAGTAAGGGGACATCACCCCAGGAATCTGTAACTTGATGCTGAAGAAGCATTTAGAAAAGGGAAACCACTGATGTGGAGAGAGTTAGATTGGAGGTAGCCCTGGAAAAGAGTCTGCACAGAAGGGAACCCAGAAGAAACGGTTTACCTGATGGGACTGTCTGGATGCTGTGTGAAAGTGTATTCGAGGTGTCCCGATGGGAGGAAACTGCTCCTGGCAAGGGGGCAGAATTGCACTCAGTGAGGCTGTGGGCCACTCACTATGTGTCCCCAGCAGAGCAGTGCCACTTCTTGTGTACCATGTGTGGCTGTGCCACTCATCGCGTGCCAAGCAAGGCTCTGCCTCTTATTGTATGTAAAGAGTGGCTGAATCACTTATTGTGTGTCAAGTAAGGCTTTCTACTAGAGGGGAGGTGAGCCACTGAAATCTCGAGCCAGGTTTGAGCCTGAAGCCTTGCCCTCAGCTCAGGCTTCTATTGGAACCTCGAGCTCATACCTAGCCAGGCTTTTAAGTGTCCTCCTGCTTCTCTCTACCCAGAATGTGGCAAACTTCAGAACTAAGGAACCAGGTTTGAGTCTCTGTGACAGCTCAACATCTTGTGATTCTGGTCAAGTCACTTGATTTCCCCGTTCCTATGAAAAATAAATGTGACCTTCTGTAACATAACTAGTGCTAACCTAAAGCTTCTAATACCTTTCGGTCAAGTTTGCGCTATATAAAACTGCAGAAAAAAGCACAAAGGGGTCAAAAGAAAAGAGAGACTCCCATTCAGCGATGGATTTGTGCTAAGTGAAACCACAAACATGAATAAATTGCAGGTTCCCACAAAAATTGTGTGATCTTAGGCACATGGTTAATTTCACCAAAACTCCCTTTTCTTCATTAGCGCATTATAGCACTTTCAAATATGAGAGTTCAGAATACCAGCTGTACAAATCCTTTTTGTATTTGATTTACCAGAATATATTATAGCTGTATGTTGGAAGGTGGATTTTTATTGTGTGTTGTGTCTTACTTATTTCATGTATTGGTGTTTTTAAATGCTTCACGCACCAGTCTCCTAAGTTAAGCATGCCTGCTTGATGCCACCGTCCAAGGGTTGCGCAAGGGAATAATTTTATTGAGACCTAGTCTGGACCTTATATTTTGTTGGTGGCCTTGTAGCTAATGGTAGGTGCGTACTTGCCCCTACTAATAATCCACCTTCCAACATTTGGTGTTCAGAGGTGTTCAAAGGTGGGGTACGTACTTGTGTTTAAATTACACCATACAGTTAAGTAAGGTAGGCTCTTTAAAACATCCACTAAATTGACATAGAACAAAAGTTTTGTTTTTTGAATTTTTCAAATTTGGACTAAAACTGATTTGTAATCCATCTTTTTGATTTTTCTAGATTTGTTCTATTTCTGATTTGTAAAGTTTGTGTGACCCAAAACTAGGGAGTTCATGGAGCTACATCTGGCTAAACTGAACCCACTCTCAGTTGCTGAGCTTACTGTTCAGTGAAGGTCTAGGGGGCTGCATCATAGCAACCAGATCAGGAAGGCAGAGTTGATTAGGTCCCTTAAAGCCTGGCAACAGGCAGCTCCAGAGAGGCGGGGGGAGATAACCCCTCCAACCACCTCCAGCAGGTGGATGATGTCACCTCATCCATTTCTTCTAGCACCAGGTTCGTTTTTCCAGCTAACGGGGGGAGGATAAAGCTGTGTACAGTTTCACCTGGGAGGTTCACTTAAGTCAACTGATGAAAAAAAAAACAAGCACAGGCTCTCTGTGGTGCGGGTTATACTTACCTTAGGGCATGAGTTACAGTTACTTGAGATACTTATAACAGGTGAATGTGTGTGGGTTTTAGAGTTTAAAACTTACGCCAAACTATAACATTACTTTAACATTTGTTTTTTTCAGTGAAACACACACACAGACATACACATACATAAATATATCTATTTATTCATATTTATTGTAGGCATATATAGGGTGATTTATTTTAGAAAAGCTGTGTTTAATAAGTTATTATTAGATGTTCCTTTTGAGTCAGATATAAAAGTATCACGTTTTTCAAAACGCCGCAGTACTTCAAGTAGTTACTAGTTGTTGCTCTTGAAACAGAACAGTGCTAACTGCTTCAAGGCTTAACAGAGCTGTAATACATCAAGTCATTACTAGGTGTTCCTTTAGCCCCCAGGTGCAATTGCTTGAAACAGTATTCATAAACCACTGGCGTTGTGGCTTTAGCCTTGTAATTTGCATATACTCTGTTGCTACTCTAATGATTTGTGCTTGTTTTTCATAGGACAAACAAACATGTCAAAGCAGGTTTATGATGCTTAGTCAAGCAACACTGCTAATTTTAATAAATGTCTTAACTACTATGCGTTTATAGAGGCACCCTAATACAAATAGGTACTATAATACATTGGTATTTTTAAGTGTCTTTTTATTTGTTCTTAATAATCTGCTTTTTGCGTGTCACTAATCATGTGTACATGTATATTCCATTGTGTTTTAGTGAGACTGCATTGTCCTTGTTTCCTGCACTGTCTTTTTCTGTTACACATCAATGTTTGTGGAGTCAATCAATGAATAATCAATTAAATAATAGCTATTTTAAATATATGCATTTTAGCTGCTAGATGTTCTTCTTAAGTAAGATGCAATGGCCTGAAGTTTTTCCCAAAGCTGTAGTACTTCTAGTTTTACTAGTCATCCTCTAAAGCCAGATGCAATTGCTTGACATGCCATTCAAAAAGATTAGAGGCTATGACTCATCCTAGAAATGTGCACATACACTATGGCTACTTTAATGATTTGTACTTTTTCCTGTTGTCTAAATAAATATATCATAGCTGGTTTATGGTGAGGAGTTAACATTGCAAAGTTCAATAAGTGTCTTGATTTTATGAATATAGCTGATTACACCCTACCATACAAGTGTCTAAAACATTCCCTCTTGGCAGATCTGTTTTTTAACGTGAATGTGTACATGTTCAAGGTTAAAATGCAGTCAAAAATTCAATTCAATTCAAAAGACCTTTATTCGAATTTCATAAAATTCATAAAAGTACATACAATAAAAACAATCTCATCTCTAAGCTAATCTATTTACAGTAATCATGATACTTGAAATGTGTTACAGTTCTCATAGATCTAATTATTAGGGGGTTTCCATCATTTTGCGTACACAAGTTATCAGTCTCAAGAAAGTGCTAGTGCGGAAGGTTAATTCATCTGTTTCCAAGGAAATGCAGTCACTAAAAGTGAAGGTATCCAATGGCTGAAGAAGTTGTGATTGAGTATAGTTTGAGTGATATCTGAATAGACAAATAGCAAGAGAGAGTTGCTTGAAAGCTTCTATAACTGTATGTACGTTTGTTATGATATCTTTGGAAAACATGAGCCCGTAAAAAAACTGAAGCTTTTCTTTAAGCCAGACCTCAAAACTGACAACTTGTAGAATCTGTCTTCAGATCATGACTGCAGGATCTATTCAGTCACTAAATTAGGTAGACTCCTGCCATCTAGTTGTATTCTTTCCTACCAGCAACAATTCTGTTTTACTGGAATTAGGTTGCAGAAAGTTACAGCTCATCCATGATGTCACAGCAGTAAGGCAGGGTGTGAAAGTACCAATGGATATAGGTGCATTTTGATCCAGGCTGGGGATCAGTTGAGTATCACCCAGCAAAGCGGCAAAAAGATGTGATGAGTGCTAAGAGTGGTCGGATGTATATGTTGAACAAACTAGGTGATAATGATGACTGTGCACAAAACGTTCTGCATGTCCATTTAGAGGGAGTTAGCATCACTGTATACGGCAGATTCTCTTTGAAGGAGCTACTCTAGCTTAATACAGTATTATATATGTCATGACTGCCAAAGGTGATCAATCATGATGTTATGATCAACAGTATCAAAAGCTCAGGAAAGCTCCATGAAAATCAATGCAGCACTATTGCCCTTGTCAACTATTAGACACATTTCATCCAGTGTAAGAGCCATAGAGGGCTCCATTCTTCTACCAGACCCACACCCTAATTGCTATTCACCTAAACATTCCCCTTCTTCTAACCGTTTAGTCAGTTATTTACAGACAGCTGTTGCTGATATTTTGCCTAACATTGGTAACAAAGAAATAGATCTATGATTCTCCTTCTTAGAGCTGTCTAGACTGCACTACCTTAAATAGGTCTACCTATCCCTTTTTATACAACCTGAGGGAAGAATGCCGGTGCTTAAAGATAGATTTTCTAGCATAGCTACAGAAGGGGCTAGGATTGTTGCATAATTCTGTGGAAAGAAATGGGGATTTGACCATCTAGTGAACCAGCCTTAATTTCCAGCATGATTTCAGTTATCTCAACTTCTCCTATTACCAGAAAGAAAAACAAGTGTAATGCCAGCTTCAATCTCTTGGCTAATTACACTAATAACCATTTATACAACACTTGCTAATTTATTTTTCTTCATTTAATTATGATTATAGAGCTACTCATTGCATTGTAGGATGCCACTTTACATCACACAGACATTATACAAAAGCAATGAATCGTACGGTATATATACAGAAAATGCTATGTGACAATGAGTGTTACAAGGTATAAGAGACACATATTACCCATACTGCTCGGCATTACATGTTGCAAGTGGTTGGTCTGGAGAAACACAAAATCAGGATTTTAAATGTGTGTTGGGTCTCCAGAACACAGTGGTTGGGGCTGTCTGTACTAATAAGTCTTTATTGCTACCCAAAGGGACATTTTCTTTTTAGCAAACTTAGAATAAAACAATATTGAGAAAAAACAATAAGGTTCGAAACATGCCTTTGAGCTCGCAGTCACTTGATGGTGATTCATAACTCATTGTGATATATTAAAAGGGTTGCCACTTATGACAGGCAGGCATGACAACCATCTCTGCAGCAAATACAGTAACCCACTGAGCTATCTACTTAAAATGTAAATCAGTGACTAGAATGGCACAAACTATGCTTTGCAGCATGCACATTGACCCTCTATGGTATTTTATAATGATTTTAATCTACAAATAGAATACACACAGATCTCTCTAGCAGGTGCAACAGCCAGCAGAGTTATATTACCCCTATTATGCCCACGCAAATGCTAGCTACACAATGATCTTTGAAGCAGACCCCCTAACCCCAACGGTACATTTATAACACAAACAGTTTATGAGAAATTAAATAAACTCCAACTGATACTCATGTCCTCGTTGGCAATTTTTTTGGGGCAAATTTTCAAGTCGACTGTCACACTCGGCCCCTAATTTCTCTGCCCCAAGTGACTCAACCCTCTTTCTGCTGCTACACCTTGATCCAAATTCATGTGATCTCAGAATAAATGTTTGCCAATTCCAGAACTGGCCAGAAAACAGCATGCTGTACAAGTGGAATTTGAGTGGCTTCACATGGCTGAATCATGCCTTTCACAGTCAGTATAAAAGTGCCTTACCCATTTTTCACAGGATTTCCTTGTAAAGTGAGCAGTGAAATAACAAATGGATTTGAAATTCTTCAATTTGATCGCTGCACAAACAACCCTAAGGCAGTGCTACCCAAACGTTTTAGAACCACAACCCAATTTTAGAACAACAAACATTCATGACCCACTAGAGTTAATGCACACAAGGCGGGTGATTTATTTTAATGTGACTAAAGCATCGTGTGGTAGCCCACTGTCATTTACTAACAGCACAATTGCCATTGAAATGGGCACTAAATCGGTACAGAAATACAGTTTTATTGTGAAGCAATATTGCACCCAAATAATAATGTGTGGAAATCAGGCTTCAGTGAATATTTATCATTTATGTCACACCAAGTAAAGTGTTTTCATTTGTTTTGATCTTATTAAAACCTTTGTTTCCATCACACATCAGAATTACCCAAAAAATTGTGCTTCGTTTTTGCTTTCCTAACTGCTGAATGTGTACTGTTAATTTGTCTGTATTTACATTGTGTTGTGTGTTACAAACATGACACCCTATAGCCTTCCCTTTCACACTATTTGTACTCCAGAAAGATTGGCCCATAATTTAATTTACTTTCTTTCTCAGGCTGCAACATCAGAGGAGTATGTAAACACCAATCAATGTTGTTAAAAAAATAGCAATTTGTCAGAAGACATAGCCTAACATTTTACGTCTGTCACTAAAGTGCAACAGATGTTTCCAGATAAATGCAGAATTTAAAGGCATCTTTAATTATTCCTTGGACTGTCATGACCCAGCAGAAATCGGCTCCCAACCCATCAGTGGGTCTCCACCCACATTTCGGCAAATACTAACCCAGGTATGGTTTCCTGTTTTTAGCGACATAGCAAAGGTGCCATGAATCACAATGCAAGATAGTCAAATGGCTCCCTACTCTTCTGGTTGGATAATAAAATACTGTCATAATTTGGGTGCAATGGCCCCTTCATACACCTCAACCACCTTACCACTGCATCTATTCTACCACTGAACACTATGTCCTTTTACAGTTTCCAAGTCTTGGTCAAAAACAAAACTGGAAAACGTTATTTTGCCTGAAACTTCTCAGGTGCGCCAAATCCAGATACTGTTCTTTCTCTAGAGGAATCTTGTTGAGAAATTACCAATTTGCTCTGGTAATATGATTGCATGACTGGTCTTTATACTAGCAGCAGTTGTTAGTGTTCACAAGGTGCAGGTGTTGTTTTGATAAAAGTTGAGAAAATGTTGTGCCCACAAGAGATGTGCCACAGGTGGTCTGTGAAGAGAGGAATGAACTCCATTAAGCATATTTTCTACTCTTTCACGCAACGCAGGGCACCAAGCAAAGTTTAGCAGAAATGTTCCAGATACTAAGCATTACTGCTCTCTCTCGGAGCAGGCGCACTGTGAGCTGCCTACCACCAATGCAGGCACCCTTGGTCCATAGCGCAAGCAGGATTGTTTTTGTGAGGGAAATGTCACCTTCCGGCACTTAAAATCATTAGAGCCATTTTCCTCTTTCTATGTGTGTTGTGGAATGCTTCACGAATAGAAAAATGAAGTAATGAGGAACATTAAACCTATTTCTCCTTGTTACGTTTGCCTCACTGGGGTAGGCGTAGTATTATGACTTATTCCCAGGTATACTGTCTCCATCTATGGGATGCCTGCCAGCTTGAAACGGAATGTAAAGCCTCACAATTTGCCTGTCTTTTGGCGTTGTAAATATTACTGAAGTCTTTGCATTGTCCTTGCATCGACTTGCACGACATAAGGCCATGCAAAGGCTTAATAAATCCCTTTCAGGGAATTATGGGCTAAGGAGAAATGTAGCCATGCGGTCTGGTGTTAGCTAAACCTTTTGAGTTGAATAAAATATATATAATATATACTTAATTTTTAAGGTCTTTCAGTCAGCCTCGCTCACCCACTGGTCACTTGTGTCCTTCAGATATTTCTTCCACTCTACAGCAAATAGCATGAGGCAGCGGGTGAGTCCACTCCAGTCATTATCTAACTTCACTGTGAGTGACAGTATTTTGCTCTTTCACAAAGCGGACGATTACGCTACAGTCAGAAACAGCTCTGACCATCGGTCGGAGCCGTACCGACCCCATTGCAATCTGGCGGTCGGATTCCTTTCTGCCCATCTCATTACAATAGATGTAATCGGAAAGAAATCCGACCGGTCCTTGGAGAACCTGTCTGCCAGTCGGAATGCTGTCAGTAATCCCAAGGACGGCTCTCTCCGCTTTCTGTGCCAGCCTTTCCGAAACAGAAAGGCTGTCGGAACTCGACTTTGGTGGTCCCCAGCAGGGCCCCCATGCGTGCACGGCCTCCAGTTGTAGGCTGAGGGGGCACCTATGTTGCCCCACTGTTTATCCTTGAGGTGCCTGCCACGGGGTGCAGGAATGAACTGCACCTCCTATTTTACAATGGGAGCATGTATTTCTGACAAAATACATGCTCCCATTGTAAAGTATAGGCACGCATCCTAATTAATCGGTCGGGACCGCTGACCGGGTGTTGGTCGGTCCCTTGACAGAGACAATGTTGGCGGAGGAAGCTCTGACTGACATTGTATTAGGGTCCAAAGTTGTTCCCTTTCGTGCTAGGGTCTGCTATGGGGATGTTCGCTTTATAGACCAAAACATATTTTTGATTTTACAAAATTAATTTTTTGTATATTGGCCAAGGCTTGGCTGCTTCCTCAATAAAAGAGTTTTGCAAAACCATAGGAAGACAAGCATTGATAGTTGCAAAAGGCCTACCTCCACGGTGAGGACGCTTCTTGCTGACATCCTCCTGTTCATCCATGCCACCGTCTGAAGGTTCCTAAGGCCAGTCTTGGGTTTGCCATGCAGTATCAACCATCGAGCAGATTCTGGCAAAAGCCTGACACGTGCAAGGGGAAGACAAGAGTGACGATGCAGCAATACCAAAGCTGAAATCTTGAGTGAGAATCACGGAGCGCAAACACAGTGGGAAAGGCACAGTGCCGGATTAATGAGGGAAAGCAGAGATCAGGACTCCTGAGATAAAAAGCATCACTGGATTACTGAGGGGAGGCATCGAGCAGGAATTATAAGGAAGAGGCGCAACACTGGAATGCAGAGGGAGAAATGCAGAGCAGAAGTGCTAAGTAGCAGGCACTGGGCATTTCCCCGATGGGCTGGAGTTTGAGGACCGGTTTTGTGCCCGTAGGTGCCGGTTTTGTCACTGGGGGCTGGTTTAATTTCGGCCCCCTGTAACAAAAGCAGGAACAGTGCTTCTTGCTAGCAACCCCTGCCCCCTACTCCCACTCCCAGGGCCGGACGAGCAACAATCTGCCATGGTTGGTTGCTGTTCCCAGTATGACCCTGCTGAGCAATGGTGGTAGGAGACATTTGAAAGTATGGGGGGGTTACATTTTGTGGATGAGTTTTACTTCGTGAGCGAAAGAAGCGAACAAGCTCGAGCTAACATAATGGTGGGGGGAGAGGTTCGGCCCCAGAAAATTCTGAAAAAAGAGGGTCATATGGTGCATTTGAAAGCAAATTTGAGAAAGCAAGAAAGATTATAAAGCAACTGTGAGCATGTAGTCTTGAAATATTTAAACACATTAATATCTACCCCATGGAAGGGGTGGGAGTTCTTTGCGTCAGTACAGTAATTGTCAAATTTAAAGTGTTTTTAGATTTGATGTCATAACTAACATGTAACTTCAAATACCTAGCGAAATTGCTTCTGATACATTAACTAAACCTTAACCAATGTGGAATTTCAAGTATTTTTTCATGATATACTAACTACTTGCCCCATAGTCGATGTTCTGGTTGCATATCTGTTCAGGGCCACTGATCTAAGTTGGTGCAAGTTCGGTAAACAAGTTCATTTTTGCCTTTACCCAACAATGCATTTCTATTTGTGAATACTACTCAGGAGAAATACTAGTTCTGGAATACTGAGAGAGATAGAGGGACCCAGAGCAGGAGTAGTGGGGGCTGAACAGTGCTGGTATATTGAGGACGAGGCACAAATGAGGAGTACTGGGAGATAGATATGAGCATGAGTACTGGGTAGCGGCATAAATCAGGAGTACTGGGCAGAGGCACAGGACAGAAGCACTGAGGGAGAGGCATAGAGCTGGAGTACTGAGGGAAAGGCATGGAGCAGGAGTACTGAGGGAGAGGCAGAGAGCAGGAGTACTGAAGGAGAGGCACAGAGCAGGAGTACTGAGGAATAGGCAACCAGAAGGAGTACTGAGGGAGAGGCACAGAGCAGGAGTACTGAGGGAGAGGCATGGAGCTGGAGTACTGAGGGAGATGCATGGACCAGGAGTACTGAGGGAGAGGCAGAGAGCAGGAGTACTGAAGGAGAGGCACAGAGCAGGAGTACTGAGGAATAGGCAACCAGAAGGAGTACTGAGGGAGAGGCACAGAGCAGGAGTACTGAGGGAGAGGCATGGAGCTGGAGTACTGAGGGAGATGCATGGACCAGGAGTACTGAGGGAGAGGCAGAGAGCAGGAGTACTGAAGGAGAGGCACAGAGCAGGAGTACTGAGGAATAGGCAACCAGAAGGAGTACTGAGGGAGAGGCACAGAGCAGGAGTACTGAGGGAGAGGCATGGAGCTGGAGTACTGAGGGAGATGCATGGACCAGGAGTACTGAGGGAGAGGCAGAGAGCAGGAGTACTGAAGGAGAGGCACAGAGCAGGAGTACTGAGGAATAGGCAACCAGAAGGAGTACTGAGGGAGAGGCATGGACCAGGAGTACTGAGGGAGAGGCATAGAGCAGAAGTACTGAGGGAGAGCCCTAGAGCAGGAGTATTGAGGGAGAGGCATAGTGCAGGAGTACTGAGCGAGAAGCCCAGGACAGGAGTACTGAGGGAGAGGCATGGAGCATGAGTACTTAGGAAGAGGCCCAGAGCAGGAGTACTGAGGGAGAGGAATAGAGCAGGAATACTGAGGGAGAGCCCCAGAGCAAGAGTACTGAGGGAGAGGCATAGTGCAGGAGTACTGAGGGAGAAGCCCAGAACAGGAGTACTGAGGGAGAGGCATGGAGCTGGAGTACTGAGGGAGATTCCCAGAGCAGGAGTACTGAGGAAGAGGCATGGAGCAGGAGTACTGAGGGAAAGGCTCAGAGCAGGAGTACTGAGGGAGAGCCCCGGAGCAGGAGCACTGAAGGAAAAGAACAGCTCTGGAATACTGAGGGAGAGGCTCCCATGAAAGTACTAACGTTTGAGATGTAGTTCTAGAGTACTGAGGCAGAAATCAGAATTACAGAGAGAAAAGACCTGCACTGGAATCCTGTGGGAGAGGCACAGAGCAGGAGTACTGAGGAAGAGACACACAGAGGAGTACTGAGGGAGAGGCATAGAGGTGGAGTAATGAGGGAGAGGCCCAGAGCAAGAGTACTGAGGCAGAGGCCTAGAGCCGGCGTCCTGAGGGAGAGGCACAGAGCAGGAGTACTGAGGGAGAGGCACAGAGCAGAAGTACTGAGGGAGAGGCACAGAGCAGGAGTACTGAGGGAGAGGCACACATAAGGAGTACTGAGGGAGATGCACAGAGTGCAGGAGTACTGAGGGAAAGGCCCAGAGCAGGAGTACTGATAATTGAATGCGACCCAGCATGAATATAACAGTTTTCAAGAAAGTCAAATTAGCATCGAGATTTCAATGTCGGAACGGTCATTGGACTTAGAAAGGCTCGTGCACGCGCCTGTGTGCCCGTGCACGAGCCTTTCTAAATCCAATGACCGTTCAGACATGAAAATCTCTGGGCTAATTTGACTTTCTTGAAAACTGTTATAATCCTGCTGGGTCGCACTCAATTACCAGACCAGTGACAGCTCCGACATTGAAATCCCGGAGCCAGTTTGACTCTCTTGAAAACTGTTATAATCCTGCTGGGTCGCACTCAATTACCAGACCAGTGACAGCTCAGACATTGAAATCCCGGAGCCAATTCCACTCTCTTGAAAACTGGGATAATCCTGCTGGGTCTAATTCAATTACCGGACCTTTATAAAGGGTCTTTGTTAAATGCAATGCTCACCGTCCTGAAGATGGTCTGATGGACAAACACCATGAAAGACCGAAACGTCGACCCCACCATCTATTTCCCAAATTTTCAGTGTATTCAAGTGACTGTTATCTGTATCGTCAGACATGTTACTTCTTTGATTATTTTGGAATAGATGTATTTATTCATGATTTGTAGGATAATTTGTACAACCTCTTTCATGATTTATTGCTGTATTCATTTTTCCTGACTGTACCCTCATCAAGTAGGCTTATATAAAAGCTTTTGTATATTTGCAAAAATATATCCCTCGTGTTTTTTCTGCTGTTATATTTATTGAATGTTTAGATTTTCTTTACCTTTGACGTATGCACTGATTTTTCTAAGGCTCAAGCTCTGGCTAGACTGAACCACCAAGTAATTTTAAGTATGATATACCAGAAGTTATATCTCTCATATAAAACTCCTTGCAGGCACCTTTACCTAATACAGTAAAATCAGGGCAAGAACACTGCCTTAATGTTAAGAAACTGGCATGCACGTGCGGCAGCATTAAGGCCAGAATGGCCCATTACCACAGGGCTTAGCTCAGAACTGCTTTTTTTCTGAGAGGTGGAGGTGCAGCTTTATAGCTATGCTGGTGATGATCTGCTTACCAGGAAAAGAGGAAGAAGATGAAGTATGGGGCAGAGACTGCAAACTGCAGCCAGCGCCAGTCACGGATTCCGTACGCCACTCCGGCTAGAGCCATCTGTCCAAATGTGAAGCTGTAGCCCATCAGGGTGCCTGCCACTGTCCGCCCCTTGGTGGGCATCCACTCCAAAACTGCAAGGAAACCACTAGGTGTCAGTGTCACTGCTAAACCTCGAGCTGTGGACAGTCTAGTGTCACTTATATCCCACTTGCTACATAGCCGTAGCTAAAAAGGAGTGTGTTTTGGGGACCTGGCCAGCCCACTTCTCCCCTAAAATATTTGGCCTGAAATTAATCGTTTCATTTCAGGCTAGGTATATCAAGCAGCAAACATAATGTAAAAATATGGTACAATTTCTTCAAATTTAAAAAAAAGTGTATTTCTTTAACATGCAGAAGCGTTTCACCTTAGTATATCAGAATATACCACTACATAGACAGACATTTATTAAAAGTGATAGTCTTTAGAAACATTGATAGCTCATCCTCCAACAACAATGCCATTAGTGAACTGAAGGTACATCTGCAGGTATGTAAACCCTGAACATAGCCCAGATTTCTATTATAGATGGAGTAGCATTACAACCTAAGATATAAATATTCAAGAAGATCGCCCATTTTGAACTCAAGAATTAAAAAAAGTGCTGTTATACGTAACAATAAAGAAAAAAGAGGTTCTGAAACTAAATATTTGCTGTGGGTCACACAATTTGGACAATCAGGGAAGCCAGTATTGATTCCAGGTAATGTGGTTTCACATTTGGAAATTCATCCACCGGATGGGAGGGAGATGTAAGGAGGTGTCTGCGTGAGGGCAGAAGAAGGATCAGATATGAAAGTAGGAAGAATGTCATGGGAAGAGTAAAGAGAGGGAGCAAAAGGAAATACTTGAAGAGTGCAGCGTTGGGGAGAGCAGTAAGGTGTATGCATGTGGGCATCTGAACGGGGGGAGGACCAGACATGAGAGAAGAGTCATCACTGATGACATAATTCAAGCTTGTTGTACACATCACTCTATAAAGGAGTATGGCATTAGTTGTCTGAAAGAAGGTACAGAATAGCTCAGAATAATATGAAGTATCATTAATGCCATCACAGACACAACTCCCTTCGGGCATAGGTGGTTTGTGTTCTGTGAAACTTAGACAGTATACCATATACTTTACGGGAGGCATACTTCACATTATTAATCAACAACAGACATAAGGGAAAGCGTTACTGCATACAGTGTTCAGTCTGTATAGAACTGTTTAGAGAAAACTAAGTTCCTCGAGGTACTCAATTTATTTATTTTATTTATTTAGTTTCTTATATCGCGCCAGAACCGACCCCAGTGGGTTATCTCCGCGCTATGCACGCCAGGATGGTAAGGTATGTATCTCTATAAATGAGCTATGAGCCATTATTCTTCCAGGAACAAGGTTGTCTTGAGCATTTTCCTGAAGGATATGTGATTAGTGTTTTGTCTGAGGCTGAGGGGCAGTTTATTCCATAAGGTTGGCCCCATAAGAGAGAGAGCACAGCCACCTTGCCGGGACTTCTTAATGAGCGGGGATTTTAATAGCAGTTGGTTGCTTGATCGGAGAAGGCGATCAGGTTTATAGAGCTGGAATTTTTGGGCTAGGTATTTGGGGCCATCTCCAAAAAGGCATTTATGCACAGTGCAACAGATTTTAAACTTGAAACGTTGCCGTATCAGTAACCAGTGGAGTTCTCTCAATAGGGGCTTAGAGGGAGTTCTTGTGGGAGCGTTCAGGATTAGTCTTGCCGCCGTATTTTGGACCACCTGTAACCGGTTTAAGGCATCCTCATTAGGTAGTATCAGGAGCCCGTTGCAATAATCCAGCCGGCTTATCACCAGGGCCTGTACAAGGGTCTTTCTATACGTATCAGGAAAGAGAGGGAAGACTCGCCTTAACAGGCCAATGGTGCGGAAACATGCTCCAGAGATAAAATTTGCATGTTCCTTTAAGGTTAGATTTTGGTCTAGCTTCACACCCAGATTTTTTACAGTCAGCTTTGGGCAGGGTACTGGTCCCAGGTCCAGAGGCCACCAGTCGGGAGACCAGAGTATGGTAGCTTTCCCAAAAAGCGTTACCTCCGTCTTCCCGACATTACATTGGAGGTAGTTGGAGGCCATCCAATTGGACACTGCCCTCATGCCCTCAGCAAAATTTTCCTTAACATCCAAGGTAAGAGAATGGAAAGGGTAGAGGAGTTGGGTGTCGTCGGCATAAGACACCGGTGTGAATCCATACTTCCTTACAATCTCAGCAAGGGGGGCCACGTACACATTAAACAATGTGGGGCTTAGGCATGAGCCCTGTGGCACCCCCTTCGTGAGCACCCTTGAGGTGGAACGATAGGGGCCCAAGCTGACAGATTGTGATCGCCCGGAAAGGAAACTCTCCAGCCATGACAAAGCCTGTCCTCCAATGCCCACTCCCTGCAAACGGCCCAGAAGTATGCTATGGGACACAGTATCAAAAGCGGCCGACAGGTCTAACAGCATCAGAATCATTGAGCCTCCTCTATCCTGTGACATCGTGATGTTATCGGTCACGGAGAGGAGTGCTGATTCGGTGCTGTAGTTGGGCCTGAATCCAGATTGTGAATGGTCCAGGCCCCCTGTCGCCTCTATGAAACTGGAGATATGGATGTTGACATGTTTCTCAGCCAGTTTGCTCAGGAAGGGCAATAGAGAGATGGGACGGAGGTTAGAGAGTTCCGTCCAAGGTAAGGCTGAGTTTTTCCGTATAGGATTCACTATTGCTTCTTTCCATTGCTTGAGGCGTTGCCCTTCTTTGAAAGAAAGGTTCAAGATTTTATAGATAGTTGGGCATAGTGTCCTGCTCAAAGTGGTCGTCAGTCTAGCAGGAAGCAGATCAAGGGGGGAGCCTGTTTTCATGTTGTTTAAAAGTGACATAATGTCACTGTCAGTGGCTTCAGGAATGTCATGAAAGGTGTCCCTTTGTGTCCCACGATGAAGGGTACTTGGGGCCTCAGTGTCCATAGGGTATTTAGCCGCTTTGATTTTATTGTAGATAATTTCAATTTTATCTTCAAAAAATTGAGAGATGTTGTTACCCAGCTCTTGGGAGAATGTGACGGGGCTTTCACATACCACAGGGTTAGTGAAGGTCTGAAAGATTTTATATAATTCCCTGGTGGAATTGCCCGCTTCAGCTAGCTGTGATGTTAAGAAGGTCTTTCTAGCTTTTTTAATGTTTTTATAATAGATGGACATAGCCTGCAGATAGTCTTCCTTACTAGCGTTAGTGTGGGTTTTCCTCCAGAGTTTTTCCAACTTTCTGCATCCTTGTTTTTCTAGTTTTAATGCTTCAGTATATCATATCTCTTTTTTGGCTGTAGAAGATTGCTTAATTAATTTTTGAGGGGCCAAAAAATTGATAGCATCCAGGAGTGCATTGTTAAGTTTGGATAGAGCCAACTCAGTATTAGCAGAATCTGATATTATTGGTTCTTTCCAGATTTGCTCAAATGTGTCCGGAGTGATTTTATGCCAGGGTCTCCGCTTGATAGTCAGAGTGGCAGGGGGGTCAATAGGTTTGGCTAGATGCATGAAGGAAAATTCCAGCATACTGTGGTCTGACCAATTTATGAGTTTGGGGGGATAGCAGTGTATGGTAGGGTGATTAGTAAAAATTAAATCCAGAGTATGGCCTCCCCTATGAGTGGGGCCAAGGTTTCGCAGATGAAGGCCTAGAAGGGTGAGATCAGCTAAAAGGAACTTTGTATCAGAGTGTTCCGGTACATCAGTGTGAAAGTTAAAATCTCCAAGTAAGATGAAGTTCTCTTTGGCCTTCATGTGTGGAGCTAATATTTCGGTTAGGGCCAGGGTAAAGCCAGCATTAGGTCCAGGGGGCCGGTACACTAAGGCACCTTTGCAGTGATCCTTGGGTCCTGTTTTTATTTTAAAAATCATTATTTCCATGGAAGGTTGTATGATTTGTTCTATCACCAAGATTTGAAGCCTTTCTTTATGTATGATGGCGATTCCGCCACCAATTTTGTCCGCGCGGTCCTGTCTTAAGATTTTGTATCCTAGGGGAATCCCCATAGTAATGGACGGGATGGTATGTGGTTTTAACCATGTTTCCGTGAGGAAACAAACCTCCGGTTTGAGGCTCTGGATAGTATCCCATATCTCGGAGTGGTGTCCGGGAAGTGATCGAACATTTAGTAGAAAGCTTTTCCAGACTTTCGTTTCTGGTTTACTTTCCTTGGAATATCCACTAATAATAGTGGTAGATGTGGCTTGGAAACTGCATGAAAGACAGGAAAAAGGCCCTTCGAAACATGGCCAATGATCACGGGCGCACCTCTGCATCCCCTGAGGTCGTAAAGCTAATAAGAATTGAGAAGTGTACCTGAGACATCTGTCTTCTAAATGGGCCATGGTGGAGAGTAGAAGAAGGACAGAATGAGTGGCCCCTAGCCCCATCCTGTCGCGGACGGGCGCAGACGGGCTACTCTTTGGCTACTCTTCGGCGTAGCTTCGGCTCCACTCCGCGCGACCGCTGCACGCTCAGCAAGGAGCGAGGGCTAAATAGCCCCGAGAGACCCAGGCGCTAGAGCGCTAACCACCAAGCAGATACTGGACAGGAAGTGGTGTCCTCCCACTTGCAACTCAGAGGGAAAACGAGGAAGCGAACAGAAATGCGGCTACTGAAAACAAATAGGCTTTCAGCAGTGAGTGCAATAATGTGAAGTGCAATTTTAAAAATGTAAAATTTTTTCCGTTTTGAACACAGATAAAACAATGTTAGCAGTTCACAGGCAAATTACAGAGCACATTTAGGCTAAAGCACAGGCTCTATGCAATGGCCTCTGGCGAGCTAGCGGGTCAGGAGGAACTGCCACTACCCCTTACCACTACCCCTTACCGCAATGTCTGCTCCAAATCAAATGCCCTACTGTGAACAGCCTTTATCTGTATTAAACCCTTCACAGTCACCAAACCTACATTGAAAAATGAAGTTGGTATGAGTAGAAAAGCGGGTCCTGTAAACAGTGTTTACTCTATAGAGACAGTTTACTCTGTACCACACTGTTTCCAGGCAGTGAAACTCTCATGAGAAATACACCACAGAGTATTAAAAAGTATCTACTAAGAGCAGTGTACACTCTATGCAAAACCTGTCAACAGAAAGGCTATTCATTCAAAATAACCAAGGTCTGAAGGTGCTCAAGACATTGCATTCTGCAGCCTTCATTCTGTGGTAATAATTTTACAGATAGCCAATCTTTTGAGGCTAAACAAACACGTTCTGGGTTCATACCTAGTGCACTAGGTCTTCTATTTTATGTAGCAATTGTCATGCTACGACGATTCTGTCTAAAAACTCTAGACTGCGTAGAACACTTAGGGTCACATGCATCAAGGTAATCCTTTGTGATTACCAAATAGCGAATTTTAACGATTTGCTATGTGGTAATCACAAATGCTTATGCATGAAGGATTCGCAATTAATCTTGCGGACCCTTAACAATCCTTAATAGCGATTCTCAAATTGTGAATCGCTATTAGAGAATACATTCTCATTCATTCCTATGGGCCTACAAATTGTGAATGCAATGCCAAGGGTGCTAGGGGGACTAAGGCCCCCTGGATGCACCCCCCCAAAAAAGGTAAGTGTGCGCATGTGTGTGCGCCACATTTTACTTTGAAAAAAGCACTTTTGTGCATTTTTCAAAGAATGCGCAAATTACCATCAACTTGAATAGCATTTCCTAAATGCACGGTTTGTGTTTAGGAAAAGCTTGCTGCATCGACTTTAGGGAATCGTAGATTGGAATAGCCTAAATGCATTTGCAATTGAGTTAATTACAAAAAATTGTGTGGAGCGTACTGGAGACAAATCGTCTCCCGTCATCTGCACACAGAGATATTCTTCAATACAAAGATTTAGAAAGTGTTCAGTACCTCTACACACCTATAATGCATTAGGAGAAGATGAGTTTCGGAAACACCTACACCAATTAGCTTAATACAGGCTGTACAAAATTAGGTACAGAGTAATGTGACAATTACACAAAACTATGTAAACTATAAAACAAACTAACACATTAATTGGTTGATGTCTTCAATGATGTCAATTATGTCATTTGAATAGTCATCAGTGATGTCATAGAACATGTCATGAGTGATGTAACATGAGGTTACAAGCAATGCATGGCGAGGAGCAAGTTCTAGTTAGCTCTGCTAACTATAATTGGCGAATTTCTATGGTTTCTTGATTTGAAAACATTAATGTTGTCACTGACATATTCACCTAACTATAATGTCACTTTAACCTTTGTTTTTTCAGTGAATTTCTAGTTTTTTTATTACCATATGTAAAGCAGGGGCGGCCTCTGCGGCTGGAACAATGGGAGCCAAAAAACTGGTAAGGTACAGTAAGGAAGGTGACCTGCCGCCTAAGGGGCTGGGAAGGCCAGGGTGGTGATACAGGGCCTCAACACTGCGATCCTTTGCCCCGTACTGGCCCATACAGGAGGCAATGAGTGCCTATGAGGACTTTTGAAGCCAGAGTGGACAGAAAAAAAGAGGCCCTAGTACCTAGAAGATGACCCGTAGCAGCAAAACAGTGTGCACCATAAAGGAGAGTGACTCCGTGACGGAGAGGGTGCCGGCTGCGGCCCCTATTGAGAGGGGGCCATGCACAGGATGTGCCTGCTTGAGGCCTGAGAATTTGGCTGTGGACCATAGGTCTGGTGGCCTCCAGGGCCCCTTGCAGAGACTGTTGCTGCCCCCTGCCAACTGCGTAGGTGGCCAAGACGGACTGGAGGGGGAACCGCGGGGAACAAGAGTGCCCCTTGCCTGCTACTGGTGAATGCACTAGGTTGTTGGAGCATCCTGAGTGGGTCTCATTGTGGACAGAGATAGTGGTTGGCACCTTTCTCACACATGTGAGCAGCATCTGTACAAGATGCAGGCTTGGCACTGCAGGCCGAGTGGATGATGGACTGCTGCAGTTAGGGACACTGCACTGCTGAGGCAGCCTGCTAGGTGATGAGGCATCTGGTGTGGGCTCTGGGCTGACGTTGCTGGCCCAGAGGTTGGCAGACTGCTGAGATGAGGGACCTTTTGATGCCATGGCTGCCAGTTGGTTGGGGGCCGTGAGGATAGACTTATGAACTGAGTTGACTGGGACTTTCGTTGGCCTGAGGACTATAACTGGTCAGATTGCTACCACAATAGGCAAGGAGAAGGGTGTGAAGACTGCACAATCCTATAATAAAATAGACCAATACACTATGACCTGAGACCCCAAAAACTGAACCTGAAAGGGGCCTCGGAACTGATCTATGGGACCAAACTCTTGAAACAGCAGAAATATTAGCATCAATACAGGGGTGCCGAGTAGTTGACAACTCGATAGATGTTGAAATTAATCATTTGCGCTTGAACCTGCAAAAAGTTGTGGCTAGAGTCATGACCACAGAGGAGAATGTGAATGATCAGAAAAAGGAGATTAAGACTTTCTAAGCTACCGGGGTGGTCTTAAATGTAGTCAAACACCAATAGAAGAGCACCTGGAGGACACTAAAGGGCACTCCAGGTGGAATATATGCCTTGTGGGCTGTCCGGAGTGCATGGAGGGCCCCTCAGGGGAACTATTGCTGGTGGAATGGATTGTGAACAGGCTCAAGCCCAGACAGCTCTCTAAGTTTTTCACAGCTCAACAGGTGCAGAGGGTTCCCGGGGCAGTTCATAGGCCTGGGTCGCCACCTAGGGCATTAATAGCTCCGTTTTTGATTTACCAAGACTGGGAAGCAAAATTGCAACATGTGCGTACACATAGCCACCCCAAGATATGAGGACAAACAAATACTCATTTTTTCAGACTACACTCGCTAGAAATCCACAAAAACATCATGCTTGTTAAAAAGAAACTAGAGTACAAAATTAAATACAGTCTGATGTTTCCCGCCAAGTTTAGGATTCAATGTAACTGTTGAGTCCACTTCTAAGAATCACCACAGCAGGCATTGGACTGGCTAGACTCTCTTGGAATAGGCCAAAGCTCCAGTTCCCCAGACTGCAGAGGTGGCCAGAATAACTCTGTGTGCCGCTCTAACAGGAACAGGAAAACACCAGTGTCATCGTCGCAGGCCCAGGAAACTGCGTTGGAGGTCCGTATCTTTGTCTGCCCTGATGGAACTTTGCACTCCACCATGCTGTACACCACTGAACAGAGCTCCTTTTCGCAAATCCAAATGGTCCCTAAAACCATGAAGGACAGCATGGATGCTGGTTAGGTGACCCTGGCTTGCCAGGAACAGTTGGTTTCTATTTTTGGCCTGCTTGAGAATACTGAATGAGCGGGACAGGGGAGTACCCGGAGAACAAGAACGGGTGGCTCATTTAGGTGCTATTTAAGCTGGGTTGCCTGGTGCCCAAGTGTGGAGGGTCTGGACCCGGGGAGTAACCAGTGTCATTGCCTTAAGCTATTGTAGCTAAAGTTTTAGCTGCAGTCAAATATGCAAGGATCCAACATTCAATTTGCATGTGAAATGTCTTTCTTTTCTCCACAGGTGGGGTGGCTGAGTGCCCAACCATCCTTGAACTGCTGAGTGCCATATTTGGTTTCCTGACCTGCCAAGGTTACGATACCTTGGGCTGTGATCACACCTAGAGTTCTTTAAGGTTATATTGGTTGCGGGAGGGGTGGGGAGTGGGGCGGGGATCTGTACCCTTTTGGCTGCTGGTTGTGCCAGAGGGAGTCTTGTATACTCTGCCTACCGGAGGGAAGGGCATTGAGAAATCAGTGGGAAAGTTACATCCTATTGTTGTGTTACTTTGGGGTGCTCCATCTATAAATTGTTGTGAGGTGGCAGCCATGGCCCGCAAAGAAACCCACAACTGTAGATGACCCCTTTCTAAATACTGTGAGTGCCATTTGTAACAACATACTGTCACAATCAGTCACATGTATATCTTTTGTATGTAACACAAACGCTCTTCTAATCATGTTACCCAGTCTCACTGCACCGTCAATCTGTAGGAGCACCTTGTATATTTTTTTTAAAGTTTGTATGCTGTGTCATTCATGTAAAAAGTAACTAAATAAATGCACTTATCGCAGTATTGAAATAAACCTACAGAAGAGTTCTTTACATCACTATTGCCGCATAGAGGTCCAAGGCTACACTTCTCCTTCGATATTGAACTGGCAACAGGATTTGCTGGAATGTACGGGAGCAGAGGAAGTACATATGAGGAAGGTGCGACAGGACGAGAAATTAGCAGATGTATTTATTTTTATTTATTTATGGGTTTATATAGCTCTTTAATCACCCCTGAAGGGGTATATCAGCACTCACGGACCCACAATAAGAAAGCCATCACAAGGAACAAGACCTAGAACAAAATACAAGTCTACTCCCAGCTGGTAAACTTGTATGTTTGCTATCATCTGGCAGGAGATGAAAAGGGTTCCCGCCAGATGTAAGCAAACATACATTTCCCTACCTGTGCTGGTGGGGGCAGGGAAATGACTGTCTCCCGGTGGTGGGCTCCCTGGGACACAGTAAATGAGTCAGCACCAGAGGATGGGGCCCCCAGGCCTATAAAGGCTCAGGGAGGGGGGTGCAAGGCCCCACTCCCTTTAAACTTTATTTTGGACCTAGGGTATGTGGTCCCAGGGGCCTACAATGCATTGGGGAGGGGGGGTTGTACAATCTGCTCTCCTTTTTTCCAGCAATCAGGGCCCCCAGGGTCCTTTAAAGGCTCGGTCGAATGCCCCCCCCCCCCATTTTTTTTTAAACCAGCCCTGGGGTCTAACAAGGCTTGGGGTGCAGCCCCGGGCAACCATTTCCTTGGGGCACAGAATGGGATTGGGGAGGGGAGCCCTATCCACGCCCCCTGGGGCCCTCAATGGCTTTGGGGATGCATGGCCTACCTCCCTTTTTTTATTGAAATTAGCCCTGGGGTATGTGGTACCCCGGGCCTAATATGGCTTGCCGAGGAGACCTGGGTGCTCACTCCCCCTAAATAATGTACTCAGTCTCTGGGCATCGTATCCTTGAGGAGCAAAATGGGCTCGGAAGGGGAACACTATTCACATCCTTCTCCCCATATATTTAATAAAGAAAATGAAGGCTGCTTTTTCTTTTCTTTTTTTGCTTTTTCCATGATCCAATGGGGGTCTGCGGTATCAGGGGATAAAACACAGATTTGCTTTATTTTGGCCCCAAAGGGGCATCCCTCTGGGTCCCTCAACAGGGTCTAGGGGGCAGGTATCCCTACCCTGCCCATATTATTTTTCTTTTTTTTACTTCAAGACAGGAGACTTAATCTCAGAGTCCTGTAATGGCTGCCAGCAACATTTTCCTCTGTTGCTAGCAGCGAATCAGAGCACTCGATCCAACAGGAGTCTGACTCCCATGGAAGCGAGACGGGCCAAGGGAAAAAGCTCCCTGGGCCAATCAGAATGATCTCTTTTTAATGTAGTACTCCCACAAGACTCTCGTAAGACTCGCGGACCCAAAGAATTCCCAAGCCAAACATCCAGAAATATAAATATTTTTCAACCTTAATTTCTTTTAAAAAACTACTGAACTAATTTAAACCAAATCACAAAAAGCATAATCCACGAAGCAAGATCTAGCTTTCTAACAAATTTGGTGTAATTCAGTTCAGTAGTTTTTGCGATAGCACCGCCTAAAGAAGTCTATGGAAAATACATGGGGACATTTGCTTTTTTTACCCCCCCCCTTTTTAGGTCTCACCTGCCAATGCGCTTGCGCATTGTGGCGAGAATTATAGTAAGTGTGAAAAGAAGTTACCAAAACGGCTGCGGATCCCATACAGTTCATGTGAGACAGGCGCGTGCACGCCAGCCACATAACACACCACCATTTGTCTGTGCCTCGGCATCAGACTTCAAAGGCTGCCGCACCCCCGTCCCCCCCCGCGTGAATATCACGCACCACCATTTGTCTGTGCTTAGGCATCAGACTTCAAAGGCTGCAGCTCCCCCGCCCCCCCCCACAGCAATGCTGAGAGCTTGTTATCCCATTCCCTCCCGCACATACTCTCTGCTGTCTATCTTCTCATCAGTATGGTATGCGTGTTTTCCCTATCCTATGTTTCCGGTTCTGATTATTTCTCTTTTGCCTTCCTCTTAATGTGCTCCTCATTTTCCCTCCTGTTTTCCATCTGTCTCTTTAACATTATTGACTCGTTTCACTTTTTTTCCTCGTCGCATTTCTCTTGTTCTTTGTTTGCTTTTTTTCTTGTTCCTTACTCTAATCCTGGTGCTTGTATTGCTTATGTGCCACAAGACAGTACTGAGCTTTTCACAGAGCTTTGTTTTCAAGTTTTTTTTTTTGTGTGCGCACACACATGCGTATGTTTTGTTTGTGTGGTTTACGTGCTGACGCACACTGCGGAGCTTTTCGCTGTGCCACAATACCACTTCACTGAACACTGCTAAGCTTTTCACAACATTTTGTCCTTCGTTAGGCATCACATTGGACACTGCTGAGATTTTCTCTCTGGGAGTTTTTTGTCACTAAGTACCTCACTGTGGCGCTTCCTTTTCCCGATTCGGCCTTGTATTTCTCTGGCCTGGCACAGTTCCTCCCCTTTGTTTGCTAGTCTGGCCTGACGTATCTCCCCCGTCTCACCTCTTGATGCATTTAGCTCCCTGTTAATTTTTACGATCAATCCTGTGCCTCTCCTCACACTTGTACATGCAGTTACACAATGTTTATCGCACAACAGGCATCGCGCCTCTTCAGTGTTACATCCTCTCCCCACCTTTCTTGACCCCTCTATGCCGTCCCTCTCAGTCAGCGGTGCGCGTGTTCACATTGTTTACAGCGCACACTGGACTCCCGCACTTTCCCTCACCCTCCTCTCCCCCTGTCCCATCCTCTCTCATCAGCCCTTGTTGTGCAGTTTCTCATTGTTGTTCACCTCGCAGTCTAACCCATGGCGCCCGCGCCGTACCGGCTAAGCACAGCAGTGTGAGTGCGGATTCTGCATTTAATCCTGTTTTATCCGCCCTGTTCCACCTCATTGTCTTGTTGATGGCGATTTAAAGGGCAGCGAAGAGGTCTCGGCTTTTGGATGTCCCAATAGTGGAATTAAACCATTCACTACATAGAAAAATGGTCCGCATCTATAACTTGCTGCCTATAAAATGTAAGGCCCTTTGTACGCAGGATCAGCTCACCCTGTGTAAAGTCTATTCGCTCCCACTAACTTTATTATTTTTTATTTTAAATTTATTTTATGCGTTTTTATATAGCGCAGACTTTACCCGAAGGTGTCAGAGCGCTTCACAATAGGAACAGTAGTGATACATGAAGAGGACATTAGATAGATAGTAAGATAGAACATTGCTTTCAATATTTTTTAATACATACCTCTTCCCTGTGATCTGATTTGAAAATGTTGGCTTGCGTGCTATGTTTTATCCTGCACACATTAGGTGTGTTAAATAAAAACTTAGTGTGTTAGAGTATGTGCCCCCTCACCTCCAACGAAGCCCGCAGTGCCCCCCACCTCCCTCCCACCTCCAGCCATGCCCTCCTACCTCTAGTGATGCCTGCAGTGCCACCCCACGTTCCTCCCACCTCCAGCGAAGCCCGCAGTGCCCTCCCACCTCCAGCGAAGCCCGCAGTGCCCCCCCACCTCCCTCCCACTTTCAGCCATGCCCTCCCACCTCTAGCAATGCCTGCAGTGCCCTCCCTCCTCACTCCCACCTCATGCCATGCCCTCCTACCTCCAGCAAAGCCCGCTGTGCCCCAACCTCCATCCCACCTCTAACCATGCCCTCCCACCTCCAGCGATGCCCACAGTGCCCTCCCACCTCACTCCCACCTCCAGCCATGCACTCCCATCTTTAGCGATGCCCGTAGTGCCCTCCCACTTCACTCCCCCACGGGCCCTTTGGCACTCCTAACGCCCACTCGCTCACCAAGTGCTCTTTCAGAAAATTTGCAGAGGGCAGGGTCGTGTGCACTAGTGACACAGGAATGAAAAGCCACACGAGTCCATAAAAGCGTATAACTACAACGAAAGTTCTATATATAAAAAAAATAGTGCGTTTGAAAGTAGTTGGCTTAGTGGCTTCAACACTCGTTGCTGACATCTGGTGTGGGCGGGTTGAATCGTCTGAGTGCTGACTCTGCCTTTTATCCTTCTAAGGTTGATAAATTGACATTGTTTGGTAATTACAGCGTGTTGACATCCCAAGGATCTGCTTATTCTGGAGTTTGTGAAGACGAATGTTATGAGATTGTACAGTGGAATGCTGAACAGTTTAATAAATTTTTGAGCGCCAAGATCTGTACAGGCGTTATATATATAGCCTCATTGATCATTCTGTGTTTTTTTGGGCAATGCGAAGAATACATTTGAAATGTGGCTCTGATTTAAAACTGCTGAGTCCCTACAACGTGAGAGCAAAGGCTGAGTTGCAAATTATAATATCAAAAACTCATCTTTTATATAACACTTCATACCACATTCCTAACGTGTTTAAGCGCTGTTACTGTTACTTAATTAAATTATAGTTGTGCACTAATGACATGGGAATGAAAAGTCACGCGAGTGCTCAAAAGCGCTCAACTACAATGAAAATTCTAGATATAAAAAAAATAGTGCGTTTCAAAGTAGTTTGCTTAAGTCCGGGAGGGGGAAACAGCAGACAGCTGCCATGATTTGTTTCCTTGTGGGAAACATTCCCTCAAGCAATCGTTTAACAGTCCTGCAGGAAGGACTTTGATCACTATCTGTGTCACCATCTTTTGTTGATCTAGGAGCAGGAGCCCCAACCTAAACATTGACTGCTTTTTACCACATGCTGACACACTTAACACTTTCTATATGCCGTCTGCGCTTTCACTTTCATTTGATTCGCAATGGCGGCCGCCGCACACACCTTTCTCGGAAAGTTGCCCTTGAGCAATGGCAGCCTGCTTTTCGATTTTATTTTCTGCGTGCCTTCACTTATGTTTCGCAATGCCCTGCTTTCCTGACACAATGTGATCCGGGCTTTAGGCTTATATTCATTCACAAGGGCAGTTTTCCACTTAGTCAAATACATTTTGAGCGTTTGAGCGTTTCTTAAGATCGCTCAGGGACACATAACTGACAACCAGGCCCGGGCTGGCCGTTGCGGGCACCGGGCAATCCCCCGGTGCGCTGCAAGGGTGGGGGCCGGTTTTGGGCCCTGGGGGCCGGTTTTGTTACAGGGCTGTTTTGCAGCATAGCCAAAGAGCTCGGTTGCACCCCCCAGGGGGCCGGCCGAGCACTTTGCCAGGGCCGGTTTTGCTTCTCAGTCCGGCCCTGCTGACAACTGTCTCGGGGCTCCGTGTGAAGTAATTAGCTTCAGCTCCAGGAACACGGACACAAAGCTATGGATCTACTTTGAAGGTATTTGTTTTTCTGGTACAAATAAAGTACACGACTTCAAGAACACCTGTGCAGCCCGGGTTTCCCAGAGAGCAGTACCGGTTCCTCAATTGCATTGCCGAGTTCTGAATCACATTTATACTAAATGATAAGGGAGTAAGCGGAAGTCATACCAGTGTTAATCAATAACAAAAATACACCTAAATATGTTATGCCCATATCCATTAAAATCACTTATACTAAACAAAACAAATTTACCATGCATACCAAAAAAAATATGTTCTTCTATCTATCTATCTATCTATCTATCTATCTATCTATCTATCTATCTATCTATCTATCTATCTATCTATCTATCTATCTATCTATCTATCTATCTATCTATCTATCTATCTATCTATTTATCTATCTATCTATCTATCTATCTATCTATCTATCTATCTATCTGTCTGTCTATCTATCTATCTATCTATCTATCTATCTATCTATCTATCTTACTCTATCTCTCTATCTATCTATCGCCCTCACTCTATCTATCGCCCTCACTCTATCTATCGCCCTCACTCTATCTATTTTTTTTTTGCAGAGTTTTATATAGCGCGAACTTGACCCGAACCGAATCGGGTATCAGAGCGCTTTACATAGCACCAGTTACGTTACATGAGGACACACATTCATTTTTGTTAGGCATGGGAGATTAAGTGATTTGCCCAGAATCACAGTCTATTGCCCTCACTCTATTTATCTATCACTCTCACTCTATCTATCTATTGCCCTCACTCTATCTATCTATCTCCCTCACTCTATCTCTCTATCTATCGCCCTCACTCTATCTATCTATCTATCTATCTATCTATCTATCTATCTATCTATCTATCTATCTATCTATCTATCTATCTATCTATCTATCTATCTATCTATCTATCTATCTATCTATCTATCTATCTATCTATCTATCTATCTATCGCCCTCCCTCTATCTATCTATCGCCCTCCCTCTATCTATCTATCGCCCTCCCTCTATCTATCTATCCCCCCACTCTATCTATCTATCGCATCACCACAGCATCACTCAGCACTACTACAGCATCACTCAGGGGCACCACAACATCACTATGTGCTACCACAGCATCACTGAACGCCACAGCAACACTCGTCGCCACCACAACATCACTCAGCGCCACCACAGCATCAATCTGTGCAACCATTCAACAACAACTGGTTCTTATGTTCTCTCAATTTTTCAAGCATATTTACAAATGTCACAAAAAGATGTTAATATTTCACTTCTGTTCTTGGATTTTCGTCACAATAAAATACACTGAACATAATCTTCACAAAAGTTATTTACAAATATTTAAGCTATTGCCATTATAAATTACAATAACTTTTATTTAAGTATAATTATCAAAAAAATTAAAAGCGATTGTTATTTGTGATGTCAATAAATCTAAGTCACGTAAATACAACACATATTGCATTACAAATGCTATAGGTGCCACATTTGCAAAAGTTAAAACTATTGGCATTGTAAATGACAAAGCTATTAATTTTGCTATTTTCAAAACCAACACATAAATAAAAAAAATGTCATTTACAATACCAATAGCTCAAACTTTCCTAATGCGAGACCTATTGCATTGCAAATGCGTGTTTTCTTGGCCCCCACTTGAAGGATCACCCTGAAACATTCCAGAAAGAAGCCGAGGTGAATTTGCTTTTTTTAGGAAAGATTTGTGAAGATACGTCTAACGGAACAAAAAGTAATTAGCAAAACAAAAAAAAGTCTGGTCTATGAAAAAGCAATCCTAACTATAACTACCTAGTGGCGACCACTACTATCTATCTATATATATCTATATATCTATATATATGTATGTATGTGTGTGTGTGTGTGTGTGTGTAGTGTGTGTATATATATGTGTGTGTATATATATATGTGTGTGTGTTTATATGCTAGTTTGTGTATATATATGTATGTATATGTGTGTGTATATATATATATATATATATATATATATATATATATATATATATATATAGACATACACATATACATATATGTATATATGCATATATCTACATATATATATTACCTACTGGCGGTCGCCAGTAGGTATATATAGTTAGGATTTTTTCTCTATGGGATTTTTGAAAATTCTATGTCTAATAACTTTGGCGTTTGTGGACGGAATTGGCTGAAATTTTCAGGAAAATGGAACATTTTGTTTCTGAGCAACCCCTGACAATTTGGGGGGGTTTCATCAAGGGGGGGCCGAGAAAAAAGGGGGGTCCCAAAACACGTTTTTCCCATGTTAATTTCCAAAATTTTCACTTTTAGCTCGAACGGCTGAATGGATTTGCACGAAACTTGGCAAAATTGTAGGGACTGTTAGCCCGATGTGCCTTTGCTAGGTCTCAATATATGTGCTCCAGTGGATTTTGAGTAATTTAGGTTCAAAAAAAGATATATATCTGGGCGGAGCCTAACCACACATCTGATCTGATTAGCTGTCAGCACTTCATCCAAGAAGTGTTGGCAGCCATCTTGGGACCAATATACATGATAGCACCTCATTAAAAAGCATTGTAGTTAATAGAGGGTTTTAGGACTTTAGTTACATTATAAATCATTTGTTGATGGTACCATACTTGTTTTAGGAATTGTGGTGGGTTCTAAGGTGATTTTACCATGTGAAAAAACCTTCTGCTGTGATATCATGAATATTGTTTGAAAGAAAACTAATATCTCATGATTTTCCCACAGTGGTTTGGAAGGGGATCTATAAGCTAAACTGAAAGCATATTTTCTGTAAATTCACATTATCTTTCTCAGTCATGTGAAAATGAAGTCTGACATTCTCAGTAAAACATGTACATCCAACAAGGACAGAGACTGTCAGTTGATTCCTTTGTGTTCTACTGCAGCCTCCTAGAGTGTTCTAAAGAACAACTAGAGCGCTAACAGTCCTACTTATTACAAAGGTATAGCACACCTGGAGCCATCGTGATGGGAATAAACTGGCAACTCTTAAATCATTTAATTTAAAAATGAACAAAATGAGGGGGTATATTATGCAATAGAAGGTATTATTAGTGCTGCAGAAAGAAAAATTAGGGCACATTTTGAGTGACTTTTCAAATCCTCTTCTATTTCATTAAAAAATTCTAACATGCAGTCTCCCAAAATGGCCACCAGAGACAAAAGAGCCCAAATGTAGCCCAAATATCACCCAGATGTAGCCCAAGTATAGCCCAATGACAGAATGTCCCAGAGTGTTCTAAAGAACAACTAGAGCGCTAGCAGTCCTACTTATTACAAAGGTATGGCACACCTGAAGCCATCTTGATTGGAATAAAGTGGTAACTCTTAAAACATTTAATTTAAAAAGGAACAAAATGAGGGGGTATATTTTGCCATATGAATTATGATTAGTGCTGCAGAAAGAAAAATTAGGGCACATTTTGAGTGACTTCTCAAACCCTCTTCAATTTCATTAAAACATTCTGACATACAGTCTCCCAAGATGGCCACCAGAGACAAAAGAGCCTAAATGTAGCCCAAATATCACCCAGATGTACCCCAAGTATAGCCCAATGACAGAATGTCCCAGAGTGTTCTAAAGAACAACTAGAGCGCTAACAGTCTTACTTATGACAAAAGTATGGCACACCAGAAGCCATCTTGATTGGAATGAAGTGGTAAGTCTGAAAACACTCAATTTAAAAAGGAACAACATGAGGGGGTTAATTTTGCCATAGAAAGTATGATTAGTGCTTCAGAAAGAAAAATGAGGGATCATTTTGAGTGACTTCTCAAATCCTCTTCTATTTCATTAAAAAAATTCTGACATGCAGACTGAAACATGCACTTTGAATACCAGCAGCAGACGTCCCTGGTGAGCAGTAGCTTTACTACAGTGATCTAATGTGCAACTAGAGTGCTAACATTCAGAATTTATGGCAAATGTGTGACACATCTGAATGCCTTCTTGATGGAACCAAAGTAAACAAGCATTGAAAATGCAATAGATCTCGCCCTCGTTTAAGTTAAAGCCATTCTGTTTGTAATGAGGTGGCTTTTTAGCTTTGCTTTTATTAGTGTTTTTTCAACTTTCATGTAAATAACATGCATCTGTATGCATATAAGTATATGTATGCATGCATTTATGTTTGTATTTATATAGATATACAGATGATATATGTTTATATATGTATGTATATATATATATTCACTGAAAAAACCATAGGCTATAGACCATATATAGTTAGGAATTAGCATTTACAAAACCTTGAAAATTCACTGAAAAAACCATAGGTTATAGACCATATATAGTTAGGAATTAGCATTTACAAAACCTTGAAAATTCACTGAAAAAACCATAGGTTATAGACCATATATAGTTAGGAATTCGCATTTACAAAACCTTATTTTACTCACACAAAACCATTGAAATTCCATATATAGTTAGTTGCACTAACTATATATCGCGCACCCGCAATCCACTGCTGATGATGTCACATATTACATCATTCATGACATGGTCAGTGACATCACTGATGACATCACTGATGACATCTCAAATGACATCACTGATGACATCACTGATGACAACATCCAGTGACTGTATGTTTCTGTAAAGTTAAAATATGTCTTACATATTGAAGAATGAGTGGATGTATAAGTGTCTGGATGAAGGATTTAGTAGGTGCATGACTGACTGTATGAGTGAGTGATTAAATGTGTCTCACTGAGTGCATGGGTTAGTGACTAAACTGTCTTAATTTGTGCATCATTATGTCTGTTGTTCTGTAAACTGTTGCATGTGTTGATAAGTAGCTATATGAGTAACTATATGGGTTATTGATTGGTTGCCCAAGTATTTGTATGGGAGACTGAGTGTGTGTGTGGGTGGCTGGGAGGTGTATGACTCTGTGCATAGATGTGTGAGCAGTTGATTCACTAGATGTATGGTTTCAAAAGTGCATGTGGAAACAGCTGTATGGGCGGTTGACTGTGTGCATGAGTGTATTGGTGAGTGAATGGATATCTCAGTGCTACATGTCAAAGTAAGTACATATGTAAAACACAGTACATTTGAGAGTTGACATATATAAATAACTGTGCATAAGAGCCAGTGAATGTGTGAGTGGCTGTATGGATCATTGTGAACTAGTATCAGGGATTGTATAAGAGAGTAAATATGTGTTAATATATGTTTGAATAAGTAAAGTTTGTATAACTGTATAGTTGAGGAAATGGAGGTGTGATTGATTCTTTGCATGACTGACTAGGTGTGTGAGTAACTCCATGGATGAGTGACAGTCTGTGAGTGTCTGTTTACACTGATTGTATCTAAGGTTATATTAGAGTCTGAAGAGGTTCATCGTATCATCACATGAATGATATCATCAGTGATGTGATCAGTAATGTCAAATGAGATGTCATCAGTGATGTCATCAGTGATGTCATTTGAGATGTCATCAGTGATGTCATTTGAGATGTCATCAGTGATGTCATCAGTGATGTCACTGACCATGTCATGAATGATGTAATATGTGACATCATCAGCAGTGGATTGCGGGTGCGCGATATATAGTTAGTGCAACTAACTATATATGGAATTTCAATGGTTTTGTGTGAGTAAAATAAGGTTTTGTAAATGCGAATTCCTAACTATATATGGTCTATAACCTATGGTTTTTTCAGTGAATTTTCAAGGTTTTGTAAATGCTAATTCCTAACTATATATGGTCTATAACCTATGGTTTTTTCAGTGAATATATATATATGTAGATAGATAGATAGATAGATAGATAGATAGATAGATAGATAGAATAAAAAACAGTCTTGCTTACTCCTGCAAGAGGTCACCTACACTCGACTTTCTGTACAAAACTTTGAATTCAAAGTTAATTGCTACACCACCCGACGTGTTTCCGCACTAGCCTTTTTCAAGGGACCTTGCGCTTAAACTATTGCTTTCACAGAGTTCATAATTTAGCCCTTAATTTGTAATGAGTGCTTTAGTAACTACATGTTCTGATGACCATTGATAGTATATCATTTCATGTGTTTTTTTACTGCTACATGAAAACAAGCATTGGCAAAGCCAATATATCTGGCGCTGGCTGCTAGCCTTTTGGCTTTATCGGTGCTTATTTTGTTTTTGCCTTACTTTTTTGCAAAACTTTATTGGTGGGGAAACTACTAGGTCCTCGTCAACCCAAAAAAACACTGGCTAAAATCAAAAATATATATTTACTCTCAAATGTCAGTCATTGCCATAGTATACCCTGGCACTGAAGAAAACAACTTTATGTGTGAATGTGCTCCTTGAGAAAGAGCAGAATGTCATTTATCACAGTAAAGGTAGTCAATGCTTGAAGTGGGGTAATCCACTGCCCCATGCTGTATGCTGTAGTAGGCAGAGGAAATATGTGAATGACACAAAAACAGACCAATAGATGAAGAGGGCTGGCTAAAACCTGCTATAAGGAACTCTATTATATTTATATTTTTTTATTAAAACACCAAATCTAAAGAAAGAATTCCCAAGCCACATTCTAAACAGCCTTATATCCTATTACAACGTAGACAATATTGTTTACCTCTCACTGACATAGATGTCAATTGAGGATTTTGCTACCTTCTAAACATATACTATGAACAGATCTATAAAAAATGGATCAACGTATCTATGTTTCTATGCACTAATGAAGACTACAAAATGAAGAAATACTAAGATTACAGCTATAAGGAACACTCTTCGTCTAACCTATGCAGTAACACTAACCCTGGGCCTACCTCTAACATTTAACATGACTCTAAGCACGCTTCTGACCCTGTACCAAGGGCATGCAACAAAACTGTTCACCTCTCACCTTGACTTTCCTTCATATAGGCCTCACCCAATGTGGTGATTTGTTATGCTTCCTAAAGTTCTGGGAATTCTGAACATTTTCAGACATCTGGATTTGAAAATCTTGATTAATTATTTCAAATTCAGATTTTTCTTGAAATCACACTATACCAGATGGAAAGAGCCTAGAGAATGGCTGCACAGATTGTGCACTTTGTGAAGATCAGAGATATTTTGCAAGGAAGATAAGGTAGACCTAATTGCCAGTAAGAAACTCACGCAGGGAGAGAGTATTGAGGAGGATCCCGGAGACCGCAGTGCCACTCAGGAAGCGGAATGCACAGTAGCAGCCGAACGAGGGCAAGAATGCCACACATGTGCCAGTGACACCCATCTGCAGGTAGGACCAGATCAGCACTGCTCGGCGTCCATACCTAGGAGCAGAAGGATAATCAACAAGAAAGAAATTAGATTTGTCCGACAGGCCCTATATTCACTAGAGAGACCACATAAGCAATTGGAGAAGTACATCGCCAGCACAGGAATAGAAGTAGTTGCTGCATATTGGCTTGCGGTGCAGTGTCAAGCCTCTGATAGGATATTGGCTTGCCTGAATATGTTTGGCACATTTAGCAACAAGATAAAACAAGCTTTGTTCAACTGACACCGTCAGATGGTGACAGATGGAACGTAGAGTTGTAGCTTTTTGCATTAAAAGGGGGAAATATTTTAAACTGCACTTGGTGAGAGCATTTAGACCAAATAAAAAGGGAGTTCCTCAATGGTGCTTGGGGTCCCTCCTACATACAGAGATTTCAGATGTAGCCGTTGCTGAGTGTGTACATTTATAGAGATCCCACAAACGATTACACACAACAAGTAGCCAATAGCCTTACAGCAGCATTCCAGTTGTCCATCCAAGACTGTGATTTCCATCATCTCCTATTTGTGCTGTTTTCTCTCGGTGGGATGAATAGCCCAAGAAATAAGAAAATGGAAGATACACCACAAATTTCGCAAACAATGCAGAGCTTTGAATTCAGCCAGTAGGTGATGTGGTTACTAGTTGAGGGTGGTGAAACACTAATCAAACAGCAACCACATTTCTAGTCAGGGTGGAAAACAAGCAGACCCCAAATTAATGTGGGCTTAACCCTCTGATAGCTTGACACAAACACAATCAGGCTTAACTTAGAGACAACTATAAAGTATTTATGCAGCACACAAACACTAATAAATTATTCAATTTGTTAATCTTTATTCGGTACTTAAAAAGACACCATAAAAGCACATACAGAATATACACACAAATATTAAAACCAGCTTTCTTTTTTTTTTAAAACGTGTGAATTTAAAAAATCAACTAAAAAACATATTTCATTAGGCTGGGGGAAGGGAATTGTCTTTACGAGATTAGATGGTATCAGAATCAATTTTCTCTTGTTTTCCTTAGCCGTAGTGCAACCCGGATGAAGCTTACAGTACAGAACAGTGTGTGGGCATCTGTGGCTTCCTGTAAAACTTTAAGGCCATTTTTGCTTGTCTGAGTTTTGTTTCTTTCAGGATCCCTACTAAAAACTTACGTCTTGGGGCAGAATAAAAGGGGCATAACAAAACAAAGTGAAGGGTATCCTGCGGAGACCTAGCGTCGCAGCTGCAGGTACCCTTCGCCTCCACTAATAAAGTAAAAACACACCCGAAGAAAAACTCCGCACCAATTTAGAAACAAATATTTGGCACCAAAACAACACAAATCCAGTCAATGAAACCAGAGATATTCAATTTTAAAGATTTAGATAAACATAGTGGGCCTTATTTATGAAGGACTTGCGCTGCCGGTGCGTCACTTTTAACGTGGGGAAAAGTGACGCATCGGCGGCGCAAGTGCTTCATAAATAAGGCCCAGTGTTTATAAGTATAAAGTGCCAACTGTGGTTATCTGGTCAGACAGGACTGGGATAAAGTCATAAATTCAGGCTGATCATGAACAAGCGTGGGCTGGATACAGGGACCAGTTAGACCAGAGGTCTTCAAACTTTTTGATGCCGAGACCACCCTGTCAAAATATTTTAAGCGTAAGGACCCCCTCCTGACAAAAATTTCTTGAACTTGGTAAGCCCCAAATTCCAACAGCAAATAATGTTTACAGTGGGGAAATAATATTAAACAGTGTTTATCAAATGAAAGATCAGTGAGCTTGTTTGCGTGTTCAAAGGTGTGGCTAAAATCAAAAGGCCTCATTTATAAGGAATTGGCCTAGGGCAGCGCCGCAAGTCTTTTTGCTGCACTGGCCTACGCCAATGTGAAAGGGCAGGAATGCATCTTATTTATGAAATATGGTGCATTCCTCTCCTTTCCCCCTGCGTTGACGCACAAATTGCTGCCTAGCGCCAATGTAGACAGGATTGTTTTTGTGCAGGAAGGTGCCCCGAGAGGGGTTTTCATCTTTCTATGTGAGCTGCAGAACACATGGAAAGAGGAACAAATAAGAGGAGACATGAAAACATGTCTCCTCTTTATGCCTGCTGTGGGGAAGAGTAAGGTTTTGGTGCTGCCCCAGGTGTACATGGTTTGGTAAATCTGGGGCAGTGTCAAAATCCATGGGTGTTGCATGGGAACACCCACTGCAATGCCCATGGAACTCCTACTTGACAGACTAAGGCTAGGCAGCGACTTGTGCTGCTTTGTCTTACTCCATATGTATGAGGGCACTCATAGCCATGCAGGGTGACTTTGCACCACCTCATAGATACGATTGCGAGGCTTGTGCTGCCGGAGCTTTAAAAAAATTATGCTCCGGCAGCTCAAGCTTCCCATAAATCAACCCCAAAATATTTTGCTAGTTTTTTAGGTCTTTCACCATCAGGTAGCTACATATAAAATTATGGCTAGCTTAAATGAAAAATACATTTTAAAAAGTTGTTACCCCGTAGGAAATGCACTGTAGTACATTAGGAAACCTCTATTAGTTAATGCACTGCAGAGGTCTGTGTCTGTATCCAGAGAGCCACAGAATTTTGGGGCAGATTTACAAGCCCATGTGCCTTCTTGCGCCGCAATTGCATCACTTTTTTTGACTCAACGGTGGCGCAAACAATTTGCCAATTTACAATGTTTCGTATCTAGGGAGATGCGTCACGTTGTAAAGCCCTGCATCACATTATACCTGCACCAGGTATAATGTATGCAGGCTGGGGGTTCCCACGGAAAAAGCCATGTAGAACTAACGCAGTGAAATTTACAACATTTCACTGCGTCGCTATATGCCTTCACTGCTTCAAAATCCCTATGCCTGCTCAGACCAGGGGTAATGGATGATGCAGGGCGTTTTGTGTGAGACTCACCTATCTGTCGGGGTACATTGCTGGAGTTGCGTCACTTTTATGAGCAATTCCAGCGATGAGTCACTTTTGTGCCAACAGATGCATCAGTACTTCTGACGCATCTGTTAATCTTTGTGCCATGGAGCACTGTATTGTAAATACAGCTCATCAATGGTTGTGCAAGGACATTAGGCACTGGTGCAAGAAAACTGACGCATCTATGCAGATGTGTCAGTTCCTTATAAATCTGCCCCTAAATTTGGTTGGTGCAGTGGGGAACACTGGATCTTTAGTACTACGAGGTCACAGCCTATGACAGAAAGCGCTGTGAAAGTGTAAGTCACTATTTTATTCTTGTTTTACACACATTATAGGGTAGACTGCTACAAACAGTACAAATCGTTTTAGGATATAATGGAGCTTCCAAAGTGTAGATTTTAGTAATACCAGACCATAAGTAATGTATTTTTTTTTCTTCTGCATAACTGTCCCTTTAACACCTCCTCAGAGGTACTAAGCAGTTAAAAGCATGCACTTCAACGGACACTTGCTAACTCTTCTTGCTACGACTAAAAAAAATATCTTTGCCATCACAAAGCAATTAAAGCCAGAACCGCTCCCAAGCACCATTTACATTTGTAGATTACCTCAAAATACACATTTGCATTTGATTCAGGTAAGGAGGCACCCTGGCACGAAGGTTTGCTTCAGGCCCAGCCCAGCCTCTTAGTTCCACAGCACAGGAGACAATTAACTTCAGCTGTAGCATTTTAACAGCGCGTCCCGGTTTTCAAAAAGAAGAACATGTTTTAAATTCCAGGCAGAAGTGAGGCCTGGAAATGCGCAACCCCCTTCCCAGGGCTCCAGGGCCCCCCTGGGGGTCGCGCCCCACAGATTGAAGACCTCTGAGTTAGACCTACTAAACAAAGTACCTTAAATCCTGGCTGCGTTGCATTTCAAGGCTACGTCGAAGATGCGTAGTGTGGCACCAGTTCCAAGGACTCGTGGGCTGCGATAAGAGGTCCTGCATTGAAGATGCATCATGCAGCAGCAGTTTCTAGAAGCTGTAGGTCTGTGATGCGAAGTCCTGTATTGAGAATGCATTGCGCAGCAGCAGTTCTGAGGAGGATCGAGTGTACGCGTCAGGGATGCGTCGCTCATGCTTCGTTTCCTATGCAAAGCTTTGAGGTGGTGCATCACATTGTGTCAGTTCTGCTTGGACTGAAGCTGGGCTGACAGAGCACCTTCATGGGCGTTGTGATGATGCAAGTAGATTTATTGATGAATATTTAGGTTAAATCGTATAATCATTAAAGCCCCACCAGGAGCAGCTCTCTTGCTGCTCAGCCCTCTCATCCAACTGTCATCCATCCAGCAGGCATCCCACACATTCTATATTACCTCACACACTCCAACATTCCACCATTCATCCACATAGGCTGAGCAGCAAGACAGGTTAGTGAGAAAGGCACATGGCGTCCACACCAGGATACCACAATGGGTCTAAGACTGGGGCGGTATGACCAGGGGGATGGGACTCTCAACAGGCAGAGTCCAGGTGCAGGGTTCAAGGTAGTTGGAGCCTTCTCTGTCCCTTAGTGTCTCATCAGGAGGCCAGGCAAAAAGCCCTTGGTGTCCCTCAGGTGGTTCTGAGTTCAAGTTGCAGGTCCTTCCCACTCAGGCAGCAGGCTAGCAAAATAGCAGTCCATATCACATCGGAACAGCACACCAGTCCTTCTGAGTCTTCTGTAGGTCTTGAGGTGTATGAAGAGTTGGGTCTGAGGGTCTAGTATTAACACCTGGTGCCCACTTTGAAGTAGGAGAAACTTCAAGAATCTGCCACCTACAGAGGGGTCTGGAATTTCTTGCCTTCCTGCACTACCCCACCCAACTTGTCTCAGGGCCCAAAAGACTAGTATAAAGCCCTTTGTAAGTGTGCTGAGGTAGAGTCTTTATGATATACGAGTGTGGTAGGTAACAGCTCCACCCCCTATCTAGTAAGAGATGGCCCGTCTTGCCAATACCTATTCCCCATGTGCCTTACTGTCTGGTAGTAATAGACAAAGACACACTGCCAGCTACACCTAGTCATGTGACCAAGGATACAGGTGGCAGGCAGAAAATGGTTGGGACAAGAAAATGCCAACTTTCTAAAAGTAAACATACGAGGTGATACACCATTGATACATCCAAAGTATTTAGACTCGGTTACGTAATATTTCTGCACCACTCCTTTCCAACTTTCGTTGGAAAAGTTTATTTGTATGAAGTACCTCCCACTATTATACCAAGCGTTCTTGCATTTGATGTCACATTTGTACATTAATATATAACACAAATTGTCCGAACCACAAAATCTCTACAAGCTTATTAGAAGGGAAAAGATCAATTTATTGTGATCCCCCTCGACATCCTACTTAGTGTCAATGTTTATTATTTTTTTCAAGTTCTGAAAAGCTATATGACAGAAAACAACAATACATTAAATATTTACACACCTATATATACTTTGTACATACATGAAAAGCAGATTCTTTACACAGTACAAAAAGAAAATTTCTTGCATCAAACATTACAAAAAACTAAGAATACATCACAAACAACATTAGAACAAACATTACAATCAAAAAATTTGAAAAATAGGAGAAACCAATCAAGGGGGAATTATAAGCAAATTAATGGCTCTTAAACAAATCAATACTGGACCAGCCGGTCCTAGTATCGTAGAGATGACATTTTATTCCACCCTATGAAAGTGCTGACGCGTTTTTTGAGATCAGGCACAGTGTCGCTGATCTCTCATCAGGGCTGTTTTATTCTTTCTATCTGTAAGATGCAAAGAAAATATTTTACTCATCACTCTCAAAACCGAACTTCTTTTAAGGCAATGGGCTGAGAAAGAAAATTGCTACATACCAAACTTGGTTGTAAGTAGAGCAGGGCATTAAGGCGTAAAAGATTTCAAACCAAATATTTCTAAACGTGGCCAGGCAGGACAACCTACAAGAAATTTTAAGAATTTTTTTTGCATTGGTGAATCTAACCAGCTCGTGGTTTCAATACTAAGGCGTCACCCATTGCTACATAAAGCATACCTTGCTATTGTCGACTGCCGACAACCGGCGTTCTTATAGGTAATCCACCACCATGAAGGTAGGCTCCAAAAACAATAGTGACAAATGTTTTAGTGGTGGGGCTGTTGATTGAGATGTTCGCATAGTGCATGCATTATTAAAATACCAGGAAAGGCAGGAATCATATCGCCTACCTTAATGATGTATTTCTATTCCCTTTTTAATTTTTGGAAATGTGCTCTCAATTTGCCGTCCTGAGTTAGCGAAAAAACCAAAACGCGAGTGTAGGCGCTTGTAGCCAAAAAGTATGATAATTCAAACAGATTATAAGCGTGAAATAGACAGGAAACATGTCCTGGCATTTACCTGCTCGAAAATAACAACACGCCGCTGGTGTGATCAAAGTTTTCTCACAAGAGATGGCCGCCCAAGCACTTCTTGTATTTAAAGCCCACCTCCAAAAAAGGCATGATGGGGCTTGTAGTGTCCTCATAATTACGCTACGAGAAAATTATGTTTAGTATGGGAAGCGCATGTAAAATCAGGGCGCGCCTGTTACGTGGTGTCACTGTCAATGAATGGAGGCAGAAAATCTATTTGTTAACTATTTTGGTTACGAGCAGGGTTTAAACTAAAAAAACTTCAAAACTTTATTGGCAACTCGTATCTGAACACTAATGTTGAAACGGGCCATTTCATTTAAATTTGATAAATGCTGAATTAAATAGCATTTATTCCACAAGTACAGCGAGCACATTGAGGGTCATTATTGTGATCGGGTATTGCATGCACCCTTAAAAAAATAAACTTTAGTAACAGAGCATGTGGGGAGTCTGTAGGTGACACTGCACCCATTATTAAGATTGCATATATCTACCTGCCAGGCAGTGGCCACGCTTACTCTTTATACACAAAATGTGTTAGTGAAAAGAGGACGTAAGGCTACAGATTAAGTCCAGGGATATCTAACAGATGCCAGTCCGCTATGCTGTATGTCTATGCCAGTTATATATGGGCTATCTCGGACAAGCTATTAAGGCCTGTTTGAGTACTATTGTATTTCAAAATGAGATAAGCCTCTTTCTGCAGTAAGGCACGCTCAATATCGTGGCATTTTGTCACTGAATTCACAGTGAATAACACTGACCATTTAAATTCATGTTCATTATGGCCTTTATCACAGAAGTGCTCAACCAGCGGAGCGGTCATAATTTTTTTTTTTATGCGTGATCGATGCTGGCTGATCCTTTGCTTGACTTGTTGGTTAGTCTAGCCTATGTAGAATAGTGGGCACGGGCAAAGTATTCCGTAAAGGACATTTTTCGTTTTGCAATTGGAGAATTCTGTATGTCTCCACTTAGGTCTCTGATGGACAAATTCATTGCCCTAAATTGTGGTAGAACAAGCAACACAATTGCCGCACCTGTAATGACCTTCCACGGGCTTTAGGTTCCATTGTGCCAAAAGGTCACTTTTAGGTTTTGGAATGGTAATGTCAGCTCTAATCAATTGTTCGCCAATACTTCGATTTTTTCTATAAGCGGAGATGGGCTTAGGAAATGGACAATTCAAAACTTCTAATAGATGCCGATTCTTTAGAACAGCTTGGCGCAACTTGTGGGTGTCGGGACAGAACATTGTGACGCACACCATTTTGTTCATCGGAGGGCATTGCTTAAGCTGCAGCAAGCATTCTCTCGCCGTGTATCTAGCACGTTTGAATGAGTGCTTAAGGAGCTTCTTAGGGTAGCCCCTGTCCTGCATGTCATGACAAAAAGATCTTGCATGTCTTTCATAATCAGCCACATCCGAACAATTACACCTGATTCTGAGCAATTGCCCATAGGGCAGATTGGCCTTTAAATTGCGTGGATGGGCACTTCTGTGGTGCAGGATGGTGTTCCTATCAGTCGCCTTTTAATGGAGCAATGTTACCAATCGTCCTTCCTCACATCTCACTTCAACATCCAAAAACGTCATGCGACTAGTGCTGTTTTCTATTGAGAATTTGATGTCCCTGTGTCTTGCATTGAGCCATCCATGGAAAGACATTAGCTCCGCCTGACTCCCCTGCCACAGGAGCCAGATGTTGTCAATGTATCTATACCACTGTAAAATTCGATCTCTAAATGGGTTGTTAGCTTCCACGAACTTCTGTTCATATTGTGCCATGAAGAGAACCCCCATTTCTGGGGCATAAGAACACCCCATGGCGGTCCCCTTCACTTGCATGTAATACTCACCATTAAAGGTGAAATAGTTTTTCTTAAGTGCTATTTCCGCCAATTCAAAGATAAAGGCAATGGGGACCCGATGTGGTCTTTCTCTCTGGTCAAGGTAAATCTCCATCACTTGTAGAGCCTCTTCTTGAGGGATTTGAGTATATAGCGACGTGACGTCCATCGTCACCATGATTTGAGACTGTACATCAAAGCTAGTTCCTTCAACTTTTACCAGAAAATCAGTCGTGTCTCGCAAATATGACTTTACCTGACTCAAAAAAGGTTTTAAGAAAAAGTCCACATGACTACCTTCTTAAGAAATGTCCTAGGACTCCGGTCCTTTATCTTCTTCCGAAGATCCACAAGAGCATGCAAGAGCCCCCTGGCCGCCCCATAGTTTTGGGGTGCGACTCATGTCTAGAGCCGATCGCACAGTATGTGGACTTTTTCTTAAAACCTTTTTTGAGTCAGGTAAAGTCATATTTGCGAGACACGACTGATGAATAAGCCTGTAGCTGCCTCATGGTCTGAGGCTGGCGAGTAGCCTGCAAGAATTGTGCAAAACAACAGCTGATGGACAGAATGCAGAACAATGTCATACATTCACCCCAGTACTGAGATCTGGGCCTAAATCCATCGTTTTGTTGCACACCACACCACCCCAGTTCAGACATGGCCATATGCAAATCAGCCTTGACCCTGTGCCTCATGGGAACAGTCCAGCCTGAACTGCCAATCCATGTCTTTCCTGGACTGGAATCAAGCATCCTAGGACCGGTTTCTGGCTATCAGCCGTCTTCAGCCAGGATAGCTTGACTCCAGTGGTGTGGAGAGCATGGGACTCACGTCTGAGCATACCCATCCCACTCAGGGTGACAAAATGCAAAACAACAGTTGATGGACAGAATGCAGAACAATGTCATACATTCACCCCATAATTGTGCCATGCAGCCACGTGGGCTATGCCCCACACATTTCTTTCTTATTATAAGTTGGATATGTTTTCTCCTAATACTGGATAGATCCCTCGTTATAGAAAGTTTCCCATACCCTCCTCTCTTTCTGGTTAACAATTATATGTGGCTGTGCAGTTAACAAAAAGAACTGGGGGGGGGGGGGGTGGGGGGGAATGGAGGGGGTGCTTTTATACCAAAGGCTAAAAATAGAAGAAAGCTTGGGTAGCATTTCTCTGGCAGGAGGTGGAGCCTCACGTGTAACTGCTGTGACGAGGAGCACTATCCTAGGGGTAATGAAGATTAACAGTAAGTAATTGGTTCATTTTGTAATGTTTAATGTTCAAGGTACTACACAATGTAGGCATTCATATTCTGGTGGCCCCCCTTTTTGTGAGGACACGTGTATCACTGACAGTTAACCAACAGCAGCCTATTAGCATCTAAAGGGGTTTCTGCAACATCAGCATTTCACTGGACTATAGCAGATGGGAGAGGAGGGTTTGTTAATAGTTATATACATATCACTTTATGTGGTCCTGCTGATTACTGGAACACTCTTCGTCCTGACTCCTTTCTTCTGGGCAATGGCATACTACAAAAGGATGGGGCAGTCAGAGACATATGGATAGGGACCCCTTTGACTGCTTAGCCTTCCTCTCTCATAAAATACTCTGTACTAATAACAGTGGGGTTCTGGTCAGCCACCACTATCTTCGGCTTTCGCTTTTAACTACAAACGAGTTTTGCCTGCCCTGCGGCAAACGTCTGAGTCCTTAGGTTTCAGGATAGTAGGGTTCAAGCCTTCTGATATTTTCATCACTTTCAGTTTTGATGACAGTGGGGTTTGTGGGGTTTTGCTGTCATGGCCTAGCACCTTTAGTTGTGGTGAACGTGGGATTGTGGCTTGCTACTGGTGCCTATGGTCGTATTTCATGCCTGTGGGTTTGATGCCTGCTGACATTGTGTACTCCCTAGCTTTGAGGCTAGTATTGTTCTGTTGCCATCAGCTAGACATCTCAATTTGGGCCACCGTGAAATCTGACCTACTTGTAATGCTTATCGAGGATAGAGGGGATCTCACGTGCTGCCAGTCTCTAAGATTGTGAGGTTTAATGATCAGTGGATTTCTTTCTGGTTTTCTGCCAGTGTCTAGAGCTCTCCTTTAGTAAAGGTGGACTTCTCATCTGCTACCAGTGCCTGTGAACCCTCAGTTTTAATGACAGGAGATTTTGGCCTCTTTCCAGTGCCTGGGCCCTCATTATTAATGATAGTGGGGTTCTGGCATGCTGACAGCTTCTAAAACCCTCAGCCTGCTATTATAAGCTGGAATTTCAGTTTATTGGGAGTTGGGGTTGGATCCTAGACTGCAGACCTTGGTTTTAATGAAAGTAGGATTCTGGTTTGCTTCAAGTGTCTTGATCTCTCAAATTCAGTGCCGATTGTGTTTCAGCTGCTGCCGTGGTAGGGCGGTCATTTTTTATGACAATGTGTTTCTCACCTGCTGCCAGGAAGGAGTGTCAGTTTTAGAGATAATATTTTTTTTAACTTGTTGTTGAGGTATGGCACTATTTTTACACCAGCAGTCCTCTCGCTTCCTGCCAGTGTCTGGACCCATTCGTTTTAATGACATTTGCACTCTAGTCGGTTGCCAGTGCAGACCTTCTATTTTATTGATATTGGGGTTGTAGCCAGCGTCCGTCTTAAGCCCTCAGGATGGCTCCCAATTGCAGGTGTTTCTCCCCACACTCCACCTGTAGTAGTATATTAAAACCACTAGTTCTGATCAAGAGGTAAAAGAAACAGGAGCCCCAACCCACTGGGAGCAACAGACTGCCTTATAGAAGTATTACATCAGAGGAATATAATTTGATCAGCCACTGTACGATTGGAGCTGTCACAAGTCCGCAGTCTTGAAAAAAGTTCCATATATAATTAGCAGTCCAATCCAGTATTTAAAGAACGTTGGTTGCAGGTGGCTGGAGTTGGGGGGGGGGGGGCACCAGCACTCTTTTCTGGCGAACATGTCTCCTATTTCATCCAGAGCAAGAGAGAGAAATCAGAAGAAATCAGAATGAAGAGAAAGCCAGGAAAATAGAAACAAAGAGTGAAAGAAGGGATGAAAAAACTGCGGGGGTGAGATAAAATACTAGGGCCCTTATTTATGAGGCCTTGCGTCAGTTTTGCGCCGCCGGCGCGCCACTTTTTGTGACGCACCAGCGGCGTACAAAATGCTCCTTGTTGCGCCATATTTAAAAAGTGACGCATCTAGGTAGATGCGTCACTTTTTAAACCCCTGCGCCACATTATACCTGCGTCAGATATAATGTATGCAGAGGGAGTGTTCCCCCGCAAAAAGCCTTGTAATAGTGACGCAGTGAAATCTATGAGATTTCACTGCGTCACTTTTAGGACGCTGTTGCGTCAAAATCTTGCGCCTGCCTCACAGCAGACGTAAGACTGATGCAAGCCCTTTCACATGGGGCTTGCCCCAAATGAAAAGACGCATTGCTGGAGTTGCGTCACTTTTGTGACACACTCCAGCAATGCGTCACTTTTGCGCTTACAGATACGTCAGAAATACTGACGTATCTGTAACTCATTGCGACATGATACGTCATACATTAAATATGATCCATCAGGAATGTCGTAAGGTGTGCACAGTGAAAAGTGACGCATCGCTGTTTTCACGCAGCGATGCGTCACTTTTCATAAATGAGGCCCTAGAGGTGTAGTGTGGTGGAAGAAAGAGTCATGAAGTAGCATCAAGACAGGACAGATTTGGTACTCAGCAACTGTTGCATTCGGCAGTGCTGGTGTTGGGCTCTTAAGAAAATGCTTTGGGTCCCTGCACTTATTTCTTCATTTCAATTAAGCACTGGGCTTTATATTAACAGTTTGTGTCTTCGTTGGAGAGGGGATCTTGTAGAAGGAGTATCTGAGGGGGCAGATAGTTGAAAAGAGGTGTGGAGGAATCTACGATCAGAAAGGCTGGAAGTAAAGCCATATTCTTATCTCAAGTCCCACAAAACCTATGACATCTCATGCTTAAGACCTTTGGGCCAGATTCTGAAAGGCAAATTTACACGTGTAAATGTACTCCAGTGTAAATCTGTTTCTGCACCTAGGTGCAATTTACTATTTCGGAGTCTAAAGTGACACACTGTTGATATACGTCCCTCCACCCCCTGGTGGAGGCTCAAAGAATTGTATTTACAAGTGCAAAGTTTCTACTAATAACCTTTCACACATGGGTAGAACTATCCACTCCCATACTGATCTCTCCCCATCAGAAAGTTTAGGGAAAAATACAAAAGTTATTATTTATTTGAAAAAGCCCACCAACAGTAACAGTTAAACTTTATTAAAAATGTATAACATTTTGACAAAAGTTATTTTCATACTTTATTTGCAGTTTATGAAAAATATGACCCGTTATTAGGTTTTCCAGAGCCTCTGGCAAAAACAGAAAACCTGTTGAACTGTAACCTATGTTCCATCTGCATATTAGATGAGGATGGTGAGTTCAGGAAAGTGATCAGTCCTGTGAGACTTATAGGTTATTTGCTATTAGTGAGCTCCAGATCGCCTTTCAGCATCAATGGTGACGCAACAGAATCGACACTATGGCTGTATTTGAAAACTTTATTAAAATCAACATCCTAGCCTAGTGCAGATAATATGCAGCTATAAAACAAACAAATAGTAGCAGTAAATGCAAATTTACAGCTACTGCTTGCATGAACCAAGTTGTCCCTCAAGTCTCCCAGGACATCAAAGATTCATCTCTGCCTACTACTTGTCCATGCCTAGCTTAAATACACTTTTATGATTTTTTTGGAAAGGACGGGCCTTTGGCAAAATGATGTAAACACAAGAATATCAATCTTATTGCACCAATTATGAATTCTATTGTATGTTATAAATCATACGACTGCATATATCAATAATTGATGCGCTCTCAAACTATTATAAAGCAAATGTTATGTTATACATGTGCAATCCATACTAAATCAATACTAAATGCAGCATATGTTTTATAAAAACTAAATGTTTACTGAAATGTATGAATATATGCACATATATAAATGCAATGGAGGTACATAGGCAGAAAACACAGGGCCCGATTCACAGAAGTAATCTGAGACAAAATCCTAACTTTACTACTTTCGGTATTCACAAAAGGCATTTAGGAGTAGAAAAGTTAGGATTCCTAACTTTACTACTCCTAAGTGCCTTTTGTGAATACCGAAACTTGTAAAGTTAGGATTTTGTCTCAGTTTAGGAGTAGTAAAGTTAGGAATCCTAACTTTACTACTCCTAAATGCTTTTTGTGAATACCGAAAGTCGTAAAGTTAGATTTTGTCTCAGAATACTTTTGTGAATCGGGCCCACAATGATTATGTCAATGTGTGGATTAATTTAAACTATTAACTTTTTTGACAATAGGTTAAAAACTTAATGTAATTTTAGTTTTAAATTCAGAGATATATATATATATATATATATATATATATATACATATATATATATATATATATATATATATATATATCTGAATTTAAAACTAAAATGTGTTCCAGTCTGTGATCAAGGCAATGGTGCCGAAACGTTAGACAAATGGAAACTGGCGCTGCTGGATTTTGGAAATAAAGCCACTTTCACAGTATTGGGCCTCACGGTGTTTTTGTGACCTGTGGGTGTTTGATGAGCTGCTCCGTGCTCATTGTGTGAGGCCGCCCTGAAGAGTCTGGGGCTCCGGAACGGGGAAATGCTTTTCTGATATATATATATATATCCGCACGTATCTTTGCAGCATTTAATGGAGGTGTCTGACACACCTCGAGACCAGACCCCGACCCGCTGGATGTGGCACTCTCCTTGTCAGTTTTTGGAACAGAAGCGAGTAGCTTGTTGAAAGGGTGCCCGCCGGCTGCGAAAGGCACTGACACTAAGTCTGCGATGGAAGGGCTACCAAGCTAGGCGGCCCGCCCCAAACGAGGTGAATGGAGTTCAGCAGCAGCCAGGGTATGCAGAGGGATTTCCCAAAGCACGGCATACTGCAGGCTATGCCTCGAAGGAACTGAAGCTGCATCTGTGGTCGTGAAACTATTGCCAGCGCATCGTGTCTGTGAAATGGAACTACTCCTGTGAAACCTTGATGGCACGCAGCACACGATGTAAAAGTGAAGTTTTACTGCCATCTACATTGAAAACCAGTTGGAAAGCAAACGGGACAGTTGTGAAGCACTATGGGACATGAAGTCCAAGAAATGGAAAAAGCAAATAAAACGGAGAACTAAGTAAAACAAACCAGCATTTCCTCACCACTTGGGGGTTATCAAAGAACTTAAAGTAAGAAAAAGTACTCTCCTTTGCTTTTGAAATGACATTTAACAGCGCGATATTCACAAAAGACTAAAACTGTCCCTTTAAATCTGGATGTAATGGACTGAGTCCTTCTTCAATGTTTAAAAGTCCCGTTATTTAAACCTAACGAACCCACAGTTACACAGCATATGGCATTTGAAAAAGGGTCTTTACTCGAAACGCGTCATGCCTACCTTTTTAATAAAGATAAACTTTGAAGTATTGCCGGTGTGGTCTGGATTGCGTGACGGACTCCGCACGTATCTTTGCAGCATTTAATGGAGGTGTCTGACACACCTCGAGACCAGACCCCGACCCGCTGGATGTGGCACTCTCCTTGTCAGTTTTTGGAACAGAAGCGAGTAGCTTGTTGAAAGGGTGCCCGCCGGCTGCGAAAGGCACTGACACTAAGTCTGCGATGGAAGGGCTACCAAGCTAGGCGGCCCGCCCCAAACGAGGTGAATGGAGTTCAGCAGCAGCCAGGGTATGCAGAGGGATTTCCCAAAGCACGGCATACTGCAGGCTATGCCTCGAAGGAACTGAAGCTGCATCTGTGGTCGTGAAACTATTGCCAGCGCATCGTGTCTGTGAAATGGAACTACTCCTGTGAAACCTTGATGGCACGCAGCACACGATGTAAAAGTGAAGTTTTACTGCCATCTACATTGAAAACCAGTTGGAAAGCAAACGGGACAGTTGTGAAGCACTATGGGACATGAAGTCCAAGAAATGGAAAAAGCAAATAAAACGGAGAACTAAGTAAAACAAACCAGCATTTCCTCACCACTTGGGGGTTATCAAAGAACTTAAAGTAAGAAAAAGTACTCTCCTTTGCTTTTGAAATGACATTTAACAGCGCGATATTCACAAAAGACTAAAACTGTCCCTTTAAATCTGGATGTAATGGACTGAGTCCTTCTTCAATGTTTAAAAGTCCCGTTATTTAAACCTAACGAACCCACAGTTACACAGCATATGGCATTTGAAAAAGGGTCTTTACTCGAAACGCGTCATGCCTACCTTTTTAATAAAGATAAACTTTGAAGTATTGCCGGTGTGGTCTGGATTGCGTGACGGACTCCGCACGTATCTTTGCAGCATTTAATGGAGGTGTCTGACACACCTCGAGACCAGACCCCGACCCGCTGGATGTGGCACTCTCCTTGTCAGTTTTTGGAACAGAAGCGAGTAGCTTGTTGAAAGGGTGCCCGCCGGCTGCGAAAGGCACTGACACTAAGTCTGCGATGGAAGGGCTACCAAGCTAGGCGGCCCGCCCCAAACGAGGTGAATGGAGTTCAGCAGCAGCCAGGGTATGCAGAGGGATTTCCCAAAGCACGGCATACTGCAGGCTATGCCTCGAAGGAACTGAAGCTGCATCTGTGGTCGTGAAACTATTGCCAGCGCATCGTGTCTGTGAAATGGAACTACTCCTGTGAAACCTTGATGGCACGCAGCACACGATGTAAAAGTGAAGTTTTACTGCCATCTACATTGAAAACCAGTTGGAAAGCAAACGGGACAGTTGTGAAGCACTATGGGACATGAAGTCCAAGAAATGGAAAAAGCAAATAAAACGGAGAACTAAGTAAAGCAAACCAGCATTTCCTCACCACTTGGGGGTTATCAAAGAACTTAAAGTAAGAAAAAGTACTCTCCTTTGCTTTTGAAATGACATTTAACAGCGCGATATTCACAAAAGACTAAAACTGTCCCTTTAAATCTGGATGTAATGGACTGAGTCCTTCTTCAATGTTTAAAAGTCCCGTTATTTAAACCTAACGAACCCACAGTTACACAGCATATGGCATTTGAAAAAGGGTCTTTACTCGAAACGCGTCATGCCTACCTTTTTAATAAAGATAAACTTTGAAGTATTGCCGGTGTGGTCTGGATTGCGTGACGGACTCCGCACGTATCTTTGCAGCATTTAATGGAGGTGTCTGACACACCTCGAGACCAGACCCCGACCCGCTGGATGTGGCACTCTCCTTGTCAGTTTTTGGAACAGAAGCGAGTAGCTTGTTGAAAGGGTGCCCGCCGGCTGCGAAAGGCACTGACACTAAGTCTGCGATGGAAGGGCTACCAAGCTAGGCGGCCCGCCCCAAACGAGGTGAATGGAGTTCAGCAGCAGCCAGGGTATGCAGAGGGATTTCCCAAAGCACGGCATACTGCAGGCTATGCCTCGAAGGAACTGAAGCTGCATCTGTGGTCGTGAAACTATTGCCAGCGCATCGTGTCTGTGAAATGGAACTACTCCTGTGAAACCTTGATGGCACGCAGCACACGATGTAAAAGTGAAGTTTTACTGCCATCTACATTGAAAACCAGTTGGAAAGCAAACGGGACAGTTGTGAAGCACTATGGGACATGAAGTCCAAGAAATGGAAAAAGCAAATAAAACGGAGAACTAAGTAAAACAAACCAGCATTTCCTCACCACTTGGGGGTTATCAAAGAACTTAAAGTAAGAAAAAGTACTCTCCTTTGCTTTTGAAATGACATTTAACAGCGCGATATTCACAAAAGACTAAAACTGTCCCTTTAAATCTGGATGTAATGGACTGAGTCCTTCTTCAATGTTTAAAAGTCCCGTTATTTAAACCTAACGAACCCACAGTTACACAGCATATGGCATTTGAAAAAGGGTCTTTACTCGAAACGCGTCATGCCTACCTTTTTAATAAAGATAAACTTTGAAGTATTGCCGGTGTGGTCTGGATTGCGTGACGGACTCCGCACGTATCTTTGCAGCATTTAATGGAGGTGTCTGACACACCTCGAGACCAGACCCCGACCCGCTGGATGTGGCACTCTCCTTGTCAGTTTTTGGAACAGAAGCGAGTAGCTTGTTGAAAGGGTGCCCGCCGGCTGCGAAAGGCACTGACACTAAGTCTGCGATGGAAGGGCTACCAAGCTAGGCGGCCCGCCCCAAACAAGGTGAATGGAGTTCAGCAGCAGCCAGGGTATGCAGAGGGATTTCCCAAAGCACGGCATACTGCAGGCTATGCCTCGAAGGAACTGAAGCTGCATCTGTGGTCGTGAAACTATTGCCAGCGCATCGTGTCTGTGAAATGGAACTACTCCTGTGAAACCTTGATGGCACGCAGCACACGATGTAAAAGTGAAGTTTTACTGCCATCTACATTGAAAACCAGTTGGAAAGCAAACGGGACAGTTGTGAAGCACTATGGGACATGAAGTCCAAGAAATGGAAAAAGCAAATAAAACGGAGAACTAAGTAAAACAAACCAGCATTTCCTCACCACTTGGGGGTTATCAAAGAACTTAAAGTAAGAAAAAGTACTCTCCTTTGCTTTTGAAATGACATTTAACAGCGTGATATTCACAAAAGACTAAAACTGTCCCTTTAAATCTGGATGTAATGGACTGAGTCCTTCTTCAATGTTTAAAAGTCCCGTTATTTAAACCTAACGAACCCACAGTTACACAGCATATGGCATTTGAAAAAGGGTCTTTACTCGAAACGCGTCATGCCTACCTTTTTAATAAAGATAAACTTTGAAGTATTGCCGGTGTGGTCTGGATTGCGTGACGGACTCCGCACGTATCTTTGCAGCATTTAATGGAGGTGTCTGACACACCTCGAGACCAGACCCCGACCCGCTGGATGTGGCACTCTCCTTGTCAGTTTTTGGAACAGAAGCGAGTAGCTTGTTGAAAGGGTGCCCGCCGGCTGCGAAAGGCACTGACACTAAGTCTGCGATGGAAGGGCTACCAAGCTAGGCGGCCCGCCCCAAATGAGGTGAATGGAGTTCAGCAGCAGCCAGGGTATGCAGAGGGATTTCCCAAAGCACGGCATACTGCAGGCTATGCCTCGAAGGAACTGAAGATGCATCTGTGGTCGTGAAACTATTGCCAGCGCATCGTGTCTGTGAAATGGAACTACTCCTGTGAAACCTTGATGGCACGCAGCACACGATGTAAAAGTGAAGTTTTACTGCCATCTACATTGAAAACCAGTTGGAAAGCAAACGGGACAGTTGTGAAGCACTATGGGACATGAAGTCCAAGAAATGGAAAAAGCAAATAAAACGGAGAACTAAGTAAAACAAACCAGCATTTCCTCACCACTTGGGGGTTATCAAAGAACTTAAAGTAAGAAAAAGTACTCTCCTTTGCTTTTGAAATGACATTTAACAGCGCGATATTCACAAAAGACTAAAACTGTCCCTTTAAATCTGGATGTAATGGACTGAGTCCTTCTTCAATGTTTAAAAGTCCCGTTATTTAAACCTAACGAACCCACAGTTACACAGCATATGGCATTTGAAAAAGGGTCTTTACTCGAAACGCGTCATGCCTACCTTTTTAATAAAGATAAACTTTGAAGTATTGCCGGTGTGGTCTGGATTGTGTGACGGACTCCGCACGTATCTTTGCAGCATTTAATGGAGGTGTCTGACACACCTCGAGACCAGACCCCGACCCGCTGGATGTGGCACTCTCCTTGTCAGTTTTTGGAACAGAAGCGAGTAGCTTGTTGAAAGGGTGCCCGCCGGCTGCGAAAGGCACTGACACTAAGTCTGCGATGGAAGGGCTACCAAGCTAGGCGGCCCGCCCCAAACGAGGTGAATGGAGTTCAGCAGCAGCCAGGGTATGCAGAGGGATTTCCCAAAGCACGGCATACTGCAGGCTATGCCTCGAAGGAACTGAAGCTGCATCTGTGGTCGTGAAACTATTGCCAGCGCATCGTGTCTGTGAAATGGAACTACTCCTGTGAAACCTTGATGGCACGCAGCACACGATGTAAAAGTGAAGTTTTACTGCCATCTACATTGAAAACCAGTTGGAAAGCAAACGGGACAGTTGTGAAGCACTATGGGACATGAAGTCCAAGAAATGGAAAAAGCAAATAAAACGGAGAACTAAGTAAAACAAACCAGCATTTCCTCACCACTTGGGGGTTATCAAAGAACTTAAAGTAAGAAAAAGTACTCTCCTTTGCTTTTGAAATGACATTTAACAGCGCGATATTCACAAAAGACTAAAACTGTCCCTTTAAATCTGGATGTAATGGACTGAGTCCTTCTTCAATGTTTAAAAGTCCCGTTATTTAAACCTAACGAACCCACAGTTACACAGCATATGGCATTTGAAAAAGGGTCTTTACTCGAAACGCGTCATGCCTACCTTTTTAATAAAGATAAACTTTGAAGTATTGCCGGTGTGGTCTGGATTGCGTGACGGACTCCGCACGTATCTTTGCAGCATTTAATGGAGGTGTCTGACACACCTCGAGACCAGACCCCGACCCGCTGGATGTGGCACTCTCCTTGTCAGTTTTTGGAACAGAAGCGAGTAGCTTGTTGAAAGGGTGCCCGCCGGCTGCGAAAGGCACTGACACTAAGTCTGCGATGGAAGGGCTACCAAGCTAGGCGGCCCGCCCCAAACGAGGTGAATGGAGTTCAGCAGCAGCCAGGGTATGCAGAGGGATTTCCCAAAGCACGGCATACTGCAGGCTATGCCTCGAAGGAACTGAAGCTGCATCTGTGGTCGTGAAACTATTGCCAGCGCATCGTGTCTGTGAAATGGAACTACTCCTGTGAAACCTTGATGGCACGCAGCACACGATGTAAAAGTGAAGTTTTACTGCCATCTACATTGAAAACCAGTTGGAAAGCAAACGGGACAGTTGTGAAGCACTATGGGACATGAAGTCCAAGAAATGGAAAAAGCAAATAAAACGGAGAACTAAGTAAAGCAAACCAGCATTTCCTCACCACTTGGGGGTTATCAAAGAACTTAAAGTAAGAAAAAGTACTCTCCTTTGCTTTTGAAATGACATTTAACAGCGCGATATTCACAAAAGACTAAAACTGTCCCTTTAAATCTGGATGTAATGGACTGAGTCCTTCTTCAATGTTTAAAAGTCCCGTTATTTAAACCTAACGAACCCACAGTTACACAGCATATGGCATTTGAAAAAGGGTCTTTACTCGAAACGCGTCATGCCTACCTTTTTAATAAAGATAAACTTTGAAGTATTGCCGGTGTGGTCTGGATTGCGTGACGGACTCCGCACGTATCTTTGCAGCATTTAATGGAGGTGTCTGACACACCTCGAGACCAGACCCCGACCCGCTGGATGTGGCACTCTCCTTGTCAGTTTTTGGAACAGAAGCGAGTAGCTTGTTGAAAGGGTGCCCGCCGGCTGCGAAAGGCACTGACACTAAGTCTGCGATGGAAGGGCTACCAAGCTAGGCGGCCCGCCCCAAACGAGGTGAATGGAGTTCAGCAGCAGCCAGGGTATGCAGAGGGATTTCCCAAAGCACGGCATACTGCAGGCTATGCCTCGAAGGAACTGAAGCTGCATCTGTGGTCGTGAAACTATTGCCAGCGCATCGTGTCTGTGAAATGGAACTACTCCTGTGAAACCTTGATGGCACGCAGCACACGATGTAAAAGTGAAGTTTTACTGCCATCTACATTGAAAACCAGTTGGAAAGCAAACGGGACAGTTGTGAAGCACTATGGGACATGAAGTCCAAGAAATGGAAAAAGCAAATAAAACGGAGAACTAAGTAAAACAAACCAGCATTTCCTCACCACTTGGGGGTTATCAAAGAACTTAAAGTAAGAAAAAGTACTCTCCTTTGCTTTTGAAATGACATTTAACAGCGCGATATTCACAAAAGACTAAAACTGTCCCTTTAAATCTGGATGTAATGGACTGAGTCCTTCTTCAATGTTTAAAAGTCCCGTTATTTAAACCTAACGAACCCACAGTTACACAGCATATGGCATTTGAAAAAGGGTCTTTACTCGAAACGCGTCATGCCTACCTTTTTAATAAAGATAAACTTTGAAGTATTGCCGGTGTGGTCTGGATTGCGTGACGGACTCCGCACGTATCTTTGCAGCATATATATATATATATAGATATATATATATATATATTATAGAATCCTGAGAAACCTAGCGCATACGCCTCAGTCGCGCATTAGCCAGAAAGCAGGACACGGACCCAAATTCCTTCTTTACGTTGTTTATTCACCCAAAGTCAGAGACACGTTTCGCGGCTCCCGCCGCTTGTTCACTCGACCATATATAGTGTAAGCGCGTGTGTTTATATATTTATATAAATATTAACAGAAAAAGGCACCACACTCATGCACAGTTTTCTTATCAATAATTTGACAGCAAATGTTGCACTGATACTATGAATGCTGTCATTAGATGTTGTCATGAGTGATGTAATATGTGGGGTAATTAGTAGTTCATGGCAAGGTCATGAGTTATAGTTACCATAGGGCACGATTCATAGGGCCTGATTTCGAGTCTAGCGGTTTTGGATCGCCAGACTGGCGGTGTGACTGCTGTGGCGGTCCTGCGTCCACTTCATTAGAAGGGGGCTTTTAGGACCCACCACTGCTGCGCTGGCTGTGCTAAGGAACCGTCATTCCTTGGCCGTGGCTCAGTGCAGAGGACCTATATAGTATGAAAGGCTGGATCGCCACGGTCCTCTGAGCATATTGTATGTTTCCTGTTCACAGCCTATTCGAGTTTAATTAGGGCTGTGTCTAGCTCCGCCCTCCCATCCTGCCAGTGATGGCCTATCCAGGCACACCTAAGCTCCCATTGTGAATGGCTGTCTAGGAGTAATACACAAAGCCCAACTGTCAGCTACACCCAGTCATGTGACCCAGAAACAGGCTGTAGGCTATAAATGGTTAAGGCAGGAAAATGAAACCTTTCTGAAAGTGGCATTTTCAAAATTAGAATCAAAAATCCAACCTCACCATTTCAGTACAATACCAAAGTAACCAAACATGAACTGTTTGCCTTTTTCTATTTGGAAGTTGCAACTTACTAAATGCTATGTATACCTCCAATATTATCCTATGGGATACGCAGGCCTTGCAGTAGTGAAAAAGAAACTTAGGAGTGTTTCACTACCAGGGCATTAGAAACTTAAAAGTACATGTCCTACTTTTAAATACACTGCACCCTGCCCTCTGGGCTGTCCAGGGCCTGCGGTAGAGGTGACTTACATGTATAAAAAAAGAAGGTTTGGTCCTGGTAAAAGGTTTAATTTCTTTGTGAAAGCTGATGACTTAGTAAATTGCAAGTCACAAGGTGCAAAGCCTTTATACAGACCCGTGGGCCATTATAATTCCAAGAATAATCTTAAATTTCATCCATTTTGATCCAATTGTGAATAGAATAAAGCATTGCTTTTTGAGACTTCCATATTTTATTGATGACATAATAAATCCAATGATCTAAATTCACAGTTAAAAAGTGTTTGAAGCATAATTGCTACAGTTTTAACAATCAAATTTCTCCCATGGTTATAAGAAGCCCAATGCATTTCGTGAAATATCCCTTTGTTAGTGGTGACTGAAACAGGAAAATTAAAAAGAGGTCCTACCAGCATCATAGATTAAATAAGTAAAACATTTGCAAGAAATACTTACCACTCAGTGACACAATAATGACCAATTTCTATGTTGCATGCATGATATGCTCCTATAGGTGTTTAATCGCTGATATTCCACCACCATCAAACAATGTGCATAAACAACTGCAGTTTAGGCATGATATTATTAACCAAACTAAAATTGAACAAAACAAAACAAACACTGTGTAGTGAGGAGGTCCACGCAGGTAGGATGTAATTCAGGAAGTTTTATTGTAGAAGATTGCAGGTTACAGGATAAGTAGAGCAAGTAATAAAGATCTATGAAGCAGCCCACCAGGAGCAGCCGGCCTGCTGCTCAGTCCATGCTCAACTGTCACTTCACCTCCAGTCTACCAACATTCCGAGGCACATCATGACATCAACATTCTATTGAGTACACAGCACAAGCAGTGGCTGAGCAGGAGGTGTAGAGTACATTACATTAACAAATGCAGGATACTACACACTGTTAAACTCTGTACCACATAGGAATCAAACGTGAAAATAACCTGTGTCATTCAAACATTTACCCCAAGAGCTACCTACCCAACAAGTTCAAAATGTGACCATGCATATCAAAACGAAAGAGAGAAATCAAAATAGTGTTGTGCCAAAACAACCAATCAACTTACGGTGAATGTGTCATGGAAACAAATATCTCCAGTCCAGAAATAGCAGTATGTAGATTGCATATCAACAGAATAAGATGCAAAATTAACCCAGCTTCCATAACTGTAATATCTCAGATAGTTGAGAAGTAATACCTTATTACTACTTCACATACTACAAAATGCAGTTAGTGAATTGACCACCTTTTTCGCAAGATGTGCAAAGGCAAATGATGCCTTGTTGAATGTTGATTTTTCTTTTTGTACTCTGCACATTTTGACACACACTGATTACTTGATGAGGTTAAATACTATCATTCATTAACACAATGATTTTCAGGGTCTTTCTCAGTCATACCACATGGGTGCTGTAGACTTGTACCTAGACCAGCTCTCTAGTCGAATGATCTCTGACACTTACCTGTCAGAAGCACTGCCAAAGACGATGGCTCCAACCATCACCCCTGCCATGTAAATGGTCTGTGCCACTTGCCTCATCTGGCGATGTTCACACACCAGGTCCCACTAAGAGAAAGAAAAATAGAGGGAGAAGGTGGGAGAGATGAGTATACATTACATTTTTGTATACTTCATTGTGACGCCCTAAGTGTGAAGGGTATGACCAGATTTAGGTCCCATACACACTGTGCTACTGGAACCAACCTATACTCGACTGATGAGCCCTTACAAGGATGAATCCGGTCTTGGGTTGCTTGTGTTCCAGTTTAGAGAGGACCTGGCCTGGCCGGTTGAGCTGGACTGTTCCCATTGCCATTGTGCAAAATAACAGTGGATTCGGATGCAGCCTCGAGTATTTACCAGTGGCTGAGCTAAAATCAAACATTCCATCAATCACTATTTCTTAACTTAAAATGAGGGCCTTAGTGACAATGATATTGGAATTTCCTTGGAAAGGGCAGGATGTGCATCTTGAAAAGTTGTAAGAGGATATTTAGATTGTATTCCAAGGTTATTTGAACTTTTTGTAAAACCTATGGCGTTCAAGACAATTATCAGGGAAATTGGACTGAAAATGCACAGTTTTTCTCATGCCACTTTACTAGGTATCCTCGGGACGTGAAATTAACTCCCCTTTCAACCTTACTTCGCACCCAAGAAGGGTCACACTTGGTTTTCTTTGATGGCATTTCTTTATTAGGTTTTCAAGAAAAGAAAATAACAAAACAACACCCATCTTTAGTACAGCACCATTGATGACGAATAAGAATGGAAGAAAAGTAAAGTAGGAAATACTACTATTGTAAAAGAAGAAGCCATCAGCTGGTGTGTCTTACAGGGTAGGTTAGGGTCATCCCATGATGGTTATAGGTAAAGATTGGTGTCTCTGCAGTCAATCCCCTGCATTTCGTTTCCCACCTCCCCAAAAGTAAAGAGGAAAGGAGGCAGTGTTTTCCCTCCTGCTTCCACTTCTACAATTCTCGCAGGCGCAGATAGGGAGCCATACATTTTCAAACAAGGACATTTGGTGTGTAATTTTACATATGCCTTTCATAGGTGGCTAAGCAATAAAGTTCAGTGATCCACTCCTATTGTGTGGGCACCAGTGGTGAGCTCCAGTGTCGTAGTATACAGATCTTGGCAAGCATGAGGGCCATTGTCATCCGGTGAACAACCTTTACAACAAAACTTTTGCAACGCACTACCATTACAACGCGGTCATTACAACGCAAACCATTACAACGCATTGCGCTGGGGGGCACTCTAGGATAGGGAATACGTTTAATTTACTATCCAACACCTTCCCTAGTGTCCACTGGGACTGGTGTTGGAATAGTAAATTAAACTTTTTACTATCCAGCACCCCAAAGCCCAAGGCGTTGTAATGGATTGCGATGTAAAAACCGCGTTGTAAAGGCAGGCGTTGTAATAGCCTGCGTTGCAACGTCATACATCCTTGTCATCCACCTGCGCCATTGTGAGCTGGTCATCTATGTGCAAGAAGTCATGTAGTAGAGCAAGATTTGTGGATTACGGGAAAGGGATAAGACTAATAGGGTGAGGTGTTTGCTATAAGTCCCGCCAGTGCTGGGCTATGCGTGGGCAGGACCAGAGTATGTGATGGAGAACACAGATCTTCGCTACACATTTTCAACAGGAGTCGTTCGGTAATAGTTTAACTCCGTGTAGTTTATAGGAGTACCAGTCATGTAAGATTTTGAAGAGGGAAAATTTTACCCACGCCTCCCCTAGGGGGCGATCATGGGTGGTCATGAATTCTGTCCAGTACTTGTCACAATAAGAGATCCCAAATCGTGTCTGCCAGGACATTGTTAGTGCCTTTCATGAGCTATATGGAGACTGATTGTTCACAAGGATTGGATAAAGCTGATGCACTTTATTTCTTGCTGGAGGGGCGGAGGGCAGGGGCCATTTTAACTACTTTTGGCCGAATCCAGTGCCACCTCCTGTTTTCTGATACCCGATTCGGGTCAAGTTTGCGCTATATAAAACTCTATTAAAAAAAATATGTTCATTGCAGTGTGCTATGCCAGGATACAGTAACAGAAAATTCACAGAGCCACTAAAATGCTAGGTATTGCTTTGATGTTCTCACATTTGACATTAGAATGTCATTCATATGCTAACTGAAACCATAGAAATGTCAGACAAGCAATATGAAAACTTGGCAGCTATGTTAGCCACCATTTGAGCCCTTAGGAAGCAGTGATAGCAGCCATTAAAAATTTTAAAATGGTGGATTGGAGAGCTGGAGTAGGTTGGGTGGCAAAAGGCATGTACAGCTCCCAGGGAGCTATCGATCACAGTCTGCCTGCGTCTGATCCAGTTGCACTACCTTCACCAAACTTACATGACTCCACAGAGACTGGATTTCACAGGTATCCTATCAGACCCTAGATGTGCCTGCTGCCAATCTCTGACAGCAGACTACATTCATGTGGTTTGCCATTGCCCGCAGATTCCTCAATATTGGTCACAGATTAGCACTGCCGTCTCGGCAATCCTGGACACCTCGATCCAACCAACTTCAAAAGTGGCACTGTTGTGTATAATGTATGTTTTAGGGACATCCCGGGGTGATAGTGTTCTGGTGGGATTGGCGACCGTGGTGGCTAAATGAGACATAGCACAATCCTGGAACCAACCAGACCCTCCGAAGTTGAAGCTGTGGCGTGCTGTCATGGACTGGTGTGCCAAGCAGGAGGATCCAATCTAGATAGTCTGGGGATGTCCAAAGAAATTCTCTAAAATTTAGGGTAATTGGTGGGAGTACTTGGGTTGTCATCAATGCTGGATTCTTTGGACCTGATTTAGATCTCAGAAGACGGGTTACTCTACCACAACGGTGACGGATAGCCAGTTCGCCAAAATATAAATCCAATAGGATATAAAGGGATTTATATTTTGGTGGACTGTTGCTGTTGTGACTGAGTAACCCATCCGCCAATATCTAAATCAGGTCCTTAGTTTTTTAATATGGTTTGATTTGCGGTGGGCAATGGGTGGGAGAGGGTGTGAAGTGAGACTGAACATAAGGACTTTGCTTTTCTTCATGATTTTTTGAATTATTTGTATTTCCTTTGTCAAAATCAAATTAAATTTGTTAATCGAAAAAACATTAGATAGTATCAGAAAGTAGACTTTTGAGAAAGGCAGATATGAGGACAGGCCCGATGTTAGCTAAGGCTGGGCGAGCTGCAACACCCAATTAGCAGCCATGCACAATTTGGATGTGCCAGGTATGCATCAACAGAAAGCATTATGTACTAATTAGCACATCAAGGCACATACAAAGATGAAACTCGCGTCACAGCTTTGTCACAAATCCAGCTAGCTCCATGCATTAAAATGGAACGGATAGCCTACACATTCCAGAGCTACAGCCTCAGACAACAAGTGCCACCCCATTTGCAAATAGCACCAGTCCACGTAGGTGGCCCCGCTGTCGTGGAGCTCGTCATCTCTCTTTTATAGGGTAACCATAGGATAGGATACCACCTTTTCCTGGGAAAAGGCCAGCGATGTGTATGTTCATGGCAACTCTGTCCCTGTTTTCCTTAAACATCAAATATTTATAGTTTGTCTATCTCTATGCTTTCAGCCTATTATAATGTTTACCTGTCTTATAGTGACTAGGCAGGACGATAAAATAGTGCTCTGGTGGCAACAATAACCTGGGTGTCAGGGCCCTATGAAGAGCTCTTCCCCCCCCCCCCCCCCCCCCCCCACACACACACCTCAAAAGAGAGATCAGGGCTGCTCAATGTGCCAATGGAAGTCCTTCAATTTGTCTGTGTTGCACTGTGTTTTATTGAGTGCTGAATAAATGTCTAGGCTGCTAGGTATGCCAGAGCTCATCATTATATAAAAGATCCAGAAACAGCAATTTGGTGGTCACTTAAGTGTTATGAAGCATGCTTTGGCACAATATATAACCTGAACGCTTGCAAATATGGCTCCCGGTTTTATGGCTTTTTTTTTACATTTTCATCTGTATGTAGCCATATTTATTTTTGGGCCATTTTATTGGTATTTATCCATATTTGTTTCATGATTTGAGAATAAATGGAGTCGTAATTTGGTATATTTTCACATGTATTTAACTGATAAACATGCACTCATACCTTGATGCCTTTCACTGTTTGGCAAATTAAACAGACAAATCTAACAAAACACTTCATCGACATGTAACCATTAGCATTATATACACGTATATGTTAACATATGCCTGTATTTAAGGAAATCTGATACTGTTTTTAAATACCCATGGTGGCTATCCGCATTTCTGTTGGTCGGAATTCATGAAGGACAACAAGAATTGTCATTTACAAGAAGCACAATTTTCTGTATTTTCCACTTTTAAAAATGAATACAAACAGGAAATTAATTGTTTCTGTCTGTATTTATCTGTGAAAATCGATAAAAACGGAAAACTGGAAGCCTTGCTTGTGAAGCCCATTTCACTGCTTAGAGCACTAAATAACAGACATTTGTTGTTACTCACCCCAAAAGTGAAAGACTGAATGGAACCATTCAAATTTGACCATGTGTCCAGGTGGTCAAACGCAAATTCTTGTAATGGATGCATAAGTCCACTGAGCCTCTAGACTTTCACTGCAATCACCTTTTCAGCTCTGGCCTTTGATTCTGTCTTAGCTGTCTCACTAGACTTGTTTCTTCAAAAAGTATACCTATATATAGGAAGTTTTGGTAGGCGCTCTCCATTCATTGGTATGTTCATTTTAATCAAACTTTGCATCTGCCCACCACAGCATAAAGAATAAGGTAATGGGTCAGTCCTCTGTAGCCATTGGTCAACGCCTGGGTTAGGGTCTGCATCTCGCTGTGCATCCACAGACAGGGCCGGCTCTAGGGCGGTGTGACTGGTGCCACTGCACCGGGACCTGACTCTGCGAGGGGGCGCCATGTTAGGAAGTATTTTATGGTTTTAAAAGCCCTTGCTGCTGCATTGCTGGCCTCCAGCAATTTTCATACAACAATAAACATGTCAAAATAACTCCAATGATTAATGTTCTTCCTTGAGAGTGAAGAAGTTTTGTCAAGTGAAAATGTTAACTTATTGTATGGTAGCACACGGGGTTAAGATGCCTACTGCAAAGAACCATGCAGCTCACAAAGTGCATATAGTTTAAATAGGTCAGTGCTTTTGTCAGAGAGATTTTTTTGTTACTAGCAGTGTAGATGTTAACATCCCAACATGGAACAGTGAGCTAATTAATCAAAGAGCTGCATGCATACTGCAAGATATGGATTAGAGAATTATTATTTTTCCTCGGTCTTTCATTATTCTAATGTTTCAAAAAGGGTTCATTTCGGTTAAAAAAAACGTTTTATTGAATGTAACCCCCTAACATGGGGCTATGTTTTAAATTCTGAAACTGTGCTTCTTCAGACCAAGCACTCTTAAACTATACTGTGACTGTTAAAGGGTGGTAGTGAGGGAGTCTGTGGGGGGTACCAACAAACATTGTCGCACAGTGCTAAAGCCAGCCCTTTTAACAGAGAAAAATAGTGCAGTTGAGTGCCAGGGCTCATAGGACAATGTTTTTTCTTTTTGTTTAATGTTTTTCATGTATTGATTCACATATTTATATGTTTATTTACTTGTTTTGTGAGGATCCAGAAGCTCCATACATACAGCTATTGAGACCCCCGCGTGTTTTGAAGTGCACTGCATCCCACACATACCTTATTATTTGACCTTTCCAAAACGGGCATGAGCCATCTTGGAAGACAAACCAATGTTAAAGTGCAACAAAGACACTTTTGTGTGTATATTTGGGTGCACATACCTTGGGCCAACGTGAGAGGATGAGATGGTTGCTCTTATACTTAATGACAAAACCCATTGCATGATTCATGAGTGTGCATCAGCAAGGGTCGCTTTCTTTGAGTCTTTATGGCCAGATACTGAAAGGTTGGTCAATTGCCTTCGCCAACATTTATTTTTCTGGACTCTCTTGATTGCAGTAAGTACAAAAATGCCAGTCATAGTATATACTCGGAGTAGTACACCCAGGAGCAGCACCATGCAACCCATAGGGATAAGCATTATAGCTCCATCTATAGTACTTGGTTAAATAGATACATTCCTTTTAATTTTCAGCATATCGTTTAGTCAAGTGTCCAAACCTCAGCTCATCACCCGGGTACCACATGCACTACAGCCACAAATGGATAGAATCAATTTCAAACGCCCATAAAACCTGACTCCATGCCAAGGACCCCCATCTCTGCTCAGTGTGCCAGGGCGAATAATGAATGTGCCAGATCTGTTCAGTGTGCCAGGCCTGCTCAATGTCTACTTGTGGAGTGGTGTGGCTCACTGGTTAGAGGCAACAGACCCTTAAGCAGAGAACGGCCCGGGACCAGGGTTCAATCCCCCATCTCTACAACGGCCCACCAAAGACGCTCGGGATGCCTGGTTTCACCTTGGAGATACCCAGAAAGGGACCATCTCCAGGACGGGTTCCCCAGCAGTCTTCAGCACCAGGATACTCCTTGGATTCAGAAAAGGGGGGTGGTGATGGACAGAGTTTCTGAATTAGGCAGAACACTCCTACCCAGTCAACAGATCAGGGCTTGATCCATCACCGTTTTTTAGCTCACTGCACCATCCCAGCTCAGAACCTGGCTGCATGCAAATTAGTCTGTCCCTGGCCCAGTGCATCATGGGAACAGGGCAGACCAAACTACAAAGTCAATGCTTTTACTGGAAAGGAAACAAGCTTCCGGGGACCGGTTTTTGGCATTACAGCCGTCTTCGGCCCGGCTTGCTTGAATCCTGATGGTGCAGTGAGCAAGGGACTCATGTCTGAGGATACCCTTCCACGCTTATGGTGGACAACGATTCAGAAAAGGGGGGTGGTGATGGACAGAGTATCTGAATTAAGCAGAACACTCCTACCCAGTCAACAGATCAGGGCTTGATCCATCACCGTTTTTTAGCTCACTGCACCATCCCAGCTCAGAACCTGGCTACATGCAAATTAGTCTGTCCCTGGCTAAGTGCATCATGGGAACAGATCTGTTGACTGGGTAGGAGAGTTCTGCTTAATTCAGATACTCTGTCCATCACCACCCCCTTTTCTGAATGGTTTTGTCCACCATAAGCGTGGAAGGGTATGCTCGGATGCGAGTCCCTTGCTCACTGCACCATCAGGATTCAAGCAAGCCGGGCCGAAGACGGCTGTAATGCCAGAAACCGGTCCCCGGAAGCTTGTTTCCTTTCCAGTAAAAGAATTGGCTTGGTAGTTTGGTCTGCCCTGTTCCCATGATGCATTGGGCCAGGGACAGACTAATTTGCATGTAGCCAGGTTCTGAGCTGGGATGGTGCAGTGAGCTAAAAAACGGTGATCGATCAAGCCCTGATCTGTTGACTGGGTAGGAGTGTTCTGCCTAATTCAGATACTCTGTCCATCACCACCCCTTTTCTAAATCGTTTTGTCCACCATAAGCGTGGAAGGGTATGCTTGGATGCGAGTCCCTTGCTCACTGCACCATCAGGATTCAAGCAAGCCGGGCCGAAGACGGCTGTAATGCCAGAAACCGGTCCCCAGAAGCTTGTTTCCTTTCCAGTAAAAGAATTGGCTTGGTAGTTTGGTCTGCCCTGTTCCCATGATGCACTGGGCCAGGGACAGACTAATTTGCATGTAGCCAGGTTCTGAACTGGGATGGTGCAGTGAGCTAAAAAACGGTGATGGATCAAGCCCTGATCTGTTGACTGGGTAGGAGTGTTCTGCTTAATTCAGATACTCTGTCCATCACCACCCCATTTTCTGAATCGTTTTGTCCACCATAAGCATGGAAGGGTATGCTCGGATGCGAGTCCCTTGCTCACTGCACCTTCAGGATTCAAGCAAGCCGGGCCGAAGTCGGCTGTAATGCCAGAAACCGGTCCTCGGAAGCTTGTTTCCTTTCCAGTAAAAGAATTGGCTTGGTAGTTTGGTCTGCCCTGTTCCCATGATGCACTGGGCCAGGGACAGACTAATTTGCATGTAGCCAGGTTCTGAGCTGGGATGGTGCAGTGAGCTAAAAAACGGTGATGGATCAAGCCCTGATCTGTTGACTGGGTAGGAGTGTTCTGCTTAATTCAGATACTCTGTCCATCACCACCCCCTTTTCTGAATCGTTTTGTCCACCATAAGCGTGGAAGGGTATGCTCGGATGCGAGTCCCTTGCTCACGGCACCATCAGGATTCAAGCAAGCCGGGCCGGAGATGGCTGTAATGCCAGAAACCGGTTCCCGGAAGCTTGTTTCCTTTCCAGTAAAAGAATTGGCTTGGTAGTTTGGTCTGCCCTGTTCCCAAGATGCACTGGGCCAGGGACAGACTAATTTGCATGTAGCCAGGTTCTGAGCTGGGATGGTGCAGTGAGCTAAAAAATGGTGATGGATCAAGCCCTGATCTGTTGACTGGGTAGGAGTGTTCTGCTTAATTCAGATACTCTGTCCATCACCACCCCCTTTTCTGAATCGTTTTGTCCACCATAAGCGTGGAAGGGTATGCTCGGATCCGAGTCCCTTGCTCACTGCACCATCAGGATTCAAGCAAGCCGGGCCGAAGATGGGTGTAATGCCAGAAACCGGTCCCCGGAAGCTTGTTTCCTTTCCAGTAAAAGAATTGGCTTGGTAGTTTGGTCTGCCCTGTTCCCATGATGCACTGGGCCAGGGACAGACTAATTTGCATGTAGCCAGGTTCTGAGCGGGGATGGTGCAGTGAGCTAAAAAATGGTGATGGATCAAGCCCTGATCTGTTGACTGGGTAGGAGTGTTCTGCTTAATTCAGATACTCTGTCCATCACCACCTCCTTTTAGGATACTCCTTGGAGTTACAGTGCACTTTACAAGTACACCCACATTTACATTTACTTGTTGATCAATAAGCCAGGCCATGTATCTGCTTAATAAGCCACAGTAACTGCTCATTGGTATCTGAGCTTCCCAATGTGCTGGGTCACCAAATGTGGCTTGACTGCTCATTGTGGCAAAGGTACTGCACACATATTTGAGCACTGCCCAATGTGCCAGTGGTACTACTGAAAGGTCTGTTCAGTGTAGCAGGGTACAAACAGAGGGGGTAGCTTGGTCAGTTATATTGGGGGTCTGTGTGTGTCAGACTTTCAAACAGTCACATTGGCATATCATTTTAAAGTACATTACATGCATGACAAGCAGGGCGCATGAGGGGGGTTAAGGGGCAGTAGACAGAGAGAGGAACACAAATTGGTAGGGATACTAAGTGAGAGAAAACACAATATTCTGTAAAATAACCAACATCTTTGAAAAAACAGAGAGCATGAGCAAATTAGCGAGAGCCTTGTGCATCATGGTGGCCTAGTGTGAAGTCTCAAGTAAGCAGGACTGGCAACTTCAAGTTAGATCTAGTTAGAGCCTTAATGGTGAGCACCCCAGCCATAGCCAGGTGAAACCGCTCAGCACAGTTGGTGGCTCAAGCTCCTTTTCAAATCATTACTGATTAATGATTGGATGGAAAGAGTCTGAGTAAAACAAAACAAATCTGTACTCTCAGTGGCACAGTTTTGGTGAATGGGTGCCAAATGTGCATGCACTCTTGACTGTACAGAGCCAGATGCTGCTGACCTTCTTCCAGAGAAGAGGTAACTTTCAACTCCTGTTGAGGTCCCCATTCCTAATGCAGGATGATAGAGAGAAAGGTGTCCTGAAAAACAGTAGAAAGACTGCAGCTGTATGGTTGAAAGCCCCTTGTGGGGTAGCCCTGTGCCTCCCTGCTCCTCATTTCAACATTTTTAACTGATCAATATGTTTTTATGCACAGAAGACACAGTCACATGTACAGGTGAAATGTTCATGCGATGGACAGTTAGACCTATTTGGTAGCTTATAACATCTGTGCTTGTCATTCCTCTCACCTCTCCCTGTACATGCAATTAGAGCCAGCTTGCTGTGTGTCTAGCGCTGATCAAGAGAAATCCTACAATGAAAAGGGAGAAGATACCCTGGATCTATTGAGTATTTGCAGTTTATGGCCAATGCTGTCACCTGAACCAAAAGGATGTTCTGACTAACCATCCCTATTACAATCCCTATCCACTCTACCATGTGTCAGTACTATAAAGGAGAATTGAATCCTGGCAACAGTCTCTAACAGGTTGTTGGAGAAACTGATAGTTCTATACATTCCCAGCAATTTTTAAGAGATCTCTGATGCCTCCATTGATTGGTATGTTATGTATATTCATAACACAAGCATATCACCCAGAAGGATATCCTGGCACCTGGAGAAAGGAGTTCTGTCCTGCCTGGGGCCTATTGAAAGAACAAGGCTTTCATTTTTTTTAAATTCAAAATCTGAAGCTGGCAGCACCAATGTGCGAGGGAGGTCGGTCAAGGCTTTAGGAGCTAAGTACAAGAAGGGCCAGCCTCCAGCACTGGCTGTTCAAATGCAGGGGACATCCGCTATCAGCGGGCTGACAGAGCGAAGATGTGTTTTGTAGGTGTGTGGAAGCTGATGCAGCCATTCAGATATGCGGCTGTTTGGTTGTGCAGTGCTTTGTAAGTGTGTGTGAGCAATATGAAAAGGGTGCTTTGTGAATGAGGAGCCAATGGAGGTGTTTGAGGTGGGTGGCTATGTCGGTGTGGGATGGGAGTTTGAGTATGTCTGGCCACTGCCTTCCGAATGCTCTAAGTCTTTTGGGGGTGCCATGCGATGGTGCCGACAAAAAGTGTGTTTTTTGCTGGCGATTAGGGATTGGGTGATGGTTCGACGGGTGTTGTGCAGATGCTATCTGAAGGCTGCACCTTGAGGGTGTGGAAACAGGAGAAGGCAAATATACTGCCTACTAGTATGGATGACGTGATTCCTACACAAAGGATTAATTGTCTCTGTATAATGTGTGTGTGTTGTAACATGCTCTGGCACCCCACATTGGTATGCGTAGCACTATAAAACAAATGAAATGCATGTTAGAGAGTGACTATGGATAGATGAGGAGTACTGTAGGAGGGTGGTAGCGAGGGATTCTCACTTCAAACTCCCCCTTCACTCTCTTTCTGGGTCTTTCCTCCATTTTCTGTTGTTTTTCCCTCATTTCAAGCTCCTCCTTCTTTCTCCTTCTGCGTCTTTCCCCCATTTTTCACTCGTTTTTTACACTTCTCTCAATCTCCCCCTTTCACACTCCTTCTGTGTCCTCTGTGTCTGTCCTCCACTCTTACTTGCACTTTTGCTGCCTTATTTGCACTTTTCTCTCTTTTTTTGCCTTTTTCCTTTTGCCTTTTTCAGCCTGTTTTCCCCGCCGCTGCCCACATGGCTCCTCCCCCAGCACACTCAGTGCGACCAGCCCAATCCAACTCCCCTCCACGCACACTCCTCCTAGTTGTCCAGCCCTCCCCGGCCCCTACTTCATGGTGGCCGCACAGCGGTTGCGCCACCAACACGCCAAAGGCAAGCCCGTCTGCACCCGTCTGCGACTCGACTGCGACCAGCAACAGGAACCCTGGCTCTCTGCAACACCAACCCTATGACCCAGCGGCACTCCATGCTTTCAACCCAGGCCGCAACAACAACTGCAGGCTAGCATCACCAGCCGACGCCCACGGACCATTCAGCTGTCACCGATGCCGGCACACCTGCAGCACCGTCAACCCGCCGGCAAGAACAGAAACTGAACCTAAGACCTTACAATGCATCCTCCTCAACATCCGATCCTTCCACAAACACGCCACCTAAATCTCGGACCTCCCCGACAGCACCACCCCGAACGTAGCATTCTTTACCGAAACCGGGACCAACACTACCTCAGGACCGGACATCGCCATCGCCATTCCCCAAGGATACAAGATCTCCAGGAAGGACCACCCGCCCCGGAGGAGGAATCGCCATCGTCCACAAATCCACCCTCTGCCTGAGCACACTCCCCGACGAACCTACAGACCTGATGGAACACCTTCACTTCAAGATGCTGGCCAGTCCTACCTTCACCCTCCGAGGAACCCTCATCTACCGACCCCCTGGACCCTGCGGACTTCATCACGGACATTATCTCCCCAAATGCCATTGCATCCACCAACTACACCCTACTGGGAGACCTCAACTTCCACCTCAACAACCAACTGGACACCAGCACTACATCCCTCTTGGACAACCTTCACAACATTGGACTCCGCCAGATAGTGACCGAACCCATGCACTCAGCAGGACACACCCTCCGCCCCCTCTTCATAACAGGAAACTCCATCACCTTCAGCCAGACCACCGAACTGCCATGGACTGATCATTGATGCACCTACTTCACCTTCGGAACACCCACCAGCCACAGACACCAGCACCTGCTCCCACAAGGAAACTGGACCAAAATCATCAACGACCAGCTAACCTCCTCACTCAGCAACTCCACCCCAACCATCGCAGAAAACAACGACCCCAACACCGCAGTCCGAACCCTGCACAGATGGATCTCTGACAGCGCCTATACCAAAGCCCCCCTCAAGAAAAACAACAACACCCATGCCAAGAAAGCTAGATGGTTCACCACCGAACTTCGAGAGTCCAGACGCACTTGCCACCACCTCGGAAAGGCCTGGAGGAACACCAAAGCCACAGAAGCCCACAACAACTTCAGAGCCACCACCAACACCCACCAGAAAATCATCACAAAAATGAGGAAAAAAGCAATTGAATACAGAATCTCCACTCATGCGCACAACAACGAAGAACTCTTCAACATCATCAAGGAGTTTTCCCAACCTACCAACGAGTCCATCGACATCCCTCCCTCACAAGACCTCTGCGACAAACTGAGTACCGTTTTCTACCAGAACATCAAGGGCATCTATGACAACTTTGACGAAGACAACCAACACACTGAACCCTCACCAACCACCCCGACACCCTGATGCCAGCGATCAACAACAGGACAGCCCTCACTACCAAAGACACACTGAAGACGAAGTCAATCCCCTCCGGGGCCCCCACGGACCCCTGCCGCCACCACATTTTCAACAGAGCCGCTGACACCATCACACACATGCTCTGCCACACCATCAACCACTCCCTGGCAACCGCCTTGTTCCCTGACAACTGGAAACACGCTGAGATCAACCCCCTCCTGAAGAAACCCTCGGCGGACCCCACTGACCTCAAAAACTACAGGCCCATCTCCCTGCTCCCGTTCCCAGCGAAAGTCATTGAGTAAGCCATCAACAGCCAACTCGTCACATTCATCGAAGAGCATAACATCCTCGACTCCTCCCAATCCGGCTTCAGAAAAAAACACAGTACAGAAACCACCCTCCTCACCGCAACAGACAACATCCGTACCTTACTGGACAAAGGAGAAACAGAGCCCTCATCCTCCTTGACCTCTCAGCGGAGTTCAACACAGTCTCTCAACGCACCCTAATACACAGACTCCACGACACAGGGATCTAAGAAAAGGGCCTTAAATGGATCTGCTCCTTCCTCTCTGGCAGAGCACAGCGAGTCAGACTCCCCCTTTCCTCTTGAACCCTACACCTACCAACTGCAGAGTCCCCCAGGGATCCTCCCTTAGCCCTACGCTCTTCACCGTCAACATGGCTCCGCTGGACCCCATCCTCAGAACCTATGGATTCAACATTGTGTCATACGCAGACGACACCCAACTCATCCTCTCCCTATTCAACAAGCCGAACACCGCCAAACACAACTTTTGCAAATGCATGGAAGCCGTTGCCAAATGATTGAAAAACAGCTGCCTACAACTAAATACCAGCAAAACAGAAGTACTCATCATGGGCCCAAACCCAGATGCCTGGAACGGCACCTGGTGGCCTCCCGCCATCGGAAGCCCGCCCACCCCCACAAACCATGCACGCAACCTGGGAATCATCCTGGACTCATTGCTCAAAATGGACTGCCAGATCAACTCGGTCCCATCCTCCTGCTTCCACACCCTCCGCCTCCTATGTAAGACCTTCCAATGGATCCCCCTCGAACACAGAAAGGCCGTCACTCACGCCCTGGTCACCAGCAGGCTCAACTACGGCAACGCACTCTATGCCGGAATAAACAAAAACCTCACCTGCAAGCTACAGAACATCCAAAACGCCGCTGCAAGACTCGTCTTCAACCTGCCAAGACACTGCCACATCTCCCTGCACCTGCGCACATTCCACTGGCTTCTCATCGAAGCTAGAGTCACCTTCAAGATGCTAACCCACGCTCACAGGCCCTCCACGACACCGGACCAGCATACCTGAACAGCCAACTCAAATTCCACGCACCCCAAAGGACCCTACGATGGGCCCAGCTCTCCTACGCCTTGGTCCCGCGCACCAGAAAGACCAGATCGGGAGGCCGCTCCTTCTCCTTCCATGCAGCCAGAACCTGAAACGACCTTCCGCTCCACCTCAGACAGATAACATTGCTCCCCATCTTAGCAAGAAACCTAAAAACCTGGCTCTTCGGCAGACCTCCTTCTTGCTGGACTGGAACCTGCGACCCCCCCATCCCCCAGTGCCTTGAGACCCTTACGGGAGAGTAGCTGCGCTTAACAAACATCTGATTTGATTTGATTTGAAGGAGGTATTTGTGGGGGTAACCAAAACATATTGTTGAACAGGGCGCCACCAGCGCTAAAACAAGCCCTGAACTCATGGACAGTCTTTCTGAACCTTGCCTAAGGAGATATGCTCTGTGGGAATCCTACCTTCCATTCATCTCTTCAAAGAACATGCTCAACAAACAGGCAAAACAAACGTCTTTTCTGTCAGAGAAATCAACTTTCATAAAAATAAGCATAGGCAGAACTCCCACTTTCGCATGAATGCTGTTTGTGCATGATGCACTAGGAAACTCACATGCTGTGTGCTTGCTCTTCTCAACTCAATGAGTGCAGGATGTGGCTACGTCTTGCCTTCAGTAGGTTTGGCATCCATCATGATCATCACACCATTACCATTTTGTTTGCAAGAAGATCATCCTCAAGTGATGACTAGATGGATTAAAATCATGAACAGTGTAGACAGGCTGCTAGCAAGATCGACTAAGCATAGCTACCATTCCACGTCATCTGTCTTTCTGATACAAACAGTGGTGGCCGGCATGGATCGGTGGTGGCAGAGTGGTACAGGGAGGCAGGGGGGTGAATAAAAAACTTAAATTCAACTCACCCCCTCGCCATGTCCTCCTCATCACGTCTCTCCTCTGGCCATAACAAGGCACAGGAGGCACCCAGGCTGAGGCTCCCTTGAGCCAATCAAAATGCTGCATTGTGATTGGTTTGCGCGCCAAACCATGGTGCTCCGACGGCAGACAGGGAGTCTGGGTATGTTCTTAACCCAGGCTGTAATGCAGCCTGGTTGGAGAACATGCTAAGTGCGCATGTATGTTGGCCAGCCAAACACTCATGCACACTTAAGGGAGTGCACACCACTCCACCCCTCCCCTGCTCTGTCAGCATCATCCTCATCCCATCTGGCAAAGCTGCACGCCTGCAACAGGAAATAGTAAAATGCTAATACCTTTCAGTTATTATCATTTTATTTTTCCTTCCACTGCTGGAATGCAGTGGGGCGACGCTCCTCCGCCTAAGCAGAGGAGCTGCCACTGGGTACAAAGAGCTGACATAGCTGCCACGTTTGCCAGGTCCATGCTTGATGTGCTGGTTCAGTCTAGTTTTTTTTTCTTTGAATTCTATGAATTGTAGTGCTATTTTAAAATGGAATACACAAGACTAGAACTTCCAGAATTCAAAGAAAATGACATGGACTGGAGCAGCACATCACACTTGGACTTGGGAAACGTGGTGTGACTGTGCAGATGACTCAATGAATTCATTTTAAGGGCATCAACTTACATTGTCTCTTTAAATACAAAATGGACTATTCTTTGGCACTTCACGCACAGGTTTCTACACTTTTATATTTTCCGCCTATTGGGATAAATCTCAAGGATTAACTCACACTGCTGGTTAACACACAAAAGTTTGGTACGAAAAACAGATGGTCGTATGAATTTCATTTCATTTCAATCTCATCAATGCAAAAAACAGCTTAAAAAGTGCACAATAAAATTTGTGAATCCAAGCTGGAAGCAAATGGGTACAGAAGGGAACCTCTGCACGGCACATAGGGGTGCCAGAGCCAGAGCCCAGGAGCCTCATGGGAGGTTCCTGGAAACCTTGTCGGCGCCCCGTTTGTCCTTCGGGCGGTTGTGGGCCTGAACAACCGGGGGCTTGCCTTGCTACGCTCCGCCCTGAAAGGGGCGTGAGTAATAAGGGACCAGGTGTCATGTGATCCGGGAGGAGGATCACCAGAAGGGGCAGCACAGATGGGGTTCGCCCCAGTGCTGCTTGGCTCATCAGGCAGGCAGGTGGCGAGAATACTGCCTGCCCTTGGATCGCCCGTAAAATTACCCACCATATTACATAACGTTGTATGTAATAAACCTGCAGCAGTTTTTCCCAATAACAAAATCTGTGTGGTGTGTATTTATTGGCATGCATGCTATGTGCTTGGGGGTGGGGAGTGTTGCCATGATGATACTATGCGGCTGCCCGAGGCCACTGCAGGAGGCCACTCAAGAGGGCGGCCCTCTAGTGCCATCAGGCACCCCACGCCCCTCTTTCCTCCTAAGGGGGCAGGGACTCTCGGGGAGTCCCCTCCTGGGCGCGGGCAGGCCGAGTCATGTCCGGTGCGTGAGGTGGGTGAGGGGTATATATGTCCCCCTCACCACGCTGATGACCTCTTTGTCGTCGCACCGGTCACGCGCGGCCGCTGCCTCGCGGGACACGCCGTCTTCCACCCTACCTTTTACCCGGCGTGGTCGGTGGTAGGAAGCATGGTGAGAATGTTGTAATCTTGTACTTTTTTCTTTGCAGGCGGAGTTACAACGCGATCTGGAAGCTAATGGGTACAGAGGGGTACCTCTGCACGGCACATAGGGGTGCCAGAGCCCAGGAGCCTCATGGGAGGTTCCTGGAAACCGTGTCGGCGCCCCGTTTGTCCTTCGGGCGGTTGTGGGCCTGAACAACCGGGGGCTTGCCTTGCTACGCTCAGCCCTGAAAGGGGCGTGAGTAATAAGGGACCAGGTGTCACGTGATCCAGGAGGAGGATCACCAGAAGGGGCAGCACAGATGGGTTCGCCCCAGTGCTGCTTGGCTCATCAGGTGGGCAGGTGGCGAGAATGATGCCTGCCCTTGGATCGCCCGTAAGATACCCCACCATATTACATAATGTTGTATGTAATAAACCTGCAGCAGTTTTTCCCAATAACAAAATCTGTGTGGTGTGTATTTATTGGCATGCATGCTATGTGCTTGGGGGTGGGGAGTGTTGCCATGATGGTACTAGAGCTCTGTGCATTTTCTTGCAAAACCTCAGGGGACAAAAGATCGGGGTATCTGTCTGTCAACAACGTTCTTTAGTTGGATGGGTCAAAATAGAAGTGGGCCTTGAAGGATAGTGCAAAGCAGCACGTTTAACCCTTTGGGTGCGGCTGGAATGAGGCCGAATTCTACATAAGCTCAAATCGACGCCCACGCCCACCGCGCAACGAGTTAAAGTGCCATATTAATGTACTGATCTTGAGCCAGGAACGAGCGGGCTGGGCGTGTAAGGACAGGGGGCAAATGATTTGTCACTTGTCTGCCAACAGCATTCTTTAGTTGGGTGAAGCAAGCTCGAGATTTATGAGTGCTAGGTTGACATATTGATCTTAGGCCAAAGTCAGGCAGGCAGAACGTAGCACACATAGAAAAAGGTAAAAACAAGGGTAAATAAAAGTATTTCTTGTTGCACCATTCCTATGTCTCCCTTGTGGAGGCATAGGATTCTGACGCATTCCCAGTTTTACAAAATGTTTTAAATCTGGGAATGCGTCAAGTTCCATGAATGTTGCGTGGGAACACCCACAGCAACACCCATGGAACGCCCCTTTCATGCAGAGTAATGCGTGAAAGGCGCCCATATTTGGAAGGCCACGAAAGGTCACCCAGGGTGACTTTACGCTGCCTTGTAAATATGGGCAAGCCCATTGCGCCGCCAGTGCGTCAATAAAAGTGATGCACTGGCAGAGCAATCAGCTTGTTAATAAGCCCCTTAGAACTTCAACAAGTCTGCGAGTGCCCATTTGAGAGCCGACTGATTTAATCCAGGACCGTCTCGGTCAAGTATAGACAGAACAAGCAAACAAGACATGACAACAGTTCCATTTGAAACATTTCAGGCTAGACATGTTAAGAAAAGTGGGGAGGAGGTTGTTCATTTGGCTGTGAATGTATGACGTTCATTCAAGCCAACCTTTCTCCCATATTAGTGCTTTCAAAAGAAAAGGAACTGTCATTTTGCCCCTTAGTCGAAGGCTTTTGCTCCCTTTAATACTGCAATTAGATCCCTAACATTTATGAACAGTGCAGAAAGGTCCAAAGAATAATCAATAGATCAATTGTTTCTTGCCCATTATATGCCAGTTTCGCACCAAGTGTTTATCGCTGTATGATTTGATTTCAAGGGTAATTATATTGTATATCATCCTCCCAAATCTTAAGAGAACTTTTAGTTTTGGTACTTTGTTCACAGGTCTTGCGCATTAATGGCACTTTACTTACTACATTCTTGTGTACCTTGGGCTAAGCTTGGACTATGCTATGGACCATACTACTCTATTCTTATCAAGACATGAACCAGTAATAATGATGAGAGTCCCATTTGATTGATTTTATACAGAGTGGTTTTAAATAACTGAAGTCAATATTATTGCTTAAGTCAGTGTAAAATACACTGAAACTCACTGAAAGCAAACCAGACAAGATGGTACTAGAATATTGCCTTAAAGAAATATTGTATCCCAAACATTGCTTACAAAATATCTTCCCATTGCAGTTATTATTAGAAAATGTGCACTCCAGATGGAGACAACTCTGACTGCATACGGTGTGGGCATGGCGATGCTGACTTTAGTCATCTGGCTTGGCAACGTCCTAGCATTTAAAACAACATGATCAGGGAAGTGGCTGAGGGGACTGACTTACAGATTCTCCAGACACCGTTGGTGGCTCTCCTTGTCTATGTGAAGGATGTACCTGCTGGAGTACGGAAGCTCATTGCTGGCTAAACAAAGAGTGGTGATGTGCTAGAGGTGAGGCCCTTCCCTAGTGCCAAAGACTGGCTAGTACTAGAGACGCGGCCTACTGTTGGGAGCAACCGGAAACATTTTGGGGTCTGGCTCCGATCTGTGCCTGGCCTAAAAGCATATGGGGCCAGTCAGATCATATTTGATACTGCAGGTGGAGGAGGGTCCATGGAGTGAGCTGTTAGGGTTACATTGAGCTTATGCTGCTCCAGTATACATGTTAAGAGCGGCCGGCACTGGCCCAACCCACATGCGTGGACCATGTGGCTGCAGTGGGCCTAATATACTATCCCAACATAACATGTGGTGGTCTGTTGGGCTGGGTAGAAATGTCATCTTTACAGAAGTTGGGCGGTCAGCGGGGGTGAAAACATTGTGGATCCTATAATTGAGATAACACAGGGCCCGATTCACAGAACTAACTTAAGACAAAATCCTAAACTTACTACTTTTTTGGTATTCACAGAAGTTAGGATTTTGTCTTAAGTTTGTCTTAAGACAGACTTAAGTTAGGATTTTGTCTTAAGTCTGTCTTAAGTCTGTCTTAAGATAAACTTAAGACAAAATCCTAACTTCTGTGAATACCAAAAGTAGTAAGTTTAGGATTGTGTCTTAAGTTAGTTCTGTGAATCGGGCCCACAGTGTATTTGTCAATATCTTCTATACTAATATAATAAAGAGAGAGCCCAAACCTTTGAGGCTGGTAATCTCAGGAACCACAGCACCAATCACAACACCCAATACAGCGTTGGAAAGGGCAGTTGCAGCAGAAGGACATAGGCTATGCAGACGCCCACCATATACATTTAAAAGGTAAAAGAACCGTGCCAGCAAAGTAGTCCCTTGTGGGCGTTTCTGCGTTGTGCTGTGGCGGTGACAAACACTGGGGGCGTGTGGTACGTTCCGCCCTTCATGCCATGTCTCATATCGTGTGCTGTGGGCGTGTGCTGGGGGCGTGGGCGTGTGCGGGCGCGGGATTACGGAAAAAAAGCGAGTGTTGTGCCCAATATTTCATTATTTTTTCTTCCCAGGTTCTGTACATTCCAGCTCTGGGTGTCCACCCTGCTCCATTTAAATACCCGTGCACCCCATAATCATAACCCACCCTTACTCCTTAAAATACCCCAACACCCTTAAACACTAACCCATCTTAACCCTATAAATATACCCTGTACCCCAAAACCCAAACCTATTCCTAAACCCTAAAAATACCCCTGCACCCCAAAACCCAAACCTAGCCCTCTCATTGATGGCCAGCACCGACATACACTTTTAGACACACCTCCCGCCACAAGTTCTAGAATTGCGAACTTTAGAGCTGGGGAGCTACGTTTGAATCTCGGCATCAGATCAACATCCTGTGATTCCAGGCAAATCGCTTTGACTCCCCGTGCCTACCACAAATGAATGTGTTCTTCTGTAATGTAAATTGTGCTCATGCCATGTTGTCGAGTTCACGCTATATAATATTGCAAGGAAAAATAAAGTAGGGAAACTCGAGTTCATACACTACTGAATGCGCACTCTTAAGTGCATCAGCAGTGCACTGTGAATCGAAGCGTTTCACAGGCCTGTCACAGATAAGAAATGCTATCAAAACGAAATCCTACAAAACAATATACTACTGGCCGGCAGCAATTCATACCTGGACAACGTCGGGACGGGTTGCTAGTTAGTATATAAAGTCACCTGCTGTCTGGGGGGTACGTCAATGCTCATTTGTATTTAATACTACACTGTTTAAAACCAAATAAACATTAAATAAATCATAGAAAATAGACATCCAATAGGACGATATTTTTGTAAACGACATTCAGGGCACAATACTTCTGTCAGACAAAAGTTAGTTAACATTATTTGGGCATTACATTCAAACAAAACATTTAAGCGCCTATGCTTTGTTGAGATGTGGATCGATGTGAATTCCTTTTGCTCAGTACAATGCTCTTCATACATAAAGATGTCTACACAGAAAGAGAATTCAGATTGTCCCCAGCTTCAGTTGAACTGATTTTAACTGCAGACCAAATAAACATGTACAAAGCTATTTAAACTAAAGAATACACTTTGTGTTTCATCCTGAAAGTAATAGAACAGACTGGATGATCACAATATTGTGTACTATTCATGTGCTGGCTTTGTCACTCCCCTCAAAGACTACCTTTTACCAGGCGGTTTCTCCATGGGAGTGGAGGAGCTCCGCCCCCTCTCTCCACACACCAGCAGAAAACTGGAAAAATAAAATGGTAATAAAAGGATTTTTTACCATTTTAGTTTTCTGGCTTTCTGCTGAACGGAGAGGGCAGGGCGGGCCTGTGCGTCATTGCTTCTGATAGGCAGCAATTCTGTGTAAATTGTGTCTGTCGGTTTGGCCGGCTACATTATTACAGGCAAACAGACATGCGTAATTTAACCTCTCCAACCAGTAGGCACAGGCCTTCAGTGCTCTTGGGGCGCAGAGGCAGCCTGCTCCAGCCAATCCAGAAACTTCTCTCATGCAGCATGAGAGCGGTGTCTGGATTGGATAAGGAGCTGCCAGACCTTTGCTGGAGGAGTCAGGAGCCGGCTGGAGTACACCAAGGGTGTGCTGCAGCCTAAAAGGTTGGTGAAACTTTTTTTTTCTTTAAATGTAAATGTTTATCTGTATTTTGTTTCGTTTTATTTATGTCGACCTACCATTTATGTGGGTCACCAACCGCCACTGCCTTTTACAGAAGAGGTTACATGCATTTCACTTAGCTCGCGGCAGTACACAAATCCTGAGATTCTGGGGACAGCTGACAATGCTTGTTACAAGACTTCCTTCCAAGAACCAAAATTACAGTGGCCCCCATCAGCGAAGCAGATAGCTAAAAAAAAATGGTAGAACTAGGGGAATCAACAGTAAAAACTGCTCCCCCCACCCCGCCCCGCCCCTGGCATAAATCCGACTCATAGCTGCTAAAATGTAAAAAAAAAACTGCCCACACACTGATCTGTCAGACCAACCCATCAGACTGCCTGACTGCCCAATAGCCTAGTCCAATCATGAGCTCTAGTTCCCTGAGTTAGTTTCATATATCGTAGGCCCAAGGCTGTTTGTTATTCTTACCTCTGTGATGATGGTAGAGGAGAAAACGGTCTGGTCATACGTCCATCCCTCTGTGCAGGGCACTGTGCTCCACTGCGTCATGTTGTCCACAGTGAAGTTGGACCCCAGGAGGCGCCACTGGGCCGAAGCAAAGCGCCGACAGTTGTCTGGATTGTGGTTCCCATCCACCGGAATGAATGGCACCAGGACAGCCGACTTACTGAGGTCATAAGTTAAGTTAGTCCTGTCTGCCCAGCTGGTGTTGGTTGGAATCTTGCAATGGTGACTTGGAATGACTGCAGAGAAGTTCTGGAGAAAGTTGTGGCAGGCTGCCAAGCAGACTGGGAGGAGCAGCACAAATGTGTGCAGGATCTGGAAAGGCCCCACTCCCCCAACGGACTCTAGCAGGTCATTGAAGGTCATGATGGACTTTAGAAGGCCAAAGATGGCCGCTTTGTGGAGTCAAACTAAATGCCAAAGATGGCCGCTTTGTGGAGACAAACTAAATGCCAAAGATGGCCGCTTTGTGGAGTCAAACTAGATGCCCACGAAGGTCAGCTTACGTCGGAATCTTGCCTCTGACCAGTCGGTGCTCAAGTTCGAATTCTTGCTCAGCAGAAGTACAGATTACCAGGTTCGATAACTAGTGGAGAGACCAAGTTTCACAATCGTCTGAGGAGATGGAACTTGAGTTTGACCGTGACCTAAATAAACACAAAAAGAAAAACACCCCATAAATTCTCAGCAATGCTTCAAATCCTCCCATTTTGCTGAAAGAAAGGGTTAGCCTAGTCAATGAGCACACATTTATTTTTTGGATTTCTTTTGATTCAATAAAAGTACATAAAAATGTACAATATATAAAATAATTCCTACGTTACATGTCAAATTTATATATCTAAGACAATATCTAAATCTGAGATGTGCAAAGTGTGTCTTCTTATTACATTTTGCAACGCAACCCAATGTGCAAAACACTTATGTACAAATTATGCATAATATTTCCTGATGTATATAAGGTGTGGAGAACAGATCTAGAAAAAGACAAAACATTCGTTTAATCCTATGTAACAAGTTAAGTATTTCAGAATCCGTCTAAAAACATGCAACTTGATAAAAACTAGCACTAACCACGAGAAGTAATGTTCAGATGCCATATTAGCAAAGTCAAATAAGGAGTCTGAAGAAAAGCTATGCGTTGACAAACTAGAACAACAAGTGTGGAATTGCATACTGCAAGATATAGTCCTGACGTAGTGAATGACCTCATGATGTACCCACACCACCAGCTTATTGAGAAGAATGGAAAGGCAGGGGAAAGACATCAGGGTCACCATCTCGCCTATCCCGGGACTCACTCTCTTAGGTGGGACTGCCATAGCGGAAGCACTGAACTTCAGGCAGATCAAACTAGAACCCCAGAAGGCTAAGGGTTTTGCTGAAGAGGCATCTAGGGCATTTGAGCAACAAGATTAGGATAAATCACAACTCAGGTAAGGAGAGGAAAGGAGAGCGCCAGAGAGGACTCAGAGAGAGAGAGAGAGAGAGAGAGAGAGAGAGAGAGAGAGAGAGTGAAGCAGAAGGAGACAGAATGACAAAAGCGACAAGAAGAAAAGGATTGGTAAAAAAAGGCTAGAGGCAGAGGTTTGCACGTACTACTGTGCCTCGTACCTCCTGGTGATTAACGAGTGGTGGTACAGTTCCTAGACGGACCCGGCCTACGCCGTGGAGCTGATTGCCGTGGCGGGTACTCCTTTGCTCTATTTCTGATACAGCAGCTCTTCCCTGGATGCGCATCCTCCAGCTTGCCGGATAGTCATCCAGACATGGAGGCGGGTGGTTCAGTCCACTGGCTGCTTGGGTAAGCTAAAGGGCACCACTCCCCTCTGGCAGGGTACCCATCTACGGCTGGTTTCGGTGTTCGTGGGATTCCGCAGGTGGGACCTTATTGGTATATCTCCGCTTGGGGACATTATGCAGGGGACCACTCTTAAATCCTTTCAAAGGCTGCAGTCTGATTTTGAACTTCATAAATCACAGTTCCATCGCTATCTGCAGCTTCGTCACGCCTTGACCGCCCTGATTCAGCAGCTAGAGTCTCTACTGGAGTTCCACCCGCAGGAGGGCCGCCTCCTCATGGGGGATCTTGGGGCCCACAAAATCCAGCAAATTTACCATACGCTCGATACACATTCCAAGACCACTATTCACAAAACCCGGGAGGCATGGGCTGCTGATCTGCCGGCCCTCACAGATGCAAAGCAGCATGGCTTGGCAGTTCGGGCTGGACTGTTCCCATGAGGCACAGGGTCAAGGCTGATTTGCATATGGCCATGTCTGAACTGGGGTGGTGTGGAGTGCAAAAAACGATGGATTTAGGCCCAGATCTCTGTACTGGGGTGAATGTATGACATTGTTCTGCATTCTGTCCATCAACTGTTGTTTTGCATTTAGATATATTTGATACTAATTGTATGTATTTATTTTTAGAAAGAAGACTTGATGTTTTTAACTGTTCTGTCCCGAAGAAGGTGTTTTATACAAAAGAGACACCGAAACGCGTCAACATAAGGACTTTATTGTGTATTGATTTTATATTGTGTATACTCAATTAATTATGTATGTTTGACCAATGTATGCAAAATAATGTAATGATAGATAGAACAACTTTCTGTACTGTAAACAACATTAGAAACTAATGTGATTTTAATTTATTTTCTAAGAAGAGTGTTTTTGAACAGTCATGTTTTTATAAAATAAAATCAAGAATAGTACATATATCTACGTTTGTGGCTATAATATATGAATGATTTACCAAAATCAGGGATGGTCATTGAAATAAAAAACCTGTGATTTAAGAATATCTAATTGAGTACACAGAAAGGAAATTTCTTTGTTTACTGTTTTGCATTTGGCCCTCACAGATGACCACTGGGCCGAGGGGTTGGCTAGCCCTCGGTATGCGTCAGTCTCTACCAGATATAAATTAATCCAATTTAAATACCTCCACAGGGTATATTACACCTGTCTTTGGCTTTGGAGAATCGGGGTAACCCAGTCCCCGGTCTGTCTTCGTTGCGGTGCAGACGAGGGGTCATTCCTCCATACGGTGTGGGGCTGTGGGGTGCTGCAGCTATTCTGGTCCGGCGTGTTGTCTTGCTTACGTCATGTTCTGGCATGGGATATCCTGTTGGACCCCTGACTGGCGCTCTTTCATAGCACAGAAGACATTGCGGGGAACTGGTATAAGAGACACCTTTTATTTTTGGGCCTCACCTTAGCTAAGAGCGACAAAGCACAGCATTGGAAGAATCATCGCCACCCAGCGTAACTAACTGGAAAAAGGCACTGGACAGGTGCATTGCTGCGGAGATTGTGGTATTTCAGTCGAGGGGGTGTCCTCAGAAGCATAGGAAGATTTGGTCTTGGTGAGCAGCATACAGAGGTATAAATCTGCCTCCAATGCCGCAGTCCACCGCTCGTGATCCTATTGAACGATTGGTGGTGAATAATTTACCTGTCTAATATATCGATGTTAAAGAAATGTGGCTGGGAATTTCCTTGGCTTGTACATGCAATATTTGATAAGTATGTGCAGTGCGCATTAAGAGGTTGTGGGGTGACATGTTTTTCCTGGTCTGATGTTCTGCAGACTATTGGGGGGGTTTCTTACGGTACCCAGAGACCTTATTTTATGCACTTCCTCTGTACTTTGCTTGTCGGGCTCCGCCCCTCTGGTACGCTGAGAATTCAATAAAATCTGTTGCTAAAAAAAAAAAAAGATTATCCGAGAGGGCAGCTGTTATTCTTATTAACATCACACTGATAAGAAGGGAACTACCCCTCTTCAGAAAATGAATATCTCACTTATAGTAAATGTGCTACATCTCTCCTCAAAAAATCCACACTCGTGCCAAGAAAACATCCCATTCAATATAGAGTGCAACCTTCCTTTTCATATAGACAGTATTTACAGAAGAATGCACAGATATTGGGGAAAATGAAACAAAATTAAAGAAAAGGGTTGCCTGTGTCCACCCGTTCTCTACTGCTGCTATCTGTGCTTTACATGATCATTGAGTCTCAGTGCTTAATTTGAGCCGGTGGTATCCAGTGCTGGGACCTCACGTAATTGTCAACACAGGTGCTTTTGACAGTCTGTACTCAACAAGAAATGTATGCTGTTTCCACGGGTCGGACAAAGAGAAAGGAGGGAAATAAGGAGGGGGATCCTCCTTGTCAGAACTAGAGTCCTCACACACCCAGCAAGCTAGGTGTCATGCTTCATCATATGGACTTGCTCCTCATCGGGCCGGCGCTGCAATGGCCGACGGGTTCCCTAAAAAGGGCTCTTTGGCGGAGATCTTTCGTTCTTGCCATTTGGTGCGTGGGTGTGAGGGCCCTAACAACGGTGTAGATGTGGTGCGAGTGGGTGATTTAAAAAAAGGTTGGATAGTCCAATTGTGACACTCTGCCACAAGATTGCGCTGTCTAGCTAATTTAAACAGTTAATTATTAATTTACTATACATTAAAATAACTATTAACTGTTACCCAAGCCACTCATAGCTTTGGGGGCCTGGAATAGTCCAAATTGTCACACCTGTAGGAGTGTTAATATTTGGTAGTTGTGTTGGTACTGTCGTTGGCAGCGCTGGCAGGAGCAGTGTATGGTGCAAGCTGCAGTGGCCTCCTGACAAAAGCTCTGGCACTTATTTTTTTTACAAATTAAGGACTGATGCCCAGGCTATACATGTTCTGTGTAAAGAGTGAAACTTGCCCACCTGCTGTCATCATAATATCTCGTTATGTGGAACTTAAGCAAACACTACTGTAGCCTGTGGTCTCGTGGACCTGATTCACAAATAACTTAAACTTTTGAGTACGTTGACTACTTTTAGGTATTCACAAACTGAACTTTTGAAGCAACTTACACTTCTGTAGTAACTTACACTTTCGTAGTACGTCCAGCACAACACATTGCCAGCAAATGGTACTACAACTGGTATTCCCATTGAAAATGATGGAGGTACGGACTTACTAGAAATGTGTAAGGTACTGCAAAAGTATAAGCTAGTACAAAAGTGCAGTTTGTGAAAACTAAAAAGTAGTAAGCGCACTCTAAAGGGTAAGTTACTACAAAAGTGCAGTTTGTGAAAACCAAAAAGTAGTAAACGCACTCAAAAGGGTAAGTTACTACAAAAGTGCAGATTGTGAATACCAAAATGTAGTGAATGCACTAAAAAGGGTAAGTTACTACAAAAGTGATGTTAGTGAATAGCACTTTTTAGTATGTTTTGTAGTACCACCACAATACGTACTATTTTGTGAATAAGGTTTGGTGTGTACCCTGTCTATGCTATTGAGTGACCTCTACTATCACTGTTTCACTACTGCTGCATGTGGGTTGCCTATTCCATGTGAGTGCAGAAGAATTCTACTGCACCTATGATTTACTTATTGTGTGTGGCAGTAAACTTGCAGAGCTGCTGACCGTGTTTCCCAGAGTATTAGGTGTCAGGGTATAGTTCACTACAGAAAAATACCCGACCCTATTTCTGTCCACACTGGAGCTGCCTTGGCAGTGAGTGTAAGTGATGGTTACTCTGTTGCTGACCATGGTGTATTATTGGTGAGTCGTATTGAAACTTATACTGTTGTATGTGCTTTAACTGTTCTGTGAATGAAAGGAAAGCTTTTTCTCTGGGCTGTGCTCTACCTTTTTCAGATAAATCACCCAAATATCGAGTTAAATATCATGATGCCAAAATATATTGTGGCCTAAATATCGAAAACCAAAATATTATGAAGGAAGGTATTTATACATATATATGTATCATTTCAACATATTTATCTTCAAGGTGCATGAATGTCCAAAAAAAATAGTAAATCTATGCTTACCTATGTGCACTTACCTCCACAATACGTTGATTCTCAAAATTTAGAATTCAATATTTTGACACCGCATTATTTTTTAGACTTGATATTGTGATTTATAATGCCAATTCTGTTTGAGTGTGTGTATATAAACTGGTCCTACCTATGCCATATCTTTTATGTGGGTGACATAATGTGGAACTACTACTGCCTTTGTTATACCTTTTCTGTGTTTGTGAGGAAAGTTGTCATTGCTGGTGTTATTGGTGTATTTCGTCTGTTTATGTTCAAAAACATACACTGTTGCTTACTGTAATTTCCTATTCTGTGTATAATGGGCATCTGTGTGATGCTTGCACCTTTATTTACTGGCTTTGTATGGAGTGGAATCTTGCAATGTTGCCAGTGCTGCACTTTATCTAGAATGAGGGAAGCTTGTGAAGCAGCTGCCTGTTTTGTCATTGTTCTTTCTCTGAAGGTAGATCAGCCAGAGGTTGTCCCTACTGTGCCTGTTGTATATGAAGGAAGCTTGTAAAAAGGGTGCCATTGATTAATTGGTCTATGTGTTCTGTGGGTGTTACAGAAATCTGGGGCCGTCTTAACGGTAATATAGGCCACGGGCAAAGCAGTGCACTTGGCCCTGCCAACACAACCACTCACAGGAATTAAAATGTTAAACTGAAAATGTGTGTTAAATTATGGTCTGCATGGGCCCTATGCTCGTGGGGCCCCGGGGTAACTTTCCCGCATGCCCATGCATTAATACGGCACTGCAGCCATTGCCTTTGCTTTGCTTGTTGCCTATGTGCACAAGTGTGGTGCTGTATATATGTGTGCATGGACGCAGTCAGCGTCCACTGCCTTTTCTAAGTGTACTGTAGATGCTGGGTGTAAGCTTGCTCTGGGCTGCCTGGCTTTATTAGTTGTATCCATGAGGGATATTTACACTGTGTGGCCTGTGCCATGTCTGCACTACATCTGGATGTAAACGTGCACTGCTGCTGTTCCCAGGGACAGGAAATAGGCCCAGGCACGGAAATAAAAGTGACCTCCCCCATTAGTGAATTAAGAAAATAAAAAAGGTGGCCCATGTTTGCAAATTGGGGCTGTATTTAACTTGTACAACATGATGTTTAAGTTGTGTGCAAGGTATGGACGACAGCATTAATTTGAGTTTGCTGTAGGCAGTTGTTGTTTTAATATCAGGGAATTCAAGAGTGAAAACCAGCCCGGCAGGCCATAAGACAAGCCCAAAACCTCTGAAAGCCTGTCCACACACTGACCTGTCAGACCAGCCCTTTGGGTACTGCCTGATTACCCTGTAGGCCAGTCTAACCCTGGCCGTACCTATCTGGTGTGATGAGAACAGCTGGACTGGCTCTACCTTATGTGTGTGAGGAAATATGTACTGACAGGGCTTTGCCTGTTCTGTAGAAAGAGTGCACTGCTGCTGCTCCCTGGGCTGTATCTGCTCTTGAGGAAAGCTGTTTCCACCTGTGCATTATCTGTTTTGTTTGCGAGGGAGGTATGCACATCTGCTGCAATTGTTGTGCCCTTTATGGGTGTAAGTGAAGCTTGCACTGCTTTGTTGTGCCCTTTATGGGGGTAAGACAAACTTGTAGTGCTCAGCTGTACCCTTTATGGGTGTAAGAGAATCTTGCACTTCTTCGCTGTACACTTTATGGGTGTAAGGGAATCTTGCACTTCTTCGCTGTACCCTTTATGGGTGTAAGAGAATCTTGCACTTCTTCGCTGTACACTTTATGGGTGTAAGGGAATCTTGCACTTCTTCGCTGTACACTTTATGGGTGTAAGAGAATCTTGCACTTCTTCGCTGTACACTTTATGGGTGTAAGGGAATCTTGCACTTCTTCGCTGTACACTTTATGGGTGTAAGAGAATCTTGCACTTCTTCGCTGTACACTTTATGGGTGTAAGTGAAGCTTGCCCTGCTGCTTTCTGTTCTCTGTGTGCTTGATATGCCAGTGAATGGTTAGCCCTTGCCACATGTTTTCTTTTTGTGATACAAGAATGCACTGCTATTGGCAATGCTGTACCTCTCTGATCGGTACGGGTGGGAATGTTGCACTGCTGCTGCCTGATCTGTACCTGTTCTGTGTAGGAATGAAGCTTGCTCGGTAACGGCCTGTAGGGTACATGTTTTGTGTAGGAATGAAGTTTGCCTTGCTACTGCCTGTGTTGTACCTTTTATGTGAGCGAGAGAGGGTGCATCCATATTGGGTGTTCAGCAATTCCGTGTGGGACCATCTCTTTCGAAGTAAAGTTTTCTCTGCCCTTGCCAATGTTCTACTGACCCTTGGGAAATAATAATGCACTGGTTTTGCTTGAATGCGAATACAACGTGAACTGATTATGCCTGAGCTGTACCTCTGTGCATGTGTCAGGGTGTTTCCCTGCTGCTGCCTGTGCTCTACTTCTTCTGTGTACGTGTCAGGTTGTTGTGCTGCCTCAGGTTGTTTTACTGCTTCTGCCGGTGCTCAGCTTCTGTGGACCTGTCTGGATGCACTGCTGTCGCCTGTGCTTTCCTTCTTTGTTGATGTCAGAATGTTGCCCTGCTTCTCCCTGTGCTCTGTTTCATCTGTGTACATGTCAGGATTGTTGCACTGCTGCTGCCTGTGCTCTACTTGTGTATGTGCCAGGATTATGCTCTATTTCCACCCTGTACTCTTCTTTTTTGTGTGTATGTGTCAGAATGTTGCACTCCTGCCTCCTTTGTTCTACTGCTGTTTATATGTCAGGCTGTTGCACTGCTGCTGCCAGCACACTACATCTCTGTGCGTGTCAGGTCGTTACACTGTTGCCACCTTTGCTGTACGTCTACTTTGTACATGTCAGGTTGTTGCACTGCTGCTGCCTGTGCTCGACTGGTGCATGTGCCAGGATTACGCTCTGCTTCTGCCCTGTACTCTACTTTTTTTGTGTGTATGTGTCAGGTTGTTGCACTGCTGCTTCATGCACTCTACGTCTCTGTGCGTGTCGGGACGTTGCACTGTTGCCACCTTTGCTGTACTTCTTCTTTGTACACGTCAGGTTGTTGCACAACTACTGGCGGCGCTGTACCTCTGTGTACATGCCAGGATATGGCAGTGAGTTTGCTTGTGCTATACTTTATTCTGTGTATATGTCAAAATGTTGCCCTTCTTCTGCTTGTGCTCTGTTTCTTCTGTATACGTGTCAGGTTGTTGCACTGCTACTGTCTGTGCTCCACTTCTGTGTATATGTCAGGCTATTGCACTGCTGCTGCCTGTACTCTACTTTTTTTGTGTGTATGTGTCAGAATGTTGCACTGCTGCTACCTTTGTTCTACTGCTGTTTATGTGTCAGGTTGTTGCACTGCTGCTTCATGCATTCAACATCTCTGTGCGTGTCAGGACATTTCACTGTTGCCACCTTTGCTGTACTTCTTCTTTGTAAATTTCAAGTTGTTGCGCAACTGCTGGCAGCGCTGTACCTCTGTGTTGTACATGCCAGGATATGGCAGTGCGTTTGCTTATGCTATACTTTATTCTGTGTATATGTCAAAATGTTGCCCTTCTGCTGCTTGTGCTCTGCTTCTTCTGTATACGTGTCAGGTTGTTGCACTGCTACTGCCTGTACACTACTTTTTTGTGTCTATGTGTAGACTGTTGCTACCTTTGTTCTACTGCTGTTTATGTGTCAGGTTGTTGCACTGCTGCTTCATGAATTCTACATCTCGGATATCTGTGCGTGTCAGGACATTGCACTGTTGCCACCTTTGCTGTTCTTCTTCTTTGTAAATGTCAGGTTGTTGCACAGCTGCTGGCGGCGCTGTACCTCTGTGTTGTACATGCCAGGATATGGCAGTGAGTTTACTTGTGCTATGTTTTATTCTGTGTATATTTCAAAATGTTGCCCTTCTGCTGCTTGTGCTCTGCTTCTTCTGTGTACGTGTCAGGTTGTTGATTGCTACTGTCTGTGCTCCACTTCTGTGTATATGTCAGGCTATTGCACTGCTGTTGCCTGTACTATACTGTTTCTCTGTGTTACAATGTTGCCCTTCGGTTGTCTGTGCTCTGCTACTGTGTTTGTGTCAGGATGTTGCACTGCTGCTGCTGGATGTACGTCGTTACAATGCATGCTTTTCCAACGCATGCCTTTACGACGCAACTTTTAAAACGCAAGTCGTTACAACGACTTGCGTTGGGGGGTGCTGGATAGTGAATAGTTTAATTTACTTTCCAACTCCAGTCCCCGTGGATAGTAGGGAAGGTGTTGGATAGTAAATTAAAACTATTCCCTATCCTAGAGCGCCCCCCAGCGCAAGTCATTGTAATCACTTGCGTTGTAATGGTTGCGTCGTAAAGGTACTTTGTTGTAAAAGTTGCATTGTAAACGCTGTTACCCCTGCTGCCTGTATACTACTTCTTTGTGTGTATGTGTCAGACTGTTGCGCTGTTGCTACATTTGCTCTAATACGGTTTATGTGTCAGGGTGTTGCACTACTGCTTCATGCACTCTACATCTGTGTTTTTGAGGACGTTGCACTGTTGCCACCTTTTCTGTACTTCTTCTTTGTACATGTCAGGTTGTTGCACAACTGCTGGCGGCGCTGTACCTCTGTGTACATGTCAAGATATGGCAGTGTGGTTGCTTGTGCTATACTTTATTCTGTGTATATGTCACAATGTTGCCCTTCTGCTGTCTGTGCTTTGCTTCTTCTGTGTACGCGTCAGGTTGCTGCACTGCTGCTGCCTGTGCTTTACTTCTATGTTTGTGTCAGGATGTTATACTGCTGCTGCCTGCACACTCCTTTTTTATGTGTGTTTCAAGATGTTGCATCGCCCCTGCGTGTGCTCTATTTCTGTGTACGCATCATGTTGTTGCACTGCTGCTGCCTGTGCTCTTCGTCTGTGTAAGTGTTCGAATGTAGAACTGATGCTGGCTGTACTCTACTTTTTCTTAGTATGTCTCAAGTTGTTGCACTGCTGCAGGATGCAGGATTCTTCTGTGTACATGTCAGGATTGTTGCACTGCTGCTGCCTGTGCTCTACTTGTGTATGTGCCAGGATTATGCTCTATTTCCACCCTGTACTCTTCTTTTTTGTGTGTATGTGTCAGAATGTTGCACTCCTGCCTCCTTTGTTCTACTGCTGTTTATATGTCAGGCTGTTGCACTGCTGCTGCCAGCACACTACATCTCTGTGCGTGTCAGGTCGTTACACTGTTGCCACCTTTGCTGTACGTCTACTTTGTACATGTCAGGTTGTTGCACTGCTGCTGCCTGTGCTCGACTGGTGCATGTGCCAGGATTACGCTCTGCTTCTGCCCTGTACTCTACTTTTTTTGTGTGTATGTGTCAGGTTGTTGCACTGCTGCTTCATGCACTCTACGTCTCTGTGCGTGTCGGGACGTTGCACTGTTGCCACCTTTGCTGTACTTCTTCTTTGTACACGTCAGGTTGTTGCACAACTACTGGCGGCGCTGTACCTCTGTGTACATGCCAGGATATGGCAGTGAGTTTGCTTGTGCTATACTTTATTCTGTGTATATGTCAAAATGTTGCCCTTCTTCTGCTTGTGCTCTGTTTCTTCTGTATACGTGTCAGGTTGTTGCACTGCTACTGTCTGTGCTCCACTTCTGTGTATATGTCAGGCTATTGCACTGCTGCTGCCTGTACTCTACTTTTTTTGTGTGTATGTGTCAGAATGTTGCACTGCTGCTACCTTTGTTCTACTGCTGTTTATGTGTCAGGTTGTTGCACTGCTGCTTCATGCATTCAACATCTCTGTGCGTGTCAGGACATTTCACTGTTGCCACCTTTGCTGTACTTCTTCTTTGTAAATTTCAAGTTGTTGCGCAACTGCTGGCGGCGCTGTACCTCTGTGTTGTACATGCCAGGATATGGCAGTGAGTTTGCTTATGCTATACTTTATTCTGTGTATATGTCAAAATGTTGCCCTTCTGCTGCTTGTGCTCTGCTTCTTCTGTATACGTGTCAGGTTGTTGATTGCTACTGTCTGTGCTCCACTTCTGTGTATATGTCAGGCTATTGCACTGCTGTTGCCTGTACTATACTGTTTCTCTGTGTTACAATGTTGCCCTTCGGTTGTCTGTGCTCTGCTACTGTGTTTGTGTCAGGATGTTGCACTGCTGCTGCTGGATGTACGTCGTTACAATGCATGCTTTTACAACGCATGCCTTTACGACGCAACTTTTAAAACGCAAGTCGTTACAACGACTTGCGTTGGGGGGTGCTGGATAGTGAATAGTTTAATTTACTTTCCAACTCCAGTCCCCGTGGATAGTAGGGAAGGTGTTGGATAGTAAATTAAAACTATTCCCTATCCTAGAGCGCCCCCCAGCGCAAGTCATTGTAATCACTTGCGTTGTAATGGTTGCGTCGTAAAGGTACTTTGTTGTAAAAGTTGCATTGTAAACGCTGTTACCCCTGCTGCCTGTATACTACTTCTTTGTGTGTATGTGTCAGACTGTTGCGCTGTTGCTACATTTGCTCTAATACGGTTTATGTGTCAGGGTGTTGCACTACTGCTTCATGCACTCTACATCTGTGTTTTTGAGGACGTTGCACTGTTGCCACCTTTTCTGTACTTCTTCTTTGTACATGTCAGGTTGTTGCACAACTGCTGGCGGCGCTGTACCTCTGTGTACATGTCAAGATATGGCAGTGTGGTTGCTTGTGCTATACTTTATTCTGTGTATATGTCACAATGTTGCCCTTCTGCTGTCTGTGCTTCGCTTCTTCTGTGTACGCGTCAGGTTGCTGCACTGCTGCTGCCTGTGCTTTACTTCTATGTTTGTGTCAGGATGTTATACTGCTGCTGCCTGCACACTCCTTTTTTATGTGTGTTTCAAGATGTTGCATCGCCCCTGCGTGTGCTCTATTTCTGTGTACGCATCATGTTGTTGCACTGCTGCTGCCTGTGCTCTTCGTCTGTGTAAGTGTTCGAATGTAGAACTGATGCTGGCTGTACTCTACTTTTTCTTAGTATGTCTCAAGTTGTTGCACTGCTGCAGGATGCAGGATTCTTCTGTGTACATGTCAGGATTGTTGCACTGCTGCTGCCTGTGCTCTACTTGTGTATGTGCCAGGATTATGCTCTATTTCCACCCTGTACTCTTCTTTTTTGTGTGTATGTGTCAGAATGTTGCACTCCTGCCTCCTTTGTTCTACTGCTGTTTATATGTCAGGCTGTTGCACTGCTGCTGCCAGCACACTACATCTCTGTGCGTGTCAGGTCGTTACACTGTTGCCACCTTTGCTGTACGTCTACTTTGTACATGTCAGGTGTTGCACTGCTGCTGCCTGTGCTCGACTGGTGCATGTGCCAGGATTACGCTCTGCTTCTGCCCTGTACTCTACTTTTTTTGTGTGTATGTGTCAGGTTGTTGCACTGCTGCTTCATGCACTCTACGTCTCTGTGCGTGTCGGGACGTTGCACTGTTGCCACCTTTGCTGTACTTCTTCTTTGTACACGTCAGGTTGTTGCACAACTACTGGCGGCGCTGTACCTCTGTGTACATGCCAGGATATGGCAGTGAGTTTGCTTGTGCTATACTTTATTCTGTGTATATGTCAAAATGTTGCCCTTCTTCTGCTTGTGCTCTGTTTCTTCTGTATACGTGTCAGGTTGTTGCACTGCTACTGTCTGTGCTCCACTTCTGTGTATATGTCAGGCTATTGCACTGCTGCTGCCTGTACTCTACTTTTTTTGTGTGTATGTGTCAGAATGTTGCACTGCTGCTACCTTTGTTCGACTGCTGTTTATGTGTCAGGTTGTTGCACTGCTGCTTCATGCATTCAACATCTCTGTGCGTGTCAGGACATTTCACTGTTGCCACCTTTGCTGTACTTCTTCTTTGTAAATTTCAAGTTGTTGCGCAACTGCTGGCGGCGCTGTACCTCTGTGTTGTACATGCCAGGATATGGCAGTGCGTTTGCTTATGCTATACTTTATTCTGTGTATATGTCAAAATGTTGCCCTTCTGCTGCTTGTGCTCTGCTTCTTCTGTATACGTGTCAGGTTGTTGCACTGCTACTGCCTGTACACTACTTTTTTGTGTCTATGTGTCAGACTGTTGCTACCTTTGTTCTACTGCTGTTTATGTGTCAGGTTGTTGCACTGCTGCTTCATGAATTCTACATCTCGGATATCTGTGCGTGTCAGGACATTGCACTGTTGCCACCTTTGCTGTTCTTCTTCTTTGTAAATGTCAGGTTGTTGCACAGCTGCTGGCGGCGCTGTACCTCTGTGTTGTACATGCCAGGATATGGCAGTGAGTTTACTTGTGCTATGTTTTATTCTGTGTATATTTCAAAATGTTGCCCTTCTGCTGCTTGTGCTCTGCTTCTTCTGTGTACGTGTCAGGTTGTTGATTGCTACTGTCTGTGCTCCACTTCTGTGTATATGTCAGGCTATTGCACTGCTGTTGCCTGTACTATACTGTTTCTCTGTGTTACAATGTTGCCCTTCGGTTGTCTGTGCTCTGCTACTGTGTTTGTGTCAGGATGTTGCACTGCTGCTGCTGGATGTACGTCGTTACAATGCATGCTTTTACAACGCATGCCTTTACGACGCAACTTTTAAAACGCAAGTCGTTACAACGACTTGCGTTGGGGGGTGCTGGATAGTGAATAGTTTAATTTACTATCCAACTCCAGTCCCCGTGGATAGTAGGGAAGGTGTTGGATAGTAAATTAAAACTATTCCCTATCCTAGAGCGCCCCCCAGCGCAAGTCATTGTAATCACTTGCGTTGTAATGGTTGCGTCGTAAAGGTACTTTGTTGTAAAAGTTGCATTGTAAACGCTGTTACCTCTGCTGCCTGTATACTACTTCTTTGTGTGTATGTGTCAGACTGTTGCGCTGTTGCTACATTTGCTCTAATATGGTTTATGTGTCAGGGTGTTGCACTACTGCTTCATGCACTCTACATCTGTGTGTGTTTGAGGACGTTGCACTGTTGCCACCTTTTCTGTACTTCTTCTTTGTACATGTCAGGTTGTTGCACAACTGCTGGCGGCGCTGTACCTCTGTGTACATGTCAAGATATGGCAGTGTGGTTGCTTGTGCTATACTTTATTCTGTGTATATGTCACAATGTTGCCCTTCTGCTGTCTGTGCTTCGCTTCTTCTGTGTACGCGTCAGGTTGCTGCACTGCTGCTGCCTGTGCTTTACTTCTATGTTTGTGTCAGGATGTTATACTGCTGCTGCCTGCACACTCCTTTTTTATGTGTGTTTTAAGATGTTGCATCGCCCCTGCGTGTGCTCTATTTCTGTGTACGCATCATGCAGTTGCACTGCTGCTGCCTGTGCTCTTCGTCTGTGTAAGTGTTCGAATGTAGAACTGATGCTGGCTGTACTCTACTTTTTCTTAGTATGTCTCAAGTTGTTGCACTGCTGCAGGATGTTGCACTGCTGCTGCCTGTGCTCTACGTCTGTGCAAGTGTTAGGATGTTTTGCTTATGCAGGCTGTACTCTACTTTTTTCTTAGTATGCCTCAAGTTGTTGCATTTCTGCAAAATGTTGCACTACTACTGCTACCCTTGCTCTACTTCTGTGTCCATGTCACGATGTCGAATTGCTGCAAGATGTGCTTTACTTCAGTGTGTATTTCAGGACGTGCCGCCTCTGCGGTTCTTTGTATGTGTCAGGTTGTTGCACTGCTGCTGTCTGTGCTCTACTTCTGTGATTATGTCGGCTATCGCACTTTTGTTGTCTGTACTATACGTTTTTCTGGTTATGCGTCACCTTGTTTTCCTGCTGCCTGTGCTCTGCTTCTTCTGTGCATGTGTCATGTTGTTGCATTGCTAGTGTCTCCACTCTGCTTCTGTGTTTGTGTGTCAGGACGTTACACTTCTACCACATGTGCCGTACGTTTTATTGTACATCTCTGTCGCTTCCGCTGCTCTGCGTTCTCTGTGTACATGTGACATTGTTACGCTGCTGCTGCGTGCGTGCTGCTTCCGTGTCGGTGTCAGGATGTTGTACTGCTTCTGTCTGTGCTCTATTTTTCCTGTGTATGTGTTAGGGAGATACCGCAGTGGCGCTTCCTCCGCTATGGCAGAGGAGCGTAACCCTCCATCAGCTGCCTCAAAACGGCAGGAAAGTAATAAATAATAAAAAAGATAATAAACCTGTTTATTATCATTTTATTTTACTTTCCTGCCGAGTCTTTGGGGTGGGGCCAATTAAGATGACAGGCCAGGCGAGCAACACCCATTGGGCTCACGGAGCTTCAGCCCCCCCCCTGTCGTGTGTTTCAGCCCTGGCGGAGACAGCTTCGCGGGCTGGCGAGCATCTAATTGCATAATTGCAGTCGCACCCGAGTACTTAACAGGTCTTTAAAAGGCCATTTACATGTAAATGAGGCTTTTGTTGTGTGTTCCCCTCCTTACAGCCACTCTGTCTATGGTTGGAAGAATTTGCTCCCCTCCCCGAAATATTTCTCAGCCCCCCCCTGAAATTTGGCTCCAGTTGCCCCCCTGCGACAGGCTGCAGGAGGAGTGGTGAGCACTGCCAGCCAAACCGTCATGCGCACTGAAGCTGTCTCCTACCGGAGCTGCACAGCAGGCACAGGCTCCCAGTCTCACTGGGAGTGCAGATTCAGAGCACTCCGGCCAATCCTGACGCTGCTCTCATAACATGAGAGCAGCATCAGGATTGGCTGCAGTGGACCCTGGGAGCCTGTGCCTGGAGGAGAGCAGCTGAAGAGCGTGACGCGGCCAGCTGAAGGTACGTGTTTTTTTACATTTCTTTTCTTATTTTGTCGACCCGTGACCCCTATGCCTCCTCGCCCCGCCACTAATCCACAACACCGGCCGCTACTGCTGCTCCTGCCAGTGCTCTCTCTCTCTTTAGGGTACGAGTGCACGAGCCAGATTGTTGTACTGCTGCTACCTATGCTCTGCTTCTTCAATGTATGTTTGAGAATGTTGCGGCGCTGCTGCCTGCCCTTACTTCTGGGTCAGGATGTTGCAATGCTGCCACCTGTGCTCTGCCTGTTCTATTTGATAGTGAAGCTTGCACTGCTGCCTCAACATGCTACGTAAGATCTTCCGGTGGAACCCCCCCAAGACCAGGAAGACGGTCACCCAGGCCCTCGTCACCTGCAGACTGGACTACGGCAACTCCCTCTACGCCGGAACCACTGCCAAACTCCAGAAGAGACTCCAGGGGACCCAGAACGCCTCAGCAAGACACATCCTGGACATCCCCCGACACAGCCACATCTCCGGACACCTGAGAGACCTGCACTGGCTCCCGGTCAACAAGAGAATCACGTTCCGACTCCTCACACAAGCACACAAAGCCCTACACAACCAAGGACCAAGATACCTCAACAACCGCCTCAACTTCTACACTCCCACACACCAGCTTCGATCGCCCTCGCCGCCGTCCCCCGCATCCGAAGAGCCACCACAGGAGGAAGGTCCTTCTCCTACCTGGCCGCCAAGACGTGGAACTCCCTCCCGACCTACCTCCGCCTGACCCAAGACCACCTCGCCTTCAGGAAGCAGCTCAAGACCTGGCTGTTCGAGCAGTAGCGGACTCCCCCTCCCCAAGCGCCTTGAGACCCTCCGAGTGAGTAGCGCGCTATATAAATGCTTTGATTGATTGATTGATTATCCTATGTCCGATTGGAGGTTGTGTTAGTCTTTATTACACCTTAAAGCATTATTTATTCTTTAATTTTTTCATTGTCAATACCTTTGACATTTTATTCAAGCATAGGTAAACAACCACAGGTAATGTAGCCCCGAAGAGGTAGGCTCCGTCCAGCAGCGGATTGTCTTTTCATTCCAGAATCAAATCCTCTGTGCTTGCTGTGCTAGCAGGCCCCAACGTGCACTGTTTATCAGCAGTAAAGCAGTATCATCTGTAACCTATCGAAGTCTTCTGGAATTCCTTACCAGGATGTAACAGGTTGCATCTCTACTACATGTGATTTATCCGTTCATTGCACCAGTGAAGCCTGCACTGATGCTGCTGCATCCTGGCTGCGCCCTTTTTTTCCATATATTGCTGGCCTTTGGAGGACCCAGGATCTCCGTGCCTACCCAGATGCCATTCAGGCAGTCACTCTCGTCATCTACGTCAGCCTGCTCATGCCAGGCCTACGGTGCATCCTGTTTTATTCACCTGAGTGAGTCACCTGCTGAGGGCGGCTCTTTCTTATGGGCTCCAGGGCTATGCCTCCCTGTTCTCTGGCGCGTTTCTATCATGCCAAGAGTGAATGATAATATATTATTCACTTTTGATATAAATCACGAAGGCATCCGCGCTGCCATCCTAGAGATTGCTCAGAGTTGATGAAATCCCAGCCCTGGCCTCAGGGCGCTGGCAGCCTCGGTGCTGCTCCCATCTGTGACGTGCTGAGGCTTCACTGTTAAAGGTAGCCTTGGGCGCTGCAGTCTTAAGCCCTGCTGTGCCCGCAGATACTCACCCATCAGCCTGTCACCCTCCATTTCCCCGACCGTCGTTGAGTTGGAATAGTGTGGGTGAGGCTGACAGAGAAAGAGATTGAAACCTTCTAGAATCAGAAAGAAGCAACAGCCCAACCGGGACCCGCGGAGGCAGCACGGTAAGTATGAAAGCTTTTAAATGTTGTGCGCTTATGGGTGAGAGTGTGTGTCTGTGAGAGAGTGTGTGCATGTGTGTGTGTGAGCATGTCTGTATGTCTATGCGAGTCAGGGCTCTAGTCGGGGTACCACGCGGGTGGACAGCGTCCCCCCACTTCTTTTTTTAGGACTTGTGCCCTGAGGCGAGTGAAAGTCAGAGAGTCAGAAAAAAGAGTGAGTTAGAGAGAGTGAGAATGAGTGACAGGGAGAGTAAGTAGGAGTCAGGATAAACATGACTAAGGGGGTATGTATGAAAGTGAGTGTTACTGTGTGCGAGACTGAGTGAGTCAGGGTGAGACTGAGTGAGTCAGGGTGAGACTGAGTGAGTCGAGAATGAGTGAGAAATCAAGTCAGAGTGAAAAGCAGGGAGAGCTATTGAGTCAGAGTGAGTGAGAATGAGTGAGACAGTGAGAATGAGTAAGACTAGGGGAGACAGATTGAGACTGAGTGAGAATGAGTGGGACTGAGTAAGAATGAGTGACATTTAGCGACACTGAGTGACAATGACTGAGGCTGACTGACCATGAGTGCGACTAAGTGAAAATGAGTGAGTTTGAGTGAGACTGGTTGAGACTGAATGAGACTGAGTCTGTAGGTGAGTCAGAATGAGTGAGAATGTATGGGACGGAGTGAGACGCGAGACTTAGTAAGAATGAGTGAACTGGAAAGAGTGGGGCTGGTTGAATCAGTGAGATCGAGTGAGTCAGAGGGAGACTGAGTGAGAATGAATGAGTTACAGTGAGACTGAGTAATTCAGAATGAGTGGGACTGGGTGAGACTAAATGAGAATTAGCGATACTGAGTAGGTTAGAGTGAGAATGAGTGAGAACTGTGAGAGTCAGTGAGACTAGGTATGGCTAGGTGAGACTTAGTGAGAATGATTGATAGTATAAGTCTGATTGCAAGAGAGTGTGAGCAAACTCATCAAACCCTTAGCAAAGAAGCCAGGCTAGCTCACTGGAATTCGAGCCAGTGATTGTGCACCACCACTGCTGCTGAAGCCAAGTGGAAGCTAATCCACATTCCTCAGGACTCAGCTCTTGAGGTCATTCATAGCCACACTGAAATGAGTCTACCTCCCCAGTCCCTGCATGCTCACTCACCCTTACTTGCGCCCACTCTCACGTGCCCATCTTGTGTCTTATGCCCATCTCAATTTGCTTACTCAAGTTCACATACATCACATACTCAAGTGCACTAGTAAACAGCACTCTTCGCCCACCTCTTCCAGCCCTTATCTCACAGGTGCACGTGCTCCTGGGCCCATCTCACAAGGGCCCCCACACAGACACGCACACTCAGCTGAGTCGATCTGCTTAGACCCCTCGCAGTCACTCAATGACCTTAATGGACCTGTTTAGCCCCCTCAATTCCACATTAACCTCTATGCCCACCTGCACAAATCCATAACTACTTAGTAGCCACTGTGGTCCCCTTGCCCATTTTTTAACGCACTCTCATGATGGTACTGCATACTCACGGAGCTCTGCAAGCACAGGGCACGCGCCCTTACACATAGGCATCTGGTTCTCCATATGTCTGTCAGATAAACTCAAACGCATCCATGTGCACCTGTGGAGAAGTGTGGCTCAATGATTAGAGCGGCAGACCCTGATGCAGAGGTCTAGCCCGGGACCAGGGTTCAATTCCCCGCCTAAATTCCACGGACCTGATAATTCCTGCCTCGGTGCCTATTCCAATCATGGAGTCCAACTCTGGGCAATAGCTTGCTTAATCTCCACAACGGCCCCCACAACGCTAAGGATGCCTGGGCTCCACCTTGGGGGTGCCCAGGAGTGGATGCCTCACAGGGAAAGCCGGGATGGGTTCCACAGCGGTATTCGTACAAGCGTCTTGAGACCCTTGCGGGTGAGTAGTGCGCTATACAAGTATTAATTTACATTTACATTTACCTGCCTGCACACTTGCACACACTCATGTAAGGTCCCACGCGCTCATCAGCTCTCACCTGGGTCCACCTTCTACGGTGCTGGCACTCACTCACACTGACATAGCTGCTCCGGTGCCGCACAGTCGTTCTCAATTGATTCTTTGATCATTTAATTACTGATTAATTCAATACTTCATTTTAATGCAAGTTTTACTCATGAAAGTGCAATGCCAAACAGGTAAATACATGCAATAAAAATGTAAGATGTTAAAAACAGGTACATAAAAAAGCATCCAATAATTAAGAATTACACTCCCCCGTCAAAAGTACATGGGACATAAAATCCAGAATTTCAAATCTAGTTGCAGCTCTGTAATATAAAGTGATCATGGTGCGACGGGCTTTAACAGCAGCTTTTAAGAAGGCACCCAAGTGAGTTGTTTCCTCCTCATCCACCACATTAAAAAGCATATTCAATGCATCCCTCAAATTCTTAATACATAATTTCCTTAAAAAAGGGAATCAGAAAATGCCTTGAATACATAGCATAAAAACCACAGAAAAGCGTAAAATGCAACATTGTTAGCCCTGAGTTTCCGTCGCAGGGGCTAGGTATAGAATAATCCAAACCGGTGCTGAAACCCACTGGGACGCACAGCAAATATTTCACTGTGCCAGCCCTACAGCAGAACAGAAGACTCCGTTTCCATAACCCATGACTCTGGTCAGATACCCTGCGGTCTTGTCTAAAGGAGCTGCTAGCATGTAGGGGGCCACGCTCACCTTTTGGCTCTGCAAACACATTCTTTCAGAAGCAGCCTGATCATAGAGAGCCTTCGATGACTGGTTTTTGCTGATGCTTAAATGACTTGTTGGGTGGGTAAAGACCTGTTCTGGGTTGACAGAATGAAGAAGGATCCAATCTGATTCTATGTGCAGTCTCACTATCCTGGGACCCCATGCACGGCTTCAACCCGCTCAGTCACCCACACTCACCTGACTGAAATCCACCTGCACTTGATTGGGGGGCTGGGGGTCCAAACGTACTGGGCACCAGGATGCTTACATCTCACGAATTCTGCGGCTCTCATTATATAGGCAGACGGGTTACCAGGCTTACCAATGAGAACCCCGCTATATTGCACAATCCTTCAGGTGAAAGGGCGTGACGTCACTCAAGACAATGAACTATTTCTCAAGAAGAGAAGGAGCTTAAAGGAGACACAAAGAGTGAGACTGACGTGCTGAAGGAGGCCTTTCTGTGCCAGGGATTCTCGCCCCTTCTTGGAAATTCGCCCGGCTGTGTCACTCGTTAGCATCTAGCTTAGTTAATCAGATGTCTCATTGAGTTAAACGCTTACTGCTGCCACCTTCCACGATCTAAAGCAAGTCACGTTGACTTTTCATCCTTCTGAAACCAGTAATGTGAGTACTGTTAAGTAGGGTAGTAGTAACATCAGTTATTTATAGTGTTTAGAATTGGCAAATGCGCCGTATGAAGCGCTACATGAAATGAAGTAGTTGGCAGTGTCTGAGTGCTGTACGCGTAAAGCTGCAGTTTCTTTGGGATAGTTGACGCTTGAGTGGCATAGTGCTGTCGCTATCAAGCTTCAAGTATATACGGGCAGACTGACTGGAAACGTTCTCCCATCAGCATTCACTTCTCAACCCTACCCACGCCTCTCAGTCACAGCTAATCAAACCCTGGGAATTCGAACATAGGTTGCATTTTTGCAACTAGGATGCTGTGGAACTCTGCCTTGAATTCCCCAGTGAGAGACAAGTACGGCATCCATCTTAGGGCGTTCTACTTTCTTCTTCCTTCTCCCTCGCTGCTCACTTCTCATTTTTCAATCCTTATCCATGCTTCCTCATCTCTCATTTTTCACTCTTCAGTCCACTTCCCTCCCTTCTCCCTTGGTCATCCTTCTCATTCCGCTGTACACTTCCCTCACTCTTCGTACTGTACTTTTCATCCCTCGGTCCCCATCCCTCACTTCTCATCTCTGATCCCACCACCTCGTCAACAATCAACCCTCATTCTTCATCCTTTATTCCTTAACCTTCACTCCTCGACCCTCACCCCTCACTCTCCAACCCTCACTGATTACTGCTCTGCCTCACTTCAACAATGATGAGTAAACGTTGCAAAGGAGGATGTCCTAAGATACTCCTAAGACACTAACGTCTCATTTAGGGCACCCTGGTCCCTTGTTCTTCATTCCTCATCCCTCATCCTTCACTCCTCATTCCCCCGTCCATTAGTACTGATGTTAACGTCATTAGTTGTGCCCAAAATGGACAAGTATTCAGTGCTGGAGAGGATTTAGTACAATGTATGTTTTCACATAGAAACCACACATTACCTCCTCGTCCTTCTTCCTGGATGCAGTCCTTACGTGTGATACTTCTCCCTTCCTGCAAAACCAGTTCCCTGGCTGAAAACTCAAAAAAGTTCCCCCAAGATGGCCCCTGTTACGGGAAACATCCTTAACAACAAAACTTTTACCATGCAGTACTATTACAACGCAGGTTTTACACTGAAAACCATTACAACGCATTGCGCTGGGGGGCGCTCTAGGATAGGGAATAGATGTAATTTACTATCCAACACCTTCCCTAGTATCCACGGGGACTGGAGTTGGAATTGTAAACTAAACTATTCACTATCCAGCACCCCAAAGCGCTATGCGTTGTAATGGTATGCGTAGTAAAATCTGCGTTGTAACAGCATGCGTGGTAAAAGCATGCGTTGTAACGTCATACATCCCCTGTTACCCATGAGCCACCACAAAAGGGTGGAACAAATGAAACACTTCCTGTAACATACTACGCCAAATAACCCAAGAACAACAGGGAATAGTCAACCACCATGCCCGGGGTGGGAGGACGGAACTCACGACTGCATTCAGGATGACTGGGACTCGGGGTAATGAAGATTATCAATAAGTAACCGGGGCATTCATGTCTATCTTCCTATCACTCCAAAACAAGGAATGTTTTACGCATTATATGAGCCTACATTTAAATGTAAATGCATACTAAATAAGCAAACAACCATACAGCCCATGCGGCAAAGCACAAACAAAGTAATGCAGATGTTGCTTTAAGAAGCTGTGCTCTGCAGTTATCCTTTTGTATTTGGAAATATAAGGGGTGATCTTATCATATCAAGATATTTTTTTAAAACATTATAGAAAGTGTGCTATTGCACATTAACACAGTTTTGTCTGCAGTGATCTGAAAGATTTGTGATCATGTTATCTTTTGTAAGTGCTCCGAAGCAGAATCCTGAATGTGTGAGCGCTAGATGTATACAACAAAATAGATAATATTGTAAATGTGAAAAAAGTATTTTATCCTGTGTAAATAACATGCATTTTCCCATTTGTTAGCGGGTTGTTGTCCTTGTGAATAACTCAAAATGACAACAATTTATAACAAAGAAGGGGGCTGGGGTAATCATATTTGGAACATTTAACAAGCATTGGCAAAGCCAATAGGTCTCACCTATGCAAGAGCTATTGACTTTTTCAATATGTTTTAGCCATATTGTAGACCAGGTGACTGCTTTTCAGCTTGGCTAAATGTTAGTGGGGTAAAGCAGAGTGGAGTAATGTTTTATACACTGGAGTAGAGTGGAATGTTTTCAAGTGGTGTAGAGTGGCATAGACTGGTGTGGAGTGGCGTAAGGTAGAGTTGATTGGAGTGGGGTGGAGTAAAGTGGAGTGCCATGGTGTGACATAGAATGAAATGGTGTGGTGTGTTGTGGAGTATCATGTAGGGAGTAGAGTATCATAGAGTGAAAGGGTGTAGAGTGGAGTACAGTTGAGTGGTGAAGAGTGTCAGAGAGGAGTAGAGTGTTGTGGAGTGTCATTGAGTGTGGTGGAGTGGTGTAGAGAAGATTGTTGTAGGGTGGAGAAGGAAAGAGTGGAGTAGTGTAGGAGAGTGGAATGTCATAGAGTGGAGTATAGTGTTGTTGTGTGGAGTAGCATACAGTGGAGTGGCATAGAGTGTTAGAGTGGAGTAGCGTAGAGTGGAGCAGTAGAGTGAAGTAGTGTGTCATAGAAAAGAGTGGACATTAGAGGTGGTGAGATGCACACCAGCGTAATTCAGTTTTCCAGTGTTTAAACCTATTCAAAACTTTATTTGCGCTATGTAAACAGCCTGCAATGTAGATATGTTTCACAGCTCTAGTGCAGATACACTTGATCAACCCCCTGGGGGTAGTTAGGAGGGTTGATGATTGTTAACAGGCTTTAAATCAATGATGCAGCTTTTCTCTGAAAGGGATAAGCGTGCCTCGGCACGCAATGAAATATGAATGCTGTGTTTTTGGAACTCGGTATGCTGTTTAAAAGGAAATGGGCATTTAGCAAGTTCAGCTTTACAATAAGGGATGCACTTTAACACATGTCACGGTAAGAGTGACTAATGGTTAAACAGCTTAAGGACACAAGAATAGATAACAGTATGTGATATAAGTAAAAGAGTTGGTTCACCCTACAAAGGTTTACTGTTTATATACAACTTTTGCTAATTTGTATGGGTGTTTCGGAAAAAGGTTTGCTGTTTAGAATACTGGATTGTGGAGTGCCATCTTCATGTTATGTTTTAATACATATTTACAATGCTGCATTTAACGTTTACTGGCATATTAACTGTTTGTGAAAATATAGTAGCAATGTGGTTGTCAGTTGTTATGTGATTATAATAATGCTGCAAGCATTATGTAAAATAATTTGTTTTGTATTTTAGATTCCCCTGATGAAGGGATTTTTAATCCCGAAATGCATTGGGTTACTTTTAATAAAATCGTGACAGGAGGAACTCAATGGTGCTCCTGTGTTTGTGTGAATATTGTCGCAAAACCCTGGAATGAGTATAACAAATTGAATACTTTGTAAAAGGGATTAAAAGTGAAAGTGGAAAATATAGACAAACAAAGGATAAAACTATTTGAATTTAATTAATTTAATTAATTCAATCACATGGCTGTGCAGCTTGATAGAATAGAGTGGGGCATAGTGGCATGTAGTGGTTGTTAGATTTGGGGGTCTCTAATTGGCACAGGTAGGTACCTGTGACAAATAGGGACCCTCTCCTCTAGTCAGGACAAGGGGATTACACTCCTAAAATAACTCCTGCTCACCCTTTAGGCTGTGTGGCGCGAGCAGTCAAGTATTATTTCAGAGGCGATGTAAGTTAAGCAGTTGTTACCACATATAGTAACCCAGTGACAACACTACAAATGGACACCACAAAGGTTTTCTATAAAAAATAAGTAGACTTTATATAGAGTTACCACAAGACCATAAACGACAAAAATAAACACTATGATTAGTTTAAGATGGTAGATTTAAGCTTAGTTCACTTCAGTTCTAAGATGCAACACTCTGCGTCAATGTACCTTAGGATGCGTTGAGCTTCCACGACAAACAATGTTGTAGCGATGGGAAATGCGGCAAAGTCAGGTGCAAAGAAATAAAGACGTGAAGATCTTCCAGATGCGGCACGCTTCTCGAGGATGCGAGAAGTTCTTGGTTCGATGCGTGGACTGCTGCGGCGACACCCTTATGATGCGACGGCAACAGCTCCAGCGGCGACGCTCTTTTCCCACGATGCGTGAAGCTTCCGCTCGATGCGACAACTACATCGGTGACATCCAAGATGCGACGGGAGCAGCTCCGACGGCGGCGTGCTTCTCGGGAATGCGAGGTGCTCTTGGTCGATGCGGTGCAATGCGACAGTTCCAGTGACGACACCCTCCTTCGGAGTTGCGACGGCAGGCACAGCGACGGCGACACGCTCTGACCTCGTTGCGAGATTCTTCTCCTGATGCGGTGCAGTGCAACAACTACAGCGGCGACTCCCTCCTTCGGAGTTGCAACGGCAGCAGCAGCAACGGCGACAGGCTTCCTCTTTGTTGCGGCACGCGTCTTTCCGATGCGGTGCAGTGCGACAGTTCCAGCGGTGACACCCTCCTTTGGAGTTGTGACGGCAGGCACAGAGACGGCAACACGTTTCTTCTCGTTGAGTCGCGCTTCCAGCTCCTTGCGATACGCAGTTCCTCAGAAGGCCCAAAAGAGCAGCAGGCACTTCCAAAAGAACTCTGGGGAGCTGGGGGGTGAAGTCTGTTGTCCCTGAGACTTCAGCAGGAGGCAAGCTCTTTTCCAAGCCCATGGAGATCCTTCACAAGTTGAAAGTAAAGTACACAAAGTTCCTTTCTCCTTCCTTTGGCAGTCAGGCAACCACTGCAGGCCAATCCCCCAAGCAGCACTTCAGCTTGGGAATAGTCTCTCCTCAGTTTCTTCAGATTCATCTCCTCAGTAAAGGTTTCTTCTTGTTGTCCAAAGTGTCCTAATTTCATGGGATCAGGGTCCCAATATTTATACCCCAAAATCCTTTGTTCTCTGAGGGGAGTGGGGCCTTTGCCCAGTCCAAACCAGTTCTGAAGCACTCTGTTTACCAGACTTCTCCTTTCCTTTCACAGTGCAGGGCAGGCACATCAGACACCCCACAGGAGGTGGAGCCAGCATTGTGGAAGGCAAGTACAGTCCTGGAGCACTTTGTTTACAGGACTCCTTCTCTTCTTTCAGTGTACAGGGCAGAGACATCAGCCGCTCCCCAGGGGGTCGAGCCAGCATTGTGGAAGGCAGGCACCGCCCTATTCAAGGTTCAGGTGCAACTCCTCCCTCCAATCTAGCTGCAGACCTCTCTATTCACCACTGGGTGACTTAGCCTGTCTCCTGGAATTCCCCAGCCCTATCACTCACAAAACCAGACATAGAAATACACAAACTAGCAGAGGCAGGTTTGAATGGTTAGACAAGCAAATACCTACTTTCTAAAAGTAGTATTTGCAAACACAGAATATGAAAATAAACTTTACTAAAAGATGTATTTTATTATTCTGAGTTCAGGCATACTAAACTCGAATTTCTACCATGTTCTCTGAGACAGTTAGGATTATAAAATGTAATAACTCTAACAGCCCGTTCTGGCTTATGGAGAACAGGTAGCCTTGCAATAGTGAAAAACGAAAATGGCATGCCACTTACATCAGGGCTTGTTCTACCTTATACTTACAATGCACCCTGCCCTTGGGCCTACCATAGGGGTGACTGATATGAAGAAAAGGGAAGGTTTAGGGACTGGGAAGGGGGTGCACTTGCCCAGTCAGCATGATTGAGTGGTAGAACTTTATTGTTTGATTAATAAAAATCATTACAATGGTAAACATTTATCAAAGATTAAAAAAAAGTGTATCGATATTACTAAAGTATTTACACATAGTGCAAGAGACAAGCATTTTGTCTCGGAGCTGTATCTTAGCTTTAAAACGTTTGTTTAGTTTTTTTGTTTTTTTCTCTGGGAATCCTCCTAAGGGTGTCCGTTTAGTCCATTCGTATCATCACAGTGGAGTGAAAAGAAAGATTCATCCATAATTAATTAAAAAGACCTGGCCATCCATCTTTGTTAGTGAAATATTAACTTCATCTGATTAGGAGGGGGCGTGGCCAAGCAGCATGGCCGACAGGACGTGAGCTCTGCCAGCTCCCGTCCTGCGGACCCGTAAAATCCTGTATGTGATCCTGCCCAGGCTCCGGTGAATAGCCCTGACAGTCCGGAGGAATCCCTGAAGCTGCGGGGAACACCCCAGCCGATTTTCAGCCGGCGAGAGTGGCGGTGTGACCGCGGAGCAACTCCGGTGATCCGGTGCGGCCGCCGAGCCTACGCGAGGCCGCGTTCGGGGCCTGGTCGGCCGGGGGAGGCCGTATCCTGACGTACTGCGGAGGGCCTGCAGAGCGGTCACGGAGCTTGTCCCGGGTCTGGACCTTGACCCGGGGGACGACGCCGTGTGCGAGGGCGTGTTGAGCGGCGCTGGACCGAGGGACGCCCCGGGAGGAGACTCAGCCCCGGAGAAACAGGCCGCGGCTCCCGAGTACAGGTCAGGGGGCCCCGGACCCGTGTGGGAGCCCTGAAGTGCGCTTGCCTGGCTGTGCCGCTGCCTACCTGGGGGACGGTCGGTTCTCCTGGACCGGAGGGGCGACGAGGGAGCCGAGGACCAGTGCGTGCCCCTCCCCCCACCGGGCCGCCATCTTGAGGTCGGCCGTCGGGCTGGGGAGGCGGTGAGTGACCGGCGGAGCCTGCTGATCGGGGTCCCGGCAGAAACTGTGTGCCAGTGGGGTAGGAGCAGGCTGGGGACCCAGGAGAGCACAGGCGAGCGGCGCAGACGGGGCAGGCACCAACATTAAGCCCCTGACACTCTGTGTGGGGCCGTCCTGCTTCCTCCGGGCCTTCCTGCCTCCTGGAGTGCGGGGAGGAGGGGGCGCCCCATTGACTCTTGGAGGAGGCCCCGGGCCACTGGAGGTCATATCGGTTGAGGGGTGCAGGCTGGACTCCTGATTGCAGCGCCGGAGCAGAGCCCCCCTCCTACCTGACCTCTGGCTGGGTGATCGGGGCATAAGAACTAAACCGCCCGCACGGGCCGGGTGCGGAGCATAGAAGGGCCTGCTTCCTGTGGGGCTCGACTGGACGAAGGGACGCGGAGCCGCCCCCGCTGGAGGCCACAGGGACCCACGACGAGATCGCGCCGCCCCGCTGGTGGGGTGTAGTTGCCGGAAACCCCCTTGCCGGTGCAAGAAGCTTCCTGACGGTGCCCGCGGTCCCTGCGACCTGCCTGTGACGGGAGTGTTGGGAGAGTGGGGTCGCCCAGCTGACTACACAAGGGTGAGAGCTCGAGCGCGACTCCCTGCGGAATTTGCCACCGGCTGGGTGGAGGCGGAGGTGGACTGGTTGCTACTCTACAGGCGGGCCATCCCCGCACTAGGATCATCCTGAGGATGCGTAAAGACAGGGTGTCCCGCTCGTCACAGGCCAATACGATCACCCAGTACACCACGCAAAGGCTGCCGCCCCAGAGGATTACACGCCAATCGGGCCAGGATGAGGAGCCCGGGGACTCCGGTGAGCCCTCCCGTGCGGAACTCCTAAAGGCTATTCAGGGCTCCCACTCAGCGCTGGAGAGGCAAATTGAAACAGTCTCCATCGACGTCAATCTCCTGCGAACGGACCTCCGTAAGGTGGCGGACAAAGTCACGGATGCGGAGGCTAACATCGAGCAGCTACAGGGGGAGGTGGCCTCTCTCCGGAAGACGGTCACACAACTTACGGCTACGACTGGTGCCCTGGAACGGAGAGCTGAGGACGCAGAAGGGAGGGCGCGTCGCAGCAACATTAGAGTCCTGGGAGTCCCGGAGAGGCTGGAGGCTGGAGACCCTGAACGCTTCCTGGAAGCATGGAATAGGGCGAAGTTGTGCCCACAGGGTCTCTCAGAAGTGTTTGTTATCGAGAGAGCTCATCGAGCCCTGGTTCCCCCGCCTCAACCGGGGGCCCCGCCGCGAGCTCTGATTGCCAAGATATTGAATTATCGGGATCGAGACTGCATCCTGCGAGCAGCAAGGGAGAACCCGGACCTGGCCATTGAAAATAGCCGGATTTCAATATACCCAGACTATACCCACCAGGTTCAGGAGATGAGGAAATCCTTTCTGGGGGTTAAGCAGAAGCTCCGGGCGATGGAGTTACAATATATGTTGCTATATCCCGCCAAACTTAAGGTGCTGGCTCAGGGTAAGGCGCACTTCTTTGAATCGCCGGAGGAAGTTTGGGAATGGCTGGAGGTTAGGGGAGATGGGGTTCCACCGGGGGCCCGTGGTGGGTCCAAGGAGACTTGGGGGAGCCGTCCCCAGCGGCAGCGGAGGCGTCGAAGCGGACGGAGACGACGCTCCACGTCGGAGCACACGGAGGAACCTAGAATCACGGTGGGGCCTGATGGCGGAATGCTCCTGGAACCCCTGCTGCAGGGGGCCGAGGCGGAGTCTCAAAATCCGCTGGAACCTGCGGAACTCCTGGTCCCGGACACGATACCAGCTGCGGTGAGGGACATGACACCGTCGGACCTGGTGATTCAGGAGACTGGGGGAGCTGGGGCCCTGGAGGTGAATGGCCCACCCTGAGGTGATGTAGAAGCCCTATGTACTTTGTCATTGGATGGCTGCGGCGGCTCTCGGGGGGGAGAGGGGTATAGGTGGACACTGGTGAGACATTGTACCCGGAGCCACCAGACTTTACATAATGGGGAGAAACGGAGGCCAGCAGATTTGCAATGTGGGTACTGATTGCTTTTTGGGAGGCGGGGGCGCTATTGTCGGACTTGGTCCTGCATGGTCGACTACGGCTGGGCCGGAGCCGGGCGTACATCATGTGAGCATTGGGTCTTGCGGGGAGCTGGGGGGGGGGGGTATGCAGTTTGTTGTTGTGTGGGTGTGTGATGGGTTGTGAGGGGTGTGTGGGGAGGCTGTGCACGTCCTGGCACCAGCGGGGGATGGGTGGGTTGACAGGTTGGGTTGTTGTCATTATCCTGCTCGTGGGTGGGGGGAGGGGGAAGTGTTCTGCAAATGTTGCAACGTTGAGGGGGGGGGTGGATGGGGGGGTACTGTTTATAAATGTTGGTATAGGCATCATGTGTATCACTGTTCAGGCCCCTAGGAGGCGGTATTTTGGCGGCAGACTACATGGCCCGACGGGGCACTTACTGGAAAAATGGGATACAAATTCTTAACGTGGAATGTGCGTGGGTTGGGCACTTGTACCAAACGTTATAGGGTCCTGTCCTTCCTCCGGAGGCATGCCATCTCGATTGCGTGTTTACAAGAAACGCATCTGAATGAGGAGGGGGCGCAAAAGCTGGCTAAAAAATGGCGGGGTCAGGTCTTTCACTCTTCCTTTTCGACATATGCGCGTGGGGTCTTGATTTGGGTGGCACCAGGGGTCCCCCTTGCAGTACAGTATGCAGAGGCGGACATCGAGGGCAGATACCTGCTGCTGAGAGTGAAGTTGAATGGCAGGGACCTTACACTCCTTAATACTTACGCACCCAACGTAGACGACGCGACCTTCTACCCACAAATGCAAGACGTCTTAGTGTCGGACGTGGACAGCCCTCTCCTGTGGTTCGGGGACTTTAATTGTGTCTTGGACCCGGTCCTAGACAGACATCCACCCCGTGCGGGGACGAAACCTCGCATGACGGCACGACTGCGCGAGGTCATGGCGAACTTGGGAGCGGTAGATGTGTGGCGTCAGAGTCACCCGTCGCAGAAACTGTACACCTGCTACACTCCCACACACGACACCCATAGCAGACTAGATAGGGTCCTCGCCGCGAATATAGACGCGTCGTATTCCCTAAAGGTCACCCATCTGGCCCGCTTCCTGTCTGATCACTCCCCGGTGATGTGCGCTACGCAGGACATCGACCAGCCCAGCCGCCCCCGTACATGGCGGATGCCTGCGGACTTACTGCAGGACCCATTGGGTAGAGATCATGTGCAGACTACACTCACTAACTACGTAGACCTCAACTGGGAGGGGGACGACTTGCCTCTGTCAACGAGGTGGGACGCACTGAAGGCGGTGGTGCGAGGGGAATGCATGGCTCTTACTTATGGGGTCCGCCGACAGCTGACCCGCGAACTGAGGGAGGCTGAAGACACCCTGCGGACTCGCCAGGCCTCACCAGATCCTGGGGAACCGGAACTGGCCCTGGAGCGGGAAGCCCAGGAGCAAGTCCACGATATCCTTACGCGCCTCGACAGATACACGCTGGGTCAATTCAGACAGCGACTCCACAGGGAAGGGGACAAATCCGGCCGATTGTTGGCCTGGATATTGAGGAAAGAATCGGCACCGGTTCGGATACTGGCCCTGAGGGGCCCTGACGGGAACATGGTGCATTCGGAGTCTGGTATATTGCGGATTCTCAAATCCCACCTGCAGCAGGTTTATACGGCAGATCCGCTGGTCACGGAAGCATCCTATCAATCTTACCTCCGTGGAGTGGCCCTTCCGGCCCTCCCGAGCGAAGCAGCGGAAGAATTAGATGGGGCTTTGACCCTCCACGAAGTGCGGGTGGCTATGGCCAGCCTACGACGGCGAAATCCCCAGGAGGAGATGGGTTTCCTTCCGAGTTCTACCACGCATTCGGAGACGTCCTCGGCCCCCTCCTCCTCCAGGTCTTTCTTACAGCGCTGGAGGATGGAGCTCTCCCGCCCACGATGTACCAAGGCGAGATCTGCATGATCCTAAAGCCGGGCGGTGATGGTTGTGACCCCGCGGCGTACCGCCCTATCACAATGATTAATACGGATGTCAAGGTCCTAACCAAACTCTTAGCCGCTCGGTTGGCACCGCACATGGCCCAGTTGGTCCACCAGGACCAGTGTGGGTTTATCCCCGGGCGCAACACCGCGATGAATCTGCGACGATTAACCCATATTATGCATGAGGTACGCGGCAGAGAAGATCCCCAGGTCCTGGTTTCGATAGACTTGGCCAAGGCATTTGACACGGTTAGCTGGGGATACCTATCAGAGGTCCTTCAGCAGGTGGGATTGGGGCCAGTGTTTTGCAAATGGATCCAGATACTGTATCGGGCGCCTCGGGCCAGAGTCAGTCTTGGGGCCGCACGCTCGGAGGACTGGGCGTTGGAGAGAGGCACCCGTCAGGGATGCCCCCTCTCGCCGCTCCTGTTCGCCCTGGCGATTGAGCCATTGGCGGTGGAGGTCCGCACCACAATGGACCAATGGGGGATCAAAGTGGGGAGTAACATCCACACGGTGTCCTTGTATGCGGACGACGCTCTGTTTTATTTAACGTCTCCGCAGGACGCGTTACCAGCTTTGCTACAGCTGCTGGACCGTTTTGGCGCAGCTTCGGGCCTGCGTATCAATGCAGGGAAGTCCCTGATCTTCCCCCTAGCGGGTTGCAATGTGGACGCGCGCGGGGACTTGCCACACCTGGGTCTGCGGTGGGAACTGGAGGCCTTCCGCTATCTGGGGATACAGGTGGCATCGTCCGATGAACAATTGCTGGCCCGCAATGCGGACAGGGTATTGCACTCCCTACAACAATCAGTGGCATTCTGGAACACGTTGCCTCTCTCCCTGATGGGACGTCTGGCAGTGGCGAAAATGGTGATGCTGCCGCGGGTACTGTATGTGTTACAGAATTCGCTGTGCCCACTTCCCCCGCGGATGTTCCGCACTCTAAATACTCTCCTTACGTCTTTACTCTGGGCGGGCAGGCGTAGTAGAGTTGCATTGCACACGGTGGTCCGCAGCTGGGAGGAGGGGGGGTTGGAGGCACCGAGATTCGACCTCTACTACTATGCAGCTCAGCTGTTGCCAGCTGCCAGGTGGTTCGCGGATGCGGACACCTGGGAACTTCGGCTCCTTGCGGGTAGTGCAGATGAAAGAGCGGTACAGATGGCCCTGATGCGCGGCAGGGGCGCGGATGCGACGCTGCCATATATAGTGCGCCACACCGCAGCCATTTGGCAGCGTGTTGTGGAAAAAATCCTACGGAGGGCCCCCTTTCACAGAGAGCTGCCGATATGGATCATGGCCCCGGTGGCGGACATGGAGGTACACATGCCTTTCCATGACTGGAGAGCGGGTGGGTGCGAGCTGTTGGCAGATCTCTACCCAGACGATACGTTCCTATCTTTCGAACAGGCGACAGAGACGTTCGGACTCGGGGAGGGACAGTTCCTACACTACAGGGGCCTCCATGCAATGGCACGAGACACTTGGCCGCAATTCCCTGATGCGCCCCCTGTGTCCCATACCCTCAATGTCATCCTATCCTGTGGTAGGGGCAGGAGGCTGGTAACACTATTGTACTCAGCCATGCGGCAGGACTCCATGCCACCAGTTCCTCCGACATGGGCGGCCTGGGAGGCTGACCTGGGGGTTGCCTTAGACCCAACACAGCGCAAACGCATTGGTACACTCACCCGGAAGGTGTCGTGCAACGCACGGTTCAAATTGACACACTTTAACTTCTTACACCGAACGTATGTGACTCCGGTTGCTTTGAAGCGTATTGCCCCGGACAAGCGCGATAACTGCCCTAGATGTGGCGCGCCGGGGGCCTCCTTTCTTCATCTAGCATGGGACTGCCCACTGGTGTACGCCTTCTGGCAGTCGGTGGTGGCGCACATTTGCAGAGTTACTGCACTCCGGATGGAACTGACCCCCCTTCACTGCTTGTTAGCCTTAGTCCCCAAGCCCAGGAAGTGTAATCTGCCCTACAAGATGTTACAGCTACTTCTAGTACTGGCGAGGAGGAGGGTGGCCATCACGTGGATGGGACAGGGCCCCGGAGATGTCACATTGTCTTAGGGATGTGGGGGAATGGTCCCTGGCGGAGGAAACCTTTATGCAGACTGTGCGTAGAGATGTAAAACTGCAGGACGACCTGCTTGCGTGGAGAATGATGCGAGTGCTGGGTGAGGCAGCCGAAGATTCGGATGGTACGAGTGCGGAGTTGTTCACCCCTGGGGATACAGAGTCTGAGGATGAGGACGGTGAGGGCGGTGGAGAGGGTGGGGGAGACCGGTGAGTTGGGGGAGTGTCTGACCGCACACGCACATGTAGGTTACAACTGGGAAGTATTGTGTTTTGTATCTCAAGGAGTCATTCCTACTGTACGCACCGACCACTGCTATGCCTGCCAATAGGAGTGCCATAATGAGGTAAACGACCTGTGTACACATGGTTTAGTCACGAATGCCGAAGTTTTGGGGGGAGGGGTGCCTTTAGGGAGTTGGGGGGTAACCTGTATTGAAGAAACTCGAAAGAAAAGCAGATCAGAATATCCTGCCGTGCAGTCACAGGGCTAGGTTCAGGACCTGGCTTCTATGCTACCAGCTACCGCCGCCCGGCCCTCGGGTTGTGGGCTGATGGGCCGTGTATACAGAAAAATGTTCTATGACATAATGTTGTTGATTTCCTGTGGCTGTTGACGCAACTGTTATATGCTATCATTGTCTGCACCAAAAATAAAATTAAAAAAAAAAAAAAAAAAAAAAAAACTTCATCTGATTAGTGCAACTTGATAGCGGGAAATTAAAAACAGTGGGGTCCATGGTTGGCCCTTCTGATTTAACATCTGTTAAAGTCACATGCCAAGACCCTAGTCGTTGAGGATGAATGGTTGGTACCGCTGATAGCGCGGGGCCATTAATGTGTTGAAGGCCCTACATATGATGTTTTAAATATTCTTCAGGCACACGGGGGGGCAAGAGGTAATCCCTGTGAGAAAAGGCCGTTGTCAGCTGATATTTGGTGTAGCAGAGGGCTTAGACCGCCCTTTTACAATTGACTATTATTTACTTGCTGGCTCTCTCTGATTATAAATATTCTTACTGCTCTTGCCATAAACTTAGTGAACCGAATATTGAGTAGTGAATTGTCCAGATTCATTGAAGCAATGATAGCTTTTTGGCGCGTGCGGATGCCAAGTTTATTCCATTGGCTCTTTAAGAAGATTTTTCGGTCGTCAAGTAGTGTGGGGCAGCGACATGCCACATGCTTAATTGTTTCCTTGCTACTCCCGCACCCCCTGCACATTATATTAGTGTTTACGCGTTGCCAGCTCGGCAGGTGGTACAGGAATGGCCATTCGCCTATTCTGAGGGCCATGAATCTTTTTTTCCATAGCACAGAATAAGTACATGACAGATATGGGGCCATAATCCCTGGCTGGAACCGGGATACAATTGACCAGGCATGCTTACGTTGGGCCAATTGGGCTCTGTCTGAATGGAAGGACCAAGGGCGGACATTCCTTTTAATGTGGATTTTCAGGGCCTGCTGCGGTGGATTCGAGCTCCAGATTTCTTCTGTGTCCAGGAGTTTTAGGGAGTTTTGTAGATAACGCCAATATGATCTACCAAGTTGGCCGGCTGAGATTTCCTACCACAAAAGAGCCTCCAGGCTTCCTTCTCTGGAGGTACGCAACTTGTTACACAGCCTGATGAAGACTCCGGCCCCTACTGCTTGATGGTCTTGAAGGCCAAACTCGAGACGTATTTGAGCGGGAGATGAAGATATCGGAAGGCTCAACACTTGTTTGAATATTCTTGTTGTTATTTTATTCATGAGGGTGTTGTCCTTCCCTTGCATGATCTCCTGGCTGTAAGTGAGGAAATTGATGATTTTTGCCTTCATAACTGTTATGGGTGGGGTAAGACTCAGCCCAGACAGTTGCCTGGCAAGTGTCTTAAATGCCACCTGGATTGTCAAAGCTTTGGCTTCTACCTCATCTCTATGTTTGGAGAATGAGCCCCTTCTATCCATGTGGACCCCCAGGTACTTATATGAGATGGCTTTGTCAACACTTTTGCCATTGTACAGCCAGCCGCCTCCTCGATATTTCCTTGACCCAAAGGTGATTGCCCTTGTCTTTATTAGGTTCAATTCCAGTTTGTTCCCGGTGGTGTAAATGGACAATTGATTCAGGAGTCTCTGCAGGCCTACCCTGGTGTGGCTCAGCAGCACTAAGTCGTCCGCGTACAATAGATTGCTTACTCTTACCCCGGCAAGTTTTGAAGGATGAGAATTAACTTCGTCGAGTGACTCTGACAGGTCGGAGATGAAGAGATTGAAAAGAAGGGGCACTAATACACATCCTTGTTTCACTCTGCATGATGGGATTTTCCTTGAGGTATATGATCCGTCCCCAAGTTTTATGCGGATCCATGTGTTGGTGTGTAGCACAATTATTGCTCATAGAAGAATTGGTGGAATCCCCCATTTCCGCAATTTGAGCCATAATAGACTACGGGGTACGCGGTCAAAGGCAGCCTTAAAGTCCACGAAGCAGCCAAGCATTAACATTCCTGTGAAAACCGATTTGTCCAACAAGACGGATATTGTATGCAAATTTGTTATGGTGCCTGATTTTTGCACAAATCCTGTCTGGTTGAAAGGTATTAGATTATTTTTTGTTGCCCAAGACCCCAGATCTTGAAAGAGCAGTTTGGCATAGTATTTTGATTCTACGTCCAGTAGGGTGATCATCCTATAATTTTTCGGGTCTGATCTCTTGCCTCCCTTATAGAATGGATGTATGATAGCGCCATGCCACGATTCTGGTAATATCGAATTGGTCCAGCAGTAGGAGAAAAGGGGTGCCAATTTATGGCCCCAGAATACTGTGTTATATTTAAACAACGCCTGAGGTAGCCCATTTTGGCCCTGGGGCATCGTCTGCGCGACCCTCGGTTATGATTCGAACAGTTTTATCCATGATGGTTCCAAAATTTGTAAGAACATGTTGGAATAGTTCTGGGGGCTGGAGCAGGGTTTTAATATTTAGTTGTCGGTGGCGTCCTTATGTTTGATTCAGCTTTTTTCTTTAGTGAATCTGCATCCATTGTGCCTAATGGTTGGCAGCATTTGCGTTGTTGGGCCAATACCGGGGACTTTACCAGTGGACCAGCTTCTTTTTCTTGTTCCTCGAAATGGGTTGTTAAATAGAATACCCATTCGGCTTCGGAGATGTTGGCGCTACTTTGTCCTCACTGCTTGTGTGTTTTGGAGTTGACGAGTGACCGTAAAGCTTTTGGGTTATGACTTCTACTTGCTTGTGTCAGTTTTAGCCCAAACTGTTCGGAACATTTGTTTTTTTCCAGAAATATTGCATGTCAAAGTGCTTTCTGGGCTACCTTATATTTATTGAATATCTGACCTTCTGGGTGCCTACGAGTTTGTCTTAGCGTACTGTTACGTATTGATTTTAATAACCCCCTCCTATGCTCATGATGAGCTGAGCTCGTCATGAGCCACGGCGCTCCTGTGCTTATGACGAGCTCAGCTCGTCATGGCCTGGGGAACGCTCAGGTGCGGGGAGAATTCCCCTCCTGTGCTGAACGTTCCATGGGAGCCAATGCACCTGTGACGAGCTCAGCTTGTCATGACACAGGAGCGCCGTGCCTCATGACGAGCTGAGCTCGTCATGAGCTTCCGGGCGCTGTGCGCGCCCTTCTCCCCCGCAGCACAGAGGGGGAATAACCCCCCCAGCGGAGGGGTTAATTTCATCTGTTGTTATTGCTAGGTGAAATTTTTGGGTTTTTCTTGTAGTTCGAGAAAAGTTTTTGAGCAGTTCCCGGGAGAAGGTGTCCCATGCTGTAATTGGCGATGGTTCATTGGTGCACCTTAGGTCTTGCAGGGTTCTACATTTACCCATTATTGCAGGTATAATTGGATCTGACCATTTCAGCCTTTTGAGATTTACGGTGTAATCCCCTCCTAAGGTTTGGCTTGTTGTGGCGTGATGTGCTAAGTGAAATGACATAGTGATCACTTGAGGACGGTGATCACTGTCACCTCGAGCGACTATGGCATAATTCTCGATCATGGGGAGGATGTCCTTGTTACAGATGGTGTAGTCTAGGAAGGAGTGAATATGACCATTTGATGTCCAATTTGGTGGATTGTCCTTAGGGAAACATCCATTCAGGATTGTGTAGCCCAGAGAACTGGGTTGTTATGTTATGTTATGTTATAAGTGACTTGTAACGTGCTCAATTACTCATGAGTGTCCTGGCCCGCCATGTAGCACCATGTATTCGCCGAGTTTGCTATATTTGGTGCCGGTGGGTTTTGTTTGTTCTGGAATGTCTGGCCATGGGGCAACATATTCTTCAGGAAGTTCTTGAAAGAGGTTTGCATTATAATCACCAGATACTAGGCAGGCTGGTCTTTTGTACTTACTTTCTAGGTTACGCAGGGTCTGGATTAAATGGTTGCACTTCGTTTTTTTGTCTCCTTGATGTGAGAAGTTGGCCTGATACATGATGTTTCCAATTCTGGAACCACCTTGTATCAGTCCAAACAACCCTTATGATGATCGGTTGTAAGTCAACCTTATAGACCAGTTATCCTAGTGGTAATGTGGGCAAAGCAGTCTTAGGCTAAACTCTGAAAGGCATGTGAAGCCAGCTGTATTACCATACACAACCCCCGTGAATACCTGATGAAAGGACACCACACAGATATATATTGAAAATATATATATATATTTATTAACTACAAATATCCCCTGAACTCTTTATGAGCACAGAAGCACAAGCGTTAAACAAAACACAGTTTAAAATACACAAAAGTTGCACAATATGGATGAGCCCTAGGGGCCACCTAAACCATATACTAAGAAAGTGGTATAAGAGATACCAATCGATAGGGAAACAGACCTAGGGCCTTGGGAATCGCTGGAGCTGTTCGGGACTAGCAGTGACTAAGTCAGGAAAGGCCCGCGGGACTCGGTGCAGTGTTTAAAGTGCACGCACTCACCAATGCAAAGTCTATGGTGCGTAAAAGTTAGAAAGTTAGTTAGTTCGGAACCTTCTGAGTGACCTAGAAAGCTGAAACTTGAGACACAGGCCCTAGAGGTGTGTACCAGTGTAGGAACACCGGCGTTGCTGATTTACCTCACCCACAGGAAGCGGATGCATAGGGTCGAAGTAGTGTCGGGTTTCGTCACGCTGGTCGATGGTGCTTGGAGCTGAAGATGCTGCAGGCGGCTCGATGTGAAGAGTTCCGGTGGATCCAAGGGTGGATCTGAAGATGTGAAGACCTGAAAGCAGAGGGGACAATGTTCAAAGTCACTAGCCAGTGACTACCGTGGAACCAGATTGGAACCAGGCGATGTCGGTTGCAAACAGGCGTTGAGGTGTAGCTTCTCTCTGCAGCCACGTGAACACCGGGGGTCGAGGATGTCCAGGAGTCGGTCACGAGCTGTCCCACGCAGGCTTCTCGCTGTTGGCGGCGTTGGCAACTTGATTGAAGCAAACAGGCCTTGGCTAATGCAAGCCACGCAGGAGTCAAGAAAGGCTTGTTACCCAAACCAGCAAGGTCAGAGCGGGTGCTCCTTTTTACAGGAGCTAGGGCAAGTCTGGAGCAACCAGACCCGTAGTGTAGTTCTTCGGTTTTGTCACCAAGATGGCCGCTGACCACGTGGCTAGTGGCCGGGATGGCGCATCGAGTGGCACAATGCAAAAGGGCCCCACGCAGATCCTGGAGATGCTGGGGGGCTGATCTTCAGTGCAAGGACTGCTCCGTGGTGGGGGTTCTCAGTCCTCAAAGCACAACATCGAGGATGCCTCTGATGCTGCGCAGTCAGCTCTTCTGGTGTCTTCCAAGATGTCTGGTCCCACGTCTCTCGGTGCCTTCACGGGTCCCTTCTTTGCAGGGACTGTGGATCGGGCTGTGAGAAGTCTGGGAGTCTGAGTCTTGTCAGGCTCTGGGCTCGGGCTCCGGCGGGAGGCGGCGGCAAAGCAGACGTCGATTCGCTGGTTGGTGCCTGTGTTCACAGGGTGGCCACTCCTAGCCCACAAGGGAGATGCTCTTCAGTCTTCTGTGCAGCAGAATGTCGAAGTCCAGTTGTCTTCTTAGTTTCAAGTTGATTCAGGATGATCTGAGGTGCTCTGGCACTGCTCCCACTCTTATTCCCAATCTGAAGGGTGGATCACCTGCTAGGTCCCTCGTCTAGGTGGGACCAGGAAGGGGGGCGGTTACACCCCCTTTCCTTTGTCCAGCTCCTCGCCAGGCCTGGGTCTGGAAAGTCCCAGGACCGGTTTGGACTGGCTTATGCACGGGGACACCTTGTGTGCCCCGGGCATGTCTCAATCTATTCAGCCCTGTCCTACCCAAAACACAAAATCCTGTCTGGGGTGGTGCTCGCACCTTCCAAGGCAGGAAACCCTTTGTCCAGGCCTCCCTCGCTGGAAGGACTACCAGCAGCAGCAGGTCAGACTTGTGTCTGTGGTGGCAGCATCCATTTTGTGATGCTTAGGCTCTGGTTATCTTTAACCGGGGTTAAGGCTACACACATGTCGTGTCCCTCTAGAAGGGTGGAATGCTATCCCCGTCAACAGAACTGTCGAGGGGATAGTATTCCAAATTGTATGACACCTTACTCGACATGTTTTGATAAAGCCAAACCAAAGTTAGCATATAACCGCGAGGATTATAATGCACTTAAGAGTATATGGTATGGTAATATCTCGGAACAGCTTAGGGAGTGGTTCCCGACAGCTGCAGACAGGCTCAGCTCATGCTAGAGCACCATCTCACCTGTTTCCAAGCACTCTGCCTCCAAGACTGAAGAGGCCTTCCATAGGAGTGGCTGATAGGAGCATATGTGTCTAGTTAAGGTTAGATATAGGGATACTATATCTAAGTAAGAGGTGATTACACCAACTTACCCCAGCTGAGTGATCAGCCAGTTGTGTCAAATATGGAGGCCAGGGGTGGCACAATACATGCTGCAGCCCCTGGTAGGCCTTGGAAGCACCTATGCCCTGAGTACCTAGGGTACACTGTTACAGGGGCCAATAAGGTGAACCAGTTCCAATTGTGTATGCACCTAAGGTACATGGAGTCCATTTTAAGGAGAGAGCAATCAGCCTGGGGCCCTGAATAGCAGGATCACAGGCCAACTATGTCAAAAAACAGCTAAACACCAGGCAAAAAGATTGGGGGTAACCATAGTCAGATATCCACCTTCCTACATAACCCCCCCAAAAACGAAAGGAGATAAGGCTATCCTTGGCCAGGTAAGCCTATATTGCCTAAGTGGCCATATAAGGAAGAACCAGCTCTGGCTTGGTTACCCCCTGTCTCATGGTCCACTAAGCAATCCCTCCCCTAAGGGTATCTGAGGGTCTCCACCATAGGGAATCTCTACCTGTGGTGTGTCTTTGCAAAGTTAAAGGCTGGTGTTGGGATGGAGTACTGAAGTGAGATTCCTCTGTAGGACTCAGCTTCCTCCAATCACTCTACACCATGTGTGCCTTTCTTTCCTTGACTGAGTTGCACTGTGCTCTCAGTGTCAACCTGTGGCTACCTAAAGCTGGAGGCTGGGTCCCTCTGTTTGGCTTACTGGAGGGACAGTTCAGGTTTGGGCCATTAGGGTCCCAGGTTTGGCTGTGCCCAACAGAATCCATCTGTGGGAGGTCCCTAACTACTTTTAAGGGGGCTCCCTCAGGAGTTTTTAAAGTTTTCACCTCACTAGGGCTACTAGTTTCGGTACCCCTAATCTGTTGATGGGGGTGCTTTATTTGACAGGGGGGCCCTTTGGGGCTCACTGTCCTTCTTGTCCTCTGCAGACCTGGGCTGAGTAAGGCACGGTAGAGAGGGGCAGGTTGCCTGCTCCAGACTGTGTCCCACCTGAGAAGGGTCCACTGTCATCAGAGGCTCTGTCAGGCCAGGCCTAACAACCTCTGGGACAGTTCCTTCATCAGGGGTAAGATCAGTTCCCTGAGGAGGCTGATCCTTTCCTAATGTCTGGTGAGGGGGAGATTTCTCTTCCTTGTTTGGGCTGTGGCCATGACAGCCCCACCAACCTTTTCAGGAGGAGACTCAGTTTGGGTATGGGCTGTTATCATAACAGCTCTGCTAATCTTTTCAGGAGGGAAGTTAGCTAAAGATGGGGCTGAGGTTTGCTCAGCCCTCCCAGCCTTTTCAGGAAGGACATCTTGGATTGGGGCTGTGGCCATCATAGCCCCACTAACCTTTCCATGGAGATTTACCATTCTAGAATGGGTTTGTTGTTCAACCTCAGCCCAGGCTGAGATCTCCAAATCATTACCAAGTAGGCAATCTACAGGCAAGTTTGCTGACACTGCCACTCTCTTTGGGCCAGTGACACCTCCCCAGCTAAGATTTACTACTGCCATGGGATGTTTGGTTTCTATGCCATCAATGTTTGTCACCTGATATGTGGCATCAGGTAAAAGCTGCCTTGAGGGGACTAGTCATTCAGCCACCATGGTGATGCTTGCCCCTGTGTCTCTAAAGGCCTCAACTTTCAAACCATTGATGAGGGGCTCCTGTCTATACTTGCTCAAAGTGTTTGGGCAAGCAGTGAAATTGGCAAACCCCCTGCCAGTCTCATAGACAAGAGTATCTGAGTTAGGGGACCTGGTTAGGCCAGAATCCACCTGACCTCCAAAAGTAAACCCACCCAAATTCTTGGGGGTGCTCCCACCACCTGGGGGACCACTGCTAACAGTGACAGGAGGTGTTGGAGCCTTACCTGGAGATATATATTCTCTTTATTGCCATTCTTGGGACAACAGCTGTCTGTTTTGTAATGCCCAACCTGTTTACAGGCATGACAATAAGGCTTTTTCTGGGTTGAAGAAGTGTCTTGAGACCCACCCCCATTCTTGGAGTTTTGGGGCCCTGGGGAAGTCTTTTCCTTACTTTTATCCCCACCCTTCTCTTGAGGCTTGGTAATCTCTTTCTTTTGGTCACCACCCTGGTTCTTAGGCCTGATCCTGGTTCTAACCCATTTGTCTGCCCTCCTACCCAATTCTTGTGGGGAGGTCAGATCAGAGTCAACCAGGTGCTGATGTAGAAGCGGATTTTGACAATTACTTAAGATTTGCTCTCTCATAATTAAATTATACAATCCTGTATAGTCAGTAACCTTACTTCCCAGCAACCAGCCCTCCAGAGCCTTAGTGGCACATTCAACAAATTCAGACCAGTCCTGAGTCTGTGTCTTCTGGGTGTCTCTGAACATTAACCTGTACTGTTCAGTGGTTAAGCCTAACCCATCAATCAAAGCACTCTTCAGGACCATGTAGTTTCTAGAATCCCCATCACTAACTGTGAGGAGTCTGTCTCGGCCTCTACCTTCAAAGGAGAGCCACAAGATTGCTGCCCACTGCTCGTGAGGGATCTGCTGTACTTTGCAGGCTCTCTCAAGTGCAGGCATCCATTTGTGGATATCATCCCCAGCTTTGTAGGGGGGCACAATCTTACTCAGGTTTCTGGTATCAAAAGACCTGTCTTTATCCTTAGGGATAGTGCTGCCACCAGTGGATCCTAATCCACTCTCTCTAGGCTGTCTTGCTCTAGCAAGCTTCTCTTGGGCCAGGGCAACCTCTAATTCTTGTCTCTGGATCCTAAGCTCAGCCTCTCTCATTTTGGCCTCATGTTCCCTTCTCTGAGGGCTAGTCATCTCCCTTCTGGAGTGACCATGAGAGCCTCTAGAGGCCCGGGAGGTATTGGATTCACCTGAGTGATTCCTCCTCCTCCTATGCCCCTGGTTAAGTCCACTTGGGTGCCTGGGCAAGGTCATCCTTGCTTCAGTCCCAAATATACTTAAGTTAGCCTGGTTAAGCCTACTGACTAGCACCTGGCTATTTCTACCATCATCAGAATCACTGCTCCCCCCTTCTGTCTCTTCTTCCTCTTCCTCCTCTGGATCTACCCGAGGAGCTCCAGTGATGGGGACTTCCTCATCTACCAGGATTATAGGGACAGGGGCATCAGCATTGTCATCCTCAGAAGGAGAGCCTCCTTCAGCATCCCCTGTGGGGTTTGCTTTAGAGGTCTTTAGAGTCTCAGACTGATCCAAGATCTCTCTAAGGTGGTCTGTAGTAGGGGAAGGCCCTGTCTTCAGACCCCTTAAGGCACAAAGCTGCCTTAATTCCTTAAAGGAAAAGATAGCAAATTTGGATGGTGCCCTTGGAGGGTCACTCTCAACAGGAGTAAGTCCACTGGACCCCTCTGCTCCAGACATTGCTCTAGTGTGGTGGATGTGTTGCAATCTACCTACACTGGTGTTTACCTACTAAACCTATCTAGTAGTTGTAGTCAGGGTGTGCTACTCCCTATCCTCTACAACAACTAAGTTCAGTAGAACTTATGTATACTAGTCTTGTTTTATATGTACCTAAAAGGTACCTGTATGATCTTTCAAATGATAATCTCAAAGATTGTAATGGTAAAACAACAGCAAGCTCAGATCCCAACCCGCTGCTCACCAATGTGAGAAGTTGGCCTGATATATAATGTTTCCAAGTTTGGAACCACCTTGTATCAGTCCAAACAACCCTTATGATGATCGGTTGTAAGTCAACCTTATAGACCAGTTATCCTAGTGGTAACGTGGACAAAGCACTCTTAGGCTAAACTCTGAAAGGCATGTGAAGCCAGCTGTATTACCATACACAACCCCCTTGACTACCAGATGAAAGGACACCACACAGATAGATATTGAAAATATATATATATTTATTAACTACAAATATCCCCTGAACTCTTTACGAGCACAGAAGCACAAGCGTTAAACAAAACACAGTTTAAAATACACAAAAGTTGCACAATATGGATGAGCCCTAGGGGCCACCTAAACCAAATACTAAGAAAGTGGTATAAGAGATACCAATCAATAGGGAAACAGGCCTAGGGCCTTGGGAATCGCTGGAGCTGTTCGGGACTAGCAGTGACTAAGTCGGGAAAGGCCCGCGGGACTCGGGTGCAGTGTTTAAAGTGCACGCACTCACCAATGCAAAGTCTATGGTGCGTAAAAGTTAGAAAGTTAGTTAGTTCGGAACCTTCCGAGTGACCTAGAAATCTGAAACTTGAGACACAGGCCCTAGAGGTGTGTACCAGTGTAGGAACACCGGCGTTGCTGATTTACCTCACCCACAGGAAGCGGGTGCATAGGGTCGAAGTAGCGTCGGGTTTCGTCACGCTGGTCGATGGTGCTTGGAGCTGAAGATGCTGCAGGCGGCTCGATGTGAAGAGTTCCGGTGGATCCAAGGGTGGATCTGAAGATGTGAAGACCTGAAAGCAGAGGAGACAATGTTCAAAGTCACTAGCCAGTGACTACCGTGGAACCAGATTGGAACCAGGCGATGTCGGGTGCAAACAGGCGTTGAGGTGTAGCTTCTCTCTGCAGCCACGTGGACACCGGGTGTCGAGGACGTGCAGGAGTCGGTCACGAGCTGTCCCACGCAGGCTTCTCGCTGTTGGCGTCGTCGTCAACTTGATTGAAGCAAACAGGCCTTGGCTAATGCAAGCCACGCAGGAGTCAAGAAAGGCTTGTTACCCAAACCAGCAAGGTCAGAGCGGGTGCTCCTTTTTACAGGAGCTAGGGCAAGTCTGGAGCAACCAGACCCGCAGTGTAGTTCTTCGGTTTTGTCACCAGGATGGCCGCTGACCACGTGGCTAGTGGCCGGGATGGCGCATCGAGTGGCACAATGCAAAAGGGCCCCACGCAGATCGTGGAGATGCTGGGGGGCTGATCTTCGGTGCAAGGGCTGCTCCGTGGTGGGGGTTCTCAGTCCCCAAAGCACAACATCGAGGATGCCTCTGATGCTGCGCAGTCAGCTCTTCGGGTGTCTTCCAAGATGTCTGGTCCCACGTCTCTCGGTGCCTCCACGGGTCCCTTCTTTGCAGGGACTGTGGATCGGGCTGGGAGAAGTCTGGGAGTCTGAGTCTTGTCAGGCTCTGGGCTCAGGCTCCGGCGGGAGGCGGCGGCAAAGCAGACGTCGATTCGCTGGTTGGTGCCTGTGTTCACAGGGTGGCCACTCCTAGCCCACAAGGGAGATGCTCTTCAGTCTTCTGTGCAGCAGAATGTCGAAGTCCAGTTGTCTTCTTAGTTTCAAGTTGATTCAGGATGATCTGAGGTGCTCTGGCACTGCTCCCACTCTTATTCCCAATCTGAAGGGTGGATCACCTGCTAGGTCCCTCGTCTGGGTGGGACCAGGAAGGGGGGCGGTTACACCCCCTTTCCTTTGTCCAGCTCCTCGCCAGGCCTGGGTCTGGAAAGTCCCAGGACCGGTTTGGACTGGCTTATGCACGGGGACACCTTGTGTGCCCCGGGCATGTCTCAATCTATTCAGCCCTGTCCTACCCAAAACACAAAATCCTGTCTGGGGTGGTGCTCGCACCTTCCAAGGCAGGAAACCCTTTGTCCAGGCCTCCCTCGCTGGAAGGACTCCCAGCAGCAGCAGGTCAGACTTGTGTCTGTGGTGGCAGCATCCATTTTGTGATGCTGAGGCTCTGGTTAACTTTAACCGGGGTTAAGGCTACACACATGTCGTGTCCCTCTAGAAGGGTGGAATGCTATCCCCGTCGACAGAACTGTCGAGGGGATAGTATTCCAAATCGTATGACACCTTACTCGACATGTTTTGATAAAGCCAAACCAAAGTTAGCATATAACCGCGAGGATTATAATGCACTTAAGAGTATATGGTATGGCAATATCCTCGAACAGCTTAGGGAGTGGTTCCCGACAGCTGCAGACAGGCTCAGCTCATGCTAGAGCACCATCTCACATGTTTCCAAGCCCTCTGCCTCCAGGATTGAAGAGGCCTTCCATAGGAGTGGCTGATAGGAGCATATGTGTCCAGTTAAGGTTAGATATAGGGATACTATATCTAAGTAAGAGGTAATTACACCAACATACCCCAGCTGAGTGATCAGCCAGTTGTGTCAAATATGGAGGCCAGGCCAGGGGTGGCACAATACATGCTGCAGCCCCTGGTAGGCCTTGGAAGCATCTATGCCCTGGGTACCTAGGGTACACTGTTACAGGGGCCAATAAGGTGAACCAGTTCCAATTGTGTATGCACCTAAGGTACATGGAGTCCATTTTAAGGAGAGAGCAATCAGCCTGGGGCCCTGAATAGCAGGATCCCAGGCCAACTATGTCAAAAACCAGCTAAACACCAGGCAAAAAGTTTGGGGGTAACCATAGTCAGATATCCACCTTCCTACACTTGATACTTGGTCAAATATAAACGTTGATCAAGATCAGTTGGTCAGTCTGTTTGGGGTTGTCTATCCTTATACCAGAGATCCAGTATTCCCTAATGTCAATTGGGCAATATTAACATTTAGCTTAACTGAGATGGAGATTGAAAGACTGCCGCTGGGTCGGCCAGGTTTATGTGACCTCTGAGCGGAGACTCTATATTCCAGGTATCCTTCTATTGGAAGACTGACCAGGGACCATGTTTCCTGCAATAGTATGACCTCGTGGTTTTTTAAGAATGTTATCCCATTGGTAGATTGAACTTTCGTAGTGAGGCCGTTGATATTCCAAGAGCATACTGAAAGACCGGGTTGAGTGCTGATTCAATTTTGGTTTCCCCCGTCCAGGGCCGCTGGCAGCCAAGCCCAGTCAGACGCCGTGATTTTGACCTCCTCTGTTTCAGGGCATATGGCCCTTTCTGGGGATCAACCTTTAGTGGATCTTAATATTGAAAGAGATGAAGTCCTGGTTGATCGAGTAAGGCCGGGGATTTTGCGAGAACTGATGGATACTGTGGTTCCGCTTGTTGAACTGCTTTAATTCCCCATGTATTAAGTAAATCAGACATTGTTAGAACCTGCTCTTTGATTACTGCAGTTGAAAAGGTGATTAACGTTGGTTCAGTGAGTTGATTACTTCCGATGGGTTTGAATTCAATTGAAGTTATATCGTTGGATTCAATATGGCACAGTTCAGGGATGTTTTTAAAAAGTTTCAGAATGTTCCCTCTGTTCAGGATGTCATGTGATCCTTGGGTGTTATATTCAGGGATAAATAACAATTTCGTTTTTGGATCTGTTGTTGTCAAGATCTGCAAGGGGGTCTAATGATTCTTTTTATCTATTGTCTGGGGTAAATTAATTCTCCTTTGGGTTTGATGTAATTGTTGCTTGTGTACCACTTGTTCTTCTTGAGGTTGGTGGTCCTCAATCTTGGGGGACTGTTTGCCCGTTTGTATTATGTCCTGGTTCTTGAATAGTGTTATTTGAAAATTCTCTTTGCGTCTTGACCTATACTCGTCCTCATGCTGGTCTATCTTTTCCCGATTTTTGTTGTCCCTTTATGAATTTACTATATTTGTTAAAGCTATCGGGTCTTCAGGTCTGATCTTAACCATATGGGGCAATGTTTCTGACTGGATGGCTCCTTCTGCCTCATCTGGGGTCAATTGGTATGGGGACTTTACTAAGACCTCGCCCCTAGCCACGGATGAGTCCTTATGATTTTTATTGTTGGCGGGAGATGATAACATCTTACTAGTTGACCCTGTGGGTACTTGCGAAGATGAATTTTGTGATAGTAAAAAGATGCTATCAGAACTCACAGAGTTAATTGAGCCACGTCGTGTGTTGTCCTTTTCGGCGTAGGGGGGACATTAGTCGTGTTTTCGGTCAATGTGCCGCGTTTATTGCGTTTTTTCCTTAGTCTTTTCCTTTTCCTTTTTCTTAAATGTTGGTTTTGAAGGGGTTTATTCATTGGTTGTTTCACCTCGAGTCTACGTCTCAAGTGTCAATATCTTGCCTTGTCCCAGACGTAGCGATACAAAAAGGGATGATGGACAGAGGGTTTGAGCAAATCAAATAGACGTAAGCAGTGTTTCTGTTTTTAAGGTTATGTTATTTTTATTGCTTAGTTTGGCGGTTTGAAAGATACTGAACTCCTTTGGTGCCACTTGATTAACTGAAAACGGTACTGGTACTGTAACGTTGGTCAGTTGAATATCAGTATTTGCTGGTAAAACCTTGTTGCCGTTGCTTATTTTATTATGGTTTATGCTTTGATCGTTAACTTTCTGCGTAGTTACGTTATTTGTGAGCAGGCATGAGTGATATGGTGTATCTTGCAAACCTGATGGTAATTTTCCTATTTCTGTCAAGACCAGGGCAAGGAACTGGGGAAGCGTTGACAGGCTATCAATGATTGGAGAGCAGCAGTATATCGCTTGGGTCAGGTTGACTTTGGATTGTGCTTTTGTAATTAAGGCGTTCAAGCCTTCCAATTTATTGTCAATCCCTGCCGTGTATACTGCTAGTGTGTTTAAAAGGTCAACTTGTAGATCGAGTTTATCTGAGGGATAATTTAAAGTCGATACTGTGGAATGTTTGTAAAAGCTGGGGCCAGACAGCGGTGAATTCAAATGCTATTGGGTTGAGACCGTCAGTCTCATCTTTTGTTTTATTTGATTCTGTTTTGAAGAAGGATAAGTCCATGAGGGAGTGATCATTGGGTTCCCCTTGGTTGGCTTCAGGAGTTTCCTGGCGGGCCAAAACGGGTGGCGTTGTTGATGTTAGTGGTGTAGACTAGATTGACATATAGTGCAGGGGGTAGAGTACATTGGCTTTGAGTAAAGTGGTGTAGAGTGCATTGGCATAGAGTGCGGCGTAGAATACAGTGGCATAGAGGGCAGTGGAGTGTTGCAGAGTAGATTATAGTGGCATGCAGTGCAGCAGTGCAGAGTAGATTGGCATAGAGTGCAGCGGCATAGAGTGCATTGGATTTGAGTAAATTAGTGTAGAGTGCATTGGTGTAGAGTGTGGTGTAGGGTGGCGTAGAGCATAGTGGGGTATAGTGGAGTGGCACAGGATAGATTGCATATAATGGAGTGAAATTGCACTGCGTGGAATAGAGTGCTGTAGAGTAGATTGTTTTAGAGTAAAGTGAAGTGGCACAGAGTGCAGTGTCTTAGAGTGAAGTGGTCCAAAGTAGATAAAAGTGAAGTTGAGTGGATTGCAATTGAGCGCAGTGGCGGAGAGTGTAGCAGTACATAGTAGAGTAGTGTGGGGTAGAGTGCGTTGGCATAGAGTAGAGTGGAGTAGAGTAGAGAAGTGAAGGGGGATGGGAGCACACTGCTTCACCTCCCAGCACAGATCGCCCCTATGCATCCTGGTAAATGCATTTCAATTTAAATGCTTACTTGAAATTTTGCAGAGTGTTTCACTAAAGTTGGTGCGGATTAGTGCTGTTAATCTTTAGACACATGTGTTTCTGGATTATATCCTTCATCAGTAGAGATACAACAAAATTCTTCTGAGGTTTGCTGAGAAAGCTGCCACAATCCTCTCAGGCCTCTGTACCTCTCCCTGGTGCACAGGTACATCTCCAAGAGGTCGTCAGCCCAGTGGCTCAAGGGAGCCTTTTTGAACAGAAGGGGGATGAGCACACTGCTTCACCTCCCAGCACAGTTCGCCCCTTTGCATCCTGGTAAATGCAGTTCAATTTAAATGCTTACTTGAAATTTTGCAGAGTGTTTCACCAAAGTTGGTGCAGGTTAGTGCTGTTACTCTCTAGACACATGTGTTTCTGGATTATATCCTTCATCAGTAGAGATAAAACAAAATTCTTCTGGGGTTTGCTGAGAAAGCTGCCACAATCCTCTCAGGTCTCTGTACTTCTCCCTGGCGCACAGGTGCATCTCCAAGAGCTCGTCAGCCCAGTGGCTCAAGGGAGCCTTTTTGAACAGAAGTCAGGGAGTGACCTGTCCTGGTCACTCCCCACGCCGCTCGGCTCCCCCTGTGCACCCGTGACTCTGCTGCTGCCGCCGGGAGTTCACCGCGGGTGACTGCCTCTGTATTCTGCCTTATTTTGTTTTGTATTGTTTTTCTCGCATTGACTGCTGCTTGTGATCCTTATATTCTGTAGTTGCCTTTTACATGATCTGTTCTCGCTCCTTGCGCTCCTCGCCCCCCTGTATTCCCCCGCCCCACACTTCCCGCCGCTGCTCCCCGTGGCCCCGCCCCCTTTTGCCTTCTGTAACCCTTCCCTCGCCCATTGGCCACCCCGCTCCCGCCTCCCAGCTGCTCCTCCCTCCCACTCTATGGAGGCCGCCGCGCGGAAGCGCAGCGGACGCGCGCTGCGGGCGCGCGCTGCGGGCGCGCCAAAGACAAGCCCGTCTGTGCCTGGACCGCGCCCAGCGCCAGACCGCCTGGCCCACGCCAATGCCGGGGCGCCCGACTGAGATACGACACTACCACCCTAAACGCACTCAACACCGGACGACCGCCCGCCTGCTACCGAGCGACCCCGAAGCAAACCTACGGACCCTTCACCTGCCAAGCCTGCAAATTCACCTGCCTCCCAATCTACACCGCGCCCGTCGAACCCAGCAACAACAACATCCACCTCAAGTGCATCCTCCTCAACACCCGCTCCGTCCACAAACACGCCATTGAACTCTGGGACCTCCTCGACACAACAGCACCAGACGTTGCCTTCCTCACGGAAACCTGGATAAACGCCTCCTCGGCCCCCGACATCGCCACAGCCATCCCGGACAGCTACAAGATCAGCCGGAAGGACCACATCAACCAAACCAGAGGAGGAATCGCCATCATCTACAGGAACACCATCAACGTCACAACCAACGCCGAAGACACACTCTCCAATGCTGAACACCTACACTTCCAGATCCACACCGACCCCAAAACCACACTCAGAGGAACCCTCTTCTACAGACCCCGGGACCACGCACACAATTCAGCGAAACCATCGCCGACTTCGTCAGCCCGCATGCACTAACCTCACCAGAATACATACTCCTAGGGGACCTGAACTTCCACCTAGAGAATGTGAGAAGTTGGCCTGATATATAGTGCTCACTATTCTAGTGATCACTGTGTATCATACCAAACGACCCTTATTGATGATTGGTTGTAAGTCAACCTTATAGACCAGCTATCCTAGTAGCATGGACAAGAGCAGTCTTTAGGCTAAACTCTAGAGGGCGTGTTAAGCCAGCTGTTATACCATCACATATACCCCTTGAACGTCAAGTGAAAGGACACCACACAAGTTGTTATGAAAATAAAGGATATTTATTTATAACAAGTCTACCCTGAACTCTTTATGAGTCAGGGAGCTAAGCACAATACAAAACTCTTAAGAAAATACTTCAAGTTGCACAATTTACACAAATGCCCGAGGGGCACGAAAAACCATATACACTAAAAGTGGAATGCGAAATACTAGCAGGTAAGTAACAAGATCCAGAGGCTTCAGGATCGCTAGGACTACACTACTGAACCCTAAGGTTAGGAGCAGGAGGCCTAGGGAGATCGGGTGCAGAGTGTGCACTCTCACGCGGGATGCGGGACAAAGTCTATGGAGGCTAGTATTTCTTAAGTTACTGTTATCGGGCGAATCCGACTAGATAGACTGAAAACGACAAAGGATCTGGACACTTGGATAGTGAACCTGCGTTGGAGCACCAAAATGCTCGGGTTACCTAGCCCAGGGGCTGCGGCTGCATAGGGTTCAAAAGACGTCAGGAATCCTCGTTGTAGTCTATGGACTCTGAAAGAAGAAGTTGCTGGCAGGCGACCAGTGAAGAAGTTCGGTGTGATCCAAGCCTGGATCGGTGATGGAGACGACCTGAAAGCAGAGGGGACTCAGTTCTTAATCACTAGCCAGTGATTGGGTGGGCACCAGGATGGCACCGGATGAAGTCACCTCGACCAGGTGAGTGGGCGACGCTGGACTCTGCAGTCACACGGGCTAGGAGGCGTTGTCGGCAACCAGGCTGGAGGTGCGAGCTGTCCCACGAAGGTATCTGCTGTCGGCGATGCTGGACCCAGGATTGGGGAAACAAACCTTGGCAAAGTCAAGCCCACGCTGTGGAGTCAAGATGGCGTCTGGAGTGGACCAGGAGGGTCCGGGGTGCTCCTCTTTTGGAAGGGAGAAAGGGCCAGTCTGGAGCAACCAGACCAGCGGTGAAATCGTCGTGGTACGTCGTCAGGAGGGCCACTAGCCAACGGGCAAGTGACCGGACAACACGGTGAGCAGCAAAGAACAGAAGGGCCCCACGCAGATCTCGTGGATGCTGGGGGGCTGGACTTCGGTGCTGGAGCTGCTCAGGGTCAGGGCTTCTCAAACCCCAAAGCACTCACTCGAGGATCCCTCTGCGGTCGTGCTGGTTAAGCGTCGTGCAGTTTTGAAGATGGCCAGTCCCTCAGGTCTCGTCGCACCCACGAATCTCAGCTGGGCTGATGATGCAGGTAGAGGTCAGAGATGCCAGGGAATCTGGGTCTCGTCGAGCTGGGCAGTCTTGATCCGGAGGATGGACTTACAGCAAACTGCGATGCTTAGATGGTGCCTGTGGGTGCAGGGTGGCTACTCCTTAGCCACAAGGGAGAGTCTTCCGAAGGTATCAAGAGTTTCTTTCGTGGAAAGTAGTCAAGATTCAGAATTATCTAATTTGGGAAGGGGGCCCGCTCCTACCTTTATCCTAAGAAAAGGGGCTGGCAAGCGACTAGGTCCTGCCCATGGGTGGGACCAGGAGGGGGGTGGTTACACCCCTCTCCCTTGTCCGGAGTTTCTCCAGCTCAGGGGCTGGGGTGCCCCTGGAACTGGTTTGAGACGGCATATGCACAGTGAGCACCGGGGTGCCACTTGCAGTCACCTTCCTCTCAGCCCTGCCTACCTGGGATACACAAAACCCTGTCTGGGATGGTGCTAGCACCGCCCCTGACAGGAAAGCCTTTGTCCAAGCTCTCCTCGCTGGAAGGACTCCCAGCAGCAGGAGGTCAGAATTGTGTCTGTGGTGGCAGCATCCATTTTGTGATGCTGAGGCTCGAGTTAACTTTAAACGGGGTTCACAGTTACATACATGTCGTGTCCCTCTAGAAGGGTGGAATGCTAACCCCGTCGCCAGAATTGGGGAGGGGTTAGTATTCCAATTCGTATGACCCCTTACTCGACATGTTTTGATAAAGCGATACCAAAGTTGGCAAATAACCGCGAGGATTATAATGCACTTAAGAGTATATGGTACGCGTTATCATGGAACAGCTATTAGGACTTGGTTCCGCAAGCTGCAAACGGGCTCAGCTCATGCCAGAGCACCATCTCACATAATTCCAAGCACTCTGCCTTCAGGATTGTTAAGGCCTGCCATAGGAGTGACTGATAGGAATACATGTGTCCATTTTAGGGTTAGATATAGGAATACTATATCTAAAGCAAAGGGTGTTTACACCACCTTGCCCCAGCTGTCGTGCAGCCAGTTGTGTCAGATTTGGATGGCCAGCCAGGAGTGGCATAATACATGCTGCAGCCCCTGGTAGGACCTGGGTACACCTATGCCCTGGATACCTAAGGTATGCTGTACAGGGACTGATAATGTGGCCCAGCACCAATTGGTAAATGCACCTAAGGTACATGGAATCCATTTTACAGAGAGAGCAGTGGGCCTGGGGTCCTGAATAGCAGGGTCCCAGGTCAACTAAGTCGAAAAACCAGCAAAACACCAGGCAAAAAGTTGGGGGTAACCATAGTCAGATATCCACCTTCCTACAGAGTACAACAACGACAGCAACACTATCACCCTAATCGACAACCTCACCAACCTCGGACTCAAGCAACTGGTGAACACCCCCACCCACTACGCCGGCCACACGCTGGACCCCATCTTCTCCGCCAGCAACCACGTCTCCTTCAGCCACTCCACCGGACTACACTGGACCGACCACAGCTGCATCCATTTCACCTACAAGAAGACCACAACACACCACCGCATGCTACAGATCCCCTGCATATGCTGGAGCAAAGTCACTACAGGCCAGCTCACCACAGCTCTGAGCCAGAACCCAACAGACAACTCCGCCAACACCAACGAGGCAGCTCACAACCTCACACAGTTGATCACCAACTGCGCCGACAACCTCACGCCGCTGAAGAACTCCCCAGGCAAGAACACCAACAGAAAAACCACACGGTTCACCAACGCCATGAAAGACTCATAGAAAGCATGCCGCACGCTCGAAAAAACCTGACGCCACTAACGAACGACAGAAAACATGACAGGCCTCAAGAACGCCACTCGCGAACACCACCAGCTGATCCGCACCACCAAAAGGACATCATTCAAAGAGCAGCTGGACAACAACACCCACAACAGCAAGGAACTCTTCAGCATCGTAAAAGAGCTCTCCAACCCCAACGCCAGCAACAACGACATCACACCATCACAAGACCTCAGCAACTCCCTCGCCACGTTCTTCTACCGCAAGATTCCAGACATACACAACAGCTTTGACACCCAGACTCCACCTCCAGTCTGCACACCAACGACCCCCACCACCACCCTCAGCGACTGGACACCCACCAGCACAGAAGACACCACCCACGTCATGAACACCACCACTCCGGCTCTCCCTCCGAGCCAAGCCCCCACCACATCTACAACTAAGCAGACGCCATCATCGCACCCCACCTCCGGAACGTCATAAACAGCTCCTTCGCATCAGCAACCTTCCCATAGAGCTGGAAGCATGCAGAGATCAACGCCCTTCTGAAAAAAACCACAGCGGACCCTAAGGACCTCAAGAACGTCCGCCCCATCTCTCTCCTTCCCTTCCCGGCTAAAGTCATTGAGAAGACCGTCAACAAACAGCTGACTGCATTCCACGAAGCAAACAATTCGCTCGACCCATCCCAGTCCGGATTCCGAGCCAACCACAGCACTGAGACAGCTCTCATCGCAGCCACCGACGACATCAGGACCCTGATGGACAACGGGGAGACAACCGCCCTCACCCTCCTAGACCTCTCAGCCGCCTTTGATACCGTCTGCCACCGCACCCTAACAACCTGCTTCTACAACACTGGGATCCAAGGAAAAGCACTGGACTGGATCACCTCGTTCCTCTCCAACAGAACCCAGAGAGTCCACCTCCCACCGTTCCACTCCGAGGTACCAAGATCATCTGCGGCGTACCCCAAGGCTCCTCGCTTAGCCCAACCATTTTCAATATCTACATGAACCCCCTCGCCGCCACCGCACGCAAACACAACCTCAACTGCATCTCCTACGCCGACGACACCCAGCTGATACTCTCCCTCACCAAAGACACAACCACGGCCAAAACCAACCTCCAGGAAGGAATGAAAGAAGTCGCGGAATGGATGAAGTTCAGCCGATTGAAACTGAACTCAGACAAAACGGAGGTCCTCATTCTCGGACAATCCCCTTCTGCCTGGGACGACTCCAGGTGGCCCACTGCTCTGGGCACCGCACCATCACCCACAGATCACACACACAACCTGGGATTCATCCTGGACTCCTCACTCACGATGACCAAACAAGTCAACGCCATCTCATCCTCCTGCTTCAACACCCTGCACATGCTCCGAAAGATCTTCCGGTGGATCCCCACAGAAACCAGAAAGAAGGTCACGCAGGCCTTCGTCACCAGCTGACTGGACTACGGGAACGCCCTATACGCAGGAACCACAGCCTAACTTCAGAAAAGACTGCAGCAAATACAGAATGCCTCCCCACAACTCATCCTCGACGTCCCTCGCCACTGCCACATATCGGCCCACCTGAGAGACCTGCACTGGCTCCCCGTTAGCAAGAGGATCACGTTCAGGCTCCTCACCCACGCACACAAAGCACTCCACGACAAGGGCCCTGAATACCTCAACAACCGCCACTCGTTCTACTCTACCACTTGCCAACTCCGCTCCGCCAGCCTCGCCCTCGCAGCATCCCACGGATCTGCAGAGCCACCACCGGAGGACGATCATTCTCCTACCTAGCTGCCAAGACATGGAACTCCCTCCCCGCGCAACTACGACTGACCCAGGACCATCTCACCTTCAGAAAACACCTCAAGACCTGGCTATTCGAGCAGTAGCGCCTCCCCCCCCCCTCTCTCCCTCAGCGCCTTGAGACCCTCGCGGGTGAGTAGCACGCTCCATAAATTTACTGATTGATTGATTGATTGAGAAGGGGGATGGGACCACACTGCTTCACCTCCCAGCACAGTTCGCCCCTTTGCATCCTGGTAAATGCAGTTCAATTTAAATGCTTACTTGAAATTTTGCAGAGTGTTTCACCAACGTTGGTGCAGGTTAGTGCTGTTAATCTCTAGATACATGTGTTTCTGGATTATATCCTTCATCAGTACAGATAAAACAAAATTCTTCTGGGGTTTGCTGAGAAAGCTGCTACAATCCTCTCAGGTCTCTGTACCTCTCCCTGGCGCACAGGTGCATCTCCAAGAGCTCGTCAGCCCAGTGGCTCAAGGGAGCCTTTTTGAACAGAAGGGGGATGGGAACACACTGCCTCCCTACCAGCACAGTTCGCCCCTTAGCATTGTGGTAAATGCAGTTCACAGTGAATACTTACTTGATTTTTACCTGTAGTTGTTCACCAGAGTTGGTGCAGGTTAGTGCTGTAAATCTCTAGACCATTGCATCTACACAGACATAGAATTTTATATAAAAAAGTATAGAGAGCACAAACGATAATGTGTGGAAATGCCATCAACTAGGGTATTGATTTGCTTTGGTCATATTAAAATATTTGTTTGCACCACCCTTCAGCATTGCCAAAAAATGTGCTTCATTTGTACTTTCCATATTCTTTAATATATGAATAGTTCATTTACAGGCATTTCAATTTTGTTTTGTTCAAAAAACAAAAATAATGTTGTACAGTACACCCCGAGTAGCCAGCTAGAAAAAATAATATCCCGCTGCCTTTCTGTCTCAAATGGTACCCCGCAGGATTGTAACATAAATCCTCTCAATTTGGAGTCAAAGAAAGGAAAGTAAACACCAACACTCTGGAAGACACAGGCTGACATTCGACCTCTGTCTTTGAACGTGCAGCCAATGTGACAAGATAAGAACAAGATTTAAAGGCCTCTTTATACAGAATTCAGTAATGGTGGATGTATACACTAAATGGTAATTGGGCAACGGAAGTGACAACTCAAGCTGGACAGCCTAATACAAATAAAGCCAGCAAATTTGAGTTACAAAGCCAATGGTAAGCAATGGGTGGAATTCATTACCAGGGAAGCTTTCTGAATGCCCCCAAGATGTTGTTAGCAAACCAGACAGGCCTCTACCTAAATTGGGCTGTTTTCCAGAAGTAAAACAAATGTTCTGGATTTAATGTTATATGCTATAGGGATAACTCTCTGATACGTGAGAGATAACTTTATATTTCAGCTTAGTGTGTCTCCTACTCCCCCTAGCACTGTATATACATATAGACATAAAAGGAATATCATGTAACATTGGCTTAGCAGTAACTCAATGCATTTTGTGATGATATTGTGAACGATTTGCTTTACAATCTGAGTTTTGCCACTGTTAGACCTGGCACCTTGGCGTGAGCCTCCCTTCCACTTTTTGCTGATGTGCCTCCGATGTTTTGCTGGTTTTCCGATACTCAGGGCACTGCGCCACGGCTGATCCGTGCCGCAGTGCAAGTGCTCCCTACTGTAAATTGTACATGCAATTGGTATCCATGATTGGTTCCTTGGATTTACTGTTAGTCCCTAGTAAAGTGCACGAGAGAGTGCCGGGGCTTGTAGATGCCAATACTGCTGGTGGGCCTGCAGCGCTGGTTGCGCCACCCACCGAAGCAGCCGTAAAGATGTGTCTGGGAACTGCGACCGCAGAACCCGCGTGCGGTCTCGTACTGTCACGCTAGCTGGGCAAGTGTCCCCACTTGCCAGCACCGACCCTTCCCTTGACTACATATTAGTCACCCCTATGGTAGGCCTGCGGGCAGGGTGTGTTGTAGGTGTAAGGTAGGACAAGCCCTGATGTGCGTGGCATGTCCTAGTAGTGACTTACAACCAAGACCGTATTTCACTATTGAAGGCTACCTGCTCCATTAGGCCAGACTGAGCTGCGAGGGTTATTACACCCTATAATCCCCGCAGACTCAAGGAGCATGGTAGCGAGTCATGTTTAGTATGCCTGAACTCAGGATGATAAAATATTTCTTGTAGTCAAGTTTATTTTAGTATCCTGGGTTTGCAAATGCTACTTTTAGAAAGTTAGCATTTGCTTGCTTAACCATTTCAGCCCGCCTCTGCTGGTATGTGTATCTGATTGTCTGGGATGTGTGAGTGACAGGGCTGGAGGGATGACAGGTGGTGAATGCGCAGATTACACCTTAGTGGGAGGTAGGAGTGCCTCTTGACTCGAACTGTAGCTGTGCTCGACCACCACAATGCTGGCTCCACCCTCCTGGGGAGCGGCGGATGACTCCGCCGACGCCTGGCCCAGGAAGGGCGAAGCCCCCATCAACAAGGTACTCTGGCCACCCCTGTCCGGACAATGCTGGCTCCACCTCCTGTGGGGCGTCTGATGCGCCTGCCCCTCACACTGAAAGCAGAAGCCGGAGTACACCCACCGGGGTACTCAAAGACTGAGAGTGGCTATGCAAAGGCCCCCCTGGCCTGCGAGAACAAAAGAATTGGCCTATAAAAGAAGGAGCCCTGCTCCTTGAAAATTAGATCCTGTTTGGGCCACAGAAGGACTCTGCCCTACGAGAAGGACCGTGAGAGACAAGGAAGGGTGCTGACTCTTGCCTGTGTCTTGTGCCTTGCTGCTGAAGGAGAGGAAGAAGAAAAGACTACGAGAAGACGTTTGCTTTACTTTGTGCCAAACTCTGCAAAGAGATCTCCAAGGGCTTGCAACTGAACTTGCCCCCTGACCAGCGTCCCAGGACCAGTGGACGCTACCCCCTTGGAAGAAAGCGACTGCGGGTGCTGATCATCGCCGCAGCACCGACGGAGGAATCTCCTCCAAGGCAACGACATCCACCTGACCACCGTGACCGGGGCCCAAAGCAACAGCGAGAGCAAAGTAAGGACCAGCCGCCGCTGGCCCGAACACCGTGACCGCAACTGCACCGGGAGCCCGAGAGCAAAGCGAAGGAGGACCCGTCCGGTCCGAGCTCTCGAGGTGACTGCATAACGAGCAGCCACTCACCTGCAAAGACGGACAGTTGCCCTGTGAGAATCCGCAAGGTCGGTAGCCTGCCCGACAGCCCAGCTGTGAGCCCACAGCTGCACCGGCACTTGGCTGGGTACGTCCTGCACTTGGGGACCGTACTGCCACTTGCCACCGCCGCACAGCCGCCGCCTCCAGGGTCGGAGCGGACGACAAGGAGAGGACCCTGCCGCCACAGAACACCGCTGCCCCGGATGACCCGTGACCTGCTCGGCTGAAGACCAGCAACGATCAGCGACCCCGGGAAGGCAACGCGACGTGGGACAGATCCCCTGGAAGCCGCCGGCTCCACAAGAACTTTGGTTAACACCGGCCTACGGGCCTCAAGAGAACTGCATAAGAACTGTGGTAACCTGAACTAAGTAATCTTGCAACCGTTATCATAAAGTACGTTGACTGTATTCACAAGCCTGCTTAAAATCTATATAAAGATATATATTTTTACAGAATACAGTCTGGTCTCGTTGTGTGGTGGGTTGGTTGTAAAGGTGTACTATTGCAAGTGTTTAACCCTATGTGCCCCAAAGATTAGCCTACGACTGCTTAAGCCACACTACCTAGAGGGTAAGCAGAGGTTGTCTGGAAGGTAACCCTCAGCCCTGACGAGGAAGAGAGAGTCCCTGCTTGTCGCTAGTGTTGCACTGCGCCAACTAGAGCCTCCCCCTTCCTACATTGGACGCAGCGGTGAGGATTTCGAATTTACACTTGCGATATCTATACCTGAGCTTCTGACCACTACACAAGGATTACGGTCCAGTTACTTAGCCACAGACTTTGCTTTTTGAATTTTGCCGAAAGAAGATTCCGAGTGCAGAAACCATGCCGGGCACAAAGAGCCTGGATGGAGCGGAGTCCACGACCTCCGAGGTGTTGGAGGTAGAGTGGGACCCCACCAAAGTGGATACATATTCCAGGGACGAACTGAAGTTCTTTTGCAAGAAACTCAAGGTCCCGCACGCTGGCTGCAAAAACAAGACCCAGCTCTCCAAGGCCCTGAAAGCCTGGATAGAGTCCCGGAAAACCCCGGACGAGCAAGATGTCCTCGCCGCGCAGAATGCGACGGAGGAGCAGAATGCGCTTGGGGATCTGATCGATCTCGAGAGGCAAGACAGCGAGCACAGCTTTGGTAAAGGCCTGTCGCCAGAGGAGCTGGCGGACAGGAAGGAAACGAGGAATCACGAAAGAAAGCTGGCAGAATTGAAAATCCAGCTGGAGCTTGAAACGAAAAGAATGGCGCTGGAAGAGCGAAAGCACCAGATGGATTATGAAGTAAAAATGAGGGAGATAAGTCTCAAGGAGAGAGACTTGGATCGTCCTCCCTCTGGTGGCAGCACATTGCCAGTGCAGGTAGAGTCAAGAGTGCACATCCCGAAAGACGTAGTTAAGGAGTTCTTTAAGGGGGATGACCTAGGACAGTGGTTTAGGGCATACGAGGTAGCCATGTCCTCCCACCGGGTCCCTGACAAGGATTGGGGAGCGGGGTTGTGGGGAAGGTTCCTTAGCGAAGGGAGAGATACCTTGCTAGATTTGCCCGTTGAAAATCAGAGATCCTATGCCCACATGAAAGAAGCTTTGATGAACAGGTACGGGCTTACCCCTGAAATGTATCGACAGAAGTTTAGGGGATGTACTAAGCGGCCTGGGAATACGTATGTGGAGTATGTGACTTACTTTTGCAGAGCACTGGATGGTTGGGTGAAAGGTAACAAAGTTAATGATTTTCAAGGTCTCTTTGATTTAATTGCATGGGAGCACTTGTCTGATCACTGTTTTCCTGAGTTACGCCAACACCTGATCGATAGCAAGCTGTCCAACCCGAGGAAGCTTGCTGAGGAGGCGGACCGCTCGCTCAGCACCAGGGTCCACAAGGGTCCCGTGGGAGACTCCGCCAAGAGTGGGCAGGGTCCCCAGCAGAAGAGTGGGGGGGACAAAGGGGGAAAACAGAAAGGGTTCCAGAAAGGCCCCCAAAGTAGTTCCCAAGGGAGCCCGCAGCAGGGTTCTCAGCCTCCCCCACCTCCGAAGCAGAATGGGGCCCGACAGGTAAACCTGTTCCAAAGGGGCCCTTCAATTGTTTCAAATGTGGCGAGCCTGGGCACATATCCAGTGACCCCAAGTGTCGCCTGTTTGGAAAACCCGCACCCACTGGTGCTCCGCCCCGACAAGTGACTAGCGTTCACCTGGGAGAAGAAATGATGGTCCCGGGGGGTGGAGATCCCGTTCACATGACCCTGGTCTCGCTAGGAGACAGTGAGATGATCCCTACGAACTACCTGCCCTCTAACACTAAGAAATATGGGCAGGTGGTGATCATCAATGGTAAGGAAGCTGAGGCTCTGAGAGACACAGGAGCCAGTGTGACTGCAGTGAGGCAGCACCTGGTGTCTCAAGAGCAGGTTGTACCCCATGCCTACTGTAGGGTTATCAACGCTGATAATTCAGAGAGTCAGTGTCCGATGGCTCAAGTTCCCTTCGAGTGGGGGGGGGGTCTCTGGTACTCTGCAGGTCTGTGTAAGAAAAACCATGCCTGTTGACTGTTTGCTAGGGAATGACTTGGAGCACTCCCCTTGGGAAAAGGTGGAGAAGACGACTCACCTGCGGATGGTGGGTCTGCCTGACTGGGCGTGCGTGACCACCCGGTCGATGGCAGCCAGTAGGGGTGATCGAGAGGTCCTGGGGCCTGAGGGAGAGGCCCAGGAACCGGCCTTAGGGAGAAGGCGCAGGGGGCGCGGGAAACCGGCTCCTGAAGTTCCCACGGTCCAGGAGGAAGCAGACCTTGAGGGGGATGCCCTGGAGCCTACAGGGGAACAGATCGCCGGACTGGGGGACCTGCCTGAGCTGACCCATTGGCAGCAAGAAGGAGGACCCTCCAGGGAGGAATTCTGCAAGGAGCAGAAAGAATGCCCTTCTCTCGTGGGTATGCGGCAGCAGGCTGCAGACCAGGCCAATGGTGTTCAGGCCAAAACACATTATGTGTACTGGGAGAACGACCTCCTGTATTCCGAGCCTAAGGCTGCTGAACCTGGGTCAGCCCGTGTGCTGGTGGTACCCCAGAAGTTCAGAGCCTTCCTACTGGGTCTGGCTCATGATGTGCCTTTAGCAGGACATTTGGGGATGGACAAGACCTATGACAGGCTTGTCACCCACTTTTACTGGCCCCAAATGCATAAGAGTTCAGATGCTTATTGCAGAACCTGTCCGACTTGCCAGGCAAGTGGGAAGACGGGAGGGAAGAACAAGGCGCCCCTCCAACCCTTCCCTGTGGTCGGTACGCCATTCCAGCGAGTGGGTATTGACATCGTTGGGCCTCTGGACCCCAAGACAGCCATGGGCAACAGGTTCATCCTGGTCTTGGTGGATCATGCCACCCGGTACCCTGAAGCCATCCCTCTGAGGACAGTGACGGCCCCCGTGGTGGGACGTGCACTGATGGGAATTTTCTCACGAGTGGGATTCCCTCTAGAGGTGGTGAGCGACAGGGGGACCAATTTCATATCCAAGTATATGAAGTCCCTTTGGCAAGAGTGTGGCGTAACGTATAAGTTCACCACACCTTACCATCCCCAAGGTAACGGGTTGGTTGAGAGATTCAACCGAACCCTAAAAGGCATGATCATGGGCCTGGAAGGTCCGATGAGGCGTAAGTGGGACGTCCTCTTACCATGCCTGCTCTTTGCATATCGCGAGGTGCCACAGAACTCCCTAGGGTTCAGCCCCTTTGAACTACTGTACGGTCACCCCGTGAGAGGACCGCTGAGTTTGGTAAAGGAAGGCTGGGAGCAATCTCCCAGGAAACCTCCCCAGAATGTATATAGCTACATGCTGGCCTTCAGAAACCAGACCAGACGCTTCAGACAACTTGCCGAGGCAAATCTGGAAGCGAGCCAGGAGGAAATGAAGCGGTGGTACGATCAGAATGCCACTCTGGTCGAGCTTCAGCCTGGACAAGAGGTGTATGTCCTGGCCCCAGTGGAGCCCTGTGCCCTTCAAGATAAGTGGACAGGCCCATTTGAGGTTGTGGAGCGCAAGAGCCCCGTGACATACTTGGTGGACATGAAGACGCCCAGGAACCCTTTGCGGGTCCTACATGTCAACCGCCTCAAGCCCCACTTGCGAAGGTCCGAAGTGGGCATGTTGTTGGCAACCGATGACGGAATGGAGGAGGAGTCGGAGCCTCTTCCTGACCTCTTGGTGGCCTGTGAGAAGGATGGGTCAGTGGATGGAGTTAACCTCTCACCCTCCCTGACCGCCGAACAACAGGAGGACTGCCGCCAGTTGCTGGGGCAGTTTCCAGACCTGTTTTCCCTGGTTCCGAGTGTCACAGATTGGTGCGTCCATGATGTGGACACTGGAGACAGCTTACCTGTGAAGCACAAGGCTTACAGGGTGACTGACAGGGTCCGGGCCTGCATCAAAGAGGAGGTCTCCAAGATGCTTGCCCTCGGGGTGGTTGAGTCTTCCAGCAGTCCTTGGTCCAGCCCTGTGGTCTTGGTTCCGAAGGCTGCTGCGCCGGGAGCCACACCCGAACTCCGGTTCTGTGTGGACTACAGAGGACTCAATTCAGTCACGAAGACTGACGCGCACCCCATCCCCAGAGCTGACGAGCTCATTGATCGGCTAGGGGCTGCCCGGTTCCGCAGCACGTTTGATTTAACGTCTGGGTACTGGCAGATCGCCTTGACCGATGGGGCAAAGGAGAGGTCGGCATTCTCTACACCAGATGGGCATTTCCAGTTCCGGGTTATGCCATTTGGAATGAAGAATGCCCCTGCCACCTTTCAGAGATTGGTCAACCAGGTGTTGGCTGGACTGGACGAGTTCAGTGCCGCCTACCTGGATGACATCGCGGTGTTCAGCGGCACCTGGCCCGAACACCTGCGACACCTCTGGGAAGTGTTGATGGCCCTGCGCAGAGCAGGCCTCACAATCAAGGCAAGCAAGTGCCAGATTGGGCAGGGTTCACTGGTGTTCTTGGGACACCAAGTTGGGAGTGGCAAGGTAGCACCCTTGCAGCCCAAGATCGAAACCATCCTGGCTTGGGAACCCCCCAAGACCCAGACTGCAGTGAGAGCCTTCCTGGGGCTCACTGGGTATTACAGGAGGTTTGTCAAGGGCTATGGCACGATCGTGACCCCCTTGACAGAGCTGACTTCGAAGAAGCAGCCCAGGAATGTGATTTGGACTGACACCTGTCAGAAGGCTTTTGACACCCTGAAGACTGCCATGTGCACGGCGCCCGTGCTCCTGGCTCCTGATTTCTCCAAGGAATTCATAGTGCAAACAGACGCTTCAGAGCATGGTGTAGGGGCTGTTCTTTCACAGATGACTGAGGAGGGCTTTGACCAACCCGTAGCCTTCATAAGTCGGAGGTTACTTCCACGGGAAAGTAGGTGGAGTGCAATAGAGCGTGAAGCATTTGCTGTGGTCTGGGCCCTGAAGAAGCTAAGACCCTACTTGTTTGGGTCTCACTTCCGAGTTCAGACGGACCACAGGCCCCTCAGATGGTTGATGCAAATGAGGGGTGAGAACCCGAAACTGTTGAGGTGGTCCATTTCTCTACAGAGTATGGACTTTACGGTGGAACACCGCCCTGGCACCGATCACGCCAACGCTGACGGTCTGTCCAGATTTTTCCGCCTTAGTGATGTGGAACTCCCTGGGGAAGGGTAGTTCCCCCCACATTTCAGCTGGAGGGGACACATGTTAGACCTGGCACCTTGGCGTGAGCCTCCCTTCCACTTTTTGCTGATGTGCCTCCGATGTTTTGCTGGTTTTCCGATACTCAGGGCACTGCGCCACGGCTGATCCGTGCCGCAGTGCAAGTGCTCCCTACTGTAAATTGTACATGCAATTGGTATCCATGATTGGTTCCTTGGATTTACTGTTAGTCCCTAGTAAAGTGCACGAGAGAGTGCCGGGGCTTGTAGATGCCAATACTGCTGGTGGGCCTGCAGCGCTGGTTGCGCCACCCACCGAAGCAGCCGTAAAGATGTGTCTGGGAACTGCGACCGCAGAACCCGCGTGCGGTCTCGTACTGTCACGCTAGCTGGGCAAGTGTCCCCACTTGCCAGCACCGACCCTTCCCTTGACTACATATTAGTCACCCCTATGGTAGGCCTGCGGGCAGGGTGCGTTGTAGGTGTAAGGTAGGACAAGCCCTGATGTGCGTGGCATGTCCTAGTAGTGACTTACAACCAAGACCGTATTTCACTATTGAAGGCTACCTGCTCCATTAGGCCAGACTGAGCTGCGAGGGTTATTACACCCTATAATCCCCGCAGACTCAAGGAGCATGGTAGCGAGTCATGTTTAGTATGCCTGAACTCAGGATGATAAAATATTTCTTGTAGTCAAGTTTATTTTAGTATCCTGGGTTTGCAAATGCTACTTTTAGAAAGTTAGCATTTGCTTGCTTAACCATTTCAGCCCGCCTCTGCTGGTATGTGTATCTGACTGTCTGGGATGTGTGAGTGACAGGGCTGGAGGGATGACAGGTGGTGAATGCGCAGATTACACCTTAGTGGGAGGTAGGAGTGCCTCTTGACTCGAACTGTAGTTGTGCTCGACCACCACAATGCTGGCTCCACCCTCCTGGGGAGCGGCGGATGACTCTGCCGACGCCTGGCCCAGGAAGGGCGAAGCCCCCATCAACAAGGTACTCTGGCCACCCCTGTCCGGACAATGCTGGCTCCACCTCCTGTGGGGCGTCTGATGCGCCTGCCCCTCACACTGAAAGCAGAAGCCGGAGTACACCCACCGGGGTACTCAAAGACTGAGAGTGGCTATGCAAAGGCCCCCCTGGCCTGCGAGAACAAAAGAATTGGCCTATAAAAGAAGGAGCCCTGCTCCTTGAAAATTAGATCCTGTTTGGGCCACAGAAGGACTCTGCCCTACGAGAAGGACCGTGAGAGACAAGGAAGGGTGCTGACTCTTGCCTGTGTCTGGTGCCTTGCTGCTGAAGGAGAGGAAGAAGAAAAGACTACGAGAAGACTTTTGCTTTACTTTGTGCCAAACTCTGCAAAGAGATCTCCAAGGGCTTGCAACTGAACTTGCCCCCTGACCAGCGTCCCAGGACCAGTGGACGCTACCCCCTTGGAAGAAAGCGACTGCGGGTGCTGATCATCGCCGCAGCACCGACGGAGGAATCTCCTCCAAGGCAGCGACATCCACCTGACCACCGTGACCGGGGCCCAAAGCAACAGCGAGAGCAAAGTAAGGACCAGCCGCCGCTGGCCCGAACACCGTGACCGCAACTGCACCGGGAGCCCGAGAGCAAAGCGAAGGAGGACCCGTCCGGTCCGAGCTCTCGAGGTGACTGCATAACGAGCAGCCACTCACCTGCAAAGACGGACAGTTGCCCTGTGAGAATCCGCAAGGTCGGTAGCCTGCCCGACAGCCCAGCTGTGAGCCCACAGCTGCACCGGCACTTGGCTGGGTACGTCCTGCACTTGGGGACCGTACTGCCACTTGCCACCGCCGCACAGCCGCCGCCTCCAGGGTCGGAGCGGACGACAAGGAGAGGACCCTGCCGCCACAGAACACCGCTGCCCCGGATGACCCGTGACCTGCTCGGCTGAAGAGCCGCAACGATCAGCGACCCCGGGAAGGCAACGCGACGTGGGACAGATCCCCAGGAAGCCGCCGGCTCCACAAGAACTTTGGTTAACACCGGCCTACGGGCCTCAAGAGAACTGCATACGAACTGTGGTAACCTGAACTAAGTAATCTTGCAACCGTTATCATAAAGTACGTTGACTGTATTCACAAGCCTGCTTAAAATCTATATAAAGATATATATTTTTACAGAATACAGTCTGGTCTCGTTGTGTGGTGGGTTGGTTGTAAAGGTGTACTATTGCAAGTGTTTAACCCTATGTGCCCCAAAGATTAGCCTACGACTGCTTAAGCCACACTACCTAGAGGGTAAGCAGAGGTTGTCTGGAAGGTAACCCTCAGCCCTGACGAGGAAGAGAGAGTCCCTGCTTGTCGCTAGTGTTGCACTGCACCAACTAGAGCCTCCCCCTTCCTACAGCCACCACCCCACTGGGGGAATGAATAGTCTTACTAGTCATCATTTGCGAAATGAATACAATTGATATTTGTGTTTTAAACATTTTTCTTTGATGTTTATCACCTGTGTCTTCAATTTGCACTATTGCATAATATAATTTACATGCATTGCCTTTTGTGATTGCGCAGTCTATATCATTTGGGCAGCCATGCAATGCAGCAATGTATTGATCTTGTGACACTTCTCAGCATATTCATGGTAATCACCACTACAAAATGCGCTTGTTTTCTATTTTGAGCGGAGTCCTCTTTGCATTTCTGTGTTTTGATATTGAATTAACAGTCCTACCTTTATTTTGTACGTTTACTTATGACGATCCATTTGCACTTTGCACTTTGTGTGTTTGAGTTTAAAAATATTTCTAGAGCGCGCGTACACCGAGCGGTTTCATGGCGCTATGTAGTACTACCACCTAAGGAACGAGAAAGGCTGGGGGCCAAGGGACGATTTAAGAAGGAAAGGCCTGGTTAAAAAGATAAGTTTTAAGGTCTTTACGAAAAAGGGGGTACTGGGAGCAAGATCTCAGGTGAAGTGGGAGGGAGTTCCAGAAGGCAGGAGCCAAAGTAGAGAATTTGGATCCTCCCCATTTTTTTCGTTTAAAACGAGGGACAATGAGGAGTTGATGAGTGGCAGAGCACAGTTCTCTAGACGGGGTGTAGTCGTGGATTGCAGAGCTGATAAATGCAGGAGCAGAACCGGACCGGGCATTGAAAATAATGCAACCCAGCTTGAATAGGGCGCGTTGTTGAACGGGGAGCCAGTGTAATGATTTAAGAAGGGGCGTAACGTGATGTGATTTGGGTAGGTTGAATACCAGGCGGGCCGCCTGGTTCTGGACCAGCTGGAGACGCCTCATGTAGTACGCCGGCATGCCATTATAGAGGGCATTGCCGTAGTCCAAGCGGGACATCACCATCGCCAGAAGAATGAGTTTGAGGGCATGTGGGGAAAAAAACCGGGAGACTTTGCGAATTGTCCGAAGAGAGAGGAAAGCTGAAGAAACTACCGCACTAACTTGGGAATGAAGGGACAGTTGTTCGTTGAGTTTGAAGCCAAGGGTCTTAACAGAGGAGACGGGAGTGGGCGAGGAACCTAAAGAAAGGGGCCAAAAAAGAGAAGACCATGGACTGGAGCAACCACCCGTCAACACCAGTTCCGTTTTATCGGGATTGAGTTTCAGGTGGTTGTGGTTCATCCAGTCTTGAATGAAGGTCATTACAGACTGAAAATTGGATATTGACGCAGAGGAAGAGGATAGAGAAAAGATAAGCTGGAGCTCATCTGCATAGTTGTAGACAGAGACCTCCAGCTGTTGTAAAGCAAAGATAAGAGGGGCAATGTAAAGATTAAATAGCAATGGAGACAGGGAGGATCCTTGGGGGACCCCGCACTGCACAGGGCGAAAGTCAGCTGAATAATCACCCAAGCGAACTGCTTGAGTGCGGCCACTCAAGAAGGAGGATAGCCAGAGCAAGGCCGACCCCCCGATTCCCGACGCCTCGACACGTGAGAGTAAGATGGCATGGTCTACCGTGTCGAACGCGGCGGAGAGATCGAGAAGGACTAAGGCCTGAGGCTGACTAGTGTCCATCCCCTCCCGGAGATTATCCAGGACAGATATTACCACTGACTCTGTGGAGTGTGCGGGGCGAAAGCCTGCCTGCCTGGGGGCCAAGACACTGTTCCTTTCCACAAAGGAGCTCAAAGTTCTGACAACATGGCGTTCCAGTACCTTGGCCAGGAACGGCAGGAGTGAAATAGGGCGGTAGTTAGTTGAAACAGAAGGGTCAGCACCAGGTTTTTTTAAAATAGGTACAATCACCGCCGATTTAAGTGATGGAGTGACGATACCCTGGGAAAGTGAACTATTGAGGAGCGAGAGGGGGGGTGAGGGACAGTATGAATAAATCTGTTTCAGAATATAAGTAGGACAGGGATCCAGTGGGGAACCAGACTTAACCAGGGGGAGAAGGGAAAGGAAAGAGTCAGCCGTGAGAAGAGGAATAGAGTCCAGACGTGCTGCGACTGGGAGACAGTGAGGATTAGTGAAGGAGGGGGACGGAAGAGGAATCTTGGCTCTGATCATGCTAATATTGTCAAAGAAAAAAGAGTTGAGGGAGTCGCAGAGGAATTGTGAGGGGGAGGGTTTAAGTGAGGCCCTGTCGGAGTAGGCTAAGTCTTGAACAATGGAAAAAATTTCTCTGGGCCGGTTCTCGGCAAACTGGATTTTAGATGAGAAATAGGCCTTCTTGGTTTCCAGATTGGATTTCTTGTAGAGGGCCAGAAGGGTGATATAATGAGTTCTTGAAATGGAACTGTAATCCCGCCGCCAGAGGCGCTCCGCTTGACGAAGATTGAGTTTTTGGATCTTCAATTCGTCGGTAAACCAACAATTGGCATCTTTGGAGCGCTTAGATGTAATACATTTTAGAGGGGCGACTGAGTCACAGCCGGCCCGTAACCAGCCATTGATGGATTCCACTTGTCCAAGGGATGACAGCCCTGAGAGATCAGGGCTGGAGGCGGAAAGTGTGGCAGACAGAGCAGCTACGTCTACGCGGTTCCATGATCGTGCCCAGATGTTTTTGGCGGGGGGAAGCTTAGGGGTTGAAAGGAGGGATAAGGAGAAGGAAATAAGAAGTGGTCGGACCAAGTGCAGGGAGAGATAGATAGTGAAGTAACCGGGCAATCTCGGTGCCAAATTTGATCGAGGATGTGGCCCAAACTGTGAGTGGGGGCGTGAACAGCAGAGGTGAAGTTGAGAGAGCGGCGAGATTCTGAAAACTCCTTGGAAGCTGTACACTCAGCAGGATCGGAGGGCCAGAAGTTGAAGTCCCCAAGAACAACGATGGACGAGTGGTTGACTGCCAAGGTAGCTACCAGATCTTGAAAACTTGGAAGAAATAATGACGGGGAGGAGGGGGGTCGGTAAATGAGGACACACGTGAGTGGGAGAGTAAGGGAAAGTGAGTGGGCCACTAAGCAATCTGATGAACCCAAAGGGGAAAACGCTAGAGGTTGAAAGATGATTTCTTTACGGGCAATCAGAGCAACTCCTCCGCCTGGCTTGCCAGGAGAGTGATCAGCTCGAAGGGCATAGTAGGATGAGGGGAGTGTTGCCAGTAGGGAGGGAAGGGAGCTGTCGGAGAACCAAGTCTCGGTGAGGAATAAAAGGTCGGGTTTGTGCAGGTCCAGCAGTGTAAAGAGTTCGTGCTGATGCTTGACCGCCGATCTGGTATTGAGATACATCGCGGAAACAGCCGTGAGGGAAGAACCAGTGGGTAACAGAGTAGACGGGCGACCGGTCAAAGGCAAGGGCGGAGAGCGAGTGTGGGAGAGGGTGTGAGGTGTAGAAAGGCCCAGCCTGGTGATTCGGGCTAATACAGTGTCCTCTAGTGGCCAAGGGCCTTGAAGATCGGTCAGCTGTGCAGATGAATATTGAATGAGAGGGGCAGAGTGACCAGCCCCCAGCCTCGGTCGGCCGCGGACGGGCGCAGATGGGCTTTCCTTAGGCGGGCCTTCGGCGCGCAAACGTCGCGCCCGCTGCGCTCGTCCGCTGCGCTTCCAAGGGAAGCACATGATTTATAGGAGGATGGACAGATGGGTGGTGGGCGTGGCCTCCAAAGGGGGCGTGGCCTGCGGGCTGAGCGAGGCGCTGGAGAAGCGTCCCACGCCAGGTAAGAAACAGCAATGAGTCCGCTTTTCAGCAGCATGCTGAAGTGAAGGGGCAAGTAAGCTTTAAAACACAATGATTGCAGAAACACACAGTTTTAAAATAAGCAGCCTCCCGGCTTTTCGCCTCAGGAGTGTGGTACAAACAAATGGCGGCGCTCGTATTCAGCGTCCCTTTGTAGTGATGGGTGGTGGGCGTGGCCTCCAAAGGGGGCGTGGCCTGCGGGCTGAGCGAGGCGCTGGAGAAGCGTCCCACGCCAGGTAAGAAACAGCGATGAGTCCGCTTTTCAGCAGCGTGCTGAAGTGAAGGGGCAAGTAAGCTTTAAAACACAATGATTACAGAAACACACAGTTTTCAAATAAGCAGCCTCCCGGCTTTTCGCCTCAGGAGTGTGGTACAAACAAATGGCGGCGCTCGTATTCAGCGTCCCTTTGTAGTGATGGGCGGAGGGCGTGGCCTCCAAAGGGGGCGTGGCCTGCGGGCTGAGCGAGGCGCTGGAGAAGCGTCCCACGCCAGGTAAGAAACAGCGATGAGTCTGCTTTTCAGCAGCGTGCTGAAGTGAAGGGGCAAGTAAGCTTTAAAACACAATGATTACAGAAACACACAGTTTTAAAATAAGCAGCCTCCCGGCTTTTCGCCTCAGGAGTGTGGTACAAAGACTGTGAGCAAGACTGCGAGCAAGACTGCTTTGACGGTTGAAACGCGGCATGTTGTGTGTGGATTTATGATGAAATAAATCCTCCTTTTGATACCACTAACCTTGTGGATTGTTTCCTTGAGAGCGCACCAAGTACGTATTTGTTCTTTGGATATATATATATATATATATATTACCTACTGGCGGTCGCCAGTAGGTAGTTATAGTTAGGATTATTTTGTATAGGGAATCTGCAACATTCTATTGGGAATAACTTTGTCGCCGGTTGAGGGATCTGCCTGAAATGTTCCTCAAATTTGCCTCGCTGCGCTCCGCTCCTTTCCTGAAAGTTTGGGGGGGATTCGTCAAGCGGGGGCCGAGATAAAAGGGGGGTCCCAAAACATGTTTCCCCCATGTTAATTTCTATAGGGCGGTTGGACTCACTTTTAGCCCAAACGGCTGAATGGATTTCCACCAAACTTGGCAAAATTGTAGGGACTGGTAGCCCGATGTGCCTTTGCTATATCGCAAGATATGTGCTCCAGTGGATTTTGAGTAATTTAGGTTCAAAAAAATATATAGATCTATAAGCGCGCCCCGGTACGCGCACCGGGGCGCACACCAGCGCGCTACGCGAGTTCGCGCGCGGAAAGCTGATTGGCTCTCGGGTGTCTGTCAACATTCCAAACAGTCCGGAGCGGCCGCCATCTTGTGTCTCGGTAGGATCGAGACACAAGAGGTGGCAAAAACAAAGGGGGAAATGACCAAAAGGGGGCAGGGTAGACCCCCCTGACCCCCTAGGTTTGATGTGGGGGCCAAAAAAGGGCCCGCGGGGCAAAAAACCCCCCCTTTTTTTCGATTTGCGCGGGGGGAGTGCCCGGTACGCGCACCGGGGAGCGTACCGGGGAGCGTACCAAAAGGAATAAAGAATGACAGATTTTTTTTTTTAAAGTAGCATTTTTTTATAAATTGGAGGTAGTTCTAAAAAGAACTGTTTTTTTAAAATTCTTTTTGTTGTTTTATATTTTTTTTATTGTTTTTTTGAACATTTTGTACTTTTTTTGGCTTTTATGAACAATTTTATATTTTTTTTGTTATTTTTATGGGGACAAACAAAAAAACAGGGAATTGTAAACGGCTCAACTGGAGCAAAAAAAATCAGGAAAAAATTAAGGTTTGTTTGGGCAATTGTGGTTGTCACCAGCACGGTTGATGAGTTTAATGCTTTGCTCACCATAGGTAATCGTTTTTCCACAAAATATACAAACGATTTTGTATTGTCCAAACTGAGTTTCTATGTTTGGGACCATCTCCCTTGTCATTGGACCCGATGGAGTGGGTTGCTTACTTTGGGAGGTGCTGGGAGAAGATTGAGGAGGGTTTCTGGTCATTTCTCGGACCTCTGCCGCAGCATAGTTGTTAGGGTGCCGGCGTTGCATGTGGCGAATCATGGTGTTATTGCCAAAAGAGTAGTTTTTGTTAGGGTTCCCCCTGGAAAGTACAGTGCCACAGATTAAACAAGTAACCTTTGGCGCATTTACTTTCTTGAGGTCCTTTGGGACTGAAAAAAACTCCCAGATAATGTGCTACTTTGGCTTATATGGGGTTGTATCTTCAGGCAGGAACCTCCTCCTCTCCTCCTCCTCCTCCTCCACCTCCTCTTCTTCATCTCCACCACTGTGGTGTTGTGGTGGTCCTTGTGGTGGTGGTGGTGGTGGTGGCTGAGATGCTCCTGCTGCGGCTGCTACTGTAGCCATTTTTCAGTACAAATTGGTACTAATAGATTTCCAAACAGGTCTTCCTCAGTCAAAGGACAAAGTGAGAATAAGGAAAAAAGGTGGGCGCTTTCATCATATGGAAAACAAAACTGTCCTGAACCAATGAAAAGTGTTATTTTCAGGTCACATGACCCGGGCTTTCATCATTTGGAAACCAAAACTGTTCTGAACCAATGAAAAGTGTTATTTTCAGGTCACATGACCCGACGCGCTTACGCTACGCGCCCCTGGGCGCGCCTCGACGCGCTTACGCGACACGCCCCGTGGCGCGCCCCAGGGCGCTTACGTAGCACGATCGTATGCGCTTGAGTGCTTCCGGGTGCGCTTACGCCGTGCGTATCACGCGGACGCGGCTACGCGATACGTCACGATGATGTTTTCGTTCGCAGCAATAGCGCTAACGGGACGCTCACCGGTCCGCGCACCGGGGCGAGCCGCAAGACTGCGCTTTCCGGTGTGTTCACTAGTACGCGCACCGGGAGCGCTCCAGGGCAAAAAAAATTAAACATAAAAAAAACATGAACAATATACATAAAGAAAATAGTATTACATAAATATACAATATAGGATTCATTATAAAAAATATTACATTTCATAGTTATTGTAATTTGCTATTAAAAAACCTTTGAAATTCACTGAAAAAAACATAGGTTTGAGGCCCTATATATAGTTAGGAATTCGCATTTAAAAAACCTATGAAATTCACTGAAAAAACCATAGGTTTCACACCAGTTATAGTTAGGAATTAGCATTTAAAAAAACCTTTGAAATTCACTGAAAAAAACATAGGTTTCACACCAGTTATAGTTAGGAATTAGCATTTAAAAACGTATTAAATTCACTAAAAAAAACATAGGTTTCACGCAAGTTATAGTTAGCTGGAAATTTTACTGACATAAAACCATTGAAATTCCCACGTTATAGTTAGTTGGATTCACTATAACTTGCGCGCCTGCAATGCACTGCTGATGACGTCACATATTACATCACTCATGACATGGTCAGTGACGTCACTCATGACATCACTGATGACACCATCCTTGTGACAGAGTGACACACCTCCTTTCAGTGTAATGTAAACCTTGAAACACATATTCAAAAATAGAAACTAACATTTTCAAAAAAATGGAGATACCCATACCAGTTAGAACAACCAATTCAGTAATTCCACCATCTATATACACTTCCACTCATTCACCAACAGTTCTATATAGTCACTCATACATATACTCACTCATCATATGTAGTGATACACCTATACATCCTGTTACACTCCGACAGTCATCCAAAAGTTACTCACACATGCAAATAAACTATTGAACATCCATTTGTTTGCATATACAACTAAACACACACTACCAGCTTACTTCTAAGGAAACTTACACATACCTACTCTCTTAAACAATCACTTATAGAAACACATACTTATTTAAACAGGAGCTTTTACAATCTCTCACTCTCACATATACTCACTAGTATACATCAATACTCACATAAACTAGATTAAAACATATGTAGTTACTGATAAAGACACTAGTGAGACAGTCATTCACTCACTAACACACACATATACACACTCATCCACCCATACAGTCCTGCACATATGCTGTCTTCCAAACACATACAAACAGTGAGTCAGTCATTGATGCATCTATGCGCTAAGTAATACCCCCACCAAACCATACAGACACTCATACTGATACTAAAAAAAATCTAATAACCCATACACACACACATGTAGCTAATCACCAACCCATGCAGCCACTTATACACAAAGTGAAACACTGATACATATATTCAAATATTTAAACATACTCGCTAATATATGTATTCACTAAGATACACTTAATAAGCCAGTTAACCAATCAATTTTTTTTTAAAACATCCATTTAGACACTTATTTAAAAATGTATTCTTCCATCGACCTTTACAAATACATATATAAAACATATTTATGTTACAGAAAGACACACATTCACTGGATGGTGTCATCAGTGATGTCATGTGTGATGTCACTGACCATGTCATGAGTGATGTAATATGTGACGTCATCAGCAGTGCATTGCAGGCGCGCAAGTTATAGTGAGTCCAACTAACTATAACGTGGGAATTTCAGTGGTTTTATGTCAGTAAAATTTCCAGCTAACTATAACTGGTGTGAAACCTATGGTTTTTTCAGTGAATTTAATAGTTTTTTTAAATGCTAATTCCTAACTGTAACTGGTGTGAAACCTATGGTTTTTTCAGTGAATATATATATAGATAGATATATAGATATATAAATATATATTAAAAGTATCACGTTCTCCAATCCAAAGAAGAGAGCAGCACTCGAAAGTCGAGGGTCTTAAGGTGGCTTAATCAACGCGTTTCGGTTGCCAACTCGGAACCTTGTTCACAATGGTGAACGCCACTTTTTCCTTTCCATTTATAGTGTCACATGACAAGTGTAAACAACACAAACAAGGAACAAAGACAAACTGGCCCAATCCATTGTGGCCGCCATCTTTAAACATAATCGTATAGTGAATTCACGATCACAAAGCAATTAATTCTGGCTGAGGAGTGCTCCACATTAAAGTGTATATAGTGATAAAAAGCAATAAATATATATTTGAAAAATTGAAGAGTTTCCAAGAATTTCAAAGAATGTAAATGCTTTTCACAGCGATTTAAATTACATTAACATTATTCAGATTGGGACTATGCATGACACACTCGATCTCTGCATTTTACTAATCGTGAAGATGGGAGTACACTATTTTGTTGCCTTTCCCCAAGTGGGTGAAGACTGTCACAACTTATTAATTATTTTGTTTTTTACATTTGTTAAACTTGTTTTATCCCCGGTGGGTACTACTCGCTGGTATTCGGACCTAAATTGTGTCATGCAGAGTTGCAGAATCTCCTAATTCTCAAACGTGATGATACTAATATATAAACTGCTGCATACACCTTGTATCAAAGCCAAAGTAAAAATGAAAATTAAAAATAAAAGTAAGTCTTTGTGCATATATATGCGGGTCTCTCGATCTAACATCTTGTCTCTCAAAAAGAGTGCACATTAGACTACATTGATTCTCGGACAGATCTTTACACAATACACAATGTGAACGGCCCTGGCCTTAGCTCGTGACTCCTAACATAAATTATTGGGGAGGCCCAGGCACCACAAGCGAATATGACTCATTATTTTGCATGCAATTTGTTTGAATGCCATTACCACGCATTTTTTTCTTAGCAATAACCGTTACTACGCAAAATTGAAAGTGTTAATGTTGTGAACTAAAAACATGCCTAGATAAAAAAAACAACACTACATACAAATACACTACACATCCAAAAGTTAAAAAGACTACCAAAACACTCAAAAAATACTCTACCCTACACTACTAAAACACCACTACATTATCCTAAACCCTAAATCACTACCCCCCTGCACGACACTGCCCCTATCCCCAGTCCTGTCCCTACTCCTAAACACTACCCAACACGACCCCCCAACACTACCCTAAACCCTAAAACATTACCCTACACGAACTCCAGAACACTACCCTAAACCCTAAAACACTACCCCCAGAAAGACCCTGCCCCTAGCCCCAGTCCTGTCCCTACTCCCAAACACTACCCTGCTTGACCCCGACACTACCCTAAACCCTAAAACACTACCCTACACTACACAAACTCCACAACACTACCCTAAAACACTACCCCCAGCACGACCCTGCCCCTAGCCCCAGTCCTGTTCCTACTCCCAAACACTACCCAGCACAACCCCCAACACTACCCTAAACCCTAAAACACTACCCTACACTACACAAACTCCACAACACTACCCTAAACCCTAAAACACTACCGCCAGCACAACCCTGCACCTAGCCCCAGTCCTGTCCCTACTCCCAAACATTACCCTGCACGACCCCAACACTAATCTACACCACAGTTTAAAAAAAAAACACTACATACAAATAGACTACAAATCCAAAAGGTAAAAACACTTCAAAAATCCTCAAAAAGTACACTACCCTACACTACTAAAACACCACTACACTAACCTAAACCTTAAATCACTAACCCCTGCACGACACTGTCCCTATCCCCAGTCCTGTCCCTACTCCCAAACACTACCCAGCCCGATCCCCCAACACTACCCTAAACTATAAAACACTACCCTACACTACACAAACTCCACAACACTACCCTAAACCCTAAAACACTACCCCCAGCACGACCCTGCCCCTAGCCCCAGTCCTGTACCTACTCCCAAACACTACCCAGAACGACCCCCAACACTACCCTAAACCCTAAAACACTACAGTACACTACACAAACTCCACAACACTACCCTAAACCTTAAAACACCACCGCCAGCACGACCCTGACCCTAGCCCCAGTCCTGTCCCTACTCCCAAACACTAGCCTGCACTACACCCGACAAAACCCTAAACCCTAAAACAGTACCCTACACTACACTAACATCAGAACACTACCCTAAAAAAACTATCCCCAGCACGACCCTGCCCCTACCCCAGTCCTGTCCCTACTCCCAAACACTCCCCTGCACGACCCAGACACTACTCTACACTACACAAACAGAAGTATACAACCCTGCACAACCCTACACAGCCCCTACACGACCCTACACAGCCCTTCTTACCTCTCTCTCCTCGTGGTCCCTGTCTTCACCTCCACGCTTGGTTTCAATCTCCTCCCCCTTCCTGCTTCCCCCAGCTTCCTCCGTCGTGGACAGGCAGAATAAGGAGTCCTGAGGGCAGGCGCAGAGATGGCATGACCAACAGCCAGCCGGAAAAGCAGAAGCAGACCCTTTTCCTGAAAGTGGACACCCACTCACTGACTTGCGCACGCAGCAGACCCTCTTCCTGAAAGTGGACGCACGCTCACCGACTATGCATGCATTCTAACAACTTGCGTACTAAATGCTACACGTTGTTACATTGCATGCGTTGTAACGCTTGCGTAGTAATAGTACGCGGACTAATGTCCGCATACTAATGGGTGCTAACGCCCACAAGCATGTGCCCTTTTTACCTGTACCTGGGGGTTGAACGCATCTTGGGGGAGCATTGTTGTCACCTGAGCCGACCGGCAGCCTGTTTGTGTGGTTCCCCGTCGCCGCAGACCAACGCGGCAGCCTGAGCGGGAGCTACACATCCCAGCAGTCTCTGGGGCGCCGCCTTCTCCCGTCATCGGACTTCCGCGCCAGGAGGCGCTTAAAGCCCAGCTGTCCCCCCGGCAGAGCGGGGGTTGAACGCATCTTGGGGGAGCATTGTTGTCACCTGAGCCGACCGGCAGCCTGTTTGTGTGGTTCCCCGTCGCCGCAGACCAACGCGGCAGCCTGAGCGGGAACTACACATCCCAGCAGTCTCTGGGGCGCCGCCTTCTCCCGTCATCGGACTTCCGCGCCAGGAGGCGCTTAAAGCCCAGCTGTCCCCCCGGCAGAGCGGGGGTTGAACGCATCTTGGGGGAGCATTGTTGTCACCTGAGCCGACCGGCAGCCTGTTTGTGTGGTTCCCCGTCGCCGCAGACCAACGCGGCAGCCTGAGCGGGAACTACACATCCCAGCAGTCTCTGGGGCGCCGCCTTCTCCCGTCATCGGACTTCCGCGCCAGGAGGCGCTTAAAGCCCAGCTGTCCCCCCGGCAGAGCGGGGGTTGAACGCATCTTGGGGGAGCATTGTTGTCACCTGAGCCGACCGGCAGCCTGTTTGTGTGGTTCCCCGTCGCCGCAGACCAACGCGGCAGCCTGAGCGGGAACTACACATCCCAGCAGTCTCTGGGGCGCCGCCTTCTCCCGTCATCGGACTTCCGCGCCAGGAGGCGCTTAAAGCCCAGCTGTCCCCCCGGCAGAGCGGGGGTTGAACGCATCTTGGGGGAGCATTGTTGTCACCTGAGCCGACCGGCAGCCTGTTTGTGTGGTTCCCCGTCGCCGCAGACCAACGCGGCAGCCTGAGCGGGAACTACACATCCCAGCAGTCTCTGGGGCGCCGCCTTCTCCCGTCATCGGACTTCCGCGCCAGGAGGCGCTTAAAGCCCAGCTGTCCCCCCGGCAGAGCGGGGGTTGAACGCATCTTGGGGGAGCATTGTTGTCACCTGAGCCGACCGGCAGCCTGTTTGTGTGGTTCCCCGTCGCCGCAGACCAACGCGGCAGCCTGAGCGGGAACTACACATCCCAGCAGTCTCTGGGGCGCCGCCTTCTCCCGTCATCGGACTTCCGCGCCAGGAGGCGCTTAAAGCCCAGCTGTCCCCCCCGCCTCGCAGGAGCGCGCGGGGCCGCGCCGGGCTAAGCCCGGGCAAAGGGCGGGCCCTCTTTGGCCCTCATAGGCCGGAAGAGGTCGGGTCGGGCCACGGATCCTGGCTCCATGGACTAAGCAGTACAAGTAAGACTCTGTTTCCCTCATTGCTATATACTGCACTACTGAAGAGTAACTGTTGCTCGAGACTGTGTTAAGATAGTTGCCCTGCTACCCGCTAATATGCCAACCAACATCATGGTCCCATCTACGTCGGGCCTACGTACATTGGACAACTTTGTGCTTAAAAAAGTCACACAAATTAACAATGAACGCAGGGCCTCACTGGGTAGTAAAATTCTTCCACCCTGTATGGATATTACATCTAATGAGTCCACAGAAGTCCCAGAATGCAACTTAGCACAGGCTGCATACAGTACTGAGGCCCCCAGCGCAGTTACACAGGTACAGGTGCACTCTGAGAACCCAGTGAATCCAGTGGAACTGCTTGTCACTTCAGAGGAGGACTCAGTAGCAGAAGAACCTCCGGAGGTCTCTTATACACAAAGACCAGTGAGGAAATGCAGAAAGACCCAGGGGAGGCGTGGGGGAAAGTCTGTAAAACCTAAAACTCACGTCAACCAACCTAATAACTCTAGGGACACTAATGTTAATAGTGCAAGCATTCAGGTGGTGGAAGAATCCAATAAAGAGGGCTGTAGTAACGAAAGAAGTGTGTCCTTGTCTGACACCAAGCTAGAAGAATTAATAAATACAATAGTAGGTAAACTGGAGGCTAAAATTGTACATTTAATTACTCCTATAATGTCCAAACTGGACATAATAGCCTCAGAGGTGGAAAGACTGGGTACTTTGGTGGCGGGATATATGACCCCTGCACCAGTCCCAACACCAGCCGTGATATCACCTACAACCATTCCTGGCGGGAGTGTGAAGGAGCACTTGCCCAGGGGTCAGAGTACACAGCAGAAGAGGCAGTCCAACCAAGAAACCGTGGCTGTGACTGTAGCCGCGGCCTCTATGGCTCCTGTGACTCAGCCGATCCATCAGGCCCCTGCCCCGGCCCCCCTGGGCAATTGCCCAGCAGCCCCTCAGAGGGCTAGACTTAGGAACGTAAATCTCCCCCCTGAATGCGTCCCATTTGTGGTTGTGCTGACTAATGTCCCGCGTTATGAGGAAATTGCAGCACAACCTCATGGAGAATCACACGACTCATTAAAAAACAAAACGGTGGCATGGCTAAATAAAAACTGTGGCTTCCCAGCTCACTACTATGATCAAATTATATCCACTGTAAGAGTAAATTGGGTTGGACCTTCAAGGAAATTAACTACGGGGGACTGTGTAATCGTTAACTTTCAGCACCCACAACACGTTGCTACAGTCTTGTTACGCGCATCCTCACTGGTTTACAACACAAACAGTGTCTGTGTGCGACCCCTGGGTTATTTCTATGCGCCTGACCAAAACTTACCTAAAAACCCCCCTAATACTTTCCGTGGGTACAGACCTATATCACAAATTCAGACACCAAATTCGGCAACACCATACATGTATAATAATGACACTAGGGGGCTACCTGGGTGGCAAACGCCAGCAGGAAATGCCAATGGCTGGCGGATACCACCTGCAAATTTTAATGCCGAGAACCTGAACAACAGAGGGTACAATATTCCTACACACAACCAATTTGATATGCTTTCAGGGCTGGATGCCTGCGACTGACTGGGGGCCTTGGAGGGTCAGGAATACGACCAGTTGCCTGTAGCACAAACGTTAGAGGTGATTCCATCAACTACACTAAAAAATAATGTTTTATGTTGGAATGTGGCGGGCTTAGAGAACAAAATGCAGGATGATAGTTGGTTAGCCTATATTAGAGGCTTCCAAATCATTTGTTTACAAGAGACCTGGTCAGTGAAATGTGATATTCATATGGATGGATACAAGGCATATTTTGTACCTGCTATACCAGTAACCCGGGGTAGACCGAAGGGGGGTATGGTAATGTTTATATCGGTAGCACTGAAATGCACAACTGTAAGTAGGCCTTCAAATAATCATGGTATTCAAGGTCTAGTTTTATCGGCGGGTAACTGCAAGGTTGGTCTGATCAACTTTTATAACTCTACTAATAATGTTACCAGTTATGCCCATTCTCTAAATGAGTATATAGGCACTTCAATGAGGGATTGTTCACACAACTTGCTGATAATGGGTGATTTCAACACTCATTTATGTAGTGATCCCCTAGACAAAAGCCTCCTGGAACTGTATTGTCCCAGAATTAACGGGCTACATTTAGAACATACTGTGGAAGGGACACTTCTTAATAATCTACTAAATGAACACGGTCTCACGATTGCAATGAGTCTATGTGATCCCTCAAAGCGCTTTTGCACCCCTACCTTTAAAGGGCACGGGAAGGGGACATTTATTGATTACATGTTGCTAACTGCACCCATGCAAGTGTTTGTGCGTTCATTCTCTATAGATTTCAATCCACTCAGTGATCACAATCCCCTGACTATACAACTAGGGGGCCCCTGGGTGGAAAGAGAAAGAAGTAATTTAAGTCGGGGTAGGGTTACAACTACGGACGGTAGACGTCGTTTAAAATGGTCTATGTGTACCCCGGCCCTCATATATCAGAATATTCAAACTAACTGCAGTGAAATCATTGCCAGATGCACCCAAGTTGATTCAGACCCAGCCCAGGTTCTATCAGATTTCAAAACCTTAACTGATAACATAGCTATTTCAATGACAGAACCCCAAAAATATAGAGGTAAGGAGGGCCCAAGGTGGTTCAATAAGGAGTGCTCCAAAGCAGCCCGTGATCTCAAAGCAGCCTTATTGCTAAAACCTCGCAACAAGGAATTAGTTCAGAGATCACGTAAAGAATATAAAACAGCCATTGTATCAAGAAAGGAGGCACTGAGGAATGAGGCCTGGGCCGAGATCCTGGAACCACAAACACTGAAAAACAGTGCTAAATTCTGGGCGGTGTTAAAGAAACCCTTCCTGGTGAAAGACCCAGGGGAAGGGTTAGAATGCGTCATCCCAAAAGAGGATTGGGTTGCTCATTTTAAACAATTGTATGGGGGGGGAGATATTAATGTGGTACCGTATGAATGCACTATTGGGGGTCCTTGCATGAATGTTAGTATAGGAGAGGTCGTGATGGGTATCGAGGGGCTTACAGCGGGCAAATCACCTGGCCCGGATGGGATACCCCCGGATCTCTTCAAATCTGATCCAAATTTTTGGGCACCGATTGTCGCGGCAGTTATTAATGCAGCCTCAAGGGCAGGGTGCCCGACGTCATGGGGTCTCTCCACAATTGTGCCCATATTTAAAAAGGGGGACAGGGACAGCCCCTTTGTTACAGGCCTATCTCCCTGATCAATTCTGTGGCCAAACTGGTGGGGAGAATAGTTTTGCGGCGATTAATTGAGTGGACACGGGACAAAAACATCATGTCCATCGCCCAATACGGCTTCTGTAATGGCCGCTCGACTACAACACAATGCCTGAATCTCTTCTTATTACTAAGTAAATACACCATCGTTAAAAAAGGCACAGTCTACTTGGCCTTCATGGACCTATCCTCAGCTTTCGACTGTGTTAACAGGGGGAAGCTGTGGGGGTCCATGAAGGATAAGGGAGTGGACAACGATATTATAAACTTTCTGGCTGACCTCCATAATAACACCAGTGCAAATGTAAGGTACTCCCAAGATTTATCTGTAACTGAGGATTTTAGAACCGGGAAGGGGGTGAGGCAAGGATGCATACTGGCCCCTTTCCTTTTTAATTTTTATATAAATGAACTGGACGGTGTCCTACGGGAGGTAAAATCAGACAGCCCAAGGGTGGGGACTAGAAGTATTCCAGTCTTGTTATATGCAGACGATGCGGTTCTGCTAGCAAGAACTGAAAATGGCCTTCAATTGTTACTGAATGCATTAAAAAAATTTATGGAAGATAGGGATTTGTTAGTGAACAACTCCAAATCGTTCATCATGCAGGTAGGGAAACAGCCAAAGAAACAACATACTTTTAAATTAGATGAGACAGTTATACCACTCTCAAGCACATTTTCCTATCTGGGAGTACTTTTTGACTCTAAACTATCCTGGGCCCCTCAACTCGCAAAGAAAAAATGTGATGTTTCAAAGGTTAATGCCTCTATTTTTAACTTTGCGTCAAAACTTGGCAAAAAACCAACGGCTGCTATGATCAAATTGTATGAAGCAAAATCTGTAGCTACCGCAGCATATGGGAGTGAGCTTTGGGGCTATATGGTGGGGGAACAACTACAGACCACAGAAAATCTGTTCTTTAAACGGCTTTTGTGTGTTTCGGCCGCAACCTCAAACTTCATAGTACATGAGGAACTAGGAGTAGGGTACCTGAGTGATATCCTGACCCTACGACCTCTGCTATGCTGGCTGAAAATGTGGTTATGTGAGGAAATCCCCCTAACACACCTAATTGTTAAGGATTTTCTGGCTCTTGAGCATGCTTCACGCACTCCCTGGTTGAAGTACTTAAAATCATGTTTTAGCGAGATGGGTCGTCCGGAATTATTTGAACACCCAGAAGGAATTGTGAAGGCGGATGTTGACTCAGTTAAGCTGTTGTTCTTCCAGCGCAAGAAGGCTGAGAGGGAGGGTGTTGAGCTACAAAAAGTTAGTGTGAGGAAATTCATTATGGTAAAAACATGTTTGTCAACAGAGCCTTATCTACTCGGCACTTTCAGCACCCATGATAAATTTCTGCTTACAAGATTTAGATTCAATCAATTTCAACATCTGCTTATCAGACCCAAAAAGGAGAGTTTCTGTAAACATCCTCTGTCCTGTGGCTGCGACGGTGAGTCTCCACAGGACATGATGCATTTTATGTTCTTATGTAAATACTATGAATTCCCCCGTAAACGCTTTTTAATTGCCCTCTTAAAAGAAATGAATTTTAATCAGATACGACCAGCCTTTTTATATCTACAATTGCTACACAGCAACAGTGTCCTTCAAGTTCTTGAATTTTTAAAACTGACTCTTAAATTGCGACTAGGCCTGGATCAATGACTGAATCACTGTATGTAATGATCACAGCTTTTTTTATTCGCTGAATCTACAATGTAATTTGATGTATGTACTGTATGTTTTTATTGTACTTTTATGGTTGAAATATTGCCGAATAAAGTCTGTTTTTGATTTGATTTGATTACCTGTACCTCCTAAGTTCTTCCTTGTAAGGTATTAGTAGCTTACCTACAGCAATGGTTTTTGCATTCTGATTCCTGGAAACGAAAAAATATACCAGCATGCACAGTGAAATCCAAGGCTCGGTGAAGCAATCAGGCGTATCATGTTCTGTTCTATCTACACCCTTCCTTGGTGCTGTGACTACATCCCCCCTCTGACCCCCTTAATGGAACTCTGCTCTCCTGGTTTTTTTTTGCTTTTTTTTTTGGGGCCTTGACCTGAGAAATTCTACTATTTGTATATACGTGTACATAGAGATAACTCTAACCACTAGCATATGTAGTAGACCTGTACTCTCTACCATTCCCATGTGACTCTTAGAGTTTATCCATTTCTATCTCTTTCTTGAGTGATGTTACAACTTGTACATTTGCAATTTTTTCTGCGTGTATCTCTTCCTTGTGTGACTTTACCACTTGTACATTTGCAATTTTTCTGTTTGCATCTTTTATGTGACTCATGTAATCATAAGTCCTTATGTATCCCAACTGGTTCTTATATATAGCGCTCTGACACCATCGGGTAATGTTCGCGCTATATAAAATCGCATTAAATAAATAAAAATGCTGGACATGATGAGTAACTAGTGCACACAGAGGGGGAGATTTACGAAAAATTCACGTAATGCAGCACAGCCCCGCAAGGCTATCTTCAAAGATATGGCTCTCTCCTCCTCTTTCCCTTGCGCCGGCGCTGATGACAACTGGAATGCGCCACTCACACACCTCAGTGCCATAGCGCTAAGGTGGGTGCATTAGTCTAGCATAGGTTTTGTACAGGAAGGGTACCCTTCCAGTACAAAATACGATGCCTAGACACATGCAAAGTTTTTCCCATTTTGTATTCCTGCTGCAAAATGCAGCATGCGGAAAAGTCGGAAAAGTAAGGAGAAATGAAAGCGTTCTTCCTTCTGTGCGCCTACTTGAAAAGGGCGCAGTTTTTTTCATGCTAAACCCAATCTACTTAATTTAGTAAATCGAGTTTAGCATGAGAAACCTAGGGTGGTTGCATGGGAACTCCCATGCTCCACCCTTGGTACGCACGCACGGCGCAAAGTAATGCGAAGCAGAGCAATGCGCTGCTTCGTGTTACTTTTTCATTATTTCCCGTGCTAAACAAGTTTAGCTGTGAAAAGTAAATAGGGAAAAAATGATTTTGCCCTGATTTGCTTTACTTTTGTGACACAAACAGCGCAAAATCTTAGTAAATCTCCCCCAGAGTTTTTATGCATTCTGTTTCCTAAACTACTGCATTTATAAGGTTTAAAACAAAACTTCAGCTACTAAAATACAACCTGGAACCTGGGAGTCGATGAGCTAGTAAACCAGTACTGATAAATTCACAGTGCTCCTACAAAACCTTTCTGTTTATCATAAATTGCCATGTAGGTACTCTGAGATCTAGAATTATTACGAAACATCGGAGCCCTCCCTACCCTGCAGCCTGCATTTGGAAAACAGTATTGAGACATCCTAAAAACTATCATGGTGTACCATTAACCTGATGTAACAGCACTGACACATTTGCAAAGCCCTTTCCATGATCCTCAATTGTAACTTACACCAGGCAGAGGTTTAACTAAGTTCGGGTATATCTCCAGGGCACTCATAAATCACATGTGAAAAAAACTTGCAGTGTGTGTTGGAATCTCCGGGCAGGAAATATCTCAAAATCTAGTATGCAAGACAACTTCCAAAGGGATTTAAAGCAAATCCCTCTATCTAGTAAGATAGTTTATGAATTGTGAACATGTCTGCCGATAGATTTGCTGAACCTGCAGGATCAGAGTTTCAAATCGCAAAGGGGATAACTCAGCTTTTCATCCTTTTGAGCATGATAATAGGAGGTCCATGGAGTCTAGTAATAATAACACTTGTAGGGGCATATTATCAAGGGGGTTTATCTCCGCTTTTTTGGCTTTAGAAGCCAAGAAAGCGGAGATAAAATTATCTCCCTATTACCTAGCTGTCGCTAACACCAGCGACAGCTAGTAGGAGATAGCGACCATCTTGGGCCCCACTTTGCATGTCAGTGATATTTATCACTAATGACATGCAAAGTGGGCGTGCCAAGATGTTAGCGACTGGAAACAGTCGCTAACATCGCTATCTCCTATTACCAACTTTTAGAGATATTCGCGCTAAGCGCGAATATCTCCAAAAGCTAACACCTGCCCTGAGCAGTTCTTAGCCATGTTATCCAATGGGAGGTGGATAACATGGCCAAGAGCATTAGCTCGGTAATGCATGAATATGGCTGACTTTTCAGCGATATTCATGCATTGCGGCCGATTTTCATCGCATTTGCGATAAACCTTGGTAATACCAAGGTTTATTTGCGATAAAAATCGCCCCAGCTTAGCGGTAAATTTTTGTCTCTAAACAAGCAATAGCGATAATTATCGCTATTGCTTGGTAATATGCCCCGTAATTTGCTGCTTCCAGGTAATTCCCTCATAACGTGCTCAACAAGCTCCATGTATTGCATCTGCATACCCCACTCGGTTATCTAAATCTTGTTTAGAAAATGGTCCAAGTATTTAGTCTATGCAAAGGCCCAGATTTACAAGTAGGTTGGGTCGCATTTTCCTTACTTTTTTTTTTTACGCAACCCAACACAACCCGACGCAAAGCTTTCTGCTGTGATTCATAAACCAGTGCAAGCCACAATTTTTTGTTGCTTTGTAACCCAAAATAACACAACCCAAATCTACGCACTGCCTTGCGTTACTTTGCATCAAGAGGGCATTCCATGAGTGGTGCCTGGGCGTTCCTGTGCACCCACCCATTGGTTTTGATGGGCTGTATGATGGAACAACGCGTGCAACTTTCACACATGCCTTTACTTCGCCGGCTGCACAACGCATGCGTCATTACCACACATGCATATACAACGAACATTTGTACGCATGCCTTTTCCACGTACATTTAATTGTAAAGGCATGGTTAGTAAAAACATGTGCATTGTACAAAATTGGCATGTGTGGTAAAGACCTATGCTTGATGATGGGGCATGCATGCAGTTGGGACGCACTGGCATGCTTTTGCCTGGTCCACGCTCTTCACTCAGAAAGCTTCCAACAATTCAGTGCACTGGGGCAGACACAAAGTTTGACATTCATTTGAAGAGGAATCAATGGATCGGGCTCCATCTTGAAATGAAAAGTCCATTTCCACAAAAAGGTGCTGCATTATTTATTTTTTGGTTGCTTCATAGCTGAAGTGGGTTATTGAAACGGTGGCACTGCCAAAGTTGGCCAGCTTTCTCATGCAGGGGTAGGTAGAACACTGAACCCTAAAATCCTCCCCCTAGCTCTGAGCCCTGAAACTGCCCCAAGCTAGACCGGAACCCTAAAACAGACCTTTTTTGCTGTCATACAACCTTGGCGCACTCTCTGGGCAGCTGTCTTCCCTCTCTAGTCTCTACAGGTGGTTCTGGTCACTACAGATTGCTAGTCGCTGCACACTGCCCCGGTCACTGCTCTCACTCCAGACTGCGTTTCTCTCTCAGTGCTCCTCGCAGGTGTCCTCTCTGCCTTGCAAAGACATCTGCAGTGATTTTATGGCCCTGCGGCGGGTGTCACGTGACTCTTGAATCAAAAGTTACCAAAATGTATCTTCTCTAAATTTAATAGACAGTGGTATAGTTATAGGTTATAAGGCACCTAAGGAATAATCGCACATATATCAGTTCAGGATAGTATTGAGTTACGGTACTGTAAGGTGAGGGAAAGCCCCAACCTCCTCCGAAGTTGTGACCAAAGCCAACAAAGAAATACACAAAATCCCCAGCACACGACTGTAGTGTAATATTAAATGCCAGTAGTTGAAGTGAGCAAATTTGTATTTTTCAGTAAAACCAGCCCGCGCCAGACAACTAGATCAGTCTGTCCGGCCCTCAAGTACGAGAGGAATGTACAGACTGATCTAGTTGTGCACTTCGAAGCAAGGATACTAGACTCACTCACAGTCTAAAGTGTGTGGAATGGAATTATCACCACATGGAAAGTTGCTACCAATGACATTTAAGCCTTGAGAAAGTCTTGGGGCGACTTCCCAGTTTGTGCGACGAAACACGTGTTGGTTTATCAGAAAGAGAAGAATAAAATAAAGAGAAAATTACTGAAACTGTGTTTATAATTTGTGTATACTTGCACTGGTATTTAATATTAGTCTACAGATGTGTGCTGAGTTTTTGTGTATTCCTAAATCCGAAACTGCCCCTTTTCCTGTACCTGAGCCCTAGAATCCCCCCGGCGTGCCCCCTGACCCCCGCCTCCTGCCCAGCCCTGAACCATAAAACTGCAGTGGGTCACTGGCCTCATACATAGAATAATGCCTGTCCGTCCTTGGGAATTTCAAACTGGGCAGATACTACAGCTGCCTCTATTTGAAAATGAGCACCTCGCCCTCCCTTGAAGCGCTTTATCCTACCTCAGTCAATGTGCGCTTTTCTCCCGGTGCACCTCAGCATCCATTACAATGCAGTCATAACCACCCATCCTTTACAACGAACATGCCTTTTCCAAGCATGCCAGATTTCGTAGTAAAAGCATGGGTGGTAAAGGCATATTGGTGGTGATGGACATGTGTGGTAAAAGGCATGTTCATTGTAAGGAATGCGTGGTAATGGTCATGCGTGGTTATGACTGTCTTGCAATGGCTGCTTCTCATTTTCATGCAGATCCCTATATACAAAGAACTATAGACAGGGATTTGCTCCACAATCATACCTCTGCCTGAAGCAGGCGTAACTGGGAGAAATATTTGTACTTTTCCTCTTTGCAAATAGGCTGTATTCTGAGGCACACATATAAAGAAGACAATGCAGTGAAGGATACCTTTTGTGCAGGAAGGCACTCCTTCCTGCACAAAAACTATGCTGACTACAATGCACTATGGTTCAAGGGTGCCTGGGTTGGCGCGTGGCAGCCACAAATTTCCCAGCTCAGAAAGAGACCAGAACTGCCCCGGTTACTTACCGGTAATCTTCATTACTCCGAGTATAGTCTTCCTCGCCACATGAGTTACATAGTGAGCTTTAGCTCCACAACAGAACCCTCCAAAGCAAAAAGAAACCACCTCCCACCCCCTCCCAACATGGCCGACCAGTCCCACCTGACCTCTATAAGAGGCGGACCGGCCCAACCAACAGCCTGATCTACCAAGCAAACAATGAAGCCGATAGCCAGACAGGGAGGGGGGGAGGGAACTCATGTGGCGAGGAAGACTATACTCGGAGTAATGAAGATTACCGGTAAGTAACCGGGGCATTACCTCCTCGTAAGTCTTCCACGCCCCCTGAGTTACATAGTGAGCCAATACCCAAGCCAACAAGGCTTCATTGACCACCATAACAACAACACCACACGGTGATGCAGAGAAACCAACCCAAGGTTGGAGTATAATAAATGCAAAGAAAACAGGGATCACAGGAAACCTGAAATCAAGACCTAAAGGAAAAGTAGGCCAACCAGGAGTCGCAGCTCCTGCACTCAGAACGGCCCCAGCGAAGTCCCCCCGGGACTGATAGTGACCCATGCACAAGGTGGGGGACGACCATGTCGACGCCTGACACATCTCCACAGAGGAGACACCCACGAATGGGGATCAGGGCACAGAGCCACACCCCGTGGACCGACCCCGGACCCCCGCCGGAACCACCGAACCCAGCGAAGCGCAGGAAAAGATGACAGCCTGAGTAAGCCAAGCGAACCAAGGCGGAAAGAGAGGGCCAGAGGCCCGAACGAACCGGACCCAAACGACCCAACAGGCCATCCCACCGGGAAAGGGAAGACGTGCGGTCAAGAGAAACCAAAACCGCACACCGGACAACCAGCACGGACAAGAGAGGAACCTTGTCGGCAGGGAAAGGCGGTAAAGACACCACCCGAGCCCGGGACACCCGGGAAGGAACCCCGGGAAGGAAACGGGGAACAAGCCGGAGGAACAGCCAGTCCGACAAGACCCGCAAAATGGGAGGGGAGCGGAGGCACGACCCCCGCACGCCCATCCGCCCAGCAGACCCCACTGCCACCAGGAATAAAACCACCTCAAAGGTGATGAACCGCAAAGCCACCGAGGCCCGGGGCACAAAAGGGCGGACCCTGAAGAGCTCGTAGACCGAGAGAGAGAACCCACGGGGGAGACAGGCAGAGCGTCCGAGGGCGACGGAGAAACAAACTCCGGAGCCAAGCGAGCCACCAGGGAAACCAGCCCGTCGAACACCGGACTGTGGAAGGCCCGCAAGGCAGCCCATTGGGCCCACCGGGAAGAAGCGGCCACGCCCAAGGAAAAATCCCTCAGCCAGGAATCCAAGACCTGCAAGGGGTCCACGGAGGAGCGGTCAGTACCAAGCCGACCGCACCAAAGCCAGAGGGGAGCCCCTCGCCCGGCACAGTAAGAGAAAGTGGAAGACCAGTGGTAGCTCAGCAGCAAAACCACCGCCCCAGAAGATCAACCCTGAGCAAGCAGCGACCACCGCTCAAGAATCAGGCCTGCAGAGGGAGGCAGGCCAGCAGAAAGGGCCGGCCCATCCCCGCCTCCGGGTGCGGGGGACCCAACCCTGGAACGAGAAGAACCCTGTACGGCCAGTAGGCTCGAACCGCCCGCTCGCAAAAGGAGCGGGTACCAGGGGCGGCGGCCCCGCCGGGAACCTCAAACTGGAACGCTCCCCGAAGTTGCGAGACAATGCTCAGGGGTCAAGCCACTCAGCACTGTATCGTTCCAACAAAAGTCCATGCGCTGCCGAAGCGCCCAGGAGTACTCCGGCCCTGCCCAAGCGAATCCCGTAGCTCAGAGGGCACGGGGGAAACGCGAACCTCAGACCGAAAGGTCAAGCGACAGACAGGGCAACCACAAGGACGCGGGAGGAGAGAGCAGAATCCGGGCCGGAGGGCCGAGGCCCCCGCTGTGAACAGGGCCCCCGGAGGCAGACCGAGTCGAGGCCCCAGGCGCCGAAACACCACCGGGGTCAGGGCGAGACCAGGCAACGAAGGCTAGATCCGACCCAGTCAAACCGCCCTCACCCAGTCGGACCCCGGGGGAAAGATAGCCCGAAGGGACAAGACCGGTGACACCTACACCAGCAGGACGACCGACCCGACCAAGACCTGGGGACACCGAATGCACCGGTGCAACAGATGGCAGGCCAGGAGGATCGTTAGTGGGATCCAAAAACCCACGCCTCCCGAGGAGACTGCGGCCTAAACACAGCGCCCAAGACCACTCGTCCGAAGCACGAGGAGCCGCGCGATATTAAAGAAAATCACTGTTTGAAAATTTCTCACCTTGGGATACTTCTACAGCACTGGCAGGATTCGAACCCTGGCCTGTGAGGGCTGTCCCCACCAAAGGTACAAGCCTTACCTTTGAGCTATAGCTCCGTGGTTATATGGAACGCCTCACGTATTTGCGTGTCATCCGTGCGCAGGTGCCATGCTAATCATTCCAACTTCAGTAAATGTGCTGCTGAAGCGAGCACCATACGACCCCCGAAGGCGTACCAGCCCGAGACGGGATCCGAAGGGACCCCGACGGAGGAGAGACACCGCCTGACGTGCAGTCCACGAAAAAGAAGAGGCCGAGAGGAATCACCCCTCCCGACAGGGAGCGACAAGACCCACACCCGGCGAAGAACATCCACCAGGTGGGTCAGGAGCACAGCTCCCACCCCCGGGCCGGAAGGCAAGGCCAACGGAAGTACCCGCAACTGAGAGAGGGAACCCCCACTCGCCGGCCGGCCCCACAGGCCGACCCCAGGTGTCCGGAAAACCCAACAGGCGAGACCAAGGACGGGACGCAATGGAGGCCACAGACCCCCCCCAAACTCCCCCCCCCCCGGGAACCCCCAGGAGAGAGAGGGCCGAAAGCCAGAACCTAGGGGCGACAAAAGGAAGGGAGCGGCAATCCCAGTACCAGACCGGGGAGAGCCGAAACTCGGGCCCGGATCCACAGGCGGACGGGGAGTCCGCAGGAAGGCCGCGTCCGGGGGAGCGGGCCCCAATGAAAAGCCGTCACCGTCGACAAGGACGCAGCCAGACCAGACGGCCGTGTCTTCTCTGTATCCTTCCCCAGCTTTGCGGCCATCTGAGTGGCAAAGGTGACAAAGTCCACCTCCCCAACGCCCAGCACAATGGACGCAGGCAGAGGCCGGGGGACCGGAGACATGCGCAGAGAACGCACCCCGAGAAACCCCGGGAATACCCCCGCCGCCGGGAGAGGGAAATCCACGCCCTAACGCGGGACCTCCCTGCGTAGGGGCCATGCCGAACTGCACAGAAGCGCAATATGCCACAAACAGAGCACACAACACACCGGCAAGGGCCTAAGGCGCTCGCACAAAAGCTGTTGTGGACCCCCACCTGACTAACTCCCTGGGGCGCCCAACCCCGGACACCCCTGAAGCACGGAGGGGGCCGATGCGGAGAAAAAGCAAGCAAATGCCCAGAGCCGCAGAACGAGACTCCAGGTTGGGTAGGCACCGAGGCATAGAAATACCAGGACCGGGGACGCAACCGAGCCCCAAGACCCGCCGAGGCGGGGAACCGCTTATTGGGCCCGGGCCCGCCCGGGACCGCTGCACCAACCATCGGGCCACACTCCCACTGGACGAGAGGTAGACGAGGCGAGGAGGGGCCAAGGGCCCCCGCCGCGCAAGGCCCGAAGGGCTAGCCTCGCCCAACAGGGAGACCCCGTAGACGGAGACAGAAGGGTCCCAAGGAGACCAGAAGGCACAGCCACCCGGCCTCTCAAACTCACTCGAGTCCGGAGCAACCTGACGGCCCAGGGCGAGCCAGGGCGTCAGAATGGGAAAACCGACAAAAGGGATCTGACCCCACGTCGTGCCGCGCACCCCTAGGTCGCGCCAGTGTACCACAGAGAAGCTGGACATGACACATTGGTCAAGGTACACAAGGAAATTAAGTAATTAGCTCAGAATTACAGGATGTGCAGTCGACCCTGAGGAACCGTAAAGTCCCAGTAAATGGCAAACAACCACCACAAACAACACGAACACTACACATTGTGTTGCCTGCGACAGCCAGACAATACCGGGCCGGACACCAAAACATTAGTGAAACTGCAAGTACATCGTGTGAAAATGGTTTTATGAAAACCAATCAACTGCTCCAGGTGAGGCTCGAACTCACAACCTCGCGCCAGTGACGCAGTCAAGGATATCAAAAAAAGCCTTCCCGCGGAATGAACCCCTGACCCTTCGAGGAGGAGACAGACGCGCCCTGCACGCAGCGTCCAAATCTGCTGGGGAATGCCGCCAGACCGATGAAAGACATCATCGGGCCAAACCCCGCCCCCGAGGGGCGGTGGGCGTTCGGAGTCAACACCAGCTCCGCAAACCGCCGCGGCCCGTAGGGCCAAATGATACGAAGGGAGGCGGCGGCGCACAGCGCCGCGGAGAGAGCATCCGGACCCGGACAGCGGAGCCCCCGAGGACTCGCCGACAGGCAAGGTAGGCCTGTAGTGAGAAGGAAGGAAACTCGAAAACCGGGACGGGTAGATTCCCAACACATCGCCCTGAACCTCTGTGAGGGAGCGTTAGCGACTCACTGCCTCGAGGCCGGGTAACACACGCTGTGTGTTCACTGATTTCACCCGCCACGCCGAAGCGCTGCTGCTCCAGGCACGGCCCCCAGCACGTCGCGCTCTACCCCTGTGAAAGCCCAGAGCCGGCAATTGCAGCCAGCGCACACGCTGGAAAGAAGGTAGAGCGCAACACCCGGCGGAAAGCCAGGCACGAGGTCAGAACTATAGTTGCACGAAACACAGTCGGGAGAGGCGGAAACTGACATGACTAGCCAGCCCTCCTTCGTAGACCCTCAAATGCAACAGCATATCCCCTCAAATCATCCACATACCGCAGTAAGAATACATGTCAAGTTACACAAGGTCGTGATATACCAACTGCATGCAGACAGGGGAGCAGCTCGAGCCCAGGGGAACAAGATACACATGGGCTTCTGCTGCGTTGGACCCAACCGCCCACATAGTGGCCAGGGCCCATCCGTAACGACCTGGGGATACACTGGAATGACCAAACACCCCACATCCCCGGCCGCCCCCCCCCCCCCCCTGTAACCCCTGGCACGCTAGAGCAGCACCTAACCGGCCCCATAGGACCGGGGGAAGGAAGAGGGGGGGGATTTTTTAGGCCTAAGGCACCAGGGACCGCTAGAGCAGGTCCTCCACCCTAAACCCCAAGGGCCAGCTTACGCCGGCCCATCTTACCTGAACAGCGCCTCTGGAGAGTATCGCGCAGAACAAAAAAAACAGGCTGTTGGTTGGGCCCGTCCGCCTCTTATAGAGGTCAGGTGGGACTGGTCGGCCATGTTGGGAGGGGGTGGGAGGTGGTTTCTTTTTGCTTTGGAGGGTTCTGTTGTGGAGCTAAAGCTCACTATGTAACTCATGTGGCGAGGAAGACTTACGAGGAGGTAATGCTCCATATCTAAGTAGATATGACGAAGCTCTGCTCTTTCCCGTTCTTGCAATGCAGCACGTGTCTAAAATGAGCCGCTAAGGTATCATTGAGTCAAGCACATAACCTGAGAAAACTGTGTTAACTATAACTCTGAGGCTGCAGCTTTTTCCTAATAAATGTAGATTTTACACACTTTCCTCACATTCCACCATCTGCTGCATAATTTGCACATTTCTACAAAATAATTTAATTTTCATCTCAGTGCGACAAATTGTATTAAAATGGGTGCAGGTGTGCCTGGCACTTTGCAAAAGTTATCTGTTGATTTTTCAGCGGCAAGTTGCGGGATTGAGAAATTGAAGGTGACAAATTTGCTCGGATAGAGTTCAAATTCCTAAACGATGGACCCGGGGAGGACTTTACTCTGCACCAACAAACAAAAAACGATAGTACATACATCTAATTGATAGAAGGTGGAAATAAAGATGTCATTTTTACCGAATAATATTGTGTTTTACAATTCATACAAAATCATGTTCACATTTCAGACACTTACCATAAATCAGCAATTATTTCAAAAAAGCACTCAGACTTTAGAAGTTAGAAGTGTTTTAGTGTCTGAAGTTTTAAATCCTATCTCATGGTGAAACAAAACTGTAATGAATAAAGAAATATACACTGTGCTATTCTTCTGGTACTTTTCCTAAAGTAGGACTGACACACCTGCTGGTATGAAACCTGCTACTTGTTCACCGGCTCTCCTCTCTAGTAATAGAAAATATACTTTTAAACCTAAGAATTGAGCTATGCGAAAGCAGTTTTCGTAGACAGCTAAAGACATGGCTGTTTGTACACCTTAGTTTAGGATGGGACTTGATATGGCCACATGTCACTGCAGGTCTGGCACTTTGTAACCTTATCTCCTAGAGCCATCTCTCAGTGCGGGGACAACACCAGTGGTGTAACCATGCGGTCTATAAGTTAATTAAATAAATAAATAGATACTTGGCAGAATTCATTTTGAAACAAGAGGAAATCAACAACAAATATACACAATTATACACATTTTCCAATTACTTTAACAATAATGCCAATTGTATTTTTTTTTTAACTGTATTAGCAGGAGAAGCCGAAGAGAATTAACCAATACTAGGGATTGCCTCATATTTTTGGTCTGCTTCATTCACACTCTGTATGTTACAAGGCCTTAGTGCAGTGAGTCACCCTTTTCCTCAAGATATCATTCTGGAGGGCGTGGCCCGCCAAGATGGCTGAGTGGACGTGACGCGCGGAATCTCCGCTGCCCAAGCTGGGGAAGTTAACGCATTGCCTCGCCTGACGGCATCATTTTCACCCTAAATGTAGTCAGAGAGTGTGGGAATGACAGCCATTCCCCATGGCTAGATTCCACAGTTAAAACCCTTCGGATGGTGACTGATAAGACAAGGAAAAAAATGGCGGTGTGATGGCTTCACCGCAAAGCCTGCGTCGGTGTCTAATGGAAAACCCACGGCCACACCAGGATTACATCCCACCAGTAATGTAGCCTCCTCTGGCCTCATTCCGGAGATAGGGAGAGACACCCGCGAGCCCTGAGGAGCTCTGGTAAGTGAGGCATCACAGCCCTGAACCCCCGCAATTCCAACAGCAGTGATTGCCCATCTGAAGGGACCAGCGTGCGACCGTCCTGCATTGCGGATGTACTGGCCCATGGCCAGGGTTTGAACTGTTAGTTCATGGGGACTCCCCCGTCCTCTCAATAAGTGTCTTTTGAGCCAGTGTCTACTACACCATGGAGGCCTCATGATTTTCTTTCCTGAATTTATCATGGTGACCCGTGAAGGCAACATTATTCAGATTGTGAGTAAGGGTCTTCCATGGCCCCCAAAGGCCAAACCCACACCGTGTGGGCAACACGCGAGAGAGGATCCTTGGGGCCAAAGCAGTGAAGCCCTTAAAATGTGAACCATACTTTCTGGTGCTATGATTGCTCTGATGCCTGACCCACTATGGCAGGGCCGAAAGAAGCAGAACAGCTTCCATTATATACTCTACTTTACCCATGGGCCTCTCACTGGAATATACTCTACAACAAGAGGCAGAGGTCATACCTACACAGCACCGATCACCCTGTTGGTGATACTGAAGAAGTTCAATGTGAGCTGTGGGGGCATCAGGGGTCTACTGAGATAGTCACAGGCTGCTTAGCTTCTCTGCGTACAGTGCCTAACTACCACTGCTCCTATGACTCTTCCCAGGGGTGACTTTGACCCAACGCTCTGGATTAAGAGTTGGTGAGAGACTGGAAACACACACCAGCTATCTGCACAAAGACCCTCTTCCAGGACAGAGGAGACCTGTTACTCAGATTTAGATGGAAGTAAATTTAACGCTGAGCAGCGTGGAGTGGCCGTTGGCCAACTCATGGCTATACAGTCAATTTGCCAATAGGCATATAGCATTGTTCCCACCCTGACATATTGCTCTAAGTGTGGCTGTATGCATCATTGTTCTTTGCTTTCCTTATATTATCCCTGTGCCCCTGTTAAAGACTCACACTACAGTGGACACTGCACCTTCTCTCACTCTCACTACTCGACAGTAACTATTGGTAAATTCTGTTGTGTTTATGCCTCAAAAGAAGCAACAGCTCAAGACAGTTTTCAGTTATTCCATGCCGGTAGAGACTCAAGACTCCTCGCCTGTGACACCCACGTTTGACACCATGTCTCCCACTAAGGAAGACCTGCTTGTATCCCTGCATGATTTTAAAAAGGAACTCTAAGGGGAGCTGAAGGTGGATTTTGACTCTTCCATAGAGACTCTCAAGACTGATCTTAACAGTAAACTCACCTCTCTGCAACACAATGTGGATTCAGTGGGCACCAGAGTAGTGGACCTTGATACTAAGGCGCTAGACCTAGAACCATGCACAGGCCAGATAGAGAGCCTATCCCGATCCCTTCACTCACAGCTACAGGCACCTCTTCTGAAATGTGAAGATCTCGTAAATAGATCATGACGTGAGAACATACAAACCAAAGACCTGGAAGAAGGGAAGGAAGAACCTGACTTAGAAGCCTTTGTAACAGGTTTATTTTGGAGCTAAGCTGAAGCACATCAATGAAGGTCAAAATAGAAAGGGTTAATTGAGTGGGTCTGCATGCATCTGGTTAGAGAAAGTGCCAGAGGGATGTACTGGCTAAAATACTTTACTTCATGGTAAAAGAAGCTGTCCTACAGACAGCCCGAAAGATGGAAACAATCACATTCCAGGGGCTCCCTCTTTCAGACATTGCCCCTGCGATGCTAGCTTGACCTCAACAATTTTGTCCAGTGACTAATAAATTGATATGAGAATACATTAAATATCGCTGGACTGACCCTTTTGGATTTGGCCTTTGATTTGCACAACAGATCACACCATATCACATACCTGGATGAGGCTATGTCTCCTCTAGATATTCCTCCTCCCGAGATCGCCCCACTGCCCGAAAAATATCACAGGACCTCAAGAAGCAGCACTAATGAATTCCAAACCACAGGCCTCTGACTTTCTCAACTTCATCCTGGCCAACACATGACACACTAACCTACTGGGATTAAATGTCAGCATTTCAAAACCACTTCCCTCTAAATGACTTTGCAGGAATACTGATAATGGGTAGATAGGTTTATGGAACATGCACGATACGTAGGGTCTTTCGAGAATAGCCCTCTCTTTGGCAGAAACTTCTGTGGTATGATCCTGTTTCCTGCATGAAGCAAACGCCATTCTATTCAGGTTTTCTTTCCCTTGTTTGCATAATGTCTTAACTACTTATGCTGCTCCAAAGCAGCATTTTGCAGATTATTGACCTCCTTGCCTGTCATGATATATTTCTACCCATATGATGTTTGTATTTGGAGACCAGTTGTCCAATTTGTTAGAGTTATTGTATTTTTGGATGCTTGAATAGCAATTGTTTGTGTTGATGGGGCGGGAAGAAGGGTAGGTACTGACTACAAAGGGCTGAAAAGCAGGAGGGGGAGAAGGTTAGCCAGGCTGGAAAAACAGAAGGAGAGGGTTGGACGGAAGGTCCCTCAAGTAGAAAATGGAAGATATTCTTTGACTTAATTATGTCATGGTGTTAGAAATGGGGTCTCCATCTCAGAGGCAATGTGTAAAGTATTTGTATATAAACACACACAGTAACACAGTGAAAACACTACGATGCATGGGTTTTCATTTTCAGATAACAAGATGTCATTTTCAAGGGCCCCGGAACTGTATCTGGCACCACTTGGCAAGTTAGGACTTTAGCAGAAGAGCACTGGAGTAACATGGGGATTGCCTTGAAATATCTTTTAAGTGTAAATTGCCCATTGGGAACAGATCGAGATTTGCACTTTGGGGGTTCTGAACTCACAATTTAAAAATACATATTTTGGTGAAGTTGGTCTATAAATTGTGTGTTTAAAAAAGTCACTTTTAGAAAGTGGGGATTTTGTTGCTTAACCATTCTGTGTCTCTGCCTGTCTGAATAATACATGTCTGGGTCAGTATGATAGTTGGGCTGTTTGTGCATTCACTGAAGACAGTGACACAAAGGGAGCTGAGGTGTGCCTTGCATATCCTGATGGGCAATCACCAGGCTAATGGGCCTTCATGAGCTAGAGTGGTGAGAGGAGTTGTCACTGACACCTGAATATGGCTGTATCTGCCCTCATATAATACAAAGCTGTCTCCACCCCCTGTTGCTTGTCTGGAGCCAGGTCAGGGAGAGGCAGGGTATTGTGTCCTACAAAGACTTTTCTTTGAAATTTGCCTACTTCAAAGGTAGAAAGGGGTATAAGTACTGGACCTCTGACACCTCAAAAACTGAACACTTCTGGGCTGAAGACATTCTTCCAGGAAGAAAATCTGGATGCTGTAGGAGGGACTGCCACTCTGCCTGTTGTTTTTGTTGTGCTGGCCTGCTGCTTCCTGCTACTACCTGGGAATAAAAGAACAGGATTTTACTTTCCACATCCTGCTTCCAAGGTTCTCCAAGGGCTTGGGTGTGCTTGCCTCCTGTTAAGAAGTCTCAGGATCATCAAAGATTTCACCTGCCAGTGTAATCTAATCTAGTCTATCTATTCATCCCACCAACCATTTGAATGTATTCACCCTAGTGATCACCCTTAACTCCTATTAATGTAAATTTCCACAAAAAACTACAGTAAGTGCATGGAACGGTTTCCTTGAGAGTACAAGTTACCAGCAATAACCAATGACCAACAATAACCAATACCACCAGACTGGCCACTAGCCATGGATGCAGGTGTAGCATGCTACTTGCCATTAAGCACTTTCATGCTTTATATGGGGTAGTAAGTGCTGTATAAATGCAATGACAACACAATCTAATATCACTGACATTTGAACAAAAAGACACTGGGACACTAATGAATGGACACAAAGACTAGTCCAGGGGGGTGCAATGAGGAACCACGTACCTGTGGGCAAGGACCATAAGGATAAATGGGTTTGTGATCTCACCTTAACAACGTTGTTTAAGTCCTTAACTGCTTTTTCACTAACCCTGGGCATAGGACTACGCTATGCTCGCAGAGTGTGCGTAGTTTGCGCAACTACTCGCTACACAAATTGCACGTAGCACAGTGCAAAAAAGCTTAGTGGGCATTTTTTGCTTGCTCGCAGTCCTAAACGTCAAGTTGGCGACCGCAAGCGAGCAAAATAACATCCCGGCGAGACTTTTTGCTCATTGGCGATCAGCAACATCAAGTTGCCGATCGCGAGCGTGGAAAATAAACCTCCTGGTGAGAATCTCAACGCGGGGAGGTCAGGTTTCTCATTGCGAGTGGTCGCGTATGCTAGCGACTGCTCGCGATGAGAAACTACCAGTCCGCGTCGAGAAAGCTGTTGCTTGAATACAAATCTACTCGAGCAGCAGAAAACGACCACTTGCACTGTGCAAGATGCGGTTTGCACTGATTGCACAGTGCGGACAAGCATTCGCACTGTGCAATCAGTGCGAACAGCATTTTGCACAGTGCACTACGCAGTTCGCGCAGCTACGCGTAGCTTGCGTATGCGAAGTGTACTTCACATAGCTACGTGTAGCGCTACTACACGAACTACGCCCAGGTTATTTTTACCCTAGTGCTGAGACCTTTTTTTTTTTAGCTATTTGGGGTAGTTTGATCTTATGCCACCATAATGTTTTTCCATAAAAGGTTTCACACCAAACTTGTGCTCTTTGTCGCAACATCATGGAGATTCTAAAGGAACCCAGGATTTGTGGATTCTCCTTGCGAAAACTGAGAAAAGGGCCAAAATATAGCTACATTTGAAGGGGGAGGGAGAATGTTTAAAAAGTGTTTTTTCCTTAAAATGACATTAATGAAAGGTTTGTTGTGCCAAAATCACCATCTTCCCAGCTTTCAGGAATACGCAGAGCTGTATGGAAAAAACACCTTTTACCACAATGTTGGATTTTACTAAGAGGAAGCTTATTTTTATACTTTTATCCTACCTCCAGTTTGATGTGGGAATGTGTGAAAGACAATGGTGATGCTAGAAAGCTATGCGTTTCTGGGTAGGCAAACTTCTGAATTCAGCAAGGGGTAATTTGTGTAGATCTCTCAAGGTGTTTCCAAAGAAAAGAACAGTTGAAATTTACAAATATGAAAAATGTGTAGGAAAAAACAGCCATTTGTGACAACATTTTCATCTATAATTTCGTCTCACAACGAACGACTTAAAAAAGCAGTACACAAGTATGTCGGCTAGACTCTTCTGATCACAGGAATATATGGGGTTTGCAGGTTCTCCAAAAACCTGACAAACCCAGAATCAACGACTGAGCTGCACCTTACAATGGTTTTCATTGTTTACCAAGTATAGAGCAATTCATATAGTAAAGTATAAAGAGTGAAAAATGGAGATGAAGGAAACCTATATATTTCTGATATGTTCATGTGATACTGAATTGAGGAGCAGTGGTTATTTGTACTTTTCTGTATTTTTGTGTTCTCACAGTAGCATGTGATTCAGAGGACATTTTGCAAAATGTCTTGATTTTTTTTTTAAATAACCAAATGCTATTGATAATTGGAGAGAAAACATCAAACACACTGTAACCAGGTCCGCATGAATATGAAGGAAGCACAATGTCAAATGACACATTTTCAGCCTATGATGTTCCCATCGTCTTTACCAAATCATGTTGTGTTTCTGTGGACACCCTTGCGCTCCATAAATTAACAGTTCCTGTTGGGCGCACCAGTACATGCCTCTCCTTTATTCTCTTAGCAAGGGGGCTTCAGAGATTTTCACTTGCATGCAATGTCTTGTTTGGCCACCAGCGTGGTCACCCCAACAAAGGTTTGTTCCATCCTTTGTCCCCAAACTCATTTAGTAGACCCAGCAAAGCAATCCTGTGAGTGAGTCTAATTGAGCAATCCAGGACCAGAGAAAGTTCCCTTCCAATCCATTCCCAAAACTGGGCAAGGGCCGGGCAAACTCATATGAGGTGAAAAAAATCTGCTTGTGCCAGAGAGCATCACGCACATTGAGCCTGAGGAGCCCAGCCTGGTTGTTGTAGCCATCAAGGGGTCAAAATAGTGAGGTATAGGTAATTGAGTTGGATCATGTGGAGTCAGCGGTGATGGCCAGTTCTCTAGGAGCCAGGCATGCTTCCCACCAGCAATTGTTGTTAAAGGCCCCCTAACCACCGCTGCCACCTCTGGTGCAGATCTGTAAAGCAGACTGGGGCAATATTAAGGAGAGATCAATATGCTCTAGAGATAGCGCTGTTACCCAGTTTCCCCATCAGGATTTTGGCCTCAAGAGGATTCAATTCTGGGATTGGTATCCCTGTGGGTAGGTGCTCTAACAAGGCATGGTGCAGCTGCAGATAGCGATAAAATTGCATATGGGAGAGACAATATTGTTCCTGCCTCTCCTGGACCATCAACAATACATCTCCTCACCAGACACCCTTCAGGTTGGTGTTCCCTATTTTGTCCCACTGTTCAAAATCCTGTAGGCTCATCATGTGGTTTATTCATGTTCCCTGCCTCAACTGGGTCATTCCAGTAATTTTAAGATCCCACTTGATGAAGTGAAGAGCTGCCCACCAGAAGAGTAGAGTCACTCGCGTAGAATCAGGGAGTGACAGGGGGATGGGGTTCCTGTATAGCACGCCCCGAAGGCCACCGAAGCTTAAGAGGTTTAGCTCTGCCTGGTAGACAGGTTCATCCCAACCCCCTTAAGCCAATCATTTATCATCACTGTTTGTGCGGCAAGGTAGTAGCCCAATAGGTCTGCCACCCATGGCCCCATTGAAGAGATGATGTCTGTTGTTAACAAAGGCCACTTTAGGGCAGTCCCCTGCCAAAAGAAAGATAGCAATAAATGTCTTCCTTTTTACACACTGGTCTACATTTGTAAGGCACAAATGCAGCAAAATCTAATTTGTAATTAGGAATGTTCTACTATTCTGTATTCCCATATGTCTCCTGATACAAATGGTAGCCCCCTTGAGTGGCTGGACCTAGCAATTACGACACATTACACCCCAAAACGTGACATGGAGGCTGCATAATTTATGTAGCAGAATCAATTTGTTTTACAAGTTGGGTAACTGTGGATTTTGAGCAGTAGCTTGGTCCCAATTCACAATAACCTACCATACCCAGAAATTTCTGAAAACTGTTAGGTAAATGTGTGATTTTAGGCAAATTTTGAGGTTGGCAGATAAAGTTGACGAAAAATAAATATGGATAAAAACAGACGGAAATGTCAAAGAAATAAATACCATAAAACCGGGAGCCCTAATCATATTTCCCACACCAGTTACTGGTGTGAAGGTTTGATTCCAAGGTCTCTAAAAACAAACACAACATGTTTCTAAGCAGCCGTTCTAAAGTTAGCATTTACCGCAAGGTTATAATGCACTTAAACATATATGTATGGCTGCATCACAGACAACCCCGTAGGCTCCGAGGGCTGCAGAGGGACTTTGGTCATGCAGGGGCACCCTCTCACGTAAAACACAGCACCCTGCCTTCAGGAAGGATAGGGCCTGCCATAGGGTGTTTTTAAATTTAGTGATTTATATAGATAAAGTGAACCTATATCCTAGTAAGTGGTGCAAGCACCATCTTACACAGTGCAGTAGCAGGCCTGTTGTGTCATTTTGAATGGCCTCTCATAGGTGGCATAATACATGCTGCAGCCCATGGGAGGCCTCTGGGGTACCTATGCCTTGGGTACATGGTGTACCCTATACAAGGGTTTGATAAGGGTACCCCAGTATCCAATCTGGAGTGTACTTAAAGTACATACATAACAATTTAAGGGAAAAAGCAGATAGGCTGGGGTCCTGGATCAATCAGTCAATCAATCAGGGGGTTCATAAAGTGCTGTAAGAGAAGGCTCTTCCTTCTGTTTGGCTTCTCCAGAGGCAGGAACCTCTGCCAGGGCGATGTCGGCGGAGCGAAGGTTCCTCTTAGGTGCGTAGAAGGATAGTCTCTCGTTGAGGTACTTGGGTCAGATTTTGTTGAGGGCCTTGTAGGCATGGGTGAGGTGTTTGAAGGTGACCCTCTTCTGGGCTGGGAGCCAGTGGCGGTCTCGCAGGTGTCAGGTCATGTGCTCATGGTGTGGGGTCCCGAGGACGAGTCTGGCGGCAGCATTTTGGATGGTCTAGAGTCTGTGAAGGAGAGATCTGTTGATTCCGGCGTATAGGGCGTTGCCGTAGTTAAGTCTGCTGGTTACGAGTGCGTGGTCTTTCTGCAGTCGGGGGGATCTATTTGAAGGTCTACCGGAGAATGCATAGGCAGTTGAAGTTGGTGGAAGCGAGGGAGGAGTCGAGGATGATGCCAAGGTTGCATGCGTGGTCAGTAGGGGTGGGTACCCTAAGGTGGGGCAACCAGGAGTTTATCCAAGGAGGAGTTGCCGGGTACGAGGACGAGGACTTCGTTTTTTTCAGAGTTGAGCTTGAGACAGCGGTCATTCATCCAGGTTGCCATGCCCTTCATACCCTCCTGGAAGGAGAGTCTGGTGTCTGTGGGGATCTTCGTGAGTGAGAGGATGAGTTGGGTGTCCTCTGCGTAGGATATGATGCTTAGCCCATGCTGTCTGACGATGGCAGCGAGGGGGGCCCTGTAGATGTTGAAGAGCCTGGGGCTAAGTGATGAGCCATGGGGCACTCCGCAGTTGATGTCGGTGGGGTCAGAGAGGAAGGGCGGGAGTCTGATCCTGTGGGTTCATCCGGAGAGGAAAGATTGGATCCAGTCAAGGGTGGCTCCTTGTATCCGGGCGTCGCGAAGTCTGACTGCAAGGGTGCGATGGGAGACAGTGTAGAAAGCTGCGGAGAGGTATAGAACGATGAGGGCCACGGTGTGTCCCTGGTCGAGTAGTGAGATGGGCTGGTAGTTTTTCAGCTCCGTAGGGTCGTCCGTGAGCTGTTTCAGGAGGGGTTTAACCTCTGCCCATTTCCAGTCGTCTGGGAAGAGGCCGGACGCGAAGGAGGCGTTGATGGTCCGGTCCAGTTCGGGTGCGATGGTGGCCCTGTGGAATATGTGCGGTGGGTAGGGGTCCATGGGTGCTCCCGAGTGGGTTTTAAGCATGGTTGCGGTGATGTGTTCGATGGTAGTGGGCTTCCAGGTCGAGTTCTGTGTCTGGTCAGCCGCAAAGGGGGGGTGATATCCTGCCTTGGTTCGCTGAAATTGTCGTAGAGGTCCTTGATCTTATGGTGGAGACCTTAGGACCACCTCTATAGCACCTTTCTGTAAAAGCACAAGGACTTCCTTCTGAAGAAGAAGTAAATGGTCCTCCGAACAAAAACCTTGGCAAGGAGGGTAAGGCAGAGGAAATTCCTCTAAGGGAAAGGCGTACCCATTCTCTACAAGGATTAAAACCCAAAGGTCTGACGTTACCGATTTCCAACCCTGCAGAAAATGAGACAACCGACCCCCTACCGGACCTACATGATCCAGGGTGGGGGATCTAGGGCTGCTTTCCAGCATTACCAGTGGGAGCAGGGGAGGTAGAAGAGGAGGAGGAGAGATTGCGGGTAGACCCACGTTGGCGACCCTTGGCTCTTCCTACATAGGAATTATAGAGGGATTTTGCTGCTGCTGAGGTTTTCGTAAGCTATGAAAGGGAGACTTTCCAAATCCACAATATTTTTTATATCCAAACCCCCTTGACTGGGTTTGCAGTCTTAACCACTGGCTGCAGGGCCGATTCCCCGGCTGTGCTGGGGGGAGGGGGGGCATGCACAGCGCCATGGTACTTATGACGAGCTCAGCTCGTCATGAGCCATGTTGCTCGTGTGCTGAACTCGTCATGATCACGCCAGTTCCTTAGAACGCCCAGCACAGCAGGGGAATTAGCCCCGCACCTGAGCCTTCTAACGGTCATGACGAGCTCAGCTCGTCATGAACACACGAGAACCATTGCTCATGACGAGCTGAGCTCTTCATGAGCGTGGGAGGGGTTAAACATGTCCCCGTAGCTCTACTGTCTTTAAACTTTTGAAGGGCAGAATCCGCTTTCTCCCCGAAAAGCCTTGACCCATCAAAAGGCAAATCAACCAGAGTAGCTTGAACATCCGGGGAAAAACCATAGGATCTAAGCCAAGCTTGCCTTCTGGTAGCAATGAAGGAACCCATAACTCTGGCTACCGAATCAGCCATATCCAGGCCAGATTGAATAACCTGTCTAGCAGCAGCCTGAGGATCTGACAGAACCTCCAGAAAATTACCCAGCTCTTCATCTGGTAACTTGGGGGCCAATTGCTTAACTGAGTACATCAAGGCATGTATATAACTGCCCAACAAACAGGAAGAAGCATTAGTAGATTTAAGAGCCATGCTTGAAGGTGAAAAGACATTCTTAGCCTACTGCTCCAGTTTTTTTGAGTCTCTGTCAGCAGGAGCCTGGGGAAAAGCACCTGAAGACTATTTAGAGCAGGACGCCTGTACCACCAAGGTTTCTGGAGAAGGATGAGAAGACAAAAAGAGAGGATCCCCTGGAGCAGACCTATACCGTCTTGGCACTGATTTAGACACAGCAGGAGAAGAGAGTGGTTTCCGCCATACCTTAAGAATAGGCTCAGTCAAGGCTTCATTAAAAGGTAACAAGGGCTCAACTATTGAGGAAGGCGGATGTAAAACCTCAGCGAGCAAATTTGGCCTATACTCAGCAGTTGGTAACTGTAAGTCCAACAGTTCTGCCGCCTTTCTTATCACAGCATGATATGGAGCTACCTCTTGTGGTGGAGAAGCCCTTGTGGAAGACAGCTCCCACCCAGGAGACGTGTCCAGCCCACTTGCATCCTGTATGCCTTCAAAATTATCCACTGATTCTTCTATTTCACCCTCTTCAATCTCCTGCCTTTGATACTGCTCTTCCTCCAGCAGTCTCTGCGCCTCTCTCCTTGATCGAAATCTAGGAATCGGTGTCGGCGGTGCCACACGCGGCGCCGACTTCTCTGGGGCCGATAGCGTCATCATGGTAGTTTCCGGCTCTGAGGTTTTTGACGCCGTTCATTGAGTCTCCGGCGCCGTCTGGTGGACCTTCCTCTCGGCCTCATGCGGCGCCGGGGACTCAATAAACGGCGTCGAAACCCTTGGAGCCGGAAACTGCCATGATGGCGCCGTCGGCATGAATGGCACAAAGGGTGCCTGGGCATTATGCTGAGGCACACCCAAGTTGAAGGCCAGCTGACCTAAGGGACCCGAAGGTGCTCGGGACGGGAAGGCTGCCTTAGCAAAGACTCCATACATAGCATTAAAAAAATGCATAGGATCTGATCCTGGAGTTGGAAATTGCAGAAATGGATTCGACCCAGAATCCAATTGATGAGCATCCGGAGTCGGAACAGCTGGATCCACCGGAGCCACAGGATCGACCTCCTGCACAGGAGAAGCAGGAGAAGAAAAAATCTAGGTAGTAACTCTTCCGAATCCGGCGAACCCCTCGGCGCCGGATTGCCTTTTGGAGAAGGAGATCTCTCTGGAGTCACTCGAGGAGAAGGAGAAGGAGACACAAGTTCTTTTTGATGATGTCTGGCGGCCGGCGAAGGCGACCTCGAAGCCTTACCCTTCGACGAACGGCGCAGAGATCCCTGTATTCGCTTCTTTTTGCGTTTCCTCGACTTCGACGAATGCGAAACCGACAAGTTCGACTTTGCTCTTTTTCGGCATCTTCCTTCCTTAGCCATAAGGAGCTTAGCTTCCCATTCTTTAAGAGCCTTAGGGTTCATCTTCCGGCAACTGGAACAGTCCTCCATGTCGTGATCAGACAACAAACACCATAAGCAGTCTTCATGGGGTCAGTAATGGACATGTGACCCCCACACTCTCTGCAGGCCTTGAATCCAGACTTCCTTGAAGACGACATCCTATCAGCAAAAGTCTAAAGATAGAATCAACAACAAAATATCTCAACAGTATGGCGAGAGCCAGAAAACCGTTACGCATCGACGGTGCAGAAAAAAGGGAACTGACGTCATCACGCTGACAAGGCTCTCTTATGGCTCCGGTGACGTCATGCGGAGTCGCGTGCGGAGCCGTGGCATTGTGACGTCCTCGTCAGCGTGGAGAGCTAGGAAAAAATTCTGCAGGATGCTGGCGCTGGGGATATTCATAAGGTGAGGAATCCACAGGCAGATGTATCCATCAGAAATCACTTTACCTGCAGCAAATCTGCACCACGCAGTCCCCTCACTCTAACTCCCATGTGATGGTCTCATAACCTCGCCTCACCCAGGACCACACCTGACCTTCATCATAAACTCACATGCATGCTTCTCAACTCCCGCTCAATCAAAAAATATACCAACATAATTTGGGACCGCTTCAACAACAGCACACTGGACCTCCTCTTCCTAATGGAAACCCAAGGAACCCAGCCTTAGCTGCCAACATCACTGTGGCCATCCCAGCAGAAGACACATTTTTATGCCAGGACCGCCTCCATAAGGCCAGCAGAGGAGTCTCCATCATCTACAGAGAAACCCTCAGAGGCACAGCCACCACTGACCGTTACCCCCTTTCTAGGAACACATACAGTTCAACCTTCAAGCAAACAACAGCTCCACCCTGAAGGGTACCCTAGCTTATTGACCAACCCGTCTGCGAGATGACTTCATCAACCTCTTCTCAGACTTCATTGCCTCCCTCACCGATCATCAACTCCTACTTCTCAGAGACTTTAACTTACACTGTCGCATAGTTCATACTTTATCACTAAAAGTATGTGTTTGTTGGACAACATACACTCCAAAACCTGAGTGAGACTGAGTAAACGCACACCACCAGGATAGGTTGGCCTTAGTTCTGGTTAGCTCACAGTGCGCCATCTGTACCTCTAAACCTAGAAAGGTAATAGGCGGAATGTGCAAATTCAGAACATGACAACCCTGGCTCTCCAACTTAATCGGCAATACAGATCTGGAACCCTTTTGTTTTATAACTCATTCATGCCCAAGAAATACTTGAATTGGCATTCCAAAGAATTTTTTGAAGCAATAAGATTCTTGTGTAAAATACATGTGCTGTCAGTAGATGGAAATAAAACAGAGTCATTAGCATCACAAGACTGGTATAGAAAATGAACTGGTCAACCCTTGTGGTGTTACATAGATTATAAGCTTGCATACAGGAACTATATTTGTGCTCCTACCTAGAATTCCCTATCCTAGTGTGCGTAGGGTGGGTAGATCTGCCAGAATCTCTGTAGGACGATCTAACTCCCCAGTTACCTATAGATATGTGTCATCTGGAAGTCTGTCTTGGCGTAGAGTTGTGCACCATCCCTCTCAAGATGTAAACAGGGTCAGCTGACCTGGAATTCCAGCATGGGGCAACCTCGACAGTGTCAGCAAAATGTTCCTCTAACTAAACAAAGGAGTGATTTCGTTTATATAATAAGCGTCACCGATGTTGCCATTCCAAAGTCCCAGACAGGTCGTCATTGAGTCTATACTGACAAAGCTATCGCCAAGCAAACAATAACAAATATCAACTTTTTGCGCAGTGAACTTTATCTCTTGTACAGAATGTTTAAAGCTCTGATTATACGTAAATGAAATCAAAAGTAATTTCAGAGAATATTATCTATACAGGCACACAAGCAGATGTGTATCAAATTTCAAGAAAAGATGTCAACTTTAAACGTGAAATAGTGGTCTTCCTATCCGGGACTAATGTGATCACAAAACACCACCTGCAAGACCCCTCTGACCACTGCTCCTCTGACGTCCTTGAGAGTCTACACAACACAGGACTTTCCAACCTCATCACGGACTCCCACATAAAATGCAGGACACACTTTAGATGCAGTCATGGCTTCCCGAAACAGCATCAGCTACCGCACCACCTCACCACTCACATGGACTGACCACTACATTATCCATTTCAATGTCTCAGTGGTACAAGCCTAAGCTCCCATCAACACCAGCCAATTCAGCCAGAACAGGAGCAGGAAAATACAAACAGACTTGCACAATACTCTCAAAAACAACCAACCTAATACCACCAACAACATAGCCGAGGGCATTACCAACTTCAACCAATAGATCTCTAACTGGGCTGATGATCTTGCACCCATCAAAACTCTTAAAAATCGCAGAACTAACAACCAGGCCTCCTGGTACATGGAATAACTCCAGAACTCCAAATTATACTGTAAACGGCTGGAAAGAAAGTGGAGAACCAACCATGACACCGACCCCAGATCAACCTACAAGGCTACCCTCAGGCACTACCACCACCTCCTGAGACTTACCAAGAGCAGATCCTTCACGGTTCATATGGAAGCCAGTTCCAACAGCAGCAAAGAGATATTTGCCATCATCAAGGAATTCATCAACTCAGACTCCTCAACCAACTCCATCATCCCTACCATGAACTCTGCAAATACCTTTCAAACTATTTCAACAGCGCTATTCAGAAGATTTACAATAACTTCGAAAAACAACTGAACCCTGAATACATCATCAGTAAAATTCACATATACCACTCAAACAGACACCTATCAACTGGAGAAAACTCATCGAGGAAGACACCACCTCAATCATGAAGACCAGCCACTCGGGCCCCCACAGACCCATGTCACTACCATATCTACAAACTAGGAGGACCCGTAATCATCAAATTCCTCACTCACGTCACCAACTCCTTCATCGAGTCTGCAACTTTCCTTGAGGAGTGTAAGCATGCTGCAGTGACAGCCCTCCTTATAAAACAATCGTCTGACCCCAACAAACTGAGCAACTTCAGACCTATTTCCCTACTACGGTACCCAGCAAAGATGGAGAAAGCAATCAACCAGCAACTTACCAACCACCTTGATCTCGACAATCTTCTAGACCGCTCCCAACCCAGATTTTATAGCAATCACAATACAGAGAGAGCACTCATCGTCACTAGAGATAAGAGCCATGCCCTTCTAGACTGAGGAGAAACTGCTGACCTCATACTGCTGGACCTCTCAGCAGCATTCAACACTGTGTCACACTCCAGCCTCATCAAAGGATTACATGCTAAAGGCATCGAAGCCCTCAAATGTATATGCTCTTTTGTCACGTAGAAAGCACAGTGAGTCAGACTTCCCTCCTACTCATCGGAACCCAAGTACCTGATCTGCAGAGCCCCATAAGGATCATCACTCAGGCCCACCCTGTCCAACATTTTCATGACACCATGCACTGATGTCATCATAGCTCACAGCATCTCCATCATCTCCTACATCGAAGATACCCAACTCATCCTTTCAATGTCAGACAAGTCCCTCATGACCAGATTCAACTTCACCAAATGCGTGATCGATGTAGCAGAATGTATGAGAACCAACTGCCTGAAACCCAATTACGGCAAGACAGAAGTTCTGATCATTAGGATCAAGAACTTCCCATGAGACTCTACCTTGTGGCCATCAGAGCTTAGTCCAACATCATCCCTCTCTAACCACACATGTAACCTGGGTATCATCTTAGATTACAAAATCAACAAGGCCACAAAGGTGGACACTGTCAGTTCCTCCTGCTTCAACATGCTATGCTTCCTCAAAAGAATGTTCAGATGGATTACCAAGAGAGCCAGATGTACCATCTTAAGCCATGGTCACCATCAGACTTGACTAGGGCAGCACACTATATGCCAAAATATCCCCAACTCCCTCCTCTACCATCTTCAAACCATCCAGAACACCGCTATTAGACTTGTCCTGGATCTCCCACGGTGCACCAGGTTGACACCTCACGTCAGAGATCTCCACTGGCTGCTGATACATAAACATTGCTAATTCAAACTCTTCACACACGCATACAAGGCACTGCACAACATTGAACCAGCCTACCTCTATCTCCACCTCCTTTTCCACCAGCCCACCAGATGCTCACGCTCTGCCTCACTCTCTCTTGCACACACACCTCTTGTAAGTAAAAGCAGAACAGGAGCCCTAGCCTTTTCCTATCTTGCACCCAAAATGTGGAGAAAACTCCCTCGACACATAAGGGTCTCCTCCTCACTTCTGCAATTCTGCTAGGGGCTAAAAACATGGCTCTTCAACTAACACACAGCAGACGACCTTCACACTAGCTCCAGTGCCTGGCTATCCCTCAGGTGATACGTCACAGTTTACAAATCCACATAACATAACTCAATATAACATCGCGTGTGGTGTTTGCTGGCAGGAGTTAGCGGGTGCAAAATCGAACAGTGGAGTGTCCGCCCCAGGAGCAGCCAGGGCGAAAAGCGGCCATCAAGCCCCGCCCCCTTGACCCACGGGGAATTTAAAAGCTTCTCGCGCCTCCCACTCCGCGAGAGACGCATCCCATGTGGTGTTTGCTGGCAGGAGCCAGCAGGGGCAAAATCGAACAGTGAAGTGTCCGCCCCAGGAGCAGCCAGGGCGAAGAGCGGCCATCAAGCCCCGCCCCCTTGACCCGTGGGGGATTTAAAACCTTCTCACGCCTCCCGCTCCGCGGGAGACGCATCGCGTGTGGTGTTTGCTGGCAGGAGCCAGCGGGGTAAAAATCGAACAGTGGAGTGTCCACCCCAGGAGCAGCCAGGGCGAAGAGCGGCCATCAAGCCCCGCCCCCTTGACCCACGGGGGATTTAAAAGATTCTCGCGCCTCCCGCTCCACGGGAGACGCATCGCGTGTGGTGTTTGCTGGCAGGAGCCAGCGGGGGCCAAATCGAACAGTGGAGTGTCCGCCCCAGGAGCAGCCAGGGCGAAGAGCGGCCATCAAGCCCCGTCCCCTTGACACGTGAGGGGAACTTAACTAATAAGACTCTCCCGTCCTGCGGGACGCGCGCGGACGCGTGCCGGACTACGCCCAGGCAAAGTGCGGGCCGTCTGTGGCCGTCAGAGCCCGGTAAAGGCTGGGCTGGGCCACGAATCTAACTTTTAGAGCCCGGGACTCGAAAAGAAGGTACTGCTGATCGCGCCCTGCTTATGAAATCACTGGCCCCCCCGTTCCTCTAGAAAAAGGCAGGTGCTTCAAATCCCTTTTCTTTTGTCATAGTACTATGTCTCTCAAAGTCCTGCACAAGATTAAGTTTTCTTTTTCTTTTTTGTACTGCACAGTGTTTTTAATTGTATGTGTTCACTTAACTTGGCTTAATGTCTTTTTTGCCACTTATGTGAATTGAATAGTTTCAAGAACTTGTTATCGTGTGTAATAGCGTACAAAATGTTCCTGTTTTAATTACAATTATATCCTACGGGTGAGCCTAACTGAAAGTAGTCCACACTATGGGGAAACAGGTATGTGCGGAAAGAAAACAGACGTTAGCTCCTCCTAAGCCAACGATTAGCAAACCGACCTCCATAGACAGAATGTTGGAAAAAGCTTTGGGAGCAGTAGCAACTGAAATTGAGAGGACGGAGAGGCGTCTATCTTTGACCCCAAACCTAGATATAATATCTCCTGAATCCACCTCCTCACAATTAACAGGCCCCCCAGTACCAGAGCCTTTTAGCGATCAACCTGTGTGAATTGAATTAAATAGCCCAGAACAACTTAGGACTACCACCCCAACTAAACGTAGAAGGAAATGTAAATCCAAACCCATTCCCAAGGCAAAGGCTATAACAAGAAGGAAACAGCCGAATTCCAGTTCCACTATCAATGACATTTCTGGGGGTATATTCTAGATAAGAGTCCAGATCCCTCAAGAGACCAACCTTTGTGGGTTACAAAGTTAGTGGTTGATCTGCAGATCCAATTAAGGGTTATAGTAAAGGACGAATTAAGACCTCTCCATGATAGAATCAATGGATTGGCTTCGATTCTTAATGACTGGGTTAGCACAAGGGGGGCAATTGAAAATACTACTGGTCCTGAAGCTAGGATTACTCCCTCGCCCTCTAGTCGCAATTCCTTGGTAACTCCACTCCCAACTACCACTAAGCAAGTTGTACCATTGAAATCTAATGTGGGATGCCAAGCATTGGAGGTAAATACAGGCAGTGGGGTAGGTTCTTCTCAGGGTATTCCCACTTTAGAAACTCCCTTGCCTCTACTGAAGAGTAAAACCGGAGCATCAAAATAAAACAAGCATTGGAAATGCAATAGGTCTCGCATTAGGAAAGTTTGAGCGATTGGTATTGTAAATGACACTTTTTATTTATGTGTTGGTTTTGAAAATAGCAAAATTAATAGCTTTGTCAGTTACAATGTCAATAGTTTTAATCGCAAATGTGACACCTATAGCATTTGTAATGCAATGTGTGTTGTATTAACGTGACTTAGATGTATTGATATTACAAATAACAATGGCTTTTAATTTTGTAAATAATTAATACTTAAATAAAATTTATTGTAATTTATAATGGCAATAGCTTAAACGTTTGTAAATAACTTTTGTGAAGATTATGTTCAGTGTATTTTATTGTGACGAAAATCCAAGAACATTGCATTTGCACCTACACACACACAGAGCCACACACACACACACACACACACACACACACACACACACACACACATATAGATGTGGTGGTGGTGGATCTGGGGGATATGGTGGTGGTGGATGTGGTGTTGGTGATGGTGGTGGATGTGGGGGTCGATGTGGTGGTGGTGGTGGTGGTGGTGGATGTGGTGGTGGAGAAGGTGGTGGTGGATGTGGTGGTGGAGGAGGTGGTGGTGGATGTGGTGGTGGTGGATGTGGTGAAAGTGGTGGTGGATGTAGTGGTGGATGTGGTGGATGTGGTGGAAGTGATGGTGGGTGTGGTGGATGCAGTGGTGGATGCGGTGGTGGATGAGGTGGTGGATGAGGTGGTGGATGAGGTGGTGGATGTGGTGGTGGTGGATGTGGTGGTGGGGGTGGATGCGGTGGTGGTGGTGGATGTGGTGGTGGTGGTGGATGTGGTGGTGGTGCATGCGGTGGTGGTAGAAGTGGTGGTGGATGTGTTGGATGTGGTGGTGGATGTGGGGGATGTGGTGGTGGATGTGGATGTGGTGGTGCATGCAGTGGTGGTGCATGTGGTGGATGTGGTTGTGGTGGATGTGGTGGTGGATGTCATGGTGGATGTGGAGGTGGTGGTGGAGGTGGTGGTGGATGTGGTGGTGGTGGTGGTGGATGCCTTGGATGTGGTGGTGGTGGATGTGGTGGTGGTGGATGCGGTGGTGTTGGATGCGGTGGTGGTGGTGGATGCGGTGGTGGTGGAAGTGGTGGTAGATGTGTTGGATGTGGTGGTGGATGTGGTGGTGGTTGTGGTGGTGTTGGATGCAGTGGATGTGGTGGTGGATGTGGTGGTGGTGGGTGTGGTGGATGTGGTGGTGGATGTGGTGGTGCATGTGGTGGATGCTGTGGTGGATGTGGTGGTGGATGTGGAGGTGATGGTGGATGTGATGGTGGATGCGGTGGATGTGGTGATGGTGGATGCGGTGGTGATGGTGGATGCGGTGGTGGTGGTGGATGCGGTGGTGGTGGTGGATGCGGTGGTGGTGGAAGTGGTGGTGGATGTGTTGGATGTGGTGGTGGATGTGGTGGTGGATGTGGTGGATGTGGTGGATGCGGTGGTGGATGCGGTGGTGGATGTGGTGGATGCGGTGGTGGATGCGGTGGTGGATGTGGTGGATGCGGTGGTGGATGCGGTGGTGGATGTGGTGGTGGTGGGTGTGGTGGATGTGGCGGTGGATGTGATGGTGGATGTGGTGGTGGATGTGGTGGATGTGGTGGTGGTGGATGCGGTGGTGGAGGATGCGGTGGTGGATGCGGTGGTGGTGGATGCGGTGGATGTGGTGGTGGATGTGGTAGTGGATGCGGTGGTGGTGCATGTGGTGGATGTGGTGGTGGTGGATGTGGTGGTGTAAGTGGTGGTGGATTTGGATGTGGTGGTGGATGTGGTTGATGTGGTGGATGCGGTGGATGCGGTGGATGTGGTGGTGGATGTGGTGGTGGTGGGTGTGGTGGATGTGGTGGTGGATGCAGTGGTGGTGCATGTGGTGGATGTAGTGGTGGTGGATGTGGTGAATGTGGTGGTGGATGTGGCGGTGGATGTCATGGTGGATGTGGAGGTGATGGTGGATGTGGTGGTGGATGCGGTGGATGTGGTGGTGGTGGATGCGGTGGATGTGGTGGTGGCGGATGCAGTGGTGGTGGATGCGGTGGTGGTGGAAGTGGTGGTGGATGTGGTGGTGGATGTGGTGGTGGATGTCATGGTGGATGTGGAGGTGATGGTGGATGTGGTGGTGGATGTGGTGGTGGATGTGGTGGTGGATGTCATGTGGATGTGGAGGTGATGGCGGATGTAATGGTGGATGTGATGGTGGATGTGATGGTGGATGTGGTGGTGGAGGTGGATGTGGAGGTGGATGTGGAGGTGGATGTGGTGGTGGTGGTGGTGGATGTGGTGGATGCGGTGGATGTGGTGATGGTGGATGCGGTGGTGGTGGTGGATGCGGTGGTGGATGGTGTGGTGGTGGTGGTGGATGGGGTGGTGGATGTGGTGGTGGTGGGTGTGGTGGATGTGGCGGTGGATGTGATGGTGGATGTGGTGGCTACCTACTCTGTCAATAGCCTTCCCTTTGACCTGGTACAAAATATATTATTGTACTATGGTCTTGAGTATGTGCAGTTTTCTATCATATTCCAAAGAGAAAAATAATGGCGTTACTCTATATTTTGCACCAGTGCAATTATTTCTAATATGGCAATGGGCGCATACGTTATTAAACTACACGCTGCCAAAGTAATCGGGTGGATTTGATTGTAGAAGAAGCAAATCGGATGTATGACGAGCAAAAATCTTGTAGAAAACAGGTACGAGTAAAACACGTGGAGCATCAACTTGACCACCAGATGGCACTACATCGTGCCCGGTTTTAATAAACATTCGAGTCAAACAAACTAGTAAAAGAAACAAGTATTCCTCGGTGGCCGGCGTCGTTGCAAAGCAAGCCCTGCAGATTGCAGGGATCTGAACAGACTAATAATGTCTATGTAAATAAACAAAAAAAATACAAGACTAAGCATGCAATTTATACCTGACCACAAGATAAAACAGCAAAGGGAAACAAGACGGAGGGCATTGCTGTGGGGAGGAGAAAAGCGACATGGGGAGAGCGGCGATGAGGGTGTGAAGCAGCAGGGGCCTTTGAAGTGAAGCTAAGCTTCACTTCAAAGGAGTAGGAGGAGTGCTGCTGGGGAACAGATGGCGATTTGATGCTGTGCACGCGCATTTTAGGTCAAATCAAATCGCCAGTCTAGGTAAACCTTTGTTCAAGCCGTTATAGTCTCGCTCAATGCGCATGCGCATTGAGAGGCGAGACCTAATAAAAAATAGCACTTTAAATTTAAATAATGTGAGAGTACATACGAAACATCAGATCAATATGAAACGAGAATGACAATCCAACAAACGTTAAGGAAGGTGGGTTTACCACCATAATTATAAACACAAAGGGCTAAAATGCAAATGGATTTAACACTGCGAAAGTAATAAACATGGCCAAATACAAAGAAAGCGTGTTTTAATATATTTATCTATTTGCCATTTTACTATGGGTAGCTTATAACTTTGGCAAGTAATCAGTATTGCTGTAGGTGTTAAAGTGCGTTCTTCTTAACCTAATTCATAGCACAGAAAGTTTAAGTTCGTAGGAAAATATTTGTCAAAAGGGAAATAATATATTACGAGTCAATGTCCAATTGGAAGCCTTCCCACTAATCAGCAGCTGTGCAAAATGTACTGCAAGAACAATATATCCCTTATATTCTGCAATTAGTCCTAGTGAAATGGAAACCACATATGCACCACTGCAAAGCTAATGTACAGGTAAGAAGTCAATCAAACAGCTAAAAGAGGGGTAAAAGAAACGGAGAGCCTCTCTCTCAAGCAAAAACAGATGTAAGTGAATGTGTGAACATTTGTCGAAACAACAGCAAACAACACTGCTGAAAATGCAAGCATGAAAAATGTGGAATCCATTAAGTTGCATAAAAAGAACACGCTAGCTAACATTCCCTAAATGTGTAGTACTCGTGGCTGCTAGCAGATGAGGTCTGTTGACGGATGGGTTGCCTCCTATTACTTCCCCTTATGGTGATATTCGTAAAGTGCGTGGTGAAGTGAAATAATACACCGCGCGCGCCAGTTGGCGCGGATGGAAACCTCTAACCGCACGGGCTGTGTTTCAGCGGAAAGTAATGTGATGTCTCAATGAGAGACAACACGAATACCTCACAGGTTACTGCTGCAGACATCAAGGCACCAATGTGGCAGCTAGGGACCCAGCCACCTACTTGGGACGGCCATGTGAAGCCTTGACACTTCTGAATGACAAAGGGTTACGCGGCTGTCATTTACTTCAGCCCAGCCCACCAAAGGGCAAGCATGACCTTATTATTAATGCTTGGCATCGGAAATTCAATTACAGAGCTGGAAAAGGGACACGAAACTCGCCTCGGTAAAGGAAAGGAACACGCATACAAAAAGCCCTATTTCCAGCACACACAAACAACACAGTTACCGTGGATAAATCACACATTAGAACAAGCTTTAAACAAGGGGCGGAGCGAGGGGGAGGTGTGCTGGGAGGGAGAGTGGGGAGGGGGCGGAGCGGGAGGAGCGTCGTGAGGGGAGAGAGAGTGGGGAGAGGGCGGAGCAGGAAGAGCTGATCTCGGCAGGCTGGGGAACAGATGCTGCTGGGGAACTGATGAGGGGAGGTGCTGGCGGCTGGGGAGGCAGGGGGGGAGAGCAAGGGGCGGAGCGGGAAGAGCTGCTGGCGGAGCTAAGTAACAGATGTTTACACAAAAAGCCGATTTGATGCTGTGCACGCGCTTTAGGCCACGCCTGAAAGCCACGTGCAGTGTATCAAATCGGCTTTTTGGTTAAAATCTGGTTAAAGCCCTACATCCTCGCAAGCTCGATGCGTGCGCATCGAATAGCGAGACCTAAAAATACACAGGATGGGGATAAAGCGTCTATGATTGCAGAAGAGTCCAATTACTTTTCCCCTCCTACAGTAATTAACTTACCTCCTGCATCCACCCCATATGTCCTCATTCTTGCAGTAACACCTGAATCAGGAGGGACCTCCCCGAATCACACCAAGAGTTAAAAAACAAATGCGTCCACTGGCTCGTGGACCATACCCCCTTTAGTTATAACAGTGTGGACGAGATCTTAACTACCCGTAGGGTAGGCTGGATTGGCAGATGACGCAAGGACATCCGTGGCGACTGCATAGTAATTAATTTTAGAAATACACAGGTGACCCATGGAGTTTTAGTTGGAAATGATGGGAGGGATAAATGTGGAATCTCACTACGTCCACTAGGTTATTTTTATCCCCCCACTCCCCCGCCCATGTTCCACGGTATGAAATACCACAATTGAGACCGGATCAGCCTAACAGCAGGTGCCCCCGCCTAATCTACAACTGGCAAGAACAACATAGTTTTAATATTCCTACAGGAAACAGGTTTAGCTGTCTTGATGGAGTGGATTGACTAAACCAAATCTACCCTGTAGCCAAGACATCGATCAATAGCTCACTATTAGAGAGTCAGACACAGAGTGTTGTTAAGGTGTTAAGTCTCCCAATGGGTGAAGTTCCAACCGGAGGGAGCATGAGTGGCTCCCCGGACTGCCTTTACCCATGCGATAATCTGCCTCGGACCGTTACTGCTAGGGACCCTAGTGGACCACTCAAAATTCTCTATCCTGATCCTCCAACCCTGCTCCTGCAGAAACAGACCCCACCCTCTTGCCATATATCAAGGGTGTTAGTATGGAACATAGCAGGTCTGTTAAATAAGATAGATGACCCAGAGTGGGACTTATTTACCAGTAATTTTGAGATATGTATGTTCCAGGAAACATGGGCAAGCGGGGAGGTCTTAAAGTCAGGTTTTGCTACTTTTAATATACCTGCATTGTCAGGGGGTAAAGGAAGACCATCAGGAGGTCTAAGTACATGGGTAGGAGTCCATCTAGGATGTACGGCTAAGCAGTTAGATACAGGTTCTTAAGATATACTGTGTGTCACACTCCAGTTTCTATCCATGATTCCTGTAGCCCTTATTAATGTCTATTCCAGACCCTCTCCTTTAGGGAAAGAGTCAGTTACTTTGGAAGCATTAACTGCATTTTCAGGTCCCATTGCTCCTAGCCATATGGTTATATTAGGAGGAGACTTTAACTGCCACTTTGAGCCTCTGGAGGGAATTCTCCCGGAGAGCCTCTATGAAGAGGATACATTTTGGGCAATTCCGGAGACGAGATGCCCTACGGTAAAAATATGGTCCCCCCTGGCAATCCAGGTGAACTCATTGGTTCTGATGCACTCGTTAAGAGCATGCAATGGCAGAACAGCGTCTGATACATCTAGCAGTTACACATTCCACAGAAAAGAGCATGGCTCTTTACAAGATTATATTATAATCGATCTAAAATCCTGGAATAGGCTTATAGATTTTAAAATAGTCCCACGGAGGGAAAGCGACCATTATGCACTAGTTTTAGAAATTAAATCTTTTAATTATGAGAAAGTCCACTCCTCGGTTGATTATGGTAACACAAAATTGACCCTTACCAATTGCAGAAGAAGTGTGAGATGGTCTAACTTTTGCCATTTAGAAGATAAACTGAGTTCTTTGTATGAAGCTCTAATCCCTGTTTTGGAGGCGGCTTCAAATTAATCAGCCGCAATTGGGCATGGTCCCATCATGGAGATGGTGGCAAAAAATCACATCAAATTAGGAGAAATTGCATTATCCTTCTTTCTTCCAATAAATACAAGAAGCCGCTCCCGTAGGAAGACTGCCCACGTATGGTTCAATGATCAGTGCCGCATGGACAAAAGAGCTTTAGTTGCATCAATCAAGACCAAGGATCGACCAGAAATTAAAACAGCTAGGAAGACTTAAAAGGTGCCAATCTACGAAGCAGAAAAGCAGTGGGAATTGGAGAGGTGGAATGCATTGAGATCTGCATTGAGACCCCCCACTCCCCCCCCCATGTTCCACGGTATGAAATACCGCAATTGAGACAGGATCAGCCTAACAGCAGGTGCCCCCGCCTAATCTACAACTGGCAAGAACAACATAGTTTTAATATTCCTACAGGAAACAGGTTTAGCTGTCTTGATGGAGTGGATTGACTAAACCAAATCTACCCTGTAGCCAAGACATCGATCAATAGCTCACTATTAGAGAGTCAGACACAGAGTGTTGTTAAGGTGTTAAGTCTCCCAATGGGTGAAGTTCCAACCGGAGGGAGCATGAGTGGCTCCCCCGACTGCCTTTACCCATGCGATAATCTGCCTCGGACCGTTACTGCTAGGGACCCTAGTGGACCACTCAAAATTCTCTATCCTGATCCTCCAACCCTGCTCCTGCAGAAACAGACCCCACCCTCTTGCCATATATCAAGGGTGTTAGTATGGAACATAGCAGGTCTGTTAAATAAGATAGATGACCCAGAGTGGGACTTATTTACCAGTAATTTTGAGATATGTATGTTCCAGGAAACATGGGCAAGCGGGGAGGTCTTAAAGTCAGGTTTTGCTACTTTTAATATACCTGCATTGTCAGGGGGTAAAGGAAGACCATCAGGAGGTCTAAGTACATGGGTAGGAGTCCATCTAGGATGTACGGCTAAGCAGTTAGATACAGGTTCTTAAGATATACTGTGTGTCACACTCCAGTTTCTATCCATGATTCCTGTAGCCCTTATTAATGTCTATTCCAGACCCTCTCCTTTAGGGAAAGAGTCAGTTACTTTGGAAGCATTAACTGCATTTTCAGGTCCCATTGCTCCTAGCCATATGGTTATATTAGGAGGAGACTTTAACTGCCACTTTGAGCCTCTGGAGGGAATTCTCCCGGAGAGCCTCTATGAAGAGGATACATTTTGGGCAATTCCGGAGACGAGATGCCCTACGGTAAAAATATGGTCCCCCCAGGCAATCCAGGTGAACTCATTGGTTCTGATGCACTCGTTAAGAGCATGCAATGGCAGAACAGCGTCTGATACATCTAGCAGTTACACATTCCACAGAAAAGAGCATGGCTCTTTACAAGATTATATTATAATCGATCTAAAATCCTGGAATAGGCTTATAGATTTTAAAATAGTCCCACGGAGGGAAAGCGACCATTATGCACTAGTTTTAGAAATTAAATCTTTTAATTATGAGAAAGTCCACTCCTCGGTTGATTATGGTAACACAAAATTGACCCTTACCAATTGCAGAAGAAGTGTGAGATGGTCTAACTTTTGCCATTTAGAAGATAAACTGAGTTCTTTGTATGAAGCTCTAATCCCTGTTTTGGAGGCGGCTTCAAATTAATCAGCCGCAATTGGGCATGGTCCCATCATGGAGATGGTGGCAAAAAATCACATCAAATTAGGAGAAATTGCATTATCCTTCTTTCTTCCAATAAATACAAGAAGCCGCTCGCGTAGGAAGACTGCCCACGTATGGTTCAATGATCAGTGCCGCATGGACAAAAGAGCTTTAGTTGCATCAATCAAGACCAAGGATCGACCAGAAATTAAAACAGCTAGGAAGACTTAAAAGGTGCCAATCTACGAAGCAGAAAAGCAGTGGGAATTGGAGAGGTGGAATGCATTGAGATCTGCATTGAGACCCCCCACTCCCCCCCCCATGTTCCACGGTATGAAATACCGCAATTGAGACCGGATCAGCCTAACAGCAGGTGCCCCCGCCTAATCTACAACTGGCAAGAACAACATAGTTTTAATATTCCTACAGGAAACAGGTTTAGCTGTCTTGATGGAGTGGATTGACTAAACCAAATCTACCCTGTAGCCAAGACATCGATCAATAGCTCACTATTAGAGAGTCAGACACAGAGTGTTGTTAAGGTGTTAAGTCTCCCAATGGGTGAAGTTCCAACCGGAGGGAGCATGAGTGGCACCCCCGACTGCCTTTACCCATGCGATAATCTGCCTCGGACCGTTACTGCTAGGGACCCTAGTGGACCACTCAAAATTCTCTATCCTGATCCTCCAACCCTGCTCCTGCAGAAACAGACCCCACCCTCTTGCCATATATCAAGGGTGTTAGTATGGAACATAGCAGGTCTGTTAAATAAGATAGATGACCCAGAGTGGGACTTATTTACCAGTAATTTTGAGATATGTATGTTCCAGGAAACATGGGCAAGCGGGGAGGTCTTAAAGTCAGGTTTTGCTACTTTTAATATACCTGCATTGTCAGGGGGTAAAGGAAGACCATCAGGAGGTCTAAGTACATGGGTAGGAGTCCATCTAGGATGTACGGCTAAGCAGTTAGATACAGGTTCTTAAGATATACTGTGTGTCACACTCCAGTTTCTATCCATGATTCCTGTAGCCCTTATTAATGTCTATTCCAGACCCTCTCCTTTAGGGAAAGAGTCAGTTACTTTGGAAGCATTAACTGCATTTTCAGGTCCCATTGCTCCTAGCCATATGGTTATATTAGGAGGAGACTTTAACTGCCACTTTGAGCCTCTGGAGGGAATTCTCCCGGAGAGCCTCTATGAAGAGGATACATTTTGGGCAATTCCGGAGACGAGATGCCCTACGGTAAAAATATGGTCCCCCCTGGCAATCCAGGTGAACTCATTGGTTCTGATGCACTCGTTAAGAGCATGCAATGGCAGAACAGCGTCTGATACATCTAGCAGTTACACATTCCACAGAAAAGAGCATGGCTCTTTACAAGATTATATTATAATCGATCTAAAATCCTGGAATAGGCTTATAGATTTTAAAATAGTCCCACGGAGGGAAAGCGACCATTATGCACTAGTTTTAGAAATTAAATCTTTTAATTATGAGAAAGTCCACTCCTCGGTTGATTATGGTAACACAAAATTGACCCTTACCAATTGCAGAAGAAGTGTGAGATGGTCTAACTTTTGCCATTTAGAAGATAAACTGAGTTCTTTGTATGAAGCTCTAATCCCTGTTTTGGAGGCGGCTTCAAATTAATCAGCCGCAATTGGGCATGGTCCCATCATGGAGATGGTGGCAAAAAATCACATCAAATTAGGAGAAATTGCATTATCCTTCTTTCTTCCAATAAATACAAGAAGCCGCTCGCGTAGGAAGACTGCCCACGTATGGTTCAATGATCAGTGCCGCATGGACAAAAGAGCTTTAGTTGCATCAATCAAGACCAAGGATCGACCAGAAATTAAAACAGCTAGGAAGACTTAAAAGGTGCCAATCTACGAAGCAGAAAAGCAGGCGGAATTGGATAGGTGGAATGCATTGAGATCTGCTCTCGGGGACAGGGATATGAGGACTTTCTGGGGTGTCGTCAACTCTGATAGCCAAGGTCCGAAAACTTCGCTAGACCCAAACTTGGATGAAGAGGTGTGGCGGGAACATTTTCAAACTCTCTACTCCAAGGAAGTTGCGCTACCTGGCGTGCCATCAGGGGGATGTCATCTGGGGGATGCCCCCTCCCCACACTCAGAGTTTATCGACTACTCCCAAGATAGTATCCTCAGCACTAGAATAAGTCTACTTGAAATCAAGGGTGCACTTAAGAAAATAGCTCCAGGCAAAGCGCCAGGCCTGGACAAGATTCCCGGAGATTTATTCCACAGCAAACCAGACGCCTGGGCCCCATACTTCTGTGTACTATTCAATGCTATATTTTAGGGTATGGTGATCCCGTCCAGCTGGCTTGAGGCGGAAATAATCCCAATCTTTAAAAAAGGCTCTCCTCTCCTGCCAACAAATTATAGGTCCATTAGCCTGATTGACATTTCCCCAAAAATCTTTGCGCACATTTTGCTGCTCAGGCTACAGAACTGCATGGACGAACAGATGATTCTGTCCCCTTTGCAGGCCGGTTTTAGGGAAAAAATTTCAACCCTGGACCAGGTACTTAGACTACAGTTGTTGTACTGGAAAACCGTGTGTCTGGAGGGAGGCAGCCTGTTCCTAGAATTTGTGGACCTGAGGTCCGCGTTTGACCTGGTCCCAAGGGAAAAACTGTGGTCTGTTTTATATGACCTGGGGGTTCCAGAATACTTAATTCAGCTTATCAAACGGCTTAATGAGGATATTTTCGCGTAAATCAGGTTTGGTAAGGACGGTGATCTTACCGCGCCCATCCCGATTAAGCGCGGTGTCCGACAGGGCTGCGTTCTTGCTTCCACTCTTTTTAGTTTATATATTAATGGCCTAATAGATTCACTTCTAGCTGTCAAAGACTTAGATGCTCCTAAGCTAGCCTCTCGATTGATCTCTGCAATGATGTTTGCCGACAATACGTTACTAGTCTCTTAATCGCCCATGGGGCTCCAGAGGATTCTTAATAAATTTGAAGTTTTCTGCAAAGAAAGAGGTTTAGAAAGCAATGTGCAAATAACCAAATTTATGGCGTTTAATATGTCCAAGAGTACACGTCCTAACCCCCTTCTGTATGGTAAACCATTAAAAGAGTTTTCTCTTTTTTTTATCTGGGGAATCACCATTACAGACAAAATGGACTGGGTAGAACATATTAAAAAATCATCCCTCAAACTGTCTCAATCGTCAGGGGGGATTTTGAAGGTCTTCTGTAAGTCCACCATGAAGCCAATCAGCCCAGCGATCAAAATGTATAAGGTGCAGGAGGGGTTATATATGGGGCTGAACTTTGGGGCCATTCCCGTCCTGAGAATTTACCCAGGTAGAAACAACTTTTTAAGACACTTGTTGAATCTCCAACAGAGTACCTCGCTAACCCCACTCCGATTAGACCTGGGGCTGATGGCAATTTCAGACTTGCTCAACCTTAAACCCCTGATGTATTGGCGCCGTTTGTGGGTAACCCCAGAACTTTCTTCTTATAGAGAAGAACTTTTGGAGGTGATGAAACTGTGTGGGGCTGCTAACCTATTGTGGATGGCCCATATTAAACATACTTTCATCGGTATGGGGCTACGGGATCTCTGGGAGGACCCTGAGCTTGCCTGTTCTTCAATTTCAAGAAAAGAACTAAAAACCCTCTTTGAAGAATTTAATCTGGCACAGCTCCAGAACTGTCCCAGAACAGGCAAGCTGACTACAACATTCCTAGAGATAAAAGATAGGTCTCTATTTGTGCCGGCCCTTGATGATATTAGACCAGCTGCCGCCAGAAAACTCTATCTCCAGTTTAGGCTTGGGGTGTTGCCCCTCCGCTGTTTAACCCACAAATGGAAGAGTTTGCAAGCCTTAAATTGCCCGGCTTGTGACTGCCCTGTTGAAACAGTACTCCATGTGTTCTTCAGCTGCCCCAGCCACTATAATGCAAGAAAACGTTGGCTGGTGCAGATCTGCAGGAACCATGGAACGAGACACTGTTCAGCGGCATTTAGGATCCTTAAGTATGACACAAGTATCCCTATTGTTTATTCAGTCTCATAGTTTTTTTTTCCATGTGGTGCTCCCGTAGGTATTACCTAAAATCTTCACATCAGGTGATAGATGCTCCTTCACAAAAATTTTAACTATTTTATCGCTCTGCAAGTTGGGTAGTCCTTCTCCGTGGTCTCTTAATGATGGTTTTAAATTTTAATTGTGTTATGTGCTCTGACAAAAAGGAGTGTTTATCTGTTTGAGGAACTATGAATTAACAAATTCACTTCCACAAATTTTGCAAAAATATCATGTGTTGAAGTAGTGTCCACTAAGGAACAAATCAAATGTGTTTTTTTTGCAACACTTGTAAGATAATGATGTGGCCACCTTTTTATAAATCTTTTTATACGATGTATATATTTATTTATTTATTACTCCCATTATGCACTTTCCATGGATTAACTCGTATTTTCAGCCTAGTTCCCGTTCCCTTTTTTATTCTATGATACGATATGTGACGCTTATTTAAATTTATACTTGCACACAAATATGTAAATGTACCATATGGCTGTTTTATATTCTCAGTTTATATTGATTGATTTGTTTTTTCTTTTGTCGTGTATGCATTTGATGTACTTTTTAGGTCATATTGACCGAAATAAAGTTTATCCTGACTTGAATATAACTCGGGCTCCCTGTTTTCTGTTTTTACTGATTTTTACAGATAAATACAGACAGAAAACCATTGATTTTCTTGTCTGTATATATTTTTTAATGTGGATACAAACGGAAATCGGGTGCTTTTTGAGTGATTCTAAATACACTTTGCCATGACTGCCAGGCCAATAACTGTGTGAAATGATAGGCCAGGGGGTTAAAAAAGAAAAGCCTTTCAGTAAAGAGGCTTAAACAGCAGTAGATATGCACAAAGCTGATGCTGAAATGGACATATTTTCATATAAGTGCATTGATTTATCTTCTTAGGATGTTCATATCACTGAAACCTGGCAGGCATTCAAGCATGATTACACATTTATTGTTTAAATAAATGTGGAAATATACCAGTTTCAGCTTTATTTTTTTCACAAAACGCATAATAAATATGGATAAATACAGATAAAGTTGACGAAAAATAAATATGGATAAATACAGACGGAAATGTCAAAGAAATAAATACCATAAAACCGGGAGCCCTAAATATAACATAACATGAGATTTTCAGGTTGGATCTATTTTATACTTTACCCTGGTTATGCCATATGAAAGATGGGTTCACAAGCCTTGGTCTAGAAACCTTGTGGTAAGACCCATCCTCTATAACAATGGTCTGCAAAACTAAATTAAAGAACCGTTTTGGAATTTCATTGTGGGACTTAGCAGAACGATCAGCCTAAATAAAGGCAGTCCATCAGCTCAATTTATGGAAGCAAAATCATTGCCAGTATATGAGCCATATTTAAATGAGATCTCACTGCTCCAGGCTAAAACCCTTTTTATTGAGTTTTGTTTTGGTATTTTAGGACTAAGAGTTTTACAGACTAGTGACACAAATCAACTACGCCTAGCAAAGCTTGTGTTGTATTGTTGTGAAGCATTTTAGAATGAAGCGTAAATTTACCGATGTATGCACTTATATAGCTATAATTCACATTGCCCTTATATAGGCATAGAAATCATACCCATATTTAGACATAACCAAACCAGTCCAAATACAGACATGGCTTCTTCCACTACAACGATTTCTTGGAAAACTCAGCTTCAGCAGTCAGGGACATCCCCTTACTTGAATATTGATTTGTCCTAGAAATCATGGCGTTTTCAAAGAACTACCATTCCCTTGGGGTTCTTTGGTGATGTTATTATGTCTGACTTTATGTCAAACTAGACACCTTCAAGGTATTAATTTGCCTACACTTACCCTAGCAAACACACAGTGGTTCGGAGCAGCTCGACTATCGATTTAGATTAGGGTAGGCGTATTTTAGAAGCACCAGTTGAGTACATTTTAGCCTTTGTTATTTATGTATGTATATATCTATGGTCTAGAAACCATACAATGCTTTTACAGTATTTTTTTATAATACTCTTCTTACTGTACGCATTATACTTCGCAATCAGTATTACGATTGTAGCAGTTCACTTTACTTGCATGAGAAAGAATACTGTTCAATAAACCCTTTTATTGACAACGCACGTCTCTCTATTTCTCTACACCTCTGTTGAAATGAAGCATGCACGATTGACTGAGTAAAATATCTATCTATTGTTTCCACGACTCTGAAGGTCAGTTTTATTCTTGGGGAAACAAAGTTGTCATGTTTATGCGGTTGTCAGAAATTAATCACTTCTTGTTTATTCAAGAAAGTTTCTAGTGACCTTTGAGCTAGCTGGCACTCACAATTAAGTCTAATGTATTCTATAGAGACCTAGTAGACATAAGTCCTACGTAAAATCTGTAGGATATGTTATTCCAATGTGCAGAGCCTATTGGAAATATAGGACTACACTACAATATGCAACGAGGGGGGCCACAGAAAATACGGATCATGTTTTATTTTTTTGCTCCACCCATCTACTAGCTCGAAAGATATGGATACTTTCATTATGTCGCTCCTTGGGTTTCAGAAACTTTATGTCTGCTTTAAGAATATTACGAACCGACACCGCACTTTTTATTGTGTGTTGTTTGAGTACATGTTTAGCTTGTTTGTGGATTAAGGCTAAAAGTGTAGGCCTTGATTTTTAAAGTTATTCAATTTAGTACAATCAACTGATATACTCTGAATGTATAGACTACATTGTTAATATTAATTCTCTGTTGTTTTTTAGTTATAAATTGTGATGTATTTGTATTAAAGTGTGTTTTAAGGTGGGCTTTCTGAGGTAGATCCATGAGTAAACATGATGATGATGATGATGACTGCGAGCAGCAGTGGCGTAATGAATCTTGAGGGGGCCCCCTGTAAAGTACATAGAGGGGCCCCCCTCACGCTCTGAGCCAGTCAGGAGCTCTCAGGCCAAGGATCCGCCATACTACAGGAGCTACTGTTATGCCACTGTTTTAAGTAACCCTGGACGGTGGAGTTAATAGTTGGGCTTAGTCTGCTGGCAGTCTATCATAGGTGGTGGTCTATCCACTATAAGGGTCCCTGCCATCAGTACGCCGAGGAGGTTTGTCCTATTTTTGGGTGGTTTCTCTGATGCCGACTCCTGTCAGGATATGCAACATCAGGCCCACTTATTGTTCACTTTTTCCAAAAGTGCATTTACTGCTCCTTCTCTTTCACACCTCCTCCCGCCCTCTTACTTCGTTTCTCTTCCTTTCCATTATTTCTGACCATCCGATTTTTTCACCATTCTTTTCTCAGCTTTTTTCTTTCTATTCTTTGTCACTTTCATCTCCTACTTGTTCTCTACAATCCCATCAATATCTTTCTATTATGCTTTTCGTTTCTCCTGTGCAGCATTTCTCTCCCTTTCTTTGCTCTTCTTTTATACTATCTCCTTTGTATTTCCTTCATCCATTTTCTCACCATTTCCGTTCCCTGCCCCTCTTTTCTCTCTTTCTCTTTTACACCCCACCCTCTCTACCTTAACAGTTTTGTTTCCAGCTGACCATATCCTTCAAGTACCTTGTGACTACTTTCCTACATACTTTCTCGCTGTGGCCCTCGATTAGCGCTTCCAGTGCTTTCTCAACTATCACTATGCTCTTCATCAATCCTGTACAGACCTTACATAGGTGGAGAGCCTACCAGATTCACAGCTGTTTGTTCCCGGATAAATTAATAAAAAAGATCTGAACCATAAAAGAGTATGGGCTCTGCAAAATATTTACATTGTTACATTGTTAAAATAATATTCCATCAACAGAAGTAAAGTTAAAAGTGCTGTACATCAAAAAGAAGCACTATTTACATGGATAATTAACAAATTAAAATGTTTTAGGAAAAAGTCAAGGCCTCATTTCATCAAGCCGAATAATAATATTGATCTCTGAGGCCCTGCATCATACATCCCACTGCAGCTTTTCTTCGCCCCATCTCTCGATCTATTTGAAGGAATTTCTTTCACTTTCTCATTGGCTGTCTAACATTACCATTCACTCTTTGCTCCTCCGTCCCCCTCCCTCTCTTTATCTATCCCCTGACATCGGTCCATGCAACGCAATCTACCATCTCTTGCTTCTTTAATTTTCTCTGCACAACTTAGGTTGATCATGTTCAACGGAAAGAAAACGTATTGTTTATCAGTGATCCTTACAAAACTCAAAATTCATATGCTCTCTCTCGTGGCTTTTAAGCCTGGTTCACTAAATATCGATTCCCCAAATATCCCCATACACAAATATCGATGGCAAAAATATCGACATCCTATATTTAAAATTCTAAGTACTAAAATATTGAAACAAAAATATCGATGTAAATATATTAAATAATGAAATTAACTTCAAACAAATCATTTAGATTTTTTATTTAAAAAAAAATGTTTAATATTTTAAAACAAGAAAAACGAAATAGACATATCTGGTGCCATACATTGCAACCTAATAATTGGGCGGGCAGGTAGAAAGACAGGATATAGTTGCAGTAACAGAAGAATCGCTGAGACGCCTGCGCTAATAAGCACGAAGCAGGATTAGTAGCATTACAATCGACATACAATTTAAGCGCAGGCCCTCAAAACCCACCCACCCATAAAATCAGATTAATAGACAAAGCCTGGCAACCAGACACTGGAAGGTAAACAAGATCAGGATATTTCGCCAATATTGCTAATAACGGAGAGACCAAGAGAAGATTGAAGAAATGAAAACCATATGAATGAGAACCAAAAAGAAAATAATAAACCCATCCCCCCACCCTGCACCCCTGCATATGGCCATCGCCTAACCCCAACTAGCAGTGTGCTTGTCGCCCAAACTAACTAGATTCTAAAAATAGAAAAGGGAAAGACATAGGGGAGGGCATTTCCGTATGGGCTCCCGGTCCCCTTCCCCCCACCAGAGAATAGCACCCCCTATAATGAAAATACAATGTTACAGAAATCACGAAAACAGTAAATTAGGGGGAGCTATAATACACCGCCCAGCCGTCCACTAGATCAACAGTCGCGATTCTCACATCCATTAAGGCCATAGTACCAACCCCGGTCAATCGAACTCAGCCTTGGCCCTTCCGAACCATCATGCGAACCCCTCCCGGTAGGATAACCACTTCTACAGGATAATCAAAACGCAGAAAGAGTCCAAAAAAATTCATTCCAACAAAAATCAAAGTCAGTGATTCCTCAAGGACTCCATCAGCACAGAAACACTCCCTCACGGACGGACAGTTCCAATGTTGTTTTCTCCACGACCGCGTGGTCATCAAAGAGGGAAAGGATGAAACAGAAGTCCAAAAACAATCACCAACAGAAATCTTCAGGAAGGGAACGCCAATCGATTCTCCCAAAGTCAGCAGTGATGGTAGATGTAGTAAAATGTAACAAACACCTGGTTCAGGATTCCCCATAATACCGCCCGAGGGCTTCGGCGCTTCTTGTCGCACGGGGTCCTCGTCCAAAGTCAAGATGGTCGCCTTGTAAATCGCAGCTGGCAGCCGTTCTTGCAGTGGAGTAGGGTCTGGTTTCACACACTCCTTCTCAGATATGCCGGTAATCATTTTGTGAATCCGGGCATCCATGTGAAAATGAAATGCCCTGATGGCTGCCAATAATGTTCTTAGCAACGGCTCACGTTCCGTCCGGTCCATTTCCCCCCTCACCGTGCCAATTATTTTCACTTCCCCCAGAGAGCCCGGTTTCTCCGGGAGAACAGACATGGGGGGAACGGACGGCCTCGGAGGGTGACTGGTCTGTTCCTGCAGCAGCAAGCTGCACTTGGCTGCCGCGAGCGAAGACCCCGACCCATCGAGCCCCGGCGAGGTGGAAACCGGGTCCGCGGGACAGGGGCCCCCATCCACAGCCACTATTGTGCCACGTCACTCCTCCCTCAATGTTAATCACTCAGAATGACCACCGTCAAAATCGGACTAAAAAAGGGACCTCCACTGTGGTAGACTGGACCCTGCTTGGTTCTCACGGCCGATGTTGTTCAACTGTAACCCGCCTGGGTCAAAACTCGACACAACTCCGTCAAACAAGCCAATTAAGTTTTCGGGATTGCACCATCGGAGTGCGCATCAGTTCATCCATACGGAGGTCGGGTGTAAAAACAGGATTAACAGCAGGATCATCTGGCAGGATACGGAGGTCGGCGGAGCCGGGAGCCTAAGCAGCCATCTTGTTTCAAAATTATTTAGATTTAATATACATTTTAAAAAAATATAATGAAATAAATATAATTGAAAAAATATTTAAACATACATATATAAGATATATTTCAATACAAAGACGGCGCTGCATACTTCTTAGTGTTTTTTTAAAGTTGATTTATTTCAAATCGCGAGCAAAACTCCTACGCGTTTCGAACCATAGTCCTTGTTCACAGCAGTGTTCTACAAGTGTCCCTTTTCTATTTCGCTATTTATACACTTACACCTCAATGTTTCTTGTGGTGCATTCTGGGCCATGTAGTCAATATTTCAACTAACTTTATTGTACAATGCGGATCGCGCATTTTAATGTCAGAATGGCGATGGTGTTTGTCCGTGGGGTTGACAATTATATTATTACGCACGCTACGCTAATCTGATATTAGATAAGGCGCGCTCCAAGCGTTCACGGCATCACAATGAACAATCTGCCAATGACACGATAGCGTTTACATTGGCTGTGTGGTAGTAATTTGTGACTTAGTGTCTATGTATGTTTCTAGGGCTGAGTGCCCTTGGCCCCCACTGTACACCTTCCTCCATCTGAATTGGCTATGTATATGTTAGTACTTTGCCCTTAATTACGTGCCGCGCCGTCTTGGTATTGAAATACTTATGAGACACTGTTCTGGTCTCAACGCGGGCACCGACTGAAAGTGCTCCCTCTGTGACGGGACAAAGTGAGTGAAAATATATAAGATGTAATACATATATCTATTTCATTTAAAACAATTAATAAACTATTAATTTTAATTTATTTTATAATTTTATAAATATATCAACATTTACAAATAAATATTGCCTACTGGCGGTCGCCAGTAGGTAGATATAGTTAGGACCTAGTTTCCATAGGAAATTCGCAACATTCTATTTGGAATAACTTTGGCGCCGGTCGACAAATCTTTGCAAAATTCTCCAAGAAGATGGGGTGCTCCGCTCCGCTCCTATCCTGAAAGGGGTGATTCATGAAGCAGAGGCCGAGAAAAAAGGGGGGTCCCAAAACGTGTTTTCCCCATGCAATTTTCCATAGGGACCTTTAGCCGCGGCTAGAGCCCGAACTGCTGAACAGAATTACACCAAATTTGGCAAAAAGGTAGAGTTTGGTTCACAGATCACGCTTTTTGTTAAATGGTGTAACTCAATTGCAGTAGTTCCTGAGAAAATCAAAAGTAAAATCATAGATATATCTATGGGCGCGTAGGGGACGCGTATCCTCCGAGGATGCTGCGCGTACCCTTACGAGCACAAGCTGCATGCTAATTGTCTGTCAACTGTCTGTCAACACTCCAAAATCTTGAAGTGTTGGCAGCCATTTTGTGTCTTGGCAGAACCGAGGCACAAAAAAACTGAAAAACAAGTGCGCAAAAGACGCAAAGGGGGCAGGGTAGAAACACCCTGACCCCCTAGACCTGCTCAAGGGGTCCCACAAGGACCCCCAAGGCAAAAAAAAAATATATATTTTTTTTAAATCGTGGGATGCGCGTAGAATACGCGTATCCCGTGACAAAAAAACCCTAAGCCCGCTGTAGTGCTAATTAACCCCAGGGGGGACAAGCCCCTGGGACCGCCGCCCCCGGGGCTTAAAAGTATAATGATGGGGGGGCCTCCAAGGCCCCCCAGGGACCGCCACCCCCTCCCGGGCTCTACTAGATTGAAATTGCGGGCCCGCACATTGCCCACCCGCAGCCCCGGGGACCGCCACCCCCCAGAGCTTTTTTTTTAATTTAAATCCTGTTTGGGGGTCTTGAACCCCCCCCCCCCCCACATGCCCTGAGGACCGCCACCTCCCCGGGGCTCTAAATATGTAAATTGGGGGGTCCATAACGGACCCCTCACCCCGGGGCTTTAAAAAAGGTGGGAGGGGGACCACGCGGCCCCCCTCCTGGAGCCCTCGAGGGCCCTTGGGACCACGACCCCCCAGGGCCGGCTCCTGCAGTGTCCCGGGGAGACCACCCCCAGGACACTGCAGTTTGCTATGGTAGGGCGGGAGCCTCGCAGCTCCCGCCCTACCATAGCAAATTGCTTTGGTTTTTGGAAGAGAGAGCATGTAACCTGCTCTCTCTTCCAAAAACCAAAGACTATTGCTTTTCTACATGGGGAGCAGCATGTTAGTTGCTCCCCATGTAGTAAAGCAATGCCAGCTCCCGCAGGAGGCAGGGAGCCGACAGGGACCGTAGGGGGATTGGAGACCCCCCACGGTCCCCAACGGAGAGGGCCGGCCCTGGGGGATGGGTCCCCGGGGCCATAAATGGCCTATGGAGGGGGCAAGGCAGCCCCCCTCCTATAAAAATATATTTTTTTTTAAAAAGGCCATGCCCCGGGGGATGGGGTCCACGGGGCCGATAATGGCCTCTGGAGGGGGGCCACGAGGTCCCCTTCCTTAATTTTTTATTTAAAAAAATTAATTAGAGGGCAGGCCCTGGGGGATGGGGTCCCCAGGGCCCAAAAAGTAAGGGGGCTACACAGCCCCCCTTCTTAAAAATAGGACCGGCATCGCGCCGGAGGCCACGCCCCCTCATTGCACCACTCTGCAAACGCGCCCCCTGGCGCTTTTGAAGAGGGGGAAAGAATTCCCCTTGAATACTGGGGTCCTTGGGGGCCAACTAGCCCACCAGGAACCTCCAGTATGCGCCAGGGGGGTGCATTGCAGAGAGGTGTTCTAGGGCCACATCCCTTTTTACAAGTCTCTGCAACTCGGCTCTGTGGCGCTTACTGGAGGTAGCTTGTGGGCTAGTTGCACCCCAGGGACCGTCAGTATTCAAGGGGAGTTAATCCTCCAACTTAAAACGCGCCATGGGGCACGTTTACACAGTGGTGAAGAGAGAGGGTGGGGCCTGAGTTCACTCCTGTGCAAACACACCCTGTGGCGTGGTTTAAGTTGGGGAATTAATTCCTGTCAATCCTGAGGGTCCCTGGGGACCAACTAGCCCACCAGATACCTCCAGAAAGCGCCACAGAGCTGTGTTGCAGAGTGTTGTAAAAAAGGGGCGTGGCCTCTCAACACTTCCCTGCAACGCAGACTCCTGAGGCAGACTGGAGGTACCTGGTGGGCTAGTTGGCCCCCAGGGACCTACAGGATTGAGGAGGAATTAATTCTCTAACTTAAAATGCGCCACAGGGCGTGTTTGCCGACATGTCACCTCAGGCAACGCCCCCTTCCTTCACCACTGTGCAAACACGCAACGTGCCGCGTTTTAAGTTGGGAAAAAAATTCCCTTTCAATCATGAGGGCTCCGGGGGCCAAATAGCCCACCAGGTGCTTCCAGTAAGCACCACTGCGCTGCGTTGCAGAGAGGTGGTCTAGGCGGTGCCTCTTTTTACATCTCTCTGCTACGCAGCTCTGTGGCGCTTACTGGATGTACCTAGTGGGCTTGTTGGTCCCTAGAGACGCTCAGGATTGAAGGGGAATTATTTCCCCACTGATTCTGAAAAGTAATTTTAACCATACTTACCAGTAACTTGAATTTCCTTCCATAGGATATCATTGCCTGCTTTTTGCTGAAAAAGTTTCTAAGTGTTGATTTTTGAAACTTACAAATATTCCTCTAAAATCAGCCGAACTGCGAATCCCAAATTACTCACCTGTTATCAGGAGAGACATCAGTGCTGCATCTTTGAGCCTAGTACTGATCCTGAAAAGTAATTTTAACCATACTTACCAGTAACTTGAATTTCCTTCCATAGGATATCATTGCCTGATTTTTGCTGAAAAAGTTTCTAGGTGTTGATTTTTGAAACTTACAAATATTCCTCTAAAATCAGCCGAACTGCGAATTCCAAATTACTCACATGGTATCAAGAGAGACATCAGTGCTGCATCTTTGAGCCTAGTACTGATCCTGAAAAGTAATTTTAACCATACTTACCAGTAACTTGAATTTCCTTCCATAGGATATCATTGCCTGCTTTTTGCTGAAAAAGTTTCTAAGTGTTGATTTTTGAAACTTACAAATATTTCCTTCCATAAGCTAACATTGACTGGTTTCACTTGGAAATTCTTCAAAGTGTGGAGTTTTGGAACTTTAAAATATTCACCTAAAATCATCCGAACAAGGAATTCCGATTTACTCACCTGTTATTAGGAGAGAACGCAGTGCTGCATCTTTTAGCCCAGCACTGACCCTGAAAAGTAATTCTAACAGTACTCACCAGTAACTTGTATTTCCTTCCATAGGAATCAATTGTCTGTTTTTCACCTGAAAAGTTTTTAAGTGTCTATTTTTATAAACTACAAATATTCCTTATAAATCGCCTGTATGACTTAAACGCATTCTTTCAACTGTTTAAAGGAGATGCACCAGTGCTGGATCCAGGAACCACCACTGAGTAAGAAAAAGTAATGATAACACTACTTACCTGCTAAGTGAATTTCCTTCCATGAGGTAACATTGAGTGGTTTTACTTGGAAATTCTTTTAAGTGTGGAGTTTTGGAACTTTAAAATATTCTTATAAAATCAGCAGAATTACCAATTCTGATTTACTCACCTGTTATCAGGAGATAACCCAGTACTTACCTGCTAAAGGAATTTCCTGCTATAGGATAACATTGGTGATTCTATGTGAAAACATTTCTAAGTGTCAACTTTTAAAATACAATAATACTCCTTAAAAATCACTACTGTAACTAAAACACTTTTACTCAACCATTTACAGGCGATGTCCAAGGAATGAATATAGGATCCAGTCCTGTGGTTAGATAAGTAATCCATAAAGTAACTAATTGCATTTAACTAGAAATTCACATTGAGGAAAAATGTTGCATTGTGTTTGAAATTGTGTTGCCCATTGCAGCAACTGTAACTACTGTACTTAAAAGTCTATTCCCTATTTGCAAAGTATTTAAACTAAAGTAATTCATTCTGAGAAAGTACATTTTGTAATGTAATGTATAATGTAATTGTAATGTAATTTAAAAAATAAAATATCTAAAAATAAATAGTTGAAAAAATTTAGTAAATCAGTATAAAATAAAATAATATAACAATTAATAAATTTAAAAATTGTCATTTACAATACCTTCGAAATTCACTGAAAAAAACATAGGTTTCAGGCCTGATATAGTGAGGATTTATCATTCAAAAAACCTTTAAAATTCACTGAAAAAAACATAGGTTTTAGGCCTGATACAGTTAGGATTTAGCATTTTAAAAACCTTAGAAATTCACTGAAAAAACTGTAGGGTTTAGGGGTGTTATAGTTAGCTGGACATTTCACTCGTACAAAACCATTGAATTTCCTCCGATATAGGGGGTCATCAGGATGGCGGACGGACCTGCGTCTGTCCGCCACCCCCGAGGTAGAGGGACCGTCCGCCGTGGCAGCGGCGGTCCCTCTATGCCCATTAGGATGTGACTGCCACCCTGGCGGTCACATCCCATATCTTTAACCTTGCAGCGTGTGCTGCTTGCAGCAGCACCCGCCGCAAGGTTAAAAATGCATGCTTAGCATTTACATGCACAAAGTGGCAGGCACCGCGCGGTGCCTGCCGCTTTGTGCATCCAAATGCAGGGGGGTACCATAGGTACCCCCATGTGCACCCCCAAACTCCCCTTCACCCTGGGGGCCCGCAACGGCCCCCCAAAGAAAAGACTGTATGCCTAGGCATGTCCTGCAGCACATCCTAATATGGCTGGCGGTGTCTGATAGACTCCGCCACCATATTAGAGCTTTACCGCTACGGTCGGCAGGGGACCGCGGCGGATAGGCGGCGGACGGTCTTCCCGTCCGCTGATGACCCCCCCTTGCCATCCTAATGTGGCGGGGGGGTCTTTCCATTCACCGCAGCGGTGATTCCGCATCCTCCGGTCCGGTGGTGGCTTCCGCCGGCCCGGAGGATGTGGAATCACCGCAATCCTAATCGAGCCCATAGTTAGTTGCACTCACCATATCTCGCGCGCACGCAATCCACTGCAGATGATGACACATATTACATCATTCATGACATGGACAGTGACATCACTGATGACATTTCAAATGACATCACTGATGACATCATCCACGTGACAATAAGATACACCTCATCATACACTAGTATAACATTTCATCACTAACTGTAAAATACAGAGTACCATATTTGAATCCATTGACACACCAATACAAGTTTCTAAAAACCCACTCAGTAATTCCTAAATCTATACACACATCTGATCTCTTACCTACAGATTCACTCATACATGCAGTCAATGATCAATAGAACACTATCAAATATACTTATACACCTATATCGACATTACACACCAGCACACATCCTTTTCACTTATGAAGTCATCCTATTCACTTACAATGGATCATACTTACATTTACTTAGCTATACACTTATACAAACACCACTTTATCTATTCATATAGATAGTAACTTATACCTAGTGTGTTATAAAATCACTATTACAAGTATACAGTTATCCATTCTGTCACGCATTCAATCACCGAGTGTTATGTATACTTATTTATAAACAACAACTGACACATACACTGCCTTTTTTTCTACTTTGTTAGACATGTACCATTGAGAGAGATATTTGCTCATCACCACAGCCATAAATATATTCACTCACCCAAACAACTGTTATAACATGTGGTTTTAACTTCATATACCTACTGAATCAACTATTCACACATCTTTGGGCAGTCACACACCCCCCACCGAACCACACACACATTCACTCTCCCATACAAATACTCAGTTAACTAATCAATAGCTTATATAGACTTTCAAATAGCAAGTAACCAACTGGAGAAGCAGTTTACACAACAACTGACAAAGTGATACAGATGTTCACACAGTTTAGTCACTATCCAATATATTTAGTGAGACCCTTCAAATTGGTCAAGAAAACACTGCTACTAAATCCTACATCCAGATATTTATATTTATATTTATATATCCACTCATTCAATGCAAATTTCTATATATATAAAATACATATTTAAATAACGAAGCAAACCACATTCACTGGATGATGTCATCAGTGATGTCATTTGAGATGTCATCAGTGATGTCACTTTCCATGTCATGAATGATGTAATATTTGACATTATCAGCAGTGGATTGCGTGCTCGTGAGATATAGTGAGTACAACTAACTATGGGCCTTATTAGGATGGCGGTGAATCCGCATCCTCCGGGCCGGCGCAGATGCGGATACACCGCCGTGGCCACAGGAAACACCCACCGCCAGATTAGGATGGCGGTGGGATGGTCGCGGGAACAGCGGCGGACGGCAGGTCCGTCCGCCGCTGATCCGCGGGTTGTTGGGCGCTATTTGGTGGCGGTGTCTGCAAGACACCGTCAGATAAATTAGGATGTGTGTTGGAACATGCTTTTCCGCGGCGGCTTTTCCGCCGTGGAAAAGCATGTGGAACTTTGCTTCTGGGGGCCCCTTCCGGGCCCCCAGGGTGAAGGTGGGGTGAGGGTTCACATGGGGGGTACCTGCCGCTTTGTGCATGTGAATGTAAAACATGCATTTGTAACCTTGTGGCTGGTGCTGCTTCAAGCAGCACCCGCCGCAAGGTTAAAGATACAGGATGTGACCGCCAGGGTGGTGGTCACATCCTAATTGCACCGGAGGGACTGCTGCTGCCCCTGCGGACGGTCCCTCCACCTCGGGGATGGCAGACGGATGCAGGTCCGTCCGCCATCCGAATGAGCCCCTATATCGGAGGAATTTCAATGGTTTTGTACGAGTGAAATGTCCAGCTAACTATAACACCCCTAAAACCTACAGTTTTTTCAGTGAATTTCTAAGGTTTTGAAAATGCTAATTCCTAACTATATCAGGGCGGAAACCTATGTTTTTTTTCAGTGAATACATATATATATATATTTACATACACCTTCAACATAGAATTTAATTTTAAAAAATCTATTTTAAATTAAAAAATTAAAATATTTAATAGTCTTTCAAATTAAATTTTCCTCTCCAGTGAGTGCAACAGTAGGGAAAGTGTTGTATAGCAGAAGGGTAAAACTTAATATTCCCACTCCAGTAAGTGCAATAGTAAAGAAAATGATGGATAGCGGAGGGGTAAAAATTACTATTCCCTCTCCAGTGAGTGCAACAGTAGGGAAAGTGGTGGATAGCGGATAGGTGCAACTTAATATTCCCACTCCAATGGGTGCAACAGTATGGAGAAGTTGGATAGCAGAGGGGCAAAGATAACTATTCCCACTCCAGTGAGTGCAGCAGTAGGGAAAATGTTGGATAGTGGAGGGGTAAAAATTACTATTCCCACTCCAGTGGGTGCAACAGTAAGGAAAGTGTTGAATAGCTGATAGGTAAAAATTACTATTCCCACTCCAGTGGGTGCAACAGGAGGGAAAGTATTGGGTAGCGAAGAGGTCAAAAATACTATTCCCACTCCAGTGAGTGCAACAGTAGGGAAAGTGTTGGATGGTGGAGGGGTGTAAAATAGTATTCTCACTCCAGTGAGTGCAACAATAGCAAAAGTGTTTGATAGCAGATGGGTAAAAATTACTATTCATCCGTCACAAAAAAGGGGAGAGGGTCCAAAAGTAAGTTCCACCACCCCAAACCCCCAAGTACATTATACACACACCAAAGGGGGTGGGGAACAACAGACACTGTGGTGCAAAGACAGAACAGAGAAAAACAAAATTATTTGAAAAAACTGCCCTCACTCACACACAATGTGTGTGACATGCTTCATCATCGGGTCTGCTTACAATACGCTACTCAAAACCAACAAAAACAGACAACATATAAGTGACATACAGTGATCACAACGATTAGTGTTGTCCGTCCGGACTGGGTAAGTGATAGACTTAAAGTGCAGTTGGAAAGTGCTCGTTAAAACTGGCTTGTGGGTATCCGCAAGTACTTTATTCCAGGGTCCCACCGTCAGGATTAAAATTAAGCTGAAGGATGTATACGTGTTTAGGCAGGAAGTCAAGATCCACAAACACTACTCCTTATACTGCGGTGGTCAACATGTTTCGACCGTTACTCCGTGCCCTTGATTAAATGGGTCACACCGGTCTTCGTCAGGACAGTCTAACTGTCCCAGTCCTTCTATACCTCTTACCTCAATGCAGTGATGGGTAGAGGAAACTGCGTGGAGGGTACTTCCACACCTGTGGATCGTTATTACTACAAAGAAAAATAATTATTTTCAAAACAGTATCCATTGTGGTATACTAGAGTAGAGTACTACTAGGTTTTAATTGCCCCAGATCCCTATGTACTCAATAACTCAAATGCTTGAAAAAGAATTTTATATAGATTACACAATTAACATAATTGTCAATTAATTAATTAATAATAATTAACAGCCAGTTAAATAATAATTAATAATACATTAAGTCCCACAGTTAACACTATACAAATCTAAATAAAATAAATACTAATAGATGTAAAATATTCATTATTAGATCAAAATTATATTACTTCCCACCGTATTCCCCTATAAACCTACAACCCACTACAGAACCTAAAAACTCAAAATTTAATTAAGATAAAATGAAGAACTACTAAAAATGTAACATACATATTAAAAAACAAAGCAAATTCTTATACAAAAAATAGATCACATACTTTTAAAATACATACTAAAATACATAACACTAATTTAAACATTGATATTTTAAACAACTATATTTTTGCAAATTATATTAACAACTTCGATATTTCCAAACACGATATTTATTACCTGCAAGTTGATATTCTTGACCATGATATTCTTCCTGTCGATATTTCTGTATCAAGATATTTAAAACTCAACATTTGTGTATGTCGGCATTTTAAACTCGATATTCTGTCTGCGCACATGTATGACTTTCTCTCTCATTCTCAAGAAGAGGCTTGCTTGCTCGTGTGGTTCTCTTTCATTCTTTATGTGACTTTCTGGGTTTTCTCAGACTCCTTTAATACATTCTCTTTGAGGCTCTCTTTCACCTTTTGACCTTTTATTCTTTCATACGCCAGAGTGATTTTCTCCTCTATGCAAATAAATACAGTTTCCATAGCTCTAAACCTGTTCTCTTTCTCACATGCAGAAGTTTATGCTCTTCAAAGTTTACTTTTTTACTCTCTCTTTAAATATTCACATCTGGGAGTGCTTTAAGGTTTCTGAGATTTGTGGTCTTATATTTGCGCTGTTACTCTCGATCATTGGATACTTATTTAATTCTCCTTTGGTCTTTATAACTCTCTGACAGCCCTCTTCACCTCAAGGTATCTCTTATAGTGAAGTGTTTTTACATTGTGCTCTGTTCTGCATTTCTACAATCTTAAAGGTATTACTGTACTAATTTACCAACCTCAAAAAGATGAAACTATGACTTGACCAAGTTGAGATTCAAATTCATGAACAGCAGATCACAAAACGTACCTTCTCTTTTGGTCTTCTCTCTCCGTTTCTCAGGCTTCTTCTTCTCTTCTTAGTTCTCTCACTCTTCGTCTCTCACTTTCTATCTACCCCTACTGCGCTTACTCGCATTCTGTTCCTTTTTCTCCTTCTCATTATCTTGCTCCCCCCGTGTTTCACTTTCTACTTTGCCTCCCTCGCTTGTTCTTCATCCTTTATGCACTTCTTCTTCTGTCACCTAATTTTTTCTATGGCTTCTCATATTTGTTTCCCCTCACATTGTCATACTTCTTAATCAAATGTTTTCCCTTCTCTCTTTTTCTTGCTCTGACTGACCCCCTCTCAGCTCTGGTTTTATCTTCCACTGTGTCCCTTATATTTATCTCTGTCAGTTAAGACTTCTTTATGTGTAGACGTCTCACTTTGCACTTGAGAATGAAACTATAAAATACGGTTAGAATCCCATACCGGAGAAATATGTTAATCAACTGCAAAGGCTGCATCACCTCATGGATAGGAATCATTCTAATATTTCTAATATAACACTGCATATAGGTTATAAAAACATAATGCCATCTGAAAAATACAAATCGCAGCATTTTTGCCCCTACGTTCAAATTTGCACCGACCTGCACTTTGTGTGCGTGGGTCCTGTGCAGTATTTACCATGGAACTCAGGTCAAGGCTAAGCATGGGCGAATTTTGCGAATCTCGCGTTCGCGAATTTTGCGGATTTGCGAACTCGCAATCCGCAAAATCCGCGAATTCTCGCGGATTTTTTTTTTTTTTGTGTTCGAGCGGGTGTCTGCCAGTTCGCGAGGGTTTTGTACAATTTCGCAACACGCGGACTTACCTGTCGGGTCGCAAGTTTCGCAAACTTGTTGTTTCTACGTGTCCAGCCTGTTTGGGACACTCTTCTTCATCACTGCCACTCTCTGTCACCACTGCCACTCTCTGACTACTCATGCCACCCTCTGGCCCACCCATGCCACCCTCTGTTTCATCACAGCACCCTCTGGTTGTCCAGTCAGTGTACATTATTGTGGCAAAGCAAGCACACCTTCCCTGCCTCAAGTGACCTGAATTAATTTGGGGCTGATTAATGTGTCACAGAATATTTTTTTAGCTGGCACCTGCTTCCTTAGTGCTTCCTGATTAGTGATATTTTGCACTTGCTAAGTGCTTTCATTGTTGCAAAATTAGTTACAACACCTGCCCTGCCCCAACTGACAATAATGAATTAGGGGCTGATTAATGGATTTGAACTTCCAGCCTGGCTCCTGCTTGTCTCCCTTAGCTGTAATTCAGGACCTTTGTGGCATATGTGTAACTATTCTGAGGTTCAGAGCAGGGTCACATAATAGTTGCAACTGGCAACTGAACTCTGGAGGGGCCCCTCAGGAAGCACTACAGGAAATGGCTACTAATGATGAGCCTGAACTTTTGAACCTGGTAAGTAGTTTCAGTTTTGCTAAGATCGTATTTCTGCAATTTTGCGCTTATTCGCGGGGCGCGAAGTTGTACTGGGAAGCCGCAAACTCACGCGAACAGTGCGAGCAAGCCATAAAATCCGCTGCTCGCGGATTTGCGGATTTTGCGGGAGATTCGCGAATCTCGCGGATTGCGAATTTATCGAAAATCCGCAAAATCCGCAAGCGAAACGGATTTTCCGCCCATGCTTAGTCAAGGCACCTTTCTCCAGCAGAAGTACTGCACCCAAATGGACGGCTGTGAATATAAGCATTTATAATATTGTGTTAATGAGCACTGGCATCACCCCAAAATATGGAAAAGATTTTGCACCCGAGGAGCTTCTGCATGTACAGACAACAAACTTTAATTTGATGCCAGGTAAGCGTCCCGGTTTCTAGAGCAAGAACAGAAGAGCTCACCTTATTTCGTCCTGGCAAACCACTTTGCCTTCCTTAAATGCTTTTATTTCAAATTTCCACTACTGGTCTATTTGTATAAGTTCTTCTAGCTTTTAGAGGAAAATAAGTATATAGCAGTTGAGCTTGGGAGTAGTGAGTGGCGAGCAGCAAGCATTGAATGTGCCGAAAGTGCTTAGCCTTCTTTCTCAGCACCTCCTCTATAGTGTTTTGATTCTGAACTGCTCTGTCAAAGGATGGCTGATGCTGCAATCACTCACTTATAAAGCACCACAACTCCTGACAAGCAGCCAGACCACCATCGAAATACAGCCTGACTCTCAGAAATAATCTTCAAATTTAGCCACTGCTCATATCAGATGCCTATCTGCGGCCAGTGTGTTGCTTTTCTACCTGCCCTTACCTTTCCCTTCCAGTTTCTCCTTAGCAAGTAGAAATGGAGAGGTTGGTGCAGAGCAGATACAAGGAAAAACACAGATCTGAGCAGCCAACCAGTAAAATAAATGTAGTCTACACAGACAAGATGCCCCCCTCACTCCTGAACCCCGGTGCCACTGCACTGTCTGCACCACGGATAGCTCTGCCCCTGATTTTATACCTTTTAATGCGCCCCAGCAGAGTCTTGTTCCTGGAGCTGCAAACATTCTTCTGCCCCAGTCAGCTCTGTGCTGCCTAGTCCCTTCTCAGATGAGCAGTGCCCTGTGGAGAATGGCTTTTCTGAGGGTCCTCACCCTCATCCTTGTGTGGGGCTTGGCATGCTCTTACTAAAGAGAAACAAGGTAAGTTGTTACTTTGTTTCTCTTCAGTCCTGGGTCAACGCAAGGAGCACAGAGTAGGCTGCACACTGTAGCTGCTTTAGAGCAAGACACACACAGCTCTGCACAGATGAGCTGAGGGGGCCCCCATACACGTATTGAAGACTAGGCCCCCCTGCGCACTGCAGGGGCTGCTGTGGTGTCTGTTACGCCCTAATTATTCCTAATTATGCAAGGAGGAGTAACCCCATAATTATCGCTAATTTTTGCGTCCAATTACTCGGGAGTAATTGAAATTCCACCCAGGCCTACTACCGAGCACACCCTTCTCCTTGATCAAGAGTCTTCAAGGAGATACAACTCCCTCCAGGCACCCAAGGCACATTAGGTGGCCAAGTTACTAATACGCACACTCTTCGCCTTGTACAGAAGACTTGACACAGAGCCCACCCACAGAGACTCCAACCCCCATTAGGTGGCTAATCCCGAACTGTGCACACCCTCTGCCTTGTACAGAAGTCTTCAAGGTGTACCCACTCCCTCCAGATAGCCATGCCCCCTTAGGTGGCCAAGACCTTTCTAGGCACACCCTTCTTGTACAGATGTGTTCCTAGAAAGCCCACCACCCCAAGACATATAAGTCCCATTAGTTGGCCAAGCCCTTACTACACACCCTTCGCTTGTACTGAAGTCTTTAGGAAGAGGTCACTCCCTCCAGACACTCAAGCCACAGTAGGTAAACAAGCCGCTACTAAGCACAGCCTTCTCCTGTACACACTTTTTTATGGAAAGCCCACTCCCTCCAGATACCCAGGCATCCGAGACGCATAGGATTTGGGTGCATAGTCATGTATCAAGTCTTTGTAGATACTGATGTGTGCCAAAATCCATACGCGGATGCCCAGGAAAACCCATAACACACCCATGAACTACTCATTAGATGTAAAGTGATGCAAGACAGTGCATTGCGTTACTTTGGTTACAAACCAACACAAATCATGATTTGTGTTGGTTTATAAATACCTTCAGGAGTTTTGTGTGGTGCACACCTGAAACAAGATCATTGAAAATCTCACAGCAATCTGTTTTATAAGTGTTTGGGTTTTACAGACACTTAAAGAAAAAAAGTATGTTTTATCATTATGAACGGCTATAGCAGACTAATATGATACACTAACATTATGAGACACACAAGACAAACAAAATTACATTCTTCAATTTTTAAATCAGAAAAGGTGGTCCTAAAAAGAACCTTTTTTGAGGATTCTAATCTTTATCATTTTCCTTGAATGTTTGTATTTTTGTAGTGTTCAAGTTGAAAACCTATTTCTTCTTAGGACAAATATGTTTCAACACCAACTTGACTCCCACTGATGTCCTTCGCTCTCCAGCATAAATCCCTTCACTGGACCTTCTACTAAATTGACATCAGTTTGCTCCTGCATCACTTCTGTTGGCAATGTATCTCCTGGACCAATGTAGGATCCTCAAGTGGCAGCAGACAGCTCCTCTGCATCCTGTTCGCGCTCAGCAAGTGCAAGGTATACAGGATGTCATGAGGGCACTTACACGTGAAGGAAGTCCCATAAGGATACTTTATCTCAGTGCCTCTTGACGGTTGCTTATCACAGCTGGTGCAGGTTACACATCTAGAGGACACCTTTTTTGTTCCTGCTCAAATTGTAAAAATAAATCTAGATCACCATTGACTCCCTGGTAGGCCGATGAGTCTCCTGCTCTATTTGTTCTTCCCTCTTGCCACCACATGCCAAAGATGAACCAACACAAATGTCAAAAATATAAAAGCAGGTAAAGACCCAGCACAAGATGTGATTACATCAAAGTGCTAATCACAAATTAAGTTGAAAGGGTTGGAACTTCTTCTAATTGGAATAAGACAGTCATTTCAACCAATGAGATGTCTTTCATGTGTGCATCTTATCTCCCTTGTACTCTTGCAGTACTCCCACAGGACCGCAACAACGAAAAACAAGGCTTTTTCCAAAAAAAGACTGAAAGAATCCTTATTTATTGATCAAAATGGAAATGTTCAATGCTCAATCTTAAATCTCTCTCTTTCATACTAAAGTAGCTAAAAACTATTGGCAAAGTCAATGGGTTCCAAAGGCGAGACCTGTTGCCTTTGCCAAAGCTCGTTTATGTTCTGTACATTACAAATTGCCTGCTTCAGATTTGCACTTTGAAATACAGGCATTGCTAATGTATAGTTATTTTTACAGCATGAACTTGCCTGGGCAGCGAAAGAACCCTGAACGTTATTGAGGATACTGCAAGACTGTGTAAATCTTTTGGAGACTTAGATGCATAATCCTCACCACGACATTGCATCTCCCATATGTACTACTTTAGTTATGGAGAGATTAAGTAAGTTTCCAGTAATCTAAAATGTACAATCAAGTACCGCACACAGGACTAGAATCTGAGATCAGCTTTACCCCCTGCCCTATTGTTCTAAACTAACTGCACCAACAACCTTTTGCTAATGTTTTCTGGTCTATGGAAGAGCTTCTGTTGATCACCCATTTCAGTACAAATTATTAAACTGGGTGCTGTAAAGGCTCTCCTTAATTTGCTTTCATGGCACACAGAGTTACAGCCTGCATACCTCTGTCAGTATTGTTACTTGGAGAATGATTAATGTTACAAACCATAGAAGCATTGCCTACTCCATCTAGATTGATGTGTACTGTGCAGGAGTAGGAAGGGCATCTGGGTATTATGGGTGAAGTGATTGGTCCTAGTGCTGTCAGACTAGCAATGCCTTTGCCCCATGTAGAAGCTCCAAGGAGAAAGTAGCGTATGGCACTAATATGCCAAACTATCTCTGTTTCACCCCAAACCATCCTGCTAAATTGAAACATTGCAGGAATTAGGGGTAAATTAGGGGATCTAGAATCAGGATTTTGGGTGGATAACTCTTACATCTGCCTCTTTCAGAAAACATTGGCGGTTGAGTAGGTGAATAGGTATGGATTTAGAAGCTATTAGATTCCGGATACTAAATCAACTGCTGCGCTCCCCTCAGGTGGGTTCTTGGTGCTGGTACAGACCCCTCTCACCTACATAGTTACTCCCCTGCACCTGGATTCCCTGGATGTCCAAGTGCTACTATTGACAGGGCCAAACTTTGCTCTCCGTATGCTTTTAATCAGATATACAGGAGTACTAGCCATAGGCAGGAATCCCATGCGCTACAGGTCTTGGATAGAGTACTTGGAAAGAATGTAGACTCCCATCAGATGATCATAGTGGGGGATTTTAACTTAACATCCAGCCAAGCATCTTAGTTAGCTTTTTGACAAGAGACGAGAACCTTGTGTGGGGAATCCAGATCTAGGTCTATCTAAAGGGAAGTCAAATTCAAATTCAAAAACTTTATTCGATCATTAGTTAATAATCATAAAAGTACATACATACATAAGTAATAAAACATGAGGATACAGCAAATTTAAGGATAATCGCATATCAAAGAGCATGTTATTCCTCAAGCATATCGCCTTTAAAATAAATACAGCAGCAGCGCTCCAGGTTGTGGACCTTGTCATTGCCCATCGAATTGGGATATGCAACAGACGCTCTTCATCAGACGAACGTCTGGCACCAACCTTTCAAAGAGGGACCTACCAGAGCACAATTGACTGCATCCTCCTAAATGTAAGAATGTGATGCGATTTGGGAGATATGATTGTTGTTGTGGAAAGTGAAGAGAGCGACCAAAATCCATTGACGTTAAGGCTAAAAATTTCAATTACCATTTCTAGAGGTGTGGATTTGGACAAGGGTCATGGGCACCTCATAGTTATAAACAACAGAAGAAATGTGAGGTGGTAAGTAGTAGGTGCCTTGCCTGAGAAATTTGGGGCCTTGTATTCAATTCTGGCTACCCACATGGAGAGAATGTATGGCCAGTATTAAACGCTTGCAGAGGGTCCAGAATGCTGCAGCACACCTTCTGGTGGCCTTACCTAGATCCTGCTCTGTGGCACAAGTGCTCCCCAGGCTCCATTGGCTACCGATTGAGAAACGCATCCAGTTTAAGGTGCTGTGTATTTCACATAAGATTCTGACGCAACAAGCCCCGGGTGGGCTCTCTTGCCTATTGACACCTTATGTGCCTAGGCGAGCATTGAGATCTGCCGACCTTGCGTTTGTCTGTACTCCTCGAATTCGAAGAGCAAGGACTGGGGGCCGTTCCTTCCGCTTTTTAGCGGCAAAACTTTGGAATTCGCTACCAGCACGCATTAGACCTATTTCCAAACTTCTGGCGTTTTGCAAATCTATCAAAACCTAGCTGTTTCCACTTTCTGATGTCTAGCTATTTAGGCTGAGTTCTCTCGCTTTGTCTCTTGGGTTTCTGGTTGCACTGGGACGCCTCGTTGCTGAGGCAGCCATGCACATTACAAATCTTAAATAAATAAATAAATAAACTGGGGGAAACACAACCATGTCCTGGCTGAGTACCTCGTGGCGTTTGACAAACGAAGGAGTCTTCTAACTAAAGGGGAAGTGGTAATCCTAAAGCACAAAAGGGATGGTTTAATGTCCAGTGCAAAAAAGGCCAAGGTAGATCTCCATCAGGCTTTAAAAAGAGGGGATTCCCCAACCATCAGAGAACGTAGTGCAAACTACCAGGCAATTGTGAGAGCAGCCAAACTAGAGTGGGATAACAATATGTGTGCGGCCCTACTGGACGCCACAGTCAATTATGACCCCAAAAAGTTCTGGTCCTTAGTCAGTAGGAGTGAAGGGAACTTAGACAAACCTACCAAATCGTCTATACTCTTGAATACGTGCGTATGCCCCAGCTGTGGTTGATGAGAGCCAACTTGAAGGTGAGGAAGTGCCCAGCAAATCAAATCAAATTCAGCACTCAGTAGTATTCTTCCTTGAGAAGCTGGTGCATGCAGTGGCCTCATTTAAGCCCGGGAAAGACTAGGCCACGATGAAATCCTGGGGGACGTTTTTAAGGCCGATTCAAGGGCATGGGGCTCCTATGTTAACTTAATTGCTAATGCTATTGCTGCGGCGGGGGTGATCCCCCCCTCCTGAAAGGGGCCGAAATATTGCCAAGTTTTAAGAGGGGAGACCCCGGTGTGCCTTCTAAATACTGTTCCATTAGTCTCCTAGAAAACCTCCCAAAAACATTCTGCAAACAGGTGCTGGAGAGGCTGTTACTTTGGTGCGGCGAAAATAAAATTCTTACCACCCTCCCGGTGGGCGTTAGGCAGAAGGTTAGTGCTGTGGACCTCGTTTTTTTGTTACTATTGGTCAAGTAGAAGGTGGTGGATCTGGCCATGGGTGACCTTTATGTGGCATTTATCGATCTGGGTGGTGCCTTTGACCTTGACTCTAGAGGGAAGCTTTGGGAAGTCGTCCAGGGACCAGGTATCCCGCCTGACCTCCTTCATCTGATTGGTCTGCTCCATGAGGGGAATTTTGCGAAAGCAAGGAGTGAGGTGAAAGTAGAGCTAAATGATGCCTTGCCTGCTAACAAAATGCGTTCAACAGGGTGGTGTCCTTTTACCGAATATATGACTTTACCACGAACACAAATACCCCGCATGGCATTACCACGCGAATTTTTCTTCGCAAGTGGCTGTACCACGCAGCCTTTTAGAACGCAAGTTCTTACCTCGCATTTCAAAAACGTTACGTTCACCAGCTCTTACTTCCATCCTCCATCGAAATATGCGTTAAAACACGTCCACAAAAACTAAAAAAGGACTTCAATTATGACGTACTCGCCACGTCTTCGGTGCGGCTCTTTTTTTTTTTTTTTATTGACACTTTAGTGCGTTTTTTTACTGTATGTAGCCTGCTCGTTTTTTTTTTTAAATGGGGGGGAGACCCCCCCAACCCCCCAAGGCCACGCAGAACTTACGTGCTGGACGACCAAAAGGAATATCACTTGCGTGGTGAAGACGGTCGTTGAAGGCTCCCTCGTTGAAGAGACGTTTGCGGGGTAAGTGGATCGTTAAAAACGTCAAGCGTGGAAAAGACATCGTTGTAAATGATGTTTCCCCCTTTTACCAACCCTCTTTTGCCTTTACATCAACACCTGAATCACCTATTTAATGGGCTTTATGAATGACTCTCCGTATTTGGCAGGGTTCAAAATAACACCACTCCTCTTTGTAAACAACGCATTGGTGTTGTCAAAAACTAGGAGAGGGCTGCAAAATTTGGTTGATAGTTTTAACCAATTTTTCTGAGATTTTGGCCTTGAAATCAACACCTTTAAGACCAAATACATGGTTTACTCAAAGAACAGCAGGGCGAAAGGGGCCACCAAGGTGCGTTCGGAAGCACTGCAAAGGGTGCAGGAGTTTGACTATCTGCGCATTAGGTTAGACGAGACAGGCTCATGGAACCCACAGATTGTAAAAATAAACTAACTGTAAAACAACGGGTGGGTGCAATACAAAAATTTGCAAAAAAAAATTGCCTGGTCTCCTCCCTGCCCAGGAGTAGAATTTGTAAACAGGAATCCCGGGGCAGCACTTTATGGGACGGAACTATGGGGTTACGCCAACACTAGTCCCCTCACTATTGCAGAAAACAAATTTTTCATGGGACTTTTGGGTCTAGGAAAGGGCACTCCACTGGTTCCTCTCCATCTAGATCTAGATTTAGGAATCCATGAGTTAACAACAGCGCTTTTGCTAAAAACCCAAGTTGTACTGGATTGGAGTGTGGAGAACTGATGAATTGTGCCATCTCAAGGAGGGTTGGAGGGATGTCATCTCGGCTAAGGGGATAGAGAGAGTCAGTTCGTTAAGGGTGCTTAAAAAACCTGGCTTGATGTGTGCTTGGGAAAATTCTGCAGTGAGCCCCAAGCTATTCGAGGTATGGAGGATGCTGTAGTAAATAAAGAGGATGGAAGAGAAAGTTAGCCGCCTTAGAAACCAAAGCGTAGCGGCAGGGAGTTTGAACCCACGTTCCTTCTTCACAAGTCTGTGTGTGAGGGTCAGGAGTTCTTGAATTTTACACGCCAGGGCACGAACCCCAAACCAACAATTTAAACATATATGTTTACCCGTGGCAGCCTTAACCGCAAAGTGAAGGTAGGCAAACCAGGAATCTGACTGCTGTCCATGCTGCCAAACCACTTGTAAAAATGTGATGATGTGCACATGTTGTTTTTTTGCCCCTTCTATAAGAAGCCAAGGTTCAAACGGATTTTCCCTTTGTACGGGTCTTTCTGTCTATTGACGAGGGGAGAGGCATGTGGAATATGTAAAAGTGGCACAACCTCAATTGGGGTGGTGGCTGTTTCCAAATTTCTGCGTTCATCATGGATAATCAGAACTAAAGTGTTAAAGGCTATTCAGAGATAGATTGTGAGAGCCCTCTTTTGCGCTTATTTATAATTTATTTCTTTATTTATTTATTTATTTATGCGATTTTATATAGTGCGAACTTTACCCGAAGGTGTCAGAGCGCTTTACATAAGAACCAGTTGAGAAACATAAGGACTTAGGATTACATGCGTTACATAAAGGATACAAACAGAAAAAATTGCAAATGTACAAGATGTAAAGTCACACAAGGAGGAGATACAAATGGATTTACTCTAAGAGTCACATAGGAATGGTAGATAGTACAAAGGTCTACTGCATATACTAGTGATTAGAGTTATCTCTATATACATAGGGAAGGGATATGACTGGATATACTCTACGAGTCACATAGGAATGGTAGGTAGTACAAAGGTCAACCGCATATACTAGTGATTAGAGTTATCTCTATATACATAGGGAAGAGATACACATGGATATACTCTAAGAGTCACATAGGAATGGTAGAGAGCACAGCGATCTACTGCATATACTAGTGATTAGAGTTATCTCTATATACATAGGGAAGGGATATGACTGCATATACTCTAAGAGTCACATAGGAATGGTAGATGGTACAAAGGTCTACTGCATATACTAGTGCTTAGAGGTATCTCTATATACATAGGGAAGGGATATGACTGGATATACTCTAAGAGTCACATAGGAATGGTAGATGGTACAAAGGTCTACTGCATATACTAGTGATTAAAGTTATCTCTATATACATATGGAAGGGATATGACTGGATACACTCTAAGAGTCACATAGGAATAGTAGGGTACAGAGGTCTACTGCATATACTAGTGACTAGAGTTATCTCTATATACATAGGGAAGGGATATGACTGGATATACTCTAAGAGTCACATAGGAATGGTAGGTAGTACAAAGGTCAACCGCATATACTACTGATTAGAGTTATCTCTATATACATAGGGAAGGGATACACATGGATATACTCTAAGAGTCACATAGGAATGGTAGAGAGCACAATGGTCTACTGCATATACTAGTGATTAGAGTTATCTCTATATACATAGGGAAGGGATATGACTGGATATACTCTTAAGGGTCATATAGGAATGGTAGAGAGCACAGAGGTCTACTGCATATACTAGTGATTAGAGGTATCTCTATATACATAGGGAAGGGATATGACTGGATATACTCTAAGAGTCACATAGGAATGGTAGATGGTACAAAGGTCTATTGCATATACTAGTGATTAGAGGTATGTCTATATACATAGGGAAGGAATATGACTGGATATACTCTAAGAGTCACATAGGAATGGTAGATGGTACAAAGGTCTACTGCATATACTAGTGATTAGAGTTATCTCTATATACATAGGGAAGGGATATGACTGGATATACTCTAAGAGTCACATAGGAATAGTAGGGTACAAAGGTCTACTGCATATACAAGTGATTAGAGTTATCTCTATATACATAGGGAAGGGATATGAATGGATATACTCTAAGAGTCACAAAGGAATGGTAGATGGTACAAAGGTCTACTGCCTATACTAGTGATTAGAGTTATCCCTATATACATAAATATACAAACATAGTAGATTTCCTCAGGCAGAGTTCCATTAAGAGTGACAGAGCGCTATACAAAAACCCACAAACATCAAACATCAAACATTAAGTGAGGTCGGAGGGGGGACGTAGTCACAACACCAAGGGAGGGTGGGAGGGATTCGAGGGTATGGAGAAAAGGCAAAACAGAGAGGGGAAGAAACATTTGAGGATCCTCAAGGGGGAAAAGAGGGAAAAGGGTAAAAAGACGAGGGAATGGACAAGATGACAGGTCGGGGCCCAGGGAAAAAACTGCTGAGAACAGCCGCAAAATGGCGGGCAGGACAAAGGGAAAAGTAAAGAAGTTCATGAGAGACTGTGGTCCACAATTGCAATGCCTCAGGAGTTTCCCGTACCGGGAGCTGTAGTAGTGGTCTGATTGACCTCCGTATATGGGTTTTTAATGATTTTATTGTTGTTTTAATGTGTTCTTATCATGTTTTAAACTTTTTTTAATTGATGCATTTTTGAATATGAAACAAATGTTTTGATATATCAATAAACAATACGATTAGTGTTAGGAAAAGTTAGACGAGCCACTGATAGGTCGAGCCAGGAAGGTCCTCTTGGAGTTGGACACGCGAGCCTTAATTTTAAGTGCCTCTGTCTGTCCTGGGACCTATCAATCAATCAATCAGTGACACTTATAAAGCGCGCTACATACCCGTAGGGTCTCAAGGCGCTGGGGGGGGGGGGGGGGGGTGCCGCTACTGCTCGAACAGCCAGGTCTTCAGCTTCTTCCTGAAGGAGAGGTGGTCTTGGGTCAGGCGCAGGTCGGGAGGGAGGGAGTTCCAGGTCTTGGCGGCCAGGTAGGAGAAGGACCTTCCTCCTGTAGTCGCTCTTCGGATGCGGGGGACAGCGGCGAGGGCGTGGTTGGCTGATCGGAGGTGGCGTTTGGGAGCGTAGAAGTTGACTCGTCTGTTGAGGTAGCTCGGGCCTTGGTCGTGTAGGGCCTTGTGTGCTGGGTGAGGAGGCGGAAGGTGATTCTTTTGTTGACGGGGAGCCAGTGGAGGTCTCTCAGATGTCCGGAGATGTGGCTGGTTCGTGGGATGTCGAGGATGAGTCTGGCTGAGGCGTTCTGGATCCGCTGGAGTCTCTTCTGGAGCTTGGCAGTGGTACCGGCGTAGAGGGCGTTGCCGTAGTCCAGTCGGCTGGTGACGAGGGCCTGGGTGACGGTCTTCCTGGTCTCGGTGGGGATCCACCAGAAGATCTTCCGTAGCATGCGTAGGATGTTGAAGCACGCCGAGGAGACGTTGTTGACTTGCCTGGTCATGGAGAGGGAGGAGTCCAGGATGAAGCCCAGGTTTCGTGCATGGTCTGTCGGTTTGGGTGCGGTGCCCAGGGCGGGAGGCCACCAGGAGTCGTCCCAGGCGGAGGGTGAGGAGCCCAGGATGAGGACCTCCGTCTTGTCCGAGTTCAGTTTCAGGCGGCTGGTTGTCATCCACTCGGCTACCTCTTTCATCCCTTCGTGCAGGTTGGCTCTGGCGGCGGCGGGGTCGTTGGTCAGGGAGAGGATCAGCTGGGTGTCGTCGGCGTAGGAGATTATGCTGAGGTTGTGTTTGCGTACGATGGCCGCGAGGGGGCTCATGTAGACGTTGAAGAGGGTGGGGCTCAGAGATGATCCTTGGGGGACGCCGCTGATGACTTCGGAGGCCTCTGACTTGTACGGTGGAAGGCGGACTCTCTGTGTTCTTCCGTCGAGGAAGGAGATGATCCATTCCAGCGCCTTGTCCTGGATGCCGATGTTGCTGAGGCGCCGTACTAGGGTGCGGTGGCAGACCGTGTTGAATGCCGCGGAGAGGTCTAGGAGGATGAGGGCCGCTGTTTCTCCCTTGTCCATCAGGGCTCGGATGTCATCGGTGGCGGCGATGAGGGCGGTCTCGGTGCTGTGGTTGGCTCGGAAGCCGGATTGTGAGGGGTCGAGGGATCCGTTTGTCTCGAGGAAGGCGGCCATCTGCTTGTTGACGGTCTTCTCGATGACTTTGGCTGGAAACGGGAGGAGCGAGATGGGGCGGTAGTTCTTGAGTTCGGTGGGGTCCGCTGTGGGTTTCTTGAGTAGAGCGCTGAGTTCGGCGTGCTTCCAGCTCTCAGGGAAGGTGGCGGTGTCGAAGGATGTGTTGATGATGTCTCGCAGGTGGGGTGCGATGACAGCGTCGGCCTTGTTGAAGACGTGGTGAGGGCAGGGGTCGGTCGGTGATCCGGAGTGGATGGAGTTCATCGTGTGGATGGTGTCTTCGGTGCTGATCGGGGTCCAGGCGTGGAGGGTGGTGGTGGGGGGCGGTTGTTCGTTCATGGTGTGCGTTGGTTGGTTGTTGAAGCTGCTGTGTATGTCCGCGATCTTGTTGTGGAAGTATGAAGCGAGGGAGTTGCAGAGGTCTTGCGATGGGGTGATGTCGTTGTTTCCTGCGCTGGGGTTGGAGAGCTCTTTCACGATGTTGAAGAGTTCCTTGCAGTTGTGTGCGTTGTTGTCCAACCGGTCCTTGAATGCTGTTTTCTTGGCGGCGCGGATCAGCTGGTGGTGTTTCCGGGTGGCAAGTTTGAAGGAGGTCCTCTTGTCCGGTGTCGGTTCCCTTCTCCAGACTTTCTCGAGGGCTCGGCAGTTCTTCTTGGAGCTTTTGAGTTCGTCGGTGAACCATGGGGCCTTCTTGCTGCCGGGTCTGCTAGGCGGGTTCCTCAGTGGGGCGAGTTCGTCCGCGCAGTTGCTGATCCACTTCGTGAGGTTGTCGGCGGCCTGGCTGGGGTTCGCTGTGCTGGCAGGAGGGTGCTGGCTCAGGGAGGTGGCGAGCTGGTCTGCTGTGATCTTGTTCCAGCTTCTGCGGGCGGCCTGTTGCTGGTGGTGGTGGGTCGTCGTTCTCTTGAAGGTGAAGTGGACGCAGCTGTGGTCCGTCCATTGAAGCTCAGTGGCGTGGCTGAAGTCGATGTCTGTGCTGGAGGAGAAGACTGCGTCGAGTGTGTGTCCGGCGAGGTGGGTGGGGGTGGACACCAGTTGCTTGAGTCCCAGGTTGGCGAGGTTGTCGAGCAGGGTGCTGGTGTTGCGGTTGTTGTTGTTCTCCAGATGGAAGTTGAGGTCTCCCAGGAGGATGTAGTCAGCGGAGGGGAGGGCATGCGGGCTGACGAAGTCGGCGATGTCCTCGCTGAATTGTGTGCGTGGTCCAGGGGGTCGGTAGATCAGGGTGCCTCTGAGGGTGGTGTTCGGGTTGGTGTGGATCTGGAAATGCAGGTGTTCGGCGCTGGTCAGGGTGTTGTCGGTGCTGGTCGTGAGACGGATGGTGCTCCTGTGGACGATGGCGATGCCTCCTCCCATCTGATTGGCGTTTCGGTCCCTCCGGACGATCTTGTAGCCCTCTGGGATAGCGATGGCGATGTCGGGAGCTGAAGAGGCGTTCATCCAGGTCTCCGTGAGGAAGGCAACGTCAGGGGCTGTGGCGTCTAGGAGGTTCCAGAGTTCGATGGCGTGTCTGTGGACGGAGCGGGTGTTGAGCAGGATGCACTTGAGGTGGGTGCTGCTGGTGTTTGACTTGGCGGGTGTTGGTGCGAGGCAGGTCCGGATGCAGGAGAACTTGCAGGCGTGGCAGCTGAAGGGTCCGTGGGTGCGACGTGGTGTGGCTTGGTGGCACTCTGGGCGTCGGCCGGTGTTGAGTGCGAAGAGGGTGGCGGCGGAGTACGTCAGGCGGGTGGGTCGGGGTCTTCGAGATCCAGGGGTCCTGGCGCTGGTCGCGATCCGGTCGCGGACGGGCGCAGACGGGCTTACCTTTGGCGCGCCTTCGGCGCACAATCGGCGCGCCCGCTGCGCGTGACCGCTGCGCGTTCGCACGGTCGCCATTTAAGGCGAAGTGCGCGGGTGGGCGGACCTGCATTACTGCATTTAACAGGTTTGCCTTGTTAACCCTTACCAGTGTTTTATTTGTAAAATAATAAGTGCCAGTGACCAAAACACCACTCAGACACCAGCGACTGGCGCTATAAAATGTCAGGGTGCCAAATACTAAGGGTGGGTAGTTCTGAGTCCACCTCAGGCCTCTTTAATTTGCCACCAGGCGATCCCTGCCCATGCCCGTTATTTCACTTGTACAGGTCGCTGCTTTCTTCCTTGGTGATGGATTTTCTGTCTTTCTCTTCCTTTTCCATTTTGTGTGTTTTCCCTCTCTTACTCTCTGAAAATGTCTATTAACCCGTTCACTGCGGCGGCTATTCCGGCGGAGGCATGCTGGTGACGGAACCGTTCCGTCACCAGCGTCGGTTGCGCTGTGCTTATGACGGAGCGGTTCCGTCATGGCCCCGCCCGCTCAATAGAACGCTCAGCGCAGGCGCGGAATTCGTGCCGCGCATGAGCGGCGGGCGGGCCATGACGGAACTGCTCCGTCATCAGCACAGCGCCACCGCAGCTGATGACGGAGCGGTTCCGTCATCAGCATACAAGGGGTTAAAGAAAATAAGTGCCAGTCCTCAAAGGTAAGTGCAGGTGGTCCCCATCAGCTCAAATTAAGCACGGTCTCCCTACCCATTCTGCTGCAGATAGCTCGGTACTGCAACATCATACAATGCCTATAGTCAAGAGACAGTAAGGAGCTGTACAGCCATTGTCCTGGAAGTAGAGGTTCAGGGGGCTACAGCAACTTAAAAAACCTTGCTGGGATTTCCAAAGATGAATGAGCAATAGAGATGCCTTTAAAGTTTGCTTTTATCTCTTCGCAGTGTCATGCTTCGTCAGAGGTGAAGGGGGAGTTCGTTCCAGGTCTTGCCTGAGAGGTAGGAGAAGGATCTTCTGCCAGATCTGGTCCTGTAAAAGTGAGGGATGGTGGCTAAGGCGAGGTCGGCTGAGCAGAGGGTTCTTTTGGGGGGGTAGAAAAAGATTCTGGCACTGAGGTATTTGGGTCCGGTGTTGTGGAGGGCTTTGTAGACGTGTGTGAGCAGCTTAAAGGTTATTCTTTTTTCGACGGTGAGCCAGTGGAGGTCGTGGAGGTGTTGGGTGATATGGTCGGGTCGTGAGATATTGAGGATAATTCTGGTTGTGGCGTTTTGGATGGTCTGGAGTTTGAAGTGGAAGTTGTTGTTGATTCAGAGGCCAAATGTCAGATGGTGCCTTGTAACAAATTGCGGTTTCGTCTTTTAACATGGAAACTGGTGTTTGCTTTTCTGTCTTTGACTGTCTCTGACTGTAAAGTGAGATGATTTTGTAAAATGAACTATGGGACATTCTTGCTGGCTAGAAAGGAAACAGTGGCGGCTCGCAGAGGAAGTGCTGTGGGGCATTAGGGCGGAGTGGGGGAGGGGCAGAGTGGGGGGTAGTGGAGTCGGACATACGAAGGCCAGTAGTAAAGTAAGTATATAAATAAAGTGCGTGTACACAGTGACCATAATCCTGTTTGTGTTTTAACAGGTTGGCCACGAGCACACATTAACACCAAGGGTGGGGGGGGTTCGGGGGTTGTTCCCCCGATAAAAGTGGGAGAAGCAGGAAGATGCTTAAAGTGGGGGCATATAGTACCAGAGCTATTTCATGAGTCCCTCCAAACCCAGTGTCATAGAGAGTTTGCCATCTGGAATGATGGTGCGGCAAGCACTTCAGACATTATGGACGCATTTGGGGAATTGTCTACTGCTATAGGGAAGATACTACAGGCCCCAGGTGGTTGCCGTCAGCAGTTAGGCCCAAGATGGTTTGATTCGGCGTGTTCCCACGCTTCCAGGACGATGAGAAAGACTCTGACTGCTAGACCACGGGACCAGGTGGCCTGTGAAGAGCATATAAGGATGCTTTAGCTACCCGTAAGTCTGCGCTGAGGGGGAGGCATGGTCTGATTTAGTCGAGGCTACCACATTGCGCAATAGCTCAAAGTTCTGGGGGGATCGTTAATAGTCCCTTTCTTTCTGGGGATACTGGTACATATTTGGATGCCCACATTACAGAGGACGACTGGGTACACCACTTTGAGGGCATTTTTCAGTTGGATATCCCGCTAACACAGAGGGAGGAAATGGAGGTAGGCAAGGCTGACCTTGTTTTTACAATGCAGGAGGTGAGGACTGGTATTCTAGGATTGTCTAAACATTAGACCCCTGGGCATGGCGGCATCCCGGCTGATCTCTACATCACCCATGGAGACACCTGGACACCGGTTCTCACATCTTTCATTGATGCTACAATCCAGATCAGTCGCCCAGACTTTTGGGCCTTCTCTGTCATTGTCCCGATTTTTAAAAAGGGAGAATGGGACAGTACCTTTTGCTACAGGCTCATTTCTCTTCTGGATTCTGTGGTAAAGGTGGTGGATCACTTTGTTCTGGGTAGACGTGTATCTTGGGCAGATGAAAATAACTTTTTAAGTGACATTCAATATGGCTTCCGCCCAGTCCGTTCCACCGTGGAACAATGTTTTAATCTGTACATGGTTCTGACTAAGTATACTGTGGCGCATTCCAGTACCATATACCTAGCCTTTATGGACCTATCCCATGCGTTCAACTGTGTCAATAGATCTAAGCTATGGCAGTTGATGTATACCATTGGCATTGATAGTAACATAATTTTTTTTCTCAAGGACCTTCATTTATTTATTTTATTTTATTTTACCGATTTGTAGAGCGCATGGCTGCCCGTGAGCGTCCCAGCGCTAAATGACAAGGAACCAGAGGTAGATGGAGCTTCACGGGAACAGCCAAGTTTTAAGAGCTCTGCGGAATGAGAGAAGGTTGGGTTGGGCTCTGATGTCTGGAGGTAGGGTGTTCCACAATTTGGAGGCATTGTATGCGAACATTCGACCTCCAGAGCGTGCTTTCTTAATTCGAGGAACAGAGGCTAAATTGCAGTTGGAGGAGTGGAGCGTTCTTTGGGTGGTGTGAGGAGTGATGAGGTTTTGTAGTATTGGTGGGGCTTTGCCATGCAGGATTTTGTATGTGGTGCAGAGAGCCTTGAAATGTACTCTCTCCTAAACGGGCAGCCAGTGTAAGGCGTTCAGAGCGGGTTTGGCTGAGCAGCGACGGTGGGTTCCTGTGAGGAGGCGTGCTGCAGTGTTTTGCACTGTTTGCAGTTTTGACAGTACTTTTTTGGGAGCCCCCAGATATAGGGCATTGCCATAGTCCAGGCGGGACAGCACGGGACCATGAATTAAGAGTTTTTGGGATTGAGCTGGGAGTAAGGGCAAAACTTTCCTAGCTGATCGTAGGAGGCTGTGGCATATACCAGCCGTTTTTCTAGCTTGTACGGCAAAATTAAGGCCTTCGTCAAGCCATATTCCCAGGCTCTTTATTTCCTGTTTCGGCACAGGAGGAGTGCCCATGCTAGATGGCCATAGGGAATTGGGATGGTAGAGTAGTTTGTTGCCCAGGATCATTATCTCTGTCCTGTCGTTGTTCAGTTTGAGGTGGGAGAGATTCATCCATTTGGTTATTTCCATTAGACAGGTTTGTAGGTTAGGAAGGGCGTGGTCTTGCTGACTTAAGGATACCACCAATTGGGTGTCGTCAGCGTAAGTAAGTAGCTTGATCCCAAAAGGGGTGACGATTTTTCCTAGAGGGGACATGTAAATATTAAAAAGGGTCGGGCTCAGGGACGAGCCCTGAGGGACCCCACAGCTGATGGCTGTGGACCTGGACGTAAAGTTGCCATCTGCTACTTGGAAGGATCTATTATCCAGAAAGGATTTAAGCCAAGCCAGGGCTGTTCCTGCGATTCCAAGTTCACTGAGTCTGCGGGCCAGTATTGAGTGGTTGACGGTGTCGAAGGCCGCGCTAAGGTCCAGGAGGATCACTGCCACTGATCCTCCTGAGTCATTAATTTTCCTTGCCTCTTCGACAACCGCCAGTATCGCAGTTTCAGTGCTCTGGCCAGGTCTAAATCCTGTCTGGGACGGCTCCAGGAGACCATTGGTTTCAAGATGTTGGGATAAACTGTGGTTAACATGCTTCTCGGCTATTTTACTAATGCCTGGAAGCAGGGAAATAGGCCTGTAGTTCCCTAGTTCCAATGGGTCCAGCTGAGATTTTTTTATCAATGCTTTCACTGTTGCCTTTTTCCAGCTCGGGGGGACGATGCCGTTGGCGAGTGAGCTGTTGATCAGTTTGGTCAGATAGGGGAGAATGGTGGGCCCTACTAGTTTAAGGATGTTAAGCGGTGCGGGGTCTGTAGGGCTACCGCTTTTGATGGAGTTGAGTAAAGGAAGGAGAGTGTCTATTGTCAGGGGAGTGAGGTGTGACAATTGACATGCTGTGGCATGGTGCGTACGACAGGGCTGATCTACAACCGAGGGAGCGTCCAAGGTTGGCGGAGGAAGGGAATTGATGATTTTTACTATCTTCAGATTGAAAAATTCTGCTAGTTCGTTGCAACAGGTAACTGACGGCTCTACTAAGGGGGGGGGCTCCGGTACTTTGAGAAGTTTCTTGGCTATTTGAAAGGATTCCCGGGATGAATTGGTGGATGTTCCGATTGTTTCCGCAAAGTAATTGCCTTGGGCGGTTTTAAGTGCTTTTTTATAGTTGAGAAGGCTTTTTTTATATTCAGTTTTTTTTGCAGGATCGAAATTTTTCCTCCAATCTCTCTCTAATCTCTTGCAGGCTTTCTTTAGGAGTCGCGTTTCCTGGGTGAACCAAGGGGAGGTAGCTTTACTCCGAGGTTTACCTGAGGGTTTTTTTGGAAGAGTTTTATCCAGTTTGTCTCTGATCCAGGTTGAGAACTTGATGTCCGCGAGAGTTGGGTTGGCGTCAAGTTTAGGGGGGGATTGCTCTAAATGGAATTTCCATTTATCCGGATCTAGCTTAGCCCAGGGGCGTGTGGGCTTGTTAGGTAGAGTTGTGATAGGTGGGGTTGGAGTCAGCTGCCAGTCTAGTGGAACTAGGAAATGGTCAGTCCAGGGTACCGGGATAGGGTCCAGTGCAGTCAGATCGATGATATTAGAGAATATCGGGTCCAGCAGATGGCCCATTGAATGAGTGGGTAGTGGACCTAGTAGCTTAAGTTGGAGGCTTTCAAGGTCTGCTATTAGGTCCACTGCTGGTTTGGCTTCTTTTTATCCAGGTGGATGTTTAGATCTCCTTCGATCATACAGGTGGAATTTGTAGCGGCTAGTGTATATGTGTGTTCTATAAGAGAATCACTAAAGTGGCCTAGGGGTCCTGGAGGACGGTAGATGAGAAGACCTGATAAGGATCTACAGGGGGAGACTTGAATTGAGAACAATACATTTTCACAGTCTAGGAGGGGACTGCCTTGCAGTCGGCACGATAGGTGGTTTTTGTAGATTATGGCGACACCACCCCCTTTCCCTTTGGAGTGGTCCATGTGGTGAATTAGGAAGCCCGGGGGTAGAGAATTTACAATGTCGGGGTCTGAGTGCGGACCTAGCCAGGTTTCCGTTAGGAAGAGAATGTCAAGCTCATAGTTTTCCAACAATAGGTAGATTTCTGATGAGTGCTTGGGAAGGGATCTACAGTTAATCAGAGCCATATGCAGTGGGATGGGGGATGGGTTTTCAGATCCAGTCGGTGTGAATTTATACGGGCAGTGGGAGCATCGGTTAAGGGGGTGTTCGGCGAGTACTGAGTGTGGACAGGGGCCCCTTAGCTCTCTATTAAGGTGTAATAGTGCATCCCTTGAGTATCTGCGCTTGGGGTAGATGATATTATCTAAGGTGTCTGGCTCTGAGCTCTGCCTAGCGCGGACGAGCGCAGACGAGCTTGCCTTAAGCGCGCCTTCGGCACGCCATCGTCGCGCCCGCTGCACTCGTCCGCTGAGCTTCCGGCAGAGACACATGTTAAATGGTAGTTGCACTGGGCGTTGGAGGGGGTGTGGCCAACAGAGGTGGGTGTGTCTCGTGGCCCCCTCGCAATCAGGGAATGGCGGCAGGAAGGAGAGTTTCTACCCGTAGCAGCATTCAGTCTGGTGCTCGGGGAAGGTTCGAGTAAGTGGCAGGAGAACAGTGCAAGTTTTAAAAACACAATATACACGATATTAAAAGAATTCAAGTTGTCTATCTCTTCTCCCGGCTTTCCGCCTCAGGAGGTTCTTGTCAGTGCGGCGCTTGTAGTCAGTGCGCACTATTTATACTTGGTGAGGGGGCGTGGCCAACAGAGGTGGGCGTGTCTTGTGGCTCCCTCGCAATCAGGGAATGGCGGCAGGAAGGAGAGTTTCTACCCGTAGCAGCGTTCATCGAGACTCAAGGAAGGCTGTTCGCTATACAAAAGACATGAAAGTGACCCGGCAAATAAACATTGGGAGAGGGGTGCGTCAGGTGTGCATACTAGCACCCTTCCTTTTTAACTTATATATGAACTCTCTTTTGGCCACAAAAGCCGATTGTCCCCAGGTAGGCAAGAGCAGTCTGCCAGTCCTACTATACACGGACGACACGGTCCTCATGGCGAGGACACCGAGGGGCCTACAACTTTTATTGAGTTCTTTTACTCACTTTATGGAGAACCTGGACCTGATGGTTAATCACTCAAAAGCCTTTATCATGCAGGTGGGACCTCGTACAGCAAAGCAGTTTACCTTTAAGCTAGAATCATTACCAATACCTAAGACTAACATCTTTTCCTATTTGGAGTTTTTTTTTTATGACTTCTTGAACTGGTCCCCCTTGCTTACTCGGAAGGAAGGGGAACTAGTGAAATCATCTGCAGCTGTTTTTAACTTTGCCACCAGAGTGGGAGGGAAACCAATAGGGGCACTCTTGAAGATTTACCAAGCAAAATGTATTTCAAAGTCCACTTACGGGAGCGAGATCTGGGGCCATATTGGGGCGGGGCCCGGTAAATCGCAGAAAACTCTTTTCTGCGATGGGCCCTTCTGTGCCGCAAAGTATTATTTTGTACGTTGTGCATGAAGAACATGGGATGCCTTTCCTCTCAGATGAATTGGCTTTTCGTCCCCTGGCATTATGGCGCAGGATTTGGGCCAAGCAGGAAAATACACTTAGTAAACACATCTTAAAGGACTGTCTTTCGCTTGACCATCTTTCACATATTCTATGGCTTCAGTACATAAGAGTAGGCCTTTTGAGGCTAGGCAGAGCAGAACTATTAACTAATCCGGAGAGTATATGTAAGAGGGACTATGCACGGGCCAAAGAGTGTTTTTCAAGAAGGAGCTGTTGTGAAAGAGAGGAAGTAGAGCTGTGCAAGTCCAGTGTGCGTACACAGATTATGTTAAAAACAATGCCAACCACAAAACCATATCTTTTAGGTCCCTCGCTGGCTACAACGCCCGGTCCCCGCAGCTCCTGGGGCAGTGCTCGCACCCACCTCCTCCACGACCTGTGATCACGGATCGCTTTGCAGGGTGGGGTCGGTCAGGTGAAGGAAGCCGGGCAGAGCCAGAGCCCTGCAGCAGCTGGAGGTGGATTCCTGCACATCTGCTGAGGCCTGTTTTCGGACCCGGCTGTAAACGTATTCAATGCTGGGGATGGTCGAGTTACTGTTCAGCTGGTCAAAGCATTTTTTAACCGAAACGAAACTGCCGAAAGGCCATTTGGGGTTTCCAGTTCATTTGCTATAAATCCGTGGAAGGGACCTTAAACATTAAATATGACCGGGAACCCCAATGAACGCTAAGCCGGACTGTCACAGGCCTAGCGGTGGCGGTCGCCGTTCTGAGGAGCGGCTGCAGGAAATGGACGGCGGTACACAGCTGAATCATTCATTTCAAAATGGAGAGAGGAATCCCTTGATCGGGCCTCGCCGCCACTCTCGTTTAAGTGAATCGACACAGGGCTGTCTAGAAGATAGACTGCACGTAAATGTTTAAAAGCTTGACATCAGCCGACGAGGCCTTGTGAAAGTAATAGCCTCGCACAGCGCCGTAGGGGGGAGCATGGGAAGATGCCCGCAAACCCCAGGGAGAAAAAAAGTTATTAATTCCGCCCGCTGTCTGGGGCGCGCTGCTCGTCTGTCAGGCTGGGGTACAGGATGAGCGGCCGGGAAGAGCGGCCGAGTGACAGACGGCGGGGCTTCCAGAAACAGACAGCCCCTCTCTTTCAACAGCCTTTTTTTTGCTGTTTTTTTTGGCACAAACTAGAACATAAGGTATTGTGTGCTTTACGAGTACCATTTACATTACTCAAGGACGCAGGTTAAGTGATTTTCCCTGAATCACATTATGTTGACTCGAACCTGAAGCCGAGTCCAGGGCATCAGAACGGATGGTGGCAGCGTGGGTATATACCCCACCCCCCCTTCCGATTTTGGAGTGTGGGTAATATAGGAGATAATGCCCTGGCACACCCCATCATTTTGAAATAGACACTGGAAATTAAACAGACACACGGACAGCGGGAGGGGGGCGGGAAAGGAACGGACAGCGGGAGGGGGGCGGGAAAGACACGGAAGCGGGAGGGGGGGCGGGAAAGACACGGACAGCGGGGGGGCGGGAAAGACACGGACAGCGGGAGGGTGGGGGGGGGAGGAACGCACTGACCTGAACTTCTTCCGGCGGCCGTGGTCGGCATGAAATGAGGAAAACTGCTTTGACCTCTGGCGCAATAATCTAGCAGATTTGTTTAACGGGTATTACCGTTTACAAAACACCCTGATATGTACTGCGTGGGAAATGGAGGCCGTGGTTACTAACTACAAACCAGGAACAACTACCAAACCGGGAAGGAGACACCTCACACTGTGGCAAAACAACATTTAAGTGGATCCCTCCGTTTCCGATAACCTCCTGGCGCGGAAGATACCGCAGCCAGGATATTGCGATGAGCAACAGGTGCCATGGCAAAACGCCAAATGATGACTTTGGATGCAAAAGTAAGTTATAAAGTCGTCTTCGTAATTATTTCTACATTTCAGAAATGCAATGAGATCCCGCTACATCATCCGCCTGCCACCTATCAATTATGTACTCAAAATAGGTAAATAAACAGAGCAGGGCGACAGACAACGGTACTGCATGCAGACAGCCGTGAGAAAGCAACAATTAACACACAGTCTATCTAGTGTATAAGTACTGAACGACCGATTCCGACCCCTCACATCGGCAGGAACTAGCGCTCACTAATCTGGAGGTGCTTCGGTCTTAAAGTGCCAATGCAAACCATCTATGCGCGCATATAGACGTGCATAACGTGAACCCAGCTAGTAAGTCATGGATAGCTGTAAGCCGTGGAAGGGCCGGGCGGATCAGGGACGCGCACAAGGTGGAAGGGGGTAGGTGGATGGCGTTCTCTTTACGTAAAACGCAAGGAGTCAACGCTCTTATCTAACGTTGAAGCTTCCAATCCCCTTATTTCAAAAGAGCCGCGCTGCCCCGTCATTCATAAAAAGACATGAAGAACGGTGGTACCCAGCACCCGACAACATCCTCATGAACATGAACACGCTCGCTTGCTGGTAAGCGGCACAGGGCCAACCCGGTGGGTGTCTGACGCCGCCGCCCTTCAAATCATCTCCGGCTACATACCCCCCCTCCACTCCCCCCACAGAATAAGTGTCTAAAAGATTTCCATATGCCAGGGAGCTGGACATTTGGATGCGTTTGGTTTGCCATTCAGGTTTAAATAATCAATGTTAATTTCACCCACCCCCTTCGCACCAGACGCCAACAGCGTCACAGCTCACTGTGTAAATCAGAAACTGCTATTAATAGGACAGCAGAGCTCCCTCGTCCTGTGCAGGGAGGTGGAGGCTGTAGGTGCTAGGGAAGAGGGCAGGGAACCGTCAACACGCTGCCACTAAATGTGAAAACAAGCAGCAGAAACGGGGCGGGAAAGGAACGGACAGCGGGAGGGGGGGGCGGGAAAGGAACGGACAGCGGGAGGGGGGCGGGAAAGGAACGGACAGCGGGAGGGGGGGCGGGAAAGGAACAGACAGCGGGAGGGGGGACAGGAAAGGAACCACTCACCTGGACTTCCTCGGCCGGCGGTCGGCCGCCAAATGGCCCAAACAAACCTCGACGAGCCAAAAAAAAAAACCCCGCCCACCGCCGCATGACGTGGCCAAAAGAGAAAAATTCTCGGGAACGCCCCCGAATCTGGTCCGGCATTGACGGACAGATCCGGCACCCAATGGCTAGCCTCCATTTATGGAGCTAGCCAATGGGAGCCGGGGGACGTTCCTGAAGTCCTTATTGTAATCAATAGATTTCGCCTGCGCCGAAAAGCTGCGCAGAGCGCAGCCTTCGGCAGGCGAAATCCAAAAACGAGCACCACCGTGTGCAGCCCATCTGAATGGTGCCCTGCCCAGAACTCTGGGTGTCATTAACCATGAAAAAAGAGCTCTTTTTGAAAGTCTAGTGGCTGAATTGCGCTTTGTGAAAACAGGAAACCTGTGATCAACCCCGACATCCTCACCTCACTTGACTAAATTATGCAATCCAGGTCAACTAATGTATTTGTCTGTGCGTCATTTTCTTTAATCGCTGAATTTGACCGCACCTACAAAAGTTCGGGACGCGCCGTACTAAATCCTCTTTAGTACGTGGTTTACACAATAATGTTGATCCATCTTTAAAGAGAGCCTCAGCTACATATAGGGGTCAGAGGAGCGCCTTCCCTCCTGGCTCACTGACGCATAGTCCTCAGGGCGAGGAGGGTCGTGAATATTTTTCGGGTTATTCTGAAAAACTATCACTTCAATCACATGACGCTCAAAGATATAAACTAATGTAACATTCGCACAGTGCAATGAAATACACTTCACTTCATCGACCTCTGCTTGAATGATGCTGTTTAAGCTACGTGTTGGCTCAGTTTGAGCTCGGGCTCCTAAAGGCGCACCTGGCCCAAGGCCCGACTCTGCTCTCCCTAATTATTTGCCGGTTCGCCCCACCTCTGGCGTTGGAACACTGTAAACGTGCCTCTTCTAGCTGCTTTATTCTTGAATATTTCATTAGGCACGCGCTATTATAATTGGGCTTATTCAGCTTTATTCAGATCATGTTGACACAGGCAGCCAATCATTCAAGAACTAAATGTACAATGGACAGGGTGGACTGGCAATATCAGAAGTGCTTCTCTGATGTGTTGGTGTTTAGGCTGTGTTTTTTGGGCTGTTTGTGGGCTTGTTTTCTGGTCTGGTAGGCTTGTTTTCACTGCTGATTTAGCTTTTATTACCACAAACATTACCTGAAGCAAGTAGTGTTCTCCCATGCATTGCAAAACACCCACACAGCGTGGGTTCATAAGTTGCAAATATAGGTCACTTTTTTTGCTGTCTGATTCACTACTGGAGGCCACTTTTATCTTGGTCCTGTCAAAGCTGCTGCCTCGGTCCATGATGTTTGTTTTTTTATTTCAAAATCAGTTCTCATAGCAGACTTTTCTTTACAAATCATTTTCAAATCCAACTAACAAGATAAACAAAATGAAAAGCATGAGTTAAGGTTTATAGGGCAGCAACCCACCCCAAACGGTGCAGCTTCTCTCTACAAGCCATTTGGCAGTGGGAGGGTATGCCTGGTTTCCACCAACAGAGCCTCCGTTGACTGTGCAATGGGAAACCTTTAGCAAGCTGCCCAAACGCTAAAGGGCAGCAGGCCACTGAACTTTTATAGGAATGCCCTACTAAGGGAGAAACTTTCCTCTGCTTCAGGACATTTGTTTCACAATAATAACCGGCGTTAAATCCACTGGAGCCGACTCCCTCCCCATGGCACTTCAGGCCTCAGTAATCCCATTCCCTGGGGCCTTTTTTTTCCAGGGAAAGGTATACCCACGGCCCCTGTCCTCCAAGCCATTTCGGGCCCAGGGGACCCTATCCCCATGGCCTTTGTTTTCTATTTTCAATGGGAGGGGATGCATGCCCTCCTCCCCAAGTCAATCAAATTATCTTTATTCGGCTGTTGAATGAATATAACAACCATAAAAGTACACTTGTTAAAAATACATACAAATGAATATACACAAATTCCATTATCATAGTACATATTAAAAACATCAGATAATTACGGTGGGGTAGAATTGATTTGCGTAATCTAAAAACTTTTTTTTTTAAAGTAGAAACAGATGCTATTGTTAAAATATTATCTAATTTCTGGATAGCTAAAAAGGCAGGGGGACACTGATTATAGCCCATTATCTTCAATAAAGGCACAATCCATCTTTTCCTTTGCATTTCAAAAAACTTACAGAATAGCAAAATGTGCATATCGGATTGATTAGACAAATCGTCACAAGGAAATTTATCAAGTTCCTTCGTCCAATCATTTATTTTGGGGAAACTAAGAAATCTAAATAAAATGTTTAATCTAAAACGTATAAATCAATAAAAGCATATCAAATTCCTTCATGTGCAGTTTATCATAGGGCTGGATATCATTTGTTATCGTTATTAGTTGGTGTGCTACCACGGTGTTTTTCCTCATTTCAATACAACATCTTTGATCATCCAGGTATTCCATACAAAGTTTTTCCAATTCTCTCCTGGAGACATGGGACATTAGTAGTGGATCGTCAAAGTAATCTTGACGGCCTATGTCATTGAGGAACTTCTTTACATACGTCAACCACCTTATTTTTCTGCGTTATCCAGATTCATCGCGTCTCTCAGTATTAATTGATTAAAAGCACACTCCTCCGTAGTCCAGACCCTGTGCCACAGTAAAACTGGTTGGACTTTGATCACGTCTTCAATGTAAGGTTGACCCAATTCTGAGTGGCATATATATGTAGACACGCTATCTGGCACTGATAAAAGAAATCTTAAAAAGCAATTTTCTGCCAGCTGTAATGGTTTGACATTTGCGTACCCCCAAATTCCTGCACCATATGTTGCTATTGCAACACAAGTTGCTCTATATATAATTAAATGCTCTCCAATTGGTTTTTTGCCCATTTTTCTGCCACAATTTGAGAGGGCCATTATAGATTTACAGAACAACAACATTTGTGTCTTAATTGTCGTGTTCCAGTTTAAGTGAATTCCAGGGGTTTGTTGTTAATATACATCGTTTTCTTTTTGTGTTGTGCCACGGGACCACAGTTCATATAGAACTTTTTCGTGCAATTAACCTTCAGGTCTAGGTTGGTCATAAAATTTGAAAAGGATGTAATTACTCTTTGCATTGCCAGTGGGGTCCGGGCCATTAATACTGCGTCGTCCGCATATCGTAATGCAGGGACAGATCTTTGGGCTATTAAAGGCATGTCCCTGCACTCTTGAAGAAGTATTTTTTCTAAGTCATTAATATAGATTGTAAATAGGAAAGGGGCCAGTACGCACCCTTGCCGTATTCCTCTTGCAATTTTAATAGCCGTAGTGCACTCACCATTCCTACCAAAACTGACTTTGGCCCGTGCTCCCATATATAGTTCTCTTAGAAAGGTAATTCTATTCTTCTCTACACCCAGGTTCTCTAAAATAAGCCATCATTTGCTGTGAGTGACACAGTCAAAGGCCGAGGTTAAATCGACGAACGTTAAGAATATACAATTTCTCCTTACAGTTGTGTATTTTTCTATAAGAATATGCAGGTTAAGACCTTGTTCGATTATGCCCAAATGTTTCCTAAAACAATATTGAAGATCACTTACAATAGAGTGTTCTTCTGCCCAAAATAATAATCTATTTAAAATTACGCGCCCGAAAATCTTTATGGTAGAATCTAACAATGATATTGGGCGATAACAGGCACAGCTAGCTCTGTCTCCCTTTTTACATATCGGTATAATGATAGACTCAAACCAGGAGGGTAGCAATCCTTTAGTGCAAGATGCATTAAAAAGTTTCGTAAGAATTGGACCCTATAAAGACATATTACTCTTATACAGGTCGACTGGCACCCCGTCAGGTCCAGGCGCCTTCCCTCCAAGGCTAGCTTTTATAGCACACACAACTTCATTCATGGTGATACACAAGTCTATTTTATTGGAATTTAAAGTAGCCCCTTCATCCATTATTACAGGAGTAGCCTGTTCCAGGGGTATCACAGCGCTGTATAAGTTTGCATAATGCTTTAGCCATTCAATATTAGTAATGGCTATCTCAATTCTGGCTTTAGCTTTATCCTCAAAAAAGGGCGCGTTAACTGCTTGCCAGAAGGCAGTAGTATCCCTGCTCTGTGATGCCTCACAGAGGGATTCCCATGCCTCCCGCTTCAAGGCATCCTTTCTCTGTTTCCGCGCATTTTTATAGTCCTTTCGCCGTTCTTTTATTAGATCTCGGTCCCGTACTGGGGCATTTAGAGCATGCTTTAGGTTGGTATAAGCTTTGGCACAAATCGTGTCGAACCAGCTAACAACATCCACCTTCTGGGTTTTCTTAGTAACCCATAATTTAGTTTTAATATATGAAGTTATATTTAGAACGTGTTTAATGAGTGCTGAGTCGGAGGCTGTGTCATCAAGACATACTTCAAAACTATGTTCACAATTCCTAATTAAATTAAGAAGAAATTCTTCCGGAACCACTTTAGTCCATTTCAAAGCATATCCATTTTGGAGTTTCAATGCAATGTCATTTACAGCCTCTTCGATTGATCTATCTTTATCATATTCCTGATTTGAATTTGAGACTTCAATGCACAGGGGGAAATGGTCACTTAATGCGGTATCTAGTGTATTAAAATTCAAAACCTGATGGCTATATCTATCAGAGGTTAAGATAAAATCAATAGTTGAAAATACACCTCTCCCATTAAATGTGGCACTAAAGGGAACCTCAGGTTGGCAAGCTTTGTTTGCAAAACCCATGTCACATACAAACATGGTTTCATTCAAGAGATCCCCACATATAGAACGAACAAAATGGGATAAGCTTATCTCTCTATTCAACAGGATACCGCATACTCCTTGTTCTCCTCTTTTGCACAATGAGCAATTGAAATCCCCTCCCCAAACTGCAAAAAAATCCTTACTTTTTTCTTGTAACATATGTTTAAAATCTATGGCCATTCCTTTTAAAACATCATTTGAGGCCTCCACTGGAATATTATTATAAAAATTTACAATAAGTAGACGCTGCACTTTGTATCTTAACCATATGATTTTTTTTTTACCACAATTTTTATTGTTTTGTACACAGAGAAGACGGTATCGTGACAAAAAACATCAGTAAAACCATCCCCTCCCAACCATTATCCCACGCCATATACACGTACGGTGGCGTCTGCCGTTGCCCATAGTGGTATGTAGACAGTCTTCAAACGTCCAGGTGTGTGCCCCGTAAATCCTGAGAGACAACAACCTATATCTTCTACAATATCCTCCCACCCTCCAAACTCGAACCCACACCCCTCCCCCATCTTCCCACCCCCCTCACCCCCCCACCCTTGCAAACAAAAAAGCCAAACAACAAAAGCCCATTGCCCATAACACCCCCCCCCCACCCCCCACCCTCCCAGGCATGTCGGGGTACTATCAGTGCGGGCTGGAACCAACCATCGGCAGGTCCAGCCAGAAACGCACCATCAGAAGTAGGCAGATATTGTCATCATTCGTCTCGTGATAGGGGTAGCAATCTAGGGTGTAGTCCCTCAGCAGATGGCGCCCATACTATGTCACATGAGGCGCCGGGCTATGCGCGGGGGATTCTTCGTCTTCAGCCTCCGTAAGTGCGAGTTCCAGGACCAACCTTTCCCAGGCCCTTGCCCTCTCCAATGCTGGCTCATTACCTGTTCTAAGTGCCATTTGCAACCGGACCTCCCCCTCACAATGGGCCCATTTACTGAGCTCCGCTTTCCATTTCTCCACAGCGGGTCCCCTATTCGCCTTCCACTGGGAAGTTATAGTACGCTTCGCTGGGATCAGCCCCAGGTCAAGAAATCTGCTAGTAATGTTCTTCGAGGTGTGTGGAAACCAATGTAGGATGCAGTGTGCCATGGAGGACTGTAAGTCCTGTTCTGTAACCTCCCGTAGGAGCTCTACCACCCCCTGCCAAAAGGAGCCAAGTGCCGGACAGGACCAAAACATGTGTTGGAAATCAGCCACCGCTGCCGGACAGCGTGGACAGGCCGCTGATTGGGTTGGGAAATATTTATGCAACCTATCAGGGGTCAGATATGCCCGGTGAAGGATCTGAAAATGCACCAGCTAAAACCTCGCGTTGCGCGTCCCTTTCCAAGCTCTTTCCACTATACCATTCCATGCTGCCTCAGGGATCTCTGTCGCTAAGTCCGCCTCCCATTTCGTCTTCAGATCTAGTAGAGGGGACAGAGCCTCCACGGTCATACGCTTATAGAGGCACGTGATAGCCTTGACGGTCCCCGCAGCTACAATAACATACTGACATCTTTCAATAGAGACAGGTCAGAGCCTATTGAGTCCATTCTTTTCTCCAGTGCCTCGCTTGAGGCCACCATGGCTTGCATAATGTCACTCAGCGAAGGGTCCTGTGGCTGTACCGAGGCTCCAGGACCGGACGCTGCATCTTCCTCCTCCATGGAGTGTCCCGGATCATCGAGTCGCAGTGTCTCAAAACCCTTCTTCCTGTTCCCCCTGACCATCTTGAGTCCGTGTACTAGTGGTCAGTTCCGGCACCTAACTCAAGGACCAGATGAACCCAGGCGGTAGATAGTCCAGGTCAGACTGGATCCCCGTCGGGCATAGGGCACTTGCGAGTGGCGACCCTCAGTGATGGGGCCCTTCGGCAGTCAGCGGCAGTCCCGGCCCAAGCCTTCACCCCAGAGCTCACCCCCAGGCACGCCAATCTGCGTCCTCCAGCCGTGAGTCCACCAGGCCTGCAGATATAAGGCAGCAACCCTTCGCCACTCAGTACTCCACAACCCTTTCACTTCTTCTCAGCGTGGAGCAGATAGCAACTGCGGAGCCACTTCACGATCCCGTGCTCCGGCTTCCCGCCGTCTCAACCAATGCCAGGGCCAGCAGGTCACGCCCCACCCCAGGCACAACCAGCGATCCGCGAACTCCCGGAGTCCGATAGTGTGCAATTAGTGTTCTTATATTTAACCCCCGGGCCTCAGTAGGCCGACGTCAGCATGGGGACGGGCGGTCCCCCCAAGTAATTCCTCAGACCTTTATCTTGGCCTTCTTGTCTAGCACCAAAATCACCAGGGGAGGTATTGGTGATTATATGCTCCCATCTCACCTTCTTAGCAAAACTCCGCCGTCTGTGGGTTGCTGCACGAGAGTTCCGCAGCAGGGGGAGAGCTCAAGGAAGGGTCCCCGCTCTCAGGCCATAGACCCCTGCAAGCTGTCTAACTACGCAAGTCCAACTATCAGGATATGCTTGCGCCCCCCCAGCCAGTAGGGCCTGCAAATCATGCTGAGGGAGCGGCACTTTTCACTTCTGTACCCCACAATTGCGGCGGTGCGGGGCACTGTCCAGAGACGAGGTGCCATATACAGGGCCAGAGGGAGATAGGTCCTTGGCGGGGCTGAGAGAGGGCTGGACCCTTTATAAATAACACACACAAAAGTGCCCCCTTCTCAGTCTACTTATAGTCTAATTTCAACTGGGACCAAATAAACAATTTCATTAAATCTGGTCCGGTATATTTATTTATACCTCTTAGTCACATGATTTCATACAAAAATTATTTCTAATGGCAGAAGAAGAATACACAATACAAAGGATTACTTACAGTCTTACTCAATCAACAATTAACATAAAACATTACAAAAATTATCCAGGAAAATAACATCAACAAAACATCAAACGAACAATGCAAATTACAGTTGATCGAGTTTGCAATATACTAAACCATTTCTATAATCAAAATTGTTTTCCTTAAAAAAAATGATTCATAACAAGAGCAACAAAACATGTATCACTTTATCAAAAAGGCACTACATGTAAAAATTGGCTCTTGATGGATTTGCCGACGCGTTTCAAGTTCGGGCCATAAATCCCCAAACCATCATCAGGGCTCTGTTCTTCTTCTGTTAAGGATGCAAAAAAACGGAGTTTTAATGACAACCTATTCGCCTTTTCTCTAAAAACACACCGTTTGAATATGGTATAAATGTACCTGTATGTTCCTATGTAGATGACCTGTGGTAACTCCTATTAATGGATGCAATCCTTTCTTCAGGTCTCAGATGGAACACCTTTTTTTAAGAAAATCTACAAATGAACAACAAATTGTCCACATTTATGGGAAATACTCATGGGACGTTGCAACAACTTGTTGGACTATTTAAGGAATTCGTTCCTCAATCTGAGCGGGCTTGCGCTGCAAGAAGGGGCGGAGGAATATCTGTTTCTTTTGTACTTTAATCCTGTTTAAACAAAAACACATAACGTGCTTTTAGCAACCTTACATATATCAATAAGACTTTAAGCGTTTTTCTATACATTGTGTGCCCATCATATCTGTCGTGTTATCCACTGTAATAATACAGGTGAGTTACTTCATCTTTTCATCAATGGTGGCCATGTTCACCTGTTTGAACAATGCACTCGGGAGGGCACGGTTTTTTACATCAAAGCAGTTCGTGTAACATTATTAACAGGTCTCAAAGGCTTTCATACCTGTTTTAATATAGACCGAGGTGCCGCCTCTCGCCCCCGTCTGCCGCCCCGTCCGGAGCTACACGTATACCGGGCTCGCCTTTCTTTTAAGCTCGCGAGTTCCGATTATGGTCGCTTTCTGAGAAAAGAAACGTAGTGTTAGATAAATTGCGGTTTTGGGGCTTGCCTTAAACACGAATTGGGCCGGCCGTGTATGTCACAATACCTGTTAGTGCGGTCTGCCTCTGTTGCATAAAGCTGGTGTCTCTCAATCACTCCCTACTCGTTTGTAAAGCCGGCGGCCATTTTCAGGAGTATAAAGAGTCCGCTATTGCAATAGATGAATTATGGGAACTGAAGTTTTTAGGCGCCTTGTAGATGTTACCGTGAATGGCAGGAAGCTGTTCAAATGGCCACAATATTATTTGAAAAAGGTGGTTACAGGCATAACTCACTGAATGACGTGTTTAAAGAAAATAGAAATTAATTCGCACAGTCTTTATTCTGGTAGCAAAAAGCAGATGTTACATAATTGCTTTCGACTTGTTGCAGATTGTTTCTGCAACCTGAGCGTCTACAAACAGACAGTATAACTCCAAATCTCAAATTCTTGACAATTCTGACATATTGTTTAAGCCAGTCGTTATACAGTTAAATTTCAAAATTAGGTATGCCTCTTTCTCAAGTAGCATCCTGTCAATGTCAGCAGGGCGCTGTACGTTGCTCATTGTGTAAAGTACAGACCATCTAAAGTCATTCTCATTGTGGGACATTTCGACAAAGTGTTCAACCATGGGGGCTGTGAGTATTTTCTTTTTTATTCTTGACCTGTGTTGGCCTATGTGAAGGTTCACCTGCTGGTTTGTTTTGCCAATATAGATCCTCAGGCAAGGGCAAATGATCACATAAATTACGTTTTTGGTTTTACAATTCGAGAAACCAAGATGTTTCCACTTCACTTCCTGATGTTGGAACTCAGTTCCTTCAATAGTGCTGCCACATGAAACACAATTACCACATCTATGGTGCCCTTCTATTGGTTTCATGTCCCACAAAGCAAGGAGATTATGTTTTGGTTGGGACTTCGGGAGATCAGCTCTCACAATTTGTTGTCCCAAGCTCTGGTTCTTTTTATATGCGAAAATAGGGCGAGGGAAAGGACATTCCAAGTCCTCCAACAGGTGCCAATTTTTAAGCACCACTTGTCTAAGCTTGTGCGTGTCAGGCCCAAAGGTGGTGACGCATACTAATCGGTCTAATTCCTTCCTTTCTTTGATTTGCAAGAAGGTTTTCCGAGGGGTAAACCGAGCCCTTTTGTAGGAATGCTTCAAAAGCTTCCTTGGGTACCCTCTATGAATCATCTCATTGAAGAATACCTGAGCATGATAATCATAATCTCCTATCTCGGATCAATTTCTCCGAATACGCAGCATTTGTCCATACGGCAAATTTGCCTTCAGACTTCTGGGATGATAGCTTTTGTGGTGTAGAATGGTATTTTTGTCCGTCGGTTTTTAATATAGTGATGTTTTCAATCTACCATCCTCACAGGTAACCTCAACATCCAAGAATGTCATACTCACTGTACTTGTCTCAATAGAGAATTTGATGTCCACATGTCTAGTGTTAATCCATTCATGGAACGCCAAGAGCTCAGTCTGGCTCCCCTGCCACTGGAGTCAGACGTCGTCTATGTAACGCCACCATTGTATGATATTTTCCTTGTATGGGTTATTGTTCTCTACAAACATGGTCTCATACTGTGCCATGTAGAGCACTGCAATTTCTGGGGCATAAGGACTCCCCATGGCAGTGCCCTTGACTTGCATGTAGAACCGATCATTGAATATGAAATAGTTCTTCTGTAGTGCTATGGCTGCAAGTTTTAGAATAAATGCAGTAGGCACCCTGTGTGGCTTGTCCCTTTTGTCTAAATACAACTCAATTACCTCTAAGGCTTCTTCCTGAGGAATTTGTGTGTAAAGGGACGTAACGTCCATAGTCGCCATTATATGTTTGGATGGATCAAAACTAGTACCTTCCACTTTTGGTAAAAAATCTGTAGTATCTCTGAGATATGATTTTACCTCCGTCAAAAAGGGCTTTAAGAAAAAATCCACGTATTTGGATATTGGCTCCAAACAGGAGTCACAACCCAATACAATCGGGCGCCCTGGTGGTTCGGCTATGTTTTTATGTATTTTGGGTAGTAGGTATAAGACCGGTATTCGCGGAAATTTTTTGTTTAAAAATTCAAATTCCTTACTACCCAAAAAGCCTTCCTCCTTTCCTTGTACCAGCACTTCAGTGATCAGTCCCTGGATCTGCCTTGTTGGATTCTCATTTGGTGCTCGATACCATACGGTATTGTTAACCTGTTTGAGTCCTTCAGCGACATATTTGTCGCGGGGCCAGATGACGACCGCTCCCCCCTTGTCAGCCTGTTTTATGACAAGGGAGGGGTCCTCCTTAAGACTTTGTATTGCATGTAGCTGTCCCTTACTGATGTTTGGAGGCACGTATTTCTTGGTTCTTTCCATTTTGTTAGTTGAAGAGAGCAGGATTTGCTCGAACGCCTGTATCTGTTTCGGAATGTTCTGGTACGGAACAAATTTGGATTTGTTCCTTAATCCTGTTGTCTCTGTATTTTGGGAAGCCGGTTGGTTGAAAAAGAAGGCTTTAAGCCTCAATTTCCTGCAAAAATCTAGGGTTTCTATTTTCAATTTGGTAAAGTCTGTACGTTTACAAGGAACAAATTTTAGGCCTAAATTTAGTAAGGATTCTTTGTGTCTTGTTAGTACCCGTTCAGATAGATTTACCACCACATTAGGTTTCTCTATGATTGGTAAAACCGTTTGCGTGTTCGCATTTCCCACGGGGCTTTGAACCTGGTTCTTCCTTGTTGGCCCCTCTCTAAAAAAGACACCTGTTTGCGTGAATTGTTGCCTCTTAAATCTGGGTCTGATGAATCTGATGACGAAGTCTCAGAAAAGGTGGTAAAGCGATTTCGAGATCTGCCTTGGTAGTCGTACAGCGCCCTGCGTGACTCGGCCTGGGTATAGTAATCCTCTTTTAGAAAAGGATACACTTGTTCTATTTTAAAGGATTTAATATCTTTCTCGTATTTCAAACTTTTGTTGTTAATCGTGATATCCTTGAAAACTTGTATGTCTTTTTGAATTATGTCAAGAAGAGTTTTGGCGTCAGTGACTGCCGGGTTGTTGGCTATAGCTTTTGTAAACTCCTCTATTTCCTCCAATTCCTTTGTGCATAACCTTTGTGCCGTCTCGATGGTGTGAACCATCAAGTCTCGGCTACATTTAGTATTAATATAGCTGAATCCCTTTTTGTATTCAGCGTCTTCCACGAAGATCGCAGGTGTATTTTTGACCTGAAGTCCCCAGGGGATAGTTCCACCCTGCAGGTGTTTTAGTAAGAAATATCCGTGAAATTCAGTTCTCACGTGTTTTTTACAAAGTCTTGTCAGCTTCTCTGACTCGTTCTGTTGCTTTGCGGTGGTACTTAAGGAAATAGAACCAAACGGTGAAGAGGCTATGAGAGACTGTATGTGGCTCTCACTGAAAGAAAGTGTATCTTTCTCTGCCATATTATTCGAAGGATCTAAGATCCTTCCACACTTTAAGTCTAATTTTTGCCCCTACAACCTCTCGCGGATATGGTATCCGCTCTAAATTGCTCACAAAGGGAGATAGGTCATTGGCGGGGGATCTATATTGGCAAAACAAACCAGCAGGTGAACCTTCGCATAGGCCAACACAGGTCAAGAATAAAAAAGAAAATACTCACAGCCCCCATGGTTGAACACTTTGTCGAAATGTCCCACAATGAGAATGACTTTAGATGGTCTGTACTTCACACAATGAGCAACGTACAGCGCCCTGCTGACATTGACAGGATGCTACTTGGGAAAGAAGCATACCTAATTTTGAAATTTAACTGTATAACGACTGGCTTAAACAATATGTCAGAATTGTCAAGAATTTGAGATTTGGAGTTATACTGTCTGTTTGTAGACGCTCAGGTTGCAGAAACAATCTGCAACAAGTCGAAAGCAATTATGTAACATCGGCTTTTTGCTACCAGAATAAAGACTGTGCGAATTAATTTCTATTTTCTTTAAACACGTCATTCAGTGAGTTATGCCTGTAACCACCTTTTTCAAATAATATTGTGGCCATTTGAACAGCTTCCTACCATCTACAAGGCGCCTAAAAACTTCAGTTCCCATAATGCATCTATTGCAATAGCGGACTCTTTATACTCCTGAAAATGGCCGCCGGCTTTGCAAACGAGTAGGGAGTGATTGAGAGTTGAGCTTTATGCAACAGAGGCAGACCGCTGTAACAGGTATTGTGACATACACGGCCGGCCCAATTCGTGTTTAAGGCAAGCCCCAAAACCACAATTTATCTAACACTACGTTTCTCTTCTCAGAGAGCGACCAGTTCTTTGCATAATCGGAACTCGCGAGTTTAAAAAAAGGCGAGCCCGGTATACGTGCAGCCCCGGACGGGGCGGCAGACGGGGGCGAGAGGCGGCACCTCGGTCTATATTAAAACAGGTATGAAAGCCTTTGAGACCTGTTAATAATGTTACACGAACTGCTTTGTTGTAAAAAAAACGTGCCCTCACGAGTGCATTGTTCAAACAGGTGAACATGGCCACCATTGATGAAAAGATGAAGTAACTCACCTGTATTAATACAGTGGATAACACAACAGGTATGACGGGCACACAATGTATAGAAAAGCGCTTAAAGTCTTATTGATATATGTAAGGTTGCTAAAAGCACGTTATGTGTTTTTGTTTAAACAGGATTAAAGTACAAAAGAAACAGATATTCCTCCGCCCCTTCTTGCAGCGCAAGCCCGCTCAGATTGAGGTGCGAATTCCTTAAATAGTCCAACAAGTTGTTGCAACGTCCCATGAGTATTTCCCATAAATGTGGACAATTTGTTGTTCATTTGTAGATTTTCTTAAAAAAAGGTGTTCCACCTGAGACCTGAAGAAAGGATTGCATCCATTAATAGAAGTTACCACAGGTCATCCACATAGGAACATACAGGTACATTTATACCATATCCAAACAGTGTGTTTTTAGAGAAGAGGCGAATAGGTTGTCATTAAAACTCAGTTTTTTTGCATCCTATACAGAAGAATAACAGAGCCCTGATGATGGTTTGGGGATTTATGGCCCGAACTTGAAACGCGTCGGCAAATCCACCAAGAGCCAATTTTTACATCTAGTGCCTTTTTGATAAAGTGATACATGTTTTGTTGCTCTTGTTATGAATCAGTTTTTTTAAGGAAAACAATTTTGATTATAGAAATGGTTTAGTATATTGCAAAATCGATCAACTGTAATTTGCATTGTTCGTTGGATGTTTTGTTGATGTTATTTTCCTGGATAATTTTTGTAATGTTTTATGTTATTTGTTGATTGAGTAAGACTGTAAGTAATCCTTTGTATTGTGTATTCTTCTTCTGCCATTAGAAATAATTTTTGCATGAAATCATATGACTAAGAGGTATAAATAAATATACCGGACCAGATTTAATGAAATTGTTTACTTGGTCCCAGTTGAAATTAGACTATAAGTAGACTCAGAAGGGGGCACTTTTGTGTGTGTTAGATATACAGGGCCAGAGCAGGTCGTGATCCGCAGTCTTGCGCCTCCAACGAGAACAACCACATCCACAGCACTCTCCGCTCCACAGTCCTAGCCCAGTTCGCCCAGTCCGAGCCCCAACCTGGTTGCTGCTGCCCCTCTGGGCTCTGAAGTCTTCAGGCAAACGCTCCACCAGCACTGCCTTGGTGCCACGAGGGTGCCGCCATCTTGAGGTCTTATTCAGAAGAGGGGGTGGTGATGAACAGAGTGTCTGAATTAAGCAGACCACTCTTACCCAGTCCAAAGATCAGGGCTTGATCCATCACCATTTTTTAGCTCACTGCACCATCCCAGCTCAGAACTTGGCTATATGCAAATTAGTCTGACACTGGCCCAGTGCATCATGGGAACAGGGCAGACCAAACTACCAAGCCAATTCTTATACTGGGAAGGAAACAAGCTACCGGGGACCGGTTTCTGGCATTTCAGCCGTCTTCGGCCCGGCTTGCTTGAATCCTGATGGTGCAATGAGCTAGGGACTCACATCTGAGTATACCCTTCCACGCTTATGGTGGACAAAAATGATTCAGAAGAGGGGGTGGTGATGAACAGAGTGTCTGAATTAAGCAGACCACTCTTACCCAGTCCAAAGATCAGGGCTTGATCCATCACCGTTTTTTAGCTCACTGCACCATCCCAGCTCAGAACTTGGCTATATGCAAATTAGTCTGACACTGGCCCAGTGCATCATGGGAACAGGGCAGACCAAACTACCAAGCCAATTCTTATACTGGGAAGGAAACAAGCTACCGGGGACCGGTTTCTGGCATTTCAGCTGTCTTCGGCCCGGCTTGCTTGAATCCTGATGGTGCAATGAGCTAGGGACTCACATCTGAGTATACCCTTCCACGCTTATGGTGGACAAAAATGATTCAGAAGAGGGGGTGGTGATGAACAGAGTGTCTGAATTAAGCAGACCACTCTTACCCAGTCCAAAGATCAGGGCTTGATCCATCACCGTTTTTTAGCTCACTGCACCATCCCAGCTCAGAACTAGGCTATATGCAAATTAGTCTGACACAGGCCCAGTGCATCATGGGAACAGGGCAGACCAAACTACCAAGCCAATTCTTATACTGGGAAGGAAACAAGCTACCGGGGACCGGTTTCTGGCATTTCAGCCGTCTTCGGCCCGGCTTGCTTGAATCCTGATGGTGCAATGAGCTAGGGACTCACATCTGAGTATACCCTTCCACGCTTATGGTGGACAAAAATGATTCAGAAGAGGGGGTGGCAGGGCTCCGATAGCCATCTCACCGGGCACTCAAAGCTTCTCCACGACCTCCCCACTCGTTCTGGGTGCTGCGCCGGGGTTCTGTCACCGTCCGCTCCCCCTTCTGTGTGCCAGGAGCTGTGCCGCTCGCAGAGGAAAGCTCTGGTCAGGAGTCATCTCTCGCGACCCCAGCCGCCATTTTGGGAGCCTCCGGTCAAGCCGCCTAGGGTGTTCTCTCAGGGTCCGTTACTCCGCTCCCAGGGCTCCGTTCACCTGCCCCCCGTTCAACAGGGGCACGGGTAGCAGAGATGAATCATCAGGGGTCGGGGACCCGGATTGATGGTCAGGATAGTGACGGGAGAAGGGCGGCCGCGGAGGAGCTCCGAAATCCGCTGCCGCCTACATCGGCATCCAAGCCACGCCGCCATGTATCTTAACCATATGATAATGATATGATAATGATCTTTGTTAATAGTAAACTCTATTTTGACATATTTAAAGAGGTTCGATACATAAGTGCATAAGCCCCCTTTTGCTCTGCCAAAAGCTGACCCTATGGCCGGGGAAAAGAAAGTTTTAAAACCAGACAAAGGATGCGCATCTTTAGCCCAAGTTTCTTGCACGCTAACTATATCAAAATAATTGACTAGATTGAGCCAGTTTTGGTCAGATAGCTTAGATTTAATACCTGCAATGTTCCAAAAGATAATTGAACAATTCCCCTTTTTTGTAGCGCTTTTGGATTGCTTAGTGCTACTCGAGTTACAGCTAACATCAGGAAGCTTCTCCCTTAATCTATTGTTAGCCATACACATTTCCTCCACGATTGCCAACCTATCAGGATAGGTAGTCCCCGCCCTTGTTATCTCTAGTTTTTCTATACTAACATCTGCCTCTGATCTCTTACTTGATGGTTTAGAATCTAGATTAGTTGGGCTAGGTTTCTCCAGACACCGTCAATCCACTCCCTCTATACCCTTGTGGCCATATAACATTTCAAAACGATTGAAGGTGGGGATATTAAAATGGTTATTATATACTTCCCTACTGCCACCTTTCTGCAACCTCATAGGGTAGAGACTTACTGGGGCAAATGGAGGTGGAGGATAGAAGTACTTCAGGTCTACTGTTTGTACCCCACTCCCCACCGTATGTTTGTTCCATCCACAGATGAAACTCACCACCCGTTTGTCTCTGAAATTTACAATGACACAATCCCCTTGTTGGTCCTTTGGTTTACGTCCCACCCAGCTTATTCTACGGACATGCAGAATTTCACCATGCATGAGATTCGGGATGGGTCTAAACTTATTCAGACAGAAGGTTACTTTATTCTTCAATTCAGTATAATTTTCTGTTTTACCCTCATCTAGCTCGGGGACCCGCGTCATGACCACAGTATATGGGAAGGATTCTGGAGGTAAATCGATACGTGGGAGTGAGTAACTTGTTTTAGCAGAGTCTTTGGTTAGCTTAGATGTACCTTCCGCTCTTCTTTGTTGCCCTATATCACTAGATGTCTTTACTAGTCCTCCATTTCCGTTCCCTGCAATCTCCCCCTCTTGCCTGCTTGGTCTCGTATTTTCAACAGATATAATGTCTTGTCTAGTTCCGTTCATTATCTGTGCAGACAAATTATACGCAGTTAAATTGGGCAGTGGGGCAATGTTTTTTTCTGGATTCAAAGATGGATTCCTCAAGGTAAGTATACTTGTGGATTCAGCATATTTTTTTACTACCTCATTATTCACTAGCGTTGTACGTTCTAGTGTTTTAACCGTTCACCAATCATTTTTATCCTCTCAAGGAGAGGCACCATTAGTGATTTAGGCAAATGCTCCATCTTGCCCATAAAGTCTTCAGCAAAGTCAGTGGGGGCATAGAGAATTCTACTCGGTCAGTTTGCACTGTATTTGATGTAAAGTTAGGTGTATTTGTTCTAAATGGTATTGTTTCAAATAAAATTGAAGTCTGTGTTGCAGTACTACTTGTTGTTATTTGTTTATTAGTCAGATTTTCGGTCTTAGATTTCTGTACTTTCCAGCCCTGTTTCCTTTTTGCCTTTAATCCATTGACGTACATTGGCTTTTCTTTTATAATTTGTGCTTTGGAAACATGTTTAGATCTAGATCTAGTCTGTGAGTGTAATATAATTTCAATGGATGTATTGTCTGAGTCTGACTCCCCCGAATCCTTCATCATCTCATCCCGACCAGAGCTATCTAGCTCCGGTGAGTTTGTCTTTTCTAACAGATGACAACTATTGCGATCCCTCATAGTGTTATCACTGGTATTTACATTTAGTTGCTCTGGAGTCGCTGCTGTCACTATTGACCCCATTGAGGATCGCCTACGGTATAGGGGTTCTAATGAGAGGCGTCTCTCAGTTAGGGCAATTTCATGCTCTAATACATTTGTAGCTCTAGTTATGAAATGATCTAATGTTCCCGTTACGCTCCCCCCTGCCCCCGCTTTTCTCCCTTTTCCGATGCGTGTTGTCATTCTTTCTTCCAGTACACACTGAAATATACCTTGACGCTTAGTTATCTGAGTATCAATTTTATGCACTTTAGTCCCAGTAGCAGGTATGCTTACAGTTCCGTGATTCTTCAGGAGGTGGCCCAGCCCAGCCTCTTCGGGCCTCGGAGGGCAGCAGACGGCCCCGCACTTGTCCCGGGTTTCACCCAGCACCGTCCGCGCGCGTCCCGCGTTGCGTGGGGGAAGGCGGCGCTTTAAGCGCGATGACAGCGCCTCCCCCAGCAGCAGCAGCTGTGAGCAATTGGTCACTCCAACACCGTCGGAAACAGCACGGTGCACCCTGGGACCACGAGTCCCACCAGGGCATCAGACGATTGTTGGTAAGTGAAGGCAGGCCACAGGTCACCAGATTTGATTCAGACAAGTCACTTTAGGCACCAGGAACCCCACTCCCAAGCCACTAAGTGCCACGGGTACCTTGTCCTTCAGGGCCTTTTTTTTAAAAAATAAGGGGAAGGGGTTGCATGCCTGACTAAGTGAGAAACTTTCCACGGCCCCCTCTTGAGCCACTGTGGGCCTAAGGGACACCATCCCCTGAGGCCTTCTTTTTTTATAAATGGGAAAGGGTGTGCAGGCCCCCTTCCCGAGCCTACAGGGGCCTCATGTGTAACTGATTTAATCTATCTTACAGTACTTTTCTCTTACACACTTCCTTTAAAAAACAAGGGCCACAATATGCATTCCGACTAATAGTGAGTATTGAGAAGTCATCTACTTCTTTTTACTATCCACAATCCATCAAGAGTTCATCAAGAGTCCCTCAAGATCGTAAAAATTAGTTAAAAACAATATACACTTAGTATCTTCACAGAAGTTATCCCTTAGACGGGAAACAGCGGTTTCAACGTGGGTAATACCACGCAGGTATGTTACAACGCGGACGTTACATCTTACCACGCATGGCATTACATCCCAAGTCGTTTCAACGACTTGCGCTAGATGGCGCGCAACGCCAGCGAATGTGTTGGATTTTAAATCCAACACATTCTCTGCTGTTGCACTAACTGGAGTAGGAATAGTAATTTATACTATTCCTAAGTCCAGCGCGCCATTTAGTGCAAGTCGTAGAAACATCTTGCGATGTAAAGCCATGCGTGGTAACAATGCGGACGATGTAACGTCCGCGTTGTAACCTACCACGTGGTATTTGCTTGTGGTGTAAAGAGACATATTCCCCTTGGACACTTCCTCTCTAAATCTAGGGGGATAGCAACTCTTTCTGCTGCCCCCTTATATAACTGTTTTACTTAATTTCCACAACACCTCCAAATTTTCACATTAAACAGTTATGGCAGCCCTTTCATTTCTAACATTCCAACAGCCAGCCAATCAGAGCCCAGGCCAGACTAGCAGGAGCCTCTCGTGACAATGTAAAGGCTCACAGGCCTCTTGACTGATCAGAGGGCTCCATTTTTTATTTTGCGCTCACACTGGACGCTCGTCGTGGGACACTTATGATTCCAACTGCCATTATATACAATCATTTTTGGGCCTCGACGAGTTAAATGATACAGATGATAGCATGGTACTGGAGTACGCAGTAGCCTCCAAATTTCATGGCAAGACCGGAGGCTAGCATTATGAATAACCTTTTATTCCACCACTGCTTGCAGCACTTAGAAGTATTACATCATTAAACCAAACTTCTAGAATATACAATGTCCAAAACATAATATAACCCTGAACACAGCAGCCATCTTCCTCTTTTATTTTGCTTCTCCTTGCAGATAAGTATACTTGTATTTTTCTCTTAAATTAATTTTATTTAAAAGAAAGATTTAAGTCGTTTTAATGTTTTTGATGAGTTTAAAGTGTTGAGGTGAGCGTGTATATAGTTGATTGAGGATTGAGAGTGAGGAGTTTTGGGAACTTTGATGTTTTGTATGTTGTTAACCCAATTTTCGGGTTTGATGTAGTTGTTAGGGCAAGTTGGATTTGCAATGTAAAGTTAAGTCGATTTAAAAAAAAAAAGAAAAGAAAAGTAAAGACGTTTTGATAAAGCGATCCGTTATTTTTAAACGAACTCGCGAGGGTTCTTACTCGTCTCGCAGTGGCTCGAGAACTCTTCGTGTCGGAGCCCGTGAGGCAGGGGAGACGTTCCGAGTTGTGGGAAGTGAAGATGGTGTGGTTGCGTCATCGCGCATGCGTGCGTGATGACGTTTGGGGGCCATCTTGAATGAGGACTAGTGCGCGTAAGAGCGTTTTTTGTGACCCGATCGAGTTGACAGTTATAACTGCCATTTGAGAAGGATTTTGTGTTATTGAAGGATCGCGGAAAGGAGGCACAAGCAGAAGGGTCAGGGGAGCCTGATTTGCGAAGGATGGTTCAGGAGGAAATAAAGAATTCAATGAAAGATGTTCTAAAGAGTGTATTAAAAAGGAAAAGGAGAGTTATAAATGATGAAGAGGGGAAATTTTGGTTGGTTAACGAAGAAGAGAGTAGTGAGGTTTTAAAAAAAGGGAAGAGAGCAAAGAAGCTTAAGAATATTGATTTTGATGTAAGGTTTATTAAAGGAGTTGGTGGTTCAAGCGCCACAAGAGATGGAGGTGTCCAGAGCGGCACAAAAGAGGGTGTCCCTTGCGGCACAAAAGATATTGAGGAATCTTCTGAAGAGATTTCGGATGAAGGAAGTGAGAATGAAGAGGATGAGTTCATTCTTGAAAAGTATGATGACGACGGATGGGACATGGACAGGGATAAATTAGAAAAAGATAGGAAGGAAAAGGGCTTAGTGAAAGATCCTCAGGGTGAGATGTTTAGCCCGGATTTGATTAGACATCCAAGGAGTGGTGACTGGTGGCCTCTGCCTCATGTTGCAGAGTTCATTAAACAATGGATACGGAGACCTTTGGAGAAAGAGGCAAGGGCAGTCATGAAAGCTGAGTGTTCAAGGCCTGTGGTGGATGGTAAGGCATGTTTAACTCCTGAATTGGACCCTGATCTTATTAGTTTTCTTTTTAAGTTGGGTCGAGATCCTAGGAAAGGAATTGAGAAGGCTCTGAAACAGTGTGAAGACAGGTTATTAGACATACTAGGGCCTTTAGCAAGAATTCCCGATATGGTGGAGGAAGCCAAGATGAAGAAGGTTGCGGTTGATTTAGACCTTTTGAAAGGTTGGTCTCAAAGGGCAGTTTGCTTGTTGGGAAATGCAAACGCGGCCTGATTTCTGAGAGAAGAAATGAGTACTTATGAGAATTAGCCCGAAGTTGGCTGATTTTTCAAAGAAGGAACCCACGGATGACCCAAAAGGATATCTATTTGGTGAAGGGTTAGTGAAAGGAGTCGGCAAATATGTTGCTACTTTTACAAGTTTTGATAAGGCTCCGTCCAACCTAAAAAGGGTCTTCAACAGAGGTGTTTTTGACAGGGTTGGGGGAAGAGCCCGTTTCCCTGGCCGAGGATTTTGGATGGCCCAGTATCAGTCAGGTGGTAGAGATGCGTTCAGAGGCTTCCAGTCTGCAACAGGATTTTTCCCGCAAAGAGGAAGAGGATCTGGAAGAGGGCGGCAGCCATGGGGAAGAGCCCAGTTTACACAAAGTTCATTTAGTAAGTATGAAGACGAGTTTTGGTTCTTTCCCAGACAAGGTAGGGGGAAGGTTGAGATTTTTCGAAGAGAATTGACAATTTGATAACAAGAGACAATTGGGTTTTAGAAGCTGTGAGAGGATATGTTGTGGAGCTGGTGGATCTTCCGGTTCAATTAAGAGAGCCGAATCAATTGGTGTTCAATGGGGAATTAAAAGAGATTGTAGGCATGGAAGTTTTGGAAATGTTGAAGAAGGGAGCAATCGAAGAGGTTTCAGAGGAGTACAAAGGATTTGTAAGTACGATATTTTTGGTGGAGAAGAAAGGAAAGGGTTGGAGGCCTGTAATAAATTTAAGGAGTAGGAATCAATTTGTGGTTTACAGGCATTTCAAGATGGAAGGAATCCATCTGTTAAGAGATATTTTGCAGGAAAAGGATTGGTTAGTGAAGTTAGATCTGAAGGATGCTTATTTCACGATTCCAATTGCGAAGGAGAGTCGCCGATATCTTCAGTTCAGGTTGTTGGGTCGGTTGTACCAATTTTCGCCTCTCCCTTATGGTCTGGCATCTGCTCCGTGGTGTTTCACGAAGGTTTTAAGACCAGTGGCTACGTTTTTGAGGGAGAGAGGTGTTTGGATGATTATGTATCTAGACGATTTTCTTTTAATGTCTCAGAGTCAGGAGGGGTTGAGGATTCAACTATCGTTTTGTATGGATCTTTTAGAAAATCTCGGTTTTCTAGTAAACAAAGAGAAGTCTGTTTTAGTTCCGACTCAATGTTTGGAGTTTTTGGGTTTCAATGTAAATACAGTAGAAACGAGTTTAAGTTTACCGGAAAAGAAGGTGCAAAAGATATAGTCAGAAGTGAGATGTGTTTTGAGAAAGGATTTTGTGAACTTGAGGGCTTTAGCGAGAGTGATAGGTTTATTTTCTTCTTCCATTCAGGCAGTTTTCCCGGGTCCACTTCATACAGAGCCTTACAACGGATGAAGGCAGATGCTCTCAGGAAGGGATTGTGGTATGGAGATCAGGTTGTAATTTCAAAAGAGGCTCAGGAGGAGTTGGTTTGGTGGTTGGAGAATTTGGAAGCGTGGAACGGTCGTGCGATTTTTGGAATTTGCCCAGATTTTGTTTTGGAAACAGATGCGAGCCTTTTTGGTTGGGGAGCATGCTTAGAGGATCAAGAGAGTGGAGGAGGAAGGTGGTCTTAGGAGGAGAGATTGATGCATATAAATGGTTTAGAGATGAAAGCAGGGCTTTATGCTCTGAAGAGTTTTGTAAAGAATTTGAAGAATTTCAATGTGTTGTTGAAAATGGACAATGTTTCAGCTGTCCGTTATATAAATCGATTGGGTGGGAACAGGTCAAAGAATCTGTCTCAGTTGGCAAAGGAGATTTGGAATTTTTGTTTGGAGGAGAAAATAAGTTTGAAGGCAGAATATTTCCCAGGCAGGAGCAATGTTGTAGCAGATTGGAATTCAAGATTTTTGAGGTATTACAGCGACTGGAAGCTGAATGTTCAGGTTTTCAGGAGAATAGTGAAGGAGTGGGGTCCGTTGGACGTGGATCTGTTTGCGTCGAGGTTGACTTTTCAGCTGGATCGATTCTACAGTTGGAGGCCGGATCCATTGGCAGAGGAAGTGGATGCATTTCAGCAGAATTGGAAGAAGGATCTGTGTTACGCTTTTCCTCCATTTGCAATGATAAAGAGAGTATTGTTGATGGTGAGGAAACAGGAGTGCAAGCTGGTGTTGGTGACGCCGTTCTGGGCAGGTCAGGTTTGGTTTCCAGGTCTTTTGGAATTAGTGATAGAGGAGCCTATGTTAATCCCAGGCTCGGATGATGTGTTAATAGGAGAAGGAGGAATGTATCATCCTTTGGTTATGGAAGGGGCATTGAGCCTTCTTGTTTGGGAGATATCAGGAGAGAAGGGCAGTTCCGAGAGCTTTCGGAGCAGGCTCAGGATTTGCTCAATGAGTCATGGGCTCCAGGAACCAGGAAAAGATATTTGGGAGCATGGAGGAAGTGGTCTTGTTGGTGCTTGGAAAAGGGTTTGGATCCCGTGGAGGCATCTGCCACCGAGTTGGCTAATTTCTTGTCTGTTGTGTTTGGTAAAGGTTTAAGTTATAGGACAATTAATTGTTATAGGTCTGCTATTGCAGCAGGTCATAGTTTGGTTGGAGGTTGTTCGATTGGTAGGGAACCTTTGATTTGCAGGGTTTTGAAAGGAATTAAGTTGAGAAGACCTCCTAAACCTAGATATAATGGTATGTAAGATTTTATCTTTGTTTGAGAGTTGGCCAGCTAATAAGTATTTGAGTCTTAAGCAGTTGTCGGGAAAATTAGCAAGTCTTTTGTGTCTTTTTTCTTTTAGAAGAGTTTCTGATGTTAAGGCTTTAGATATTCATAATAGATGTTTTACTCCTGATGGGGTTCTTTTTAGTGTAACTAAGAGGACTAAATGCATGTTGAGTGCAATTTTTTATCCAAGATTTTTGGATCATCCTAAACTGTGTGTGGCCATGTGTTTAAAGGAGTATGAGTCAAGAATGAGTGAGTTTAGGAGGGATGGAGATGAGCAGTTGCTAATTTCTTTTGTTAAGCCTTTTAGGTCAGTTTCTTCAGCTACAATTGCTAGATGGGTGAGATTTTGTATGTTTTAAGCAGGTGTGAATTTGGATGAGTTTGGTGCTCATTCAGTAAGAGGTGCTATGGCAAGTAAAGCTTTCTTGTCTGGTGGTCGATTGGAGGAGATCTTGCGTACAGCTGATTGGTCAAGTGCGGATGCTTTTGCAAAGTTTTATTTGAAACCTTTGGGGCATGTGTTGTCTTTGGTTTTATCACAACTTTGAACATGCATAATGCTAGCCTCCGGTCTTGCCATGAAATGTAGATTCTCCAAGTTTGTGATGAGAGAATCTGGATTTCATTAAAGACACGGAGGCTAGCATTATCCCTCCCTCCCTCCCTTTTAGGGTGAGGTTTGGGGGGGTTTCAAGAATTAGAATGTTATATGTTTTGTGGAGTTTATAGAAAAAGAAAAAAAATGTTTTGTTTATTTCAGAATTTTTTGGAGAAGATCGGCGTGAAGTTGGAGTTCTTTTGTTTTTCTTCAGGAGCAGCGTAAAAGAGGAAGATGGCTGCTGTGTTCAGGGTTATATTGTGTTTTGGACATTCTATATTCTAGAAGTTTTGTTTGATGATGTAATACTTCTAAGTGCTGCAAGGAGTGGTGGAATAAAAGGTTATGCATAATGCTAGCCTCCGTGTCTTTAATGAAATCCAGATTCTCTCATCACAAACTTGGAGAATCTACATTCTCAAAGGTCTCAAATGCCTTGATAAAACCCGCAAATATTCTATAGAGTCCTCTGGAGTCAAATAGAAATGAGTACAGCATTTATTTCATGAAGTACATGGTAATAAATAAAGAGCACAAACACAGCCTGTACTCCTGAATCAACCGATGTGGGCCAGCGGCATGGGCCATAAACCAGTATCTTAAAAGGAAACATAGCAACTGGAATGCATTTACTTTTGACAAATGAGCTTGCTCCGCAAAGGAGGCGTTTAGAGGCAGAAGCTAAATAAGATATTAGGCTTAAAAGCTCTGATATGCCACCTTTGTGTATCACCAGCAGCAGATTTTTTATTTAATGGTGTGGAGTTGCACCCTAATACTGGGAACAGGTAACCTCATATTTCCAAACTGCAATACTCTTAACTAAACAGACTCCATTGTGGGACAGTCATTTGCTTTAGGAGATGAGAAACTTAACAGGATTCTGCCCTGCCCGCACCCGCACTCGGAGCCCGCCTGTAAACACCGCAGAGAGCTCCGCCTGCTGACTCCTGTCAGCTGGGGAAGGAGACGTCAGAGTAGGATAAAGGGAGGGGTTCGCAGGGAAAACCCGCTTCATGTTCCATTACGGACCCCGCTAGGCCCTCGCATGTACATCGTGTCTTCTGGGACACTTACCTGCCGTTTGTCTTGCGCTCTCTCCAAGTTGGTGCGAGGCTGGGTTTGCCTCCTCAGCTCCCTATTAGTTGCTTTAGTTTCCAGGTTAGTGGAGGCTCTTCTGGGGCTTCCAGTGTTTTCCTGTCTCTGTTGCTAGCTGGCAACATTGTTTCCTTTTGATTCCCCTTTTAGCTGCAAGGCTTAACTCATTAGTGTCCTGCAGCCTGCTTCTGTAAGACAGAAGAAAAAGACTTTAAAGTTTCCTTATTTTGTTGTTTGAAGGAGTTTGCTTTTCTTCTCCCACTGCCCTCACATACGTATCTGAGGGCTGCGTTCCTTGATGGTAGAGGGTCTTTTTTTCTGGTTACCTCCTGATTGCATTGAGTCTCTTCTCGCCCTGTAAGGTAATCTATTGTTGTTTTTTAGATCTCTAAAGGCGATTACTGATTAGGTTTGTATGCTTCCCATTTCATCCTTGTTCATGGCTAAACGTCTGCAGTCCAAATATACAACAAGTGAATGTTTTTTTTCTAGATACCTTGTGTGTTTTTATGCTCTGATCGTGAATGTTTTCTGCGTAGAAAGAGCACCATATTTTGCAGGTATAATATCATAGTAGAGATATATATATTCATACAGCAAGGTGTTAAGAGAAAAGAACGTACTCACCTTTGTGTCTTTTCCCATCAGGCGCTTTGGTGATACCCAACAGACGTTCCACTGGATTCTACTCCTTCTTCTTTTCCTTGTTTTGTTTCCCCTGTTTCCCCAGCCTTCCCTTTTTTGCTTTGACCTTGTTGGGCAAAGGAGGTGGGTGAGGGAAGCTGGGACCTTATGTTGGTTCCTTACATTGTGCCCCTGTTGAAAATCCAGGTGAGCCCTACAGAACGCGAAGCCCACGTTTCAATATTTCTTCTTGGGCGTAATGGAGGAACATCAGATAACACTAGCCGATGTGGCAAACATGATATGTAACTTACAAAAAGAAACCCAAGCTTTGACTCTAAGAGTGGATGCTCTACAACAGACTTCACGTACTCCACCACCACCTGATGTGGTGCCCCGTACCCATAACGCCTTTTTTGCATCACATTCTTCTCAGCCTAGTAGCACGTCTCCTGTATATCACATTTCTACTCCCTCTTCTATACCCTTAGCACCTCCAGAACTGTTATTTAGTGCCAGAGCTAAATTCGCAACATTCATTAACCAGTGTCAACTGCGCTTTACGTACAAGGGGTCCTGCTTCCCCACCGAGCAATTCAAAGTAGCTTTTGTCTTGTCATATTTGGGTGGTACAGCAGCTACCTGTCAATCCCTTTAGTGGATAGAAACAATCCCTTATTGTATAACTCCAGTGCGTTTAAGGAGGAGCTACGACACCTGTTCTACAGGCATTCTTTCATGCAGCCACTAGACACTGAACTTCTGATCCTTAAACAAGGATCAAAAAATCTTATGACATATTTCTCTTGTTTTAACAGGCTAGTTGCTGAGGCGGGATGGCCTGAAACTAAACGTAGTGTTCTCTTTTACAGAGGCTTGAAAGACGACTTGAAAGACGTGCTAGCACAGTGGTAGATCCTCCAGAATACTATGATGCTCTAATTGATTTAGTAGTTAAACTGGATCACAGCTTACATGAACGAAAATGGGAAAAAAGAAGTATTGAGACCAGATTCTCTGCCGTTAGAGAAAAGAAACCAGAGATAGACAAACCTGTTGAGGATCCAGAATCTATGCAGATAGGCAGTAATAAATCGCCCTTCAGTAAGGAAGAACGGCAGAGATGACGGGCGGATAACCTATGTTTGTACTGTGGCAAAGCTGGTCATTTCCTTAAAGACTGCCCGATTAAACCTAAATGGCGCACAGAGTCAGGAAACTGACCAACCTGGGCAAGGTGGAGACAAATTGCTTGGGTAAGACAGGTTTAATTGTCTCCTAATTGTTAGGTCTTGACCACGCTCTCAACCTTATGCACCAATTTTTCTTTTTAGCCCGGCTAAATTGGGGGTCACGATAGTGTAGAAGTTCAAATCATGCTTGATTCAGGTGCCATGGAGAAACTCATAGATACTGCATGGGTCGAGAAGATGAATATTCCTGTTGAACCAAAGAAGACAGTGGAAGTAGTTAAACCCATTGATGGGAGTCATATGAAGTCTGTGCCTGTTAATTATTCCACCATAGACTTAGGCTTCCAAGTAGATGACAGACATTCCGAAACAATTCAATGTAATGTCATCTCTTCACCAAAGTTTCAGGCAATAGTAGGTCTCCCTTCGTTGATGAAACATAACCCTCAAATCTACTGGAGAGACCATACTTTTACTTCCACCTCAGAGTATTGCAAGACACACTGTTTAGAAAGTCATGCTCCTTTACAACACTTAGTTGGAGTCATTGATTCCAGCTTGTCTGTGTTACCTGAATGCTACAAGTCTTTCTGAGAGGTGTTCGATAGAAAACGCCTCTGTCTTACTTCCCCATCAGCCTTATGATTGCCGCATTGATCTGGTGCTGGGAGCTAAACTCCCCTGCAGTCGTATATATTCCTTGACTGGGAAGGAAAACACAAATTTGAGGGAATATCTGAATGACATATTACAGAAAGGATTTATAAGACCATCCCGATCTACAGCTTCCCCCCTTTTTCTTCACACCTAAATGAGAAGGGGATCTTTGGTGCTGCATAGACTATGGAGCCCTTAATTGTGTGATGATTAAGAACAGATACCCTCTACCCCCAATCCAATCTTTGCTCAATCAAGTAAAACAAGCAACTGTTTTTACCAAGCTTGACTTAAGAGGTGCCTACCATTTGGTCAGAGTAAGGGAGGGAGACAAATGGAAATCTACCTTTCACATTAAGTTTGGGTTGTTTGAATATATGGTTATTGCTTTTGGGCTGTGTAACGCCCCAGCCGCTTTCCAGTTCTTTGTTGACAATGTACTAAGGGAGACATTGAATATTACCACTATCGTTTACATAGACAATATCATAATATATTCTTCCTCCATAGAAGAACGTATTGGACATGTGAAGATTGTATTAACACGTCTTAGCAATAACAACCTGTACATGAAACTAGATAAGTGTGAATTTCACGTTCCTGAAATCACCTTTTTAGGTTTTATGTTGTCAGCAAAAGGGGTGACCATGGATCCTAAAAAAGTAGCTTCCATTACCCAATGGCCATCTCCCTGTTCAGTGATGGAGGTACAGAGAGTTTTGGCTAACTTTTACAGGCGATTCATAAAAGGGTTTGCATCTCTGACAGCTCCTATACCAAACTGTTAAAAAAAAGAAATACCTTTCACATGGACAACAGTGCTGAAGAATCCTTTTCCTTGCCTAAAAGAGTCTTTTGTCGCTGCCCCCATACTGCAACATCCTGACACTTCCCAACCCTTCATAGTAGAAACAGAAGCATTCACTTACCCCTGCTGAAATAAACTATTCACTAGGAGACAAGGAATTACTGGCCATCAAACGGGTCTTTGAAGAATGGCATCAGTACCTACTTGCGGCCTTACATACAGTTACGTTTATCACAGATCACAAATGTCTGCAGTCCAAATATACAACAAGTTTGTTTTCTTGATACTTTGTGTGTTTTTACCCCCTGATCGTGAATGTTTTCTGCGTAGAAAGATCACTATATTCTGCAGGTATAATATCATAGTAGAAATATATATATTCATGCAGCAAGCTATTAAGAAAAAAGAATGTTCTTACCTTTGTATTTTTCCCATTATGCACCTTGGTGATACCCAACTTCCGTTCCAGTGGGTTCTACTCCTCTTCCTTTCCTTGTTTTGTTTTCCCAGCCTTCCCTCTTTTGCTTTGACCTTGTTGGGCAGAGGAGGTGGGTGAGGGAAGCTGGGACTTAGCAACGATTCCTTACATTGCGACCCTGCAGAAAATCCAGGTGCGCCCGACAGATTCCAGAAGTGGGATCTCACTGGAATCAGCAAAAAGAGTGATGTCCGAGAACAGACAGGATCGATATCCTAAGAAGAGGTCAAGAGGAGTATAATTTGATGGATACCGAGATCTACAGGAACCTGCAGGTCACACACTCCCTGAAGGTCCACACTTGAAAATACACATGCAGTGAATACCTCTTCCCACTAAAAGACAGGATCCTAGCCAAAACCTTCCCCAAAAAAGAAACACACTTAATATACAAGAAGATAATCAGCACCTCACTGAATCCCCTTAACAAGCTAAGAGAAAGATGGACGACAGATTTAGGAGAATTGAGTGAGGAAGGCTGCGAGGAGACACTCTGGGGCCTGTGGGAAGTCACTATTAGAGCATGCTAAAACATCCTATATGGAACCTACTACACTAGGATGATATGGTCACACTAGGAAGCGCCAATACTGACATAAGCCTTAAAGGCTGTGGTCATCCAATACCTTTATTCACACAATAGGGTTTTTCTCCCACTAAGGATATTATTAGCACATTATTAGCATAGAATGGGAAAGCTTAAAGCAGATCTCAGAGGCTCCCATGGATCTAGAATTGAAATTGTTCCTTCTGGGGACCTGGAACAGGAAGACCCCATACAGAGACCTGAAATTATTTGGCAACCTTGCCCTGCTACACAAAATGTGGCTCAATTATTGTGAGCAAGTTGCTACCCACCTGACCCCTAAAGGTACAAATATTAGTGATATGGACTGGTGTATAATTGCAGAAAATACAAGTAGGAACCAGGGGGTTCTGAAACAAGTTGGGAAAAATATGGGGCAATAGAGATCATCTCACCAAGGTCCTCAACTCCTCAATTACCATGACCCTCTTCCCCCAAAAATGGAAATACGCCGACAGTAAGCTATTGCTGAAGAAGCCATCCGGACCCAAGAGAAACTAACAACTACCTACCTATCTCCCTGCTTCCTTCCTAACCAAGGTCATCAAGAAAGCCATCAATATCCAGCTCACTGGGCATCTTGAGAACCACAACCTTCTGGGCCCCTCTCAATCTGGCTTTAGAGCAAGCCACAGCACAGAGACAGCTCTAGTCGAAGCCACGTCAAAATGCTCCTAGACAACTGAGAAACAGCAGCCCTCATTCTCCTCAACCTCTCAGGCACATTCGACACTGTGTCCCACCACGCACTGATCAACAGACTCCACCAGATTGGAATCCAAGGAGCAGCCCTCAAGCGGATTGCATCCGACCTCACGGGAAGAAAAGAGAAAATCGTCCTCTTTCCCTACGCCTCTCTCCCTAAGCACATCACCTGCAGTGTACTTCAAGGATCATCCCTCAGCCTAACCCTCGTCAATGTATACGTGACACCTCCAGCCAATATCGTCAAGAGCCACAGACTCAACATCCTCTCCACGCCGACGACAAGCAACTCATCCTTTCCCTGACAAACAACCCAATGACCATTAAGGACAAGTTCCAACTATGCATGAAAGATGTGGCTGCCTGGTTGACCAATAACTTTTTCAAACTCAACACCGACAAACCAGAAGTAGTCATCTTTGGGAAAGGCAAGGAAACACTCTGGAACAACAAGTGATGGCCATCTGAGCTGGGCCCAACCCCCAAACCCGCAGAACATACCTGCAACCTTGGTATTATCCTCAACAGCCAGCTACTCATGAAGAAGCAGGTTAGCACCATCTCCTCCGCTTGCTGTCCCACCCTCTGAATGCTCAGGATGGTCTTCAGATCGCTCCCACCCATCACCAGGTGAACAGTCAAGCAAGCTCTCATCACCAGCAGACTTGACTACGGCAACTCCCTCTACGTAGGAAGCACCGCCCAACTGATGAGAAAACTCCAGACTCTCCAGAACACAGCAGCCAGATTGATTCTTGACTTGACCTCCCCAGACAGATGCACATCACCCCCACCTCAGGAAACTCCACGGGCTACCAATTACAAAGAGATGCCAGTTCAAGCTGCTCACCCATGCCTACAAGGCAGTACACAACGAAGGACCGGCGTACCTCAACAAACGTGTGAATTTCCACCAACCCAAGAGGAAACTCCATTCTGAATTCCTCTCCTAACAGCCACCATGCACATCCGCAATCCGAACAGTCGAGGCCGATCCTTCTCTCACCTGGCGGCAAAGGCCTGGAACAACATCCCCCTGTACCTCAGAGCCTCACCATCGCTCCAGCAATTCAAGAAGGACCTCAAGACCTGGATGTTCAACCAATAGGAAAACAGGCAGCATGATCCCACAGTGCCTCAAGATCCATACAGGTGAAGCAGCAAGCTCTACAAATCCTGAATGATTGATTGATCGAAAGGGTTATTATTATAAGATAGTTCACAAGAATGTCACTGCCATGATGTAACAGAGGGAATCTACTTGGCGTAAATAACAAGGACCCCCTGTTAGACAACTGAATAGACAATGTAAGAAAAAGAAGCGGTTGGATAACGTAGCCAGGGAGAGAAAACATGTAGGAAGCACAACAACCAATTAAAAAGTACAAAATTGAATTTATTTATAAGTATACATGTTCATGATAAAAACATATTAATTCAAAAACATAAACACCAATCATTTGAAAAGACAGTTGGTTAAATGCAAATAAAATATTTTTTTAACACAATTACACAAAAATTCATAAAACAGTGGCGGACAGAAATAGTCATCGACGCGCGTTTCGGCGTTTTAATGAGAACGCCTTCCTCAGGAGCCACGTTAAAATCTGAAAAACATATGTAGAATAAATTAAAAACAAACAGAGGAGTATTTCTCACTCCTATCATAAATGTAATGATACATATGCATAAAACTATGCTTATGGCTGTGCTTACAAAACAGTTTCTCCCTACTTATGTAGCTAAACAATATAGCTACACAAGGTACAAACTAAATATTTTATATTTGAGCAGTGTTATATTATTGGGGTAGTGCAACACATGAATTAATGCCCCCCATTAAATTGAACTAGTACAATGGACTTCTATTGCTCACAATAAGAGATAGAGAAACCATGAGCATGCTTATTTAGTTGTATTCATACCTGACCAGGGAGAACATGGGATAAATGCTCACTCTGTATTCCTTATGTGTATTTCAAGGATAGATAGAAATATAGTTTCTATATTCTCCTTTCATCTAGGCGTAGTCGCCTTTCACTCCACGGAAATTGTGATCTAGAGTGGTAAGAACATCACTATTGAGGATATATCGCAATTTTAGATACCCTATTTATGTAGCGCCAGTGTATGTTGAACCTATTTTTCTTACCAGGGTAATCGATGCATTCGTGATTTCCACTGAAAAAAGCACTATAAAATAACTCCAGTGCTTAACTTTGTCAATCGGTCATCGGGTCTTAGTGCTGAGAAGGAAAATCGATAAGAACATTAGTTGTTCTTCTATGTATGAGTACTGCGACTATGCTGGACTATTATGGGCTGCAGATATCAAAATCTTACCAAGTATTGAATCAACATGGGAGAATGCGCCTGGGTAGCCGAAGAAGCCTCCGTCAATCTTCGGTACTGTTAATGCAAGACCGGACGATACTTGTCAATATGTGCTAAAATAGTTAAGTTTACTGAAACAATTACGCAAGTGAGGGCAACAAAACTTACCGAATATACGCAAAAGGATAATTGCTAATATAAAAGAGAGGGCGCCGAATTCAGGATATCCACTAGCGTCCCTTATTAATATCTTCGATACTGTGGGCAAAAAATGAAACAAACGCCCTGCAATTACTCTCAAATGTCGGGTGCGAGTGCGCTGTTAAAAGGCAAGTTCAAAGGGAGGCCTGCACGCGCTTGCAATTACTCTCAAGTGTCGGGTACGAGTGCGCTGTTATGGGGCAAGTTCAAGGGGGGGGCCTGCACGCGCATACGAAATAGCGTAAGTGGCCAATGCAATATCGCAAATAACCGTGACAAAACTTACCGATTCTATACCACAGGTGGTTGATACTATAGAAAACGGGGGAGCCGCACTCAGAATATACGCTAGCATCCCTTGGCAAGTCTTCAATGCTGTGGGTGAAAGTTCAACAAATCTATATTTACTCTAGAATATCGGAATGATATAATTAAACGGCACTACTACGGGGCAAGTTATGAGGGGTGGGGTTTTCTATATGCTTACCGAGAATGCCTGTGGACGAACGTTGACATCAACCTGCGGGCGCCACCTTCGACGTGTATGTTAGCGTCCCGCAGCCGTTGGAAAAGGTGGTTACCCTAGCCAACTGTTCCGCCCTTTCTTAAATCCTTCTGACTAAGTTGCTTGTGCTGACGTTTCGAATCGTCAGAGCCTCTGCTTAAAGGGAAAGTGTCCCGAAGTTCGAAAATCGGCGGATGGTGCATGTGAGGCATATCTTAAAGAGCCAGGGCAACAATTAACAGCGTGTGTTATCACAATATGGGGGTGTGTCTCCCGAATAATGAAATCAGTCTCAATACTTATGAGATGTTCTTAGTTTAACAGTCGTAACAAGTATTTGCAGCGGCTAAGGGAAGGCGGATCCCTATTTGTCACGTGATGGCCCGCCACTATATCTCCTAATGCTGATACTAGAGAGTGTCCTCATATGCGAGATAATCTGCATATGGACCATAGATATAATCTATATTGAAATTGTTGGACCTTTTTAGACGGGGGAGAATTCCCCATTAAAAAGATATCCGCTTTGAAACTCAAATCACATTGAGCAACAGAGGGAATCTACTCCTGCTTCGTACCTTCAGACTATTGGTGTAAGAATCAACCCAAAGCCTGCTTCAGATTCGAGGCAATCACAGATGGGACACTCTCACTGCTTTGAAGTATGGCAAACTGTGGTTGTAAGTGTGATATATATCTCGTCAGATACCAACAAAAAGATTTATATAAAAATAATTAGTATGTACCATGTCTGGCAGTGCCTCGGGTATCACTCACTCGACGGGGTCCGGTTCACGAGGGAAGACGCAGGCACCAAGCGGGTGCCTGGCAACGTCGGCGGTGTGCTATTTTCGCCACCACCCCCTCCCGTGACCCATGATGTGGATAATTTTCACACTCTACGGGCAATCAGCTTTTTCTGAACAAGAGCAACCCCCTAATATGTGCTGATTGATTTTTTTTTTATATTTTTATACACTTTTCACATTTCACGTCCTCTGGTTAGGGTGGGCCTTAGCGCGCCCATACCGCCGAGGTACAGGCTTTTGGTCCTGATGAATGCCCGGTAAATTATACCACCAGGGCAGAAACATGTCGACCCCACTTTATAGGAAATAGCTGAACAATCTTTTCAGCTCTTTCTTCCCACACAATCTGTTTTTAGTGTGACTGATTGGCCATTTAATAAAATTCTTTCTTTGGACACATTGTAGACATTTTTAATCACTTAACTTACACTTTCACTTGTCACCACAAAAACCAGCTTCGCAGTAAGTCTGGCGTCGCAGCAAACCGGGGAGACATTTGGCCTCTCCCGGTGGGGCCCGATGAAGCATGTCACCAACTAGGTTGGTGAGTGAGGGCTTTCTAAAGAATCTAACAAGATTCTTCATGCTCACTCTTCTTGATAGAAGGCACACTTTTTAGTTGTTTGTATTTTTTTCGGGTATCACTCAGACAGAATTTCTGATAGATTGTAATATACCTATCAAAAATAAGCACTTAAATCGGAGAACAGCATTTGGTTTGATGGTTCTGGATGTTAAAATGTATGTTTTTGGGATCATATTCATACCACATACTTGACCTGGCTTTTAACAACAGTGGCTTTTGACTCAGATGCCATAATAAGAAATAATTGGCATGAGATAAATGAGTTACATTTGAGTAACATGACCAACCTCACCCTTCACCTAACACATCCCTTGGTCACCAGACCCACTTATGCCATGAAAACTGTCAGTTAGTAACTCGCAGCTGATTGTGGAGGCACGTATTTTACGACATTGCACAGGTTTCATATGGTTAATTGTAAATCATTTCCTGTTCAGGGAGCTGACTTTGACCTCTTTACGGGTTCCCTCTACACCTTCTCTAGGAATAGTAGGACGATGGCTCGAAAGCAGTAACCTACTGCCTAAATTAGCAGAAGTGATGGGTACGCACCGTTCTCTCAAGAATTTGTTTCATCGCACAATTTATATTCAAAATCAACTTGACACCAAACATGCCAGCAAGTAATACCTAAAGTTTAAATGAGGGGCCATTACATGAAAAAAGTAAGTATTTTTTAAGCCTGAAACGTGGGCGAAACGCAGGACTCCCCCTGCGAAGCAAAGTGGCAGAGGGGGATCAGCCTTTCAGGGGCCCTTTCAACCCTTTGGGCCCCATTTAGCCCAATATATGTGAGACTATAGGGCCCCTTTACTCATTCTGCAGGAGGGCCCCATCATTTTGCGCTACACAACTGGCCTGAAATTTATTTTAAACCGTTGTCGTGGTATATTTACATACGTGATGATGTGTGTCTGGTGAAAGCAGCGGGGTTGCCAATCCCTTGATTGCCAGATGGCTGCCAAAGACCGGCTGGTCCTCTGGATTCAGCGAACAGGAAGTGACGTATAGTCCGTACCTTGACATGGGCAGGCTAGCATTGCAACGGGGTGGGCTATTGGTGACTGAAGTGAGTCCTTTTTCAGTCTGCAGTTAGATCCAGAATTACATGTGGAGGGAAAAGGCTTCACCCTAGTATCTTTACGCAGACATCTCAGAGAAAATGGCCCTTTCCTTCTCGAAGAGTTGTCTCAGAGGTGCAATGCGGCAATATGGAGACAGGTACAAAACTTCTGCCTTTGAGTGGTTCACTTACGGTGCTAAGCGGTGTGTGGCTGATTGGTGGGCTGATGACTAGCATATTTTGAGAGTTGTGGTGCAGGTGTGGTCAATGAATGCCCCCTCCCAAGATTAGGCACGTTTTTTTAAACTGTGAGATTTGCATTTTCTCTAGCATCTATGTGTACATGTTGCAGTGTTATCATGAGCGTTACTATTGTTTTTCTGCTATGTATTTTCACTCAGCCATCCTTATTTTTATATTTATGTTTATTGGCAAGTGTGATATGTTTCCAATGATGATTGTGTGTATTTCTTTTTAGTTTTTTCATCAACACTTTTGTGTGTGTTGTGTTGTATTTAAGGTGGCGGTAGGTATGCGCGTACTGTTGAACCATTTACGTGTTATTTTACTGTAGCTCATTGTCTTTGGCTGTAGACACGACAGTTCCAGTGTGTTAGCAACGTGTGGACGGGTGTAACTTTGAGCCTGGTTCCTGAGTAGTATTGTGAATACAATTTGAGAACTGGACTTATCTTTCACTTTGGTAAACGTGTTAGGGGATTTGCACGGCCTTTCCTATCACCTCCTTAATTTTCCCCTTGTCACGCCCGTTTTTGAGGAGACTATCCCAATTTTTGCGTTGCTCGTGAACATCCACATTTATAGCTCAGAAACAGATTCTTGCAGGGACGTTTTAAGGCATGGGAAAGTGGACTTTGTCCCAGCCTGATAGAGCCACCTCTGTTCTGCAGAGTCTTCATCTAATTATCATAAATAATTCTTAAACGGATTGTTATAAATACCGTTTTTCTTTATACAATTTAGTTTTAAAGTGGGTGGTGTGTTAGAGTCTAGTGCAGACATTTTGCAAAGAAATGCTGTTTGTGTTTCATTTCAACGTCCATAAAAAAATGTTTCTTGTAGATCAACAAAGGACCTTACTCGCGCAATAAGAACACTCCACACTTGATATTCGTAGCAAAAAAGAGGTCACTATTTATTAAGACAATCGAAAACAGATAACCCTATTCCTATATCATTAACCACTGACACATTTTCCCAAACATTTCCATAATAATTGTGCATAACCAAAACATTACCAACAACTTGTAAATATGTAATTCCCCCAAAAATGTACCAAAAACCAGCATTTAACTTTTGTCTTCATTTTTCCTCCATATCCATCCTTTCTCCTACCCTCCCCCCACTCTCAGAGGGAAAGGATAAGCCCGCTCTAGACTATCCAGACCCCCCACACAGCGCCTAAAGGTCCTCAAAAGATAGGATAACTGTAAACTGCCTTAACGTGACGTTTTCTTTTTTTTTAAATCAAAGAAAATAACTTAAAAAAAGAATAAAGGGGAAGGGTGGGTGGGACAAACAAGCCACCTCAAAATCCGCCTCTAGTGACGACATTCCCGCTCTCCTCCCCTCCCTATATGTAAACAACGCTAGTCCCGCCCCTTATCCCTCCCTTGACCAATCACGCCTGGTGGACCGTTCCCACCACGTGAATTCTCCCAGGGGGACACCGGCTCGCGCCAAGGTCCCCCTGGGTCCCAATATGAGAAATGGGAGAGGTCTCAGAGATTATTTGCAGTAACATTAGTGAGCTGCTGCTGTGTTAAAATCTTAAAAATACAAGTCGCTATCCCTGAATATTAGATGTAAACACATTTAGAATTTGGATGAGTGTACCTGTGCACTGTCACTGACCTTGCCAAAGATGACTTGACATAGCTGAAACTGGATCATAAATTCAAAGCTGTTCCAGGCAGGGGCCCCCAAAATACCTTTGGCCCAGGGCCCCCAAATACTTAAGATTTCCCTGCATGTTTGTGTCGAAATATATTCCACTTGTGGTTCAATAACTATGGTACTGTTGCACCAACGTAGCCAAAAGTGTTTTGTAGATGCCTTTTGATGTACACCAGCGATGTACACCGAAGGACCCACATTGTGAGTGGTCTGGTAAATGAGGTTTTTTTTCCTGATACCACTAGTACCAGTAATTCCAGGGGTGGAGACAATCCGGCCCATTACAAGTCAGACCCTGAGGGCCCCCTAAGAAATTAGGAATTATCAGGGAATCAAAAGTTCCAGGTCCATATTTTCCTAGTAATTCATTTTCCTCCATACTTTGCCATAACATGTCAGCTCTTTTCAGCAGCCAAATCTCCAGGTGAAAGTAAAAAGATCTGCAGTGTTCCTGTAGAGATCACAAGTGTGATGGGGATGATAATTGCTGCTAGTGGCCCTGTCAGAATTGAAAGGCCAATCTTAAGGAGGGTCTCAGTGCACTATAATTCATGAACGCAAATACCTTCGTAAATCAAGCCTACCAAGAGGGCTTTGGACTGCGGATTATGGCCAGTGCATGTGCGCCGGGCGCACGCTTGCCATTTGCTCCCCTGCCCCCCATCATTCTTGAAAGGAAGCCGCTCTCACACCACCATTTGTCTGAGCCTCCACACCAGACTTCAAAGAAAGCCGCTCCCCCGCCCCCCTCCACCCCCCCCATCAGACTTCAAAGGAATGCGCTCCTGAACTTGCTGGCCTCGCTCTCGTGAGCCTTTAATTTACTTGTTTTGTGTTGTGGCTGTCTTTGGCAAGCTTATCAGCTACATTCTACTGAACCCAGATGTATTGCAGATTGCTTAATTGACCCCCGGTATGTCAGCACATCGCAGTGTCACTGTATATTGTAAACAATGCTGCGATGTTATTACATGGAAATATCGCGATTTGTTGCATGTTTCACAAACTGCGATGTTGTTACATATAGACGCTGGAGTTTATTGCATGTTACACACATCACAGTGGCACTATATGTTGTAGACAATGCCGCAATGTTATTAAATAGAAATATCGCGATTTACAAACTGCGATGTTGTTACATATAGATGCAGGAGTTTATTACATGTTACACACATCACAGTATCACTATATGTTGTAAACAATGCTGCAAATATGTTTTATTCTCTCAGAAACAGCCCTTGAAACACTTCGAAAACCCACGCCAACGTCAGTACATCAAACACACAATACTTGGTTTCATACCACGCACCCGAGTTTAATGTGTCCATGGATAAGGCACGCATGTTCCAAAGAGCCACGCATGTTTTATAAGCACATGCTTAGTATCCTAATAATGACAGTTTGTAAGTAGAGTTTTTCACTCCGAGATAATATGTGGACATGCTCGTGAAAACACGCTGCACGCTTCTGGGTTCACCCGGTCCTCTATTTATGATATCTGATAACAAATCTGTGCACTGTCGCGACTTCAGATACACTGCACGCGCTTGTGCACACGCCAAGCCCTCTGCTGCACGTGAAATTGGTGCACGACGACTCCACAGATACAATGTATGTTCACACTAGGTTCGCTTCTTCAGACACACTGCACACTTGTGCACACGCCAAGCCCTCTGCTGCTCGTGGGATTGGTGCACGACGATTCCACAGATACAATGTATGTTCACACTAGGTTTGCTTCTTCAGACACACTGCACACTTGTGCACATGCCAAGCCCTCTGCTGCACGTGGGATTGGTGCACGACGACTCCACAGATACAATGTGTGTTCGCACTAGGTTCGCTTCTTCAGACACACTGCACACACTTGTGCACACCTCAGGCCATCTGCTGTACGTGGGATCGGTGCACGCACGACTATCCCCACAGATACAATGTGGGTTCGCACTCGTCACACCCTCACTTCTTCAGCCACACTGCACACTTGTGCACACGACAGGCCCTCTGCTGCATGTAGTATCGGTGCACGACAACTCCGCATAGTGGTAACCGGTCTGTGTTAACCACCTTTGTTTGTTTTCTCTCCCTCCACTGCACTGTTTATCTATTTTTCATGTTGTATTTTTTCTATCTCTGTTTTGCTTCCTTACTGCCTGCCCACTATGTAATGCAATTTCCTTCGGTTTTTACAGTGTTTATGTAAAGCGCTCTGATACCTACGGGTCTAGCTAACGCTATATAAAACTTTTAAAATAAATAAATAAAATAAATATAAAAATACAGGTTTGTATCGTCACAACTTTTTTTTTTTTTAAATCTACATCGTATCTGCTCCAAGTGTTTACCAGTAGCATCTTTTAGCTGTTTTTGTAGTAAGGGAAGTCAACACAGCGTTATTTAAGAAAAGCTAATTTATTTCTGCTTTTAACATCACCCACAGATTGCCGCGTGCATCTGGCTCGGAGGTCAAACAGCATCTTTCACTTGCCATTCGAGTCTTGCCAGGATCCGCTCTGTGTGCGAGTTTACATTAATTTACATCACTTGCAGTATACATCTCATAAGCTAAATAGTGCACAGTAACGCCCGCTGGAAGTGCAGAAGATGGCATGCCAACATTACACCCCCCCCCCCCCCGAACCCCAAAACAATTTAAAATAAACTTTACATGTCTATTACCTAATACCTAAGTAAAGTCATCACATTTTTTAGGAACCTTCCTGAATCGTGAACCACTCATATTTCCTTTACCATTGTGACTAATGTCTGCATGAACAGATCCTGAAGGCCACACTTGTTCACTACTCACACTTCCAGAAATACTGGCTACATTCACTCGTCGTATGGCAGCCAATGAGCCCAATCTTGGTTATCCACGGAAAACTACTTCGGTTGCATGATGTTTCGTATCTGCTCCAAGTGTTTATCAGTAGCATCTTTTAGCTGTTTTTGTAGTCCGTGAAGTCAACACAGCGTTATTTAAGAAAAACTGGTTTATTTCCGCTTTTAACATCACCCACAGCATGCCGCGTTCATCTGGCTCGGAGGTCAAACAGCATCTTCCACTTGCCATTCGAAGTCTTGCCAGGATCCGCTCTGTGTGTGAGTTTACATTAAATTACACCACTTGTTTTTTTAGCCGATGCAATGCAGCGTCACTGTAAAGCATTTTGCTGATGCTTAACAGCATCTGCAACAATCATTAGCACAGCCAGTGGATGCAAAAGGCAAGCCCTATTGGTCTTACCAATGCTTTTTCATTCTTGGTTGCCGAAAGGCTGTTTTTGCATAGTGGTATTTTCTTTCAGATAACCGCATGCCCCCACCTTTTGATAACCGCACTTCCCCCCAATGCTTGCTGTTACAACCTACGCCCATTTGTACTGAAGTCAAGAACAAACTGAACCTACAGAAGAGAGGTCTCTCAAAGTTTGCATTAGCAGCTATGGGGCTCTTTTCAGAAGAGCTGATGTGAGATGGTCACAAGTGCCAGAATTGACCAGTGCATAGCTCTAACAGGTGGGTCCTTCCCTGCTAGGTCTTGCTGCTTCATTTTTGGCCAGGATCTTCTTTACTGACTTCACACTCCATCTAGAAGGTCAGGACTGGCAGAGCCCTCTGTGACGTTTGACTCTTCATGCTGAAATTAACCTGGGCAGCAGGAAGAGGTGCCCCTGACCAGAGATCCTACTCTGTGGGTACTCTACCACCCTCACTCTACCGCCCTCACACCCTTACTCTGTCGCCCTCACTCTACCACTCTACCACCCTCACTCTACCACTCTACCGCCCTCGCTCTACCACTCTACCGCCCTCACTCTACCGCCCTCACTCTACCGCCCTTACTCTACCACTCTACCGCCCTCACTCTACCAATCTACCGCCCTCACACTACCACTCTACCGCCCTCACTCTACCCCCTCACTCTACCACTCTAACGCCCTCACTCTACCCCCTCACTCTACCACTCTACCGCCCTCACTCTACCACTCTACTGCCCTCACTCTACCACTCTACCGACCTCACTCTACCGCCCACAGTCTACGACTCTACTGCCCTCAATCTACCACTCTACCGCCCTCACTCTACCGCCCTCCCTCTACCACTCCACCGCCCTCACACCACCGCCCTCACTCTACCACTCTACCGCCCTCACTCTACCTCCCTCACTCTCCCACTCTACCTCCCTCACTCTACCGCCCTCACTCTACCACTCTACTGCCCTAACTCTACCACACTCACTCTACCACCCTCACTCTACCACCCTCACTCTACCACCCTCACTCCCTCACTCTACCGCCCTCACTCTACCACTCTACCGCCCTCACTCTACCGCCCTCAATCTACCATTCTACCGCCCTCATGCCCTCACTCTACCGCTCTCACTCTACGACCCTCACACCCTCACTCTACTGCCCTCACTCTACCACTCTACTGCATTCACTTTACTGCCCTCACTCTACCGCCCTCACGCCCTCACTCTACCACCCTCATTCTACCACTCTACCACCCTCACTCTACCACTCTACCGCCCTCACGCCCTCACTCTACCACTCTACCGCCCTCACTCTACCACTCTACTGCCCTCACTCTACCGCCCTCACTCTACCGCCCTCACTCTACTGCCCTCACTCTACCACTCTACCGCCCTCACTCTACCACTCTACCGCCCTCACTCTACCGCCCTCACTCTACCACTCTACCGCCCTCACTCTACCACTCTACCACCCTCACTCTACCCCCCTCACTCTACCACTCTACCGCCCTCACTCTACCACTCTACCGCCCTCACTCTACCACTCTACCAACCTCACTCTACCGCCCTCACTCTACGACTCTACCGCCCTCACTCTACCATTCTACCGCCCTCACTCTACTGCCCTCAATCTACCACTCCACCGCCCTCACGCCATCACTCTACCTCCCTCACTCTACCACTCTATCGCCCTGTTAGACGGGAAACCTGAGGGTCGGCCGAGCAAGGGGGAGAGGCCTCCTGGCGAGGGCCCTCTCCTCTGATCGTACGGACGAGCAACCACCCCCCTACAGATAGACGCCACACAAGGATAGGTTCTTAACACTTTTATCGGTATTCTTAGGCAGGTTATTGCAGCAATACAGAAGGAACGGGATACTGGGATCCCTCTTAGGCTTAGTCTCTGTGGGAAGGGGGTAGCGGGACAGTCTTAGTACCGGTCTGGTACAGGGATGCCTGACGCACAGCTCTCAATCCTCGAGCTGGAGGGTTCTCTGGTATGGGCCGCGGCAGCGCCAGCAGGACTCCAAGGATGGTTCACGAAGATGAGCCGCGGCAGCGCCAGCAGGACTCCAAGGATGGTTCACGAAGATGAGCCGCGGCAGCGCCAGCAGGACCCCAAGGATGGTTCACGAAGATGTGCCGCGGCAGCGCCAGCAGGACTCCAAGGATGGTTCACGAAGATGAGCCACGGCAGCGCCAGCAGGACTCTAAGGATGGTTGCAAGAAGATGAGTTTGTCTCGGTGTCTCTCGACTCCAGGATACAACTTCCTTCCTGCTCTGGAGCTGCCCCAGTTATAGGGCTGGTGCCCTTTGATGTCCAGACCCTCGCACTTGGAGGTCGGAGGGCCCGGGATGTGCGAGTCCAGACACCCAGCAGGGGGTGGAGCCAGCGCCAAGGGAGGCTGGGGGCGATCGAAACCAGGCTGATGGGGGTCCATCGAAACTTCTCCCCCCATTGACTCGTCAAGTGGTCTCTTTACCCCCTGGTTGGCTTGTGGTGCCTCGATGTCGGGGCTTTGCTGGGCCTGAGGCTGGGGTCGGGCCGAGGCCACGAGGCCTGGTCGTGGAGGGTCCAAGATGGCGGCTGGGCCGGAGACGAGGATCCGTAAAAGGGTCCGGACCAGCCGAGAGGGTTGAGGAGATGAGGTCAAGTTCTGTCGGGGGAGAGCTGGGGTCGGCCCGGAGGGGCGGCCCTCGTGGAAGGTGGAAGGTGTCGCTCTTGGCCGGGGACCAGGGGTCGAGGTAGTCCGGGATCCGCCATGCGGGAGGAGTGGGACCACGCCACGAGCCCAGGTCCAACACGCGTCCCCCCCAGCTGAAGGCAGGGAGAGTCACCCATCTTCTTGGGTATTCTCCTCGCTGAGGCGGAAGAAGCGGGATAGGCCGTCTGCGTTGGCGTGGTCGTTGCCGGGGCAATGCTTCACAGTGAAGTCCATCCCTTGCAGGGAGATGGACCAACGCAACAGCTTCGGATTCTCTCCTCGCATCTGCATCAGCCATTGCAGAGGTCGGTGGTCAGTTTGTACCCGGAAGTGGGTGCCGAAGAGGTAGGGTCGGAGCTTCTTGAGGGCCCACACCACGGCGAAGGCTTCCCGCTCAATGGTGCTCCAGCGTTGTTCTCGGGCCAGCAGACGTCGGCTGATGAAGGCTACTGGCTGGTCAACTCCCTCTGCATTGATTTGGGAGAGGACTGCCCCAACGCCGTGATCGGAGGCATCGGTCTGTACTATGAATTCCCGGCTGTAGTTGGGGGCTTGGAGCACGGGTGCGGTGCACATTGCTGTCTTGAGGGTCTCAAAGGCGGCCTGACACTCCGGTGTCCAGTGTACTTTCGGTGGGTGTTTCTTCGACGTGAGTTCTGTGAAGGGACCCACAATGCTGCTGTAGTCTTTCACGAAGCGCCGGTAATATCCTGTGAGCCCCAGGAAGACTCGGACCTCTGTTTGGGTGACCGGGGGTTCCCAGGCCCGGATGGCGGCGATCTTGGGTTGGAGGGGGGCCACCTGGCCACTTCCCACCTGGTGCCTCAGGTAGGTCACGGACCCTTGGCCGATTTGGCACTTGCTGGCTTTTATTGTTATTTACAACAAGGGGTGGTGAGGGACAGAGTCTCTGAATTAAACAGAATACTCTCACCCAGTCAAGAGATCAGGGCTAGATCCAACACCGTTTTTTAGCTCACTGCACCATCCCAGTTTCAGAACCTGGCTGTATGCAAATTAGTCTGTTCCTGTCCCAGTGCATGATGGGAACAGGGCAAACCAAACTACAAAAGCCAATTCTTACACTGGGAAGGAAACAAGCTACCGGGGACCGGTTTCTGGCATTTCAGCCTCTTCGGCCCGGCTTGCTTGAATCCTGATGGTGCAATGAGCAAGGGACTCACATCTGAGTATACCCTTCCACGCTTAGGGTGGACAAAAATATTTACAACAAGGGGTGGTGAGGGACAGAGTCTCTGAATTAAACAGAATACTCTCACCCAGTCAAGAGATCAGGGCTAGATCCAACACCGTTTTTTAGCTCACTGCACCATCCCAGTTTCAGAACCTGGCTGTATGCAAATTAGTCTGTTCCTGTCCCAGTGCATGATGGGAACAGGGCAAACCAAACTACAAAAGCCAATTCTTACACTGGGAAGGAAACAAGCTACCGGGGACCGGTTTCTGGCATTTCAGCCTCTTCGGCCCGGCTTGCTTGAATCCTGATGGTGCAATGAGCAAGGGACTCACATCTGAGTATACCCTTCCACGCTTAGGGTGGACAAAAATATTTACAACAAGGGGTGGTGAGGGACAGAGTCTCTGAATTAAACAGAATACTCTCACCCAGTCAAGAGATCAGGGCTAGATCCAACACCGTTTTTTAGCTCACTGCACCATCCCAGTTTCAGAACCTGGCTGTATGCAAATTAGTCTGTTCCTGTCCCAGTGCATGATGGGAACAGGGAAAACCAAACTACAAAAGCCAATTCTTACACTGGGAAGGAAACAAGCTACCGGGGACCGGTTTCTGGCATTTCAGCCTCTTCGGCCCGGCTTGCTTGAATCCTGATGGTGCAATGAGCAAGGGACTCACATCTGAGTATACCCTTCCACGCTTAGGGTGGACAAAAATATTTACAACAAGGGGTGGTGAGGGACAGAGTCTCTGAATTAAACAGAATACTCTCACCCAGTCAAGAGATCAGGGCTAGATCCAACACCGTTTTTTAGCTCACTGCACCATCCCAGTTTCAGAACCTGGCTGTATGCAAATTAGTCTGTTCCTGTCCCAGTGCATGATGGGAACAGGGCAAACCAAACTACAAAAGCCAATTCTTACACTGGGAAGGAAACAAGCTACCGGGGACCGGTTTCTGGCATTTCAGCCTCTTCGGCCCGGCTTGCTTGAATCCTGATGGTGCAATGAGCAAGGGACTCACATCTGAGTATACCCTTCCACGCTTAGGGTGGACAGAAGAAGGCTGAAATGCCAGAAACCGGTCCCCGGTAGCTTGTCTCCTTTCTGGTGAAGAATTGGCTTGGTAGTTTAGTCTGCCCTGTTCCCATGATGCACTGGGCCAGGGACAGACTGATTTGCATATAGCCAGGTTCTGAGCTGGGATGGGGCAGTGAGATAAATAACGGTGATGGATCAAGCCCTGATCTTTGGACTGGGTAAGAGTGGCCTGTTTAACTCAGACACTCTGTTCATCACCGCCCCCTTTTGTAAATCGTTTTTGGCCACTATAGGTGTGGCAGGGTATACTCAGACATGAGTCCCTTTCTCACTGCTCCATCAGGATTCAAGCAAGCCGGGCCGAAGAAGGCTGAAATGCCAGAAACCGGTCCCCGGTAGCTTGTCTCCTTTCTGGTGAAGAATTGGCTTGGTAGTTTAGTCTGCCCTGTTCCCATGATGCACTGGGCCAGGGACAGACTGATTTGCATATAGCCAGGTTCTGAGCTGGGATGGGGCAGTGAGATAAATAACGGTGATGGATCAAGCCCTGATCTTTGGACTGGGTAAGAGTGGTCTGTTTAACTCAGACACTCTGTTCATCACCACCCCCTTTTGTAAATCGGCTTTTATTGTTAGCCCTGCCCGTCGGAGGGCGGCCAAGACCTCGTGGAGGTGTTCGGACCAGTGGAGACTGTACACCGCAATATCGTCTAGGTAGGCAGCCCTGAACTCCTCGAGCCCCGCCAGCACCTTATTCACTAGTCTCTGGAACGTGGCGGGGGCGTTTTTCATCCCGAAGGGCATCACCTTGAAGTGGTAGTGGCCATCCGGGGTGGAGAAGGCGGATCGCTCCTGGGCGCCCGGGGTGAGGCCGATCTGCCAGTAGCCCGCAGTTAGGTCGAAGGTGCTCAGGTAGCGGGCGGCCCCCAGGCGGTCGATCAGCTCATCAGCCCGAGGGATGGGGTGAGCGTCTGTTCGGGTGACGGCGTTCAAGCCCCGGTAGTCCACACAAAATCTGAGTTCGGGGGCGACGCCAGGGGCGGCGGCCTTGGGGACCAGCATGACCGGGCTGGCCCATGGGCTGTCGCAGGGCTCGATCACTCCCAGAGCCAGCATCTTGGATACTTCCGACTGGATGCAGGCGCGCACCCGATCGGGAACTCGGTAGGCCCGGTGCCATATAGGGGGGCTATCCCCGGTGTCGACATCGTGGAGGCACCATGGGGTGACCCCGGGGGTGAGAGAGAATAGATCGGCAAATTGCTGTAATAAGTCTTGGCAGCCTTGGCGTTGTGCTGGGGTCAGGGTGGAAGAGAGGTTGACTCCTTCCACGGAGCCGTCTTTTTCGAGGGTCTTCAGGAGGTCGGCTAGGGGCTTGGAGTCCTCTTCAGCCCCACTGTCGGTAGCCATCAGGAGACTAAGTTCTAAGCGAACAAAGTGGGGCTTGAGTCGATTGGCATGGAGGACCCAAAGGGGGTTCCTGGGGGACTCCATGTCCACCAGGTAGGTGACAGGGCCCTTGCGCTCCACCACTTTAAAGGGCCCCGTCCATTTGTCCTGGAGGGCGCAGGGTTCGACCGGGGACATGACCCAGACCTGTTGTCCCGGCTCGAACTCGATGGATGAGGCGTTTTGATCATACCACTGTTTCATGTCTTCTTGGCTGGCTTCGAGGTTGGCTTTGGCAAGTTCCCTGAACCGCCGAGTCTGGCTCCGGAGGGTCAGGAGGTACCAGTACACATCAGGAGGAGCATTCTGGGCGGTCACCTCCCATCCTTCTTTGACCAGACTTAGGGGACCCCGGACGGGGTGCCCATCAATAGTTCGAAGGGGCTGAATCCCAGGGACTTCTGTGGAACCTCCCGGTAGGCAAATAGGAGGCAGGGTAGCAACACGTCCCATTGGCGTCGTAAGGTTTCCTCCAGACCCATGATCATCCCCTTGAGGGTTCGATTGAAGCGTTCTACCAGTCCATTCCCTTGCGGGTGGTAGGGGGTCGTGAACTTGTATGTGACCCCGCACTGTTGCCAGAGGGACTTCATGTATCTGGAGATGAAGTTCGTGCCCCGATCACTGACGACTTCTCGGGGGAAGCCCACCCGCGAGAAGATCCCCATCAGGGCTCGGCCCACCACGGGCGCTGTTACGGTCCGGAGAGGGATGGCTTCGGGATAGCGGGTGGCATGGTCCACCAGGACGAGTATGAACCGGTGACCTTGTGATGTCCGGGGCTCCAGGGGCCCCACAATGTCAATCCCTACCCGCTCAAAGGGACTGTTGACGACTGGGAAGGGTTGCAGGGGGACTTTTATTTTTCTGCCGCTCTTCCCACTGGCCTGGCAGGTGGGGCAGGCTCGGCAGTGGTTGATCACATCGTTCCTCATCTTGGGGCAGTAGAAATGGGTCACCAGGCGGCTGTAAGTTTTGTCCTGCCCCAGGTGCCCGGCGAGAGGTACATCGTGAGTCAGGTTCAGGAGGAAGTCTCTGAATCGGAGGGGGACTACCAGCCCCCGGCTGGCTCCTAGCTCGGCAATCTTCTGCTCACTGTAGAGAAGCTCATTGTCCCAATAGACCCAGTGAGCCCCCGAGGCATCCCCTGCGCTCTGGGCTGCGGCTTACTGTCGGATCCCCTCGAGGGAGGGATACGTTTTTTGTTCTTGGCGGAACTGTTCTTGAGTGGGGCCACCTTCTTGTCGCCACTGGGCCAGCTCCGGGAGGTCGCGGAGTGGGTCAAGTTCTTCGGCGTTGGGCCCCGATGGACCGGGTTCGGGGGTGGTGTCTTCAGTGGTTACGGGTGGTGGAGGTTCGGGCCACTCAGGTTCATCAGTGGCGGGGATGGCGCGGGCGGCCATGGATCGGTTCGTCGCACAGACCCATTCAGGGAGGCCAAGCAATCCCAGGTGCTCCCTCCGCTCAACGGCAGCCCAGGGGGAGCTCTCGAGGTCGTTCCCGAGGAGGCAGTCTACGGGGGCATCGTCTCGGACGGTCACCTTCAGCATGCCCGACACTCCCCCCCATTCAAAGGGGACGCGGGCCATCTGGCACAGGCTTTCGGAGTTATCCGCAGATCGTACTGGGCATAGCACATTGGGCAGGATTTGATCAGGGGTCACCAGATGGCAACGGACGGCCGTTACGCTGGCTCCCGTATCGCGGAGGGCTTCGGCCCGGTGTCCAATAATGGTGACCCACTGGCTGTACTTCTGTGTATTGGCCGGGATGGGGGCCCGTGGGACCATGTCTCTTTCGCCCAGACATACCAGGGACATGGCTGCGGGTTCCCACTCGGGCTGGTACTGTTCACAGTCTTCGACTTCTTCTTCGCCTTGTTCATCCCCTAGGGAGACAGCGTTGATCTGGCGGTTTAGCGGACCCGTGGGGTTGGATGGTTGGTTTCTCGGACAGTTGGAGTCATTGGCGTAATGACCGGGTCGCTGGCATTTGTGGCAGATAACGTTGGAGCGGGATCCCGGCCGTACTGGGGGGCTTCCTCTCCCTGCCAGGGATGGGGGAGTGCTAGGGAGAGGCACCGTGGTGGTGTCCTGACCTTGGCCCTGGCCTCCTCCTCCTCCTCGCGGATGGTGGGACCCCTGTGATACTCGGCCTTGATCTCCCGCCCAGTTCCGGGGGACCCGGGTGCTCTCCATCGATCCGCTTCAATGGCGAGTTTCCGGGACTCGGTCAGTTTACTGTCGAGGAGATGCTGCCTTAGTTCGATGAAACAGTTATTGGAGAGGTGTTCCCATACGATGAGATTGAACAATTGTTCATAGGTGGTGACCTGGCTGCCCTTGATCCACCCTTCTAGGGTTCTGCTAAAAAAGTTCACGTACTCTACCCAGGTGGTACCGGGGATCCTTTTACAGCCTCTGAATCGCTGCCGGTACATCTCGGGGTGAGCCTATAGCGAGTGAGGAGGGCGGCTTTCATATGCTCGTATGAGGTCATCTCAGCGTCGGGGAGCTGTAGCAGGGCATCTCTCCCTTCGTTGACGAATCTCCCCCACAACCCGGCCCCCCAGTCTTTTCGCGGAACCCGGTGGGAGGTCATAGCTACTTCGTAGGCCTTAAACCATTGCTGGATGTCCTCGTTCTTGTAGTACTCTCGGACGACATCTTTGGGGATGTGGACCTTGGTGTCCGCAGAGGGAGTGAGGCTTTGGTTCTCGGAGACTCTGAGGTCCCTGTTTTGTTTCCTAATTTCTAGTTCCTTTAAACCACGCTCGTGTTCGTACGCGAGTTTCTTCTCCTCCAGCTCCCTCTGGCTTTTTTTCTCTTCCCGTTCTCCCTGTAATCGTAGGTGTTCAAGGGCTATCTTTTTTTCTGCTAGTTTCAGTTCTCCATCTAAGCGGAGTCTAGCCAGTTCCAACTCGTGGAGCCGGCTCCTCTCTCGTTCTCGGGCCTCCTCGTGAGAGAGGCCCAGGTTCCTCTCTTCCTCGGGGGTTGCAAGGTTCTCGGTGATTGCAATGTTTTCGTTTTGTGGAGGCGACGCTCCCGTCTCCACCCAAGTCTGCAGAGCCTGTTTGAGGTCGTCTTTGGTACTTAGTCCTGTGGTAGCTGTAGAAGAGTAGGGTCTGCAATCCTATGATCACCCGGACTTTTTGCTTTTGTTTCACTGGTTTACGACTTTCTCGGGCTGTGGGCCTGCCAATCGGACCCACAGCCTAGCTGTTCTCTCACTAAATTGATGTGTGTACCTTAGGTGCATTACCCAATTGGAACTGGGCCACCCCGTCAGACCCTGTAACTCAGGGCATCGGTGTACCCAGGGCCTACCAGGGGCCGAAGCATGTATTATGCCACCCCTGGATGGCCATCTAAAACTGACACAACTGGCTGCACGACAGCTGGGGCAACGTAGCGTACTCGTTCGTTGCTTTAGGTATAGTATCCCTATATCTAACCTCACAATGGACACCCGGGTTCCTATCAGTCACTCCTATGGCAGGCCTTGACAATCCTGAAGGCAGAGTGCATGGAACCGTGTGAATTGGGCTCTGGCACGAGCCGAGCCCGGTTGCAGCTTGCGGAACCAAGACCCAATGGCTGTTCCATGATAACGCGTATCATATCAGTAACTTCGGTATCGCGTTATCCAGACATGTCGAGTAAGGTGTCATACGAATCGGGATGTTGCCCCCTCACCAATTCTGGCGACGAGGTTGGCATTCCGCCCTTCTAGAGGGACACGACATGTACGTAACTGTGAACCCCGGTTAAAGTTAACTGAAGCCTCAGTTCCACAAAATGGACGCTGCCACCACAGACACAAGTCTGACCTCCTGCTGCTGGGAGTCCTTCCAGCGAGGAGAGCTCGGACAAAGGGTTTCCTGTCAAGGGCGGTGTTCGCACCGTCCCAGACAGGGTTTGTGTATTCTGGGTAGGTAGGGCTTTGCGAGAAGGTGACTGCGGAGTGGCACCCCGGTGCTCACTGCGCATCTGCCGGCTGGAACCAGTTCCAGGGGCGCGCAGCCCCTGACCTGGGGAAAATCCAGCAGGGGGAGAGGGGTGTAACTACCCCCCTTCCTGGTCCCACCCTTAGGGCAGGACCTAGTCATGTACCCACCCCTTTCTTTAGGATAAAGGCCGGAGCGGGGACCCTTCCAAATTAGATCATCTTTGAATCAAGAATACTTTCTACGAAAGGACTTCGAGACTCTTCTTAAGATTTCCCCCTTGTGACTAAGGAGTAGTCACCCTGCACCAGCAGGCACCATCTAAGAACTCTGCGGTTTGCTGCAAGTCCTTCCTCAGGAATACGACGGCCCAGCTCGACGAGAACCGGCTTCCCTGGCACCTCTGACCTCTACCCACGTTGTCAGCTCAGCTGAGATCTGTGGGTGCGACGAGACCTCGAGGGACCGGCCATCATCAAAACCTGCACGCTTTCTTAAACAGCACGACCATCGAAGCAATTCTCTGGTGAGTGCTCTGGGGTCCGAGAAGCCCCGACCCTGAGCCGCTCCAGCACCGAAGTGCAGCCTCCCAGCATCTCCACGATCTGCGTGGGGCCCTTCTGCTCGCCGCTCAGCCCGTTGTCTGGTCACTAGCCGCTGGCTTGTGCCCTTCTTTGACGACATCCGACAACCAACGCTGCTGGTCTGGTTGCTCCAGACTGGCCCTTGCTTCCTTCTCTTCGAGAAGCACCTCGGACCCTCCTGGTCCACTCAAGACGCCATTTTAGGCCCGCCACGTGGTCCTGAAATTTGCCAAGGCTTGTTGCCCCAATCCTGGGCCCAGCGACGCCGACAGCATCAACCTTCGTGGGACAGCTCGCACCTCCACCCTGGTCGCCGACAATGCCTCCTGGTCCGTGAGACTGCAGAGCCTAGCGTCGCCACTCACCTTGTCGAGGTGACGGCCAACCGGTGCCTTCCCGGTACCCTCTGACTACTGCCTAGTAGTACGAACTTGGTCCCCTCTGCTTTCAGGTATCAACGATCTCTGATCCAGGCTTGGATCTCTACAACCTATTCAGCACTGGTCGCCGGCCAGCAACTCCTTTTCTTCCGGCTCCTGGCTCGTCAGCGAAGACCCCGACGCCTGTAAGACTTGTGCAGCCGCAGTCCTCGTGGCTAGGTAACTTCGGCATTTCGGTGCCTGCATAGCCTCCTTACTCAAGGGTCCCGAGTCCCTCGCTTCCGACTTGCCTTATCGGGTCCGCCCGAGACCATTAGAACTTTCCGTGCCCTTGGGCATTTGTTTTAATTGTGCACTTGAAGTATTTTCCAAGAGCTTTGGTTTGTGCTTAGTACCCTGTCCTCATAAAGAGTACAGGGCTGTTGTGATTCTTAATAAATAACTTGTTTATTTTCATAACACTTGTGTGGTGTCCTTTCACTTGGTGTTCAAGGGGTATGTGATGGTATAACAGCTGGCTTAACACGCCCTCTAGAGTTTAGCCCGAAGACTGCTCGTATCCACGCTACTAGGATAGCTGGTCTAAGGTTGACTTACAACCAATCACCATAAGGGTCGTTTGGAACGATACATAGTGGTCGCTAGAATAGCGAACGCTGCATATCGGGCCAACTTCTCACATTGGTGAGCAGCGGTTGGGATTTGAGCTTGCTGTTGTTCTACCACGCGTATCCTAAGAATATCTTGTGAAAGATCGCATAAGTACTCCAGGTACATATAACTTAGCTTAGAATACTCTGAGTTCTACTGAACCAGCTGTTGTAGCTCCTCAAGGCTTAGCACACCTTGGCTACAACTCTTAGCAAGGGATCAGTAGGTAAACCCATAGTGTAGGTAGGTGCATCACTTACACCACACTAGAAGCAGCATGTCAGACAAAGGAGGAAACTCTGAGTCTCCCCTTGTGTCAGTGGACCCTCCACAGGTCACCTCCAGATATGCTGCACTTAGCTTCCACGAGATGCGACAGATCTGTACATCTCGAAAGCTAAAACAGGGTGCAAACCCTACCATTCCGTTTCTGATTGGTCTCTTGGAGACTTATGATGCCAGGAGGGCGGGTAACACCGACCCTTCTCATCCAGAAGTGGATATGCCTCCCCTCGAAGGAACCCGAGGTGACCCTGACCTTATCCATCTCTCCGCCGAGGGCGAAGAGGAGGACGAGGAACCAGAGACATCTGGGGACGAGGCAGACGAAGGTCCAGTCTTAGTTAGTCAGCTAACTCAGGACAACTTAAGCCGGCACGAGATTGGTACTAGGGGACCCCTGGGCCCTCTCTCGGGCCAGCTTAACATTGGGAACGGACGAGTTAGATCTCTATCAAAAGGCTCTAACAGATCTGTTCGAACCAATGGCTCTCGAGGCTCTGCTCGAAGAGGGATGACATCACCTAAGAGGAGAGTGTACGAAGCGAAGGAGCGGGAAGTCAATCTGCGGATCGAAAGGGAAGAACTTGCCCTAGCCAAAGAGAGACTCGCCTTTGCTTGAGAGCAAGAGTTGAGTGGGACAATTCCCACTGGTGGCAGCATTCCCCCACGGGAACCCAGGAGTTTAGACACTAAGCACCTGAATAAGATAGTGCCCCCCTTTAAGCAAGGGGACGACATCCACAAATGGATTACTGCTTTGGAGCGGGCCTGCACTGTACAGTGCGTCCCCCAGAGTCAGTGGGCAGCTATCTTGTGGCTCTCCTTTGAAGGTAAAGGTAGAGATAAGCTCCTCACCACAAGGGTGGAGGATGCTAACAATTACCAGGTCCTGAAGAACATACTGATCGATGGGTTCGGCCTAACCACTGAGCTGTACAGGTTGCTGTTCAGGGATACCCAGAAAACTCAGTCTCAGGACTGGTCTGATTTCGTTGATTGTGCCACTAAGGCTTTGGAGGGCTGGTTGCTGGGCAGTAAGGTTACTGATTACACAGGATTGTATAACTTGATCATGCGAGAACAAATTTTAAACAATTGTCAGAACCATTTGTTGCATCAGCACCTTGTCAACTCGGATCTGACCTCTCCCCAAGAATTGGGAAAGAAGGCAGACAGATGGGTCAGAACAAGGGTTAAGCAAAACCAGGGCCAGAACCAGGGTGGTCAGAAGAAAACAGACCAGAAGGGTAAAGATTCGAAAGGGGAACAAAATGACCATAAGTCTTCGACAGGTGCCCAACAACCCAAAGAGGGGGGGGGGGGGGGGGTCAGGCTTCCCAGAAAAAGAAGAATCAAGAAGGCCAATCGAAAAGGTGGTGCCAATACTGTAAAAGTAAAACTCACTGGTTTAGTGAGTGCACCAAGAAAGGAGGGCAGACTCCTGCTACTGCAGCCCCTACGGCACCTGTGCCCCCTAGTACAGCCAGCAGTAGTAGTGCGCCTCCCAAGGGACTAGTTGGGTTAACCTTGGGTTCTGAGGGGTGTGACAGCTTAGCTGGTACGCTCACTCAGGCTGTCCTTGTCTGTACAGGGGATGTGGACATATCCCCTGATGTCAGTCCCAATACTTTGGGCAAATACCGACAGACGCCTTTAATAAATGGAAGAATGGCTCAGGCCTATAGGGACACTTGTGCCAGCGTCACCATGGTGACGCCTAACTTTGTGGACCCTGGACAGATCATGCCAGGTACAGATTTCCTGGTGACCAATGCCAGCAACGTCACTACCAGTCATAGTATGCCGATTGTTGCTTTCTCCTGGGGAGGGGTAAATGGCCAGAAAAAGGTTGTTGTTAGTTCAGACCTCCCAGTGGATTGTTTGTTGGGCAATGATTTGGAGTCATCACAATGGTCAGAAGTGGAGCAACGGACTCACATGGAGATGTTAGGCTTGCCAGCACACGTGTTTGCTGTGACCAGGTCACAGGTCAGACGATGCCCCACTGAACAGGTGCTGGATCCTGGAACAACGGACCAGACACCTCCCAAGAAGAAGAGCAGTCGGGTTAAGGCTTCGCCTTCCCCCTTGCCCCAGGTTGAGGATCAGGTCTCAGAGGAGGCTGACCTCCAGGAATTGCGGGAAACTGAACCTAAAGAACTCGAACTTGATCAAGTTGAGTTTCTGGGCTCAGGGGGACCCACACGAGAGGACCTGGGGAAGGACCAGTTAGCCTGCCCTTCTCTTGAACCCCTCAGACAGCAGGCTGCTGCTGAGGCTGCTGGGAACGCCACAGGTACCCACAAGGTATACTGGGAAGATGGACTCCTGTACACTGAGGCAAGAGACCCCAAGCCTGGCATGACCAGGAGGCTGGTCGTCCTCTTATCTCAGCGGGGTTTCCTCCTTACCTTGGCCCACGAGATTCCCTTAGCAGGACACTTAGGCCAGACGAAGACGTGGGACAGGCTTGTCTCACACTTTCACTGGCCTCACATGAACGAAGATACCAAGGAGTTTGCCGCTCCTGTGTCACTTGCCAAGCCAGTGGTAAGTCAGGTGGCACGACAAAGGCCCCCCTTATACCAATGCCTGTGGTGGGGGTGCCCTTTGAACGGGTGGGGATTGACATCGTCGGTCCCATGGAACCACCCACAGCATCAGGGCACAAGTTTTTACTGGTGGTAGTGGATCATGCCACCAGGTATCCTGAAGCTATCCCCCTTAGGACCACTACAGCACCTGTTGTGGCAAGAGCCCTAGTTGGAGTATTCTCCAGGGTGGGCTTCCCTAAGGAGGTCATCTCCGACAGAGGTGCAAACTTTTGTCGAGCTACTTAACTGCTATGTGGAAGGAGTGTGGTGTTAACTACAAGTTCACTACGCCCTACCATCCACAATGCAATGGGCTTGTTGAGAGATTCAACAGGACCCTGAAAGGGATGATTCATGGACTACCTGAAAAGCTTCGGCGTAGATGAGACGTCCTGATCCCCTGCCTTTTATTCGCTTTCAGAGAAGTCCCACAGAAGGGGGTTGGTTACAGCCCTTTTGAACTTTTGTACGGGCATCCTGTAAGAGGACCCCTGTGTTTGGTGAAGGAAGGATGGGAGAGACCTCTCAAAAAGCCTGCAACCAACATAGTGGACTATGTGCTTGGTCTCCGCTCGCGGATGGCCGAATACATGGAGAAGGCATCCGAAAACCTTAAGGCCAGCCAAGAACTTCAGAAAACTTGGCATGACCAAAAGGCTGTCTTGACTGTTTACCAGCCCGGACAGAAGGTGTGGGTGTTGGAGCCAGTGGCCCCAGCAGCACTCAAGGACAAATGGTCCGGGCCCTACACCATCCTGGAGAAAAAGGGAGAGGTCACCTACCTGGTAGACCTGGGAACTCCCAGGAGCCCCCACAGGGTGCTCCATGTCAACAGGCTCAAGGCATATGTCGACAGGAAGGACATGAGCTTGCTCATGGCCATAGATGAGGGACAGGAGGAGGAGAGTGACCCTCTCCCCGACCTGCTCACTCAGAATCCTGACGATGGATCGGTAGATGGTGTTGTCTTTTGTGGCAGCCTCTCCGAACATCAACAGGGGGATTGTAAACAGGTTCTTCAATCCTTCCGGCATATGTTCTCTCTAACACCCAGTCAGACCAATTGGTGTATCCATGAGGTTGACACTGGCGACAGCTTGCCCGTCAAGAGTAAAATCTACCGGCAGCCTGATCACGTTAGAGACTGCATCAAGAGTGAAGTGCAGAAAATGTTGGAGTTGGGAGTCATTGCCCCCTCGGACAGCCCCTGGGCTAGTCCCGTAGTTCTAGTGCCGAAACCTCACACCCCGGGCGGTAAGAAAGAGATGAGGTTCTGCGCAGACTACAGGGGTCTCAATGCAGTCACTAAGACTGACGCCCACCCAATACCAAGGGCAGACGAGCTTATCGATAGATTGGCTTCGGCCAACTACCTAAGTACGTTTGACCTGACCGCTGGGTATTGGCAAATCAGGTTAGCTAAGGACGCTAAGCCCAAAACAGCATTTTCTACCCCTGGTGGGCATTATCAGTTCGTGGTGATGCCCTTTGGTTTGAAAAATGCACCTGCCACCTTCCAACGGTTGGTGAATCACGTTCTCACTGGGCTGGATGACTTCTGTGCGGCGTATCTTGACGATATCGCTGTCTTTAGCTCCACCTGGGAGGATCACCTGGTCCACCTGCGGAAAGTGTTAGAGGCTCTGCAAGCAGCAGGTCTCACTATCAAGGCCACCAAGTGCCAGATAGGGCAGACACAGGTTGTATACTTGGGCCACCTTGTCGGGGGAGGCCAAGTTCAACCACTGGAGAGCAAGATACAGTCAATCAGGGACTGGGCTCCTCCAACCACCCAGACTCAGGTTCGAGCTTTCTTGGGCCTGACTGGTTACTACCGGAAGTTCGTCAGGAATTACGGGTCGATTGTGACCCCGCTCAATGAACTGACGAGTAAGAAAATGCCAAAAAAGGTTCAGTGGACAGCGAGCTGTCAAAAAGCATTCGATGACCTAAAGCAGGCCATGTGCACGGTACCTATCCTCAAGAGTCCAGACTACTCCAAACCATTCATTGTCCAAACAGATGCTTCTGAGTTGGGTGTGGGAGCTGTTCTATCTCAACTGAATTTCGATGGTAATGACCAGCCCATTGCTTTCATAAGCAGACGGCTGACCCCCAGAGAGAAAAATTGGTCAGCTATAGAGAGGGAGGCCTTCGCTGTGGTGTGGGCCCTGAAGAAACTGAGGCCATACTTGTTTGGTACTCATTTCAAAATTCAGACCGACCACAAGCCCCTCCTATGGCTAAATCAGATGAAGGGTGAAAACCCCAAACTGCTTAGGTGGTCCATTTCCCTACAGGGGATGGACTTCACAGTGGAGCATAGACCTGGCACTGATCATGGCAATGCAGATGGGCTCTCCAGGTATTTCCACTTAGAACAAGAAGACTCACCTGGTCAAGGTTAGCTTATTGTCCCAACGTTTGGGGGGGGGGGGTCATGTAGGAGAGTAGGGTCTGCAATCCTATGATCACCCGGACTTTTTGCTTTTGTTTCACTGGTTTACGACTTTCTCGGGCTGTGGGCCTGCCAATCAGACCCACAGCCTAGCTGTTCTCTCACTAAATTGATGTGTGTACCTTAGGTGCATTACCCAATTGGAACTGGGCCACCCCGTCAGACCCTGTAACTCAGGGCATCGGTGTACCCAGGGCCTACCAGGGGCCGAAGCATGTATTATGCCACCCCTGGATGGCCATCTAAAACTGACACAACTGGCTGCACGACAGCTGGGGCAACGTAGTGTACTCGTTCGTTGCTTTAGGTATAGTATCCCTATATCTAACCTCACAATGGACACCCGGGTTCCTATCAGTCACTCCTATGGCAGGCCTTGACAATCCTGAAGGCAGAGTGCATGGAACCGTGTGAATTGGGCTCTGGCACGAGCCGAGCCCGGTTGCAGCTTGCTGAACCAAGACCCAATGGCTGTTCCATGATAACGCGTATCATATCAGTAACTTCGGTATCGCGTTATCCAGACATGTCGAGTAAGGTGTCATACGAATCGGGATGTTGCCCCCTCACCAATTCTGGCGACGAGGTTGGCATTCCGCCCTTCTAGAGGGACACGACATGTACGTAACTGTGAACCCCGGTTAAAGTTAACTGAAGCCTCAGTTCCACAAAATGGACGCTGCCACCACAGACACAAGTCTGACCTCCTGCTGCTGGGAGTCCTTCCAGCGAGGAGAGCTCGGACACAGGGTTTCCTGTCAAGGGCGGTGTTCGCACCGTCCCAGACAGGGTTTGTGTATTCTGGGTAGGTTGGGCTTTGCGAGAAGGTGACTGCGGAGTGGCACCCCGGTGCTCACTACGCATCTGCCGGCTAGAACCAGTTCCAGGGGCGCGCAGCCCCTGACCTGGGGAAAATCCAGCAGGGGGAGAGGGGTGTAACTACCCCCCTTCCTGGTCCCACCCTTAGGGCAGGACCTAGTCATTTACCCACCCCTTTCTTTAGGATAAAGGCCGGAGCGGGGACCCTTCCAAATTAGATCATCTTTGAATCAAGAATACTTTCTACGAAAGGACTTCGAGACTCTTCTTAAGATTTCTCCCTTGTGACTAAGGAGTAGTCACCCTGCACCAGCAGGCACCATCTAAGAACTCTGCGGTTTGCTGCAAGTCCTTCCTCAGGAATACGACGGCCCAGCTCGACGAGAACCGGCTTCCCTGGCACCTCTGACCTCTACCCACGTCGTCAGCTCAGTTGAGATCTGTGGGTGCGACGAGACCTCGAGGGACCGGCCATCATCAAAACCTGCACGCTTTCTTAAACAGCACGACCATCGAAGCAATTCTCTGGTGAGTGCTCTGGGGTCCGAGAAGCCCCGACCCTGAGCCGCTCCAGCACCGAAGTGCAGCCTCCCAGCATCTCCACGATCTGCGTGGGGCCCTTCTGCTCGCCGCTCAGCCCGTTGTCTGGTCACTAGCCGCTGGCTTGTGCCCTTCTTTGACGACATCCGACAACCAACGCTGCTGGTCTGGTTGCTCCAGACTGGCCCTTGCTTCCTTCTCTTCGAGAAGCACCTCGGACCCTCCTGGTCCACTCAAGACGCCATTTTAGGCCCGCCACGTGGTCCTGAAATTTGCCAAGGCTTGTTGCCCCAATCCTGGGCCCAGCGACGCCGACAGCATCAACCTTCGTGGGACAGCTCGCACCTCCACCCTGGTCGCCGACAACGCCTCCTGGTCCGTGAGACTGCAGAGCCTAGCGTCGCCCACTCACCTTGTCGAGGTGACGGCCAACCGGTGCCTTCCCGGTACCCTCTGACTACTGGCTAGTAGTACGAACTTGGTCCCCTCTGCTTTCAGGTATCAACGATCTCTGATCCAGGCTTGGATCTCTACAACCTATTCAGCACTGATCGCAGGCCAGCAACTCCTTTTCTTCCGGCTCCTGGCTCGTCAGCGAAGACCCCGACGCCTGTAAGACTTGTGCAGCCGCAGTCCTCGTGGCTAGGTAACTTCGGCATTTCGGTGCCTGCATAGCCTCCTTACTCAAGGGTCCCGAGTCCCTCGCTTCCGACTTGCCTTATCGGGTCCGCCCGAGACCATTAGAACTTTCCGTGCCCTCGGGCATTTGTTTTAATTGTGCACTTGAAGTATTTTCTAAGAGCTTTGGTTTGTGCTTAGTACCCTGTCCTCATAAAGAGTACAGGGCTGTTGTGATTCTTAATAAATAACTTGTTTATTTTCATAACACTTGTGTGGTGTCCTTTCACTTGGTGTTCAAGGGGTATGTGATGGTATAACAGCTGGCTTAACACGCCCTCTAGAGTTTAGCCCGAAGACTGCTCGTATCCACGCTACTAGGATAGCTGGTCTAAGGTTGACTTACAACCAATCACCATAAGGGTCGTTTGGAACGATACATAGTGGTCGCTAGAATAGCGAACGCTGCATATCGGGCCAACTTCTCACAGTAGCGATACCCAAGTCTATGCAGAATTGCTTTAATTCCTTGTGACTGTACTCTTCCAGCCGTTCCATCTGGAATTTCGCGGTTATTCCGGTTTCTTTCGTCGTCATGGTCGCTGTGTGTTTTTCGTTTGTAGTGGGGCGAGCTACTCTCCGTACGATTTGCGTCGGCTCGAATCGCGCCGCTGGCCACCAATGTTAGACGGGAAACCTGAGAGTCGGCCGAGCAAGGGGGAGAGGCCTCCTGGCGAGGGCCCTCTCCTCTGATCGTACGGACGAGCAACCACCCCCTACAGATAGACGCCACACAAGGATAGGTTCCTAACACTTTTATCGGTATTCTTAGGCAGGTTATTGCAGCAATACAGAAGGAACGGGATACTGGGATCCCTCTTAGGCTTAGTCTCTGTGGGAAGGGGGTAGCGGGACAGTCTTAGTACCGGTCTGGTACAGGGATGCCTGATGCACAGCTCTCAATCCTCGAGCTGGAGGGTTCTCTGGTATGGGCCGCGGCAACGCCAGCAGGACTCCAAGGATGGTTCACGAAGATGAGCCGCGGCAGCGCCAGCAGGACTCCAAGGATGGTTCACGAAGATGAGCCGCGGCAGCGCCAGCAGGACCCCAAGGATGGTTCACGAAGATGAGCCGCGGCAGCGCCAGCAGGACTCCAAGGATGGTTCACGAAGATGAGCCGCGGCAGCGCCAGCAGGACTCTAAGGATGGTTCACGAAGATGAGCCGCGGCAGCGCCAGCAGGACTCCCAGAATGGTTCACGAAGATGAGCCACGGCAGCGCCAGCAGGACTCCAAGGATGGTTCACGAAGATGAGCCACGGCAGCGCCAGCAGGACTCCAAGGATGGTTGCAAGAAGATGAGTTCGTCTCTGTGTCTCTCGACTCCAGGATACAACTGCCTTCCTGCTCTGGAGCTGCCCCAGTTATAGGGCTGGTGCCTTTGATGTGCGGACCCTCGCACTTGGAGGTCGGATGGCCCGGGATGTGCGAGTCCAGACACCCAGCAGGGGGGTGGAGCCAGCCCCCAGGGAGGCTGGGGGCGATCGAAACCAGGCTGATGGGGGTCCATCGAAACTTCTCCCCCCATTGACTCGTCAAGTGGTCTCTTTACCCCCTGGTTGGCTTGTGGTGCCTCGATGTCGGGGCTTTGCTGGGCCTGAGGCTGCGGTTGGGCCGAGGCCACGAGGCCTGGTCGTGGAGGGTCCAAGATGGCGGCTGGGCCGGAGACGAGGATCTGGAAAAGGGTCCGGACCAGCCGAGAGTGTTGAGGAGATGAGGTCGAGTACTGTTGGGGGAGAGCTGGGGGCGGCCCAGAGGGGCGGCCCTCGTGGTAGGTGGAAGGTGTCGCTCTTGGCCGGGTACCAGGGGTCGAGGTAGTCCGGGATCCGCCATGCGGGAGGAGTGGGACCACGCCACGAGGCCAGGTCCAACACGCCCTCACTCTACCGCCCTCACTATACCACTCTACCGCCCTCACTCTACCACTCAACTGCCCTAACTCTACCACCCTCTTTCTACCACCCTCACTCTACGCCCATTTGTACTGAAGTCAAGAACAAACTGAACCTACAGAAGAGAGCTCTCTCAAAGTTTGAATTAGCAGCTATGGGGCTCTTTTCAGAAGAGCTGGTGTGAGATGGTCACATGTGCCAGAATTGACCAGTGCATAGTTCTAACAGGTGGGTCCTTCCCTGCTAGGTCTTGCTGCTTCATTTTTGGCCAGGATCTTCTTTACTGACTTCACACTCCATCAAGAAGGTCAGCACTGGCAGAGCCCTCTGTGACGTTTGACTCTTCATGCTGAAATTAACCTGGCCAGCAGGAAGAGGTGCCCTGACCAAAGATCCTACAATGTGGGTACTCTACCACCCTCACTCTACCGCCCTCACACCCTTACTCTGTTGCCCTCACTCTACCACTCTACCACCCTCACTCTACCAATCTACCGCCCTCGCTCTACCACTCTACCGCCCTCACTATACCGCCCTCACTCTACCGCCCTCACTCTACCACTCTACCGCCCTCACTCTACCACTCTACCGCCCTCACTCTACCCCCTCACTCTATCACTCTACCGCCCTCACTCTACCCCCTCACTCCACCACTCTACCGCCCTCACTCTACCACTCTACTGCCCTCACTCTACCACTCTACCGACCTCACTCAACTGCCCTCAGTCTATGACTCTACTGCCCTCAATCTACCATGCTACCGCCCTCACTCTACCGCCCTCACTCTACCACTCTACCGCCCTCACACCACCGCCCTCACTCTACCACTCTACCGCCCTCACTCTACCGCCCTCACTCTACCACTCTACCTCCCTCACTCTACCGCCCTCAATCTACCACTCTACTGCCCTAACTCTACCGCCCTCACTCTACCCCCTCACTCTACCACTCTACCGCCCTCACTCTACCACTCTACTGCCCTCACTCTACCACTCTACCGACCTCATTCTACTGCCCTCAGTCTACAACTCTACTGCCCTCAATCTACCACGCTACCGCCCTCACTCTTCCGCCCTCACTTTACCACTCTACCGCCCTCACACCACCGCCCTCACTCTACCACTCTACCGCCCTCACTCTACCGCCCTCACTCTACCACTCTACTGCCCTAACTCTACCACCCTCACTCTACCACCCTCACTCTACCACCCTCACTCTACCGCCCTCACTCTACCGCCCTCACTTTACGCCCTTATTTTTTTATTTTATTTTATTGGATTTGTATTGCGCTCAGCTGCCCTCAATGGGTTTCCCGGCGCCAGGGACAGACTGAAGAAAGAAAACAAGCAAGTGCAAAAAAGAGATCACGAAATAAGGAGATCAAAACAGAAAGGTCTTCAATTTTTTGCGAAACGCCAGAAGATTAGTTTCTATTTTTAACGCCAACGGAAGAGCGTTCCACATCTTCGGTCCAAGATATGCGAACGAGCGACCTCCCATTTTAGCCAGTCGGATTCTTGGAATCAAAAGATTGCCATTATTAGATGACCTTAAAGAACGGCCAGGTAGATAAGGCTGGACAAGGTTCAGGAGGTAAGTAGGAGCAGAACCCTGACGGATCTTGAACAAAAAACACAGTGTTTTAAAAGCCACGCGATCTGAGATTCTCAACCAGTGTAGGTCACGCAAGGCTTGCATTGCGGACGTTCTCCGTGGAACATTACGCAAGAGGCGAGCGGCTGAATTTCGTACCACTTGGAGTTTGTTAATTGTTGCTTTGTCCGCTCCAAGATAAAGCACATTTCCATAGTGAATGAGGGACATCACAAGGGCCTGGACGACAATTCTGCGAGTGGACTCAGGCAGCATCCATAAGATCTTCTGCAGCCAGCGTAAGATGGAAAAACAGACTGCAGCGACCTTAGTCACCTGCTGCCTCATCGAGAGTTTGTCGTCAATCAGGAATCCGAGGTTACGAGCAACAGGCACAGGGGTAGGCAGAGGACCCATATCACAGGGCCAGTGTCTAGAGCCCCACAGATCTTTATGCTTGCCTAATATGATAACCTCGGTCTTATCTCCGTTGAGCTTCAGCAGATGGTCTTGCATCCAAGCTGCAACGCGAGATAGGCCAATTTTGAGGGCAGAGACTTCCTGGGCCCTGCTGATAGAAAGAGAAAACACAATATGCGTATCGTCTGCATATGAATATATGGACAGACCGGCGTCCTCTACGATGGAAGCAAGAGGTCTGATGTAAATATTAAACAACAATGGGCTTAATATAGACCCTTGAGGGACGCCGTAAGCTGAAGAATGAATCGCAGATTCAGCCTTGTTTGAGAAAACCTGGAAGGTGCGCTCATTGAGAAATGAGGCCACCCAGGCAAGCGCTGATCCATCAACACCAAGGGAGTGGAGGGACTCCAAAAGAGTGGAATGAGACACGGTATCGAATGCAGCGCTTAAGTCAAGAAGAATAAGCGCAAAGGTCTCACCGCTATCGATACCGTGTCGGAGTCGCTCGGTCACCCCAAGGAGTGCGGATTCGGTGGTGTAATTAGCGCGAAAGCCTGATTGGGATGGATGGAGATATCCCACGTTTTCAACAAACTCATTGAGCTGAGTGTTGACGTGACGTTCCAATATTTTGGAGCAGGCTGGTAGCAGGGATATAGGCCTAAAGTTGGCTAAATTTGTGGTGTCAGCACCAGATTTTTTGAGCAAGGGGACAACCATGGCATGTTTCCATTCCTGTGCCACCAGAGATTCGGTGAGAGAGATGTTTAATAACCTCATTAAGAATCTCCGTGGTTCAAGGTCTAGTTGTTTTAGTATCTTCATAGGAACTGGGTCCCGAGGAGATCCCGAACGGATACTATTTAGACAAGACAGGAAGGAGGAGTCATCAAATGGTAACCAACTATAAATAAATACAGTGGATGAGAAAGAAACACTGCAAGAAGGGCCAGGTTGAAGGGAATCAGTTGGCAATGAGAGGGGGGCCAAAGATTGATAGATGCCCTCAACCTTAGATATAAAGAAATCCGCAATGGCATTACATTGTGTGCCATCCAGGGCCGACATGGAGGGAGTGGTGTCTGCTCCTGTAAGTTTCTTTACGGTGGCAAAAAGTGTCCGAGGACAGTTTTGCGCGAGGGTAATAGTAGAAGCAATATAAGTGGCCTTGGCACGTTTACAATTTGCATGGTAGACTTTCAATTTGTCTTTGTAAGCCACCTTGCAAGGAGTGGAGTATGAAATCCTCCACTTCCTCTCCAGGGCCTTACATTTGGCACGCTGAATTTTTAATTCGTCGGAGAACCAAGGTGCAGGGGGGCGCAGGGATCTATATTTGCTGCTAGAACGCGGGGTAAGGGCAGTCACTGTGTCTGTCAGCCAGCAAGAAATAGGAATGTTCAAGTCCTGCTCAGTATTAATAGAAACCGGAACTGTCTCAGTCAGACGCTGATTAAAGGCAGCGATATCGAGCCTATCCCATCGGTAAGAAGATTTAATTTCCTCCACATGAGATCTGGTAGAAAATAAACCAGGTGGTAACATAAAGTGTATCGCGTAGTGATCAGACCAATTTAATGGACGCGCCGATTGAGTACAATCGATCGAAAGAGTAGAGATAATTGGGTCCAAGAGGTGGCCTGCGAGATGAGTAGCCCCAGAATTACAAAGTTTGAGATTAAAAACCTCAAGATCAGATAAAAAAGATTTATTCAGGGGGTTATTAACACCTTCTAAGTGAATATTTAAATCACCAAGAATAGTGAAATTATTCGATTTCAGTAATGTTGCAGAAAGGCAATCAACAAGTGAGGGAATCCAAGAAGCTGCATTCCCGGGCGGCCGATAAATTAGCAGACCGGAAAGCGTCAATCGGGGGTTAATCATTAATTTAAATAATGCTGCCTCACTACCTGGAAGATGTCATCGTTCCAGTTTACATTGATAGATGGATTTGAAAATGATTGCGATTCCACCACCTTTACCGGAGGGTCTGTCCTGATGCAACAAAACATAGTTGGGAGGAATAGCTGCAGCAATGTCCGGACCCGAGCTAGCATGTAGCCAGGTCTCGGTCAAAAACACTGCGTCAGGAGATTCATCACTTATGAAATCGAAAATATTTAGTTTATTCTTAGGGAGCGATCTACAGTTTAGGCTCCAAAAATGGAGAGGAAAAAAAGATGGGGTACGGCCCTTGGTCGGCTTCCTTTTCCCCCGGTAGTGTTTTTAGTTTAATTGCGTCTTAGAAAGCTGCATTTTGCCGGTGGAAAAGCCACAACCAGCACATGTGAAACAATGAGAAGGCAGAATGCATAAAGTGCAGGTGGTGGGGATGGGAGGTCGTAATAAATGTAGTGCCATGGTGGTGTAATGTACGCGGTCACACAAGGCATTCCGAGTTAACATACCTAAAGACATGTTGGCAAAGAGCAGCCCGTCCTGCAGCCCGTCCTCAGCGCGGACGGGCGCAGACGGGCTGAACTCAGGCGGAACTCCGGCGGAACTTCGGCGATCCCGCTGCGCGATGACGCTGCGCGTCAGCGTGGCTCGCTTAAATGTGCGTCCAGCCTCCAAGACTAGACTGCGCAGAGCGCCTAGCGTCGTCAGCCCCACCTAAGATGGCCACTATAACGAGACGTGAGCAGGGACCCGCAAAAGCGCGGTGCTTGTTTCCAAAATTATATGCAGTGAGCGGGGCAGAGTGCGGTTAGCTGTAGGCCAATTTTAAAATCAGGGTAAAAGTTTTAAATAAAAAATGAAATCAGGCAGACAAAACGGGAAGTTTTAAAAAGCTGCTAAAATGCAGCACGATCTGATCGAGGTCTCCTTTAGAGTAGCGCCAGCTTGTTAGAGCGCCCGCCGAAGGTTTGCCTTGCTTAAATGCGCGTCCAGCCTCCAAGACTAGACCGCGCAGAGCGCCTAGCGTCGTCAGCCCCACCTAAGATGGCCACTATAACGAGACGTGGGCAGGGACCCGCAAAAGCGCGGTGCTTGTTTCCAAAGTTATATGCAGTGAGCGGGGCAGAGTGCGGTAAGCTGTAGGCCAATTTTAAAATCAGGGTAAACGTTTTAAATAAAAAATGAAATCAGGCAGACAAAACGGGAAGTTTTAAAAAGCTGCTAAAATGCAGCACGATCTGATCGAGGTCTCCTTTAGAGTAGCGCCAGCTTGTTAGAGTGCCCGCTGAAGGTTTGCCTCGCTTAAATGCGCGTCCAGCCTCCAAGACTAGACTGCGCAGATCGCCTAGCGTCGTCAGCCCCACCTAAGATGGCCACTATAACAAGACGTGGGCAGGGACCCGCAAAAGTGCGGTGCTTGTTTCCAAAATTATATGCAGTGAGCGGGGCAGAGTGCGGTAAGCTGTAGGCCAATTTTAAAATCAGGGTAAAAGTTTTAAATAAAAAATGAAATCAGGCAGACAAAACGGGAAGTTTTAAAAAGCTGCTAAAATGCAGCACGATCTGATCGAGGTCTCCTTTAGAGACCGCTTTACCGCCCTCACTCTACCACTCTACTGCCCTCACTTTACCACTCTACCGCCCTCACTCAACCACTCTACCGCCCTCACTCTACCACCCTCACTCTAGCACTCTACCGCCCTCACTCTACCACTCTACCACCCTCCCTCTACCCCCCTCACTCTACCACTCTACCGCCCTCACTCTACCACTCTACCGACCTCACTCTACCACCCTCACTCTACGACTCTACCGCCCTCACTCTACCATTCTACCGCCCTCACTCTACTGCCCTCACTCTACCACTCCACCGCCCTCACGCCATCACTCTACCGCCCTCACTCTACCACTCTATCGCCCTCACTCTACTGCCCTCACTTTACCACTCTACCGCCCTCACTCTACCACTCGACTGCCCTAACTCTACCACCCTCTTTCTACCACCCTCACTCTACCACCCTCACTCTACCACTCTACCGCCCTCACTCTACCGCCCTCATGCCCTCACTCTACCACTCTACCGCCCTCACTCTACTGCCCTCACTCTACCTCTCTACCGCCCTCATGCCCTCACTCTACCGCCCTCACTGTTCCACTCTACCGCCATCATGCCTTCACTCTACCGCCCTCACTCTACCACTCTACCGCCCTCACTCTACCACTCTACTGCCCTCACTCTACCGCCCTCACTCTACCGCCCTCACTCTACCACTCTACTGCCCTCACTCTACCACTCTACCGACCTCACGCCCTCACTCTACCGCCCTCACTCTACCACTCTACCGCCCTCACTTTACTACTCTACCGCCCTCAGGCCCTCACTCTACCGCCCTCACTCTACCACTCTACCGCCCTCACTCTACCACCCTCACTCTACCACTCTACCACCCTCACTCTACCACTCTATCGCCCTCACTCAATTTCAAGAAGACTTTATTCGATTAGTTCATCATAAAAGACATAAAATACAATGTATACATATAAAAACTTCTAAAACCAGTATTAAATCAATGACAAGCTAATCAGCTTCTTGTTGAATATTTACAAAATTTACAGTTACACTCAAATTGCATACATACTTCAGCAGAAATAAACTGGGCCCAACTGGTAGACAATCACTTCTTTAGATCCCCAGTTGATTGCTTTTAATAAACCTGATTCTAAGCAACCAAGCCCACCCCAAACATTTAGCAACCCCCACAACAATTACAGGGGCCAGGTTAGTTTTTAAAATTCTGCTTGCTTCACCAGCCGATCTAGTACCTAGGCTTCTACATACCGGCCTTAGCCATTTGGCTCTAGGGGCAATATATAATGGACACACATACAAAAAGTGATTCATCTTTCCCCTACTCCGTGGCACTTAGGACAGTGCACTAAAACCAATCTAGTGAAAAATAAGAAACGCATGGTAGACAGAGTCCCCTTTCACCAAGTGTTATAGTTCAATGTTCTGTGGCCAGGATAAAAATCAAACAAGTCCCAAATAGAAATAGGGCCATCTCCAATTTTGGGCTGGGAAAATCTTAAGAATGGGACATTGTTCCTGTGTTTGAATTTGATTAGTATCAGGTCTCCCGGAATGTCTTTGGGCAACATCCCTAGCCATCCCACTCTCCTGACGCTCAGGATTCCGCCATCTAGGTCAGGTGGCAGCGGTCTGTTGTTATTAAGCCAAAAGATGGCTTTATTGAGCAGGTCCTGGCTTGTTTCATGTGTGTCCTGACTAAGTTCAGGGACCCCGGAGAGAATAGTCACATAGGGGGCGGCTTCAGGGGGTAAATTCATTCGGTGTCTTCTTTCTTGAGGGAGCCTAAGGGCTTTAAGAGGGGGGCGAGTGGGCTTAGAAGGAACTTTACTGCCGCTTAGGATGGGTGTACTGAGAGAAGGATCAATTGTTCGTTCTTTCCTGTGTTCGATGGACTTGGGGTTCACAAGGTTAGTAGAGAGGGTAGGATGGGAGGGAATAACAGTATTTACAGGTGATGGTGGAATCCTTTGTACTATTTGTTCAACATCAGACAACCTATTTCCCAGATCCTGAATTTTTGAGAGCAAAGGTGATAAAGCCGCATTCAACAGTCGCTCAATATGTGCCAGTAGGGTCGATTGGAAGGGGGGAACAGAGTCATTTGATGTGATCACTGTCTTAAGTGGCGTTGATATGCTTGGGTTGACGGAGGAAAAAGAGGGGGTACAACACATTCGGGCGGCATTTGGTGGGGTAACCACATTGTGCCCTTTGTTGACTGGTTCCCGAAACGGCGTATCCGATAGAGGTATGATTATTTCAGGGGCCTGGGGAGTGCAGTTTATGAGATCCGTATCTCTGTCCACTGTAGGGGAAGTAGTAATATCAGGGGCATAGTTTGTGCCACACAGGGCATTCAGTTCTTCCCAGACAGACATAGTTAAGTTACAAAAAGGGCCCCAGTACGTCACTAAACAAATCACAACGCACAAGATAAGGGTAAAGTGTCTCTATACCTCATCCTTTGATGGGGCCAAGTGGGGTGGCCCGTCCCGTCCTCGGGTCCTCTGAGGGCCACAGAGGGCCCGCCCTTTGCCCGGGCTTAGCCCGGCGCCCGCCCGCGCGCGCGTCCCGCGGGGCCGGAAGTGAGGGCTGACTGAAATAGGCTCCGGTAGCAAGTGGGTGTGGCCGCCGCCTCCCGAGTCCTCCCGCTGCCTCCTGGAATGGCCGTGCACTTCACTGTGCACCCGCTGCGCCTCCCGCGAAGCGGGAGACGCGAGGTCTGTTTTGAATCCCCCGGTGGCAAGGGGGTGTGGCCGCCGACTCCCGAGTCCTCCCGCTGCCTCCTGGAATGGCCGTGCACTTCACTGTGCACCCGCTGCGCTTCCCGTGAAGCGGGAGACGCAAGGTCTGTTTTGAATCCCCCGGTAGCAAGGGGGTGTGGCCGCCGCCTCCCAAGTCCTCCCGCTGCCTCCGGGAATGGCCGTGCACTTCACTGTGCACCCGCTGCGCCTCCCGCGAAGCAGGAGACGCGAGGTCTGTTTTGAATCCCCCGGTAGCAAGGGGGTGTGGCCGCCGCCTCCCGAGTCCTCCCGCTGCCTCCTGGAATGGGCGTGCACTGTCTTAAGTGGCGTTGATACGCTTGGGTTGACGGAGGAAAAAGAGGGGGTACAACACATTCGGGCGGCATTTGGTGGGGTAACCACATTGTGCCCTTTGTTGACTGGTTCCCGAAACGGCGTACCCGATAGAGGTATGATTATTTCAGGGGCCTGGGGAGTGCAGTTTATGAGATCCGTAGCTCTGTCCACTGTAGGGGAAGTAGTAATATCAGGGGCATAGTTTATGCCACACAGGGAATTCAGTTCTTCCCAGACAGACATAGTTAAGTTACAAAAAGGGCCCCAGTACGTCACTAAACAAATCACAACGCACAAGAGAAGGGTAAAGTGTCTCTATACCTCATCCTTTGATGGGGCCAAGTGGGGTGGCCCGTCCCGTCCTCGGGTCCTCTGAGGGCCACAGAGGGCCCGCCCTTTGCCCGGGCTTAGCTCGGCGCCCGCCCGCGCGCGCGTCCCGCGGGGCCGGAAGTGAGGGCTGACTGAAATAGGCTCCGGTAGCAAGTGGGTGTGGCCGCCGCCTCCCGAGTCCTCCCGCTGCCTCCTGGAATGGCTGTGCACTTCACTGTGCACCCGCTGCGCCTCCCGCGAAGCGGGAGACGCGAGGTCTGTTTTGAATCCCCCGGTAGCAAGGGGGTGTGGCCGCAGCCTCCCGAGTCCTCCCGCTGCCTCCTGGAATGGCCGTGCACTTCACTGTGCACCCGCTGCGCTTGCCGTGAAGCGGGAGACGCGAGGTCTGTTTTGAATCCCCCGGTAGCAAGGGGGTGTGGCCGCAGCCTCCCGAGTCCTCCCGCTGCCTCCGGGAATGGCCGTGCACTTCACTGTGCACCCGCTGCGCCTCCCGCGAAGCAGGAGACGCGAGGTCTGTTTTGAATCCCCCGGTAGCAAGGGGGTGTGGCCGCCGCCTCCCGAGTCCTCCCGCTGCCTCCTGGAATGGCCGTGCACTTCACTGTGGACCCGCTGCGCCTCCCGCGAAGCGGGAGACGCGAGGTCTGTTTTGAATCCCCCAGTAGCAAGGGGGTGTGGCCGCCGCCTCCCGAGTCCTCCCGCTGCCTCCTGGAATGGCCGTGCACTTCACTGTGCACCCGCTGCGCTTCCCGTGAAGCGGGAGACGCGAGGTCTGTTTTGAATCCCCCGGTAGCAAGGGGGTGTGGCCGCCGCCTCCCGAGTCCTCCCGCTGCCTCCGGGAATGGCCGTGCACTTCACTGTGCACCCGCTGCGCCTCCCGCGAAGCAGGAGACGCGAGGTCTGTTTTGAATCCCCCGGTAGCAAGGGGGTGTGGCCGCCGCCTCCCGAGTCCTCCCGCTGCCTCCTGGAATGGGCGTGCACTTCACTGTGCACCCGCTGCGCCTCCCGCGAAGCGGGAGACGCGAGGTCTGTTTTGAATCCCCCGGTAGCAAAGGGGTGTGGCCGCCGCCTCCCGAGTCCTCCCGCTGCCTCCTGGAATGGCCGTGCACTTCACTGTGCACCCGCTGCGCCTCCCGCGAAGCGGGAGACGCGAGGTCTGTTTTGAATCCCCCGGTAGCGGGGGGTGTGGACGGCGCCTCCCGAGTCCTCCCGCTGCCTCCTGGAATGGCCGTGCACTTCACTGTGCACCCGCTGCGCCTCCCCTCTACCACTCTACCAACCTCACTCTACCACCCTCACTCTACGACTCTACCGCCTTCAATCTACCATTCTACCGCCCACACTCTACCACTCTACCGCCTTCACTCTACCGCCCTCACTCTACCACTTTACCACCCTCACTCTACCGCCCTCACTCTACCACTCTACTGCCCTCACTCTACCGCCCTCACTCTACCGCCCTCACTCTACCACTCTACCGCCCTCACTCTACCGCCCTCACTCTACCACTCTCACTCTACCACTCTACCGCCCTCACTCTACCGCCCTCACTCTACCACTCTACCGTCCTCACTCTACCACTCTACCGCCCTCACTCTACCGCCCTCACTCTACCACTCTACTGCCCTCACTCTACCGCCCTCACTCTACCGCCCTCACTCTACCACTCTACCGCCCTCACTCTACCGCCCTCACTCTACCACTCTACTGCCCTCACTCTACCACCCACCACCCTCACTCTACCACTCTACCGCCCTCACTCTACCCCCTCACTCTACCACTCTACCGCCCTCACTCTACCGCCCTCACTCTACCACTCTACCAACCTCACTCTACCACTCTACTGCCCTCACTCTACCGCCCTCACTCTACCACTCTCACTCTACCACTCTACTGCCCTCACTCTACGACTCTACCGCCCTCACTCTACCGCCCTCCCTCTACCACTCTACCGCCCTTACTCTACCCCCCTCACTCTACCGCTCTACCGCCCTCACTCTACCACTCTACCGCCTTCACTCTACCGCCCTCACTCTACCACTTTACCACCCTCACTCTATCGCCCTCACTCTACCACTCTACTGCCCTCACTCTACCGCCCTCACTCTACCGCCCTCACTCTACCACTCTACCGCCCTCACTCTACCGCCCTCACTCTACCACTCTCACTCTACCACTCTACCGCCCTCACTCTACCGCCCTCACTCTACCACTCTACCGTCCTCACTCTACCACTCTACCGCCCTCACTCTACCGCCCTCACTCTACCACTCTACTGCCCTCACTCTACCGCCCTCACTCTACCGCCCTCACTCTACCACTCTACCGCCCTCACTCTACCGCCCTCACTCTACCACTCTACTGCCCTCACTCTACCACCCACCGCCCTCACTCTACCACTCTACCGCCCTCACTCTACCCCCTCACTCTACCACTCTACCGCCCTCACTCTACCGCCCTCACTCTACCACTCTACCAACCTCACTCTACCACTCTACTGCCCTCACTCTACCGCCCTCACTCTACCACTCTCACTCTACCATTCTACTGCCCTCACTCTACGACTCTACCACCCTCACTCTACCGCCCTCCCTCTACCACTCTACCGCCCTTACTCTACCCCCCTCACTCTACCGCTCTACCGCCCTCACTCTACCACTCTACCGCCCTCACTCTACCACTCTACCAACCTCACTCTACCGCCCTCACTCTATGACTCTACCACCTTCAATCTACCATTCTACCGCCCACACTCTACCACTCTACCGCCCTCACTCTACCGCTCGAAAGCCCTAACTCTACCACCCTCATTCTACCACCCTCACTCTACCACCCTCACTCTACCACCCTCACTCTACCACTCTACCGCCCTCACTGTACTGCCCTCATGCCCTCACTCTACCGCCCTCATCCTACCACTCTCCCTCCACACTCTACCGCCCTCACTGTATTGCCCTCACTCTACCACTCTACCTCCCTCACGCCCTCACTCTACCACCCTCACTCTACCACTCTACCGCCCTCATTCTACCGCCCTCACTCTACCACTCTACCGCCCTCACTCTACCACCCTCACTCTACCGTCCTCACTCTACCACTCTACCACCCTCACTCTACCACTCTACCGCCCTCACGCACTCACTCTACCGCCATCACTCTACCACTCTATCGTCCTCACTCTACCACTCTACCGCCCTCGCGCCCTCACTCTTCCGCCCTCCCTCTACCACTCTACCGCCCTCACTCTACCACCCTCACTCTACCACTCTACCACCCTCACTCTACCACTCTATCGCCCTCACTCTATCTATCTATCGCCCTCACTCTATCTATCTATAGCCCTCACTCTATCTATCTGTCAATCTATCTCCCTCACTCTATCTATCTATCGCCCTCACTCTATCTATCTGTCTATCTATCGCCCTCACTTATCGCACTCACTCTATCTATCGCCATCATTCTATCTATCGATTGCCCTCACTCTGTCTATCTTTCTATCGCCAATACTCTATGTATCTATCTATCTATCGCCCTCACTCTATTTATCTATCTATCTATTGCCCTCACTCTATCTATCTATCGCACTACCGCAGCATCACTCAGGGGCACCACAACATCACTATGCGCTACCACAGCATCAGTGAACTCCACAGCATCACTCGTCGCCACCACAACATCACCCGTCGCCACCACAGCATCAATCTGTGCAACCATTCAACAACAAATGGTTCAAATATGTTTTCTCAATGTTTCAAGCTTTATTACAAATGTCACAAAAAGATGTTAATATTTCACTTCTGTTCTTGGATTTTCGTCACGATAAAATACACTGAACATAATCTTCACAAAAGTTATTTACAAAAGTTTAAGCTATTGCCATTATAAATTACAATAACTTTTATTTAAGTATTAATTATTTTAAAAAAAATTAAAAGCCATTGTTATTTGTAATATTTGGCATTGTAAATGACAAAGCTATTAATTTCGCTATTTTCAAAACCAACGCATAAATAAACAAGCATTTACAATGCAACGGTTTCGCCTTTGGAAAAGTTAGAGCTATTGGCAATGTAAATGATAATGCCATTTATTTATCTGTTTACAAAACCAACACATAAATACAAATTTTGACATTTACAATGCCAATAGCTCAAACTTTTCCAAAGGCGAAACCGTTGCATTGTAAATGCTTGTTTGTTAAGCCAACCACTATAAGTCAGGACTACAAGAAAAACAAACAGACATAGCAGACCTGAATTAGGCCTTACAGGCCCAAGGGGGGTTCTTGGTCATACCGCAAACAAGTTCACAAACCTATGCCCCTATATACACCTACTTAAATATGTACATTCTACAAACTAGTCCCAATATGAAACACCTGCAGGGTAATATACAAATCTAGGTGCCATCTACTGAACAATAATATAAATCAGTTCTTTCTTTGTACAGTAATATGCTGCAGAGAACTCACTCTTACTTAAAGGTATCACACCAGATCAGAAAATACACATGTTGTACAGCAGTTCACCGCATGTATAAATACAAGAGCTGGCCACACCTACGTGGATATATACAAAGAGGTTGTGTACACAACGTACTATGCACTATGTCAAGTCATAGATATAACTTAATCAGTTCACCTGGTCTACAAGAGCATACTATACAAAATCTCACCTCATGTCCATGAAGTACCCATCCTCTTCAACACCTACACGAGACTTCTAGCCGACCTCATCAGAACCGCCTATCTCAACATCATATCCTACGCCGTACTCTGGCTCTCAGCAGACTTCATCACCATGAAGACCAATTTCTACAACTGCATGGAGAATGTCGCCGACTGGATATAGCCCAAATGTCTGAAGCTCAACAATGAAGGCTGAAGTGCTATCTTTGGCAACACCGACCCCCCCCCCCCCCCCCGGAATGACACCTGGTGGCCCGCCAAACTCAGACCCACATCAACAGACCAAGCCTGCAACTATGCCATCACATCATCCTGGACAGCAAGCTCACCATGAAACGACAGATCAATGCAGTATATTCTGTCTGCTTCCACACTCCTTACAAGCCCCGAAGAATCTTCAAATGGCACCCCACTGGCACGAGTAAAACCGTCACTCGAGCACCAATCACCAGCCAGCTGGACTACGGAAACGCACTGTACGCAAGAACCACCACTGAACTGATGGAGACTGCAGACGATACAGAACTCAGCGTCAAGACTCCTCCTCAACCTGCCCAAACAGACCAACAGCATCCCACACTTTATGAACCTCCACTGACTTCCCGCACAGAAAAGCCAATTCAAGATATTAACACACGCCTACATAGCCGTCCAAGACCTAGGACCAGTAGACATCAACCATTGCCTGAACTTCCACCAACCATCCAGAAACCTTTGCTCTGCATCCCTCGCCCTGACACTGTGCATCCTCTGAAGCCACAGCAAAGCCTGTTCCTTCCACTACCTCCCCGTCCAGTCCTGGAAGAGCCTCTCCCTCCAGATATCACACTCGGTGGTGGAATTCAGGAAGAGACTCAAAACCTGGCTTTTCAACTGACCCCAGCAACCTAGCGCCTGGATACCCTCATGGGTGATTAGCAGCACTTTACAAATACTGAACGATTGATATTTTGCCCACCTGAAATTCTCAACAGTGCACTGATGTAGAAAGCAAAAATTTTTATAGTATATATGTGAAGTGACCTGGAGCATAGTGCACACCTATGCATCAGCTCAGCTTTATGTATTTCCATATACTGCACATACCGGCCAAGTTCATGTTAAAGCCTATGTATGCCATGCACTAGCTGCTGCAGGCATCACGAATGGGTGTGTGTGTGTATATATATATATATATATATATATATATATATATTATATATATATATATATATATATATATATATATATATTATATATATATTAAAAAAAACAGCTCACTAGATGTAGGCGTGTATTCAAACACCTCCTGGTGACTGAAGCTCGCCCCAAGCACACGGATATTCTATACAAACCTTCATCCGTGGACATGGATAACCTACCAACTAACTTATTTATACACTCAAAAAGTACTCAACCTGAAGGTGTGAGTGGCAGTCTACATGAAAGAGTGAAGACAGACTTCCAAATACAAAAAAAAAAATCTATAGGACCTGGATGACTGGTACAAAATCAACTCAAAACATAGGAATGAGTACAGGCGGCAAAATGTAAAAGAGATAAAATTGGAGAGGAGGCAAGAAGTAGAAGAGCGCTAGAGAGAAGAAGCAAGGAAAAAGCAGGATGCAGTATGGAGGGTGCAGTCAACTGTACTAGATGCCTACTAACCGACTTATACATGGGAAAACATGCACTGTGACAACAACCTCTTTGACAAAAAAACAGACTGCTACCAGATTACCTAAATAGCTACACACAAAATGTTGACCTGCACTTATAAACAATATTCACGTACTCGTCACAAATATGTTCCGACTACAGCAAGAATAGGATATTTAATAATTGCAATATAAGTTGGAAATGAGTTTAGTTATATCTAGGAATTAAATACAGGTTGCTTCTTTGTATGGAACCAATTTATGCAATGTTGAGATTGTCGCAATTATATTTTCAATCCTATTTTTGCAGCCTACACCTTCACAACACACTGTACACACTATGCAACTCACCACATGGATATAGTGTAAACCAACCGACTGACGTAGGTCGGTATACCACGGATAAGCAACCTCAAAAACATGAATATACTTACTACAACGTACATGGTATATTCTATAGTATATGGTATATGGTATATCTAAGTAGTTTAAATTCACCTCATGTACGTTAATATACTATAAATGAATTGGCCTAAATAGCACTCCCGTTTAACGCATATAGTTCTGCAATAACACCAACAAAAACATCAATAAATAAAACCCTGCAACTGAAGGGGGGCGCCCGTCTCTAATAGGCCATGGGCGGCTCCAGACAGAGAAAAATGAAAAATAAATCAAGATTTACAGGAAATTAAGAGGGGGTGAGGAGCAGGTGTCAGACCGAGGGAGCCCTGAGTATTTCATCACCACCCGTCTACACATTAACCAGTACAGCACCTGAGCACCCCCCGCACAACACATGCATCGCTCCAGACCACCCCAGCCTCAATAAACCAGTGCTGCTGCTCCCCCACGCGCTCAAAGAAATCAGAAACGCATCTGTACATGGTGTCAGTGGATCGTTCTATCGTGGTTCACACGGACGTGCTGCAGATGCAGACCCCCTTAGCCGGGTATCAGCCCCCCGTATAGGACTGGATACCCCCGACCCCCTACAAAACCTATTTGTGCTGGACCGATCCCTCAAACAGAAATACCTTGGCTGTATAGGGCACCCAACCCACCAAAAATATCTGATCGCGAACTATGTTGGATCCACCAATAAAAAAAACCCGACTCACCAGACACCCTGTGTGTGAACCCCCCCCCAAAAAGACCACACACGAACAGACTTATAGCTGCACAGAAACTCTCACCTCAGAGAGGCAACGATACAGGAGCCAGGTAAAGAGGGTACCCAATAGGCAACCCCTCAGTATGGAAGGATCCCCCTTACACACATATACATCTACTTGTACGGGATCCCTCACATACGCGTCCAGGCTCCCCCTCCGGCGAGCCATACGTACACTGCCCAACACTTATCCAGACCACACGTTAGGTAAAGCGTAGGAGTAAACCCACTCCCATCTCAAAACGGGTCACCCCAATACCGTTGCCCTACTTTTAGGAGCTCTGACTATTTGAAAAACCAAGAACCCCCCGGCTTCACTCTGCTGCTCAAGCCATCTCTACGGAGAACCAGATAGTATAGAACACCCCCGAAAGAGGGCCATCGGCCCGCTGCCGCCGGGCACGAGCGCCAATCCCCCAGAAACGGAGCCGCTTGGGGCCCATGATGCACTCCGTTTCTCGTGGATCGGCCAACGGCACAGTCCCCTTCACCCCAGTCCTCCATTACTCAAACAACCCAATCGGAAAAAAAACACAATCAAAGGAAGCCAAACAGGAGAAACCAAACGTCCCCGAGCACTCCCGCCTTCTGACCACCCCAGACCGAGCAAGGGCACCCCAGACCGAGCAAGGGTACCCCCACCCTCGCAGATGAAAAATATACGAGCAACAGCGTCCCCACACCTCCACCACGGCGGCGAGCCACCCGCCCCCACCTGGTTTACACCCCCCTCCCAACCCCGGAACCTACCCTCATGGCGGCGCACCCTCCCCCCGTCCATCCCGAGGTCTGTGCAACTTACCCCCACCCCCATCCACAGGTCACTTCCTGCACCCTCTCGTTTCCTGCAACACCGTTTCCTCCTTTTCCCATAAATCTGTCTCTTATTTTCCCCCATTTGTTTGTTGCTTGTTTCCTGCGGCTCCCACTGACCTGCTGTCTGCAAATGGATCCCTTCTCCCTCCTTCTGCCCCCTCCCCCCACATCCCCTCCCCTACTCCCAGCCGTGACTGACTCCATTCACTACAAAAGCCCTTGTGCTCCTCTCTCTGGGAAGGAAGCAGAAGCCTTCCTCCGGCCAGCCCCCCCACTTCACGACGAGGGTACACCCCCCCGGCATACACACCAGGAAACGCAGAAAAATGTTCGCTTTCCCCTTCCAGACCAAAAACCCGGCCCGATCGCCCTGCACCTGCTCCCAAAAACTTCACAGACACACACATATAAATACACAAACATGCTCTTCCTGTATCCCCGTTTTATTCACTGCCCACCACCCCAATGAAGGCGCAGCGAGGATGAGGAGGGCAGTACTCACACTCGGGCCCGGATGAAGGCTCCTCTGCTCCCAGCTCTGCTCAGGGACAAGGAGCGGAGCTTCTGCTGTTGCTTTTTTTTTTTGCTTGAATTAAACACAATTTAAAAACAAGTCAGGTCCCGGGCCGGCCAGCCAATCACAGCGCGGCCCGGGGAATGACGTCACAGGGGTGTCCCGGGCCGGCAGCCAATCACAGCGCGGCCCGGGACAAAGGGGCGGGACTTAAAAAAAGCCCGAGAAACGCCCCCGAATCGCGTTTTCCCGAGAAAGCGTGATTGACAGCCTCTGTCTCCCAATGGCTAGCCTCCATTTATGGAGCTAGCCAATGGGAAACAGAGGCGGTCCGAACATCCCTACTGTACACAAAAGTTTTCGATCTGGGAGGGGCACTGCGTGCCCCTCGCCAGGTCGAAACCTAAAAATGTGTCATTTACAAGACCAATAGCTCAAACTTTCCTAATGCGAGACCTATTGCATTGCAAATGCTTGTTTACCATTGCCTTCCTTGGGTGAGCCACCTTCAGGCTTTGGCTTGATGGGTAGTCCATCACATGTAGGTACCAGGTCAAGACATAATGGAGTGTGTTTCTGTAAGGCACTTATGTGTCTAGTAAGCACTTCTGAGTTCTAACTGCCTAACATGGTGATGTTGCCATCAAGCCACTTCTTTCCGTGCATTGCTCCTCTGTTAGTACTTTGAAGATGCCTCGCCCACGCCTCGACTGATATTACTGTTGCCCTGCTGCTTCTTTCCATGCATAGCATTAGGGAAGCACTTGAGAAATCCTCGTGCCTCCTCTGATGTTGCTGTTGCCCTGGTTCCTTTCCTTGCAGAGCGCACCGGTGACTACTGAATTTTTGTGCACTTCCTGTTGCTGCCACTCAGCATCTCCTTTCCATAAAGAGCACCTAGTGAGCACGTCAGAGCCTCTCAGCACCTTCCATGATGTTGCTGACCCCGTACACCCCTCAGTATGCACAATGTCAGGGGAGAGGTGCGGCGCAGCGACCACAACAGCTGACTCCGGAAGCTGGGCTCTGTTTGATTGCGGGCAGCAGCTTAGCTCAGCATCATGTGTCTCAGGGCAATAGCTCCCTTTGGGGCAGATGTAGCAAGCGTTTGCGACCGCACAAATTACTTTTCCGATGCAGCAAACCCAATTTTGCGATTCGGTAACCTGTTACCGAATCGCAAAATAGGTTTACGATTCTGTATTAGGAAGGGGCATGTTTAGGGCGTCCCTTCCTAATACCGAATTGCATTGTCGCAAAACATTTGCATATTACCACCTACTTCAAGTAGGTGGTAACCCATTCGCAAATGGGAAGGGGTCGCCAAGGTGTCTGTGGTGGTGGGTCGTGGTTCTTCTGAAGTTGAAGTGGACGTAGCTGTGGTCGGTCCAGTGGAGTTCGGTGGAGTGGCGGAAGGTGATATGCTTGCTGGATGAAAAGACGGGGTCAAGCGTGTGGCCAGCGTAGTGGGTGGGGGTGTTGACCAGTTGCTTGAGTCCGAGGTTGGCGAGGTTGTCCAGCAGGGCGGCGGTTTTGCGGTCCTTGTTGTTCTCCAGGTGGAAGTTGAGGTCTCTGAGGAGGATATAGTCAGCGGAGGGGAGGGCGTGCGGCTGATGAAGTCTGTGATGTCCTCGCTGAATTGTGTGCGTGGTCCCGGGGGTCTGTAGACGAGGGTGCCTCTGAGGGTCGTCTTTGGGTCGGTGTGGATCTGGAAGTGGAGAAGCTCGGCTGCGGCGAAGGTGTCATTGGGGTCGGTCGTGATGCGGATGGTGTTCCTGTGGACGATGGCGATGCCTCCTCCGGTCTGGTTGATGCGGTCCCTCCTGATGATCTTGTACCCGTCCGGGATGGTGATGGCGATGTCGGGGGCTGAGGAGACGTTCATCCAGGTTTCCGCGAGGAAGGCGACGTCTGGTGATGTTGCGTCGAGGAGGTTCCAGAGTTCCACGGCGTGTCTGTGGACGGAGCGGGTGTTGAACAGGATGCACTTGAGGTGGTTGCTGCTGGTGCTTGGCTTGGCGGGTGCGGTGCAGGTTCGGAGGCAGGGGAATTTGCAGGCTTTGCAGGTGAAGGGTCCGTGGATGCGTCTCGGGGTGGCTCGGCAGCAGGCGGGGGTTCGGCCGGCATTGAGTGCGATGAGGGCGATGAGTGGAAGAGGAGACAGCTTCTCTGGTGAGAGCCACCACTAGACTGCCTTGGTTATCTCTGGTGTAATTGGAACTGAGGCCTCGTATTCCTGGGAAGCAGGATTCCAATAACGAAGAAGACTAGAAGGTACAAATGGAGGCATGCCCAAGGGAGCAGCTGCAGAGTGGATTCCTTTTCCCACTGGCTCCTTAACCACAGACGGGCTGATGCCAGAAGTTGTGCCAGAAGATATGATAGATGCTGGATGATAGAGGATTGTCTCTTCTGTTAAAGGAAAACTTATCCCAAGTCCATTCTGAACAGGGCTCCAATGAATTTCAGCATTTGCGCAGGGTGGAGAGTGGACTTCTTGTGGTTGATCAGTAAGCCAAATTCCACCAGCAGATTGCAGACCTGTTGCAAATGCACCATCGCCTTGGAAAAAGAAGGAGAGACAACCAGCCAGTCATTCAGATACAGATAAGCCTGAATACCTTTAGAATGAAGAATATCTACCAATGTGGCTAAGAACTTTGTAAAAACTCTTGGTGCCAATAAAAGGCCAAAAGGTAGAACCCGGGATTTCTACTGGTCGCTCTTCACAGCAAAACACATATATTTCGGTTGGGGCTTGTTAATGGGTACATGAAGATACGCGTCCATCAGGTCCAAAGATGCAAAATAATCCCCCTGATGGAGCAACAGCAGAATGGACTGAATTGTCAACATTTTAAATGGTTTGCCCAGAACATAGAGATTGACCTCCTTGAGATTCAGGACCTGACGAAAGAATTTCTGTCACCTTCGGAACCAAGAATAAGAAAGAGTATTAACCCTGGCCCCTTTCTGCAAGAGGAACTAGGATTATGGCTGACTTCTCTAGAAGTAACTAGATTCCTGATAATAATGCTGCCTGTTTCTAGGAGAGTTTGGCAGAATGGTGGGTCGAAAAGTCTGAGGTGGAAGGGAGGAGTACTCTATCTGATATCCCCAAAATACAGTCTAAACCACCCAAGCATCTGGAATGGAAAGACAGTGGTGACTGAAAAACTGGAGATGACCCCCCACCAGAAGGGAGCATAGTAATTTCTTGGAAGTGGAGACAGCTGTAGGCTGAAACTGGGATGGATCTCTCCCAGCGCTGCCCCGGCACGACCCCTGCCTCGAGAGGGCTGGCTGTTTATCTCGACCTGAGGAGGTGGAAACGCTCTTTTATAACCAAATCTCCTGCCCCTAGCAGAGGGGCGCACTGCAGTGACCAATTCCTGTTCTCCGCAGACTGCCTAACCATGTCTTCGAGTTGATGGCCATAGATCTTGAAAACCTTGAAGGGTGACTTCATCAATATCGACTGCTGTGAGGCATCAGTTATCCAAGACTGCATCCACATATGGTGCCTAGCTGCAATAGATGCTCATGAAGCCGCTACGGAAGCACACAGATTGTCGAGAGATAGGTCCGAAAGGAACCTGACCTCAAGCTCCATCAGTGATAAAAGGGATGATGCATATGTTCAATCATGCAAAACCTGAGCCAGGGCTCAAAAGTCCTTCAGGAAGGACTGCACCATATAGATGGAGCATGCCCGAGCTCTGATAAAATACAGAGAAAGCATGTTTGACAGCACCCTCCACCTTTTTATCCACTAGGTCAAGATTATCCTCGGAGACCACCATGCATTGTGAAGAAAGCCTAGCTATCATGTTGTCCACCTTTACTGAAGGCAGAAATTACTCAGTGAAACCCTCCAAATGATAACGGTTGGAAAGAAATCGAGGAAAGTCAGACTTGTTAATATGCTTCCATTCATGTACAAGGACTTTTTAGGCAGCACTGCGCAGGGGCAAAGTTTCAGGAACTGGATGCTGGTATTTAGTAAAAAAGCTGAAACAAATGCTTGTAGGTACAGAATTCTGCAGTGCAGAAAAAAAGGAGCAGAATGTGATCATAAATAATTCCTCCCATTATGCATTATGGGTAATGGACACCATCTTGGGGTATTTTTCTGACTTAGCTGGGTGATTCATTTCTGTGGAGCAGGGGTGCTGCTCATTGTGTACGAACTGAGACAGGAAGATGGGGGAGGACGTAATGATAGATATACAGATTCAGGCGACGCATACTTTTTTATTTGCAGTTCTCTTTCTTGCTGGTCTTTTAGCATCTTTTAGCAACCGGTCACTCACCTTCACTGTTTTCGGAATCTAATTCAATTACATCTTTATTGATTGACTTCAGTCTCTCTTCTTTGACAGGTCCTTTTTAATTACTTATTTTCTTCAGCCCTTTCTTCTCTAGTAAATGTTGCTGAATCTTCTCCATTCACTGATAAACTTGAGATCTGGTTAGTTTCACCAGCACAATTTACTACAAACTGCTTTCTTCCTCCGATGGCTTTTGAGACTCGAATTTCCAACTGAAGTATTGTGTTGTTTGGAGCAGAGATTACTTCTTCTTGCTGCCACTCATGCCTTTGACTTTGACATTGGAACAGGTTTTCACTTTGATCCTTACCTTGAAACTGCACAGTACTACAAGTTTCTTCAGTTGGGTCTTGATCTTCACTTTCATTGACCAGGACTTCTACAACTTCTTTATTGTCTTTACCAGTTCCACCAGCTTGAATTTCAAAATCTCAACTCCCTCCCTCTGGATCAACGCTGCGAACTAGAGCTTGACTTTGTGAATCAGAGGCTGTTTTCATCACTTCTTCATCCACTACCTTAACTCTTTTTAGTTGAGCATGTGGATCCACTGTGGGATCCTGGCACACTTTATAGCAGTGTAAGTTACCCGGATAACTTGATAAGGGCCTATCCATCGCTCCACCAGGAAATTTTTACTCATGTGTCTCCAAACAACTATCCAGTGACCAGGGCTCAGATTGTGGCACTGCACTTCCTTTGTTGTTTCTGTTGCCAAATTCACCTGATGAAATACAGATTTCACTATGTCAGCCAGACCTTTGCAGTAATCTAGAACAATTGCATCTGTAACTGAAACCAGTGCAGCCGAAGGAGTAAAGAGCAATCTCTTTGCTCTACCCATGAACAATTCATGGTGTGAAAGACCAGTTCTTTGTAGCAGGAGTTCATCTAATGCTCATCAAATCAAGCGAAAGATCATCTGGACACTTCAGACTACTAGAAGCCCACATTTTGGCCAATTTGTTCTTGAGAGTTCCATTAATCCTTGAAACAACTACGGAAGATTGAGGACTATAGCTCTGTTTTTCAATTTGGAGGGGAGTAAAAATCAATGGTAAAATATAATTCTTAAAACGGGAGCCACGATCTGTCCCAGTAGAAGTTGGAAGTCCAAATCTTGGTATCAACTCCCTCAACAAAAGTTTGGCAACTGTCAAACTGTCCGATCTATGGGTAGGATAAGCCTCAACCCATTTAGAAAAGAAGCAGACAATTACAAGGATGTAGTTCAAGCCATTTTAAATTAGCATTTCAATAAAGTCTGCTAGAAGTCTGGTAAATGGGCCCTCTGATTTACCAATGTGATTCATTGCAGTAAAGGCCCTTTTACCCTGATTATTCATTTGACAGATTAGGTTGCATGAGAATAAATCCTCAACAACATTTCTAAAATGTGTGTTTTTCCAATATTCCCTACAAGTTCTGAGCAGAGGATCTCTCCCTGGGTGAGACTGCCCATGAAAATACTGTGCAATGGGATACCACTTCACGTCTGCCAAAATATATTTATGTTCCTGATGATTTTTCTTGTAACCACATTTTTCTCATTTGCTTTTCTCATCCTTTGCAACTGTCAGGGTTCCAGCCACTGTAGGACACTCTATGCCCTTGTGTTTTAGGTAGGCATTTTCCCTTTTTCCTTGTTCCCTTCTCCTTCCCCAAAGTGCATGTGTACTCTGTGGTATGGGTTGCTGTGTGTTCCTTTCCTGGTGACATGGTAGAAACTCTTGGCTTTCACAGACAGTTGACTAAACTCAATAGTATACTCAATAATAATCCATAAGAATCTTGGTAACAGTGACAGGTGCCCCTATTAATCAAATTCACAAGGAGAAACTGTCAAGACTAATTACTCTGCTCAATTTGAATGTTCCATGACCCTGGGGGCACCTGCAAGTACACTTACAAGACTAATTACTCTGCTCAATTTGAACCTTCCATTACCCTGGGGGACGCAGCAGGTGCAGTTACAAGACTAATTACTCTGCTCAATATGAACTTTCCATGACCCTGGGGGCAGTAGCACGAGCACTTACAAGTCTAATTATTTTGTTTATATTGAACTTTCCATGACACTGGTGGCAGCAGCAGGTGCACCTGCCAATCAAACTTAACTTTAATTGTTTTCTAGAAAAACTCGTCTGGCTCTAATTAAAGGCTGCTCCCACCCCGGTTTCCTGCTGTGGCCTCTTAGTCCTGCACTCACCTGATTCTCTTCTCCAAGTCCCCTCATCAGTTCTAATTCGCATCTCAATGCTGTTCCAGCTTTCCTGAGCTCTCCGCTTCAGGCTGCGGCTGCTCACTGACCTGGTCCTCGCCCAGCGACCACTCCAGCATCGGATTCCCTAGAGAAAGAAAAAGCCAACAAAAGAAAGAATACTGATGTCAGGTATTTTTGCTAAATGCGGTTTTTCTTTTTTGTGCTCTGAGTTCAATAACAATATTTTGTATTTTATAACGCTCAAAAGACTTTCGCACTGGCAGGGCTCTGCTAAGAATAAACCTTTCTAAAACCTTCTGTGTGCTCTAGGAGTACAAGTTGGGTAAATACCGGCTTGACACAAAGACTGCATTTGGGACACTACAGGATAATTGTACCGACATCCGTCGAGCGATTTATTGAGATCCATACTCCAACTCAATGGTGACACAAGCCTTCTGATCGGAAAGACAGAGCACTACTAGATTTCTGTGTGGAGTATGAACAAATAGCATACAAATTAGTTTTGATGATATTGTTTGACAACTACATTGTGAATCAAATCACTGTTCTTGTAATTTACAGATTCTCCTTTGACTGGGCATTCACACAAGATGGGTGAGAAGCCTGTTGAGGCTCCACTGTAACTGCCACGGAGGAGCACCACCAGTATCTTGTTTGTCTTTTTCAATCCCAATCCCCTTTCCTCTTAGGACCTGCTACCGTTAAAGTGTTATTTCCTGTCACTGGGGATAGACCCTAGGAGGAATTCGGAGATCTAGTGTCTCCCTTTCGAAATCACCTGGGATTCAAGTGAGTGGCTCGTAATGGAGAAGGCCAAGCCACAACATTTGGTGTTCCCTTTGGGTGACGCCATGAGTGGCCAAGATCAGATCATCATGGATGACCTGGCCCATGCCCTAGCAGGAGATATAGCTAATACTGACAATGTGGTAGGGATGATTCAACACCTACAATTAGAAATGACTAGGTTAAAAACAGAAAATGCAGCGCTTAAAAATGAGTTAAAAAGGCATAAAGTTCTGTTTACACAATGGAGGAATGCTAGATCTAAAGAAACCCACCCCGTCCTCACCCCCCTAAATTTGGAGAACCATTTCACAAGATCACTTCCCCTTCCACAGATCAGAATCTACATGTATCAGTCACTACACCAAGTCCAGTGCCTATAGCCCCCCAGAACGCTTTCATGGTGACAATGCTAAATTTGCGGCCTTCATGAGTCAGTGCGAGTTGCATTTCTGCGCTAAAGCACAGGTTTTCACCTATGGCGCAGCTAAGGAGCTAAAATAGCCTTTGTAATCTCTTATCTAGGGGGAGTAGTAGCTAATTGGTTTATTGCTTTGTTAGAAAATAATGACCAAATTGTGTAAAATGTCTCCACCTTTAAGGCAGCAAAGACTAAGTTATTTAAAAGTATGTGTTCATTTAGTCCAATGATTGCAAACTGCTAAGTCTACAACATGGTTCTAAAGATCTATTGACTTATGTGACTACATTCAACCAATTAGTAGCAGAGACCTGCTGGCCAGAATATAAGAAAACGTCCTAATTTCATTGAGGTCTAAGGGATTATCTAAAAGATTAATTCTCGCATATTGTAGAACTTCTTGATGATTGCTCAGAATTTATTGGTCTAGTGGTCAAACTAGATCATCGATTAGGAGAACGAAAGGGAGACAGGTCTTGTAATGATGCCAGGATAGTCGTCTTTAAAACAGAATGGCAAGAACTAGATATGTTCCTAGATGCAGAGCCAATGTAGATTGGTGGTGTAAAGGGCCCCCATCTAATGAAGAAAAAGAACGCTGCCGTAGGTTGAATCTATAATTTTATTGTGGCAAAGCCAGGCACTTCACCAGGAAATGCGCAGGCAAACCCAAAATTAACAAAACTGTGGCCAGTATAGAGGTGACAAACCAGGAACAGGGAACCTGGGGCTCTCGTCGAGAAAAGAGATTGTCTCATCAAGAGAGGCAATACAGATCTTGGCCATTCGGGTAACAGTAATCCTAACAGCACAACAAAGGCATATTCTGCCCATGCTTACTGACTCTGAGGCTACTGGGAACTTCTTTGACCTGTCCTTAGCTGCTAAACTTGGTCTCACAAAAATCCCAAAACAGGAACCCGAACTGGTAAGATTGGTAGACGGCTCTAAATTATCCTCAGATCTAATCCATTTCCAAACCAAGCCTGACCCTTGTTTGTAACAATGGGCACACCAAAAAACTCATGTTTGACTTAATCGATACCCCCACATTCGTGGTTATTCTAAGAGTTTCTTTACTGGAACATCGCAATCCAAAGATAGATACACTGCACTGTTACTCTATATTCTCCCTATTCAACTACTACTTGCTACCAATGGAATGGTGGAAAGAGCAAACCATATTGTTAAAGGGGAACCACATTATGGGCAGGGATGTATAAGGGACAAAGATGAAGACGAAGGATGCAATGGTTTCATATTAACGAGCGACAAAGAGGTGATTAACTCAAATGGTACATGAATGGATGCTGGTGATTGCATCGGGGATAGACAGAAGCTGGTGCCAAGCACGGTGCTGGCTCAGTTGTTGACAGTGGGTCTAGGAGTATGGCAAAACCAAAGGGGAGGATGAACGGAGTATTGAACATCGCAAGCACTCACCCCCAGTCAACTGATCTGGGTTTAATCCTTCATTATTCTTTAGCTCACTCCGCCACCCCAGTTCAGACATGGCCATATGCAATTCAGTCTGACCCTGCTCCTCATGGTAACAGTCCAGCCCGAACTGCCAAGCCATGTCTACCTTGGTCTAGGAGTATGGTCAGTAGAATTTCCATGCCAAAAGTCCTATCTATCTGCAAAATGTTATGACATTAAGGCCTCCTATGAATCGACAAGACTTCGTTGAGATACAGTGCACTTTGTACTTTTGATTTGTTAATGGTTTATCTACTAATTTTCCCATGTTAATTTCCATAGGAAAAATTGGAACAGGCTACAGCCCGAACTGCTGAAAGGAATTACACCAAATTGAGCAAAAAGGTAGCCCTTGGTTCAGAAAGAATCCTTTTTTAAAATGGTGTAAATCCGTTCTGTAGTTCTTGAGAAATTAAAAAAAGAAAATTATCGATATCTGAGCACCGAGGAGGGTTTGAGCTTCACTCTGATTGGCTGCCAGCACTCCAAACCGGGAAGTGTTGGCAGCCATCTTGTGACTTGGTAGAACCAAGTCACAAGAAAACAGTGAAAAAGAGGTTACAAAAGAAGAAAAGGGGGCAGCGTAGAAACACCCTGACCCACTAGGCCTGCTCAGGGGTCCCACAAGGACCCACAGGGCCAAATAAAAACATTTTTTTTTTAAACTGCAGAATTAGCATTGGGGTTGTGAATGCCGCAGAAAATTGAAAAAAACATTTTAATGAGGCCCCCAGTGGGCCAGGTCCCGGGGGCAATGCCAAAAAGAAAGCAGCCCCGGGGAACACCACCTCCCCGGGGCTATGCTAATTATGTGCGGGGGGACTGTTCCCATGAGGCACAGAGTCAGACTGATTTGCATATGGCCATGTCTGAACTGGGGTGGTGTGGAGTGCAAAAAAACGATGGATTTAGGCCCAGATCTCTGCACTGGGGTGAATGTATGACATTGTTCTGCATTCTGTCCATCAACTGTGGTTTTTGCATTTAGCATCTTAGGACATTTACTGCGACCATAATTTCAGCAGTTGCTTACACGGATCCTTTCAATAATAATTTTCCATAATAACTTTATTAGGCAATGAGGCATGAACAAACTGAGTTGTGTTAACGTTCGCCATCAGCGGCTTATGTCAGACTATCCCTTTCACTAATGCGGTTATGTATTTCTTTTTATTATTTATCGCAGTTAAGACTCACGCATTTGGTTGAATATTTGTTTAGTAACATTTGAGAAATGTGCATTTACGAGTTGCTGAGTCTGTTTTCACTGACATTGGTGTCACGTGTTGTATAAAAACGTATGCAACGTAAGATCAAACATTCGTGAACAAGGGAGTAATCCTGAAACGCGTCGAGTGTAATTCTTGTCAGAAGACCAGTTGTTGAATAAATCTACGTCTGCTGCACATAACTCTGTTTGTGTCTGTGACTGCTGCGCTTTTAAGCAAGGTAAAGAAGTAAGGCTGTGGTGTATATATATATATATATATATATATATATATATATATATATATATATATATATATATATATATATATACATATATATAAAAATATGTATATATATGTGCAATTTGAGCATTTATATTTTTGTTGAATATACTACAGGGAAGTGGCCGGGGTTACAGCTCATACAGATCTATCAATGCTATATACATGTATATGACTGCCTTGTTCTAAATGTACCAAAAGGTTTTTAAATGTATATAACCCTGGGGGGAGTTTGGTGTTCATTGTATTTCTATCGTGGGTGTTACATGTTGTTTGTCCTGGGGTTTAGAGCATGCTTTGGACGTCATATTAGCCTTATTTTGTCATGTGACATTTATTGTATTGTTAGTGTCTATTCAATATTATACTTATATTCTGCAATGATAATTGCATTGATGTACTGCTTGTCTGATTATGTTACAGCCCTGAAGAAGTACAATATTTGGACAAAACATGTTGGCTATCTTGTGCTGTAACTATTGGGTGCTTTTATAAGTGAAAATAAAAATAAGAACTGAGAAAATTGTCTTTGAAATCTGATTGGGACTTAACTCATATTTCTTGTGGTACATCACTATTTATGTTTTCAGTGTATTTTTCCTCATTGTCTCATCGTTGGACAGCAAATGTATTTAGTGAATGCACACAGACCTCTAACCTAACCAATACAACATTTTTTATACATATTTTGGACAAGGGGGAGGTGCTGTTTTAATGGCTTGCTGTCCTGTTCATTTGTTGTGTTGCTCAATCATCTGCTTGTATGTGCTAGCTACCTCATGGGAAGTAGCATATTAGGCAGACCCCTACCTGGTTCTAAAGTCTGCCAAGCAACAGAAACCTTACATTCAGACCACAAATCACTAGAAACCACTATCTCAAACAGCGAATTCAAATCAGTCCACATGATTTTTGAAATTGTAGTCAACCTGTGATCTTCCATATTCCATTTCTCAGATTCCACTCACAGCTTTGGAGAATTTGTGGTAATAGCATAACGATTTGCTCTCTGCCACATAATTCCCTTTGTGTACCTCCCTTAATGGAAACTCTGTAACTATCCTTATATCTGAATAACTTGTCGACCCTATCACCTTTCTCCCTGTTTCTGTAGCTTTCTATTTACTTGCTGTCCATTACTTCTGTCTTTCTTTATATTTATTTAAGTCACTCCGGTGACTCTTGTTTTTTCAATTAAATCCTTAATGTGAGCCCAAAGTCATCAAACCCAATCTCTTTATTTCACCATGAGTCAAATCCATTGTTCATTTTGCTTCACATTTTTCAATTTGCTGATATCAAGCTCACACTCATCGGCTAATTTTTCCAGCTTCTTATGTGCCTCATATGCACATCTAGCTGCTTCTTCGATCAATTTCGTAATTCATCCACATAGCATAATAACAATATATTCAGATCAATTTTACCTTGTAAAATGTCTCAAAATTTCATTTTTGAAAGGCCATTATTAATAATTCTTTCTGTAGGGATCTCTTAGATCATAAATGTAGTAACAGGTAACTTAATTTGAATTTAGAAAACAGCTAAAGTATCTCTGTAGTACTTGTAAATGCTGTCATCGCAGTCTCAGGTGGGGCACTTACTACTATTATTACAGTCATAGATGTAGTTGATCCCCATGTCTGGACACCTGCACTACCTACTGCTGCACCTATAGCCAGTAGAGGATCAAGACCAGGTCCTTGCTTTTTTTATTATCTTTCTAGAATATGGAGGAGGTCTGGAATTCAAAAGGTCATTGAAAAAGTTATCCTCTTCATCTGAATATTGATTCTACTTTTCTTTCTTACCCTTTCCTATTTCTTTGACTATTGCTGGAAAACTCTCAACCCTTCCATCATGTTTTTATTTATTTATTTGGTTTTATATGTCAGCTCAACAGCTACCCAAAAAGGGTTTTCCGGCGCTATAAGGGAACAGCAGAGGAAAGAGAGAAACCTAATGGCTGAAAAGCCGGGTTTTGAGTGACTTATGAAACAATAAAAGATTGGATTGAGTGCGGAGAGATAGAGGGAGAGCATTCCACAGTACAGGACCTAAATACGAAAAAGAGCGACCACCCATGCAGGAGAGTCTGACCTTTGGGACCTGGAATTTGGCCTGCGTAGAGGACCGAAGAGTGCGAGAGGGTACGTAGGGACAAGCTAAGTGTTGCAAGTAGCGAGGGGCTCTGTAATGCATGATACGAAAAATGGAGGTCAGGGCCTTGAACATAACCCTTTTCTCGACCGAGAGCCAGTGTAGGTTGCCCAGCAGACTGGAAATCAAGGCGGTTTAGGGGGCCCAACACAGTAATCTGGCGGCAGATTTGTGCACTCACTGCAGCTTGCATGTTACATCTTTATTAGCTCCTAGGTAGAGGATGGTCCCATAATCCAGCCTAGATGTAACAAGGGTCTGGACTACGGTTCTCCGGGTAGGGCTAGGTAGCATCCATACAATCTTCCTGAACCATTTCTGAATGGTGAAGCATGTTGCAGCAACCTTGGTAGCTTGTTGACGCATAGATAATGAATTGTCAATGATAAAGCTAAGGTTGCGAACCTGGGTGGAAGGTTGCGGGAATGCACTCATTTCTGAGGGCAAATGTTGGGGGCCCCAGAGGCCTCTATCTTTGCCAAAGACCAGAACCTCATTTTTTCACCATTAAGTTTTAGGAAGTTGGTGTGCATCCAAGACACCACTTTGCTGTGCCCCGTCCTAAGAGCAGAAGGCTTTTTGGTCATACCAGCTGAGAGAGAGAAGATGATCTGGGTGTCGTCAGCATAAGAGAATATCGACAACCCAGATTCCTCTACAATAGCTGGCAGAGGTCTAACATAAATGTTAAATAACAGGGGGCTAAGAATAGATCCCTGTGGGACCCCGTATGGTGAAAAATAGATCTTAGAGTTGGCTGTGGATGAAAAAACCTGAAAGGTGCGGTTTGTGAGAAAGGAGATAAGCCAACTCAAAGCGGAGCCAGTGACCCCAGAGGATTGGAGGGCCTTTATGAGAACGGCATGGGAAACCGTATCAAAGGCCGCGCTTAAATCTAGTAACACCAAAGCCATCGTGTCACCTGCATCCAGGTTCTGTCGCAGCATTTCTGTGACATCTAAAAGTGTGGTCTCGGAGGAATAGTGGGTCCTAAAGCCGGACTGGGAAGGATGAAGAACCTGTTGGTTTCGGTGAACTTAAACAGTTGGTTGTTAATGTGTCTCTCTAAAATTTCTGAGAGAGCAGGAAGCAGAAAGATTGGCCGATAGTTTGAGGGGAGCGCAGGATCAGAGTTGGCTTTTTTTAGTAGTGGAACGACCATTGCATGCTTCCAGTCCGAGGGAACAAGGACTCGGTAAGGGATGCATTGAGAAGTTCCAAGATGTATCGAAGTGATGGTTGTTCAAGCTGCTGTAATACAGTAATACGGTACAAAAGGGGGTAGCGATAGACGGAGCATCTGAATCAATCAAACCCTCACACCCAGTCAAAAGATCTGGGTTTAATCCATCACCGTTCTTTAGCCCACTCTGCCACCCCAGTTCAGACATGGCTATATGCAAATCAGTCTGACCCTGTGCCTCATGGGAACAGTACAGCCCGAACTGCCAAGTGTGAGTGTCTGATTGATTCAGAAGCTCCGTCCATCACCAACCCCTTTTGTACTGTAATACAGTAATAGGCAGAATGTCGCACGGGGAACCCGATTTAGTCTTTCTTAGATATTGTTTGAGTGTTGTCATTTCTAAGAGTGGCCAGGTATCAAGTATATTCATAGGATCCGTGGTGAGTACAGCTCGGAATTCGGACAGGGGGCCGGATTGTGCAAAAGTCGGAGTGGGCAGAGAAATAGAGGGAGGGGTGTTGCCAGCCAGTGCGGAATAAATTTTTCCACTTTATTTAAGAAAAATTGGGCAAGATCCTCACATTGCGTTGCATTCAGGCTGGGGGATGCCTGAGGGGTTGCAAAACCAGAGAGTTCTTCGACCATCTTGAAGAGGGTTTTAGGACAGTTCTTAATCTCTGTAATGGTTGAGGAGGCAAAGTTTGCTTGCGCGGACCTACAGTAGGAGTGATACGCACTTTTAATGAGGAGATACGCGATTTTGGCATCAGGGGCATAGGACCTTCGCCACCATCTTTCCATATTTTTGTATTTAGTTTTATCCCTTTTTAGCTCTTCGGAGTACCACGGAGCAGGAGGACGGTGATTATTTAACTTCCTGACCGAAACAGGAAGGCAGGTGTCCAGTGCTGACTGGATCCAGGCTTGAAAAGCCGTGAGGTGCTGAACAAAAATGTTTTTAAAGATGGGGGCATTAGTGGAAAGAAAGTGATTGAAATTGGCAATGTCCACATTTTTCCAATTCCTGGATGGTTTTGTGACACTGTTGCTCACCGCGTGGGAGAGACGTGGACCCACAAACCTGAAACCCACTAAAAAATGATCCGCCCAAGACAGAGGGGTGGCTGCAAGACATTGAATATACAGTAAATTAGAAAAAATAGGGTTGAGCAGGTGGCCCGCTTTGTGAGTAGGACCCGTGTTGTGGAGTAAGATGTTCATGGCAGCCAGGTCAGAGATAAAGGTGTTACTTGTAGTGCAAACAGTGTCCTCCAGATGGAGATTGAGATCTCCAATAATTGTGAAATTGGCCGAACTGAAAAGAAAAGGAATGACAAGGTCAGGGAAGTTTGTAGCCCACGAGCCAGATGGCCCAGGGGACGGTACACCAGTATCCCTGAGAACGTGAAGTGAGGGGTTAAAATCAAACTAAAGACCGCTGATTCACCGCCAGGGATAAGCAACTCATGAAACTTACAGCTGAAAGTATTTTTGAAAATGATGGCGCCCCCTCCACCTAATCTATCTTCTCTGTCTTTCCTGACTATAACGTAGTTAGATGGCAAGGCTCTGGCTACATCAGTACCAGAGCTGGTGTTCAGCCATGTCTCAGTTAGGAAGATAGCATCTGGTTGTAGATCAACTAGGAGATCGAAAACATCTGCCTGATGTTTAGAGAGGGAATGACAATTGATATTGTAAAAGGAAAAGTTGTTGATGGAAGATTGTTTAAGTTCCATGTTAAGCTGTATTTGCTGACTAGTTATAGTGCTGGATAATAAAGCATTACCTGATCCATATAGATTAGTATTCACTTTAAAATTACAGCCAGGACAGGTGACAATATTTACCCCAGTGTTTAAACGAGTGCAGTAAAGCTGCGGGTTCATGCGAAAGTTCAGCAGCTGACCAACACCTTTCCTGTCAATCCCACTTATTCTCAAGCCATTGTCTCAAGGAAACCTACACCTGCTTTGTCATTTCTTTTTCTCTTTCTTTGTGGCCGTGTGATCCCTTTTATTCAGTGCCTCAAAATGTGTATGTCTAGGTAACAATTTTCTGTAATTCATGGTTTGCCTAAAAACTAGTTTTCAAATGTTAAATGTACCTTCCAAAGGAAATTGCACATCTGTATTTAAATGTACCTTCCAAAGAAAATTGCACATCTGTATAAGAAGAAGTACTTGAATAAAACCCAATGCTCATCATCATATTGTAAGCAGGCGTTCCCACAACAGGTCATTTTTTACCCTCAGTAGGCTTTCTGAACACTGCATCCATTGTTTTCACACGAAATTAATCAAAAATCACACAAAAAAATTAGTGAACAATAACCAATCCCAGGACGGTTCTAACAAATAACAGCCTATCACAGCTCGGCTCTGTCAGCAACCAACAAATAACAGTGCAGCTTTGTTGTGATGTCTCACCAATCCCAGTGTGGCTTTCCTGTTGATTGAACAATCACAATGCAGCTTTTCCATGAATGAGGAAAACAATTGCAAAGCCTTTCTTAACACACTTATACTAAATAAACAAAAATATGTTCAACTTAAATAGAAAGAAATAGAAAAATTGAAAGTCTTGAAAGTCTCTATGGGCAGAAAAATCAAAAAGAATTGGACAGTGTCCCTAGTAGAATAGAAAAGTCTTCTGGATCACCCCTGAATTGAGGAACGTTGTACAAAATTCTTGCATAGAAAATAAGAAATCTTGCAGAATGATCATGGTGTGAACAAATGTATCATTTCTTCAGCAAATCAGAGCACAAGAAAGTCACATTTACAATGTCACACTATTTGAATGAATAGGTCTCAGTGAAGGAACAGAAAACATAATACTATGTTGCCACTTGCAATCAAGCTAGAGAAAGATCACCATGATCAGAACAACAACAAAGGTGATGGAGCAAGGTTTCACACGTGCAAAAACTTGCTTGAATTCAACCCTCTCGAAATAACCTGTAATTAATTAATCAACATGTTTTGTCTTACTAATAATTGCATTTACACAACATTTTAGTATCTAGGGGAAGCTTACCTATATGCTTTTACTAACAGTAATCCGAGTGTCTTAATATGGCCGCCGAAAACGCGGGAACTTTACTGCGCATACGTCCGCCACATTTACGTGGTGTGATGTACTTCTTCTTTGGTGGGAATTTCTTGCTTCTGCGCACTAGTGCCAGAAATGGCCGCTTTAAACCTCACATGCTACAGCTTATGCTGCTGCTTGTACTAAATTTGTTCGTTCTGCTTAACTAATAATGCAAAAGTAAAAATAAAGTAATGGGGTTAGAGTAGAGCTAAGTGGTATGCAGTGCATTCATATTTTTATATTGTAATATGTTTTTCTTTGATTTTGCTGATAGCTCGTATTTGGGCCTGAATACTGAGTCAAACTCCATCTTTAAATCACCGCCAAGAATCATTTTACCCACAATGTCTGTGAGAAAATGCCCTTCTGACCGCAGGAGGAACTGAAGCTATATAAATTGTATCAAATTTGTTGAACAATATTGCTGGGTGGAATAAAAGTGCATTGGAAAATAAATCATGAGCGGTAACTGGAATCAATTGAAACCAATAATGAAATTACCTCATCTTAGTATGGTGTGATGATCTCTCCTCGTCTTTCCAGCCAATCACTGAAGGGGAACACATAGATTTGCAACACTTAGGGGTGGTACATTGCCCTCGAAATGGTATAACTAAGGTAGGTTCAGTTAGAGAAATTGTTCGACTTGTCCGAGTAGCTGACCTGTCACTGACCCAACGAATGCTATAGGATTTCGAGAGCAGAGGTACTGGCGGAGCACTCTGTCGGAAGAATCGAGGGGTTGTGGGAATTTATCGATTACCCAGTCGGGGTACTAATTAGCTTTCCGAGAGAGAGGGGTGTGATGCTGGCGTTGCACTTAGCAGAGGTCACCTGTCCTGATCTGCACCTGTCTTGTCCCGTGGGCACCTGATTAGTTGGGAGCCTGGTCCTTATTTGCTTCAGCCCGTGGCCAGGATTGGTCATTGCACCATTCTAGGTAAATATAATCCATGTAGCATGTCCTTGTGCTATTTCCCTTTCTCACCGTTCCCAGGTACCAATGTTTAAAGGTAGTCACTGTTACTGTGATGTCTTACAAACATTATGTCCCATTGATTATAATTTTGCTTGTAAAGTTCATGGTCATGGTATTGTGGCCACTTTCTTTTTGACTCAGAAAATCTTGCATAGATAAAACTTTTAAAACTTTCCCCGAGTCTGTGGTTATTACATGAAAAGTAAATGTGTTTAAATAATGTCTGTTTATTCTAACTCCCTTTTTTGATCCCTAGGACTTATAGCAAAGTGACAAGGATTTAAGTCATGGTGTACGGTTGTCTAATGTCAAATAGGGGCAGACGGTTGTCTGCCCCTATTTGTTCCCTTTTGAATGCGTCACTAAAGAAAGGTTATCTACCTGCAGAATGGAAGGCAGCACAGGTCATTCCACTAGGCAAAAACACCAAGGCCTCCATGACAAATCTTTCTAACCTGCGACCTATATCCCTCCTCCCGCTCCTAACCAATATGCTGGAAAAACACATCAACATACATCTATCAGCCTATGTCGAAGCGTCAAATTGCCTGGATGTGTCACAATCCGGCTTCAGGCCAAAATATAGTACAAAGTCAGCCCTAGTGGCAGTCACGGACAATATTAGGACATCACTTGACAGAGGTCAATCCACTTTATTGGTGCTTTTAGACCTCTCGGCGGCATTCAACACTATAAACCATCAAATTCTGCTCAGAAGATTAGAGGAGTCCGGGCCAAAAGATAAGGCATTGCAGTGGATGACCAGCTTCCTTTACGGCCGTTCCCAGACAGTCAGCTTGGGCCCATATATGTCCAAGTCTAAGAAGTTGTCCAAGGGAGTACCAGAGGGATCTTGTTTAAGCCCTACCTTTTTCAACATCTATATTGCTCCCTTGGCCAACCTTATGAGGACATTTGATTTGTTCCAATATCCTATGCGGATGACACCCGGCTCACTTTGACAAACATTCTACCACAGCCCTAACCAACTTCTCTGCCGGCATGTTATCAGTATCTCAGTGGATGAGTACCAACTATCTCCAACTAAATGCCGGGAAAACAGAGATTATGTTTTTTGGAGAAGCCACCTTGTTATGGACACCAGAATTGTGGTCCAGGGAGCTGGGTGTCCCCCCGCTTCGAAGGCAGGGCCCCGGGGGATGGGGTCCCCTGGGCTGAAATCGGCTTGGGGAGAGGGACCATGCAGCCTCCCTCCCCTCTTTTTTTAAAACAAAGGAAAGAAAATAGCCAGGCACCGAGGGATGGGGTCCCCGGGGCTAAAATCGGCGCAGCCCCCCTCCCTCAAGAAATAAAAACAGATTTTAAAGAAGAAAGGCTGGGGATTAGGTCCCTGGGGCCAAAATCTGCCAGGGGAGGGGGGCCACATGGCTTCCTTCACCCAATGAAACAAAGCATGGCCCTGGGGGATGGGGCGACTGGGGCCGAAATGGTCCAGGGAAGGGGGTCCACGCAGCCCCCTACCTGAAAAAAAAGAAAGAAACAAAATACTCCAGAATGTCGCCAGAGGCCACGCCCATTCAACACCACTCTGCAAATGTGCCTCCTGGTGCAGTAGTGGTTGGGAGGACAAAGTCCCCTTAGATGCTAAGGGTCCTTGTGGTCCACAAACCCCTTCTGTTACATCCAGGAAGTCCGAGGCTACAGGATTGCTGAGAGGACTTGGAGGTCACGACTCCTGTCTGCACCACTCTGCAAAAGCGCCTCCTGGTTCACTTCTGGTGGGGAAATGAATTCCACTGTACTCCTGAGGGCCTGAGGACTAAAGTGGACTATTACGCAGCGCAGGGGACGGGCGCAGCGGGCGCGCCGGTGGCGCGCCGAAGGAGCGCCAAAGGCAAGCCTGTCTTCGCCCATCCGCGCCCAAACGGGCCCTGGGGCCAGCCATGCTACCCAAATACTTTCTTATTCCAGCATTGACCTGCTTAAATATAACAGAGGTCAGGGCCATATGCCTAGAGATGCGGTCCATAGGGCCAGGAAGTATGGGATCCTAGCCAATGGTACTCCTCCCATATCTCTATCTAACAAATTGAGTGCGGGCAGACATATGGAGCCCTGCTCCCCCACATATTCCTTATCAATAATTTACCTTAATACCCGCTCTCTGGTAAAACACCAGATGGACATCTACTTATTATTAGAGTCTTAAAAAACAGACATCCTTCTGCTTACCGAGACCTGGCTGACCCTGAATTCCGCTCCTGATATAATAGCGGCACTCCCACATGACTACCACATTATCCACACCGATCGTAACTCAGGTAAATCTGGCGGAGGGGTAGCGGCTATCATTCACCGAAAACTGACAGTTACAAGTTTGACCTGCTTGCAACTATCAGACACAGAAGACCTGGATAGGATACACAATCTGTATATGACAATTGTTGGAAGGGTTAACTATGTGAAAATGAACCTGCTCCCCAAAGTGCTATACTTGTTTAGAACAATTCCGCTGTTTTTTAATTTGATATGGTTTAAGAACTTAGAGAATATGGTAAATCGCTTCGTATGGGCACAAGGGAAGACAAGGAGGGCACTGAAATATATGTCACTACCTTATGATAAGGGAGGATGGTCTCTACCAGACCTCAGGATGTATTACTGGGCAGCGGCTCTGCAACAAATGACCTGTTTATTGGGAGGGATCGAAGGAGAGGAGGAATTACATACAGGGTCTTTAGAAGTGTATGGCTTAATTTTGGGAGATGAAGCTAATAATGCTTTTCTGAGATATACGGAGCCAAGCTACTTCAAGCGAACTAGGTTTAAGACATTGGAAGCCGCCAATAAGATCTGGAAGGCATTTAAGAAGAGTTTTGGTCTGGGTAGACTCCATGGATATACGAGACTAGTAGGGGACACAACACTACCCTCGGATATTTTCTCGGATGTAATCTTTAAAGAATGGGTTAGACAAGGAATTAGAAACATGGGAGACTTGATGGGGGAATTAGGGGTACGGCAATTTGCAGAGCTCCAACAGGAATTCGGGGTTAGTAATAGGTCTTTTTTCAAGTACTTACAGATAAGAAGTTTTTTAGGTAATAAACGTGGCGGTCAGGCGGGATTTAAGGAGAACTCAATACTACAGATGATTGAAGCAGAGCGGCCATGTACAATTAAACGGCTGTATGCAGCATTAATAGATCATAGAGGGGACGACTTAGGGAAGTATGAGACCAAATGGATGGAGGCACTAGGAATTTCTGAAGGGATATTTACAAAATCACTAACCTTGGGGCATGAGGTACTATGTCTGGCATCACTAAAAGCACAACATTACAAAACTTTGTTTAGACTTTACTATACCCCAGCTAGGATCGCTCAGTGGGGAGGAATACAGGGGGTGAGGTGCCCGCGATGCGATAGTTCAGAGGCAGACATAATCCACATGTTCGCAGGGTGCCCAATCCTCTCATCACTCATAAACAGTATTGAAATGTTCTGTGATAAATCATTGGCTTTCAAAGTGAAATTGACACCTGATGTAATAATGTTAGGCCTCGAGGCACCCAATACAGAACAACATAGTGCAGGTGGTTTCATATTTGTGGCAATGGCCGTACTACGTCTTTGCATAGCGTCTGTATGGAAAGATAAATTGGCTCCCTCCTTCCAGCAGTGGCTGGCTAAGCTATTGTATATGCACAACCTTGAGAGGGCTATTTATGCTAGAAAGGGGAAAAAAGGGAGGGCACTGGGGCTACAGCTGTGGAAGCCGATATCCGATTGGAAAGACAGGATGTTAAATGTATAAGGGGGTGACACAAGGTAGTAGGTCCTGAAGAAGCGAATGTCAAGTTTTTTCTTCTTTCCCCCCTACTTTAAATACTTAAAGTTTTAGTTGGTAGTCTTAAATTAGGATTTCTTTGCTGATTCTGTTATTTTATATCGTATTTTGTAAGAAATGTTATTACTGCAATATGTATCATCTGTAAATGAGTAATGAGAAATGAAAAATTTGTTATGGCGTGGGGTGGGGGGGAAAACTGTTGTAAAATGTCAATAAAAATTTTAAAAAAAATATATATATATATATATAAAAGAAAAAAAAATCAAGTAAAAAAAAAAGAAAACCTGGTGTTAAAATGTGATACTTCTCACACTATGGTGACCTGTGTTCTTTTGTATAGACCCCCAGCCCCCATGCCATTTTTTCCTCTTGCACTGAGCTAGCAAATTGCTAATCTGGCCATGGACCATGCCAGGATTGTCCTGGTAGGGAATTTTAACTACTGGTTCAATGACCCTCTGGAAGGCCACCACTCGAGTGAACTTACAGAGCTCCTCACAAACCTGAACTTCACACAACGAGTGCTAGCACCCACCCATTGTAAAGGTCATATCTTACACCAGATATGGACTAACGTCCCAATAGCTACAACCCCAATCATTACCCCCTGCCTATGGTCTGACCACTTCCTCCTTAAATTTAACCTTGTCTATTCTCCAACTGGACCTACCATCACAAAAGCAGGTGGACAAGTGAGGAGATGGAATTCCTTGGATAGGTCAGCTTTCTTTGAGACACTGGGCTCTACTACCCCCTCATCCCACTCTGATATTAATATATATGAAGCTAAACTCTCTGGCTGGCTACAAGCAGCCAGCGATATCCACGCTCCGCATAAGCCAGTAAAACTGGCCCGGCGAGCAGATGCTCAAAAATGGTTTACTCCTGAGCTAAAAGCAATGAAATTGGCCGTGCGCCAATTGGAGCGATAATGGCGACGCAACTATGCTCCAGACATAAAGAGCAAATTTATTATAGCTAGGAAGGATTATATGAAGTCCATTCTTTCATCCAAATCTGCTTATTTTTCTGCCCGTATTCTCAACTCGATCAATAGATCGAAAGACATCTTTTCTATTTCTAACGAGTTGACAAATTTGGATAGTGTACGTCCTAGGGTAGATCCGACACAAACCTTCTGTGACTCGCTCAATACCTATTTTATTGAGAAGACAGCAGACATAAAAGCCAGCATTGCTCAACCTCGGAGTTCTGTAGCGCCAATAGCATCAGTCACCCCCAACAACTTTAGCATCCTTAGCAGTTTCCCCCCGATCGATCCGGAACAGTTCCAGCAACTTCTAGTAAGAATTAAATCCGGAGCTCCTTCAGACAAATGTCCTCCTTACATCTTAAAAGATTGCCTCTCAGTCTTTCCCACCACTGCCAATACTCTCCTGAACCACTCATTATCATCTGGCTCGGTGCCCCTGGCCTTCAAGGAAGCCACGGTGATTCCACTCCTCCAAAAATCCAGGGTTGATCTAACTTGTAAGGCAAACTACCGCCCGATCTCCTTACTTCCCTTTCTGGCAAAGGTAATGGAGGCACATGTGGCTAAATGCTTGTCTAACCCACAGAAGCTGGAGTAAGATCACCACCAACCAGCTCACCACCTCCCTCAACCAGAACCCACCCGCCAGCGCAACGGGCCCCAACGAAGCAGCCCGCAACCTCACCCAGTGGCTGACCGCCTGCGCCGACGACCTCGCACCACTGAAGAACCCTCCCAGCAGACCCAGAAGCAAGAAGGCATCCTGGTTCACCGACGAACTCAAGAACTCCACGAAGACCTGCCACACCCTCGAGAAAGCCTGGATCCTCGACCAGACCACCGACAACATGACCGCCCTCAAACACGCCACCCGCAAGCACCACCAGCTCATCCGCACCGCCAAGAAGAAATCCCTGAAGGAACGACTGGACAACAATGCTCACGACAGCAAGGAACTCTTCAGCATCATCAAGGAGTTCTCCAACCCCAGCACCGGCAACAACGGCATCCCTCCGTCACAAGACCTCTGCGACTCCCTCGCCTCGTTCTTCCACCGCAAGATCGCCGACATCCACAACAGCTTCAGCGCACCATCCACGCACCCCACCGTCGAACCAACGCCCCCCACCACCACCCTCCGCACCTGGACCACGGTGACCACCGAGGACACAGCCCGCACGATGAACACCATCCACTCCGGATCACCGACCGACCCCTGCCCACACCACGTCTTCAACAAGGCCGACTCCACCATCGCACCCCAACTCCGGAACATCATCAACAGCTCCTTCAACACCGTCACCTTCCCGGAGAGCTGGAAGCGCGCCGAGCTCAGCGCCCTACGACCTCAAAAACTTACGCCCCATCTCGCTCCTCCCTTTTCCTGCTAAAGTCATCGAGAAGATCGTCAACAGACAGCTTGCCGCCTTCCTCGAGACGAACGGATCCCTCAACCCCTCGCAGTCCGGTTTCAGAGCCAACCACAGCACCGAGACCGCCCTCATCGCAGCCACCGATGACATCCGAGCCCTGCTCGACAACGGGGAAACAGCGGCACTCATCCTCCTGGACCTCTCTGCAGCGTTCGACACTGTCTGCCACCGCACCCTAGTTCAACGCCTCAGCAACATCGGCATCCAAGAGAAGGCACTGGAGTGGATCACCTCGTTCCTCGCCGGAAAAACACAGAGAGTCCGCCTCCCCCCGTTTCGATCCGAGGCTACCGAAGTCATCTGCAGCGTTCCACAAGGATCTTCACTCAGCCCCACCCTCTTCAACGTCTACATGAGACCTCTTGCAGCCATCGCACGCCAACACAACCTCAACATCATCTCCTACGCCGACGACACCCTGCTGATCCTCTCACTCACCAGAGACCCCGACACCGCCAGAACCTGCCTACACGAAGGGATGAAAGAAGTCGCCAAGTGGATGAAGAACAGCCGCCTGAAACTGAACTCAGACAAGACGGAAGTCCTCATCCTGGGACCATCGCCTTCCGCCTGGAACGGCTCCTGGGGGCCCCCTGCCCTGGGCACCGCACCCAAGCCTACCAACCACACACACAACCTGGGCTTCATCCTGGACTCTTCCCTCTCGATGACCAGACAAGTCAACGTTGTCTCCTCATCGTGCTTCAACACCCTGCGTATGCTCCGAAAGATCTCCCGATGGATCCCGACCGAAACCAGGAAGACGGTCACCCAAGCACTCATCACCAGCCGGCTAGACTACGGAAACACCCTCTACGCCGGAACCACAGCCAAGCTACAGAAAAAACTCCAACGCATCCAGAACACCTCCGCCCGACTCATCCTGGACATCCCCTGCCGCAGCCACATCTCCAGCCACCTGAAAGACCTGCACTGGCTCCCAGTCAACGAGAGGATCACGTTCCGGCTCCTCACCCACGCACACAAGTCTCTCCACGACCTGGGCCCCAAGTACCTCAACGACCGCCTGACCTTCAACACGCCCACCCGCCAGCTACAGTCCACCAGCCTCGCCCTCGCCGTCGTACCACGCATCCGAAGAGCCACCGCTGGAGAAAGATCCTTCTCCTACCTGGCGGCCAAGACATGGAACTCCCTCCCCATCCACCTTTGGCTGACCCAGGACCATCTCGCCTTCAGGAGACAACTCAAGACCTGGCTGTTCGAGCAGTAGCAAACCCCTTCCCCCAAGCGCCTTGAGACCCTCCCGGGTGAGTAGTGCACTATACAAGTATTATGATTGATTGATTGATTGATTCCAGTGACTGTGTCAACAACAGATGCCAGTGCCCTGGGTTGGGTTGGAGTGCAGTACTGGAGGATTCAAAGGCTCAGGGCAAATTGAGTTTTTCAGAGAGCTTTCACTCTTCGAATTGGAAGGAACTGGCAGGGGTCGTTCAGCGGTTTGCTCTGCTGCTGAGGAATCATGTAGTTTGTCTACAGATGGATAATCAGGTTGGAAGAGAATATAATAACCATCAAAGGGGCATGCAGGATCAGCTGTTTCATCTTTCCTGGAGGATAGGCCTTTGGGCAGAGAGGAATCTCCTCTCTCTGGTGGCAGTCGACATTCGGGGAAGGAGAATGGGCCTGCGGACACCCTTAGCGGAGTGTTCCCCATCTCTGTGTCTCCTTGCTTTTCTCTTCCTGTGTTCCATCAGACCCTCTCCAGATTCAGTGTCCCTTGGCTGGACTTTTTGCCTCAGAGGAGAATACTCTTCTTCTTCATTTATTACGTCTAGTTCAGTCCAGTCACGCCTGGGCGATAGATGCTCTGGCTGTTCTTTCACCCAGGGGTCTTCTTTACAGGTTTCCTCTTTCCCTTTGATTCTCAGGGTCTTCAGGAAAGTTCAGGAGGATAATGCGGATGTTCTGCTGGTGGTGTTAGAGTGGTCCAGGAGACCATGGTATCTCTCCTTCTACAGCTAGAACTCTCTCCTCATTGACAGTTTCCAATTTCTCCATCCTCTCTGAGATCCCTGTGCCTCAGTTCTGCCTCCTTCATGAGCCTGAGGCTGGGGGTATGGTACTTGGGAGGCTGAATGTGTTGGCTCAAGGTTGTTCCACAGAGGTAGTGTAGTGTGTTCAGTTTTCTAGGAAAAAAGTCACGTTTGGTAACATTTTAAAACCTGGTGCAGGGGGCAAGGGTTGTCTTCTGGTAATTGTGACCATGTTAAATGTCTGGATTTTCTTTGGATGGGTTTCTCCTGGGTCTGGCTGTCTCCTCTTGTCTTGCGGCTCTCCAGGAGCTTTCTTCTTCAGTTTTCCGCTCACCAGTCCCTTCTTGGGATGTGCTTTTAGTTCTCCATGCCCTGACGGGTCCTACTTTTGAGCCTTTGGAGTTGGCAGATCTTAAATTCCTTTCTGCAAAAGTTTTTTTGGGTTGCCATTTGTTCAGGTAGAATGGTCAATCCGACTGGGGATTTTCTTTCATCATCCCTGTTTTTGATCATTTGTGATGATAAAGTTATCCTTCGTCCAGGACCATTTTGTTGCCCAAAGTGGTTTCTGATTTTCACTGTCAGGAGGATATTGTCCTTCCTGTTTTTGTTCTGATCCCTCGTCTCCAGAGAAGGAGAGGTTCCATTCCTCGAATCTTGTAAATGTAAATGTAAATGTACTTATATAGCGCACAGCTACCCGCAGTGGGTGTCCCGGCGCTTGCTTAGGGAACCCGTCCTGATATTCCCCTGTGTGATAGCCCCAGCGGGTATCCACAAGGTGAAAGTCAGGCATCCCGCCGCGAGGGGCCGTTGTGGAGATTAAGCAAGCTATTGCCCAGAGTCGCAGAGTGTGAACCCGTGAGTTGAGAAGGCACCGGATCGAGAATTATCGAGTCCGTGGAATTTTTAGCCCAAGACCCGCCGAGGCGGGGAATTGAACCCTGGTCCAGGACCGATCTCAGCTTCCGGGTCTGCCGCCTCTAACCCCTGAGCCACACTTCTCCACTTATTTTTTCAAAGAAATAAGAGGAAAAGAGGCATTGTTATTGTTTTAAAGAAAGTTTTTGTTAACTTTAATTTTTGAAGTTCATGATCATTTTATTTTTATCTCATATACAATGGAATACAGCAAATGTATAATTATTACTTTAATTACATTAACAATAGTACCAATAGCCTTAGTTGGCTTGTTGTTATGCATACCTTTTCCTGTTAGATACATCTCCACAAAGATTGAAATGACTACAGTATCTGATCATGATGAAGTGAAACATGCATACTGACACATAGGGAAAGTTTAGGTAGTGGCTTTCTAAAATGAGAGGATATGTAGAAATCATGAATGTTAAAAATTGCAGCTTGTACTCTTTGCTTCCCTGTTCTGCATATGAAGCTGCAACATACTTACAGCTTTCTATATCTTACAGCCTTTCCTATGCTGTGTTTGCAGGAATATTTTCAGTAAAAATGAATTTTTGTCTTCTTACTTGTTGGAATTCAACGTCGCACTGGAAGATCTGCCTATATCTGGAGATTAAAGAGCTAATAAGGGTCTTAAGTATGGTACGTTTTTTTAAACAATTACTCAAATTGAGCACAGTATTGAAATTACTAATTGGGGATATTAATGTAGTTTATGTAAATAGAAACATGCATTTGTTAAGGAATACAAGAAGGGAGTAAAGATTGGAAAATATTGGTGAAATATGATAATATTAGAACAACAGGCAAAAGAAGAATTCAGATTGTCAAATCTACATTGTAGATTAAAAATGGAAAATAAGAGAAAGGATGAGATGTGTATGGTACATTGTAAACCTTTGAAAATTGGGGAATTTAAATATGTGGGATAAAGTGATCTTGTAAGAAGTTGTTATAAATGGTGATTTACTGATTAGTAATGAGGGAATTTTAAGATGAATTTATTATGTGTGGTAAGATTGCTTATTTCAATGTGCAGAATAATTGAGTTGGATCATGTAATTTTGCTATGGTGTTTATCATATGAGTGAAATGGAAGTGCAGGTGGTTTGAAGTGAGTGAAACATGGATTTGGAGAGATGGTATTTGATATATTAAATGTTATAATGCCTTCTATATGTGTGGCTGTAAATTATGTGAAAATTAGGTACCTGTCTAAACTGGTGAACAGGCTAGCTTCAAGTACTGCTGGAGCCTAAACCCAAATAATTGCTATTTTAGCAGTTGTAATGCAAAAACGTTTAGCACTAGATATTCTTCTTGCAAAGGAAGGTGGTGTTTTCAAGTCACTTAAGGTTAAGAGATGCGGCACCTTAATTCCTTATAGCAGCAGGGTTTTTAATGAATACATAAACAATGTTAGTAATGTCTCTCGTGAACTTTAAGCTTCAGAAGAGCATGGCATGTTGAAGATTATAAGTTCCTGGGTTAGTGAGACAGGGAAGGGTATTATGAGGTTGGTGAATGTTAAAGATTGTGTCTACAACCAGCTAAAAATGATGGAAGAGAATATCAGAAAGAAGCAGAAAGTGATGCGGACTGTTATAATTTCCAGTGATTATAGAATGATCAGAGGAGGGATTTGTAAAATACTTCTATGGAGTGTGCATCATTTACAATGTGCGGTAAAAAACCTTTACAACGAAACTTTTACAACGCACTACCATTACGACGCAACTTTTACAACGCAAACCATTACAACGCATTGCGCTGGGGGCGCTCTAGGATAGGGAATAGGTTTAATGTACTGTCCAACACCTTCCCTACTATCCACAGGGACTGGAGTTGGAATAGTAAATTAAACTATTCACTATCCAGCGCCCCAAAGCACTATGCGTTGTAAAGGCATGCGTTGTAAAAACCGTGTTGTAAAGGCATGCTTTGTAAAAGCATGCGTTGTAACGTCATACATCCACAATGTGCAGTATGCATTTCTACATATGATTCCACATGTACAGACTGATTTATTGTGATAACTGTTTGCAATTAAATGCCTGTTTTTGCAGGCAACCCCCCACACACATTTTTTTGGAATGATGCTTCTGGTTTATCGACTCTGAGAATGTACTGAGGTCTGCTAACTAGACCTGAGTACCAATGTTCTAACCAATTACAAAGTATATGTCAAATTGGCTACCCCCAATTGGCAAGGGCTGACTTACTTATAAGTCCCTAGCATATGATACCTAGGGCATGTAAGGCAGAGTGTCCACCTAGGGCTGCAGCACTGACTGTGCCAACCTGTGTGTGGCATTGTACAAAATGGCTCCCAGCCTGCCACTGCAGGCTGAAAGGACAGTGGTAACACAGTACTATTAGTTCGACTTTGCTCTTTAAACTAATGGCAAAGGCCCCACTTCCCTTAGCAATATATGTAAGCCGCCCTTAAAGAAGGCCTATTGAGCCGCAAGGCAGGGAGCTGTGTTTTATTAGGTTGGGCATGCATTTTTATATATGCCTTAACGTCAACACTTCTAAATTGTTGTTTTGCTGTGGAAGGGCGTGCAGCACATTGGCTAATACAGGTTTACTGGCTGCCCTAGGGTACGTTCTGGGAATTCACATGGCCTTTGTTCAAGCCTTGCTACTCGAAGCCATAGCTACCCAGAGTTGAGCTTGAGTTGTACAGACAAGCCGGCCTGGACTCAAGACAGTTTTTGTGGGTGTATCCCACTGTAACGCCACACACCCATACCATATAATGCACCCAAATCCTACAGTGTTGAAACAAATTTCCTATGATGTTTAGATGTGTGTTTTCTGAGGATATGTTAACTAGGCCACATTTCGGTAGAAAATAAAAAATTTACCAAAATGGAAGTCATTTCTGTCACTCAGTCTGTGCTTCTCACTGCACTCATCATCTCCCCACAATCTCTACGGTGAGACAAAGTCAAGCTGAAATACATAAGGATATTTCCATTGTTATTGTTGTTCTTGGATGGATGTAGTTGGCAACATATTATTATGTCTTCTGTTCCTTCACTGATACCTATTCATTCAAATAATGTGACATTGCAAATGTAACCTGTTTGTTCAAACATATCTAGATGACATTAGCATAGAGAATACTAAATAATTATTATTCTTTCTAATGGGTAAGTGGTGGGTTGTTAAGGTAGTGTGAAATTAATTTTTCTTGGATTCTGATTTGCTGAAGAAATTAATATTTGCTCACACCACGATGATCCTGCAAAAATCACTTTCTTCTATGCAAGAATTGTGTATAAAAACACTCAATGTTTTTATCAGAACCAAAAAACTCTCCTATTCTATTGGGGATGCTGTCCAATTCATTTGTGATTTAGCTGCTCTTTGAGATTTAGAAAAATGTTTAGATTCTGAAAAACTCTGTATAACCTTCCATTTAAAAACTTTCATTTTGAATTTGTAAGACAATCCTTCACCTTTTTATTGATCTATAAGTCAGGTATTGTGTGGGCCCAAAGTATTCCTAAATTGGAATAATTTGTATGAAATTATATTTGACTGGTTTTGATGTTTTGCAAGATGCCTTAACATGGGGACACATTGGCTCATTAAATTTAGGCTCAACATCATCTCTGATCCAGTGAAAAGTGGGTGATCTTACTAGGGTAAATATTGGAGTGTCTTGATTTTTTGGGCACAGTACTTTGCTCCCACATCCTCCTCTTCAAACTGCTTTCTCTTGCTGTCTCTCATTCTGTGACACTTACACTCTTTGTCTCCCCATATCTTTCTGAAATCCTCCATCTGCATATCTTTCACTTTTCTGCTCTGTGCCTATGCAGAGAAGTCAAAGATTGGACATGCATGCAGTGGGCACATCTCTGTGACCCTCTGAAAGGCACAGTAAGAATCTTGCTCTGCCTTCTGCCTCAACTTTAGATCAATTGCGTGCATGGGGTCGGCCTTTAGCATTGGCGAGTTGGACTAATGCTCATAGCACTGAACAGAGCAGGCCTTTGTTCCAATAGCGCCGTGGCAGAAACAACTGTGCCACCTTCGCTACTGCTGTCAAATAAAAATGAGGTAGCAACCCTTTTTCATAGGTCAGCCCCGGTTGGCTACATCAAGGCAGTAACTCGCCTCTGAACACACATCTCTGGACCTCTCTGAGCTCATCTGAACCACTCACAACTTAGCTCCGTCAGACTGGTTCCAGGCTGTATGTTGGGAAAGGGAGAGGTGCTGACATGTGGCAGCAGGGGGTGAGAGGTGATGGGAGGCCAAAGTAGGAGGCTGGTAGGGTTCTTAAAATTGCAACAATTAGAAGGACTTTAAACAGAATCACTCAAACCAAACTAGATGGGGCAGTGCTGTTCACAGGACCTTATTCAGACAGCTCTTTTGCCCCTCTGAAGATTGCCACCCTGGGCCTCAACCCAGCTTGCCCACGACAAAAGCCGCCCCTGGTGCTGAACCCCAGAGGGGTACAGGGGCTACCTGTAACAGTCTCTCTTCGACCTAAGCCAAAGAAAATGGTGCTTAAACACTGTGCCAGTGTCCTGGTTTATTTTTCTTCTTGTGGAGCTCCATAACCTTGCCCCACCCATGCACCTTCTTCTTAACACGCCAAAGTTTTCAACACAGAGATAATAAAAGACAATGTATCAGAGAGAGTGCCAAATTTGATTTCGCCGAGGGCGCTTTATGAGCAATTACGAGCTCTGCTTGCAGCATCATAAAAACCCACCATGACCTGAACTCATTCCGACACCTTGGGTTGAATCAGTTCAATGTATGTCCTATACAAGAGTCATAGGTTCATGAAAACTAAATGCTGGAACATAGCACCTTGCAGTAAAGCAAATACTTTTAAACGTGAAATGTAATGGGGATTGCACCTCTGAAAAGGAATACTTTACGAGGCGTTTGTTGTCATAAAACTTGATTACAATGCAATTCATATGTCCATCTTATAGTATCCCTAGGGGTAGTGCTAACACACACTCCACACCTATCCAACACAGGCATCACTTGTCAGGTGACACTGCTAATAATAAGGGCCGGTCACATGTGCCCTGGGCCAGTCTTAGTGACTGCATACTAAGGGCCTCATTACGATGTTGGTCGGAGTTTCCTCCGACCGACATTGTCTCGGTCAAGGGACTGACCAACACCTGATCAGCGGTCCCAACCGACTGAGAGGTCGCGTGCCTATACTTTACAATGGGAGCCTGTATTCTGGCCGGAATGCATGCTCCCATTGTAAAATAGGAGGTGCAGTTCATCCATGCACCCCATAACAGGCATCTAAAGGTGCCTGCCACAGGGTGCGGGGATCAACAGGGGGGCGCCATAGGTGCCCTCTCTGCCTCCAACCGGAGGCTCTGCACCCAAGGGGGCCCTGTTCGTGGACCCCAAAGTCAAGTTCCAACAGCCTTTCTGTGTCAGAAAGACCAGCACGGAAAGGCTGCCGAAACCCAACATCGTAATCCCAAGGGCAGAAAGAACCCCCCTTGGGATTTCTGGTGATCCAGCGGGACACCAACCTGCGGACAAGTATCACTAAATCACACACATTCGGGCCCATTAACCACACTCCCCTACAACATCCAGTTCATGAAACCCCGCCGGAGATCAATTTAGGGTTTCTTAATATTGTCCGTTTACCTAGAGAATTTTGAACCTATTTATTTATTTACTGAGCCCTTCCTTTACTCATGGATCTATTAGTTGATTTAGAGATGGTAATTAAAGACATTAAAGCATTTCCTTATTTATTCATTGAATAACCACAGACTCAGTTTCTAGTTTTAAAGTTTTATCTGAAAATATTTTTAGTGAGTCAAATACAAATTACAGTGTTAACTCCGTCATTCTGGAAAGGTAAAAATTCAGTGGCCTAAATTAGTCTATAAAATTTAATGACGAGTACCTCAGGAAACGAGTACAGAGAGAAAAGGCCCATTGACACAATACAATTATATTTGCCTAGGATGGTGTGAGAATTGACCCCTCTGGCTAAGAGTTTGGACCCCACAAATTACCAGGTAACGGTTCAGGACAGGATTAACACTTTCCGTGCTCATGACGAGCTGAGCTTGTCATGAGGCACGGTTGCGCTGTGCTCATGATGAGCTGAGCTCGCCATGACCGCTAGAACGCTCGAACGCGGGGATAATTTCCCCGCTCTGCTGAACGTTCGAAAACAGGTGTGGTCATGACGAGCTCTGCTCGTCATGAGCACAGCGCCGCCGTGCGGCTTGACAAGCCAAGCTCGTCACAAGCACGGCGGTGCCGCGCGCGGACCCCCTCCCCCCGCACAGCAGGTGAAAAAGCCCCGCAGTGAAGGGGTTAAGACAGGACAGATCACCTCTTCTGGATTCAACACCAGCACCAAACCCCTCTCAGATACTAGTTCCCTCCTCGATCATCTTCCGCACCTCGTTCCTAGTCCCTCGCCTCCTCGGTCCTCATCCGCACTCTCTTTCCCAAATTTTATTTGAAAAATTCTAGGTTTGCTTCAGGTAATCAATCAGCAATCGGACAGCATGTCTATCTCTCAGCGTTCTGGCAGCAATCAGCTAATTTAATTTTGCTAACTAACCCAATTAAACCTCTTGATGGCATGTTCCACTCCTAAATTTTCAAACTTGTGTAAATTGTGTGTTCTGATTGGACAAGCTAAGAGAGATGATCGTCACACCATACTAAATGTATTACTTTTCTAAAGAAGTTTCCGCCCATTTAATTTTTTTTCCCAAGCTTTATTTCTACCCATTTCTCATATTAAACTTAAACATTGTATTACATTTATACATTCGCTCATTGAGTCTTCAGGATGTTCCATCATTCTCCCTATGAGAAAAGATCGTCCTTGACTATGTTCCAAGGCTTGGGTTCACGACTCCAGGGTTGTTGTTTACTGAGACTGAGCACGTTACCCACGGGGGTTTAAGCCTCGTCTCTCGATTTAGGCTCAATTATGAACTAACAGAGAAGTCAAAAAGACAAGATGTTAGATGTTAGATTCAAATAAAATAGTTTCACTGTATACCGCTTATGTCTACTCTAATCCCATTTAAATAAAATAATTATTTATGCATTAGCACTTAGTATAAAGCACAGTTTAGTTTGAGCAAAGCAGATGCTTAGGATGTGAGTTCTGAAGCAGCCGTTTTGCATGTTAGTGCGCAGAAGCAAAGCTTTCCCTCCATGCGTTTTAACATCATGCAATTGGCGCATGCGCAATATGTTTTTCCGCGTTTTAGCGTCCATTTTAGTCTCATTCAGTTACTTGATAGTAGACACATACGCAAGCTTCCCCTGCTTCTACATTGTATGCAAAATTCGTGTAAAATAGTATAACAAACAATTATTAATACTTTATTATGATTATAGGAGAGGATTCATCCAGCAAGTTGCATATTTATAAAACCTTCCTCCATCACTGGCCGCATTCTGATTGGCGGATGGGCTCTTTGAGCCCGTCGGAAGCTAGTTGGAATGACCTTTTGGATTCCTTTACGACCGCCTACATCGTAATGAGGCGGTCAGAAAGGAATCCGACCGGCATATAACAATGCAGTCATAAAGGCTCCGAACAACGGTCCAACCACATCGTAATCAAGCCCTAAGTGTCTACAACATCTTTTCTCTAGTATGTGAGCCTAAGGCCCACAACACTACATTGGCGACAAGGACTTTTGAAGACCATACCCCAACACCATGTCCCCTGCTGTGCTCTGCCTCTCAAGAGTGCTGAGACGATGGCAACATGCATTGTGTGCCCCATTGACTGCTTCCTCACCACATGGGCCCCAGCTGCCTTTCCAATACCCTGAGCGCGGCTGTATACCTGGCATGCAGGCAGAGAGCCCCTGGAGAAGGATATGTCGGATGCAGGTTTCTGAACAGCTGCCTAGGTGCACCACTGTGGCCAGGGCGGGAACAACTGCTGCCAGACCTCAGAGGGACAGAGCAGACGGGGAAGTGTGTCTGTCATCATTTAGATGTTATGGGAGATGATGAGAGGCACCTGGACTAATATCTCACTGTCACAACTTCAAGTGAGGTGGACCAGGAGCAGCAAATGCTCAGCCAGGTGTAAGGTGAGCCCGCTGTGAGTGAGGGAAGCTGAGACGGGCGCGGTGATCATAGTGTTCCCTCTGGAATCCATCTGCTTTCACTGCCAGTGAGAAGAGACCGTTTGCTGCCAGCTGCAAATGCTGTCATCTGCCTATAGAAGGAAGGTAGGTGTGGATGGGGGAATCCTTACCCTAGCGCTTCCCTACCTCTGCAAAGCCAGTCAGCCTGAAGACATAGGCACTTGAAATGAGGAACTAGTCTCACAGTGAGCAGTACACTGGTGAGACCACAGAGAAATGAAGAACTGTAAGGACCACCATTGTTTCAATTCCTGATGTTGCTGCTACCCCCACTTGTAGCAGAGTGGCGAGTGAGAGCTCAGACTCTGTGATAGAGAGGAACAGTCTAGTGTAGTGCAGTTCCTATATTCCCAATAGGCTCTGTGCATTGGAATAATATATCCTATAGATTTGACATAGGACTGAGGTCAGTACGTCTCTATCGAATATACTAAACTTAATTGTGGGTGCCAGCTAGCTCAGAGGTCACTAGAAACTTGACTGGACTTGACTAGGACTGGAAAATATCTTCAGAGTCGCAGAAACAATAGATAAGTATTTCACTCAGTCAATCGTGCATGCTTCGTTTCTACAGAGTTGCAGAGAAATAGTGAGACAGGCGTTTTCAATAAAAGGTTCATTGAACAGTCTTCTTTCTGAAGCAAGAGAGGTGAACTGCTACAATCGTTAGACAGAATGCAAAATAAATGCGTACAGCGAGAATAGTATTATGAAATAATACTGTAATAGCATGGTATGGTTTCTAAGCCATATAAGATTACATACATAAATAACACAGGCTAAAATACTCAACTAGTGCTCCTAAAATACGCCTACCCAAATGTACCTAACCTAGGTCTAGTACGAGTGAAGATGTAAGTTTGGTCTTTAGCATAGGTTTAGTTTTGCCAAGAATATACCAAAGGTTTCACTAAGTTCTAATCAGCTCCATACCTTAGAATGAAGGAGGTCTGGTATCTCTGTCTCGGGACTCAATTTCCCAACACCCCGCAAGGTAAGTCAGAAAAACTGGAGCTGGATTTCTCAGCATAGGAGGGTAGCTTCCTGATCAGTGCGTCAGCTGGAGAGTTGGCTTCCTTCGGCACTTGCTGTTGCAAGCTGCGTCGGGCAAGTAGGTCGTCGAACTGCTCCGAACCACCGTACTTTGCCATAGCAAGTAAAGGTATATTTATACCGTGAAGGTGTTTAGGAATGCCATGTTTGACGTAAAGTCGGGCATATGAACGTCATGAATGAACCCCTAAGGAATAGATGTTCATTGTAAAACTCACTGAGTTTTTGGAGAAATCCATATTCAAGCAAGTGGAAGTCCCTAACGGCTTAAGCTGGTTTTCCAAGAAATCATTGTGACGTTGAGTGAACGGATGAAAGTAGCCATGCCTGTATTTTGGTTGCATTGGCTATGCCTAAATAAGGGCTTGATTTCTATGCCTATATAAGGGCAACGTGAATTGTACCTATATAAAGGCATGAATCGGGGAAATCCATTCGGAGTCTAAAACGCCATACAACACTCACTCCACTTTCTTATGTACGTCTTCTACAAAGTTCTAAACACGTTAAACATATCTAAACATGATGTGTTAAAACCCACCCGAAATACAAAAGAAAAATGCATTTGAACTGGTTGTACACATAAAAGATGCATTGGTGCAGTACGCATTTAAGCAATATTTCATTCTAAGCATATAGTTGACATTAAGATGCTAAATGAATGAATCATGAAAATATGCATTTATGAAATGGCATGTAAATACAGAACAAAAAGGTGCCGAAACCCTTCCATGTCAGATTACATAAACTGTTTGAATGTGGACAAGGTCCATATTGTCTCTGGAAGTTTTTCAAAGAATTTTAGTTCTCTATGAATAGTTCTACTTTAAGCAGATTACTTTTTGCCAAAAAAAGAAAAATACAAATTTGGAGAAAAAAAAGTTAATCATAGAAAGAAGAGTCTCAAAGTTAGAACTTTGTTTTGAAAAAATGAAGGTCGAATTCAAAGTCTCTCAGAACACTGTGTGCCAAATCAAAAGTCAGTGTTATGATTTGGAGAGAACATCAAATCTTCTAAGTCTGTAAAGAATGTGTCTACCTTTGTAGGTGAAAGTTGGATTACCTCGTTTAGAAGATTAACCTCACATAGATGTGAAGCATCGCCGTCAGCATTGGTCGCCTTAGCAATGTTCGAAGTGGACAATACCTGTGTGCCTGTTTCCTCACGTACCTCACCATCAGCATTTTGCGTCTGTGAGATCTCAATGAATGCCGTCATCAGAATTGGTAGCGGCTGGGGACAACACTACGCATGGGCCGTTACCGGGTCCAGCAAAGTATCAACATACGTTTGCAAAACTGATGGGAGTGTGAGACATAAGTCTAACACGCATTCTTCTCCGCATACCAGGCAGCGTAGAACAGGTAAGATGCAATCTTGCCAAATTGGTCTGAATGACAGAAACCATGTGGTATTTAATTCTCTTAAACAAGTTAATCCCAAAATTTGGATGATGCGCTCACAACACTTCATCGCCAGTAGAGTTGTCTCTATGGAGAACTGGGAGTCGCTGGTTAATTGGCTTGCCATATCGTGGCAGGAGGAGCAAAAATAGTATCCCTGCAGCGAGTCCCAAAATGAGAGGTAGTCCGCCAAAAACTGAGTGCATGAAGTTTGGAAATATTCCTAGGACTGCTTCAAAAGGTGCTAACAGTCCAGAAAATACTGTCTTCAATACATGCACAATACCACTCGTATCAGACATGTTTAAGATACGACTTAACATTTTTGAGAAATGTACAGGGCAGTTTGTAGTTAATAGGGCATGTATCTCTGCAGAAGTCCTTGCAACTTGCAGATCATAGGTTTCTTTGGCCGAGGTCAGTTGGTTTTTGGAAACAATACTTGCATACATCAAGTGATCCTGGCTGACACAGTTACTAGATAGGGTAAACCTGGCAACATGCCACAGCAGCTGTGATCGTTCAACATGAGGCAACTTCCATTGGAAAGTTGTCTAAAAATTAGATCAATTACCACAGCTGGTCAACCGTACAGGTGGCAGGATAAGTTGGTAGAGAAACCTTCTCAGGCCCCATGTAAATTAATACCCTGACAAAGGAGAGAACCACTTAGTGCGTTTTCAAGGTTTTTTACCACTAAGAAACACTTCTCTTCTCCCACTCCAACATCTGTGTATGTACAGTAATTCCCAGGATGTCTTGATGTATTTTTTATCCAACCTTTCATATGTGCCTGCAGGTATATGTTTTAGGGAATATTGAAAATGGAAAATTGTAACAGGCAGAGTGATTGTTCCATGTATAATTCATTCAGTTGGTTTTTCAGCGACTGTAAATTGCAATCTTTCCAGTTTTCAATGCTCAGCACTGTATAGTCTGCTCCCCTCTGTGCCAGTTGGATCTGTTAATCAGTGAGATTGAATTCTGAAAACAGCGACGTAGTATTGATTAAACGCCAAGGCACATAGCCTGAAGGTAGGTTTTGTAACGTCCAGCCTAATAGCATGATAGAACATAATTGTGACTGACCATGTTGCAACATGACCAAGTCCTGTTACATGATGTCTATGGCAGAAGATACTATGCTGTCCAAAGAAAATATCCTGGACGACAGAGTCGTTAACTCATTGTCACCCACAGAAGGAGTTTTCTTGAAATGAATACGATCAATTTCTCGTATTCTTTCTGCAGTCTCTGCTTCTGTAATCTTCCATGCTTCATTATAAGCAGCATAGATACTGGCATATATAAAACATTTATGACGTGGTGTTCTTGGTCCTAGCAAGAATTTCCTAAGATCAGCGCCATCTTTAAGTAAAGATAAGTGTTGTTTTACATCCTTGAGTGTAGTTCTATGTAACCATACAAGGCACAGTTTCCCTACACTGTATGTTGTTACTATTCCTGGATGCTGTCTTTGAACATATCTTGGGTCTGGCCTAGTGAATGTGAAACCCTGTGTTTTGTTCAGGAATCTATCTTGACAGTTGTTTGTGTCTGTGGGCCAGACCAACCATTTTTTCCAATCTGGATCTGTTCTGTTGTGAAGCAAAATAGTATGTACGTCGACCTACCCCACTGAAGTGTTTCTGCTATCAGATGTAGGTGTAGGTATGGACGGATTGTTTAGGTCTTTTATCTTGGCTAACCCAAGACAAGATGTCTGTTGGACAGTGTCATTCAAAAACATAATTTGCTCTGGGGTGATAAAGGCTCTAAATAAAGCTTCCATCCCCTGCACTTGCCAATCTTTTGTGCCCCAGACAGTTTTTGTCTCAATGTTGTCTTTCCAAAAGTCGAAACCTAGTGAAGACAGCCGAGCATAACAGGCTGAAGAATAAATTTGCCTGGTATTTGTCAATATACTTTTCATTCCTGTCTTATTAACATTTTTTAAGTAAAATGTTTCTGGATTGGAAATATTAAAACCTGAAAAGTATGGAAATTTTCCCAAAAATGTTTTGAGCTACCATTTGGTGGCGTAGGACAATGTTCCCATTGGTTATACATCGATACATTTCTAGGTTTTGCAGATTTGTGCAAGAAATGATGACCATAGTGATTATAACAATACATTTGTTCATATTTATTTGGGTATTTTATAGAGCGCACAGCTACCCCAACGGGGTGTCCGGGCGCTATTGAACAGACAGCAGTTGGTCCAGAGCAAGTTCCGACTGAGTCGTGCGGAGGTGAAGCAGGAGTTTGTTCCAGCAACGGGTGGCACACACTTCGAAGGTTTTACCTCCAAATCGGGCTTTTTTAAATCTAGGGGTGACTAGTAACAATTTGGTGTTGGAATGCAGGGCTCTGGAATGATTATAGGGACAAAGCCACTTTATGAGATAGGCTGGTCCTAAGCCTTTGGTAGTCCGAAAGGCCAGAGTCATGGCTTTAAACTCGATTCTTTTAGAGATGGGGAGCCAGTGCAGTTTCCACAAATAGGGGGAAATGTGTTGTCTTAGTGAGATGCCACCGACCAAATGGGCAGCGGCATTTTGAACTGTCTGGAGTCTGTAGCACAGTCCTGCTGTCAGACCCAGATAGAGTTCATTAGCATAGTCTAGATGTGGAGTTATGAGCGCATGGACTATGGTTTTATGAGTATTGCTGGGCAGGTAGTTGATAAACTCTTTTATAATTTTAATTTTACTAAAACAAGCAGCAGAGACTGTTTGTACTTGATTAGCAAAGGACAGGCGGTTGTCCCAACTGACACCCAGGTTTCTAACCGAGTCTTTAGGAAGAGGGGCAGTGCTCAAATCTTCCGGCCACCAGAGACTGGAGGCTAGGGGAGAACGTTGATTGAAAAACAGGACCTCGGTTTTATCTGCGTTGATTCTAAGAAAATTATGGTCCACCCATTTCGCAATATTCCTGAGGCATGTTTTTAGGGAGTCAAAAGTGGTGGCAGATAATTCATCATAGGAAAATAGGAGCTGGATATCGTCAGCATACGAAGTTATTTTAATTCCCGACTGTGATATCAATTCGGCCAAAGGGGTGAAGTAAACATTAAAAAGAAGTGGGCTCAACGAGGAGCCTTGAGGGACGCCCCATTTGAGGGGCCTCCCGAAGAGGTATAGGGAGGAGTGTGGACCTGTTGTTTACGGTCTGAAAGAAATGAGGCAATCCAGTTAAGAACCGTAGCCTGGATTCCAATTGATTTCAGCCGTTTCAGGAGGATCAGGTGAGAGACGGTGTTAAATGCTGCTGACAAGTCCGGCAGCACTAACACCCCCCTAGATCCCCCGTCAAGTGTCCACCACACGGAATCGGCCATTTCAATCAAGGCTGACTCCGTACTGTAGCCAGAGCGAAATCCATACTGAGAGTTGTGAAGAAGGCCCTGGGACTCAATAAAGCTAGCAAGTTGTTGATGGGCCAGCTTTTCCAAGATCTTGGCCGGAGCGGAGAGAAGGGATATTGGCCTATAGTTTCCCGGGGTTTCCGGACTCGCATTAGCTTTTTTCAGGATAGGGACTAGAAATGCATGTTTCCATGCCTCTGGATAAGTACCCCGATCTCAGGGAGGTGTTCCAGATGGAATTGAGATGGGGATTGAGGAGTCCTGCTAGGGCTTTGTATTGTAGTTCCTGAAGGGAGATTTCTTCTGAGATTTCAGAGAATTCAGTAAGTACTGATGCCGAGGTTAGATTAGCTAGCGGTTCTTCCCCGATATCAGAACTATCCGATTTAGGAAAGGAAGCATAGATGAGAGCAATTTTCTCTTCGAAGAACTCGGAGAGTTGGTTGCAGAGTGACTGAGACACAGGCTGGCGACAAGTCAAAGCCTGCGGATCAGTGAAAGATTTAACAATTTTGAATATCTCTCAGGAGGAATTACTGGCTTTATCAATTCTATCCGATAAGAAGCCTCTTTTGTGATTTATGATAAGTTTGCGATATTCTTTAAGAGCCGTCTGGTACTCAATTTTACTTTCTACCGAGAAAGTCAGTCTCCAGCATCGTTCCAGTATTTTACAGACTGACTTTTTTTGTCTCAGTTCCTCCGAGTACCAGCGGCTAAAGGAGAAGATCTGAAAGTTTTAATCGGTCTTAAAGGGGCTAATGAGTCGATAGCTTTACCCACCCACTCATTAAGGTTAGAGATACTTGAATCAAGGTCAGGAACTAAGGCCGGATTTAAATCTTTTAAGTAATCGGATAGGGATTCAAGGGAGAATTTACTCCAGTTCCTTCCGAACTCTTTAGGTGTTAAGAAGGGACTATCATGATGGGTCATGTGAACCAAAAAGGGAATAAGAAAGTGGTCATACCAAATTACTGGTTTGGGATCCATGACCGATATGTCGGGGAGATTAGAGCATATCAGATCTAACGTGTGACTGGGTTTGTGTGTGGGGAGAGCTACTAATTGGATAAGATTGCAACCTGCCATTTTGGAAATGAAATTCGAGCTGAGAGAGCAAGTTACATCATCCACATGTAAATTCAAATCCCCCAAGATAGTAAAGTTGGCATACCTCATGCAGGCGTGAATGATGTAATCTGTTAGGGCTGGTAAATGCGTGGGGCTAGAGTTAGGGGGTCGGTAAATCATAAGGCCAGCACAGGAAATAGACGCCGAAAGTTTGATACAAAAGGGGAGACCCTCGATGCAGTCAATTCGTTCATAGTTGGGCGAAGTAATCGTCCATTTAGTTTTGTAGATAATGGTCACCCCTCCCCCTTGTTTGCCGTTTTGTCTATTGGCACATAATATACTATAGCCTTCCGGAATGGCCAGAGTCACTGCAGAGATGGTCTCCTCACTAAGCCAAGTTTCTGTCAGGAATAGGAGGTCCCAATCATTATCCTTGAGGGACTGAAGGATGTCTAATAAATGTTTGACCAATGATCTGCAGTTTATTAATCCGGCTTTAAGGGATATTGTCACAGCGGGGCCAAGGGACAGAGGTGGAATGTGCAATAGGGGGCTTCTGTATTTTCCAAGGAGAAACCACAATACTTGCATACGGAATCTGTACTCAAAACTACAGATGTAAAGAGAAGGGTGTGGGGGCACCGAGTAGGTCTAGGGGCGGATATCTCAGTCAGGCTATATGTGATCCTACGAGTGGTGTCAAATCGGGCAGCATCTCTGGCCCCGGCTGCGTGACGGTCGCGGACGGGCGCAGACAGGCTTGCCTTTGGCGCGCCGAAGGCGCCCCAGTGGCGTGTCCGCTGCGCGCAGGCGCTATATTGAGGCTAAATAGGGAAACCGGCTTCGCAACACTAGAGCGCCACCCTGCCACAATGGCTGCTCAAGAATGGCAAACCGGAAGTGAGTAAGAACAGGACGAATGCCTAGAAGATGCTCCGTCCACTCAAACAGCACAGGGTAGCTGCGGTGGACTGGGGAGACAATCCTCGAATTGAGCAAGCAGGTAAGGCAAATAAGTGCAGCAACAAAATCACATAAGTGACATTAAAATCTGTATTTAAGGTGGAGGAGCTACGCGAGCGTCCGAGATGGCCGCGTGAGCACAGAGCTCCCGGGACCTTTGCCACTCTTTGCAATTTATCCTGATTTTATCCTGAACTTTCAGATGGGCTTTTGAAGATGAACCTCTGCTGATCACGTTGCTCCTTTAAAATTCTGATTTGGACTTTGGGAACCGAAGTTACGCTTATCCGAACTTTCTAGGCCCACCTCTCGGTAAGCGGGGACTTGGCAAGTTGGCACGCCGGGACGGAGTTGAACAACAACGGCTGAGGTGTCTTCCCCCAGTAGCCCTGCATCGACTTTTGGTTTCACTTTTTTTGGGTCCTGGCATTGTCTGACGGTGCGACAGTTCCGTTCTGTTGGAGATTCACCCAGGCCCTGATGTATCAGAGTGTGCCTACTCTCCTCTACGCCGCTGTGTTGAACTACATCTTCGCCTCGGTCGGATAAGCCTGCCGTTGAAGACTTTTGGTGACTTGCCCGCAGGCGGCCATTTTCACCAGGTCTCGCGGGCCACTCCGGGGCTTATCTCCCAGTATGGCGGTGAGGGGCGACGTTGAGAAACGGAAAACTAAGGCGCCCATTCGCGGGGGGTCGGTCCAAACCATTGTCATGGATCGTAATACACAACCTAAAGGATCCCCTGGTGGCACCAGTCGCACCCCGGAGGAAGCCAAGGACGATCCCACCGTGCCTACTGATCCGTCTCTTCACGACATCATGAGCGCCATCGCTGGCATGAAGGAGACCATCGGCCAGCAGTATGAGGCTCTAGCTCACAAAATCGACACGGTTGCTATCGACGTCACCTTGATCAGAGCCGATTTGTCCAAAACCAACAAGAAGGTGAAATCGTTGGATTTGAAGACTTCTAGACTCACGGCTGATGTGTCCGAACTTCAAACTGAGATTGGTAACCTGAAGTCTAGCAATGATCTCATGTTTCATCGACTGGAGGATTTTGAAAGTAGGGCAAGACGCAACAACATCCGCGTCATAGGTGTCCCGGAAAACCCTGAGAACCATTCTATGGACCTTCTGGTGGAAGACCTCGTTCTGAACCATCTTGCCCCTATGGGACTGAGCAAGTTCTTTGCAGTGGAGCGTGCCCATTGCGTTCCGGGTTGAAGGCCGAAACCGGGCGCCCCTCCAAGGCCTATCATCGCCAAGCTTTTTCACTTCAGAGACCGGGATGTTATCCTGCAGGCCTCGAGGGTGAGCCGCCCGGTAAAATTCGAAAACTCTACAGTCAACTTCTACCCGGACTTCACTCAACTTGTCCAGAGACAAAGGATGGGTTTTCAGGGTGTTAAGCGCAGACTCCGAGACTTGGGATTGAAATATGCGATGCTGTTTCCCACCAGGCTTCGAGTGGAGTACAATGACCGGACATTTTTCTTTGAACGACCAGAGAACGTGAGTGACTGGCTGGATTCTCTGCCTGCCTGAAACGACAGAACTGAGCGCCCTGGTGGTGCCGAGGGTGGTGAGCCGGAGCAGAAACGATGACTCGGCCCCTGATCTCCGAACATTTGACTTTGCGCAACTGGGTTCTAGAACCTCCTAATTTTTGTAGTTCATTGTTGTATGCCAGAGGGTGGCGGGGGTGGTGGGTCTCTTTCCTCCTCCGGGTTCTTTTTGTAGATTGGGCAATGGTAGGGCGACAGGCACACTGCAGGTTTGGGTGGCTTTCTAGTCTAATGCAGGGTTGCAGGGAGGGGGGAGTTGTAACAGGATTTGGTTGGGGGGGTGGGGAGGGTTGTTTGCAAGTTTGTTTTTCTTTTTCAAGGCAACGCAATGTTATTCTCTATGACTCGAATGTTGTGCTCTTGGTGGGGTGAGTTCTGCATCACTTGTTGGGATGGGGGTAGTGGGTTGAGGTTAATATCTTGGAATGTTAACGGGTTGGGTGACAGGATAAAACGGGGTGTGGTGCTACAATTTTTGCGTCGCCTGTCCCCCGATGTAGTTCTTTTACAGGAGACGCATCTAATAGGCAACACTTGTCATGCCATGAATAGGTGGGGCTATCGCCTTGTTGCACACTCTGGTATCACCACTGGCTCTAGGGGGGTGGGCATTCTCATTCGGTCCTCTCTCCCCCTGGAGATAGACGATGTAATCCTTGACGACAGGGGGCGCTACGCCGCCCTCACTGGCAGATGGGAGGGTACGACTATTTCGTTGCTCACAATATATGTCCCCCCGGGCCTCCAGACCTCCACTTTTTCTGATATTGGGTGAGTAGTGCTGGGACTTCCTGAGGGTATTTTGGTTATGGGCCGGGATTTTAACTCTGTCGTCTCTGGTACCGTAGATCGTTATCCCCCCAGAGATCTTCTCACATCCCAGTCATGGCTTAGTGTTTTTGGACACTTTTGGTCTGGTGGACGGCTGGAGGTTGATGCATCCAACGCAGAGTCAGTACACTTTTCACTCTGAGGCTCATGGGAGTCTCTCTAGACTCGATTACATCCTCATGCCTGCTGCCCAGTCCCCTTCCATTAGAGAGATTTGACACCTTGCCCGGGGCATTTCAGACCATTCCCCAGTGTGGCTTTGTATAGATTCTGGACTGAGTAGCGCGGGCGAGTCTCTCCCATAAACCCTTGTTACTTGCGTAATCCCAAAACCCGCGCCAGCTTGGTAAAGTCCCTAGATCAATACTTCCGTGAAAACGAGGGGTCTGTGTCCTCATCTGTGTCCCTATGGGAAGCCTTCAAGACTGTCATTCGTGGGCAGGCCTTATCCTTGATCTCTGAAGCTAAGAAAACTAAGAATCAAGAGGTCGTGCGTCTTGAGGCCGAAATAGTCGAACTGGAGAATGACTTAGAATCAGGTGTTACCCATGATAAACTCCACGCCCTTGGTCTAAAGCAGCTGGATTATAAGTCCCTTGTCACGGATGCTGCCAATACAATGCACAGGGAGCAACAGGGCAGGTTGCATGATGTCGGGGACAAGGCTGGTAAGTTGATTGCGTGGCTGGAAAAGAAAGAAAGGGCGAATCGTGTGGTTCCCGTGATTCGGGATTTTAATGACGAATGTGTGACTGAACCGAGCGAGATTGTTGAGTGTTTTGCGGACTATTTTCGTACTGTGTATTCCCCGGTGTCTGATAGGGATGAGGAACACTCCCATCTGTTGCTACATGATATCATGTTGCTGTGCTTATCGCAGGAGGACCGTGATCTGATGGAAGCTCCTTTGTCTGCGGATGAGATTGCGGTCGCTATTCGCTCTGTTCGTTCTGGCAAGGCTATGGGCCCGAATGGTTTGCCCATCGAATTATATAAATTGCGCCCTGATACAGTTGCACAACATCTCCGAAACATGTTCATGGAATCGCGAGACCTTGGCACCCTCCCTTGTGATCAGCGCTTGGCTACAATTGTTGTGATTCCCAAGGAGGGTAAGCCACGGGATCGTTGCTCCTCGTACAGGCCCATCTCTTTGTTGAACGCTGAAGCAAAAATTCTAGCTAAAGTTTTGGCTAACCGGTTGATCATGGTGATTGCTGACCTGATCCATCCGGACCAATCTGGTTTTATCCCGCACCATAACACCGCACTCAACTTGCGGCGTTTGCATGGTGTTCTCGCGAGGGCAGGGTCACTTCGGGAGTCGGCCATCTTGGCTTCCGTGGACGCAACGATGGCCTTTGATACTGTTGAATGGCCTTATCTCTGGGCTGCCCTCGCAAAATTTGGTTTTGGTTCGGAGTTTATTGGGTGGGTGCAATTGCTATACAAGGAACCTCTGGCTCAGGTGGTCGTTAACGGCCGGGTGTCCAATTCCTTCACTCTTGGGAGAGGTACGAGACAGGGGTGCCCGCTGTCTCCCTTGCTTTTTGCGCTAGCCTTGGAGCCCCTCGCAGCTTGGCTCCGCTGGGAGCCTTCGATAAAAGGTATTCAGTGGACTCCCGATTTTGAGGACCGGATCTCGCTTTACGCGGATGACATCCTTTTATATCTCACTTCCCCCCGAAAATCGCTTAACGTCTTGTTCGATGTTCTTACCTCGTTCGGCAAGAATTCAGGTCTAGTGATTAACTGGACCAAATCCTGTGTTTGTGATTTCGGGTGGTCTTCCTCCCTGCCGCGTAGATTTCCTATTCAGGTCTCACACACAGGATTCAAATATCTGGGGATCTTTATATTGTTGGACCCTGTTGCTCGTTATGAGCGTAATTTGCTCCCCCCTCTCCAGAGGCTGAAGCTTGACGTCGTTTGTTGGTGTAAATTGCCATTATCACCGCTCGGTCGTGCCGTGCTCTTTTAAATCATGTCCCTGCCACGGTTTTTGTATACACTTCAGAACTCGCTCAACACCATCCCGGCGAGTTACTTCCGGGAGGTGAAAAGCTTACAGAGGCGGCTTATCTGGGATGGGCGCGCAAGAATCGCTCTCGCTAAGCTAACCCTCCCCTGGTATGACGGGTGCATGGCGCTCCCGGATATCAGGCGGTACTACTGGGCCTCCCAGTTGAGCGCGATTAATCACGTGACGTATGCACCCAGCCCAAACCCGGCATTTGAAATGGATTAGCACCAGTTGCCGGGTGGGAATTACAATAGGGCGCTCTATTCTAAGGGAGCAGGGAGAAATTTAACAGGACCTACTAAGATTGCTGTGCGAGTCTGGTGTGACGCAACTGCTGCCTTCGGTTGGAAGGATCGATTGACACGTGCAACTCCATTGTATGCGTCGGAGAGATTGGGATGCCTCTGGAAAACGAAAGGTTTTGAGAAATGGGACATGATCGGAATTAGTAGAGTGGGTGACCTTTGGGCAAAGGGTGCTGTCAAGACTTTTTAGACATTGAAGACTGAATATGAACTGAGTGACAGGGAGTTTTACAGGTATGCGCAGGTTCGTCATGCCTTGACCGCGGTCTTCGCCTCCGATCCTAGCATCCCTGAGTCCTCCCCGTTGGAGGATCGTATACTCAACGGTCATCTGCCTGATAGTACGATCTCACTAATATATCAAAAATTGATTATCAATCGGGCGAATCTCCTCGTACGCCTCAGGGAGACCTGGACCGGAGACGGGCTGGAACTGGATGATGAAGACTGGCAGTCCGCACTGTCTTCCCCTAAGGAGGTGGCCATTCCTGCTCGTCTCCTCCTCGTCCAGCTTAAGATCCTTCATTGTGTGTATGTCACTGGTCCTCGGTTGGTCTCCATGGGTTTTTCTGCGGATGGGTTATGCAAGCGTGGCTGTGGATTGAGTGCTACTTTCCTCCATATCATTTGGGAATGGAGGGAGGTGGCCGAATTTTGAAATCGAGTGCATGCTGTGATGGAGTGTGTCACCGGGATTACTTTGCTGCCTGAGGCCCGGAGATGTTTGTTGAATGTGTGGGAGCCGAATTATTACAACGTTGCCCAGACTCGGTGGGTGGCCCTTGGAAACATGATTGCAAAGAGAGATATTGCGCAGCTGTGGGGTTCCCGATGGCCGCCCACCGTGTCAGTATGGAAGGAAAATATGGATTGGTGTATATTCAGAGAGAAGACTGTGTATTTGGCTAGGGGCAAGCCTAGGGCGTGGACTGCAATCTGGAGTCAGTGGAACACCTATCGAGGGAACATATGTACACCCCGTTCGAGGACACTCCAGACACCTTCCTCTCCCCTGATCCGGCATTCCTTGTCCAATTCTTATTTATTATTGCCTTTTTAATCTCCCCACTATCCCCCCCTGACCAACTCCACCGTTTGCAACAATTTGTTCATCTCGCAATTGAGGCTCCCCCCTGTACAAGCCCAACTTCAGGTTCAATGTCTTTTGCCTTGAGACTTGTTTCGTTTCTTTTCTTTGTTCTTTTATAAAGCACAAAATACTACTGTGTCCTGGCTCCATCCTGAGTTGCTACGAACATTATCCTGCACTGCTGCCATACCTCTAGGATGCCGGCGACGGAATTGTGGTGAATGTTGATTGCTATTGCCTTGTCTAGCGGTCGGCCCCTGTGGTTGTAGGCCCATACGTGTAACTATATTTACGTGCACAATAAAGTTAAAAAAAAATCTGTATTTAATATTTAAAAAACAATCTAGCCACAGAGCGCTAGCGCAGCGACAAGCTTTGGAGCCTCAGGCTGGGTGTCCGCTGCGCGTCGGCGCCACAGTGAGGCTAAATAGGGAAACCGGCTTTGCAACACTAGAGCGCCACCCTGCCACAATGGCCGCTCAAGTATGGCAAACCTGAAGTGAGTAAGAACAGGGCGAATGCCTAGAAGGTGCTCCCTCCACTCAAACAGCACAGGGTAGCTACGGTGGACCGGGGAGACAACCCTCGAATTGAGCAAGCAGGTGAGGCAAATAAGTGCAGCAACAAAATCACATAAATGACATTAAAATCTGGATTTAATATTTAAAAACCAATCTAGACACAGAGCGCTAGCGCAGCTACAAGCTTTGGAGCCTCAGGCTGGGTGTCCGCTGCACTTCGGCACTACAGTGAGGCTAAATAGGGAAACCGGCTTCGCAACACTAGAGTGCCACCCTGCCACAATGGCCGCTCAAGTATGGCAAACCGGTAGTGAGTAAGAACAGGGCGAATGCCTAGAAGGTGCTCCCTCCACTCAAACAGCACAGGGTAGCTGCGGTGGACCGGGGAGACAACCCTCGAATTGAGCAAGCAGGTAAGGCAAATAAGTGCAGCAACAAAATCACATAAGTGACATTAAAATCTGGATTTAATATTTAAAAACCAATCTAGCCACAGCGCGCTAACGCAGCGACAAGCTTTGGAGCCTCAGGCTGGGTGTCCGCTGCGCGTCGGCGCCACAGTGAGGCTAAATAGGGAAACTAGCTTCGCAACACTAGAGCGCCACCCTCCCACAATAGCCTCTCAAGTATGGCAAACCGGAAGTGAGTAAGAACAGGGCGAATGTCTAGAAGGTGCTCCCTCCACTCAAACAGCACAGGGTAGCTGCGGTGGACCGGGGAGACAACCCTCAAATTGAGCAAGCAGGTAAGGCAAATAAGTGCAGCAACAAAATCACAAAAGTGACATTAAAATCTGGATTTAATATTTAAAAAACAATCTAGCCACAGAGCGCTAGCGCAGCGACAAGCTTTGGAGCCTCAAGCTGGGTGTCCTGAGGCTCCAATAATCAGATGAACCTTCTAAGTATTCATGATTTGTAAATACAGCAGACATTTCTAAGTCTGACATCATATTATTAATAGTCTCAAAGTCGCAATCATCAGAAAAGGTACTAGATGAAACAAAGTAATTCAAGGAAATCTTGAACTGGTGTGGAATTTTCAACAGCTCTGCAGGGCCAAAAATGTCATAATCAGTTCTGTCCCAAGCTATACCCCCAGGTATAGGCATGGCTGTGATGTTCACTGATGACAAGTCTCTTTGTTCATGATGATATGATTTGTGTGGCTTGAGTAGTACGTTGATGTTCTTACTTACTGTGTCCTTTTTAACATATCTCCCATTTATCAGCATTCACAAAGTTATTACCAGAGTCAACCAAAGTAGAAGAAAAAGCACACCCAACACAATCCAAAGTTCAATCCATGGGGAAACCAGATAATTATTTTCCAAGTGATGAAAGAGGTCTGTTTTTTGTTCTTTCAAAGTGATTTTCGCTGGTGTCATTTCAGGTTCGCTCGGATCCTCGAAAATCGTATCAAAGTTAATGAAATACCCAGAGGCAGTTCTGTCAATTGTTGGGATTGCATCAGGATTCGCTGGAAACACTTGATCACTTGATACATTCGTGTAGTCTGATGCTACTTTGTTGTAGACAGGTGTTTCTTGACAAACTGTTATTTGGGTCTCAAGAGGTACAAGTTCCATAGCTTTGTTGCATAGTTCTTCATGTCGCACTGCAGAATCTTCAAAGGTGATGAGTCTCTCAGTTTGAACCTCTTGGATTGTAGCCAGATTAGTGCATCTGCTACATTGGTGGAGTCCACTTGGCCTACTGCTTATGATCGGCCACATGATGTGGTTTGACCAGATCGATGGGCACAAACCTGTTCTCCTTTTTACCAGCAACGGGGAGCAGTAATACTTTTCTTGATCCGTGGATTGCTAGGACAGGTACTGGTTGTCTGTAGAAAGGCCCAAATTCCTTCTTGTCCGCGATCTTTTCTCTGACTAGATCCCCAAGCTTAGGAATCCAGACAGGCCGTGCTGGGACGGTCAGTTTCTCTTCAGTGGTGGTTGGCTTCAGGAACACGTTACTTTGTTTCGTTTTTATTTCATTTAAGTCCTGTACAACAGCCAAATGGTCTTTGATATCAAAGGGTTTTTGGTCTACCACTGAAGTCTGACAATCGAGATCTGATACTAACATTCTAGTCCCACAAAAGGCTTCATATGGAGTGATACCCCCTACAGATCTTATTGGCAGATTGTTAAGACTACGTTGGACACTTATTAGATGTTTGACCCACCAGTCACCCGAGCCTTATACCCTAGCTGTTGTAGATTGCTTTATGTCCAGGTTTTTTCTCCCCACAACCGAATTTCCTCAGTATGTAATGGACCAGAATACCGCAATGCAACGCCCAATTTGGCCATGGCCTCCTTGTAAGCTCAAGAGCTAAACGCAGGACCTTGGTCAGAATGTAGCGTGCCGACTGTGTTTGTGCTGATAAAGACTTGCAAATCTTTATAACAGTTTGAGCATCAGCCGAGTGCTGAGGCCACATCCAAATGAACCTTGAACACGAATCCACTACGACCATGATATATTTATAGTTACCAACCCTCTGTAAGGGACCGCAGTGGTCCAGGTAAACGCAAGCTAATGGTTTATCTGAAATTAACAGGGGCGTCTGCGCAGGACATTTCACTGTAGAGACTTTCATCTTTTGGCAGATTTCACATTCCAAAACATAGTTTCTGGACTGTTTCCTCATGAGCGGCCACCAGTATCTCTGTTTTAATGATGATACGGTGGTGGAAACACCTGCATGTGCAGAGGAAAGCCCTTCATGTGCTGCTAAAATGAATTCTTATCTATGTTCCATGTTTGTAATTACTCTATCCCCCACTCCTGGGATTTAAGCAAATGGAACATTATTTGCATCGGTTATGTATGAGTATTTGAGTGGAAACCCTTTTGGTAATGTTTTACCACTGTCTTTGCTTGAAGCATTGACAGCTTGCATTATTTCGCCGTCTATTTTCATTTTTGAATGAGTGATTGCAGCTATGGAAGCCGTTTTCACAGCTGCCTTCGCGGCTTCATCAGCCAATGAATTCCCTTCAACTGGAACGTCAGTCAATCAATCAATCAATCAATCAATCACAGAACTTGTAAAGCGTACTACTTACCCATGAGGGTCTCAAGGCACTGCGGGGGGGAGGAGGCTGCAGCTACTGCTCGAAGAGCCAGGTCTTGAGGAGCTTCCTGAAGGTGAGCAGGTCCTGGGTCTGCCGCAAGTGGGTGGGGAGGGTGTTCCAGGTCTTGGCAGCGAGGAAGGAGAAGGATCTGCCTCCGGAGGTGGTACGCTGGATTCGTGGGACGTTGGCGAGGGTGAGGCTGGCGGAGCGGAGCTGGCGGGTGTGGTTGTAGAAGTTGAGTCTGTTGTTCAGGTAGGCTGGTCCGGAGTTGTGGAGTGCTTTGTGGGTGTGGGTGAGGAGCTTGAAGGTGATACTCTTGTTGATAGAGAGCCAGTGAAGGTTTCTGAGGTGGGGGGTGATGTGGCTGCGTCGGGGGAGGTTGAGGATCAGACGGGCTGAGGCGTTCTGGATGCGTTGTAGTCACTGTAGTTGTTTGGTCGGGATCCCCGCGTAGAGTGCGTTGCCGTAGTCCAGCCGGCTGCTGACGAGGGCTTGGGTCACTGTTCTTCTGGTTTCGATCAGGATCCACGTATAGATCCTGCGAAGCATGCAGAGGGTGTTGTAGCAGGAGGAGGAGACGGCGCTGACCTGCCTGGCCATGGAGTGGGAGGAGTCGAGGATGACTCCCAAGTTGCGTGCGTGGTCCGTGGGTGTCGGTGCTGTTCCAAGCGTTGTCGGCCACCAGGAGTCGTCCGAGGCAGACGGGGTGGGGCTGAGGATGAGGACTTCCGTCTTGTCTGAGTTTAGATTCAGACGGCTGCTCCTCATCCATTCGGCGATGGCCTTCATTCCCTCATGGAGGTTGGTTTTGGTGGTGTGTGGGTTCTTGGTGAGGGAGAGGATGAGCTGGGTGTCGTCGGCGTAGGAGATGATGTTCAGGTCGTGTTGGCGGGCCACTTGAGCGAATGGGGCCATGTAGATGTTGAACAGCATCGGGCTGAGCCCTGGGGAACGCCGCAGATGAGGTTAGTAGCTTTGGAACGGTGGGGTGGGAGGCGGACCCTCTGGGTTCTGTCGGAGAGGAAGGAGGTGGTCCAGTCTAGGGCTTTTTCCCGGATTCCGGCTTCTTGGAGGCGTGTTCTTAGTGTGCGGTGGCATACCGTGTCGAAGGCGGCTGACAGGTCCAGGAGGATGAGGGCTGAGGTTTCGCCGTTGTCTAGTTGGCGTTGGATGTCGTCTGTGGGGGCAATGAGGGCTGTCTCGGTGCTGTGGTTCCGTCTGAATCTGGATTGCGATGGGTCTAGGATGTTGTTGTCCTCGAGGTGGCGGGTCAGCTGTATGTTGGCGATTTTCTCAATGACCTTCGCTGGGAAGGGGAGCAGGGAGATGGGGGGAAGTTCTTGAGGTCGCTGGGGTCCGCCTTGGGATTCTTGAGGAGGGCGTTGATTTTGGCGTGCGTCTAGCTTTCCGGAAATGTCGCTGAGTCGAAGGAGATGTTGATGACCTTTTGTAGTTGGGGTGCGATGGCGTCTGCTTTGTTGAACACGTGGTGTGGGCAGGGGTCTGCTGGTGATCCCGAGTGGAAGGAGTTCATGATCTTTCATGTCTCGTTGTCGTTGACTTGGGCCCAGGATGTCAACTGGTTGGTGTAGGTAGTGTTCGGGTGGGGTCATTTGTGGTTGGGGCTGGCGGTGCGTTGAAGCTGTCGTGGATGTCTATGATCTTGCGGTGAAAGAAAGTGGCCAGTGAGTCGCATAGTTCTTGCGAGGGAGGGATGTCGTTGGTGTTGGCGCTGGGGTTGGAGAGTTCCTTGACGATGCTGAAGAGCTCTTTGCAATCGTGTTTGTGTTGTCCAGTCAGGCTTTGAAGGAGGATCTCTTGGTTGTTCTGATGAGTTGGTGGTGTCTGCGAACGGCGTCCTTGTGGGCAGCGTGGTTGTCTGACATGCGGTCTTGGAGCCATTTTTTCTCTAGCATCCAGCATGTGTGTTTGGAGGTCTGGAGTTCTTCGGTGAACCAGGCGGCTTTCTTGCTGGAGTGGTTGATGGAGGGCTTCTTTAGCGGGGCGAGAGTGTTGGCGCAGTCTTTGATCCACTGTCTGAGGTTTCGGGCGGCGGTGTCGGGGTCAGTGGGGTCAGTTTTGAGGGTCCAGTGCGAGGGCGGAGGTCAGTTGGTTCTCTGTGATTTTGCCCCAGCAGCAGCGAGGTAGCTGTTGAGTGTGGTGGTGCTTGGTTGCCTTCTTGAATGTGAAGTGGATGCAGTGGTGGTCGGTCCAGCGGAGTTTGGTGGTGTGGTTGAAGGCGACGTGGGTGCTTGTGGAGAAGATTGGGTCGAGCGTGTAGCCGGCGGCGTGGGTGGGTTTGGTACTGAGTTGTCGGAGGCCGAGGTTGGCGAGGTTGTCGATCAGGGTGGCGGAGTTGGTGTCATTGTTGTTTTCGAGGTGGTAGTTCAGGTCTCCGAGGAGGATGTAGTAAGTGGAGGCAAGTGCGTGGGTGCTGGCGAGGTCGGCGATGGAGTCGCTGAAATGGCCCGGGGTCCTGGAGGTCTGTAGACGAGTGTTCCTCTGAGAGTGGTGTAGGGGTCAGTGTGGATCCGGAAGTGGAGGTGTTCGGCGGAGTTTAGAGAGTCATCTGCGAGGGTGTGGACCTGGAGTGTGGCCTTGTGGACGATGGCTACTCCTGCTCCGATTCCGTTTGCATGATCCCTGCGGGGGTTCTTGTAGCCGTCCGGTATGGCTATGGCGATGTCCGGTGCCGAGGATTAGTTCCACCAGGTCTCGGTCAGGAATGCTACGTCTGGGGCTGTTGTGTCGAGTAGATCCCAAAGCTCGACGGTGTGTTTGCGTGCGTAGCAGGTGTTAAGGAGTATGCAGTGGAGGTAGTTGGGTCCGGTCCTTAGAGGCTTGGTGCTTCTGTCACAGGAGAAGTTGCAGGTGTGGCATGAGAAGGGTCCGTGGGTGCGTTTCGGGGAGGCCTGGAAGCCAGTGTTGAGAGCGAGGAGGGTGTTGGATCGTAGTCTGGCATTGCGGGGGGCGCGGGGTCCAGGGGTTCTGGTGCTGGGCGCGGTCCAGGCACGGACGGGCGCAGACGGACTTGCATTTGGCGCGCCAGTGGCGCACCCGCTGCTCTCTTCCGCGCCGCGTCCACCATAAGAGGCAAAGTGGGAGGGAGGAGCAGCTGGGAGGCGGGAGCGGGGCGGCCAATGGGCGTCGGGGAACGGGGATGGGAGGGACACAGAAGGCAGAGGGGGCGGGCCGCAGGGGAGCAGCGGTGGGAAGCGGGAAGCAGGGAACTGGGGCTACAGAGGGCAAGGGGCGCTAAGGGCGCCTACAGAAACAGCTGTCTATAATACAATACAAATGAAATAAAATACAATACAATGACCGACGAAAAAAGGCACAAAGCAGTCACCAGGCCACGGCGGCACACAGGACCACAGGAGCACACCGGTGGTGATCTCGCTGCAGTAGGTGGTGACAGGAGTCACCAGCGCACAGGGGAAGCCGTGCGGCGTGGGGGGCGACCTAACCGGCAAGCATGAGTATATTGTAGTCCTTGTCGTAACTGAACTACTTGTTCCCAAAGCAGTTTATGCTTGATTGTGCCATCTTTTGCATCTTTGTAACCATTTTGAATCCAGTTCTGCAAGTATTCATTGTAAGATTGAACACAATATTATGAATCGTACACTATGAGTGTGGGGAATTTGCGATCTGTATTTTCAAGTGCCATCTTGAATGCTTGTAGTTCAGCTCGCTGAGCTGTACAATCTCCTAGAGATTGCGTTTTAGTGACCATTGCCATCGCGCCAGCGACCTTTAATGATCGGCCACGCCGCACTATAGGCTTGTTTACCCCCCCCCGTAGCGGGTTGAGCTGATCCGTCAGTATAAATTATACATTCATACTGTTCTAGAGGCAGAATTTCAGTAAACAGAGGACATTATTGTTCGTATTGTAGAAATGCTTGTGTTCTCAAATAGGGATCAAAAACGTATTCAACTGTTGCAGCAAGAGAATTAACCCATTGTATCCATCTTGGATGTAATGCTTTGGCATTTGGAATGCTCGCTTTTGTCACTGCCTCTAAGGCAGGTATAGGTGTAGCAACCATAATGCATTTACCCTGTGTGAGGGCTCTCTCTTTTGCTACTGCAGTTTGAACCAGTCAGATTTTTTTCTGTTGAAGTAAATATAATTTCTGCTTGTGTGTACAAATGTGATTCATAAGCTATTGGTACTTTTTCACCTTCGTTAAAAGTTAAGTACGTGAATACGCATTGTCCTCGAATGATTCGGATCACTAAGTTGCGTACGTTTACCCGTGTTTGCAAATGTTTTGTTGCTAACATTTCTGTTTGTAATGAATGCTAAATTTCTGTGTGTTTTTGTGTCCAATTAACTGTTTTAAAATCAGGTTTGATTAATACATAGAGAGGTTTAACCCTCTCTGCGTAATTTAGAATGTATGTTCTTCCAAATTTCAGGAAACGTACAATCAACTGTAAGTTTTTCCGCGTTTTTTGGAGGTTGGAGCAGCGCACATTTCTCTAGAAAGTTTGCTGCCAGGCTTTTGCCTTCACTTGAAAGTTCATATCCTAGAAAGAGGATGTTTAAATGGGCAATTCTAGATTTTTTTAATTGAATTTGAACCCTTCTGAAGCGAATCCCAATATAATTGTATTCACCCTGTTCAAGTTCCTATCCAAGTCATGATCTGTCAGATAGATGTCATCTATGTATTATAATGCTTCATCATCATAAGTTTGTAGTATCTCTGTTACTCTTGCTGAGAATAACCCAGGACTGTTCTTGAATCCCTGTAGGAGACAACAGAAGTGACTCTGTGTCCCCATAATTGAGAAAGTGGTCTAATACCTACTTTCTGGTGCAATGTTTTGACAGAAGAAACCATTAGAAATATCTAATGTGGTTTTATATTTTTTACGCAAAATGTTATTCATTAGTGCTGCACGATGTGCATTTTGTACTGCAAATGTTTTGCAACAAGAGATGTCTGTAATCCAAAACTAGACGATATGTATTGCCTGGTTTGGAGAAAGGAAACAAAAGATTGTTCATATACGAGGTGCATGTTTCAATCACCCCTTGGTGTTCAAGTTGATCTAATATCTCCCTGACCTGTTTTTTAGCTTCTTGCTTAACTGGGTACTGCCTTTGTGCAGTTGGTTGATATTTCAACTGGATTTTATGGTGAGGAGAATTCTCATCCCATCCTACGTGATTTTTATATAATGCAGGAGCCTGGGCAACTGCCCATTTCCTGGCATAGGTATATTTTAAATTAATTGGAATGTGGTTGGAGAAGGCTGGCATAATGAGGTCTTCGCCATGTGGGCACTCCCTGACAAATTGTGTTGGCCAGCCTTGTTCAGCTAAAAGAACGTCATAACCCTTAGAGAGTCGCTCCCAAAAGATTGCTCTTATCTTTCTAGGTATATCTCCCTCCATCCGGAGTGTTATTTCATATAACTTATGTGGAGAACTAACCCTGGTATCTGCAGTTTCAACTTGAATGTATTCATTCAAGTCCACTGTCTCCAGACGATCCTTCAAGTTCTTGCATGCTATGGTGACTTCTGCTGCGCTGTCCAACATTGTCTGAGCCCATTCCCCGTTCTTGAGTTGTGCCCTCAAGATCCTCGGCATTTCAGATTTTTAGACCTGCTACCTTCTTTTTGGTGAATTGAGGTTTCTTGTTTTTCTGAATGTGTTGATCGCCTTTGGACTTCACATGTTCTCCTTGTGTTCTTACCATCCTCTTCTTTCGGATTTCTGTGATGAAGTCTGAAAGGTACGAGAGGAGCATGTATCAGTATCTTGATATCTATCAGGTTTTCTCAAATTATCCCTATTCCTGAGGTTATACCTCCTTTCAGAGGCCTCCTTTTGAGGAGGCCTACCTCGGAATTGACAACGCTTCTCTTTAGAAGTTTGCTTGCTATTTTCTTACTTCTTTTTAATAGGAGTAGAAGTGTTTTTAGTAAAGACCTTTTCAGGACTTTCTGACAGTTGGGGTTTCACTGGATGTTCCACCCAAGCTGTCTCTGCCTAATTCTTCATAGGATTTTCAATTATTCTGGCCAGTTCTTGTGGTTGCTCAGTTACATCAATTTCCCTTAACTTTTGGCGGATCGCCACGGATGCTGCTTCACCTTTATTATTAGCTAATATTATTGTTGAGACCTGTTTGAATTCTTTCAGTAATTTCATACCTAAATTTAAAGCAGGCTCTGCCTAGTATTCATTTTGAATCTGTTTCAGGACGTCAGGTATTACCGCCATAGACGGAACACCATGTGTTTTAGTGTAGATTGCAGCAAAGACTGTACCCCAAGTGTTGCAGTCCTCCAGATGTAGTGCGATCCCCATTGGTAAACATATTGTTAAAATTCTGTGTTTCTCATGAGGGGTAGTATTAGGAAATACTGCCTCGTTTTGAGTAATTTATTGAGCTATCCAGAATGGAATTTGTTTCCGTTTTGCGAGTAATTTACCAACGACCAAATGTAGAGTCTGTGGTGTAATTTTATTTGTGATCCCCTTGTGGGGGGATGCTGTGGAATCATTATTGCTGGTTGGACTGTAAAAGTCCGCATGACATATTGAACCAATTGTCTATAGATTTTGATTAGCTCTTTGAGTTGAGCTCGTAGTTCCACATCTGTCATTTCATTAATTTCAGGATGTGGAGTATAGCTGGCTAAAACTGGCCATGTTGCTCCTAGTCTACCGAGTGGACCGAGCCTGCTAGTGTGATTTATATGTTTTAAGGCGCCTTTAAACCAGAGCGCATGCTCCTGGTAAGTAAGTGGAATTTCAATATCCTTGAAAGGAACTTATTCCTCCGGTGGTACGTCTTCTTTGTAGAAGTGAAACATCTGTGTCACTGGATTTGCTTCAGGGAAGACTATCCATGAATAGAATACCTCTGTCTGATGATATTCATGTGCCTCTATCACAAAAACTACCCTACCACCTCTCGATGTTAGGTCATTTTTTATAGGTTTTATAGTGATGATTTTCCTTAAATTCATAGGAATGCATATAGCATCCTCGTCTGTTTCTTGGAAACCTGTGATGTTAAAGGCTGCGTCGGCTGGATCAGTCGCAGCTCCACCGGTTTCGGTTCTGTTGCTGTTATTCAACGTTGTTTAATGAAAATTGCAGAGCAAGTTTCAATGAGACAAAGATAAGGTGCACAATATTTTGGACCACTGTATCCTTCAACGTTGAACAAACCAAAAAGCTAATACAGAGTATTTTCGTCCTACTCAGCTGTGGCAGATATTATCCCTTTACCCACTCCAGACTTCTTTTGCAGTATTACGGAAAAAGGGGTCTCTGAGAAAAGCACGACTGAGTTACTTTAGTATCGAGTGTTGATTTAGTGCTTTACCAAACGTTGGGCGCCATGTAGTGTAGTTCCTATATTCCCAATAGGCTCTGTGCATTGGAATAATATATCCTATAGATTTGGCATAGGACTGAGGTCAGTATGTCTCTATCGAATATACTAGCTCAGAGGTCACTATGAATTTTCTTGAATTCACAAGAAGGGATTTGTTTCTGACAACTGCATAAACATGACAACTTTGTTTCCCTAGGACTGGAAAATATGAGTCGTAGAAACAATAGATATGTATTTCACTGAATCAATCGTGCATGCTTCGTTTCTACGGAGTTGCAGAGAAATAGTGAGACGGGCGTTTTTAATAAAAGGTTTATTGAACAGTCTTATTTCTCATGCAAGAGAGGTGAACTGCTACAATCGTTAGACAGAATGCAAAGCATAATTCGTACAGCGAGAATAGCATTATGAAATAATACTGTAATAGGATGGTATGGTTTCTAAGCCATAGAAGAATACATACATAAATAACACAGGCTAAAATACTCAACTGGTGCTTCTAATATACGCCTACCCCAATGTACCTAACCTAGGTCTAGTACGAGGGAAGAAGTAAGTATAGTCTTTAGCATAGGTTTAGTTTTTGCCAAGAATCTACCAAAAGTTTCTCTAGGTTCTAATCAGCTCTATACCTTAGAATGAAGGAGGTCTGGTATCTCTGTCTCGGGATTCGATTTCCCAACACCCCGCAAGTGGAGTCAGAAACACTGGAGCTGGATTTCTCAGCCGAGGAGGGCAGCTTCCTGATCAGTGCATCAGCTGGAGAGTTGGCTTCCTTCGGCACTTGCTGTAGCGAGCTGCGTCGGGCAAGTAGGTCTTCGAACTGCTCCGAACCACTGTGCTTTGCCATAGCAAGTGAAGGTGTATTTATACCTTGAAGGTGTTTAGAAATGCCATGTTTGACTTAAAGTCGGGCATATGAACATCATGAATGAAACCCTAAGGAATAGTTGCTCATTGTAAAATTAACTGAGTTCTTGGAGAAATCAATTTTCAAGCAAGGGGAAGTCCCTAACGGCATAAGCTGGTTTTCCAAGAAATGGTTATGACGTTTGGTGAACGGATGGAAGTAGCCATGCCTGTATTAGGGTGCATGGGCTATGCCTAAATAAGGGCTTGATTTCTATGCCTACATAAGGGCAACATGAATTGTACCTATATAAGGGCATGAATCGGGGAAATCCATTCGGAATCTAAAACGCCATACAACACTACCCCAGGTGGGCCGCAGCCTGCGCACATGCTATAACTACAGGAGCAGTGCAAGTCAGCGCCCGTCAGACAGAACACATGTCTTAGAGAAAAAAACTGTAAAGAACACTTTTATCCAACCCCTGCCCTGTGCACCACTGTTCCTCAACACCATATAGGTAGTGACCTGGAGCAAAGAGAGACAAGAGGGAACAGGACTTGCAGGAGGCTGCAGTTCATTTGCATGATCAGTGCACTCACCAGTGGTTTGCAGCTTCACACAGCCTCCCTCTGAGAGAACTCCATAGCTGTCCCTTCCCTGTAAAACCATTTTATGCAGGAGCCATCTCCTACCTTACCTCAAAGCCCTAACTCCATAAATCCCTCCTTAAGTCCTAATGCTCTGACCCTCCGCTGTCTATATCTTAACACCAGATCTCTGGTAAAACATCAATTAGACATATTTCTACTACTCAAGTTGGATAGGCCAGACATATTGTTTGTCTCCGAAACTTGGCTCACTGCAAATTCCTTACCAGATATTCTCACTGCCTTACCAGCAGATTATTACATCTTGTCAGTGAACAGAAAATTAGGAAAATCTGGTGGTGGCGTTGCCGCCATCATTCACAAAGATCATACGTTCACCACTCTATCTCCTTTAGACTTACCAGATACTGAAAATTTAGTTATCAAATCTGACACTGACAAAGGAACCATGGTGCTGGTACTGATTTATCGGCCACCTATATCCATGCCTACCTTCCCAGTCTCCCTGTCTGAGCAACTGGCCGGTCTGGTCGTTGATTATGATAATGTCATGTTAATAGGGGATTTAAACTATTGGTATAACAACTTGGAAGCAGGACCTCATGCCACAGAACTTTTTGAGCTTCTCTCCAACCTGAACTTTCTTCAACATGTCCTGATTCCTACCCATGAAAAAGGACATATCTTGGACCAGATTTGGTCTCATATTATTCCTACTTCCAGCCCCACGGCCTTACCTTGTATATGGTCTGACCACCATTTACTGCAATTTTCCATCACCTCTCAGGGCAACTTAAAAAACCATGTGCCCATGGGAGGGTTAGCCAGGAAATGGAGATCTTTAAACATCCAAGATTTCCTATCTACCTTGACTAATTCTCTCCCGACTCTTGCCCCTGACATCAATCTGATGGATAAAGCACTCACTGATTGGCTTTTATCTGCTTGTAACGTACATGTTCCCCTAACTAAGTTTTCCCGTGCCCGCCGTATGGACGCCCACAGGTGGTTTTCTACAGACTTAAAAAATCAAAAATTAGAACTCCGCCAACTAGAAAGAAAATTGAGGCATGGTTATCATGACAAAGATAGACTATCATATATGACAGCTCGTAGGAATTACAAGAGCTCCATTTTATCAGCCAAAGCAGCCTTCTTCTCAGAAATAATTTCCAACGCTCAAAATAAATCGAGAGAAATCTTTAGAGTCGTAAACGATCTGTGTAATGATGCCAGAACCTCCCCTTCTCAACCTCCATCCCAACTGATGTGCAATCAGCTTAATGATTTCTTTAAGGAGAAGATTGACATCATAAAGGATAGTATTCAAACTACCCATGTCACTGCAGTTAGCGTGGAAATCTGCAGAAACCCACACAAACTCCAGGCTATCCCTCCCATCGACCCACCCAAATTGATGGAGCTGATGAACCGAGTAAAGTCTGGTTTCCCCCAATGACCCCTGTCCTCCTCATATATTGAAGGAAGTTTACTCAATACTCCCTCAAGGAATACTCCCCCTCCTGAACAGATCCTTATCACAGGGAATAGTTCCCAACTCATTTAAAAATGCTACTTTAGTACCATTAATTAAGAAACCGGGTGCTGATTTATCCAATTTATCAAATTATCGCTCCATATCTCTCCTCCCATATGGCGCCAAGCTGCTCGAAGCCCATGTGGCTAGCTGCATTTCCAACTTCATAGAGACATCTGACTACCTGGAGCCTAACCAAGCCGGATTCCGCCAGGCACATTCCACTGAGGCGGTGATCCTCGCTGTCCAGGATACTCTAAGGACCAACGCCCATAATGGCATACATCAGGCCCTCGTACTCCTGGACCTGTCGGCCGCGTTCGACACGGTGGATCATACCATCTTATTACACTGTGTCGAACAAGCCGGCCTTAGCGGCTCGGCTTTTGGCTGGATTAAGTCCTTTCTGATGGACCGATCCCAGGCAGTCAAGCTGGAGAACTTTATGGCACCTAAACTTCCCACTACCTGCGGTGTTCCGCAGGATTCATCATTATCTCCCCTCCTATTCAATCTATATCTCAAACCGCTACTGCAATCACTAAAAAACAGGAAAGTCACCATCTACAATTATGCGGACGACCTGCAGCTGGTATTCCCTCTAAACTCAACAGACTCTGTTGAGGAATTCCAGACTACTATGCTGCACATTCAGGGCTGGATGGATCAGAACCATCTAAAGCTCAATCCTGGAACGATCGAGCTGGTATTCCCAGGTAACAATGCATTGAGTTGGGGCACTCATTTGTGGCCGACCTCAATGGGTTCTCCTCCATCTCCTTCTCAGTCGGTGAAGAGCCTTGGGGTCACTCTTAACTCCGACCTCTCACTGAAAAGTCAGGTCGGAACGGTGATCTCTTCCAGCTTTTTCCAGTTACGAAAGATCAAGAAAATTGCCCATCTGCTTACACAATCTGCTCTTATTCAGGTGGTAATCGCCTTGGTCCTTTCCCGACTAGACTTTTCCAACTCCATTTATTTGGGTCTCCCCCTTGCTCTTTCTAAACGCCTGCAGATTGTTCAAAATCAAGCTGCTAGACTAATATTTAAAAGCAATCGCAGGAATTCGGCGAAACCTCTGTTAGCTTCCCTTCATTGGCTTCCTATAGCCCACCGGATTACCTTTAAAGTAGGCTGCATAATTTTCAAGGCCCTCCATGGCAAAAGCCCTAGGTTCGTCAATCATCTGATAAACAAATACGAACCGACCCGTAACCTTCGGTCTGCCCACTTGTCCCTCCTCACGCTGCCTATGTTAAAAAAGAAACGACTTGGCGGATCCAGATTCGCTTACCTTGCCCCAAAAACATGGAACTCCTTCCCCCTGTCACTCCGGAACTGTACTAAGCTGGCGGAGTTCAGGGGTGCTTTGAAGACCTGGTTATTCAAGCAAGCGCACGGTTAGGGTATTGTTTACCATCTGTCTCACTTTAGCGCCATGAAACCCATGGGTGACCGTGCGCTTGATAAATTCCGAATAACATAACATAACATAACATAACATAACATAACATAACATAACATAACAGCCTCCTGCAAGGCTCACCAGTTCCAGCAAGGCCTGCTAGATTGTTGCTACAGCTGGAGGGAAGAAATACAGTGCAAGTCTATCACTTCTGCACAGACCCACACAAAAGGAGAAGGGCAGATGTGCAACTCCTTGTAATTGTTATGATGCAGTGCAAGAGGTGAGTAGCACCCTACTTGCAACATGGGAGACAGACTGTGAGCACTAACCCATGGGGGGTACTAACTAGTAAAATAGCATGAAAAGGCTTTGGGCACCTGCATCACACCAGGAAAAAGAGAGGAAAAACACTCAGGTTTCCACACAGCAGCCCAAGATCTAACCCACTCTAAGCACTCACTAAGGGGGCCACACATGCAAGAGTCACACGGCCCAACACTGGACGATCTCCATTGGTCCCTATCAGAAACCACCCTAAAACCCCCAAAAAAGAAAGAAAAGAGACAACCTGCAAACAATTTCCAAGCAGGGAGGCAGGGACAGGCCATAGCAGAGATATTGTCAAGGGGAGAGGAGAGTAACATGTATGTTATGTTATGTTATGTTATGTTATGTTATGTTATGTTATGTTATGTTATGTTATGTTATGTTATGTTATGTCATGTTATGTTATGTTATGTTATATGTTATGTTATGTTATATGTTATGTTATGTTATGTCATGTTATGTTATATGTTATGTTATGTTATGTTATGTTATGTTATGTTATGTTATGTTATGTTATTTCCACTCAGTAAAGTGAAAGAAATCATACCCAGAGGTGTATCTCGGTGCTCTCCCTACACATAACCAACATCCAGCACCTAAAACAACCAGGTCTTCAACAATGTCTTGAACTTGCGAAAATAAGATCAGCAACGGAGATGGAGCGGAAGTTGATTCAATGCCTTGGGGGCAGTGTAAGAAAACACTCCGCCTCCATATCTTGAGGCATGAATGCGGGGAATGGTCAGCAGTGCCTTGCCGTTGGAGCTTAGCATACGAGGGTGATAATAGTCATGCAGTTTGTCCTTTAGGTACAAAAGAGCTTTACCCATCAAAGATTTGTGGGTAAAGCAACATATTTGCACCAGCAGGGCTATATTATCGAGAGTGCCCTAGGGGCACAACTGGCATGTGTGCCCACTTTTTGCACCCCCAAGGCACATTGAAATTACAGTAAGGGCTGCAGATGCTTGTGCAGCCCTTTCTGTAATGCAGATAGCGCTGGCACACATGAAGCGCTTGTGCTATCACCTGAGGGTGTCCCTCATTTGCATAGGGGTGTGGTCCCATACAAATGGGGGACTCCCTCTGCCTCTGCACCTGCACCGTATTATAGATGCAGGTACAGAGGCAAAGTAGGTGTCGGGAGGCGCACTGACAGTGTACCACCTAAAAGGTTGTGCACTGACAGTGCACACCCTGATGAAAGCCCTATGGAGGGTAGAAAAGGGGTCCTATGGACACCCCCAGATATCCTCTTGCAGGCTGGTACAGTCACTCATTCATTCATTGTAAACTTTATTCGGTTATTGTAACAAAGAATAATAACCATAAAAGTACAATTGATAAAACACAATCAGAGTATACAATAAAAACATCAATCAAATAATACATCAAATAAGAATTCAATTAGAATTACAGGTTAAATGTCATATTCTAAGAGATTTCTGGGACCTAAAAACAGCTTTTAAAAAAGCAGAGACAGAATCAACAGTAAAAACATTGTCCAGCTTCTGGATAGCCAGGAATGCGGGGCGACATTGTCTTAATTCCATACTTTTTAACAATTGGACAATCCATCTTTTCCTAGGTATTGTGTAAAATGTGCAAAAGAACAAAACGTGTATAGACGACTGAGTCGACAGATCAGCGCATGGGCATTTACAGAGTGATCTTGTCCAGTCGTTTACCCTGGGAAAGCTTAAAAGTCTGTGCAAAATGTTTAATCTAAAATGGGTTAATAAAAACCTTTCAAAGTCCGTCATAGGAAGCGTAACGTAAGGCTGTATTTTATCGGTAACCAATGTAAGATAATGTGCCACCACGGTAATTTTTGTCATTTTATTAGGAATTCTTAGGTCGTTCAGATGTGCCAGACAACAATTTTTAAGGACCTTTCTAGGGACCTGACACATCAATGAAGGATCAATAAAGTAATTCCGGTGGCCTATTTGTGTTAAAAATGCCCTTACATATTGTAACCATCTTATTTTGTTAGCCTTGACGGAACTCATTGCATCCTTTAAAATAGAGCGGTTAAAAGCACACTCGTCAGTTTTCCAAACCCTGTGCCACAGAAGAACCGGTTGGATCTTGATTATATCTTCAATGTACGGTAAACCAAGTTCAGGGTGGCATATGAGTGTAGGAACACTAGACGGAACTGCTAAGAGGTATCTCAAAAAGATGTTTTCCACCATCTGTAATGAAGTCACATTTGAGTACCCCCAGATACCTGCACCATAAGTTGCAATTGCTACGCAGGTTGCCCTGTATATATGCACAAAAGTTGCCCAGACGGCCTCCTACCCATTTTTCCAACTAAAGTTGGTTAAGGCCATTAGGGATTTAGAAAACAAGAGCCTCCTGGTTTTTATCGCATTACACCATGAACCAGCCTGATCAAACAATATCCCTAGATAGGGAAATGTGGGGCTAGTGTCCAGGGCCTTCAAGTTAATACAAATTGATTTTTTCATTTTATTAGCCCTAGGACCACAGTTCATAGTGAAGGTTTTGGTGCAGTTTATAGTCAGGTCCAGATTCATCATAAAGAGTGAGAAGGACGTTACAACCCTTTGCATAGCAATGGGTATCCGGGCCATCAACACCGCGTCGTCAGCGTATAGAAGTGCAGGGACAGATCTTGTAGCTACCATAGGCATGTCCCTGCACTCCCTCAGCAGGGTTCTTTCTAGGTCATTGATGTATGATGTAAACAAGAAGGGGGCAAGGACACAGCCTTGCCGCACCCCTCTTGCGATTGGGAACACCTTAGTGCAATCTCCATTCTTTCCAAATCTGACCTTGGCCCTTTCCCCTGAATAAAGTTGCCTGAGGAAAGAAACTATATGAGCATCCACCCCAAGCCATTTCATAATCATCCACAACTTGGTGTGGGTAACACAATCAAAGGCTGAAGTTAAATCAACAAAAGTTAGAAACAGCTTCCCTCCCTTGGCTTTGGTATATTTATCTAACAAAATATGTAAATTTAGGCCCTGGTCTATAGTACTCAAGCTCTTCCGAAATCCATATTGGAGGTCACTGATTACTGATTGCTCATCAGCCCATAACTGTAATCTATCTAAAATCACATGCCCTATTACCTTGATTTTGGAATCCAATAATGATATAGGGCAATAGCACGTAGCGCTTGACCTATCGCCCTTTTAAAATATAGGGACATGGGTAGAATCATACCATGATGTTAACAATCCCCTCGAGCACCATGCATTAAATAATTGCGTAAGCAAAGGTCCCCATAATGCCACGTTATTTTTAAACAGGTCAACAGGGACACCGTCCGGGCCCGATGCCTTCCCCCCATACTGGTTTTGATAGCTATGCTAACTTCATTTAAAGTAAAGCACATATCCATTTTCTGGAAAGGAAGTATGGGTTCCTGAGCTGGTGCCACCTCTGCCAGTACCTGATCGACTGGAGATAGATCGCTATACAGATGTGCATAATGTATTACCCATTCATCTTCCGAAATGGCAATCTCTAATCTTGCTTTGGTATTATCATTAAAAAAGGGGCATTGACTGCCTTACTAAAGGCAGTGGTGTCTCGGTTCATGGAAGCCTCATGCAGGGAGTTCCATGCTTCCTGTTTCATTTCATCATTCCTTTATTTAAGTGCCTTCTTATAGTTCCCTCTCAGGTCCCTAATTAAATTCCTATCCTTGTCTGTAGTATTTAGGGCGTACTTAAGGTTAGAGTAGGCCTTGGTACAGGCTGAATCAAACCAGCCCTCAATATTAGTACCATGGCTTTTAGTTTCCCCCCATAGACATTTTTTAATGTGCACAGCAATGGTTATAAAATTCTCAATGATGGCAAGATCAGTGGAATGCTCATTTAAACAGGTACTAAACCTATCCTTGCAATTCATCACCAAATTCTATAAAAAATCCTCAGGGATCACTTTCGTCCATTTCAGGGCGTATCCATTTTGTCTGTTTAGAGCAATGCTGGGTGCAAACTGCCTAGAAGTACAATTCCTGTTGGGATCTTGGTTTAATAATGAGATAGTAATGCTTATGGGAAAATGATCGCTTAGGGCAATATCGAGTGTATTAAAACTCCTAACAGATGCAGAATATCCGCAGGACATTAATATATAATCAGTTGAGAAAAAACACCTCTGCCATTGAAAGGAGGACGAAAAGGGACCTCCGGTTGACATAAAATATTAGCATACCCCATGTCGCATGAAAACATAATATCATTCAGTAGGTCCCCACACGTAGTATGTGCAAAATGCGGTAAGTTAGTATCTTTATCCAACATTATACCACATGTCCCCGTCTCCCCTCTATTACATAAAAAACAGTTAAAATCTCCCCCCCAGATCATAGAAATGTCTTTGGTTGTTCCACCAATTAAACTTTTTACATCACAACTCAAGTTTCTTAACATTTCTTCCATCGCCTCAGGGGGGGGGCATTATTATAAAAGTTTACAATAATCAGGCATAAAGCCTTATCGACACATAGTCTAACAGTATGGTAATAGTTATTTTCATGGACCATCTCTACTTTCGCAAATTTTAGCTGATTGGAGATGTAGGTACAAAGACCCCCCTTCGCTCTACCATGTCTCGAGCTAATAGCCGGTGTGTGTAATGTTTTAAAAACACACAAGTGGAGGGGCTCTGCAGCCCAGGTTTCTTGTACACATAATATCTCGTAGTTATTTACAAGATCCACCCATACATTGTTAGACACCTTTGTTTTTAAACCAGCCACGTTCCAGAACATAATCTGGCAATTATTATTTTTAGTGTTAGCAGCTGGCTGACCGTTCCTGTCCACTTCTTTGTTGGGAATAATGTTATCCTCGGGGCCAGTATTGAGCACAAGGTAGTCCACCTCCTTTCCAGAGTTAGTATCGATATTTAATAACTCATCTTGTACGCAGGGTATAATAACTAGATCTATCTATTAAGGTTCCTTTCTCCTGTGATTCAGCAGGTAGATTAATATTAGCGTTATCAACTGGGTCCCTTGGGCTCAGTCAATCAACTTCTTCAAGCTTGTGGAGCCTATCTTAGCGGTTATGAGTGGGGATGCCAAATTGAGTTCTATGTAATAAAGTAGAATCCCCCCACTTTCACATTGAGGGATGCTGGTTTGGAGGCGGATAAAAATATCCCAAGGGGACAGCACTAATCTGGGAATTTTCTGTAAAATTCCTCCCTAATCTATTTAAAATCAACCGCACAAAGTTTGGAGTTTTGAAAGTCAATACGACACAATCCCCTTCAGTGTTCTTTGATCCTCTCCCCAGCCAGTTCAACCTCCGTACCATCTTAAATGCGTTAAATAATTCACCAGTTAGTCCTGTTCTACAGCCCAACCATTGTAGGGACTTATTCCTTAAAGTCACCCAAGTTTCTCCCTCCGCATCGTTAGATTTGGGTACATTTACCAAAACCACCACGTAAGGGGTAGCAGCTGGGGGTATGTCTAGACACAGGTGAATTCTCCCACCTTCCAGGACAGGAGTTTGGACTGTCTTCATCAGTGGTTGATTATTTAATTTGTTGGTGTCTGAGGTATTTTGAGCTACTGATAAGGGTACTGTTAAAGAGGTATTGGTGCTGATAGTTGCGGGAACTATATGTTCTGTGCGTGGACTGGGGATTGGTAATCCCTGTCTAGCAGTGTGGTTAGTCAAACTTATTCTATCGGGGAAAACCGGCTGCACAATATCTAGACATTTAATTCGCGATGTCTCCATAGCACCAATTCTTGTTAATATACTGCCAATACTATCTCTTATCAATTTGTCTAATGTCTCCAGTTTTACTTTCAGTTTTTCAACCTCTGTCTGGGTGCGCATACTGGTGCTAACTATTACCTTTGCCCAATTTTCTGATTTGTTAGCTGGTTCAGGCTTTGTCTTTTTTTGGGCCCTTCTTCGAGTTTTAGGGGTGGTCCTGTCAACTACAGTGGGGTCTATCCCACCCTCCCCGGAAGACCCTGAGTGGTCACTGGGGTTTCTCGCTCGTTTATTTGGCGGTTGTTGAGATGTGTCGGGTTCAAGTTCGCTGTCAGTTAGGTGGTCCGAAATATTCACTACACAACTGTTAATGCCTGGTTTACCTACATTATTTCTGCGGACTCCCCCTGATTCTGGGTTAACTTTTGTTAAAGCACACTCCTCCACCCCTGGTTTAAGGGCCTCCTCAACTGTATTAATTTGTCTTTCAATGGCGCCCACTGCACCAGTTAATTAACTTAATGAGGACTGACATGAGCGCCCCCCCGTGGTAGCTGTTTTTTTCTTATGCTCCGACGTAATTTTGCGTTTCCCCATGTTAGGTGTAGAATTCACAATTTATCACAATAAGACAGTGTAGACAGTATATATATTAGTCCTAATATTATCAATTACTCACTAATCAATTCAGGGAGAGAGGTCCAATACACACAGTACTAATTAAGAAGTCTGGTAACCAATGTCCAATAACCCGCAAGTTAATATCTAAAAGTACCAGATAAGCCAAGATCTGCTCGCTCTAATGGCAGGAATATTTTGCCCAACAAGTTACAACTAATTTGCCAAATGCTATATCACAGTACCTTCGAGAAAGGGAACAGCTTCAGAGCCATGGCCCAGCCCGGCCTCTTATGGCCCCTGACGGGCACAGAAGGGTGCCCCCCGCTGCCTGCGCATGTCCCGCGACACGGGAGCCTGATATTCCTTTTAAGCGCCTCCTGGCACTGGTGAACGCGGTGGCGGCGTGCGCGCCGCGGGTGTTGCCGGTAGATTTAGTTGCGGCAGGGTAATGGCGGCAATGTGGGTCTGTGACCAGGGCTAAGGGATGCTGCAGGGCTCCCGCTCCACCGGAGCCCGATATTCCTTTTAAGCGCCTCCTGGCGCTGGTGAACGCGATGGTGGCGTGCGCGCCACAGGTGTTGCCGGTAGATGTAGTTGCGGCAGGGCAATGGCAGCATTGCGGGTCTGTGACCAGGTCAAAGGTTGCTGCAAGGCTCCCGCTCCACCGGAGCCCGATATTCCTTTTAAGCGCCTCCTGGCGCTGGTGAACGAGGTGGCGGCGTGCACGCCGCGGGTGATGTAGTTGCGGCAGGGCAATGGCGGCAATGCAGGTCTGTGACCAGGGCAAAGGTTGCTGCAGGGCTCACTGCGCCTGCCTGCAACGGGATCTCCCTTCCCTCTTACAAGTGCAGGTGGGTTGCCACCTGTATAGTGAAACACAGAGCAGCTGCTTCAAAGCCGCTCTGTTTTTCTCTTGGATGCGCTGCCCCCAGGGCATCACGCCTTTGCGGCTGCCCTGTGGGCAGCACATTCAATGAAATGGGGTGCACCATCCCTGTTTGCGCCAAACACATCTGTTTTAAAGTGCTCCATGGAGCATACAGGCAAAGTGCACCCTATGTGTAACAAGCATTTACAATGCAATGGTTTTGCCTTTGTTAAAGTTAGAGCCATTGGCATTGCTCTTGACATTATTTTTATTTATGTTTTTTTTAACATAAATAAATGGCATTGTCATTTACAATGCCACTAGCTTTATCTCTCGCAAATGACACACACAAACACACACAGAGCCCCCCCACACACACACCCACACAGAGCCCCCCACACACACAGCCACACAGAGCCCCCCACACACACAGCCACACAAAGCCCCCCACACACACAGCCACACAAAGCTTCCTACACACACAGCCACACAGAGCCCTCCACACACACCCACACAGCACAAGCAGGCAACAGGGGCACACGGAGACACAAGCAGGCAACAGGGGCACACGGAGGCACTAGCAGGCAACAGGGGCACACTGAGGCACAAGCAGGCAACAGGGGCACACGGAGGCACAAGCAGGCAACAGGAGCACACTGAGGCACAAGCAGGCAACAGGGGCACACGGAGGCACAAGCAGGCAACGGGGCACACTGAGGCACAAGCAGGCAACAGGGGCACACGGAGGCACAAGCAGGCAACAGGGGCACAAGGAGGCACAAGCAGGCAACAGGGGCACACGGAGGCACAAGCAGGCAACAGGGGCACATGGAGGCACAAGCAGGCAACAGGGGCACCAAAACGGAGACACAAGCAGGCAACAGGGGCACACGAGGCACAAGCAGGCAACAGGGTCACACGGAGGCACAAGCAGGCAACAGGGGCACACGGAGGCACAAGCAGGCAACAGGGGCACACGGAGGCACAAGCAGGCAACAGGGGCACACAGAGGCACAAGCAGGCAACAGGGGCACACGGAGGCACAAGCAGGCAACAGGGGCACACGGAGGCACAAGCAGGCAACAGGGGCACACGGAGGCACACACTCTGGAGCAGTCACATACACACACTCTGGAGCAGTCACATACACACACTCTGGAGCAGTCACATACACACACATTGGGGGAGTCACACACACACTCAAGAGCAGTCACACACACACACACACACACACACACACTTGAGCAGTCACACCCACACACACTCTGGAGCAGTCACGTACACACACACACTCTGGAGCAGTCACATACACACACACACACTGGAGCAGTCACATACACACTCTGGAGCAGTCACATACACACACACTGGAGCAGTCACATACACATACACACACACACACACACACACACACACACACAACTTGGAGCAGTCACACACACACACACACACTGGAGCAGTTGTGTGGCCCCCAGAGCTAATATCTTAATAACCTGCAATTTGCGGCAGGAACCCGCGGCACCTGAAGGATAACTGGATTTGTGTTAAGCGCCACACTTCTGACTGTGAAGAACAGCCATGCTGAGCTTCGAGTCCTCGACGTTTATAATCCTTTAAGCTGAAAAATATTTTTTTTTTTGGACACTGTCTGACAAATGACGCCCGTTTTTTCGATACAGATACCTACTGTGCCTGCACAACATGACGCCAAAGTAATATGCAAAGCAAAATATGTAAACAAAATTATTTTTTGTGTGTGAAGTATGAGTAGTGTTACTACAAAGGATACCACAACCTCTTGAAACTAGCAAAAGGCAGACCTAAGGTCAGTAGCTTGATATCTTTAATTACTTGTGTTGCTAAAATCGTCTGCAAGTTTTGCCAGTGGCCCAAATTGATATGTCCTCTTTTAGGCCAGTGCTACCTTCTAAGAAGGTTGCAGTTTGTCAGTATTAAGTATGGGCCTAAAAATGCCAACGTGCAAAGGGCTGTTGGTCAAGTTTGTCTTACGATATCATCAGTTTCCTAGTTTCATATCTATGTGCGTTCCAACTCACGTTTATTTCCTTTGCATTCTGGAATTTCTAGTTCCCCGGATCCCGTTATGAAAGTAGGACTACAAATCTCAGAATTCCAAGAAAAATTCTGGACTTGATTAAAACACACACACATGCTTGCGTGCACCTAGGAAACTTGAGAGCTCTGATACCGCAACAGGCGACCTCTTTGCAACTACTCAGTATATGCAGCAATGACTACCCGTGCTACCCTTAAAGTGGCAGAGCTGCCTGGCCATTCTTTTGTATACTTCTGCACATCCTAATCGCTGACCCGATTTCTTAGTGGCCAAGTGGCCCCATACTGTGCCGGTCTGGCCCCTCGGTTAGTCTGGCTGATCCAAAAGGCCGCCTGGAAAGGGTCAGCGTGTTGGTATACCGGGACTTAAAACCCAGCCCACAAGATAGGGTGGGAATGTAGTCGACACGGCTCGGTGCAGGGAACTCCCCGGACAGGGCTCCACCTCTCAGGCCTCCAGAGCAGCAGCCGGGAGCCCGGCCGGAGACGAGGAAGGCGGGGAGGACATGACGAGTGAAGGTAGGAGACAGGGGGAGAGAGGTTGGGGCAGGAAGGCAGGGGAAGAGAGGAGGGGAAAAAAAAAAAAAAAAAAATCGACTCACCTGCACCTTGCGACGGCGGCATGCTTGCGTGCACCTAGGAAACTTGAGAGCTCTGATACCGCAACAGGCAACCTCTTTGCAACTACTCAGTATATGCAGCAATGACTACCCGTGCTACCCTTAAAGTGGCAGAGCTGCCCGGCCATTCTTTTGTATACTTCTGCACATCCTAATCGCTGACCCGATTTCTTAGTGGCCAAGTGGCCCCATACTGTGCCGGTCTGGCCCCTCGGTTAGTCTGGCTGATCCAAAAGGCCGCCTGGAAAGGGTCAGCGTGTTGGTATACCGGGACTTAAAACCCAGCCCACAAGATAGGGTGGGAATGTAGTCGACACGGCTCGGTGCAGGGAACTCCCCGGACAGGGCTCCACCTCTCAGGCCTCCAGAGCAGCAGCCGGGAGCCCGGCCGGAGACGAGGAAGGCGGGGAGGACATGACGAGTGAAAGTAGGAGACAGGGGGAGAGAGGTTGGGGCAGGAAGGCAGGGGAAGAGAGGAGGGGAAAAAAAACAAAAACAAATCGACTCACCTGCACCTTGCGACGGCGGCACTTCTCCGGTCTCCCTCTTCGGCATGGGAGACCGGCAACGTCGACGGCGGCGGTTCCCTCCAGGCCACGGGAGCCCCGCGGGCGCCGCCATACTGCTTGCCGTCTTCCTTCTTCCCCCGGGCTGCGGGGGGCGGGCACTTCCGGCCGGCCGCGCTAGGATTGGCCGGCCGGCCAGTCACGGGGCGGGAAACGGGGGAGAAGAGACGCAGTAGTGCCGGCAATGCCGGACCAGACACGGGGGCGTTCCCGGCGTCCCGTGACGTCGGCAAAAGCCAAAGAATGTCGGGAACGCCCCCGTGTCTGGTCCGGCATTGACGGACAGGCCCCTCGTCCAATGGCAAGGCTCCGTTTACGGAGCCAGCCAATCAATGACGAGGGCCGAGCTAAAGCACATTACTGTTCTCATCAGGTTTTCGCCTGCGCGAAAAAGCTGCGCAGAAAGCGCAGCTTTCGCCAGGCAAAACCTAAAAAGGCCCCTTGAGTTTGGACAGTAGGGTGTAATTAACTGCCATAAACAGAGCTTTGCTGTAGTCAAGGTAGCTGAGGACCTGGGCCTGGACCAGCGTTCTCCTGGCAGATGATGGTAGCCAAGGAAAGATTTTCCTCAATAGCCTCAGAGTAGCAAAGCAAGCCCCGCTAATTGCAGCTATATGACTTTCCATAAGCAGGTTCCTGATCTAATTTAACATACATATTATTTGCGGCTTGCCTTGGGGAGGCGGTTAGTCCCAATTTGGAAGGCCACCAAACAGGGAATCAAAGGATTTTTGTTTTTTTACTGTTCAGCTGAAGCCTATTCTGTGGCTTCCAAGCCGCAATACCCCTCATACAATCCAGGAATCTGTGCTTTGCACCATTGATATCCTGTCCCAGCTAGATGATCAACTGAGTATTGTCCGCATATGTATTTACATCACAGCCTTGTGATTTGAAAATCTGGGCCAAAGAAGCTAAGTAGATGTTGAAGAGCGTTGGACTCAAAGATGAGCCCTGCGGCACTCCTTTATTGATGGAAACCATGTGGAATTTGAATGAACACAGCTTAATTGTTTCAGTCTGACTGTCTAAAAAGTCAGAGAGTCACCGAAGAACATTTCCCCCACACTGACCTCATGCAGTCTGCTGATTAATATCGCTTGAGAAATATTATCGCCACTGAGAGATCTAACAGCACAAGCATTGCAGGGGCGCCCGTGTCCAAGGAAAAGTGGATGGAGTCTGTGACTGCTACCAATGCAGTCTCTGTGCAGTGGGAAGCTCTAAATCCCATTGGCAGGAATCAATAATCATATGATCCTCCAGGAATGCCATGAACTGTTTGTTGATGAAGATTTCCAGCATTTTCTCAAAATAAAGGAAGGAGTGATATGGCATGATAGTTGGACAAACATTTAGGTTCTTTATTGGGTTTTTGAGTCAAGGAAAGACCAAAGCAGCCCTCCAGGCTCGTGGTAATTTGGCACATTCTAGGGAGAAATTAAATAACAATAGAAGGGCCTAACAGCATTACTAGACTGGCTGAGATCCTCGAAGGACATACATATGCAGGCAAGCCTGATGTAGCTTTGGTCAGTGACCCTTGGATTTGGTCCAAAGTAAGATGTTCTAACCTATCCAAATGTGGCATTAAGTCATTGAGAGGCACAGTCTGACAACTAGATTTACTCTGACTCTGACTCTGATTGATGGGCAGTTTCTCGCCTATGGCATCAATCTTGTTCTCAAAAAAGTCAGCCAAGGAGTCAAATAGTTGCTAATAGGCTGGGATATCTGAGGAGCAGGCAGGAGGCTTGGGTAAATAATTAAGCACTTTGTAAAGCTCTTTGGTAGAGTTTCCACCATCCTCAATTTTACTGAAGATAAATCTCATCCTGGTTTTCCTGATATGGCCAAGTTATTCAGTTAATGCAAATATATTGGCTGCTCTGTCAGCTGGAGTTTTTGAGTGGTGCCATTGTCTTTCCAGCCTTTTGCAACCCGCCTTCACAGTGCTCTGTTCACTAGAAAACCAGGGCGCATGAGGCCTGGAAGAGACATGCCTAGATTGTTTTACGGGTGCTATTTACTCAGATGCTATGGACAAAGTATTAGGATAATTACTTAATGGTATGTTGATGTCTAAACCCTGGGCTACAGCTATAAAGGAAAACCTACTGGAGAACTTTTCAGGCAAAATGGTGTTGTATAGCATTTTAGGACCCTAGTGTAATTTTCCAGATTCATGCCATTATCCTTATATAGGCATAGAAATCATACCATATTTAGACATAGCTCATGCAGTCCAAATATGGCATGGCTACTTCCACTAGTTCCGAAAATCCACAAAGATTTCTTGGAAAACTCGGCTTCAGAAGTTAGGACCTCCCCTTGCTTGAATATTGATTTGTCCATGGAGTTTTCAAAGAACTTAGACTTTATAATGTCCACCTTTACGTCAAACTCAGCACCTTCAAGGTATAAATATGCCCACACTTGCCCTAGCAAACACACGGTGGGTTGGAGCAGTTCAACTATCTACTTCCCCAATGCATCCTTTCTGCAGCAAGTGCCGAAGGAAGCCGACCCTCCAGCTGAGAGAGACGCTGTCTTTTCCCCTGCAGAGAAATCCAGCTCTAGTGTTTCCAAGCTCCCCTTACGGGGTGTTGGGAAATCGAGTCCTGAGACAGAGAGATACCAGACCTCCTTTATTCTAAACCAAGGTACGGAGCTGATTAGACCCTAAGAGAAATCTTGGATAGATTCTTGGCAAAAGAATACTAAACTTATACTTCTTCCCTCGTACTAGACTTAGGTTAGGTACATCGGGGTAGGCGTATTTTAGAAGCACCAGTTGAGTACTTTAAGTCTTTATTTATTCATGTATGTATTTTATGGCTTAGAAACCATTGAAACCATACCATGCTTTTACAGTATTATTTTATAATACTCTTCTTGCTGTACGCATTATACTTTACAGCCAGTACTACGATTGTAGCAGTTAATTTCTTCTGCATGAGAAAGAAGACTGTTCAATAAATACCTTTTATTGAAAACGCCCGTCTCTCTATTTCTCTGCACCTCTGATGAAACGAAGCATGCACGAATGACTGAGTAAAATACCTATCTATTGTTTCCACAACTCTGAAGATCAGCTTTATCTTGGGGAAACAAAGTTGTCATGTTTATGCAGTTGTCAGAAATGAATCCCTTCTTGTTCATTCGAGAAAGTTTCTAGTGACCTCTGAGCTAGCTGGCACTCACAATTAGGTTTAATATATTCGATAGAGACCTAGTAGACACAAGTCCTACGTCACATCTATAGAATATATTATTCCAATGCGCAGAGCCTATTGGGAATATAGGAACTACACTACAATAGTATTCCAGGCTCTATAGGCCTTTTCCCCCACTATAGCAGACTGGTTTGTAACATCTGCCTTGGCAATCTGGAACTTAATCAAATGATGGCCTGTCCAAATGAGAGGAAGAGGGCCTTCACTATTCAAAAAGGGGGAATTGGTGAAGAGCAAGTCTAAAAGTGTGATAGCCACTCAGGGCAAACAGGCAAACCAGAGTGGTGAAAACCTGCAACACCTCCCAGTTAAGGGCAGTTGGCAGTGGCAAACCCCAGATACCTCAGATATGGTCTCACACCCCAGAAGTAGAAGCCATGCCTTACACTGAGATAGAGCATTGCCAGAGAGTACACAGACACACGCACAAGCCACGCCTGACTAAAAAGCCTCAAGCGTAAGCACTGCACAATCACAAGAAAGTGGAAGCAAAGTGGAAATTACTCCCCTTTGTTGCCTTATATGGGTTTTCCAAACACTATGTAGTTTTCGGTGGATCAATAAAGCGTCACTTGTCAAATCCCCCGATTTGTAGATGCTTCTTTAGTTAAGCAACATGTGCTGCTCCACATGCTCTAGGGTTAGAAGTGTTACCAATGGCATGGTGCGCTTGGGACTGCTGCACTCCCACTGGGACTCAGGGCGATCAAGCTTTTTTGTCTTGGGGTGATTCTCACTTGATGTGTAGCATAAAGGTGAATTGTGCAGGTAGTCTAGGCTCCGTGTCCCTAAGGGAGGCCTACTGTAAAGGACAGCCCTGCGGAGAATTCAACCCCACGCTCCAGGAACTGGCCCCACCTAAGTCAACTTCTATGAGGCCCATCATTGATGTTTTGTTTCCATAGGTTGGACTTGTTTTAATTTCTTTTGAAATTTGGGAGGAATGCAATATCCTGCTGGGCACGTCATGCAGAGCCCCCCTTAGGGACTGTGCTAACACACACCCCACACCCAGCCAACACTTGCGTCACCAGACAGGTGACCCTGCTAATCTAAGGGGTTGGTGCACGTGCCTTGCTCCAGTCTTAGTAACTACATACTTAGGGGCCGATTACGATGTCAGTCGGAAAGCCACTGACCAACAGTCTTATTCCCCTAAGACGTGTGGGAACCCATCCGCCCGCCTCAGTGGGAAACAATTCCGACGACCGATTACGATGCTTGCTGTTGGAAGGAGAACCATTCGGTCGTTCTGGATTGGTCCCGGTCTGCATTTGGCGAATCATAGGTGGCCAGGACCGATTCATATAGCTCAACGGACAGCGTTTCTGACCGACCGATTACGATGTTGGATCCTGATAGGCTTTCAGAAACTGACTCTGTGGGCCCCTAACAGACCCCTCTTCATCCTGAGGTCTCTGGTTGGCAGCAGTGGGGGGTACCCAAGGGACCACCCCCCCCGTAGAACCATGCACAGTGTTGCAGGCACCATGGGATGCTCATGACAGGGTGCAAGGTTTTCCGCAGACACCCATTTTCCCCATAGAAGCCTGTGTTGTCGGTCGTAACACAGGCTCCCATGAAGTCAATGGGAGTCCTTCCGAACGGTGTTCGGAAGCATCGTAATCGGCCATGCGGAACCACTTATCATGAGTCGGTCAGAACCAAATCCAACTAGGAGTCGGGCGGATTAGTTTCCAACCGATATGGTAATGAGGCCCTAAGTGCCTGTGTCTTTTTTCTCCAGTATGCGAGCGTAGAGCCCACTACTCTAAACATCTCAATATCCTGTCTTGCACTGCGCTAAGTGATATGAGAGCAATTGTGTGTTTTTCATGTGGACATTGGCCCCAGAGCTACTGTTGGCAGGTGCTGTTCACATATCGCCTGTTCACTGAAAACAAAACTCCACAGGGAGGCTTTCTGCATGGGTAGAGAGGTCACTCTTGTACCACTACATTGTCTTAAAATATTAAGATGTAAGACAGAGTTTGAGCAACTCCAAGGACGGCACTTTGCCCCTTAGCTCTGAATGTCTTCGAAGAGCAGGAAGACTTCAGAAACAGATCCAGGACAACAAATATTATAATCAGAGGTGTGCCTACTGATGCAGACATGGAATGTTATGTTAAAAGACTGTTCAAGCATATCCTGCCGGAGATATTGGACTCTGACTCCCGATTAAACAGGACGTACTGAACGGGGTGAAATTCTATATCTCAAGTTGGCCCCCAAGATGGCCTATCTTGCATGCATCACTTCAAACAGAAGCTCGACATCATGAAAACAGCTCAGTAAACACGAGCTATCACTGAAGTTAAGGAATGAAAATGCGCCTGTACCACAGTCCGTCTAACTCCACCTTTCTTAAACATTGACTCCTCCAACAAGCAATGGCCTTATTGAGAGACAAAAGGATACAATACCAATGTGGACCCGTGTTCTGTCTTGTTTTCATCTGAAATAATGAAACACATCAGGGGCCCTTTGGGAATCACAGAAGGGGCTGCGGACGCTTGCGCACCCGCTTCTGTAATACTGAAAGTGCTGGTGCGCATACAGCACCAGCGCTTCCTCATGATGGCGTTCCCTCATTTGCATGAGACCGTGGCCCCATGCAAATGAGATCATTCATTTGCCTCTGCACCTGCCTGCATTACGGACGCGGGCACATAGGCACAGAAGCACTCAGAAGGCGCATTGACAGTGCGCTACCTAAAAGGTGGCACACTATAAGTGTGCCCCCTGATTGCAGCCCTCTGGTAGGGGGAAGGGGTCCCATGGACCCTCCAGCTATCCCCTTGCAGGCGGAAGCTGTATCCTGTCCCTTCTCCACATGAAGCCATGGGCTAAAAAATTAGGTATAGCCCAAAGATTTAGGGGATACAAATTGGCAGGCATGAACATAAGCTAGCCCTGTATGCTGATGATGCCCTTGTTACATTATCAGACCCGCTATACCCTATCTTGGGCTTGTTGACCGAGCTTGACTTTTTCTGGCAGGTATCAGGTTTCGAAATAAACTCAGAGAAATCCCAAATATTAAGCATATCTGCTGCAAAAGAGACTCAAGGTGTGCTACAAATCGTCTTCCTGCTGATATGGGTGAAACAACACATACAGGGCTTATGGCTTAAGATCTGCTGCTCGCCTGGCGAAGTGTCAGCCCTAAACTGATCTGACCTACTGGGTACAACCTGCAAAGAGCTGCAATCTTATCAAATGAGCTGGCTATCCTGACGGGGCTGGATAGTGCCAATCAAAACGAACCTCCTACACAAAATATTGTATGTACTGCAAATTCTTCCATTGCAGCCCCCACCCACAGAACTCTGGATAAGAGGCAGAAATTACTAGAAAGTTTTGACTGGAAGGAAAACTTGACAACCTACAACAACAGCACTCTGACTTTCTAATCTTACAAATTACTACCATGCGGACTCACTCAGACATATCATGGAATGGAACAGAAGGGAATATAAGAAGCACTGGTGCCACAAGGACCAACACATCACTGGAATACACATCTGGAAAGTGCCATTCTTAAGTAAAAAACATGGCCACGGGGACTCTACTCCTTCCCCATCAGCAGATCCACTGTAATGGCATGAGACAGGGTTGCATAGTTTGCTCGGTTGCATGCATGTGGTGTCTTTTCTCTGTTCCATCTCGACTGACCCCTGACTTCACACAAGCATCATCCGGGGAGACATACTCTGAGTTGCAGAAACAAACTGGAAAAGAATAGGGACTATGACAAACACTTACTTTCTGATATATACAAGGTCCTCAGGGGCAACCCCCTTTTTGGAAGACCCCTGCACAAAAAAGGTGGGAGACTGAGTTCGACCGTACCCTAAGTAAAGAAGAATTGGCCAGTGTTTATTATTGAGCATGCACCAGCCACGGCCCATACCAAGGGGCTGCAGGCCCCCCTCACCTTTCCCCAAAAAGAAGAGTGTCTGTCAGGCTGAACAAATGTCAGCCTGACTTTTTTTTTTCAATGTCCGGAAGGACGGAGCTAGATATGCGCTATTTGTGCAGGATCCTGGCTGCCTGGGCTTAACTTTGGCAGGCTAAAGAGGTCACAGCTCCAGTGGGTGCAGCCTCTTCAGCTTGGCAAAGCACCTTGAGGTCCTTCCCCTAGTGGCGATGGGGCGCATCAGTGATTGCCTTGTACCTGGGTGCTTCCGTTCTAAACCCTGAAGGACCAAGGCCAAGTGTCAATCACTGACACCTCATCACAGTGTGGGGTGGGGTAAGCAGTCTCACTGATCCCATTCTACTCTTTGGTGAGTGAGAGACTGATGCCTTACCTCATTGGCTGACCCTGAAGTGCCAAGGCTGAGTATCAATCACTGACACCTCACCACAGAGTGGGGTGGAGTCAGCGGTCTCACTGATACCATCCCACTATGTGATGAGTGAGTAACTGCTGCCTTCCCTCACTGGCCAGTCAGTGAGGGAAGGCGTCAGTCCCAACCCTCCTGGGACCTCCAAGGCAAAGCTGCACAGGTAAGTGTGATTTTTTTATGTTTCAGGAGTGCATTCATGAATATTTGGGAGTGAGTGTTGTTGAAGGATGTGTGTGTAAGTGTGTGTGCTCGTGTGTGAATCCATGCGTGTGATTCATTTTTTGTGTGAGTGTTGTGGCCAGTCTGCCCTCCTCCCGGCTAAAACTACTGGTTGACACTGGCATGCACTTCTACGTTACCCTCTAAAATTCTACAGGGTAAAGGCCATGACATTGGTCCAATGCGCTGTCAAGCACGTCATCACAGTGCTCTGGAAGTCCAACAGAATCCCAGAGCACAGATCCTAGTTAAACAAACTCTGGAAGCACTTGGGATGGAAACCATCTGTGCAGACTTGGCAAAGAAATCAGGCTATTTTGAGAAAGTATGGGGCCCCTGATTCTCCTTGACTAGACAAACACAAGGAGATGATGGACAGAGTGCTGAAACTTTTCAGATATTCACTCCCAGTCACAGATCTGGGTTGAATCCATCATCATTCTTTAGCTCACTTCACCACCTCAGGTCAGACCCAGGTATATGCAAATCAGTCTTGACCCTGTGCCTCATGGGAACAGTCCAGCCCGAATTGCCAAGCCAGGTCTTCCCTGAACTGTCTGAACTGGGGTGGCGGAGTGAGTTAAAGAATGATGATGGATTAAACCCAGATCAGTTGACTGGGGGTCAGTGCTTTCAATGTTCAACACTCCGTCCATCATCCCCTTTGGTTTTGCTTTGTTTGCCCTAAATTGACAGGGTATGCCCAGACGTGGGTCCCTTGCTCACTTTGCAACTTGATTCAAGCTAGCCTGGCTGATGACGGCTGATTAGCCAGAAACCGATCCCAGGATGCTTGTTTCTGGTCCAGGGAAGACATGGCTTGGCAGTTCGGGCTGGATTGTTCCCATGAAGCACAGGATCAGACTGATTTGCATATGGCCATCTCTGAACTGGGGTGGCGGAGTGAGCTAAAGAATGATGATGGATTAAACCCAGATCAGTTGACTGAAGGTGAACATCATCCCCTTTGGTTTTGCTTTCTCCTTGACTAGAGACATTAGGGAACTTCAAGGCCCCTGGTGTCTGAGTGTACTCTAAATCACTCAAAGTAGCACCCAGAGACTAAAAGATAGTGCTAGCTGAACATTAACCCCGCTAACAGTGCCTGTGGACGGTGTGTGATAGTGTGACATGCTTGAACACACTGTGGACACACAATTTTATTTTTAATTTTCTTTCTTGTAAGTTCTGCTCTGTCCTTCCAACTTTTCTCTTCCCATCCCCATCGGCTGTTGGCTCTAGTGGGGTGTATGTGTAAATATGATATCCAACAAAAAGGGTTAAAACATGTAAAGTTAAACAGGCAACAACCTATTAATATTCTGAGTCAGCAACGTTAATTCCCAAATTAGAGGGAGACACCCTGGTACTTAGAAAAGCGATGGGTATATGTAACATCAAACAATGAAAAAAAATCCCTTTCTGACAAATTAAATAATGGGCAAGGTAAATATAACTGCAAACTACCATTCAGGTCATATGCTGTACGCACTTAAAATCAAGAACTATCATCAAGGTAAGTTCACATATTTTGGTTAGCGCTTGACCTTTATCAGTTGCTGGAATGTGTTACAATGAGACAACAAACCTCAAACATATAAGAAACAATATATATTTTTTATTATATAAATCTACTAGGGAACACCCAGAACAGACCCTGCAAACTCTTTGAACTGGTCAAACACCAATCCAACAAACTGGCCAAAACATCGAAAGAAAACCCCAAGTCTCTAATTTCATCCGAGGAATTCTCCTCGTTTTTTGCCGACAAAATAAAAACCTTAGGTAATGAACTTAGTTCCGCCTCATACTCTCTACCGCCCCCTGACCTGCCTCCTCTACCCACGCCACCTCAACAGACCTCACCAAAGAATCAAGCCCACTGGACCGACTTTAAACTCTACGACAAAGACTTTGTCGCCAAATCCTTTCCACCTTAAACCCGAACAACCATTTCAACGACCAGCTCCCCTCTAACTATCTAGCTGTCGCCACCCAATCCATTATTCCTAGCTGGACTACGATAATGAACGCCTCTCTCCGGCAGGGATCAATCCCTGACTCTCTGAAAGCGGGCCAAGTCCTCTCCATTCTGGAAAAGCTGTCGCTAGATCCAGCCTTCCCAGACAATTTTAGACGTACTTCAAACATCACTCTCTTAGCTAAAGTGCTGGAGAAGTGTGTGCAACTGCAGCTAAGTCATCACATCAACAACTTCCACCTACTCGATGACTGCCAATCTGGATTCCGACCGGGACACAGCACTGAAACCACCATGCTCCACATCGTCGATGATACCCCCCAAGCCCTTGACCAAGGCAAAACCTGTCTCCTAATCCTCCTAGATCTATCCTCGGCCTTCGACACGGTCAACAATGGGAAGCTACTCGAACGCCTCAAATTTAGGATGGGATTAGATGGCCCTGTCCTTGAATGGTTTAAATCTTTCCTCCAAAACCGATCTCAGAGATTCTGAATTAACAGCAACCTGTCCGCTCCCTCTTCGGTCACGGTTGGAGTCCCTCAAGGATCAACGTTGTCCCCCACCCTCTTCAACCTTTATTTAGAATGCCTTGCCGAAGTCCTTCGCACCGCCAATATCTCCTACCATATGTACGCCGACGACCCTCAGATCTACATCAAAATCTCATCTCTCTAGGAGATTCTCTCCCTGAATGAGGCCCTGAAGCTGACTGTCCAATGGCTCTCCTCCAACTAACTCAAACTCAATGCAAAGAAAACAGAATTTCTTCTAATTTGCCCTCCTAAAACTGACCCTGAGATCCAGACATGATTAAAGCCATCACAGCCTTCAATTGTCCACTGACCATTGTGGACTTGGACAAATCTCTGGGAATAACCTTGGATTGCAACTTGAACATGCGAGACCACATCAACTTTATGGCCAAATCTGCCAGATTCCAACTGAGCTACCTATGGAAACTGAAACCCTTCCTTGACGCTCCCGACCTAAAACTGGCAGTCCAAGCACTAGTCATTTTTAGATTGGAATATGGCTGTCCCACCCTCTCTGGTTTACCCAAGTTCTCCCTAGCACCGTTAAAAACCTGCCTTAATGCAGCCGCCAGATTAGTTACCGGCACAAGAAAATTTCATCACATTTCTCCTCATCTGAAAGCGCTGCACTGGCTTCCTTTAGCTTCCTTTAACTTTAGCTGGCAGGCATCACACACAAGGCCCTACACTCAAACTCCCCTGCATATCCACCACAGTGACTATTGCCTCCCTCCGTCGACCTTTCGACCTTTCACCCCACCAAGAAACCTGGGGCCTGTCCTCAGCAACTGTAATATTAACTGTACTTTGTATACTCCCATCCCTCTTTTACTCAGCACACCCCCACCCTCCCTAATTTATGGTATACTGGTGTGATCCCATGCCTCTTGTACAACTCTATGACTCTGTAAAGCGCTCTGATACCCTAACGGGTCAAGTTCGTCCTCTATAAAACACAAAAATAAATAAATAAATAAAAACTAACACTAACCAAAACAAAAACTACAAACTAATGCAGCACACTACAATAAAACACCTTCTCACATGTCCCACCTCAAAAACTCTACAAAAATACGTTAGAATAAGTCTTACCTTAAAACATGAGCAGTAGCAGGGAACCACAACTAACTAGAAAAGAAATCACAACAATGGGTAAATAGAATACAAAATAAAGGTAGCAAAAAGTACCTGTCTATTAAAAATTTTAAATGACTATTTTCCTATTAAAATACATTCAAATGTTAAAGGTATATATTTAAAAATTTGAATTGTTTTTATACTTCTTATACAAATTCTAAATAAGTAACGTACCTATACCAATGCATGTATAATATATTTATTAAAGAGTGCTATGTAAATACACATTACAAAAAATAATACTAATTAATATATACATAAAAATATATATGTAAAAAAGTTATAAAAATATTTAAAAGCAATGTAATGTGAAAAACATTTATGTGTGAAGAAACAAATACGTAACATGTAAAAAAAGGAAAGTGTTATGTGACATAAAAATGTATAAATAAAATTGACACTACAAAAATATTTATAGTTTGTGTAAAATGTCCATGGCTGTATACAAAACAAAATTATGTTATAGCATGTTATTTTTCTGCTATAACAAAAGTATATGTATGACTTAAATGATGAAAGTAAATGCAATAAATATTAAACAATGTGTTCATAAAATATGTAACTAAACATCTGGTAAATTTTTTTTACATACAAAAAAGACACCATACCATAAGCAAATACAACTACTATTATACTAAAACACGTTACTTATCCGATAGAACTATATACGTAACTTAAATATCACAGTAAAAAACACACAAACTAACATTAATACGCTTAAAACCTTACAATATAATATACTTACTTAAAATAATTAAACAATAAATAAATATTAAATACTACCCCAACTTACACTTGAACCATCTTCGGAAAGGTATTGGACAGTAAAAGGGTTACATTTACTATACCCATTCTGAACAAAGCTAGCTTGGGGAAGGTGTTAAACACTAAAGGGATTTGTTATTCCTCCTCGAATCCACACCATCTCAGATCAGTAAACAAGAAAGAAAGAAAAGCCCTTATGCTTTTATAGGAGCACACCTGGATTTTGAACACACCAGATGACACAGAAGCCATGTTATCATATCATCAATAGGCCATGCTGCACAACAGCCATGATGCTCTACAACATGGATAAAAATATTGGCGTAGTTCAAAGGTGTCATAGGCAAGAACTATTAGTTGTGCAAATGCTTGTTTAACTTCAAGCAAGTCTGCTGTCTTCCTTAATAATGAGGCAGCTTGTGTGACCATATCACAAGATGGTGCAAGACACAACGGTTTCTTTTCCCTGAAGTACATTTTTTGAATACTTAGAGGCCAGGGCTAATTATCACACTTGGCCAAATCGGAAGAAACAGCCAGTATGATCTCTATTATTCTGTGGCCTCAGGCCTCCTCCTAACATTTGACAAGTCTGGTAGGATTGTTATCATTATTATCATCAGTTTATTTTTGGATAAAAGATCCTTAAAACAGACAAAATATTTTTTTATTTTTTCTCGATCAATACACAAAAAATACAATAAAAATAGGCATGCTGGCTAACAACTTTTCCCAAAGAAAAATGTATCTAACATGTTAATTATCTTAATACAGGTAACAGCTTGTGATGGAGTGACAGTAAGTATAAACATGAGCATAAGATGAGTAAAGCTCATATACCATAAAAACCATACAGCATACATATCAGGTTAGGAGACAGAATCACATCTAAGACATTTTTCTTGGATTATCCAGGCACTTCAGAGGTGAGATGCTCTAAAAATATTAACCTCCCAAAGGATGCAGAGAGTATACAGTTTAGGAGCACTTTGCCTGGTAGTCACATTGTCTGATTATTACTCAGCTAAATACCAAGTTTATCATAGTACAGAAACAACTTACAAGCAAATGGTAGTGGCTGGGAAACAATTGCACAAATCTGCGTATTATGAAGTACCAAAGTACAGTATAAATAGTGGTGCTCCTAGAACTGAAAGAGGTCATTTACTCTTCCAAGTATTAGGACAGAATGCCCCAAAATACAATTTGCTCAAAGAGTTCTGACACACCAAATAGACATCCAAAAACTTAGTAGCCCAGTCAACGGTGTAGTAACTGTTGTCTCTTTATTTTCAATCTTCTTGTTTATGCAACTAAAGTTACAACATAAAGTCGTGGCCAAGGATTTGCAGCCAACATATGTTTCGTCTTATGGTAACGTTACCGATGACTTCATCAGGCCTACAAAACAAACATTTGTTATCCTAATTTATTTCATTATGCTTGCGATCCACCAACAAATAATTAGTGATATTCATGGGGTGGTGCAAAGTCATACCCAGATCTTCTTACAAAACCGATAATGGGAATCAAACAATAATAGATATATACACTGGAAAACTTCAGAGTGTAACAAAAAATTTTGATTAGGTAAAATAACTTCTTTATATCGGTATTTAGTCTAATCTTAACAGATTAAGGCACAAATGTGAGTCATGATTTGTCATATTAAAGTGACAAATATGATAAAATAAACTAAATAAAATGTCGAGATATGTAGAGAAGCCAAACAGTATCCGTCACCAACCTCAATAAGTGTGTGTATGTATATATATATATATATATATGTACTAGCAGCCCATCCCGACGTTGTCCGGGTATGAATTGCTGCCGGCCAGTAGTATATTGTATTGTAGGATTTCGTTTTGATAGCATTTCTTATCTGTGACAGGCCTGTGAAACGCTCCGATTCACAGTGCACTGCTGATGCACTTAAGAGTGCGCGTTCAGTAGTGTGTGAACTCGAGTTTCCCTACTTTATTTTTCCTTGCAATATTATATAGCGCAAACTCGACAACATTGCATGAGCACAATTTACATTACAGAAGAACACATTCATTTGTGGTAGGCACGGGGAGACAAAGCGATTGGCCTGGTATCACAGGATGTTGAGCTGATGCCGAGATTCGAACGTAGGTCCCCAGCTCTAAAGTTTGCAATTCTAGAACTTGTGGCGGGTGGTGTGTCTAAAAGTGTATGTCAGTGCTGGCCATCAATGAGAGAGACCTGTGCATTTTTCAAATCGGTGGTGAAAAAATATGAGTATGTTGCTGCAGATGTGGGCCGCCGTGCCACCAATGTACTTACCGGGAGAGGGTAAACACCCATTATTCCGCAACTTTCTTTCCGCATACCATCACTCCGCATACTTTTATTACGAAAGTACCATGACTCCGCAATCCCATTATAACGCATGGCATTACATTTTATAGGCTTTTACCATGCATACAGTTACAACGAAATTCGTTGTAAATGCATGAATGGTAAAAGCATGTTTTTTTTTAAAATGTTTGGATAAGGTAAGTATCGGTATAGGGGTATATTTTTTGAGGTACTGAGGTATATGTTTTGGGGTGTTTGGGTATTTTAAGGGTTCAGATATAGTTTTGGGTTATGGGTACAGGGGTAGTTTTAGGGTTTAGGGATAGGTATGGGTTTTGGGGTATGGGGGTATTTTAGGGGGTTCAGGGCTAGGTTTGGGTTTTGGGGTATAGGGGTATTTTTAGCGTTCAGGGGTAGGTTCTGGTTTTGGGGTACAGGGGTATTTTTATGGCTCAGGGCTAGATTTGGGTTTTGGGGTACAGCTGTATTTTTAGGGTTTAGGGGTAGGTTTGGGGTTTGGGGTACAGGGGTATTTTAAGGGTTCAGGGCTAGGTTTGGGTTTTGGGGTACATAGTTTTTTTAGGGTTTAGGGGTAGGTTTGGGTTTTGGGGTACAGGGGTATTTTTAGGGTTTAGGGCTAGGTTTGGGTTTTGGGGTACAGGGGTATTTTTAGGGATCAGGGGTAGGTTTGGGTTTTGAGGTACAGGGTATTTATAGGGTTCAGGGCTATGTTTGGGTTTTGGGGTACACGGGTATTTTTTAGGGCTTAGAGATGGGTTTGGGTTTTGGGGTAAAGGGTATATTTATAGGGTTAAGATGGGTTAGTGTTTAAGGGTGTTGGGGTATTTTAAGGAGTAAGGGTGGGTTATGATTATGGGGTGCAGGTTTATTTAAAGGGAGCAGGAATGTACAGAACCTGGGAAGAAAAAACAATGAAATATTGGGCACAACTCTCGCTTTTTTTCTCTGTACTCCAGCGCCTCGTACACGCCTATACCCCCAGCACTCGCCCACAGCACACAATATGAGATGTGACATGAAGGGCGGAACGTACCACACGCCCCCAGCGTTTGTCACGCCCCCAGCACACGCCCACAGCACAATGTAGACACGCCCACAAGGGACTACTTTGCTGGCACGGTTCTTTTACCTTTTAAATGTATATGGTGGGCATATGCAAAGCCTATGTCCTTCTGCTGCAACTGCCCTTTCCAACGCTGTAATGGGTGTTGTGATTGATGCTGTGGTTCCTGAGATTACCCGCCTAATTGTTTTGGCTCTCTCTTTATTATATTAGTATAGATATGTATAAGGGCAGAACGGAACTGTTCAATAGATGTTCAGTTCCAACAAACAAAAGAAGATATAAAAGATAGATTCTTAGCCCGAGGATACTCCAAGAAATCATTGAAAGAGGCTGAAGAGAGAGTAAACAAAGTGACCAGAGAAGAGGCATTGACATCTAAAAAAGAGATCTCTAAGACCAAAACGCCTGAGATCAGATTCATAACTAAATACTGTGGCCAATCTCATCAAATAAGAAAAATCTTGAAAAGTAGATGGGATATCTAAAGACAAGATCCTATCTTGAGAAATTCCATTGGAACTATCCCAGGCATTTCCTACAGACGAGGACAATCTTCAAAAGATTGTCTGGTACAGAGCCACTTAGCACCTAAAGAAACAGACTGGTTGCAAACAAGCAAAGGATTCAGGAAATGTGGCAACTGTAAAGCCTGTAGGGATAGTGTAAACTGTAATGAGATCTTTCTCCCTAAAACCAAGAAGAAATGGGAAATCAAACCACGTATAACATGTTCCACTGAATATGTGGTATACCTCATACGCTGCCCGTGTGACCTATGGTACATAGGGTCAACAACGGCACCAGTGAAAAAACGAATCCTTGAACACTGGCGCGCAATTGCCAATAAAGACCTCTCATACAGTACCGCAAGACACTTTAATCAGTTCCATCAGAGTAAAACATCTGCAGCAAAATACGTAGGAATTGCCACTGTCCAAAGTAACATCAGAGGTGGGGACAGGTTAGCTGCATTACGTAAACTGGAGTCAAGATTGATCCTATTGGCAGGAACCCGATTCCCAGGGGGTATGAACATGGACGAAGAACTACATTCTCACTTATAGGAGAATTGAAATACCCAGTTGTAAATAATATGACTGAAAGATGCTAAGCTGACTACCCATTAGATATTTTTAACATCCTTGTTTTTAATTCCCCACCCTGCACACCCTCACACTTTCACAACACATACCAGCAAATCAATGTAGGGCCATTAACTGTATATTTCTGTATTAAGTCTGAATGTTATACCTCCTATTTAAACAGTAATGCATAAACTGTGTATTTTGCAGTATATCAAAAACCTTTTTCTTCTCCTGTCTGTTATAGGTGGAGTGGGAAGTAATCTCAGAAGATTGAATATGGACCTTAGATTTAAACAATATGAACTTTCTATAAAAAATACCCGTGTGTAAGATCAGATAAGACCCAAGGAGTTAAGAGGAGGGAGGGAAAATATAAGGGTACTACACCAATATTTTTCCATAATTTACTGTTGAAAGAGGTTTGTTTTTAGGAAATATGAATTTTCTGGTACTAAACCTTAATTTGAAATTACAGACAGCCCACTGTATTGAAAAAGATGATATCTAAAACAAGAGCTGGTTGTTTATGCACTTCATCACTTTAATTGCACGAATGATCAATGACTATAATTGATTATGTTATTATTTCACGTATTTTCGTCAGAAAAATTAGGACTACTAATTTGTACCATGTATATTTTCTGTTTGTGCTACGAAGTAATACAGCACTAATTGATGCAAAAAAGGTGAATACACCTTTAAAAGGTGGTGTGTGAGGAACGCGGGTCATGTGACCAAGAACAACCAGGGTTGTTCGAAACACGTTATCCTCGATCGCTTGCTGTGCCAAAATAAACATCTAAAACGGATTACGGGCTCGTCTGGATTCTGTTGAACTTACTGGAATTCTGTTGTTTCATATATATATATATATATATATATATATATATATATATATATATATATATATATATATATATATATATATATATATATATATATATATATATTCACTGAAAAAACCATAGGTTTCAAACCAGTTATAGTTAGCTGGAAATTTTACTAACATAAAATCATTGAAATTCCCACGTTATAGTTAGTTGGACTCACTATAACTTGCGCGTGTAATGCACTGCTGATGACGTCACATATTACATCACTCATGACATGGTCAGTGACATCACTCATGACATCACTGATGACACCATCCAGTGAATGTGTGTCTTTCTGAAAAATAAATATGTTTTATATATGTATATGTAAAGGTCAATGGAAAAATACATGTTTAAATAAGTGTCTTAATGGATGTTTTTAAAAAAAAGAAAATTGATTGGTTAACTGGCTTATAAGTGTATCTTAGTGTATAAGTGGCTGCATGGGTTGGTGAGTAGCTACATGTGTGTGTATATGGGTTATTAGATGGTTTTTTTTAGTATCAGTATAAGTGTCTGTATGATTTGGTTAGGGTGTTACTTAACACATAGGTGCATCAATGATTGACTCACTGTTTCTATGTCTTTTGAAGACAGCATATGTGCAGGACTGTATGGGTGGATGTGTGTGTATATATGTGTGTTAGTGAGTGAATGACTGTCTCACTAGTGTCTTTATCAGTAACTACATATGTTTTAATCTAGTATATGTGAGTATTGATGTATATAAGTGAGTATATGTGAGACTGAGAGATTGTAAGAGTTCCTGTTTAAATAAGTTTGTGTTTCTATAAGTGATTGTTTAAGAGAGTAAGTATGTGTAAGTTTCCTTAGAAGTAAGGTGGTTGTGTGTGTATAGCTGTATATGCAAATAAATGGATGTTCAAAAGTTGATTTGCATGTGTGAGTATGTGTGTGAGTAACTTTTGGATGACTGTCGGTGTGTAACAGGATGTATAGGTGTATCACTACATATGATGAGTGAGTATATGTATGAGTGACTATATAGAACTGTTGTTGAATGAGTGAATGTGTATATAGATGGTGGAATTATTGAATTGGTTGTTGTAACTGGTACGGGTATCTCCATTTAAAAAAAAAATTAATTTATATTTTTCAATATGTGTTTCATGGGTTACTTTACAGTGAAAGGAGGTCTGTCACTCTGTCACAAGGATGGTGTCATCAGTGATGTCATGAGTGATGTCACTGACCATGCCATGAGTGATGTAATATGTGACGTCATCAGCAGTGCATTACACGCGCAAGTTATAGTGAGTCCAACTAACTATAACGTGGGAATTTCAATGGTTTTATGTCAGTAAAATTTCCAGCTAACTATAACTGGTTTGAAACCTATGGTTTTTTCAGTGAATTTATTAGGTTTTTTAAATGCAAATTCCTAACTATAACTGGTGTGAAACCTATGGTTTTTCAGTGAATTTCATAGGTTTTTTAACTCCTAATTCCTAACTATAACTGGTGTGAAACCTTTGGTTTTTTCAGTGAATTTTCAAGGTTTTGTAAATGCAAATTCCTAACTATATATGGTCTCTAACCTATGTTTTTTAGTGAATTTCAATGTTTTTTTAATAGCAAATATCTATAGCTGTAAAATATATTCTTCTTTATAATGAATACTATATTTTCTATGCATATTTCAATGGTTTTGTGTGAGTAAAATATCAACTTTAAAGGTTTTTTAAATGCTTATTCCTATCTATATATGGTCTAAAACCTATCGTTTTTTCATTGAATATATATATATATATATATATATATATATATATATATATATATATATATATATATCAATCCGCATTGAAGAATTAGTGGATGTATAAGTGTCTGGATGGAGGATTTAGTAGCAGTGTGATTGACTGTTTACTTGACTAATTTGTAGTGTGTCACTAAATATATTGGATAGTAACTAAACTGTGTGAATACTATTTTTTCTATGTATTTAATATCTTTTTTTGGGATGTATGAAAGTTTTTTATTTTTTTTAAAAGGTTTTGGTTCGGTGCGCTTCCGGTGCGTGCCCAGGGAGTGCCCCGTTAGCGTAACTTTTGAATGCGCTCCGGTTCGCGCCCCGGGAAACGTTCCGTTAGCACAACTGACGCGATCGAAAACAACATTGTGACGTGTCGCGTAAGTGTGACCTATCGCGTAGCCGCGTGATGCGTCTTATGACGCGCTGCGTTAGCGCACCCGGAAGCGCTCTGGAGCGCTACAGAACGCGACGCGCAGCGCCCCGGAGGCGCTCCGGGGCGCGGTGCGGGGCGCGTAACGTAAGCGTAACAGGTCATGTGACCTGAAAATAACACTTTTCATTGGTTCAGAACATTTTTTTTTCAAAACGATGAAAGCCCCCACCTTTTTACCTCATTCTTACTTTCTACTTCCAGAGAGCAAGACCTGTTTTTGACAATGGCTTCTGTAATAGCTGCAGCTGGTGCTTCTCAGCAACCACCACCACCACCACCACCAAAAGGACCACCTCCAACACTGGACTTTGGTAGGGAGGAAGATAATGAGGATGAAGAGGAGGAGGAGGAAGAGCAAGTAAGGCAGCAGTTCCTGCCAGAAACACCAAGGCAGAGCCATATTAAAGAGCACTACATTTGGCAATTTTTTTAAATTCCACCTGGACAGAAGAAGGTCAATGCACCCAAGGTGTCTTGTTTGATATGTAAACATGAACTTTCTCGTGGCAACCCCAACAAGAAATACAGCTTTGGGAATCATACAATGATTCGCCACATGGAGCGGTGGCATCCTAATAATCTTTCCCAAGCACAAGCAAGGGATCTTGCTGCCAACCCCCCAAATGTCATCCCCAGCACCTCCAGTGGACAAACATCATTCGCCGGACCAGAAGGCCGAGAAATGATCCCCAATATTCAAAGTCCTTTTGAAAACTACAAAATAGTTTGTATATATTGTGGAGGAACTATTTCTTTTGGAGAAAAGAGTATTACTTTGATTAACCGCGCTGGAGAAAATCATAAATGCAACAAGAAGAGAAAACAATGAATCCTTTTTATTTATTTTTTGCTCCTGTTGAGACATGTTCAAACCCTGCTTTTTTGTTATTTCCCCTAAAAAAACACTAAAAGAACTCAAAATAATTTTCAAAAATAAAAAAAAATAAAAAAATTGTTCAGAAAATTAATTAAAAAAATAAAAAAGAAGAAAAAGAATAAAAAAACAGTTATTTTCAGAACTACCTTCCATTTATAACAAAATTGCAAAATTTTTTACACCCTGTCTTTCTTTTTTTCTCTTTGTTCCGCTTCCCTGAGCGCCGACCAGTTCACGTACCGGGCGCGAAACCCACGAAAATTATTATTATTTTTTTTTGCTTTATATGGGCCTTTTCAGCCACCCACTTCAAATCTAGGGGGTCAGGGGGTGTCTACCCTGCCCCCTTTTATTCATTTCCCCTTTTGTTATTGCCACCTCTTGTCTCGATCTTACCGAGAGACAAGATGGCGGCCACTCTGGACTGTTTCGAATGTTTACAGACACCCAAGAACCAATCAGCTTTCTGCGCGCAAGTCGCGTGGCGCACCCGGAGCGCGTACCGGGGCGCTGCCATAGATATATATATTTTTCTGAACCTAAATTACTCAAAATCCACTGAAGCACATATCTTGAGACATAGCAAAGGCACATCGGGCTACCAGTCCCTACAATTTTGCCACATTTGGTGGAAATCCATTCAGCCGTTCGGGCTAAAAGTGAAATCGACCGCCCTATGGAAATTAACATGGGGAAAACGCGTTTTGAGACCCCCCTTTTATCTCGGCCCCCGCTTGACGAATCCCCCCCAAACTTTCAGGGAAGGACCGGAACGCCGCGAGGCCATTTTGAGGAAATTTTCAGTCAGATTCGTCAACCGGCGCCAAAGTTATTCCAAATAGAATTTTGAGATTTAACATTGAAAAAAATCCTAACTTTAACTACCTACTGGCGACCGCCAGTAGGTAATATATATATATATATATATATATATATATATATATATATATATATATATATATATATATATATATATATATATTCACTGAAAAAAACACAGGTTTTAGGGACGTTATAGTTAGAAATTAGAATTTAAAAAACCTTTCAAATTCACTGAAAAACCCATAGGTTTCAGGGACATTATAGTTAGAAATTAGCATTTGAAAAACCATAGAAATTCACTGAAAAAACCATAGGTTTCAGGGATGTTATAGTTAGTTGGACATTTCACTCTTACAAAATCAGAGAAATTCGGCCATCAGTGATGTAATTGACCATGTCATGAATGATGTCATATGTGACGTCATCAGCAGTGCATTGCGGGGGCGCAAGTTATAGTTAGCTGAACTAACTATAAGGGCCGAATTTCTCTGATTTAGTAAGAGGGAAATGTCCCACAAACTATAACGTCCCTGAAACCTACGTTTTTTTCAGTGCATTTCAAAGTTTTTTAAATGCTAATTTCTAAGTATGACTACGAAAGATGCAGAAAGAAGCAAGAGAAATGCAGGAAGAGACAACAGAAGTCCAGAAAGAAGCAAGAGATATGCAGAAAGAACCAGCAGAGGTGCAGAAAGAAGCCTTGTTGCAAAGTCATCCTGTGCCCCCAACTTTTTGCTGACCTGTACTTGTGGAAACTTTCTCTGACTAACCAGGCCGGAGCCAGTGCTATGCTGAAAGACACTTAGAATACAGAGAAAGCACCTACATACACTAGGGTAAACTATGGGATTGGGTGCCCCTGTGATTTGCATGACTTCCTCTGTAAGGCCCTTGTATATAATAGGGCAGGGGGTTTAAAACTACCTCCAACTCCAAGGTGCAAAAAGAGGTAAGCGAAGGGTAGGAAGAAGCATCAGAGGTGCCGATAGAGGCAAGAGAGGTGCAGAAAGAAGCAAGTGAAGTGCAGAAAGAGGCAAGAGAGGTGCATAAAGAGGCAAGAGAGATGCAGAAAGAGGCAAGAGAGGTATAGAAACAAGCAAGAGAAGTGCAGAAAGAGGCAAGAGATTTGCTGAAAGAAGCAACAGAGGTGCTGAAAAACATGCAAAGGGTGCAGAAAGAGTCAAGAGAAGTGCAGAAAGGAGCAAAAGAGGTACAGAAAGAGGCAAGAGAGCTTATAAATGTTTCATAAAAAGTGCATCGTGCATGATTCCCCACCTTACTTCTTCAGGAACGGGAGCTTGAGGAATATAACAAATGATAATATTAAAGGTTAAACGCCAAATAGAAAGAAGCCTGTTATTGCACTGGTTGATTCTGCAGATGTGTGCAAGAGGTGTTCTGTATTCTAAAGTGCAGGTTTCGACTGCTGGGAGCGTCTGCACATGCAGCACAGCGTGGGAAACACGCTGTTTACCTACATGCTTCGCAGGTGGTACAGTATGCTAATGAGGTACTAAAGAAACAAGTGTTTTTAGTTGTACTTAGTAAGGACACATAGAAGAGAATGGAAATCTGCCTACAAGTACACCATGCGCGAAATATTATAGGGGACAAACAAAGTGTATTAAAAAGAAAGGGCAAGTACCTTGAGTTATCGTGGGAGAGACTTTTGGCTGTGGTCTGCACTATGTGTCACAAAAGCACACTGCCTGGGCAAATGAAGTGCAGGAACATGACGGCCAGAAAAGGGACTTATAGATCGATTCTTGCTATTGCTGCCTCCGTGCTGTTGGAAATTGTTGAGGAGAGTGTGGCAGAACTCAGTCCTACAGCTGCATCTTGCAGCGTTGAGGATCATATCCCACGGAGCAACCTAGCAACATATCACCTTAAAATTATCCAACTGGCGGTAGGTTATTGTGCATTTCATGAAAGAAATGCAATTAAGAGCAGAAACCACAGGAAAAATGCTTCACGCAGAGAAGAGCTTAACCTCTTGGATGCTTGAGTTATTTTTCTACTGTGCTGGACCACAATAGAAACGGGTGTGGTCATGACAAGCTCACCTCGTCATGAGCACACGAGCACTGTGCTGTATGACGAGCTGAGCTCGTCATGAGCATGGAAGGGGTTAAGACAAAAAGTACACTCCAGTCCGCTCTCAGTTTGAGGGTTTCTGGTTTTTGTTTGCGGATCAGAGCCATCCTGTGGCCGAAGGCGTTTATTATTATTTCATTAGACCAAAAATTGCACAACTTAAACGCTATGATAACAAAGGTACAACAAGCGCAGGATACCACATACCACACGTGCCACTGCTACCAAATAATTGACAAGCTTGCAACTGTCCCGACCATAATGACAGAGTTGCTGGGGGCAGTCAGGGAAACACAATTTAATTCCACAACATCCACGGAAGGAGACCCCAAGGAGGTAGATAGAATTAACAAGGATACCCCTAACATCAATACTAAATCAATAAAAGATGAAAATAACTTTTAAGAAACTCCCCAGTCATCGAGAAAGACTCGGAACGATCAGAGGAACAGCCGCATTTACAAAGCTCATCACCATTTCCGAATCAAAGTAATTCACCGAAGGAACCTGCACAAAGCAAGGAACAAACAAGCTTGAAATCACCCCTCTCAAAACGGGAACGAAAACGCTTGAGGGAAGCAAGGAAACGTAAAACAAATAAAGTCATTCCACAAGCATTACTGACATCAACCCATAAAAGACAAGATAAAAGTGATGAAAGTAACAGTGATATAGTCAGTATACCGAATCATAAAAACTCGGCAATAGAAAATGCAGCGTCCTCAAGAAACTATGATGGAAAAAAAAAAGGAAAATTTGTCAACTAGCAAAATATATGACATATTCAAGTCTTTGAGAAGGAACATGACAATGTCAAAAACAAAGAAATTGTAAAATCAGACATAATCCAAACTTCTCAGAACCCAAACATAAAGACAAACGAAATCGATACGCAGGATATAGCAATAAGTGGGAAAGGAGCGAAACAGGCGAGAAATCGCCATAATGAAATCTAAACCAATTTACAGTTCCAGACCTCCATAGAGTCCTTTGAAAACACACAACAAGAGCAAGACAAACCTGTCCAGCACGTCGAAATACATCGTCAAGATCCAATAGAAATATTAAAAGAGAGCATGATCGACTACAACAAAACACAATTGCTTACCGCTCAAAGCCAGATAGAATTGATCCCACATTACAAATTAAGAGGAACCCACGACATACTAAATCGAAGCGCAATAATAAGGCTATTCAAATCTCTACCTGCCCTGAGACATATAGCATCCAGCGACCTGGAAAGAATCGAATTTAAACCTAATCTCAACCAAATAGGGGCTGAAATAATTACAGCCACCTGGATATACTATTCAGTCACTGAACAGATCTTGAGGCACAAGGAGGTATTTGCAGCATGGAGCATAGAACTAAAAGAGGTGGAACCTCCTTGTTACCCTAGTCCCCTACAACACCCCCATTGCATAGAGGGCATTTTAAAAGGAGCGAAAGGCCCAGAGAATCAGGATCAAATAAAGGACAACGTCAAATTTATAAGACAAATCACAATTACAATTTCACACCCAGAAACAGTTAAAAAATAGGATAGCCAACATTGGAGATTCCCAAACATACAACAAGGAGCAGCATGAACAAAATCCAACAAAAACCCAAACACATTGCTGGATATTAAAATCTGTTCCTGGAACGTGAATGGCCTAGCTTCAAAAATAGGGGGAAAAACAAAAAGCTGCCAGGATCAGTGTGTTAGAATGGTATACCTATGCTCTAAGAATAAATAAAAAAAATGAAACAAAACTTTGAGACAAATGCTAACTTACGGACAACAACCCTCTCGGGAGGTCCTGACCACTATTAAACAAATGAAAAGCGACCTAAAAAAAGAGATTTGGGAAGCAAAACGTATATACAATGAGCAGTTTTGGACAAAAATGCTCCGCGTCAGTCAACAACAAAATTCTAAGCAGTTCTGGGCCCAAATTAATGTTTTATCAAACGGAAAAAATCGGCATTACAACTCCGATATAACCGAGCACGTATGGCGAGCTCACATAGAAGCTACATATAATCCCCAGAAAGCACCCGCTTACCTCTGAAAATGAAATTTGGAAGGCAACACGATCCAACCACAGTACCTCCAGTGATATGCCAACAAGAGAGCAGAGGACGGCAGAGACACTGAAACCAACTTCACAGGCCCCAGATCACAGGACATGCCAACTAAACCTGAAACATTATAGTAACTTACAATTCAAACAAACGGAAGGCAAATTTCAGCGAGGCCCTCTTGAAACATCAGGGTCTGACCAATCAACCGCCAACAGTCAGATCACACAAAAACAAGTACTGAATTTTATTTAAAAAAAGCGAGATCCAATGGGGCACCTGGACCAAACGGTTTGCCCAATGCCCTATTTAAAAAAGACTTAGCATTTTGGTCTAACCACCTAGCCACACTGTTTGCCAATATTTCGGAATCTCATACTATCCCAGACTCTTGGCGAGGAAGCACATTGCATTCAATATTCAAATCAGGGGCTCGCGCAAATCCCTTCAATTACAGGTTGATAGCCCTCATAGATGTTGAGGCAAAAATCTATGCTGCAAATTTGCTGAAAGACCTAGAGGATTGGGTAGACAACATCAAATTGATCCCCAATACACAGACAGGCTTCCGAGCCGGAATGGGCACTTTAACAAACATATCCGCCGTTACACTCTTGGCTAATCAATCTATTGCCAAATCAAAAGTTTTGAATGCATGTTTCGTGGATCTCAAGGCAGCCTTCGATAAGGTCCCCAGAAGAGCCTTGTGGGCAAAAATGGAATCATGGGTTGCACCCACAAACCTATTGAATGCTATAATCTCTATTCAAAAACATGGGTTCAAATAAAAATGGGAGATGGTCGAACTCTAACAAACAAAATTACCACCACCAAGAGCTTAAAACAGGGGTGCGTCCTAGCCCCCTGTTTATTTAATATATATACAGCCGAACTAGATTATAGCCTACGTTCGACATCAGGTGACCCTCCAAAACTGGGGAATGTGAGAATAGCAAGTTTGCAATATGCTGATGACATTGTGCTGCTCTCCGAAATGCCCTGTGGTCTCCAACGTCTGTTAAACAAATTGGTAGAATACACAGACCTAAATCAACTACACATAAACTTTAAAAAAACAAAGGTCATGTGTTTTTCAAGCCCACATAAAAAAATACCAAAATTCAATTGGACGATCAACACTAATTGCCTGGATCACGAGGGGACATACAAGTATCTGGGAATAATTTTGGATTGCCACCTTAATTATAAGCAACACCAAGAACAGCGGAAAACAAAAGCTAAACAGCTATTATTTGCATTCAAAACTCTGGAAAAAAAAAATCAGAACCACCCACTTATTAAAGGTCGTGGCGTCAACATTTATACCTTCAATTACATATGGTTCCGAACTGCTAAACACAAAGGACGCAACATATCTGAACATCGCTCAAATCAGTCTCAAATCAGCGCCATATTTCTCGCGCCGGCATCAGACTTGAATTTGGGTTAAAAAAACAGATCATGTCAAGACAAGGAGCACTGGTTAAATATTACTGGAGAATGTGGGCAGTAGAGGAAGACTCTCGGGCACATTACTGTTGGCTGGAGGTTGAAAAGCAATCCAAATTGAGTAATTCAGTTTATTCATTCTTAAAGAAATCGATTGAGGCATTAAAGTTAGAAGAAGCATGGCACACAATACGAACCTATCCGGAGCTTAAACAATTAGTTAACAAAACAGTTAATCAAATGTCTCAAGAACAGGATAAAGCTGCATTGACAACAAAAATCAATGCATGGATCGTGCTGCTAACATATAAAATGTTAAAGCCCCAATCATATCTTTTAGAACATTTTGCAAATCGAAGGAAACAGCAACGGATTTTACTGAGACTGGGAGTGTACCCAACTAAAGATCTAACTCCAAAATGGAAACGCACCTGGCCCTCAATGGACTGCCGCCTCTGCGGACAAGGAGACCAATCAGTGCTCCACTTACTCTGTATTTCGCCCGGCATTATCATCCAAACGGAAAGAACTCTTGCGGCCCTTAATGAAAAAAGAGCAGATAAGACTTGCAGATCCGCAGTAATAAAATGTTTAGGAGGGTCAACTGTGCAACTGGCATGTAAAGCATTAAAGTTTTTGAGTCTAGCTGCAAACGAACTAGAAAAGAGAGATACAGAATTTGAACTGGCTAAGCAAGTAATGTGAAAAAGCTTAGACAATTACCCCAAGCCAGCATAAGAATTAGATATCTCATAGCCAGAATGAATCCTATAAGACCAAAGACAACAATTGCACTGTTTCTCTTTGTTTTATTATTCAAACAAAGAAACAAAACAAAAAAACAAACAAAAAACATTTTTTATAAATTTTAAATGAGAAATTTTAACTAATTTGTACTTTACTCATGAATTTTATGCCTTACGTGTTTATGTGTTTTAGCGGTTAAGCCGCTCTTTTTATGATTTAAACCAAATCAAATAAAGTAACTGAACTAGTACATTTCAAATTAACCTTCACTGTGAAATTGGTGGGTTTCTAATATAGAAACGTCACCAGGCATTACTTTTTAGCAATCACCATATTGACACACATTTGTGCATTGATTTGCAGTGGCCACACTGGAATTCTGAGTATATGAATGCCTACGTTGGTGAAGCTTTTTTAGAATGCCATTACCGTCATCCTTCAATAAGGTGTGCACAGCATGCATAACGGAGCTCTACGGAGTCGATGTGCGTCCGGATTAAGCACTGAAATCCACGTAATGACGGGCATCTCATATCATGCAGGTACCTACCTAACTTGTCGAAGGTGCCAGACCTGCCTCAGACTGAAAGGTCCCACATAAATCCCCGGCCAAGCCGCGCAAAGACCGTGAGAGAGCATTTTACCCTTCATATGTTTCTTTCAGGAATGTGCTCATCTTTAATCAATACGTTCATACACAAAAATATGGTACCTGGCCTATAAGAATGGGGAGCTCTCTGCACAGTCCTCTTTCCCACATATTGAGCAGAGAGCTTCTGAGCACAGAGATCACACTGGGATTTGCATTCACTGCTAGACACGACGTTTACAGCTCCTCCGCCCTGTCAGTCTCAGAGCAGCTTTAGCAGAGGTGTGGGATACAGAGAGGCAGGAGAAAAGCGAGAGGAACCGATGCATGTTATACACCCACTGAATGTGTTAGCAAATTGTTAGGTTTCGCCTGATGTCCACTGCGCAGCAGAGTTCGCGCAAGCGAAATCTTATGTTGGACAGTATGGGGCTTTGTCACACCTCTCTCTTCCATTGGCTAGCTCCATAAATGGAGGCTAGCCATTGGAAGAGATGGTTGTCAATCACTCTTTCCCCCGTCACGACGCGATTCGTGGGCGTTTCTGTCTCTTTTTTTAAGTCCCGCCCCCCACACCCTCCCTCTCGCCGAGGAGTTGTCCATGTTCTCTATCCTACCCTTCCCGTTGTTGTGCCTTGTTAACCCCCGCCCTCCCTCCCGTTGTCCGTGCTTCTCCCTCCCGCCCGCCCACTGTCCGAGCCTCCTCCCTCCCGCCCGCCCACTGTCCGTAGCCTTGTTTATCCCCCGCCCTCCCTCCCGTTGTCCGTGCTTTCTCCCTCCCGCCCGCCCACTATCGGTGCCTCCTCCCTCCTGCCCGCCCACTGCCTGTGCCATGTTGGGGAGGCTGGGAGGTGGCCGTAGTATCAACAGGAGCGTGTGCTCGTTCTTAAAGAGCTTCCAGTGCAGTGCCTCTTTTCTATTTCCATGACAGTGTGCCAAAAGAGCGGAGTCTCCTGTTTGTGCAGCCAGAGTAGCTTTTATGTTTCCATGGTAACAGTGCTCGTCATCTCAAACGACTCTATGACTAGACATGACCGTGGAAGTGCAGTCATTGTAATTTCCTGGGTGGGGAAGTAAGATGGCGGCCCTGGCTGGTCGGCTTTTGAGGAGACTTCACACTGTCATCAGGTATGTAGTAATAGTTAATTGTGGGAAGCACCCGATATGGATTTGGTCAGGCTAACTTGAGCAGTCATTTGACAACATCATTAGATGCTTTTCGTTTTTCGGGGGTGTGGAGTGACGAAGAATATTCTTTGGTTGCGCGTGTTGTTATTGTGCATAACATGCTCACTGATGAGAACAATCAAGCAACTTTACATAAAAGATTGGAGGTGCTTGTGTTTTCCCGTTGTCTTGTATTCGAATACTATAGGGGAGACTCGTGAAATTAAATAGGAAGTAAAACTGGAACAAGAGTTGCAGAACTGCACACTCTGCAGGTCCCACGGAAGCAGCTTTCTTCTGTCACATGGGGAGGGATATTATGATAAGCATTATGTATGTGTGTGTAAAGTGAAAGGAATAGTGAACGGAAGTGTATCACGGACAGTCGAGTTTGATTGCAGAAAACGCCACCTCTGATGTGATGCAAGAGCATGCAACGCGTAGGGAAACGTACAGGCACATTTCACTGGGACGTGTGTGCTTTGGTGGTCTTAGCTGTACTGTCAGGTTATGGCACAAACGACGTACCATGGAGATCGAAGCAATGCAAATCTTGGGGTGGTGAAAAATGCAGTACAAAGGCTCCCATTCCTAGGTGCGCTTTTATTCAGCTGCCCCTAAGTAGAGGGAGGCTGAAGCTGCTTTTGTGATTGTCACATTTATTTCTGGGCCGCCCTCTTTCCAGCCATGATGGAACTGCAGAGCACAACCGGGAAAGACCTGTTTCCAAAGCACACATCGCCAAGGCGCCAGCCAGTCAGAATGCAGCACGCGCCATTTCCTCGCCAGGGTCACGTGACCACAACAGCAGCAAGTTTGCCGACGCTGCGAGTTAATGTCGGTCGGTGCCTGGGATTTCGGGTTCAAGATTGCGGTGACGAGTGAATGAGCTGCCGGTGGCGGCGAGGGGGGTGGGGCGGAGGATGGTACAATGACCCAGGGCAAGAAAAAGAGGCGCTCTAACCGCAGCGTCATGCTGTCAAAGAAAATCATCATCAAAGATGGGGACACGGTCAGTACGGGGATGTGAGAAATAGCACTGTCTTTCATGGTGGGTGGGTGGATGTCGGCGAATGGAACGGGGATACTTAGCACTGACCTGGTGAGAAGGATGGGAGCAAAAAAGGTTGAACTGAAACTTCTTACCTCTTTCCCTCTCCACAAAGTGATTACATCATCTGAGCTTCCCGCTGTTGTTAGAGCCAGCAGCTGTGGATAGGAACCAGCTGTCAAAGTACTGATCCTGTAGTAATGTGTCCATTCCAGGGCTGTACATACCCTGTAAAATAGCGTTAGTACATTTGAGTCCACTGGCTGATTTGTAGTGTAATAAACGGAGTAGTTCTGATAAAATTGAATCAGTTCTGCCTTAAAGTGCTCGGTAAAATGGCTGTATTTTTATAACATACGCTACAGCGTTCAGCATAGGAGATATGCTCAGTGATACATCACTGGACACATTGACAGCACTCTGTGCGAGCCTTTAACACTAATGGTGAAGATGTAGCTCGCTTTTAGCTGTTCCAGGGATTTGCGAAAAATTAAGCTATTGGCATTGTAAATGACAATACCATTTATTTATCTGTTTTCAAAACCAACCCATAAATAAAGTTTGTCATTTACAATGCCAATAGCTCTAACTTTTGCAAAGGCGAGACCGTTGCATTGTAAATGCTTGTTTTTGTATTGTAATTGCATTTATATAGCGCTTCCTACCCCTGACGAGGCATCGAAGCCCTTTTTCAGCGAGTAGCACGCTACTCCGGGACCCATAAAGGATTAGTGTTGAATTAATATAGTGAAATATGGAAGTAATTAAAGTGGTGGATAGGTTAGTCACTTATTTGAATTCGGAAGGATAGTGGAAGGATAGAAGAGGAAATAAGTGTTGTATTTCTATAGTGCTTGTTACCCCTGATGGTGTGTTGATGTGCCTTTTTTGACCCTACAAGTATACTAAGAGTTCATGGATCCATTGACAGGCAGGCACTGCCGTTCCACTGCATGCACTCAGAGTACAAGAAGTAATTGACAGACAGATATTGACCCTTTGGTACAGCCAGGGGGCAAGGAATCATTGAGGCGTAGATGGACAGTACAGTTTCCCAAACTAGCCTTGATACAAAGTTCGGTGACATCATGTTTGATATCCCAGTTTGAGTGACAACAATGAGGCTCTACTTAGGATGCTAGATCATGAGTGGCACATGAAAGGGCTTAGTGAGGTCAGTGGAGACTGGAAGAAGTTGTGTACTTAGGACATCAATACAGGGAGGAGTGGCAAAGGATGGGAGGGCAGGGGGCTCCCTAAGCTCATGGAACAGCACATGCACCTCGATGTTAGTAAATGGGTGGGTATGAAGAGGACCAAATAAGGTCACTTATAGGCAGGGCAAGAGGGATATGGGTAGGGGGCATCAGGGCGTCACTAGGGTTGGTGTCACCCAGTGCGAGTAACTCATGGTGTCACCCCCCTCACTACTTACCCCAAGGACCTCCTCTGTGACAGAGCCCAGGCTGATTCGTCCGGCACGCCTTCCCGATGGTCATCCTGCTACTGCGTCCTCCTTCCTGTTGTCCTCCTCGGCTCTCCTGCTTTCACCTCCTTGCATCCGAGTTCCCCTCCACAGTCCCTGGCCATCGCAATATAAAGTCCTTCCTTACACCAGCAACAGAGGAAAAGACCAGGAAGCAGGTCTCCTTAGTGCCCCCGGGGCTCCGCCAAAAGCCCCCAAGGCCTTTTCTTTACAGTACACCCCTACCAGGCATGGCTGATGGGGAAGTGCTGCTAGCGCAAAAGGTGGAGAAAACTACATTTTGCAGTGTAAAGAATTATATGGAAACAGACGGGTCCTTCCTCAGCAGTTTTCGGCTAAAGCACAGCATGACAGAACAGCTTTGCTCCACTGATGTAAAATGCCGGCTCAGTTGCTTGTAACTTTAGTTTACAAGGACCGCCCGTGAAGGCAACCTGCTATCCAGTATTGATTTTTTAACAGTGAATAACAGGTCTCCGTATTGTCACTACTTCCGGGTCGACAGAGAGCCAGTTATATGTCTAAACATTTTCTAGGAGTGTGTGGGGCTTGTAATGTGTAGAGTGATCTAGGATTTAAGTATCCCTTTCACCTCAGCCAACCGAAGTGCTGATTGTCTGCAGAGTCCGCTCTTAACAGTGATTCCGGGGAGGGGGGGCGGCATGGTTGTTAAACTGCAGGGCGCGTTTCACTACTTGATTTTACCGTGTCTCTCCAATCCGTGATGGTTTACTGATGCCTCGTTGAGTCTTTCACGCAGTTGTCACAGCTGAGCAAAGGCGTGTTGCCCTCTCCCTGTCACCCATTCCTCCAGCTTACAACTGCAGACCATTGTAGGGTCCAGCAAAGAGAATGCTCCCTTCTGCGACCATCTCATCCGAAGAACAGTCAGGTTGTGCGCCTGCAGCTGAGAAACTAAACACAGTGACCTAATAAACCATAAATCGTGTTTATTGCCAAAAAAAGGTATTTGACGGTGACGCCTCGTCAGGGGTAGTAAGCGCTACATAAATGCAATTACAATACAATACAATAGGGTAAACACATGCACTGTGAAGCTGATTTCTAAATGTGACTCAACAGAATCTAGCAGAGAAAGAGGTCAGGAACCATGTGAAGATACACATTTTCTACCCCCCCCCCAGTTCACTTCCTGATCCAGGATGTAAAAGCATTTGTGGGGTTTGGAATCACACTCCGAAATGATTCAGTCTGGGCATACGTGAACATTCTATGCATTTATGTGGAACACCAAGAACAGATTGCACATGGCTGAACAATCACTCCCTCCCTCCTTCCCTCATGAGTCAATTTCTCCTAAGCCCTCCAGGAGCCCACCTGGAGTAGGTCTGTGCTTTAAGTCCTATGCTGTAAAAGTGACCCGTGTGGCCGGAAGTGCATAAGGCTGCTGCCATATGTTTTTTTTATTTGAGCAGAACACTCTTTTTCAACTCCATGCATGGCCAAGGTTTTACATTGCTTATGTGTGTGACATAATCATAATTTCAGGGTAATTGAGTGACATTTCAACGGACTATAAGTGACACTATCGCTACTCTGTCACCACTGACTAGAGTGCGACTTCAACTATGCCGCTTGGCGCAGGGCCCCTGAAAAGCACTGTGTATTGCACAAAGAAGACACTAGACTGTGTGTGAACGTCCGGGCACTGGCAGGCAGCTTAATATGATGACTAAGCTTAAACCGCTACTATTATAAACCTTTACCAATCAAATTTAGCAGACACTGGGCGAGATTGTAGTATTACGTAATGAAAGGTTCTGGTCATAAAATTCCACCGGAGCGCGAGTGAGGAAGTCTTCTGAAAGGACGGCAGCGCCCATTTAATGGCAGAGACGCGAGGTTGCAAAGTTGGGCCAGCAGCCAGCACAGCATAACCAGATTGGTGTCACCCCCATGTGCTGGTGTCACCCGGTGCGGGCCGCACCCCCCCCCCCCCCCCCACCCCCCTAGTGACGCCGGCATCCAGAGATCTACAGCCAGCAGGGAAAGGAGGAGGCTGATTCCGGAAACCACTTGGAGCTGTGTTCAGGTCAGCAGGCCTCCCAGGACATTGCACCCTGTTTGAAAGGCCATGCGCGTCTAGTCCAGAAGAGGACAGATCTGCAGTGCTGTGTGCAGTTCAGAGGCTGCATCCGGAGTGTTGTGCAGATCTAGGCTGACAATGACACCGACTCACTCCCAGAGCTTCTGCACAAAGATAAAGAACAACTAGCACGAATGATAGATAGGCGGCCGAGAGGTAAATGGTTCAAACAAACACTCCTCTGAGTATTAAAGTCTACATCCATAAACTGGATTAATGTACAGGGAGATAGAGAGACCCCATACCTTAAGGAAAACAAACAGAGCGGAAGAGCCGTCCTGTGTGTGTGGACCCGGACCATATAAGACCAATGCGAGGGATGGGTGGGGGTGTGTGAAGGGTGCAAGCTCCGGAGATATGATTACCTTTCAAAGCAAGAGTAGTCTGTGAAGGGTATACGCTTGAAGCATGAGTGGTGGAAGCCGCGAGTAAAAACCTATGCAAAAGGCACAGAAGAGAGAGCACGGGTAGACTGGGGGCCGTGGAGGGTTTGTGTGCCGTAAAACAGCCGTAAAGGCTGGTCTGCTGCCCCAGGCTGCCTATGTATCTGTGACAATATGCATATGGCCTACAGCCCCATAGCAAGTATGACCATGGCACAATGCGCATGACAGTGCTGCACATGTGATGCTGTGCATTGCACACATCAAGTAACCCCAAGTCACACGCGACACTGCCACACACATCAAGCTTGTGAATGTTACATTGTGCATGACACAGTGAGACAGGTGGACCACACACAAAACACCATGCAGCCCATGTCACTGCATTTCAGTGGAGCACACAAAATGCCCAGATGACAAGGCATTGCACACAACACGGCGGGAAATACAATGTTCACACCAGGCACGTTCATGTCACATAGGACATATAGCTTAGGCTTGTAAACTAATCCCAGATCGCAAACTAAACAAATGTGTGTCATACAACCTGCACACATATAAATTACTTAATCTATACACAGTGTGGCAGCGCACACACATGTTTCTCAGATTGCGCCTACACATCACTGCAAATAGGAAATGACATGCAGTGTCCGCCAGCGCTCCCTGCCGTAACCCCACTACTCCTGACCGCGGCTTGTGCGCCCTCACCCTCCGCACTCTCCTGTCTCAGCGCCTGTCTCTGGTCATGTTGCCTCTCTGTGTCGGTTGATTTTGCAGCGCTTTGTGTTGTTGCCCCTTACGGCATTGTGCCCTCCCTCCCCACCCCCATACATAGATGCCCATCTCCATGTCCTGCTGCTACCCCATCATTGTGTTTTGTTACCCCTCTCCCTGCCTCCTGTTGCCTCTTGTTATGTCCAGTTACCCCTCTGTGTGACCAGCTGTGCCTCTCTCGGATTTTGCTGGGTTACTCCTAGTATCGTCATTGGCATCCTTTCCCACCCCTCCAACATAACATACATGTCAATAAATAAGCACACAACACAATTTTGTTTTTGTTTGGGTAAAGTTGCTGCAGGTTTATTGAATACACCGTTATGTAATATGGTGGGATATCTTACGGGCGTTCCAAGGGCAGGCAACCAACTGAGCAGCCTGCCCGCCTGATGAGCCAAGCAGCACTGAGGCAAACCCCATCTGTGCTGCCACTTGCTGTGATCCTCCTCCCGGATCATGTACCGTTCCTTCCTACTCACGCCCCTTTCAGGGCGGATTTTAGCATAGCAAACCCCCGGTTGTTCAGGCCCACAACCGTCCGAAGGACTAACGGGGCGCCGACACGGTTCTCCAGGAACCTCCTATGAGGCTCCTGGGCCTTGGCTCTGGCACCCCCTATGGTGCCGCGCAGAGGTATCCTTCTGTACCCGTCTGCTTCCAGATTGCCCTGTAACTATCCCACAGCTCTGGAGGCGGCCACCGTCTCCGCCAGAGCCCCCACTAAAACAGCTATAGTCTTACCCGCAACCTCTTCTGTCTAGAGACTCCTGCATATCTAGGTGAAAGAGAACCATCCCTACTGGTTATAGATGACCCCATCCATATCCAAATAGCCCTTGATGTTAGCCTGGGTCAGCTATTGTCTGATGAAACAATAAGGCCCTTTTGGCCTGTGAAGTTGTGCCAAGAACTAGTCACCCTCATGCGGGAAAGTTACACTGCATCACATGCCTCAGCCCTGTGCCAACTCTGGCCGGGACGAATGCAGACACCATGGCTCACATTGTCCCATCTATTTGCTGATCTCACCTAGCTGCCGTCCTTCTAGCACCGTGTGCACCTGAACACCTGTGTCCCCCAACTATGGGACAGCAGCCCACTTGCTAGGTGACCACTCCCCCACCCGCCTGCCTACTTTGGCTATATGGCGAGAAGGATTATACTTAACCTTTGAACAGTACCTTTGCTTGCTAATTCATGATGCACAAGAGTGTTCATCACTAGAAGTGTGTGGAAGTGTGTGACAATATGCAAGGGGCCCTCCTGCCCTTGCCATGTATCCCTTATTTCTTATGGGAATTTTGCCTGTTCAGTTCCCTCTGTGTGGAACCCCCTAGGCATACCAGCTTAGAGAATCTGTCTGATTTAAGCAGTGCACCCTTGACGTTAGCTTGGATCAGCTAGTGTCTGAAAATAAAAAGCCCTTTTGGCCTGAGAAGTTGTGCCAAGAACTATTCACCCCACGCGGGAAAGTTCCACTGCGTCAAATGACTAAGCCTCGCCCCAACTCTGGGTAGGACAGTTTCAGACACCCTGGCTCACAATGCCCTATCTATTTGCTGCTCTTACTTAGCTATCGTCCTTCTAGCACGGTGTGTACCTGAACACCTGTGTCCAACCTCCACGGGACTGCAACCCACTTGCTGGGTGACCACTCCCATAACCCGCCTGCCTGGATTGGCTATTAGGGTGAGAAGGGTTGTCCTTAACATTTGAACAGTCCCTTAGCTTTCTAAATCATGACGCACAGGAATGTTCATAACTGCAAGTATGTGACAATGAGCAAGGCTGCCCTCCAGATCTTACCCTGCATCTCTTATTCCTTATGGGAATTTTGCCTGCTCAGCTCCCTCTGTGGTAAACCCCCCCATGGAATACCCGCTTCAAGAATCAGTCTAGTTTGCAAAATGCACACTGTCTGCAATAGTAGCCCATTGTGCTTGACACCTTATTACCCCAATTATTGGGACGGCAGCACACTATGTTGGCTGACCGCGTCTACACTAAGCATGGCTAATCTAGCTGACCGTGCAGGGCTTTTGAGCTTGATCGCAGAAACAGGTCACCTACCCTTGGTTCTGGGGTGCACTTATTTCCCCCCATTAACCAGACAATTGCACGGACCACTTTGGGTGCTGACCCTGATGAACGCCTTATTGTTGTGAAATCTGGTTTGACCCTGTATGTATTGTGCCCACTATTGGCAACACCTCACCCTTTCATGTCGTGACAACTTCCGCAGTGCACCTCGCTTGCTTAGCTGCTGTAGGGTCACAGATGCCAACACCTGCTAACCATCTCTGACCCTGGATGCTTAAACTCGTAAAAGTGTTGGAATCCAAGATTCGCAGTTTCATGTTAGCTGCAGTACACTTTCGGTGGGTCCGCTGGGAGATACCACAAACCGCATTGGTCATGAGATCATTAAGAAGCACCCAATTTTCACCTGGGCGTACCTCTAAATGATACTGGCTTCGCACAGCTGTAAGGCCAGAGACACATATCTTAAACCTGTTTAATGGTTTTTGCCACTTGACACCCTTCTGGCTGCAGCTCTATGTTTGTGAAGCGTGCTTGCCCACAGGGCACGATGTCGCTGAACAGCCGTTGTCTGTTACTCACTCGCTGTTACTTATCTATCGCCAACTGCCCTTACTTGGATTAAAGGAATGCTGGATGCTTCCTAAGGACTGTAGAATTAATGCTCCAACCTAGTTTGACCCCAAAACATAGGGAAAACCCAAGTAGTGATCATGCCCTTCATGGTACATCTACCCCAGCGTTGACTATCAACGTATTTGGGACACTGGTAGCAGAAGATGCCTCTTCCAATCTCAGGTTCTAGCCCATAGAAGGATAACCCAGGGGGCAGGAAAGACTGTGGGAACCAGAGGGGAACATTCTGTGCAACTACCTGCTCTTTTCCTGAATAAAGATAATGCCAAGGTCAATAATACCCTGTTGCCATTTGGCTCTAACGCAGTGTTTACCAAATTTTGTATGCACCGCAGCACACTAGTTAGATGACAACTACCACCACCCGCCTGCTGCCCTCGCTAAAGCGCGGATGAATATGTCTTACTGAAGCGACCTGAAACCTGCCCATGGTTGCAAAGGGAAACCCACCCAGAGTACATGGTACCTGTCTCTATATCGTGCCAGCAGATGTTCCTCATAAAAGCCCTGGCGCCCAATTGCCCAATACATCTCAGCATTTTGCAGCGCCTCTCTTTGCGTTGTAATTTCCAGGGAAAGTGTAAAATTATACTTCCCACCATTGGGCTGGTAACCGGTGGCAAAGGCAGACAGACCCTGGGCATAAGATCAGTTTCCTAGAGTAAAACAATAATTATCCGCACCATGACCACAGGTAGTGAGTGTGCCCCATGAGACATCCCCCAGTTCTGTGTGACACAAACCCTGACGTGCTGTGTGCCAGTTGTGTGAATCATTCTAGGGTGACTAAGCCCTAATGTGCCCCACAATGCAGGAGTCAACAACCCTGGTGCTCCAAGGCCCAAAACTGGACAAACAAGGCACACAACCAGAGCACCATGCCTGCACTGTTAGCCTGTAGCGAAGACTCCCAGATCCATAATGCGTTTCTTGTACATTCCACCAAACTACTGCTTTAGCGCCATGCTATATACATATTGGTAACCTATCCAAGCACCACAAAAAGTAGCTAAGAAATTGAGCCTCAACCTTGAAAAGTAACAATCACTGGCCCTGCAACGAGGCAGAAAATGCTCGAGGAAATGAGCAGCCAAAATGGTGGGGGAGGGAAATATACCCTGCCCAAGACCTGGCGCCCAGGAAGTGACAGCCCTCGTACGCCGCAACCAGGCTAGGGGGACTCCACCCAGAGTCCCTGCCCCTGAAGGGGGCGGAGGGTGTGGGGTGCCCAGGCGACACTAGAGTGCTGGCCTCTCTAGTGGACCCCTGCGGGGGCCTCGGCCAGCCGCATTTCCCTATGTCTCAGAATGACCCGGCCCCCCTGGCCCTGTTGCCCCTCGCCCTGTGACTCTGGGCATGCCGTGTTGCCAGTCCTCAGTGTCATGCTAAGACCAATGTGAGGGATGGGCGAGGAAGTGTGAAGTGTGCAAGCTCCAGAGATATAATTTACTTTCAAAGCAAGAGTAGTCTTTGAAGGGTATAAGCTTGAAGCATGAGTGGTGGAAGCCACAAGTATAGACCTATGCAAAAGGCACAGAAGAGAGAGTACGGGTATACTTGTGGCCATGGAGGGCTTGTGCGCCATAAAACAGCTGTAAGGGCTGGCCTTCTGCTCCAGCCTGCTTATATGTTTGTGACAATATGCATATGACCTACAGCCACATAGCAAGTAGGACCATGGCACCATGCACATGACAGTGCTGCACGATTGATGCTGTGCATTGCGCACATCAAGTAACCCCAAGTCACACGTGATACTGCCACACGCATCAAACTTGTGAATGTTACATTGTGCATGACACAGTGAGACAGGTGGACCACACACAAAACACCATGCAGCCCATGTCACTGCATGTCAGTGGCAAAAACCACAGTTGATGGACAGAATGCAGAACAATGTCATACATTTACCCCAGTACAGAGATCTGGGCCTAAATCCATCGTTTTTTGCACTCCACACCACCCCAGTTCAGACATGGCCATATGCAAATCAGTCTGACCCTGTGCCTCATGGGAACAGTCCAGCCCGAAGTGCCAAGCCATGCCTTCCCTGGACCGGAAACAAGCTTCCGAGGACCGGTTTCTGGCATTCCAGCCTTTTTCAGCCCGGCTTGCTTGAATCCAGTGGTGTGGAGAGCATGGAACTCACGTCTGAGCATACCATCCCACTCGGGGTGATAAATGCAAAAACCACAGTTGATGGACAGAATGCAGAACAATGTCATACATTCATCCCAATACAGAGATCTGGGCCTAAATCCATCGTTTTTTTGCACTCCACAGCACCCCAGTTCAGATATGGCCATATGCAAATCAGTCTGACCCTGTGCCTCATGGGAACAGCCCAGCCCGAACTGCCAAGCCATGCCTTCCCTGGACCGGAAACAAGCTTCAGAGAAAACACGTTTTGGGACCCCCCTTTTTTCTCGCCCCCCGCTTGACGAATCCCCCCGAAACTTTCAGGGAAGGAGCAAAGCAATTTTAAGGAAAATTACACGCAGATCTTCAATCGGCACCAAAGTTATTCCCAATAGAATGTTGGGGATTTCCTATGGTAACTAGGTCCTAACTATATATACCTACTGTAGGTAATATATATATATATATATATATATATATATATATATATATATATATATATATATATATATATATATATATATATATATATATATATATATATATATATATATATATATATATATATATATATATATATATATATATATATATATATATATATATATATATATATATATATATATATATATATATATATATTACCTACTGGCGGTCGCCAGTAGGTATATATAGTTAGGATTTTTTCTCTATGGGATTTTTGAAAATTCTATGTCTAATAACTTTGGCGTTTGTGGACGGAATTGGCTGAAATTTTCAGGAAAATGGAACATTTTGTTTCTGAGCAGCCCCTGACAATTTGGGGGGGTTTCATCAAGGGGGGGCCGAGAAAAAAGGGGGGTCCCAAAACGCGTTTTTCCCATGTTAATTTCCATAGGGCGGTTGGCCTCACTTTTAGCTCGAACGGCTGAATGGATTTGCACGAAACTTGGCAAAATTGTAGGGACTGTTAGCCCGATGTGCCTTTGCTAGGTCTCAATATATGTGCTCCAGTGGATTTTGAGTAATTTAGGTTCAAAAAAAGATATATATCTGGGCGGAGCCTAACCACACATCTGATCTGATTGGCTGTCAGCACTTCATCCAAGAAGTGTTGGCAGCCATCTTGGGACCAATATACATGATAGCACCTCATCAAAAAGCATTGTAGTTAATAGAGGGTTTTAGGACTTTAGTTACATTATAAATCATTTGTTGATGGTACCATACTCGTTTTAGGAATTGTGGTGGGTTCTAAGGTGATTTTACCATGTGAAAAAACCTTCTGCTGTGATATCATGAATATTGTTTGAAAGAAAACTAATATCTCATGATTTTCCCACAGTGGTTTGGAAGGGGATCTATAAGCTAAACTGAAAGCATATTTTCTGTAAATTCACATTATCTTTCTCAGTCATGTGAAAATGAAGTCTGACATTCTCAGTAAAACATGTACATCCAACAAGGACAGAGACTGTCAGTTGATTCCTTTGTGTTCTACTGCAGCCTCCTAGAGTGTTCTAAAGAACAACTAGAGCGCTAACAGTCCTACTTATTACAAAGGTATGGCACACCTGGAGCCATCGTGATGGGAATAAAGTGGTAACTCTTAAAACATGTAATTTAAAAAGAAACAACATGAGGGGGTATATTTTGCCATAGGAAGTATGATTAGTGCTGCAGAATGAAAAATTAGGGCACATTTTGAGTGACTTCTCAAATCCTTTTCTATTTCATTAAAACATTCCGACATGCAGTCTCCCAAAATGGCCACCAGAGACAAAAGAGCCCAAATGTAGCCCAAATATCACCCAGATGTAGCCCAAGTATAGCCCAATGACAGAATGTCCCAGAGTGTTCTAAAGAACAACTAGAGCGCTAACAGTCCTACTTATTACAAAGGTATGGCACACCTGAAGCCATCTTGATTGGAATAAAGTGGTAACTCTTAAAACATTTAATTTAAAAAGGAACAAAATGAGGGGGTATATTTTGCCATATGAATTATGATTAGTGCTGCAGAAAGAAAAATTAGGGCACATTTTGAGTGACTTCTCAAACCCTCTTCAATTTCATTAAAAAATTCTGACATGCAGACTGAAACATGCACTTTGAATACCAGCAGCAGACGTCCCTGGTGAGCAGTAGCTTTACTACAGTGATCTAATGTGTAACTAGAGTGCTAACATTCAGAATTTATGGCAAATGTGTGACACATCTGAATGCCTTCTTGATGGAACCAAAGTAAACAAGCATTGAAAATGCAATAGATCTCGCCCTCGTTTAAGTTAAAGCCATTCTGTTTGTAATGAGGTGGCTTTTTAGCTTTGCTTTTATTAGTGTTTTTTCAACTTTCATGTAAATAACATGCATCTGTATGCATATAAGTATATGTATGCATGCATTTATGTTTGTATTTATATAGATATACAGATGATATATGTTTATATATGTATGTATATATATATATTCACTGAAAAAACCATAGGCTATAGACCATATATAGTTAGGAATTAGCATTTACAAAACCTTGAAAATTCACTGAAAAAACCATAGGTTATAGACCATATATAGTTAGGAATTAGCATTTACAAAACCTTGAAAATTCACTGAAAAAACCATAGGTTATAGACCATATATAGTTAGGAATTCGCATTTACAAAACCTTATTTTACTCACACAAAACCATTGAAATTCCTTATATAGTTAGTTGCACTAACTATATATCGCGCACCCGCAATCCACTGCTGATGATGTCACATATTACATCATTCATGACATGGTCAGTGACATCACTGATGACATCACTGATGACATCTCAAATGACATCACTGATGACATCACTGATGACAACATCCAGTGACTGTATGTTTCTGTAAAGTTAAAATATGTCTTACATATTGAAGAATGAGTGGATGTATAAGTGTCTGGATGAAGGATTTAGTAGGTGCATGACTGACTGTATGAGTGAGTGATTAAATGTGTCTCACTGAGTGCATGGGTTAGTGACTAAACTGTCTTAATTTGTGCATCATTATGTCTGTTGTTCTGTAAACTGTTGCATGTGTTGATAAGTAGCTATATGAGTAACTATATGGGTTATTGATTGGTTACCCAAGTATTTGTATGGGAGACTGAGTGTGTGTGTGGGTGGCTGGGAGGTTTATGACTCTGTGCATAGATGTGTGAGCAGTTGATTCACTAGATGTATGGTTTCAAAAGTGCATGTGGAAACAGCTGTATGGGTGGTTGACTGTGTGCATGAGTGTATTGGTGAGTGAATGGATATCTCAGTGCTACATGTCAAAGTAAGTACATATGTAAAACACAGTACATGTGAGAGTTGACATATATAAATAACTGTGCATAAGAGCCAGTGAATGTGTGAGTGGCTGTATGGATCATTGTGAACTTGTATCAGGGATTGTATAGGAGAGTAAATATGTGTTAGTATATGTTTGAATAAGTAAAGTTTGTATAACTGTATAGTTGAGGAAATGGAGGTGTGATTGATTCTTTGCATGACTGACTAGGTGTGTGAGTAACTCCATGGATGAGTGACAGTCTGTGAGTGTCTGTTTACACTGATTGTATCTAAGGTTATATTAGAGTCTGAAGAGGTTCATCGTATTATCACATGAATGATATCATCAGTGATGTGATCAGTAATGTCAAATGAGATGTCATCAGTGATGTCATCAGTGATGTCATTTGAGATGTCATCAGTGATGTCATTTGAGATGTCATCAGTGATGTCATCAGTGATGTCACTGACCATGTCATGAATGATGTAATATGTGACATCATCAGCAGTGGATTGCGGGTGCGCGATATATAGTTAGTGCAACTAACTATATAAGCAATTTCAATGGTTTTGTGTGAGTAAAATAAGGTTTTGTAAATGCGAATTCCTAACTATATATGGTCTATAACCTATGGTTTTTTCAGTGAATTTATATATATATATATATATATTGCCACAGCTTCTTTCTCCTACGTTAAGTAGATCAAAGACACGGCACATATATATATATCTATACTACTATTATAAAGGAAGAACTTTGAGGCTTTGAGGCAGGTAAACTCAGGAACCACAGCGCCAATCCACACACCCGATACATCGTTGGAATCCTCAGGGTGTGCAGATGGACATAGGCTATATAAATTAAAAAAATATGTTATATGTAAAAAATGTACATTTAAAAAAAAGTAGTCCCCTCGAAGTAGCGCCGGCCGCGACCTGCGTGCTGACGTCGTCCAGGAGCGCGAGGAGGAGTGGCGTCCAGGAACGCGAGGAGGAGCGGCGGACATGGCGCGGGGGAGGAGCACTGACGAGCGGCACACAGGCGGTGAGCAGCAGCGGACCGGCGGAGCTGCGAGGAGCACTGAACTGAGGAGCGGCGGCTGAGGTAAGGCTCCGGGGGACAATGTTGGGGCAGGCGGGGGTCGGGACACGCGGGGGACGGGGAGTTACAACAAAAAAGCTCCGGGGGACAATGTCGGGGCAGGCGGGGGACCCTCTTGCATAATTGTGCTCAAGCTCCCGACTCCCGCCGGCCGCTCCATACTCTGTGAACTCCTACTCTTATCCCTGCAACCTCTGCTCATCCTCGCCTCCCTGCAAACAGAGCATCAGAGCCCCACTTACCCAGAAAGCTCCCCAGTGCCTCAGGCGCTGCTGCTGGCCACCACTGCAACACTGGGCCTCTGGCATAATTGTGTGAGGTAAGCCTCCGGAGGACAATGTCAGGTCAGGCGGGGGTCTGGGCAGCCGGGGGACGGGGCCCCGGGCTGCTGGCCAATGTCGGGGCAGGCGTGGGTCGGGGAAGCCTGATTGCTCCCGGACAAGGTCGGGACGGGCTGCTAGTATGTATATATATATATATATATATATATATATATATATATATATATATATATATATATATATATATATATATATATATATATATATATATATATATATATATATATATATATATATATATATATATATATATATATATATATATATATATATATATATATATATATATATATATATATATATATATATATATATATATATATATATATATATATATATATATATATATATATATATATATATATATATATGTTAGAAAATGCACTCCTGCCCTTTTGACAGGCACACTCAACGCTCCTAGCCATCCGGCTCTTCTCGCATCTCATGCGCTCTGAAACCTCTCCTCCTCATTGTTATTCCATGTACTAAAATTACTAAAATTCTTGCTTATAAAAGCCTCATCGTGAGAGCAAAAGCTGACTATTACTCCTCTCTGATCTGTAATCCCAAAAATAATGCCAGGAGTATTTTTAACATCTTAAACAGCGTTACCAATCCAGACGCGTGCAAGAACGAGATTGTCCCGTCTCAAGATCTTTGTGACAATCTTGCCGTATTCTTTAAAGAAAAAATCGATCTGATTCTTCAAGATTTGGACATCCCCCTTGACAGTGACTCCTCCCTGGAATCTAGACCCGCTCCACTGGCTAACCAGGTACCCAACCCGGTTTTGACTCTGGAAAGCCCCTTGCTCAGTTTCCAGCCACTCACCTTTGAAAAATTTTCTAATATAGCGAGAGAGATTGTTTCCGGCTCCCCTCTGGACCCGCTCCCTCCTAAAATTTGGAAGGAGTTTGCTGTCGAGCTTTTTCCCTCCCTCCATCTCCTCTGCAATCAATCTCTGATAACCGGCACCGTTCCTGCCCACTGGAAGCGTGCGCTCGTCTCTCCCCTGTTGAAAAAACCCTCTCTGGACCCAGAGTGTTCAAAAAACTACCGACCCATTTCACTGTTGCCTTTTCCCGCCAAGATAGTCGAGCGAGTGGTTAGTAACACTCTTTCCACCCACTTAGAACAACTTCTCCTACTTGACGAGGACCAATTTGGCTTCCGGCCGGCCCATGGGACCGAAACAGCCCTCATCACCGCCATGGATGAACTTCAGAGGCGTGCAGACAGAAATCAGGCTTCTTTTTTGATTCTGCTTGATATGTCTGCCGCCTTTGACACGGTTAATCATAAGATCTTGTTAAGGCGGTTGTTTGAGACAGGGGTGAGAGACTCGGCTCTGAGTTGGTTCCACTCTTTTTTGCAGGGCAGGCAGCAGGCGGTTTCTATGCCTCCTTTTCAATCCCCCTTCTCCCCCGTCCTGCATGGTGTGCCCCAGGGCTCTGCCATCAGCCCTATCCTTTTTAATATTTACCTTAGGCCACTAATCTCGCTCATCAAAGGCTTTGGCATTCGAATTATTAATTATGCCGATGACACGCAGATGATCCTTTCCTTGGAAGGAGAGGAGTCCATCTCTGTGGAGGTTTTACACAACTGCCTCAGGAATACGGCCAGCTGGTTAAAGGCAAACTCGCTTCACTTTAATGCCGGGAACTTTTTAGCGCTGGAACAAGGATCCCTCGCCCGTTTCCGAACAATTTTTGGCCCCCTGAATCCGGCTCTAGCGTCCGGCCTTCAGACTCTGTCCGTAACCTGGGAGTCATGCTGAACCATGGGCTCAGTATGGACACCCATGTTCAGAAAACATCGGCCTGTTGTTTCTCCATCCTTCGCTCACTCAGGAAGGTTCTGCCCCTGCTACCATCTCATGCCCGCGTCCAGGTGGTTAGATGTACCATCCTGAGCAGGTTGGACTATTGTAATGCCCTCCTGCTCGGGTCCCCTGAGTATCTACTGGACAGACTCCAAAGGGTTCAATCTGCGGCGGCTAAATTGGCGTTGGGGCTGCCTAGGAGATCTCATGGTCCATCTGCCCTTGCAAAACTACATTGGCTTCCTCTTAGACAGAGGATTCAATTTAAAGTCCTTTGCATTGTGTTTAGGGCTCTTCACGGATGCGGCCCAGTCCCCCTCAGGTCCAAGTTTGTCTGGTACACCCCTTCCAGACACCTTCGCTCATCGGATGCTAAACTGGTAGTTGTTCCCAGATTTAAGAAGTTCAGAGCTGGTGGCAGATCCTTTCAGGTGACTGCATCCAGACTCTGGAACACTCTCCCCATCGAGATTAGGGCCACTAATGAACTTATGCAGTTTAGGAAAAAGGTAAAAACTTGGCTTTTCCCTGGCTAGCCTTCGCTCCCCAGGCATACTTCGCTGCCTTCTGTAGTCTGGATTCTATTAGCGCCAGGATGCCTGCAACGGTGACAGTCGCGCTCTATAAATTCTTAAAATAAATAAAAAATAAATAAATAATGTGCCCGATGCGTTTCATCAGTATGGATGAACTAAAGTATCTCAAGAATGATCATCCCATTATGCCTGTCCTGTATTTGATCCCAAAGGTCCACAAAAACCCCAATAGACCCCCAGGCAGGCCCATCATCTCTGCATGTGGGGGTCTGTTGGAAAAAACCACCATCTACGTGGATTCATTTTTACAAGACTTTGTTTGTGGGCTACCCTCCTACATCCAAGATTCTAGTGACTTTCTGAGGAAACTCGGTGAATTACAATGGGATCATGACTGCTTGTTAATTACGCTTGATGTAACAACATTATATACGAGCATTATCCATGTGGATGGGTTGAGGGCTATATCACATTACTTGGGTCAACGTCCGATTGAATTGGTTGAACATAACAAAATGCTACTGTCTATGATCAATTTCTGCCTGAACAACAACTATTTCATGTTCAATAAACAACATTACCAGCAGGTCAGGGGGGTAGCCATGGGGGCCTGTTTCTCTCCTAGTTACGCCTGTATTCATATGGGGTACTGGGAGAGACAGGTCCTCTGTGGTGAACACTCTGCCACATGCAGAGATCACATCGTTCGGTGGTATATATACATCGACGATGTTTTTATGATCTGGAAAGGTACACGAGCACAGGCAGAACAGTTCATTGCTCAGTTGAATACTAACAATTACAACTTAGCCTTCACCTAAGACATTAGTACAACACACGCCACCTTTCTTGACGTTGCAATTGAAGTCAACAATTGACAATTGGAAACATCTCTGTTCAGGAAGCCCACAGCGGGCAATACGGTACTGCATGCTCTTAGTCACCATCCTCCACATTTAATCCGGAGCATCCCTTATGGGGAGATGCTAAGGATTAGAAGAGCATGCAGCACTGAGGTCCAATGCAGAATAGCACAACAGGCTAGTAGACTGAGGTTTTTGGCTCGCGGCTATAGTGAAAATATAGTAGCAGCAGCTATACGTAAAGCCAATGCAATACCACGTGCTGTGGCCTTACTCCATAAAAAATCACAAATTTCAACGGTGACACCTGTGCAGCAACCTGTTAGATTAATATGGTCTTTCAACAGCCAACATGGAGCTCTGAGAAAGATTATCAACAAATACTGGGACTTAGTGAAATGTGATCCGGTCATTGGAAACACCATGCCTAAAAAAACGGCTATCACTTACCGGAAAGCTTATTCTTTACAAGGCGCATTGGTGAAATCTAGCCCTGAACTTGAAACAAGGAAAGATTGGCTGGCAGGTAGTAAAGGGTTTAGGAAGTGTGCTTCCTGTAAAGCCTGAACACATGGGGTGAACAAAACAGAATATTGTACCCCATTCTCCAATGTCCCATTCAAGATCAGCAAAAAGCTCACCTGTAAAAGTGATTTTGCGGTGTACGTATTGGAGTGCCCATGTGGTCTGGCATATGTGGGCAGCTCCAAGTTACAAGTACACAAGAGAGTCCTTCAACATCTAAGGGCTAATAACACAAATGACCCAGCATATCCAGTGGCTAGGCACTTCAGGGAACAACACAATAGCAACAGTGCATTACTGAAGTATTATGTCATTGACTCAGTAGCACCCATGAGGAGGGGTGGGGACAGGGATGCTGCACTTAGGAGATTGGAAACTAGGTATATCCTAATGATGGATAGTAAGGCACCCAATGGGCTTAATGCTTCGGAAGACTTTTACACCTGTCTGTAAAACAATCTAATTTTCCGTAACAGATATGTTATCTTATGTTTCTAAATACCATCATAGAATAATCAATCCAATAGGTGCACAATGTGGCATCATTTATGTAATTCCAGCTTGCCAGTGTACTTGTTATGTTGATATGTGCTTCAGAGTTTATATAATGTTCATTCATCCTGCCACTGCCTGTGTTAAGATGACAGACGTGGTTTAGTCTGATTAACATCTGAAACTTATGCAACTAAAAATTATGGTTTTTGTTAGTTTACACTACACCCAGCACTTTATTATACTTTTTTTATTCACATGTAGTAGGGGTGTGATTGTTCGAACATATACAAGTGTGGTATATGCATATTACGCTGGTCGGCCTACCATTGGTGTATATTGATGGTTATCCATTTTTTCTCATACATTGAAAATTGGATTTTTTAGCATATGATGTACTGGATATGTGAAGGTTATTTGGTTAAAAGTATTTATATAAGTATATGTCTAGTTGTAACAGAACACTTATGAATTATTGTGGAACTGGTTACACAAATATTGACTTTTAATATCTATGCTTAGATGGCAATCCTGTGTAGGGTTGCAAAAATGGATTTATCCAGTAATCATGTTTTAACCTACTCACATCGGCGTATTAGAATTAATTGGCATTATGCGAGTTTATTTTTATAAACAATGTAACCACTTGCAATACCTGATTCAGGGGGATTTATCCCAACACTTGTGTTCTTGATTTCACAGCGCATTGTTATCTTAATGTTATTACAACGTGTAGTATGTTTACTATGTCCATTGCGCTGTGATTCACACTCCTATGTTGATTGGCTCAGCCAATCGTATGAGCACTTTAAATTTCTGCCATTCCCTTCTGGGGTGCCATGTGACCAAGGCCTCTGGGAGGCCGAAACGTTATGCTGTCCGTGTGTTGCAGAATACATTAATTTACTCACGGAAAAACTGGGTCTCCTGTTCTTTGGCGGCGCTGCAGTGATATTGAGACTATGGCGCTGTTCGTGAGAAATTGTGTGGATATATATATATATATATATATATATTACCTACTGGCGGTCGCCAGTAGGTATATATAGTTAGGATTTTTTCTCTATGGGATTTTTGAAAATTCTATGTCTAATAACTTTGGCGTTTGTGGACGGAATCGGCTGAAATTTTCAGGGAAATGGCACATTTTGTTTCTGAGCAGCCCTTGAAAATTTGGGGGGGTTTTGTCAAGGGGGGGCCGAGAAAAAAGGGGGGTCCCAAAACGCGTTTTTCCCATGTTAATTTCCATAGGGCGGTTGGACTCACTTTTAGCTCGAACGGCTGAATGGATTTGCACGAAACTTGGCAAAATTGTAGGGACTGTTAGCCCGATGTGCCTTTGCTAGGTCTCAATGTATGTGCTCCAGTAGTTTTTGAGAAATTAACATTTAAATCAAGATATATATCTGTAACAGCGCTCCAGGCTGCGCTCCGGTTCGCTTACTTTTCGCGAAACGGAACTTTGCGATGCGAAGCTGATTGGCTCCCCCGTGTCTGTCAACATTCTAAACAGTCCGGAGCGGCCGCCATCTTATCTCTCGGTAGGATCGAGAGAGAAGAAGAGGTGAAAAACGAAGGGGGAATTTAATGAAAGGCGGCAAGGTATACCCCTCTTGACCCCCTAGGAATGTTGTTGGGGTTATTAAAGGGTCCCGTGGGGAAAATAAAAAAAAATGATTTTTCACGGTAGAAGCGCTTCACGGGCCGCGAACTGGGCCGCAAACTGGTAGCGAAACGGGAATTCGCCATTTTGTGCTTCGTTTTAATTAAATTACTAGGTATAAGGGGGTGCGGGAGACGTATCCTAATCCCCTATGTTTCATGAGGGTGGCTGAGGAGGCTCATATATGTTGATACATCTCTTCCAGCGGCTGTGCGTGAGCTTTTTATTTTTTTTGCTGCGTGACGTCTGTTAACGTTCGATTCGATGGAAATCAGGAAGTGTTGACCGCCAATTTGTCACTGCGATAAAATATTTTGTTATAAATGAATCCTTATTGATAAACATTGTCTGCGCCATCTTGCCTTTTTTCCAATTCCACAATTTTGTCGTGCACGGCAGCCATTTTAGATGCCAGGCTGGTCCCAGGCTATCACCTATCCCTGCGGATGTAGTTTATGGCCCTAGCTGTAGAGAATCCAGACATGCCAACCCTCCCGATTCAGGCGTGAGACTACTGATTTCAGTGCTAGTCTCCCGCCTCCCGATTTCTGCAAGCAAAAACCCAGGGGCATATTACCAACAACTAGCGATAATTTTTGTCTCTAACTTGTTTAGAGACAAAAATTATCGCCGCACATCGGCGATTTTTATCGCAGATAAACCTTGCTATTAGCAAGGTTTATCGCAAATGCGATAAAAAACGGCCGCAATGCATGAATATCGCAGAAAAGTCAGCGATATTCATGTATTATCGAGCAAATGCTCTTAGCCATGTTATCCACCTCCCATTGGATAACATGGCTAAGAACTGCTCAGGGTACTATCACTGACATGCAAAGCGGGGCCCACGATGGTCGCTATCTCCTTTTAGCTGTCACTAACTGGTGTTAGCGACAGCTTGGTAATAGGGAGATAATTTTATCTCCGCTTTCTTGGCTTTTAAAGCCAAAAAAGCGGAGATAAACCCCCTTGATAATATGCCCCATGATTCCTCGGGGGTTTCAGCTAACAGGGCTTGGTATTGTGTTACGTGGTAATTCTTCCAGGAAACGTCAGAGGGTCGATGCAGGGGTTCTAGAAGGGGTGATAAACCATTTAAGCCTCATAAACAAGCGCATGGTCTTTTAAAGATCTGTGAAGTACTCGGGGCGGCGGTGTGTGTGTGTCCTCTTTCAGGAGCGGGCGGGGGGGGGGGGGCACTGCCAGCAACTTCCAGGCTAGGCAGTGTTCAACACTTGCATCACCCTTTCTCTGCCTGCTATTGCGCTCCATGCTTCGGAAAGGTAAGAAAAAGAACGTGCATTTGAGTTTGAGACACATATCTTAAACCTGTTTAATGGTTTTTGCCACTTGACACCCTTCTGGCTGCAGCTCTATGTTTGTGAAGCGTGTTTGCCCACAGGGCACGATGTCGCTGAACAGCCGTTGTCTGTTACTCACTCGCTGTTACTTATCTATCGCCAACTGCCCTTACTTGGATTAAAGGAATGCTGGATGCTTCCTAAGGACTGTAGAATTAATGCTCCAACCTAGTTTGACCCCAAAACATAGGGAAAACCCAAGTAGTGATCATGCCCTTCATGGTACATCTACCCCAGCGTTGACTATCAACGTATTTGGGACACTGGTAGCAGAAGATGCCTCTTCCAATCTCAGGTTCTAGCCCATAGAAGGATAACCCAGGGGGCAGGAAAGACTGTGGGAACCAGAGGGGAACATTCTGTGCAACTACCTGCTCTTTTCCTGAATAAAGATAATGCCAAGGTCAATAATACCCTGTTGCCATTTGGCTCTAACGCAGTGTTTACCAAATTTTGTATGCACCGCAGCACACTAGTTAGATGACAACTACCACCACCCGCCTGCTGCCCTCGCTAAAGCGCGGATGAATATGTCTTACTGAAGCGACCTGAAACCTGCCCATGGTTGCAAAGGGAAACCCACCCAGAGTACATGGTACCTGTCTCTATATCGTGCCAGCAGATGTTCCTCATAAAAGCCCTGGCGCCCAATTGCCCAATACATCTCAGCATTTTGCAGCGCCTCTCTTTGCGTTGTAATTTCCAGGGAAAGTGTAAAATTATACTTCCCACCATTGGGCTGGTAACCGGTGGCAAAGGCAGACAGACCCTGGGCATAAGATCAGTTTCCTAGAGTAAAACAATAATTATCCCGCACCATGACCACAGGTAGTGAGTGTGCCCCATGAGACATCCCCCAGTTCTGTGTGACACAAACCCTGACGTGCTGTGTGCCAGTTGTGTGAATCATTCTAGGGTGACTAAGCCCTAATGTGCCCCACAATGCAGGAGTCAACAACCCTGGTGCTCCAAGGCCCAAAACTGGTCAAACAAGGCACACAACCAGAACCCATGCCTGCACTGTTAGCCTGTAGCGAAGACTCCCAGATCCATAATGCGTTTCTTGTAACATTCCACCAAACTACTGCTTTAGCGCCATGCTATATACATATTGGCAACCTATCCAAGCACCACAAAAAGTAGCTAAGAAATTGAGCCTCAACCTTGAAAAGTAACAATCACTGGCCCTGCAACGAGGCAGAAAATGCTCGAGGAAATGAGCAGCCAAAATGGTGGGGGAGGGAAATATACCCTGCCCAAGACCTGGCGCCCAGGAAGTGACAGCCCTCGTACGCCGCAACCAGGCTAGGGGGACTCCACCCAGAGTCCCTGCCCCTGAAGGGGGCGGAGGGTGTGGTGTGCCCAGGCGACACTAGAGTGCTGGCCTCTCTAGTGGACCCCTGCGGGGGCCTCGGCCAGCCGCATTTCCCTATGTCTCAGAATGGCCCCGGCCCCCCTGGCCCTGTTGCCCCTCGCCCTGTGACTCTGGGCATGCCGTGTTGCCAGTCCTCAGTGTCATGCTAAGACCAATGTGAGGGATGGGCGAGGAAGTGTGAAGTGTGCAAGCTCCAGAGATATAATTTACTTTCAAAGCAAGAGTAGTCTTTGAAGGGTATAAGCTTGAAGCATGAGTGGTGGAAGCCACAAGTATAGACCTATGCAAAAGGCACAGAAGAGAGAGTACGGGTATACTTGTGGCCATGGAGGGCTTGTGCGCCATAAAACAGCTGTAAGGGCTGGCCTTCTGCTCCAGCCTGCTTATATGTTTGTGGCAATATGCATATGACCTACAGCCACATAGCAAGTAGGACCATGGCACCATGCACATGACAGTGCTGCACGATTGATGCTGTGCATTGCGCACATCAAGTAACCCCAAGTCACACGTGATACTGCCACACACATCAAACTTGTGAATGTTACATTGTGCATGACACAGTGAGACAGGTGGACCACACACAAAACACCATGCAGCCCATGTCACTGCATGTCAGTGGCAAAAACCACAGTTGATGGACAGAATGCAGAACAATGTCATACATTTACCCCAGTACAGAGATCTGGGCCTAAATCCATCGTTTTTTGCACTCCACACCACCCCAGTTCAGACATGGCCATATGCAAATCAGTCTGACCCTGTGCTTCATGGGAACAGTCCAGCCCGAACTGCCAAGCCATGCCTTCCCTGGACCGGAAACAAGCTTCCGAGGACCGGTTTCTGGCATTCCAGCCTTTTTCAGCCCGGCTTGCTTGAATCCAGTGGTGTGGAGAGCATGGAACTCACGTCTGAGCATACCCATCCCACTCGGGGTGATAAATGCAAAAACCACAGTTGATGGACAGAATGCAGAACAATGTCATACATTCATCCCAATACAGAGATCTGGGCCTAAATCCATCGTTTTTTTGCACTCCACAGCACCCCAGTTCAGATATGGCCATATGCAAATCAGTCTGACCCTGTGCCTCATGGGAACAGCCCAGCCCGAACTGCCAAGCCATGCCTTCCCTGGACCGGAAACAAGCTTCAGAGAAAACACGTTTTGGGACCCCCCTTTTTTCTCGCCCCCCGCTTGACGAATCCCCCCGAAACTTTCAGGGAAGGAGCAAAGCAATTTTAAGGAAAATTACACGCAGATCCTCAATCGGCAGCAAAGTTATTCCCAATAGAATGTTGGGGATTTCCTATGGTAACTAGGTCCTAACTATATATACCTACTGTAGGTAATATATATATATATATATATATATATATATATATATATATATATATATATATATATATATATATATATATATATATATATATATATATATATTGCCACAGCTTCTTTCTCCTACGTTAAGTAGATCAAAGACACGGCATATATATATATATCTATACTACTATTATAAAGGAAGAACTTTGAGGCTTTGAGGCAGGTAAACTCAGGAACCACAGCGCCAATCCACACACCCGATACATCGTTGGAATCCTCAGGGTGTGCAGATGGACATAGGCTATATAAATTTAAAAAATATGTTATATGTAAAAAATGTACATTTAAAAAAAAGTAGTCCCCTCGAAGTAGCGCCGGCCGCGACCTGCGTGCTGACGTCGTCCAGGAGCGCGAGGAGGAGTGGCGTCCAGGAACGCGAGGAGGAGCGGCGGACATGGCGTGGGGGAGGAGCACTGACGAGCGGCACACAGGCGGTGAGCAGCAGCGGACCGGCGGAGCTGCGAGGAGCACTGAACTGAGGAGCGGCGGCTGAGGTAAGGCTCCGGGGGACAATGTCGGGGCAGGCGGGGGTCGGGACACGCGGGGGACGGGGAGTTACAACAAAAAAGCTCCGGGGGACAATGTCGGGGCAGGCGGGGGACCCTCTTGCATAATTGTGCTCAAGCTCCCGACTCCCGCCGGCCGCTCCATACTCTGTGAACTCCTACTCTTGTCCCTGCAACCTCTGCTCATCCTCGCCTCCCTGCAAACAGAGCATCAGAGCCCCACTTACCCAGAAAGCTCCCCAGTGCCTCAGGCGCTGCTGCTGGCCACCACTGCAACACTGGGCCTCTGGCATAATTGTGTGAGGTAAGCCTCCGGAGGACAATGTCAGGTCAGGCGGGGGTCTGGGCAGCCGGGGGACGGGGCGGACAGGGGCCTGGGCTGCTGGCCAATGTCGGGGCAGGCGTGGGTCGGGGAAGCCTGATTGCTCCCGGACAAGGTCGGGACGGGCTGCTAGTATATATATATATATATATTCACAGAAAAAACCATAGGTTATAGTGGATGTATAGTTAGGAATTTGCATTTACAAAACCTTGAAAATTCAATGAAAAAACCATTGGTTTTAGGCCATATATAGTTAGGGATTTGCATTTACAAAACCTTATTTTACTCGCATAAAACCATTGAAATTCCATATATAGTTAGATGCGCTAACTATATATCGCGCACCCGCAATCCACTGCTGATGATGTCACATATTACATCATTCATGACATGGTCAGTGACATCACTGATGACATCACTGATCACAACATCCAGTGACTGTATGTTTCTGTAAAGTTAAAATATGTCTTACATATTGAAGAATGAGTGGATGTATAAATGTCTGGATGAAGGATTTAGTAGGTGCATGACTGATTGTATGAGGGAGTGATTAAATGTGTCTCACTGAGTGCATGGGTTAGTGATTAAACTGTATTAATTTGTGCATCATTATATCTGTTGTTCTATGAAGTGCTGCATGTGTTAATCAGTAGCTATATGAGTAACTATATGGGTTATTGATTGGTTGCCTAAGTATTTCTATGGGAGAGTAAGTGTGTGTGTGGGGGTGGCTGGGAGGTGTGTGACTCTGTGCATAGATGTGTGAGCAGTTGATTCACTAGATGTATGGTTTCAAAAGTGCATGTGGAAACAGCTGTATGGGCGGTTGACTGTGTGCATGAGTGTATTGGTGAGTGAATGGATATCTCAGTGCTACATGTCAAAGTAAGTACATATGTAAAACACACTCCATGTGAGAGTTGACATATATAAATAACTGTGCATTAGAGCCAGTGAATGTGTGAGTGGCTGTATGGATCATTGTGAACTTTTATTAGGGATTATATAAGAGAGTAAATATGTGTTAGAATGTTTCAATAAGTAAGGTGTGTATAACTGTATAGTTGAGGAATTGGAGGTGTGATTGATTCTTTGCATGACTGTCTAGGTGTATGAGTAACTCCATGGATGAGTGACAATCTGTGAGTGTCTGTTTTCACTGACTGTATCTAAGGATATATCAGAGTCTGTAGAGGTTCATCGTATTAACACATGAATGATGTCATCTGTGATGTTGTCAGTGATGTCATTTGAGTTGTCATCAGTGATGTCATCAGTGATGTCATTTGAGATGTCATCAGTGATGTCATTTGAGTTGTCATCAGTGATGTCATCAGTGATGTCACTGACCATGTCATGAATGATGTAATATGTGACATCATCAGCAGTGGATTGCGGGTGCGCGATATATAGTTCGCGCATCTAACTATATATGGAATTTCAATGGTTTTATGCGAGTAAAATAAGGTTTTGTAAATGCAAATCCCTAACTATATATGGCCGAAAACCAATGGTTTTTTCATTGAATTTTCAAGGTTTTGTAAATGCAAATTCCTAACTATATATCCACTATAACCTATGGTTTTTTCTGTGAATTTCATTGGTTTTTTAATAGCAAATATGAAAAGCTTTAAAATGTCAAGTACGTGATAGATAAAAACATTTTCGTATTTATGCACGCTGATGTGCTTTGAACGCTGCCCCCCCCCTCCCCTCTTTTCTCTTAGTAGTACTCTCTCTTTGCAGATAGTGAATGGTAGTTAACGCAGGCCTTTGCCCCCGTTGTAATCCGTCGTGCCTGCTTGTCTCTCCATTTGATTGATTGTTATCCAAGCATTTACTGTTTTAGAATTGGTTCTCTTTGGATCATTCTCTATTTACAAACAAGCACAAAGTCGCAATACTCTGTTTAGTCTTTGCAGATAGTGAAAAATCGTGTAAAAAAATAAAAGTAATCGAGCAAAATCAGTAGGCCACTAATTGGATCTCTTTTTGACCTCGCTAAAATAGAAATATTAGGAACAACCCTTCATGAGAAATACGAAAATATTGAGATGAACTGAGCTCCACACCATGAGGGCTGCAAGACAGCTCGACTCCGTCACCCACCCCGCCCAAAATAACGACAAACCCTATGCAAATATTAAAAATATAGACAACACACCAGCAAAGAAACAGGGTAAAACATTTTATTAAATAACTATTTACATAACTATTTTATACTTTTTATTGCCCGATCCGGCTAGCTCAATCGATCGAGCATGAAACTCATGCACTCTGATAGCAAGCGTTGCTACTGATGCTATGCAGACCAAAACTGGTTTTCAGTTTGTACATTTTTCTAGATTTTTCAATCCAAGGTTGGTTGACTTTGTAGAACGATGGCTTCAGATTTTCAACATACGGTGTGGTGGCGCGGACTGGGAGGGGGCGCTTCGCTCCTGCCCCCTCCCCAAGTAAGATTTTCATACGTGAAAGTACGTTAATGGTTTTGGTCCCTGAGTTGCTTCAATGTCACTGCCATTCTCAAATGGCATAAGTTCTGGATGTTGGGTGCCATAGTTAAGAGTTCTGAGCAGTGCTTGTAACACTGTCTGAAGCTTATTTCCACCTACTGCAGCTTCACTATTCTCAAAGTAAGTGAGTGTCGTTTGTGGACCTGACTGCATTAGAAAACAATGTGATATGTTACCTTCCTAAACAGCTTGACGGAGGCCCCTGAGGGGCGGTGTGATGGCCATGGACTCGGAGAAGACGCTTGGCTCCGACACCCTCCCCAAGTCTTATAGCACTGGTGTAGCCTGAGATCGCCCCCGACATAGGCGGCCGGCTCCCGGGGTCCGGCGGAACTTTTTGCCTTTTGATGACTCTTCAATTCTGGACCTTGTCCCACAATCCGTTTGACTTGAAGACACGCTGTAGTGGGGCGCCCCTTTACCGTTTCAGTTGCCATTCCGCCCGCTTTTGCTACACTGTGCCTCTTCCGCCATTCAGCTGTTTACCGCCCGCTCTTGCGACTACAGCGTCTCGCTCATCATGTAGTTCAGTTGCTCCCGCTCTTGCGGTGCAGCGATAGGCGGCTGCCACAGGACTCTCAAAATGGCGGCCGGCTCTTCGGTTTTGGGCCTGGTCCACTAAAATGGCCCTGGGACACCTTTGAACTCGGACGCTTGCCTGATAGGGCTTGGGCTCCATTCTCGAAAAGCGTCCCCTCAGCCGTAAAGATTCTACAAAAGTCTTGGGGGCCTCCGACTCCCGCAGGCTTCTGGTGGGGAGCGGCTGCCATGATTGCTCGTGGAATGGCCACGATGGAGCTACGAGATGGTAGTGCTCTCATGCTGACGCCAGCTTTAGTCTGAAACATCCAGAAACACTGTAGACTACCAATTCGATCAGTTCCGGTAGCGCCCCAACATGACCCGGAAGAGAAGAACTTGCCCTCCCCTCTTTGACTGATGGTTCTTGTTGCCTGTCCCCTCTGTTGTCATTTAACAGAACTTTTTGGACTGCTGAAAGGGGTTGTGTTCCGAACGCTGGTTGGTGGAGACATTTTGACTATATTCTTGACCTACGTTGTCGCGTAATGCGTTATATGACACGCCGCGTTAGCGCACCCAGAAGTGATCCGAGGCGCGGCGCGCAGCGCGTAACGTAAGCATAACAGGTCATGTGACTTGTTAATAAAACTTTTCATTGGTTCATTTTACTTTTGTTATTTTAATGATGAAAAGCTTGGTCATATGACCTAAAAATTACGCTTTTTATTGTTTTCGAACATTATTTTTTTTTAAACATATGTTATAATATTCCAGGCTAATGTACTTTCCCGGAAAATTTACAACTGTCCTGCAAGTAAAATATATTCCTTTTTCGAGAAAAAGGGCGTTTCTTCCTTCCATGATGGAGCCGTTGAGTAAAAGAGATTCGGCCTGCTGTCTTAGTCGCCGATACGCCTGATTATCAGATTCTTATCGATCACTTTATGTTGCAGAAATGAAAAACACAACTGCCCTTGACCATTTATCTTTACTGCGTTCCTACATATTATACCTTTTATCCGTCATGTAATTGGACTGCTTTATTTCACTTGCCTTTTACTGATTCGAAAACAGTGACTAAAAGTAAAAACTTTACCAATGTAAATACTACTACCGTGTTTTGTTTTAAAAACCTTTATTGTGAAAATGTCAGTATACAAATACGGGCCTATAACCACGTGGGCCGGCCACGGAGCAAACTGAAATCGTATATGATGAGGAGACATTTACACTGTAGAGGAACGTAACGAGCGGGCCATTAGGTTGCAAGAACAAAGGTGTCTAACAGTTGCGGAATCGGTGGACGTACATTTTGTAATTAAAATACGACAGGGCCACTTACAATAACATTTTCTAGATATACATTTGCGGGCAAGGAGTTACGAGTCCCATTTATACCGGCGCCATTTTGGGCGAGGCCGGGCAGGTCCAAGATATAGTCAAAATGTCTCCACCAACCATCGGCCAGACCAGAACCCCTTTCGGCCCTTTATGCTACAAGATGGTGTCTTCCATTCAGAAAATATTGTTGGCAGCATTTTGAAAGGAAACAGAAACAGCCGTTCTCCTAGTGAGTTTCACATTGTTACATTTAGGAAGAATGTTGAAGAGTAGTATGTGGAAAATCTGAAGCCATTTTTCTACAAACTCTCAATCAGACTTGGATGGAAAAAAAAATCCTGAAGAATGTACAAACTGAAAACCAATTTTTGTCTGTATAGCATCAACAGCAACGCTTGAGTCAGCTTTGTGTCAAGCCGCCATTTTCATTCAATCAATAGCGTCCCCCTGCACACATTCAGGGGCCTGGTCGTGTCTTCAGATGAAACGGATTGTAGGAAAAGAAGCAGAAAGGAAAAGGAAAAAAGTTCCGCCGGACCTCGGGAGCCGGCCGCCTATGTCATGTGCGACCTTTGGCCACACCAGGGCAATAGTGAAGCTGCAGCAGGTGCAAATAAGCTTCAGACAGTCTTACAAGCACTGCTCAGAACTCTCAACTGAGGCACTCAACGTCCAGGACTTGCCATTCGGATCTTGGCGCCTTGTGCTGGTTCCGACCTATTCACACATCGGTCCACTACTGACATCACCTCATAAGCCAACGGGGCACCCCACGCCGACTTTTGGCGCAGCATTGTAGGATGGCCACACCAGTGCGGCAACTTGCTGGACACAACCTCGGTGCCATCCGGATCTCGGCGCGTTCGACTCACTGTACCGCAAGAGTGACCGGAACTCAGCTGGACACGCCGTCTTTCGGCGCAGCATTGTAGGATGGCCACACCACTGCAGCAATTTGCTGGACACCACCTTGGGCAACAGTGAAGCTGCAGCAGGTGCAAATAAGCTTCAGATAGTCTTACAAGCACTGCTCAGAACTCTCAACTATGGCACTCAATATCCAGGACTTGCCATTCGGATCTTGGCGCCTTGTGCTGGTTCCGACCTATTCACACATCGGTCCACTACTGACATCACCTCATAAGCCAACGGGGCACCCCACGCCGACTTTCGGCACAGCATTGTAGGATGGCCACACCAGTGCGGCAACTTGCTGGACACAACCTCGGTGCCATCCGGATCTCGGCACGTTCGACTCACTGTACCGCAAGAGTGACCGGAACTCAGCTGGACACGCCGTCTTTCGGCGCAGCATTGTAGGATGGCCACACCAGTGCGGCAATTTGCTGAACACCACCTCGGTGCCATCCGGATCTCAGCGCGTTGTGCTGCCTTCGGCCTATTCGCACATCGGTCCGCTACTGACGCCGCCTCACGTGCCAACGGATTTTCTACGCTTTTTGTAGCCCTATGCCGCATAACAGGTCATGTGACTTGTTTATAAAACTTTTCATTGGTTCATTTTACTTTTGGTTTCCTAAAGATGGAAGGCTTGGTCATATGACCTAAAAATAACACTTTTCATTGGTTTAGAACATTTTTTTTCCCAAACGATGAAAGCCCCACCTTGTTTCTGGATGTTTCAGACTAAAGCTGGCGTCAGCATGAGAGCACCACCATCTCGTAGCTCCGTCATGGTCATTCCGCGAGCAATCATGGCAGCTGCTCCCCACCGGAAGCCTGCGGGAGTCGGGGGCCCCCAAGACTTTTGTAGAATCTTCACGGCTGAGGGGACGCTTTTCGAGAATGGAGCCCAAGCCCTAGCAGGCAAGCGTCCGAGTTCCAAGGTGTCCCAGGGCCATTTCAGTGGACCAGGCCCAAAACCGAAGAGCCGTCCGCCATTTTAAGAGTCATGTGGCAGCCGCCTATCGCTGCACTGCAAGAGTGGGAGCAACTCAACAACATGGTGAGCGAGACGCTGTAGCCGCAAGAGCGGGCGCAACTCAGCTGGATGGCCGCCACCTGGGGAGGCCCGTTCACGCCGCCTCCCCCACGCCCCCCCCCCCTCCGGGCCGCCCCACGCCAATTTTCGGAGCAGCATTGTAGGATACCAAAACCAGTGCGGCAGTTTACTGGACATCACCTGGGTGCCATCAACATCTCAGCGCGTTCTGCTGCCTTGGGACTATTCGCACAACAGACCGCTACTGACGAGGCCTCCCCCCGCCCCACCCGGGACGCCCCACGCCAATTTTCGGAGCAGCATTGTAGGATACCAAAACCAGTGCGGCACCCAGGCGACATCACCTGGGTGCCGTCCAGAACTCAGCACGTTGTGCTGCCTTGGGACTATTCGCACAAAAGACAGCTTCTGACAATTGTTGCTTTTTTGGGTGAAAAATGTTTAAATGTTTTTACAGTTTTTGTTCCGTTCATTATAGTTAAAAGTTAATAAAGTTTTAAAATCTAACTTTGTTGGAGTGCTATATATGTTTAAAAAATCGGGTGAATGGGCCCTTGAATCGGGTTATTGTCATGTGTGGGCTTTGCAAGTGTACTGCTACAAGATCGGACATTTCAAACTCAAATGCACGTTCTTTTTCTTACCTTTCCGAAGCATGGAGCGCAATAGCAGGCAGAGAAAGGGTGATGCACGTGTTGAATACTGCCTGGCCTGGCAAGTTGCTGGCAGTGCCCCCCCCCCGCCCGCTCCTGAAAGAGGGCACACACACACCGCCGCCCCGAGTACTTCACAAATCTTTAAAAGACCATGCGCTTGTTCATGAGGCTTAAATGGTTTATCACCCCTTCTAGAACCCCTGCATCGACCCTCTGACGTTTCCTGGAAGAATTAGCACGTAACACAATACCAAGCCCTGTCAGCTGAAACCCCCGAGAAATCATGGGGCATATTATCAAGGGTGTTTATTTCCGCTTTTTGGGCTTTAAAAGCCAAAAAAAAAAGAGTTAAAATTATCTCCCTATTACCAAGCTGTCGCTAACACCAGTTAGTGACATCTAAAAGGAGATAGCGACCATCTTGGGCCCCGCTTTGCATATCAGTGATATTTATCACTAATGACATGCAAAGTGGGCGTGCCAAGATTTTAGCGACTGGAAACAGTCCCTAACCATCGCTATCTCCTATTACCAACTTTTGGAGATATTCGCGCTAAGCGCAAATATCTCCAAAACCTAACACCTGCCCTGAGCAGTTTTAGCCATGTTATCCAATGGGAAGTGGATAACATGGCTAAGAGCATTTGCTGGATAATGCATGAATATCGCTGACTTTTCAACGATATTCATGCATTGCGGCCGTTTTTTATCGCATTTGCGATAAACCTTGCTAATAGCAAGGTTTATGTGCGATAAAATTCGCCGATGTGCGGCGATAATTTTTGTCTCTAAACAAGTTAGAGACAAAAATTATCGCTAGTTGTTGATAATATGCCCCCGGGTTTTTGCTTGCAGGAATCGGGAGGCGGGAGACTAGCACTGAAATCAGTAGTCTCACGCCTGAATCGGGAGGGTTGGCATGTCTGGATACTCTACAGCTGGGGCCATAAACTACATCCGCAGGGCTAGGTGATAGCCTAGGTCCGGCCTGGACAATCGGACACAGAGGAAGAGGAGTGTCAGAGGGTGCGGTAGTGAATAGGGTGAAAGGGAGGTGTCGGGCGGGCACAGGGTGTGATTCTCAGAGAAGAGCAGCGCAGATGGGGGGAAGTATATGGCCCATGCATGAGAGAAAGAGCGGGGGTGACCAGTGCGTGGGGGAGATGCTTGCGAGGGTGGGGAGCCATGCTGAGGATCGGCGGCGTGCAGGGAGTGGCCCTGGTCAAGGCATCTAAAATGGCTGCCGTGCACGACAAAATTGTGGCATTGGACAAAAACGCAAGATGGCGCAGACAATGTTTATCAATAAGGATTCATTTATAACAAAATATTTACTCGCAGTGACAAAATGGTGGTCAACACTTCCTGATTTCCATCGAATCAAACGTTAACAAACGTCACGCAGCAAAAAAAAAAAAAAAAGCTCACGCACAGAGCAGTTTTTAGCCATGTTATCCAATGGAAGGTGGATAACATGGCTAAGAGCATTTGCTGGATAATGCATGAATATCGCTGACTTTTCAGCGATATTCATGCATTGTGGCCGATGTGCGGCGATAATTTTTGTCTCTAAACAATTAAAACGAAGCACAAAATGGCGAATTCCCGTTTCGCTACCAGTTTGCGGCCCAGTTCGCGGCCCGTGAAGCGCTTCTACCGTGAAAAATCTTTTTTTTTTATTTTCCCCACGGGACCCTTTAAGAACCCCAACAACATTCCTAGGGGGTCAAGAGGGGTATACCTTGCCCCCTTTCAATAAATTCCCCCTTCGTTTTTCACCTCTTCTTCTCTCTCGATCCTACCGAGAGATAAGATGGCGGCCGCTCCGGACTGTTTAGAATGTTGACAGACACCGGAGAGCCAATCAGCTTTCTGCGCGCAAAGTTCAGTTTCGCGAAAAGTAAGCGGACCGGATCGCTGCCCGGAGCGCTGTTACAGATATATATCTTGTTTTGAACGTTAATTTCTCAAAAACTACTGGAGCACATATATTGAGACCTAGCAAAGGCACATCGGGCTAACAGTCCCTACAATTTTGCCAGGTTTCGTGCAAATCCATTCAGCCGTTCGAGCTAAAAGTGAGTCCAACCGCCCTATGGAAATTAACATGGGAAAAACGCGTTTTGGGACCCCCCTTTTTTCTCGGCCCCCCCTCGACGAAACCCCCCCAAATTTTCAAGGGCTGCTCAGAAACAAAATGTGCCATTTTCCTGAAAATTTCAGCCGATTCCGTCCACAAACGCCAAAGTTAGAAAATGCACTCCTGCCCTTTTGACAGGCACACTCAACGCTCCTAGCCATCCGGCTCTTCTCGCATCTCATGCGCTCTGAAACCTCTCCTCCTCATTGTTATTCCATGTACTAAAATTACTAAAATTACTAAAATTCTTGCTTATAAAAGCCTCATCGTGAGAGCAAAAGCTGACTATTTCTCCTCTCTGATCTGTAATCCCAACAATAATGCCAGGAGTATTTTTAACATCTTAAACAGCGTTACCAATCCAGACGCGTGCAAGAACAAGATTGTCCCGTCTCAAGATCTTTGTGACAATCTTGCCGTATTCTTTAAAGAAAAAATCGATCTGATTCTTCAAGATTTGGACATCCCCCTTGACAGTGACTCCTCCCTGGAATCTAGACCCGCTCCACTGGCTAACCAGGTACCCAACCCGGTTTTGACTCTGGAAAGCCCCTTGCTCAGTTTCCACTTGCTCAGTTTCCAGCCACTCACCTTTGAAAATTTTTCTAATATAGCGAGAGGGATTGTTTCCGGCTCCCCTCTGGACCCGCTCCCTCCTAAAATTTGGAAGGAGTTTGCTGTCGAGCTTTTTCCCTCCCTCCATCTCATCTGCAATCAATCTCTGATAACCGGCACCGTTCCTGCCCACTGGAAGCGTGCGCTCGTCTCTCCCCTGTTGAAAAAACCCTCTCTGGACCCAGAGTGTTCAAAAAACTACCGACCCATTTCACTGTTGCCTTTTCCCGCCAAGATAGTCGAGCGAGTGGTTAGTAACACTCTTTCCACCCACTTAGAACAACTTCTCCTACTTGACGAGGACCAATTTGGCTTCCGGCCGGCCCATGGGACCGAAAAAGCCCTCATCACCGCCATGGATGAACTTCAGAGGCGTGCAGACAGAAATCAGGCTTCTTTTTTGATTCTGCTTGATATGTCTGCCGCCTTTGACACGGTTAATCATAAGATCTTGTTAAGGCGGTTGTTTGAGACAGGGGTGAGAGACTCAGCTCTGAGTTGGTTCCACTCTTTTTTGCAGGGCAGGCAGCAGGCGGTTTCTATGCCTCCTTTTCAATCCCCCTTCTCCCCCGTCCTGCATGGTGTGCCCCAGGGCTCTGCCATCAGCCCTATCCTTTTTAATATTTACCTTAGGCCACTAATCTCGCTCATCAAAGGCTTTGGCATTCGAATTATTAATTATGCCGATGACACGCAGATGATCCTTTCCTTGGAAGGAGAGGAGTCCATCTCTGTGGAGGTTTTACACAACTGCCTCAGGAATACGGCCAGCTGGTTAAAGGCAAACTCGCTTCACTTTAATGCCGGGAAAACTGAAGTGCTTTTTAGCGCTGGAACAAGGATCCCTCACCCGTTTCCGAACAATTTTTGGCCCCCGGAATCCGGCTCTAGCGTCCGGCCTTCAGACTCTGTCCGTAACCTGGGAGTCATGCTGAACCATGGGCTCAGTATGGACACCCATGTTCAGAAAACATCGGCCTGTTGTTTCTCCATCCTTCGCTCACTCAGGAAGGTTCTGCCCCTGCTACCATCTCATGCCTGCGTCCAGGTGGTTAGATGTACCATCCTGAGCAGGTTGGACTATTGTAATGCCCTCCTGCTCGGGTCCCCTGAGTATCTACTGGACAGACTCCAAAGGGTTCAATCTGCGGCGGCTAAATTGGCGTTGGGGCTGCCTAGGAGATCTCATGGTCCATCTGCCCTTGCAAAACTACATTGGCTTCCTCTTAGACAGAGGATTCAATTTAAAGCCCTTTGCATTGTGTTTAGGGCTCTTCACGGATGCGGCCCAGTCCCCCTCAGGTCCAAGTTTGTCTGGTACACCCCTTCCAGACACCTTCGCTCATCGGATGCTAAACTGGTAGTTGTTCCCAGATTTAAGAAGTTCAGAGCTGGTGGCAGATCCTTTCAGGTGACTGCATCCAGACTCTGGAACACTCTCCCCATCGAGATTAGGGCCACTAATGAACTTATGCAGTTTAGGAAAAAGGTAAAAACTTGGCTTTTCCCTGGCTAGCCTTCGCTCCCCAGGCATACTTCGCTGCCTTCTGTACTCTGGATTCTATTAGCGCCAGGATGCCTGCAACGGTGACAGTCGCACTCTATAAATTCTTAAAATAAATAAAAAATAAATAAATAATGTGCCCGATGCGTTTCATCAGTATGGATGAACTAAAGTATCTCAAGAATGATCATCCCATTATGCCTGTCCTGTATTTGATCCCAAAGGTCCACAAAAACCCCAATAGACCCCCAGTCAGGCCCATCATCTCTGCATGTGGGGGTCTGTTGGAAAAAACCACCATCTACGTGGATTCATTTTTACAAGACTTTGTTTGTGGGCTACCCTCCTACATCCAAGATTCTAGTGACTTTCTGAGGAAACTCGGTGAATTACAATGGGATCCTGACTGCTTGTTAATTACGCTTGATGTAACAACATTATATACGAGCATTATCCATGTGGATGGGTTGAGGGCTATATCACATTACTTGGGTCAACGTCCGATTGAATTGGTTGAACATAACAAAATGCTACTGTCTATGATCAATTTCTGCCTGAACAACAACTATTTCATGTTCAATAAACAACATTACCAGCAGGTCAGGGGGGTAGCCATGGGGGCCTGTTTCTCTCCTAGTTACGCCTGTATTCATATGGGGTACTGGGAGAGACAGGTCCTCTGTGGTGAACACTCTGCCACATGCAGAGATCACATCGTTCGGTGGTATATATACATCGACGATGTTTTTATGATCTGGAAAGGTACACGAGCACAGGCAGAACAGTTCATTGCTCAGTTGAATACTAACAATTACAACTTAGCCTTCACCTAAGACATTAGTACAACACACGCCACCTTTCTTGACGTTGCAATTGAAGTCAACAATGGACAATTGGAAACATCTCTGTTCAGGAAGCCCACAGCGGGCAATACGGTACTGCATGCTCTTAGTCACCATCCTCCACATTTAATCCGGAGCATCCCTTATGGGGAGATGCTAAGGATTAGAAGAGCATGCAGCACTGAGGTCCAATGCAGAATAGCACAACAGGCTAGTAGACTGAGGTTTTTGGCTCGCGGCTATAGTGAAAATATAGTAGCAGCAGCTATACGTAAAGCCAATGCAATACCACGTGCTGTGGCCTTACTCCATAAAAAATCACAAATTTCAACGGTGACACCTGTGCAGCAACCTGTTAGATTAATATGGTCTTTCAACAGCCAACATGGAGCTCTGAGAAAGATTATCAACAAATACTGGGACTTAGTGAAATGTGATCCGGTCATTGGAAACACCATGCCTAAAAAAACGGCTATCACTTACCGGAAAGCTTATTCTTTACAAGACGCATTGGTGAAATCTAGCCCTGAACTTGAAACAAGGAAAGATTGGCTGGCAGGTAGTAAAGGGTTTAGGAAGTGTGCTTCCTGTAAAGCCTGCACACATGGGGTGAACAAAACAGAATATTGTACCCCATTCTCCAATGTCCCATGCAAGATCAGCAAAAAGCTCACCTGTAAAAGTGATTTTGCGGTGTACGTATTGGAGTGCCCATGTGGTCTGGCATATGTGGGCAGCTCCAAGTTACAAGTACACAAGAGAGTCCTTCAACATCTAAGGGCTAATAACACAAATGACCCAGCATATCCAGTGGCTAGGCACTTCAGGGAACAACACAATAGCAACAGTGCATTACTGAAGTATTATGTCATTGACTCAGTAGCACCCATGAGGAGGGGTGGGGACAGGGATGCTGCACTTAGGAGATTGGAAACTAGGTATATCCTAATGTTGGATAGTAAGGCACCCAATGGGCTTAATGCTTCGGAAGACTTTTACACCTGTCTGTAAAACAATCTAATTTTCCGTAACAGATATGTTATCTTATGTTTCTAAATATCATCATAGAATAATCAATCCAATAGGTGCACAATGTGGCATCATTTATGTAATTCCAGCTTGCCAGTGTACTTGTTATGTTGATATGTGCTTCAGAGTTTATATAATGTTCATTCATCCTGCCACTGCCTGTGTTAAGATGACAGACGTGGTTTAGTCTGATTAACATCTGAAACTTATGCAACTAAAAATTATGGTTTTTGTTAGTTTACACTACACCCAGCACTTTATTATACTTTTTTTATTCACATGTAGTAGGGGTGTGATTGTTCGAACATATACAAGTGTGGTATATGCATATTACGCTGGTCGGTCTACCATTGGTGTATATTGATGGTTATCCATTTTTTCTCATACATTGAAAATTGGATTTTTTAGCATATGATGTACTGGATATGTGAAGGTTATTTGGTTAAAAGTATTTATATAAGTATATGTCTAGTTGTAACAGAACACTTATGAATTATTGTGGAACTGGTTACACAAATATTGACTTTTAATATCTATGCTTAGATGGCAATCCTGTGTAGGGTTGCAAAAATGGATTTATCCAGTAATCATGTTTTAACCTACTCACATCGGCGTATTAGAATTAATTGGCATTATGCGAGTTTATTTTTAAAAACAATGTAACCACTTGCAATACCTGATTCAGGGGGATTTATCCCAACACTTGTGTTCTTGATTTCACAGCGCATTGTTATCTTAATGTTATTACAACGTGTAGTATGTTTACTATGTCCATTGCGCTGTGATTCACACTCCTATGTTGATTGGCTCAGCCAATCGTATGAGCACTTTAAATTTCTGCCATTCCCTTCTGGGGTGCCATGTGACCAAGGCCTCTGGGAGGCCGAAACGTTATGCTGTCCGTGTGTTGCAGAATACATTAATTTACTCACGGAAAAACTGGGTCTCCTGTTCTTTGGCGGCGCTGCAGTGATATTGAGACTACGGCGCTGTTCGTGAGAAATTGTGTGGATATATATATATATATATATATATATATATCTATATATATATATATATTACCTACTGGCGGTCGCCAGTAGGTATATATAGTTAGGATTTTTTCTCTATGGGATTTTTGAAAATTCTATGTCTAATAACTTTGGCGTTTGTGGACGGAATCGGCTGAAATTTTCAGGAAAATGGCACATTTTGTTTCTGAGCAGCCCTTGAAAATTTGGGGGGGTTTTGTCGAGGGGGGGCCGAGAAAAAAGGGGGGTCCCAAAACGCGTTTTTCCCATGTTCATTTCCATAGGGCGGTTGGACTCACTTTTAGCTCGAACGGCTGAATGGATTTGCACGAAACTTGGCAAAATTGTAGGGACTGTTAGCCCGATGTGCCTTTGCTAGGTCTCAATGTATGTGCTCCAGTAGTTTTTGAGAAATTAACGTTTAAATCAAGATATATATCTGTAACAGCGCTCCAGGCTGCGCTCCGGTTCGCTTACTTTTCGCGAAACGGAACTTTGCGATGCGAAGCTGATTGGCTCCCCCGTGTCTGTCAACATTCTAAACAGTCTGGAGCGGCCGCCATCTTATCTCTCGGTAGGATCGAGAGAGAAGAAGAGGTGAAAAACGAAGGGGGAATTTAATGAAAGGGGGCAAGGTATACCCCTCTTGACCCCCTAGGAATGTTGTTGGGGTTATTAAAGGGTCCCGTGGGGAAAATAAAAAAAAATTATTTTTCACGGTAGAAGCGCTTCACGGGCCGCGAACTGGGCCGCAAACTGGTAGCGAAACGGGAATTCGCCATTTTGTGCTTTGTTTTAATTAAATTACTAGGTATAAGGGGGTGCGGGAGACGTATCCTAATCCCCTATGTTTCATGAGGGTGGCTGAGGAGGCTCATATATGTTGATACATCTCTTCCAGCGGCTGTGCATGAGCTTTTTATTTTTTTTGCTGCGTGACGTCTGTTAACGTTCGATTCGATGGAAATCAGGAAGTGTTGACCGCCAATTTGTCACTGCGATAAAATATTTTGTTATAAATGAATCCTTATTGATAAACATTGTCTGCGCCATCTTGCCTTTTTTCCAATGCCACAATTTTGTTGTGCACGGCAGCCATTTTAGATGCCAGGCTGGTCCCAGGCTATCACCTACCCCTGCGGATGTAGTTTATGGCCCCAGCTGTAGAGAATCCAGACATGCCAACCCTCCCGATTCAGGCGTGAGACTACTGATTTCAGTGCTAGTCTCCCGCCTCCCGATTTCTGCAAGCAAAAACCCGGGGGCATATTACCAACAACTAGCGATAATTTTTGTCTCTAACTTGTTTAGAGACAAAAATTATCGCCGCACATCGGCGATTTTTATCGCAGATAAACCTTGCTATTAGCAAGGTTTATCGCAAATGTGATAAAAAACGGCCGCAATGCATGAATATCGCAGAAAAGTCAGCGATATTCATGTATTATCGAGCAAATGCTCTTAGCCATGTTATCCACCTCCCATTGGATAACATGGCTAAGAACTGCTCAGGGCACTATCACTGACATGCAAAGCGGGGCCCACGATGGTCGCTATCTCCTTTTAGCTGTCACTAACTGGTGTTAGCGACAGCTTGGTAATAGGGAGATAATTTTATCTCCGCTTTCTTGGCTTTTAAAGCCAAAAAAGCGGAGATAAACCCCCTTGATAATATGCCCCATGATTCCTCGGGGGTTTCAGCTGACAGGGCTTGGTATTGTGTTACGTGGTAATTCTTCCAGGAAACGTCAGAGGGTCGATGCAGGGGTTCTAGAAGGGGTGATAAACCATTTAAGCCTCATAAACAAGCGCATGGTCTTTTAAAGATCTGTGAAGTACTCGGGGCGGCGGTGTGTGTGTGTCCTCTTTCAGGAGCGGGCGGGGGGGGGGGCACTGCCAGCAACTTCCAGGCTAGGCAGTGTTCAACACTTGCATCACCCTTTCTCTGCCTGCTATTGCGCTCCATGCTTCGGAAAGGTAAGAAAAAGAACGTGCATTTGAGTTTGAAATGTCCGATCCTGTAGCAGTACACTTGCAAAGCCCACACATGACAATAACCCGATTCAAGGCCCCATTCACCCGTTTTTAAAAAAATTTATAACACTCCAACAAAGTAAGATTATAAAACTTTATTAACTTTTAAATATAATGAACGGAACAAAAACTGTAAAAACTTTTAAACATTTTTCACCAAAAAAAGCAACAATTGTCAGAAGCTGTCTTTTGTGCGAATAGTCCCAAGGCAGCACAACGTGCTGAGTTCTAGACGGCACCCAGGTGATGTCGCCTGGGTGCCGCACTGGTTTTGGTATCCTACAATGCTGCTCCGAAAATTGGCGTGGGGCGTCCCGGGTGGTGCGGGGGGAGGCCTCGTCAGTAGCGGTCTGTTGTGCGAATAGTCCCAAGGCAGCAGAACGCGCTGAGATGTTGATGGCACCCAGGTGATGTCCAGTAAACTGCCGCACCGGTTTTGGTATCCTACAATGCTGCTCCGAAAATTGGCGTGGGGCGGCCCGGGGGGGGGGGGGGGCGTGGGGGAGGCGGCGTGAACGGGCCTCCCCAGGTGGCGGCCATCCAGCTGAGTTGCGCCCGCTCTTGCGGCTACAGCGTCTCGCTCACCATGTTGTTGAGTTGCTCCCACTCTTGCAGTGCAGCGATAGGCGGCTGCCACATGACTCTTAAAATGGCGGACGGCTCTTCGGTTTTGGGCCTGGTCCACTAAAATGGCCCTGGGACACCTTGGAACTCGGACGCTTGCCTGCTAGGGCTTGGGCTCCATTCTCGAAAAGCGTCCCCTCAGCCGTGAAGATTCTACAAAAGTCTTGGGGGCCCCCGACTCCCGCAGGCTTCCGGTGGGGAGCGACTGCCATGATTGCTCGCGGAATGACCACGACGGAGCTACAAGATGGTGGTGCTCTCATGCTGACGCCAGCTTTAGTCTGAAACATCCAGAAACAAGGTGGGGCTTTCATCGTTTGGGAAAAAAAAATGTTCTAAACCAATGAAAAGTGTTATTTTTAGGTCATATGACCAAGCCTTCCATCTTTAGGAAACCAAAAGTAAAATGAACCAATGAAAAGTTTTATAAACAAGTCACATGACCTGTTATGCGGCATAGGGCTACAAAAAGCGTAGAAAATCCGTTGGCACGTGAGGCGGCGTCAGTAGCGGACCGATGTGCGAATAGGCCGAAGGCAGCACAACGCGCTGAGATCCGGATGGCACCGAGGTGGTATCCAGCAAATTGCTGCACTGGTGTGGCCATCCTACAATGCTGCGCCGAAAGACGGCGTGTCCAGCTGAGTTCCGGTCACTCTTGCGGTACAGTGAGTCGAACGCGCCGAGATCCGGATGGCACCGAGGTTGTGTCCAGCAAGTTGCCGCACTGGTGTGGCCATCCTACAATGCTGTGCCGAAAGTCGGCGTGGGGTGCCCCGTTGGCTTATGAGGTGATGTCAGTAGTGGACCGATGTGTGAATAGGTCGGAACCAGCACAAGGCGCCAAGATCCGAATGGCAAGTCCTGGATGTTGAGTGCCATAGTTGAGAGTTCTGAGCAGTGCTTGTAAGACTATCTGAAGCTTATTTGCACCTGCTGCAGCTTCACTGTTGCCCAAGGTGGTGTCCAGCAAATTGCTACACTGGTGTGGCCATCCTACAATGCTGCGCCGAAAGACGGCGTGTTCAGCTGAGTTCCGGTCAGTCTTGCGGTACAGTGACTCGAACGCGCCGAGATCCGGATGGCACCGAGGTGGTGTCCAGCAAGTTGGCGCACTGGTATGGCCATCCTACAATGCTGCGCCGAAAGACGGCGTGACCAGCTGAGTTCCGGTCACTCTTGCGGTACAGTGACTCGAACGCTCCGAGATCCGGATGGCACCGAGGGGGTGTCCAGCAAGTTGCCGCACTGGTGTGGCCATCCTACAATGCTGCGCCGAAAGACGGCGTGACCAGCTGTGTTCCGGTCACTCTTGCGGTACAGTGACTCGAACGCTCCGAGATCCGGATGGCACCTAGGTGGTGTCCAGCAAGTTGCCGCACTGGTGTGGCCATCCTACAATGCTGCACCGAAAGTCAGTGTGGGGTGCCCCGTTGGCTTATGAGGTGATGTCAGTAGTGGACCGATGTGTGAATAGGTCGGAACCAGCACAAGGCGCCCTGCACTGTTGAGCTTTTTTCAATGCCTGTTTTTTGTTGTTTCCCCTCCATCAAAAACAAAAAAAATATATAAAACTGTGCAAAAATACAAAAAAATGTTTAGAAAAGCAGTGCTTGTAAGACTGTCTGAAGCTCTTTTGCACCTGCTGCAGCTTCACTATTGCCCTGGTGTGGACAAAGATCGCCCATGACTTAGGCTGATTGAGAGTTTGTAGAAAAATGGCTTCAGATTTTCCACATATTACTCTTCAACATTCTTCCTAAATGTAACAATGTGAGATTCACTAGGAGAACGGCTGTTTATCTTTCCTTTCAAAATGCTGCCAACAATATTTTCTGAATGGAAGACAACATCTTGTAGCATAAAGGGCCGAAAGGGGTTCTGGTCTGGCCGATTGTTGGTGGAGACATTTTGACTATATCTTGGACCTGCCCGGCCTCGCCCAAAATGGCGCCGGTATAAATGGGACTCGTAACTCCTTGCCCGCAAATGTATATCTAGAAAATTTTATTGTAAGTGGCCCTGTCTTATTTTAATTACAAAATGTACGTCCACCGATTCCGCAACTGTTAGACACCTTAGTTCTTGCAACCTAATGGCCCGCTCGTTACGTTCCTCTACAGTGTAAATGTCTCCTCATCATATACGATTTCAGTTTGCTCCGTGGCCGGCCCACGTGGTTATAGGCCCGTATTTGTATACTGACATTTTCACAATAAAGGTTTTTAAAACAAAACACGGTAGTAGTATTTACATTGGTAAAGTTTTTACTTTTAGTCACTGTTTTCGAATCAGTAAAAGGCAAGTGAAATAAAGCAGTCCAATTACATGACGGATAAAAGGTATAATATGTAGGAATGTAGTAAAGATAAATGGTCAAGGGCAGTTGTGTTTTCCACTCCTGCAACATAAAGTGATCGATAAGAATCTGATAATCAGGCGTATCGGCGACTAAGACAGCAGGCCGAGTCTCTTTTACTCAACGGCTCCGTCATGGAACGAAGAAACGCCCTTTTTCTCGAAAAAGGAATATATTTTACTTGCAGGACAGTTGTAAATTTTCCGGGAAAGTACATTAGCCTGGAATATTATAACATATATGTTTTAAAAAGCGTAATTTTTAGGTCATATGACCAAGCTTTTCATCATTAAAATAACAAAAGTAAAATGAACCAATGAAAAGTTTTATTAACAAGTCACATGACCTGTTATCCTTACGTTACGCGCTGCGCGCCGCGCCCCGGATCACTTCCGGGTGCGCTAACGCGGCGTGTCATATAACGCATTACGCGACAACGTAGGTCAAGAATATAGTCAAAATGTCTCCACCAACCAGCGTTCGGAACACAACCCCTTTCAGCAGTCCAAAAAGTTCTGTTAAATGACAACAGAGGGGACAGGCAACAAGAACCATCAGTCAAAGAGGGGAGGGCAAGTTCTTCTCTTCCGGGTCATGTTGGGGCGCTACCGGAACTGATCGAATTGGTAGTCTACAGTGTTTCTGGATGTTTCAGACTAAAGCTGGCGTCAGCATGAGAGCACTACCATCTCGTAGCTCCGTCGTGGCCATTCCACGAGCAGACATGGCAGCCGCTCCCCACCAGAAGCCTGCGGGAGTCGGGGCCCCCAAGACTTTTGTAGAATCTTCACGGCTGAGGGGACGCTTTCGAGAATGGGACCCAAGCCCTATCAGGGAAGCGTCCGAGTTCCAAGGTGTCCCAGGGCCATTTTAGTGGACCAGGCCCAAAACCGAAGAGCCGGCCGCCATTTTGAGAGTCCTGTGGCAGCCGCCTATCGCTGCACCGCAAGAGCGGGAGCAACTTAACTACATGGTGAGCGAGACGCTGTAGTCGCAAGAGCGGGCGGTAAACAGCTGAATGGCGGAAGAGGCACAGTGTAGCAAAAGCGGGCGGAATGGCAACTAAAACGGTAAAGGGGCGCCCCACTACAGCGTGTCTTCAGGTCAAACGGATTGTGGGACAAAGTCCAGAATAGAAGAGTCATCAAAAGGCAAAAAGTTCCGCCGGACCCCGGGAGCCGGCCGCCTATGTCGGGGGCGATCTCAGGCTACACCAGTGCTATAAGACTTGGGGAGGGGGTCGGAGCCAAGCGTCTTCTCCGAGTCCGTGCCATCACACCGCCCCTCGGGGGCCTCCGTCAAGCGGTTTAGGGAGGTACCATATAACATTGTTTTCAAATGCAGTCAGGTCCACAAACGACCCTCACTTACTTTGAGAATAGTGAAGCTGCAGTAGGTGGAAATAAGCTTCAGACAGTCTTACAAGCACTGCTTTTGTAAACATTTTTTGATTTTTTTGTATTTTTGCACAGTTTTATATATTTTTTTTGTTTTTGATGGAGGGGAAACAACAAAGCACAGGCATTGAAAAAGGCTCAAACTCAGAACTCTGAACTATGGCACCCAACATCCAGGACTTTCCATCCGGATCTTGGCGCCTTGTGCTGCTTCCGACCTATTCACACATCGGTCCACTACTGACATCATCTTATAAACCAACGTTATGTAAATAGTTATTTAATAAAATGTTTTACCCTGTTTCTTTGCTGGTGTGTTGTCTATATTTTTAATATTTGCATAGGGTTTGTCGTTATTTTGGGCGGGAATGGGTGTCGGAGCCGAGCTGTCTTGCAGCCCTCATGGTGTGGAGCTCAGTTCATCTCACTATTTTCGTATTTCTCATGAAGGGTTGTTTATAATATTTCTATTTTAGCGAGGTCAAAAAGAGATCCAATTAGTGGCCTACTGATTTTGCTCGATTACTTTTATTTTTTTACACGATTTTTCACGATCTGCAAAGACTAAACAGAGTATTGCGACTTTGTGCTTGTTTGTAAATAGAGAATGAACCAAAGAGAATCAATTGTAAAACAGTAAATGCTTGGATAATAATCAATCAAATGGAGAGACAAGCAGGCAGGACGGATTACAACGGGGGTAAAGGCCTGCGTTAACTACTCTTCACTATCTGCAAAGAGAGAGTACTACTAAGAGAAAAGAGGGGAGGGGGGCAGCGTTCAAAGCACATCAGCGTGCATAAATACGAAAATGTTTTTATCTATCACGTACTTGACATTTTAAAGCTTTTCATATTTGCTATTAAAAAACCATTGAAATTCACTGAAAAAACCATAGGTTATAGTCGATATATAGTTAGGAATTTGCATTTACAAAACCTTGAAAATTCAATGAAAAAACCATAGGTTTTAGGCCATATATAGTTAGGGATTTGCATTTACAAAACCTTATTTTACTCGCATAAAACCATTGAAATTCCATATATAGTTAGATGCGCTAACTATATATCGCGCACCCGCAATCCACTGCTGATGATGTCACATATTACATCATTCATGACATGGTCAGTGACATCACTGATGACATCACTGATGACAACTCAAATGACATCACTGATGACATCTCAAATGACATCACTGATGACATCACTGATGACAACTCAAATGACATCACTGACAACATCACAGATGACATCATTCATGTGTTAATACGATGAACCTCTACAGACTCTGATATATCCTTAGATACACTCAGTGAAAACAGACACTCACAGACTGTCACTCATCCATGGAGTTACTCATACACCTAGACAGTCATGCAAAGAATCAAACACACCTCCAATTCCTCTACTATACAGTTATACACACCTTACTTATTGAAACATATTCTAACACATATTTACTCTCTTATACAATCCTTGATACATGTTCACAATGATTCATACAGCCACTCACACATTCACTGGCTCTTATGCACAGTTATTTATATATGTTAACTCTCACATGTACTGTGTTTTACTTATGTACTTACTTTGACATGTAGCACTGAGATATCCATTCACTCACCAATACACTCATGCACACAGTCAACCGCCCATATAGCTGTTTCCACATGCACTCTTGAACTCATACACCTAGTGAATCAACTGCTTACACGTCTATGCACAGAGTCACACACCTCCCAGCCACCCACACACATACTCAGTCTCCCATACAAATACTTGAGCAACCAATCAATAACCCATATAGTTATTCATATAGCTACTGATCAACACATGCAGCAGTTTACAGAACAACAGATATAATGATGCACAAATTAATACAGTTTAATCACTAACCCATGCACTCAGTGAGACACATTTAATCACTCCCTCATACAATCAGTCATGCACCTACTAAATCCTTCATCCAGACACTTATACATCCACTCATTCTTCAATATGTAAGACATATTTTAACTTTACAGAAACATACAGTCACTGGATGATGTCATCAGTGATGTCATCAGTGATGTCACTGACCATGTCATGAATGATGTAATATGTGACATCATCAGCAGTGGATTGCGGGTGCGCGATATATAGTTAGCGCATCTAACTATATATGGAATTTCAATGGTTTTATGCGAGTAAAATAAGGTTTTGTAAATGCAAATCCCTAACTATATATGGCCTAAAACCTATGGTTTTTTCATTGAATTTTCAAGGTTTTGTAAATGCAAATTCCTAACTATATATCGACTATAACCTATGGTTTTTTCAGTGAATATATATATATATATGTTAGCAAATGCGCTCCTGCCCTTTTGACAGGCACACTCAACGCTCCTAGCCATCCGGCTCTTCTCGCCTCTCATGCGCTCTGAAACCTCTCCTCCTCATTGTTATTCCATGTGCCCGATGCGTTTCGAGGCTCACTGCCTCTTCTTCATGGGGCTTTCAACAAGAATTCAGGCATTACGCTCGCCCTAGCAACTTCAAACTTTATTTCATTTGAGAGAATCGCCCTAAGTGGGCGTGGCTTAGTCATCTTTACTACCGGGAATGATGGTCATTGTAGTCCACAGGGAGAGTGTCAATTAGCCTAAAGTAGGTTGCCTGCTTACTTGGAAATTAAACCATATATTTATATCCTTGAGTAGGGGGAAGGCTTGAGGAAATCAGAGCTGTCTTTCATTGGAAACATTGAACCAACCAGCAAAGCCAAGTGCAGTGCCATGGCCTCTCCGTGTTGCGTCTCGTTTCTCTGCAACCGGGGATGGTGCTCTGCCGCACGGCCAGGGGCAGCAGTGTAAAATATCAAAGTTAGCTAATGCGCTCCTGCGCTTTCGACAGGCACACTCAACGCTCCTAGCCATCCGGCTCTTCTTGCCTCTCATGCGCTCTGAAACTTCACTCCTCCTCATTGTTATTACATGTGACCGATGCGTTTCGAGGCTCACCGCCTCTTCTTCATGGGGCTTTCAACAAGAATTCAGGCACTACGCTCGCCCTAGCAACTTCAAACTTTATTTCACAGGAGCTGACGAGAGCGGGCCACCAGTTTTTTAAATTTTGTGAAGATTCGTCAAACGGCGACAAAGTTATTGGTAAATCAAAAAATGCTTTTCCTATGGATACTAGGTCCTAACTATAACAACCTGCTGGCGACCTTCTGTATAATGAATAAACCAGCGCCTATGACGAGAATCATATCTCAGAAAAAGCTTACTGTAACACAAATATTACCAGGTATATATATTCACTGAAAAAAACATAGGTTTCAGACATGTTATAGTTAGGAATTAGCATTTAAAAAACCTTTGAAATTCACTGAAAAAAACATAGGTTTCAGACATGTCATAGTTAGGAATTAGCATTTAAAAAAACCTTAGAAATTCACTGAAAAAACCATAGGTTTTAGATGTGTTATAGTTAGCTGGACATTTCACTTGTAGAAAACCATTGAAATTCCTCCGTTATAGTTAGTTCTGCTAACTATAAGTTACGCGCCCGCAATCCACTGCTGATGATGTTACATATTCCATCATTCATGACATGGTCAGTGACATCACTGATGACATCACTGATGACATCTCAAATGACATCACTGATTACATCACCTGACCCTGCCCCCAGGGCCGATCACTCCTCGCACCGCGTGGCTCACTCTGAGTGCGCCTGGTGTCCCCTGCTGCCACTGCGAATTCGCCGCTGCCCCTGAGGTGTTTCCTTTCTGCTTCTTGCATTGTTTTCACTCCTGATTTCTCACTGTATTACTGTGCTGTTTTTACTCTGTACTTGTGCCCTGCTGCCACCCCTGGCATCAGCTGTTACTTCTGCCACCCTTAGGACCGTTTTTTCCCGCTCGTTTCACCCCCCGCTCCCTGCTCCCTGCCGCTGCTCCCCTGCGGCCACGCCCCTTTTTGCCTTCTGTACCCCTCCCATTCGCCACCCCGCTCAAGCCTCCCAGCTGCTCCTCCCTCCCACTTCACCACTTATGGCGGAGCCCACTCGTACGCGCAGCGGGCACGCCGATTGCGCGCCAAAGGCAAGCTCGTCTACACCCGTCCGCGCCTGGACTGCACCCAGCGCCAGGACCCCTGGTCCTCGCCGATGCCAGCGCACCCGACGGACTTACGATGCCGCCACCCTCCAGCACTCAACGCTGGCCGGAACCCCGCCTGCTACAGAGCCACCCCAAAATGTACCCACGGACCCTTCACCTGCCAAGCCTGCAAATTCACCTGCCTCCGAACCTGCACCGCACCTGCCAAGTTGAGCACCAGCAACAACCACCTCAAGTGCATCCTGCTCAACACCCGGTCCGTCCACAGGCACGCCATCAAACTCTGGAACCTCCTCGACACAACATCACCAGACGTTGCCTTCCTCACAGAAACCTGGATGAACGCCTCCTCAGCTCCCGACATCGCCATAGCCATCCCGGATGGCTACAAGATCACCCGGAGGGACCGCATCAACCAAACCGGAGGAGGCATCGCCATTGTCCACAGAAACACCATCCGCATCACGACCAGCTCCGACAACACCCTCACCGGCGCGAGCACCTTCACTTCCAGATACACACCGACCCTAAGACCACCCTCAGAGGCACTCTCATCTACAGACCCCCGGGACCATGCACACAATTCAGCGAAGCCATCGCAGACTTTGTCAGCCCACACGCCCTCACCTCCTCAGACTACATCCTCCTAGGGGACCTCAACTTCCACCTAGAGAACAACAAGGACTGCAACACCGCCACCCTGCTGGACAACCTCGCCAACCTCGGACTCAAGCAACTGGTGAACACCCCCACCCACTACGATGGCCACACGCTTGGCCCCGTCTTCTCCTCCAGCAAGCACATCTCCTTCAGCCACTCCACCGGACTACACTGGACAGATCACAGCTGCGTCCACTGCAACTTCAGGAGAACCACCACCCACAACAGGCTCCCCGTAGAAGCTGGAGCAAGATCACCGCCGACCAGATCACCACCGCCCTCAGCCAGAACCCGCCCACCAACACGACGAACCCCAACGAAGCAGCCCGCAACCTCAAACAGTGGCTCACCAACTGCGCCGACAACCTCGCACCACTGAAAAATCCTCCCAGCAGACCCCGCAGCAGGAAAGCCACGTGGTTCACCAACGACCTCAAAAACTCCAAGGAAACCTGCAGCACCCTCGAGAAAGCCTGGCGCCATGACCAGACAACAGAAAACATGACAGCCCTCAAGAACGCCACCCGCAAACACCACCAGCTGATCCGCACCACCAAGAGGACAACATTTAAATAAAGACTGGACAACAACACCCACAACAGCAAGGAACTCTTCTGCATCATTAAAGAGCTCTCCAACCCCAGCGCCTGCAACAATGACATCCCACCCTCGCAAGACCTCTGCGACTCACTTGCCTCGTTCTTTCACCGCAAGATCATAGACATACACAACAGATTCGGCGCGCAGACCACGCACCCAACCACTGAACCAGTGCCCCCCACCACCACCCTCTGCACCTGGACCCCTGTCAGCACCGAAGACACCACCCGCCTGATAAACACCATCCACTCCGGCTCCCCAACCGACCCCTGCCCACACCACATATTCAACAAAGCCGACTCCATCATCGCACCCCAACTCCGGAACATCATCAACAACTTCTTCGCATCTGCCAACTTCCCGGAGAGCTGGAAACATGCCGAGCTGAGCGCCCTCCTGAAGAAACCCACCGCGGACCTCAAGAACTTCCGTCCCATCTCGCTCCTCCCTTTTCCTGCCAAAGTCATCGAGAAGACCGTAAACAGACAACTCTCCGTCTTCCTCAAGACCAACGGATCCCTCGACCCCTCACAGTCCGGCTTCCGAGCAAACCACAGCACCGAGACCGCCCTCATCGCAGCTACCGATGACATCAGGTCCCTGCTCGACAACGGGGAAACAGCTGCCCTCATCCTCCTAGACCTCTCAGCAGCCTTCGACGCCGTATGCCACCGCACCCTGATACAGCGCCTCAGCAACACCGGAATCCAAGGAGCGGCTCTGGAGTGAATCATCTCTTTACTCGCCGGAAGAACCCAGAGATTCCACCTCCCCCGTTCCGATCCGCGGCCACCGAAGTCATCTGCAGCGTTCTGCAAGGATCCTCACTCAGCCCCACCCTCTTCGACGTCTACATGAGCCCTCTCGCAGCCATCGCACGCCAACACAACCTTAACATCATCTCCTACACCGACGACACCCAGCTGATCCTCTCCCTCACCAACGACCCAGCCACCGCCAGAGCCTGCCTCCAGGAAGGAATGAAAGACGTCGCGGAATGGATGAAGCTCAGCCGTCTTAAACTGAACTCAGACAAAACGGAAGTCCTCATCCTGGGACCATCCCCTTCTGCCTGGGACGACTCCTGGTGGCCCCCTGCTCTGGGCACCGCACCCAAGCCAACGGACCATACACGCAACCTGGGCTTCATCCTGGACTCCTCCCTCACGATGACCAAGCAAGTCAACGCCGTCTCGTCCTCCTGCTTCAACACCCTGCGCATGCTCCGAAAGATCTTCTGATGGATCCCCACCGAAACCAGGAAGACGGTCACCCAGGCCCTCGTCACCAGCCGTCTGGACTACAGGAACACCCTCTACGCTGGAACCACAGCCAAACTCCAGAAAAGACTCCAGCGCATACAGAACGCTTCTGCACGACTCATCCTGGACATCCCTCGCCACAGCCACATTTCTGCCCATCTGAAAGACCTGCACTGGATCCCCGTCACCAAGAGGATCACGTTCAGACTCCTCACCCACGCACACAAGGCTCTCCACGACATGGGCCCGAATTACCTCAACAGCTGCCTCACATTCTACACACCCACCCGCCAGCTCCGATTCGCTAGTCTTGCCCTCGCTTCCGTCCCACGAATCCGCAGATCCACCACCGGAGGAAGATCCTTCTCCTACCTGGCGGCCAAGACATGGAACTCCCTCCCCACTCACCTACGGCTGACCCTGGACCATCTCTCCTTCAGGAAACTTCTCAAGAACTGGCTGTTCGAGCAGTAGCGACCCCCCCCCCCCCCCCAGCGCCTCGAAACCCCTGCGGGTGAGTAGCACGCTTTACAAATTGTTGATTTGATTTGATTTTATTTGATCCACGTTAGAATCAGATTTTAAATGCTAACTCCTAACTATAACATGTCTGAAACCTATGTTTTTTTCAGTGAATTTCAAAGGTTTTTTAACTGCTAATTCCTAACTATAACATGTCTGAAACCTATGTTTTTTTCTGTGAATTTCAAAGGTTTTGTAAATGACAATTTTTAAATGTATTAATTGTTATATATTTTTTTTTATACTGATTTACTACATTTTTTTAAACTATTTATTTTTAGATATTTTATTTTTTATTACATTATAATTACATTATACATTACAATACAAAATATTCTTTCTCAGAATGAATTACTTTAGTTTAAAAACTTTGTAAACAGGCAATAGACTTTTAAGTACAGTAGTTACAGTTGTTGCAATGGGCAACACAATTTCAAACACAATGCAACATTGAGCTCAAGGGGAATTTCTAGTTAAATGCAATTAGTTACTTTATGGATTACTTTTCTAACCACAGGACTGGACCCTAGATTCAGTCCTGGGACATCTCATGTAAACAGTTGAGTAAAAGTGTTTTGGTTACAGTAGTGATTTTTTTTTAAAAACCTTTATTGACATTTAAACTAAATACAAGTATGGGCCTACAACCCCGGGGGCCGGCCGCTAAGCAGTTAGATTAACAGAGAGCAATTTTAATCACATGCAGCACCTCGGGGAGCAGAATGTCCATGCTAGCGTACTCTTGGCCACTGAACAGCACAATTAGAAAAACAGGATATGAAAGGTTTTCATTTTATAATATAAGATGGAAGGATCAGGTGCCGAACAATTTCCCAGCAGCGAAAATAGCAGGCAGAATAGAAACATATCGACAATAAACAGTAATCGATCAAATCAATGGCGCTGAAACAAGAGGTCAGGATGTGAAGGAATATTACGGTCAATTCGCACCTGCAGTTACCTGCCCTAAAACCCAAAAAACACCACGAAAATTGAGGCACAGATGAAAAAGCAGGGATTGATACCAAAGGAAACCCACTGCACTGACCCAGAAAAGAAAAAGACAAAGAAAGATAAGAGAAGAGAAAAATGGCCATAGAAACAAAAATAAAACAAAAGATCCCCTCCCCCAAACCCCCACCCTGCACCCCTGCAGATGACTACGGCCCCCCCTCCAGCAGTGTGCCTGTCGCCCCGAGAACCAAACCCAAAATATAGAAGAAGAAGAGAAAAAAGAGAAAGAAAGGAAACCCCACCTAACGGGGAAGCGGAGGAGGGCGATAGTCTATGCGCTCCCGGTCTCTCCCCCCCCGCCCTATCAAAGGGGCCCCCCTAAGCCAACACAAATAAAGTTGTCCACCATACAAAAATACCCCGGGGGGAACCACAAACCCCCCGCCCTGGAATCCGTCCGTTGATGAAGCAGTCCCGTTACCAATAGATCCATCGTAAACGATTCAACCCACCATCTCAGCCTTGGCCCTGTCTAACAAAGTTGCCGTGTCCGTCGGATAAGAAAAGCCACATCCCCGGAAAGTCAAAGTTCCCACAGAAGCAGCCGGAGCATGAGTCAGCAATTAGGAGAGGAATAGCAGGTCCCAACGCACACAGCTTGCACCAACGATGTCCCTCCCCGTCCCCGAAGCCAAGCAGCGTTCCATCCGCCATATTGGGAGACCGATTGGGGAGGGGGTGCGACTCGTTCCGACACAGATCAAAGTGTGGGCCAACAGTGTCCAGGATGGGGGAAGCAGTGAAATGCTCCGATAACTGTAGGACCGATGTTTCCGAGAACTTGAGAGAGTCACCAAACTCAGCACACACGATGAATTCCGTTTCTTCGGGGGCAGGCACAGCTTCCAGCACCGGGTCCAAACACACCAGTAGGGCTTCCAACAGAGGGCAAGTCGGTTGCCGGGTCTCAAAGAGCAAGTCAGGGCTCGTTCCCGGTCCTATGATTCCATCTGTTGCCGACAGCCAATGATTGACCTGGGCCCTCACCATCGCGTGAAGCGCCGCAACTTCCGCCATTACCATCCGCAAGGAAGGGCCACATTGAGTCCATTCCGCTGGGTTCCATTCGGCCGCAGGCATAACGATCCCCACGGAGAGGCTCCCTCTCCGGGGCAGGATAAGCCGGAGCAGAAACAGGCCATGAGGGACGGGCCAGCAACATGCAGCAACGCGCAGCGGGACCCCTACCCCGGGGCACCAGCGGTGCTAGTGCCAGGCCTCCGGGCCGGGGCCCACCGCGACGCAGCACTGCGCACCACTCGTCACCCCACCTCAGGTACAGCACCAGGCAGCAGATGGTTGCAAAGTAGTTCAGAAAAATTTTTGAAAGTTCCAGGGACCGGACCCAACCACCCTCGGCAGTCCGTTGTTGTTCACTTTGGACCCGGGTAGACCAGAAATCGAGACCCCGGCTTCCCGTCTCGGTTAGGCCTCAAAACATTTTCGATGTTACTTCACACCAGAATATCAGAAAAATTCAGCGATCACACCATCGGGATGCAGACTAGTTCACCCACACGAATCCGGGGCAGGAGATCAGGATATTCAACAGGATAAGCGAGCGGAGGACGGGGGTCAGCGGAGCCGGGAGACTATGCGGCCATCTTGGTTGGTGTCGTAGCTCCTCCCCCTACAGTAGTGATTTTTAAGGAATATTATTGTATTTTAAAAGTTGACACTTTTTAACATAGAATCACCAATATTATCCAATGGGAGGAGATTCACTTAGCAAGTAAGTGGTGTTATCGTTACTTTTTCTTACTCAGTGGATCCTGAAACTAGCACTGGTGCATCTCCTGTAAACAGTTAAAGAATGCGTTTCAGTTATAAAGGCGATTTTTAAGGAATATTTGTAGTTTGTGAAAATCGACGCTTAGAAACTTTTCTGCTGAAAACCAGACAATGGATTCCTATGGAAGGAAATACAAGTTACTGGTAAGTACGGTTAGAATTACTTTTCAGGGTCAGTGCTGGGCTAAAAGATGCAGCACTGGGTTCTCTCCTGATAACAGGTGAGTAAATCGGAATTCGTTGTTCAAATGATTTTAGGTGAATATTTTAAAGTTCGAAAACTCCACACTTAGAAGAATTTTCAGGTGAAACCAGTCAATGTTAGCGAATGGAAGGAAATTCAAGTTACTGGTAAGTACGGTTAGAATTACTTTTCAGGATCAGTACTGGGCTCAAAGATGCAGCACTGAGGTATCTTCTGATAACAGGTGAGTAAATCGGAATTCGTAGTTCAACTGATTTTAGAGGGTCCCCAGGATCAAACTAGCCCACTACGTCCCTCCAATAAGCGCCACAGAGCTGTGTTGCAGAGAGGTGTAAAAGGGGCGTGGCCTCTGAATACCTGTCTGCAACGCAGCTCCCTGGCGCATACTGGAGATACCTGTTGGGCTATTTGGCCCTCTGGGACCCTCAGTATTAAAGAGAATTAATTCCCCAACTTAAAACCAGCAACGGGGCACAGTGGTGAAGGAAGGGGACGTGGCTTGAGGTGACATGTCTGCAAACCCGCCCTGTGGCACTTCTTAAGTTAGAGAATTAATTCCTCCTCAATCCTGTGGGTCCCTGGGAGCCAACTAGCCCATCAGGTACCTCCAGATGCTCAGAGATGTGAAAATCAACTGTGTATAAGGGAAGGAACTCGCACATCAACAATAATGTATTTATTTTAATACTCAAATAAATAAAACAATCGAATTGCACCTTTTTAAAAAAAATAAGGATAATAGGGGTTTTGGGTGGGGAAGTGTATTACAATTGTGCACAGAAACTGTACACAGTAACCAATAAATATACTTGTTTTAAAAAATAAATACAAAGGTATTTATTTTAATACTCGTATAATAAAAAAGAGAAAGAATTAAAATTAAAAGAAAGAGTGAATACGTATGAGGATATAAAATGAAACAAATTGATTTACAAGTTTCACGTTTACAAAAACACGTGTGAAAGTTAAACAGTGGAAATGTGAGCACGTGTCAACTGAAAAACATGACAAAAAATTGGGAGGAGCACTAAATTGCTTCCATAGTAACTTGAATAACCAAAAAGTGTATGAACCACACCCGTAGGATAATTAGTTTTGTTTCTGTGATTTAATTACGGGTGCCCAAACTATGAGCAAGATAAACTTTACAATCGTCTGATTCATCTTCAGTTTATCGTCCATTTCCAAGTTAATGTATGTATTGTAATATATAAAACATTATGCTCCCTCCAGAGGAGTTGGATGTATGTCGACGGAAGGAGGAAAGAATTTTAAAAAGAGATAAATTAATAGTATAAGTTTAGGCTTTATATTTTTTTCTAATGCAAGTATATTATTATGATTTCTAAATGTAGTGTGTAAAAGTATAATTGTACTTTAGAAACAAAATGACGTAAGAACAGTTCATGTATTATCGTCGCGAATTGAAAATACTACGAAGATGCAGAAAAAAGAAGGTTTGAAATATGTCCAAATAAAAAAAAAATGATTGAGTAATTCTCTTTTTCTTCTAGAGTGAAAATGGGTTTATCAGTATGTATATTGTGTAGTACTGTGATGTATTTTCACTCAAGAGGAACTGGAGGTTTATCGTTGCATGCAGTAAACATCAAAAAAAATATTAATGTCAATTAACAAATAATAGATGAGAAAGTGTAAGCACATAGGTTGCGATTACATCCCCCGGAAGAGGCACTCCAGAATGTTCATAACAATGATTCAAAAAGTTAATTTGTAAAGGGTTTATTCAACATTGTACCCCTGCTTATAAGGCAAAGTTCGATGGTTCATATGATATTATCGCCATATCATTGAATGCAAACAAAAGGACACTCCAATGCATTTCGGGCTTCACGCCCTTTATCAAGGAGAGGCTGGAGAGAAAAGAAGAGAAAAGCCCGGGTCAGGGGGGAGTATATAGCGGATTGAGGCCATTAAAACAACAAGTGGGTGAGTATGGTGAAGCATGCCATAGGAGTGTGGGAAGGCTAATCCGTGTGACTTCATAGTAGTGCAGGTCGGATATTTATACACGAAAAGGTAGTGCAACGAAAACATGCTCAGGAGTAAATACAAAACAAGGTAAGATGCCGAGACAGTGCAACCAAATGAATAAGGAAGTGTAAAGAATTGAGTGTTTTAAACACGCGATGCCAAGCATTAAAGCGCTTCCTTAGATGTGAAGCGTGAACGTGCAGGAAACATGCCGTTTAAAAATGCAAATGCGTTACGCGGTAATATCAGGTCCAGGAGGTGGACTACCCAGTGCGTGACTATAATAGCACGAGTGAGCTAAACGAAAAATAGTACATTGTGAGGAACTTACTCAAAACGGCGCCGTGGCGGTCACAGACGGAAGGCTAGGCAATCAGTGAAACGGCCGGTGTGAGCCCGGAGATAACTAGTGTAACATAGAAGACGGACTAGGAAAAAAAGTAAACCAGTGGGGGCCATGATGGGAAAGGAAAGTATGATAGAAAACATAGAAGAGGAGTTGTGTTGATACAACAAGCAAGTGTGAAATAAACAGGAATATTAAAGGAAAATAAACAGTTTTTACACATGAAAAAACATATGATGGAGCATTAATGATTAGAATAGAAAAGGAGTAAAGAGCAATGCATAAGGCTAAAGGTAACAGCTATATTCTACTCGGTCGTTAAGTCCGTATGGCTTACGTGTTTGTAAGCGAAAGGTCCATTCTAGTTCTTTCTGCAAAAGTAATTTGCGATTGTCTACCCCTTCTCTGCGGGTGACACATTCCAAAACAGTGAATTGCAGCTGTGCGATGGTATGATGAGATTCCTGGAAATGCATGGCAACGTTGGATTTTACCTGTTTGGTGCGGATATTAGATTTGTGTTCGTTAATGCGAACTTTAATCTTTATTTCGGTTTTTCCGACATAGAGTTTTCCGCATGGACACTTCAGTGCATAGATAAGGTTCATGCTGTCACAAGTGGCATTGACACAAAGTTTGATAGCATTGCCTTTCATGGGGTGTGTTATTTGGTTGCCTCTGATAATGCAATTGCAATTGTTGCAATTTAAGCATGGTTGTGTTCCCTTATATTTTAGTGGGGTCAAAGCTTCTGTAGACAAGATTTCTTTAATGTTTTTCCCCCGTGTATGTGCGAATAAAGGAAGATCGTTAAAAATATTCCGAAAGTCTGGTTCAATTCGCAAAATAGACCAATGGTTCAATATAATTCTTTTGAACTGTTGGGTTGCCGAGGAAAATTTAGAAACAAGGACCATGCGTTGCGATGGTGGTTTAACGGTTTGAGTTAGGCTTTGTTGTCTGGTGATGTTAGTCAAGCGTGTTTCAGCAGTTTTGAGTACTTCAGTAGGATAACCTCTGTCTATGAAGCGTTGATGCATCTCTTTGATGCGGTAGTTGTAAGTGTCCTGTTCAGATACAATCCTTTTTATGCGCAGCATTTGTGAGTAGGGTAAATGTTTTTTCAGGGACCCTTGGTGAAAACTTTGGAAATGCAACGTGTTGTTGCGATCCGTAGCTTTGCGATGTAAATCGGTGATGATCTTGTTGTCTTGAATTTTCACCTGCACATCGAGGAAAGATATTTCTGATTGGCTTGTCTGCCATGTAAGTTGGATGCGTGGATCCTTAGAGTTGAGATCTGTTAGGGCTGCAATCAGTTGGTCATGTGTGTTGTTCCAGAGGAAAAAAAGGTCGTCAATGTACCTTACGTACATTTTGATGTTTTGGTAGAGTCCGGGATTGTCATAAATGTAGGTTTTTTCGAATTGTTCAATATATATATTGGCGTAGGAGGGAGCCGCACAATTGCCCATCGCCATTCCCGTAAGCTGAAGATACCATTTGTCATTTTCCTGAAAGTAGCTATGGTATAATGTATAAATCATAAGTTCCATGAGAAATGTCTGCATTTTGGGATCAATCTCACTTTGGAGTAACGCTTGCTCAACTGCTTCAATACCTCCTTGATGGGGTATGGAGGTGTAAAGAGAACTGACGTCGGCTGTACATAGAATAAGTGACTCGTCATTGTTGATGTTGATGGTTGAGAGTTTGTTAAGGAATTCAGTGGTATCTTTAATATGACTTGTGGATTTAATGACCAGGGGTTGCAAGTACCTATCTAGGAACTTGCCTGTAGGTTCATGAATAGATCCTTTGGTTGAAACAATTGGGCGAAAAGGCGGATCAAGGAGGTTCTTATGAATTTTCGGACTCATGAAGATTCTTGGACTTCTAGGGAATTCTCTCAGAAGATATTTTTTGGTGCGTTCTTGAATGATACCAGTTTGGTGAGCTTTATCTAAGATGTTAGATAATGTTTCTTGGAATTCCTTGGTAGGGTTATTGCCAAGTTCCACGTAAGTGTTGACGTCAGTGATGTGTTCCAATAGACGTTGTGAGTACACGTTGGTGTTCATGATGACAAGAGCGCCGCCTTTATCAGCTTTTGCACATCGGATGTTAGGGTTATTAGCCAAAGATTTCAGAGTGTCACGATCCTTTTGCGAAATGTTACGATGTTTGTTGAATTTCTTAAAATTGATTTTCGACAAGTCATTTTTCACCAAACTCTCAAATAGGTCGATGCTTTTATGGCTCAGGGGAGCCAGGTGGTTACTAGGCGGCCGTAGGCCCAGAAGTTGGTCACTTTTGGTTTCAGTGCTAGGTGGCAACACGTTCTCGAAGTAATGACGTAATCTAAGTTTTCTAGTGAGCTTAAAGACACTAACTTCTAACTCCAGTTGATTAGTGTGAGTTACAGGAACAAATGAGGTGCCTTTCTGAAGAAGATTCATTTGGTGTTTAGAAATAATGGTATCAGAGATGTTAATAACTAAGTTGGTTTTTTGGTCTTGAGATCCTTCTTGGTTACAGTGCTTCGCGTGTTGGGAGGACTTTTTTCCAACTCTTTTCTTCTTGCTCCTCCGGAGTCGATGATTGTTTCTTGGCCTGTTTCTAAAAAAGGAACCGCGGAAGTTTGGTTTGGTGCACTACTAGAAGCGGATGCCTGGTCGCTTGAAGATCCCGTTGGGGCAGTGGATGTTTTTTGTGAGGGACGGTAGGATGTATCACTTCCTGAGGAGGAAGTATCGGTTTGGGTATTGTAAGGCTTATTACGTCGCCGTTGGGCATATACGTCAGCCCAAGTATACACTTCGTCAAGCTTGTAGTCAAGCGTGTCCCTTCTATATTTGCGGATCTTTCGTTCGTTTATTTCCCTTTGATGTTTGTCTAGGATAGTCTTGATGTCTTCAAGAGACGAGGTTAATTCTTCAGGAGTGAGTAGATCTTTGAGTTGACGGTCAGTTTCTTTTATTTCCGTTTCAAGCTCTTTTAGAATACTGGCCAATTCTTCGACTATCAATAAGATGAGGTCAAGACTGCACTTGTTGAGAATGCCATTCCATTTGTCTTTAAAGTCTTTGGAATTCTTACAAAGGGAAGGTTTCAGAGCTATACGCAAACCGCGTGGGATTCTGAGGGCTCGATGGTATTTTAGCAGCGTGCTCGCGTGCAGTTTCTGATTGATGTGGCGTTTTGATAAATTGCTCTTTATTGCGGGTGGGTGTTGTTGGGCTAATGTCTTCTTCGATCAGTCCATAAATCCGTTGACGTTCATTTTCATCATATCCAAGGGTGTGAGCCCTAGCTTCAGTGCTTCTTGAGATTTCTTCAAATTGCATGGCGTGCTACCTGCCAGGTGGCGGGAACTGTGATATACAATAAAACGATGAGGAAGGTGCACAGCACTGGTAATACCAATCTTGTAAGTGAGTATTTACTCAGGATGGGTGCTCTCAGGGGCGGTGTTGCCGTCAAACACCATACGATAATAGATGAGAAAGTGTAAGCACACAGGTTGCGATTACATCCCCCGGAAGAGGCACTCCAGAATGTTCATAACAATGATTCAAAAAGTTAATTTGTAAAGGGTTTATTCAACATTGTACCCCTGCTTATAAGGCAAAGTTCGATGGTTCATATGATATTATCGCCATATCATTGAATGCAAACAAAAGGACACTCCAATGCATTTCGGGCTTCACGTCCTTTATCAAGGAGAGGCTGGAGAGAAAAGAAGAGAAAAGCCCGGGTCAGGGGGGAGTATATAGCGGATTGAGGCCATTAAAACAACAAGTGGGTGAGTATGGTGAAGCATGCCATAGGAGTGTGGGAAGGCTAATCCGTGTGACTTCATAGTAGTGCAGGTCGGATATTTATACACGAAAAGGTAGTGCAACGAAAACATGCTCAGGAGTAAATACAAAACAAGGTAAGATGCCGAGACAGTGCAACCGAATGAATAAGGAAGTGTAAAGAATTGAGTGTTTTAAACACGCGATGCCAAGCATTAAAGCGCTTCCTTAGATGTGAAGCGTGAACGTGCAGGAAACATGCCGTTTAAAAATGCAAATGCGTTACGCGGTAATATCGGGTCCAGGAGGTGGACTACCCAGTGCGTGACTATAATAGCACGAGTGAGCCAAACGAAAAATAGTACATTGTGAGGAACTTACTCAAAACGGCGCCGTGGCGGTCACAGACGGAAGGCTAGGCAATCAGTGAAACGGCCGGTGTGAGCCCGGAGATAACTAGTGTAACATAGAAGACGGACTAGGAAAAAAAGTAAACCAGTGGGGGCCATGATGGGACAGGAAAGTATGATAGAAAACATAGAAGAGGAGTTGTGTTGATACAACAAGCAAGTGTGAAATAAACAGGAATATTAAAGGAAAATAAACAGTTTTTACACATGAAAAAACATATGATGGAGCATTAATGATTAGAATAGAAAAGGAGTAAAGAGCAATGCATAAGGCTAAAGGTAACAGCTATATTCTACTCGGTCGTTAAGTCCGTATGGCTTAAGTGTTTGTAAGCGAAAGGTCCATTCTAGTTCTTTCTGCAAAAGTAATTTGCGATTGTCTACCCCTTCTCTGCGGGTGACACATTCCAAAACAGTGAATTGCAGCTGTGCGATGGTATGATGAGATTCCTGGAAATGCATGGCAACGTTGGATTTTACCTGTTTGGTGCGGATATTAGATTTGTGTTCGTTAATGCGAACTTTAATCTTTCTTTCGGTTTTTCCGACATAGAGTTTTCCGCATGGACACTTCAGTGCATAGATAAGGTTCATGCTGTCACAAGTGGCATTGACACAAAGTTTGATAGCATTGCCTTTCATGGGGTGTGTTATTTGGTTGCCTCTGATAATGCAATTGCAATTGTTGCAATTTAAGCATGGTTGTGTTCCCTTATATTTTAGTGGGGTCAAAGCTTCTGTAGACAAGATTTCTTTAATGTTTTTCCCCGTGTATGTGCGAATAAAGGAAGATCGTTAAAAATATTCCGAAAGTCTGGTTCAATTCGCAAAATAGACCAATGGTTCAATATAATTCTTTTGAACTGTTGGGTTGCCGAGGAAAATTTAGAAACAAGGACCATGCGTTGCGATGGTGGTTTAACGGTTTGAGTTAGGCTTTGTTGTCTGGTGATGTTAGTCAAGCGTGTTTCAGCAGTTTTGAGTACTTCAGTAGGATAACCTCTGTCTATGAAGCGTTGATGCATCTCTTTGATGCGGTAGTTGTAAGTGTCCTGTTCAGATACAATCCTTTTTATGCGCAGCATTTGTGAGTAGGGTAAATGTTTTTTCAGGGACCCTTGGTGAAAACTTTGGAAATGCAACGTGTTGTTGCGATCCGTAGCTTTGCGATGTAAATCGGTGATGATCTTGTTGTCTTGAATTTTCACCTGCACATCGAGGAAAGATATTTCTGATTGGCTTGTCTGCCATGTAAGTTGGATGCGTGGATCCTTAGAGTTGAGATCCGTTAGGGCTGCAATCAGTTGGTCATGTGTGTTGTTCCAGAGGAAAAAAAGGTCGTCTATGTACCTTACGTACATTTTGATGTTTTGGTAGAGTCCGGGATTGTCATAAATGTAGGTTTTTCCGAATTGTTCCATATATATATTGGCGTAGGAGGGAGCCGCACAATTGCCCATCGCCATTCCCGTAAGCTGAAGATACCATTTGTCATTTTCCTGAAAGTAGCTATGGTATAATGTATAAATCATAAGTTCCATGAGAAATGTCTGCATTTTGGGATCATTCTCACTTTGGAGTAACGCTTGCTCAACTGCTTCAATACCTCCTTGATGGGGTATGGAGGTGTAAAGAGAACTGACGTCGGCTGTACATAGAATAAGTGACTCGTCATTGTTGATGTTGATGGTTGAGAGTTTGTTAAGGAATTCAGTGGTACCTTTAATATGACTTGTGGATTTAATGACCAGGGGTTGCAAGTACCTATCTAGGAACTTGCCTGTAGGTTCATGAATAGATCCTTTGGTTGAAACAATTGGGCGAAAAGGCGGATCAAGGAGGTTCTTATGAATTTTCGGACTCATGAAGATTCTTGGACTTCTAGGGAATTCTCTCAGAAGATATTTTTTGGTGCGTTCTTGAATGATACCAGTTTGGTGAGCTTTATCTAAGATGTTAGATAATGTTTCTTGGAATTCCTTGGTAGGGTTATTGCCAAGTTCCACGTAAGTGTTGACGTCAGTGATGTGTTCCAATAGACGTTGTGAGTACATGTTGGTGTTCATGATGACAAGAGCGCCGCCTTTATCAGCTTTTGCACATCGGATGTTAGGGTTATTAGCCAAAGATTTCAGAGTGTCACGATCCTTTTGTGAAATGTTACGATGTTTGTTGAATTTCTTAAAATTGATTTTCGACAAGTCATTTTTCACCAAACTCTCAAATAGGTCGATGCTTTTATGGCTCAGGGGAGCCAGGTAGTTACTAGGCGGCCGTAGGCCCAGAAGTTGGTCACTTTTGGTTTCAGTGCTAGGTGGCAACACGTTCTCGAAGTAATGACGTAATCTAAGTTTTCTAGTGAGCTTAAAGACACTAACTTCTAACTCCAGTTGATTAGTGTGAGTTACAGGAACAAATGAGGTGCCTTTCTGAAGAAGATTCATTTGGTGTTTAGAAATAATGGTATCAGAGATGTTAATAACTAAGTTGGTTTTTTGGTCTTGAGATCCTTCTTGGATACAGTGCTTCGCGTGTTGGGAGGACTTTTTTCCAACTCTTTTCTTCTTGCTCCTCCGGAGTCGATGATTGTTTCTTGGCCTGTTTATAAAAAAGGAACCGCTGAAGTTTGGTTTGGTGCACTACTAGAAGCGGATGCCTGGTCGCTTGAAGATCCCGTTGGGGCAGTGGATGTTTTTTGTGAGGGACGGTAGGACTTCCTGAGGAGGAAGTATCGGTTTGGGTATTGTAAGGCTTATTACGTCGCCGTTGGGCATATACGTCAGCCCAAGTATACACTTCGTCAAGCTTGTAGTCAAGCGTGTCCCTTCTATATTTGCGGATCTTTCGTTCGTTTATTTCCCTTTGATGTTTGTCCAGGATAGTCTTGATGTCTTCAAGAGACGAGGTTAATTCTTCAGGAGTGAGTAGATCTTTGAGTTGACGGTCAGTTTCTTTTATTTCCGTTTCAAGCTCTTTTAGAATACTGGCCAATTCTTCGACTATCAATAAGATGAGGTCAAGACTGCACTTGTTGAGAATGCCATTCCATTTGTCTTTAAAGTCTTTGGAATTCTTACAAAGGGAAGGTTTCAGAGCTATACGCAAACCGCGTGGGATTCTGAGGGCTCGATGGTATTTTAGCAGCGTGCTCGCGTGCAGTTTCTGATTGATGTGGCGTTTTGATAAATTCTAAAAGAGCTTGAAACGGAAATAAAAGAAACTGACCGACGTAATAAGCCTTACAATACCCAAACCGATACTTCCTCCTCAGGAAGTGATACATCCTACCGTCCCTCACAAAAAACATCCACTGCCCCAACGGGATCTTCAAGCGACCAGGCATCCGCTTCTAGTAGTGCACCAAACCAAACTTCCGCGGTTCCTTTTTTAGAAACAGGCCAAGAAACAATCATCGACTCCGGAGGAGCAAGAAGAAAAGAGTTGGAAAAAAGTCCTCCCAACACGCGAAGCACTGTAACCAAGAAGGATCTCAAGACCAAAAAACCAACTTAGTTATTAACATCTCTGATACCATTATTTCTAAACACCAAATGAATCTTCTTCAGAAAGGCACCTCATTTGTTCCTGTAACTCACACTAATCAACTGGAGTTAGAAGTTAGTGTCTTTAAGCTCACTAGAAAACTTAGATTACGTCATTACTTCGAGAACGTGTTGCCACCTAGCACTGAAACCAAAAGTGACCAACTTCTGGGCCTACGGCCGCCTAGTAACTACCTGGCTCCCCTGAGCCATAAAAGCATCGACCTATTTGAGAGTTTGGTGAAAAATGACTTGTCGAAAATCAATTTTAAGAAATTCAACAAACATCGTAACATTTCACAAAAGGATCGTGACACTCTGAAATCTTTGGCTAATAACCCTAACATCCGATGTGCAAAAGCTGATAAAGGCGGCGCTCTTGTCATCATGAACACCAACATGTACTCACAACGTCTATTGGAACACATCACTGACGTCAACACTTACGTGGAACTTGGCAATAACCCTACCAAGGAATTCCAAGAAACATTATCTAACATCTTAGATAAAGCTCACCAAACTGGTATCATTCAAGAACGCACCAAAAAATATCTTCTGAGAGAATTCCCTAGAAGTCCAAGAATCTTCATGAGTCCGAAAATTCATAAGAACCTCCTTGATCCGCCTTTTCGCCCAATTGTTTCAACCAAAGGATCTATTCATGAACCTACAGGCAAGTTCCTAGATAGGTACTTGCAACCCCTGGTTATTAAATCCACAAGTCATATTAAAGATACCACTGAATTCCTTACAAAACTCTCAACCATCAACATCAACAATGACGAGTCACTTATTCTATGTACAGCCGACGTCAGTTCTCTTTACACCTCCATACCCCATCAAGGAGGTATTGAAGCAGTTGAGCAAGCGTTACTCCAAAGTGAGATTGATCCCAAAATGCAGACATTTCTCATGGAACTTATGATTTATGCATTATACTATAGCTACTTTCAGGAAAATGACAAATGGTATCTTCAGCTTACGGGAATGGCGATGGGCAATTGTGCGGCTCCCTCCTACGCCAATATATATATGGAACAATTCGAAAAAACCTACATTTATGACAATCCCGGACTCTACCAAAACATCAAAATGTACGTAAGGTACATAGACGACCTTTTTTTCCTCTGGAACAACACACATGACCAACTGATTGCAGCCCTAACGGATCTCAACTCTAAGGATCCACGCATCCAACTTACATGGCAGACAAGCCAATCAGAAATATCTTTCCTCGATGTGCAGGTGAAAATTCAAGACAACAAGATCATCACCGATTTACATCGCAAAGCTACGGATCGCAACAACACGTTGCATTTCCAAAGTTTTCACCAAGGGTCCCTGAAAAAACATTTACCCTACTCCCAAATGCTGCGCATAAAAAGGATTGTATCTGAACAGGACACTTACAACTACCGCATCAAAGAGATGCATCAACGCTTCATAGACAGAGGTTATCCTACTGAAGTACTCAAAACTGCTGAAACACGCTTGACTAACATCACCAGACAACAAAGCCTAACTCAAACCGTTAAACCACCATCGCAACGCATGGTCCTTGTTTCTAAATTTTCCTCGGCAACCCAACAGTTCAAAAGAATTATATTGAACCATTGGTCTATTTTGCGAATTGAACCAGACTTTCGGAATATTTTTAACGATCTTCCTTTATTCGCACATACACGGGGGAAAAACATTAAAGAAATCTTGTCTACAGAAGCTTTGACCCCACTAAAATATAAGGGAACACAACCATGCTTAAATTGCAACAATTGCAATTGCATTATCAGAGGCAACCAAATAACACACCCCATGAAAGGCAATGCTATCAAACTTTGTGTCAATGCCACTTGTGACAGCATGAACCTTATCTATGCACTGAAGTGTCCATGCGGAAAACTCTATGTCGGAAAAACCGAAAGAAAGATTAAAGTTCGCATTAACGAACACAAATCTAATATCCGCACCAAACAGGTAAAATCCAACGTTGCCATGCATTTCCAGGAATCTCATCATACCATCGCACAGCTGCAATTCACTGTTTTGGAATGTGTCACCCGCAGAGAAGGGGTAGACAATCGCAAATTACTTTTGCACAAAGAACTAGAATGGACCTTTCGCTTACAAACACTTAAGCCATACGGACTTAACGACCGAGTAGAATATAGCTGTTACCTTTAGCCTTATGCATTGCTCTTAACTCCTTTTCTATTCTAATCATTAATGCTCCATCATATGTTTTTTCATGTGTAAAAACTGTTTATTTTCCTTTAATGTTCCTGTTTATTTCACACTTGCTTGTTGTATCAACACAACTCCTCTTCTATGTTTTCTATCATACTTTCCTGTCCCATCATGGCCCCCACTGGTTTACTTTTTTTCCTAGTCCGTCTTCTATGTTACACTAGTTATCTCCGGGCTCACACCGGCCGTTTCACTGATTGCCTAGCCTTCCGTCTGTGACCGCCACGGCGCCGTTTTGAGTAAGTTCCTCACAATGTACTATTTTTCGTTTAGCTCACTCGTGCTATTATAGTCACGCACTGGGTAGTCCACCTCCTGGACCCGATATTACCGCGTAACGCATTTGCATTTTTAAACTGCATGTTTCCTGCACGTTCACGCTTCACATCTAAGGAAGCGCTTTAATGCTTGGCATCGCGTGTTTAAAACACTCAATTCTTTACACTTCCTTATTCATTTGGTTGCACTGTCTCGGCATCTTACCTTGTTTTGTATTTACTCCTGAGCATGTTTTCGTTGCACTACCTTTTCGTGTATAAATATCCGACCTGCACTACTATGAAGTCACACGGATTAGCCTTCCCACACTCCTATGGCATGCTTCACCATACTCACCCACTTGTTGTTTTAATGGCCTCAATCCGCTATATACTCCCCCCTGACCCGAGCTTTTCTCTTCTTTTCTCTCCAGCCTCTCCTTGATAAAGGGCGTGAAGCCCGAAATGCATTGGAGTGTCCTTTTGTTTGCATTCAATGATATGGCGATAATATCATATGAACCATCGAACTTTGCCTTATAAGCAGGGGTACAATGTTGAATAAACCCTTTACAAATTAACTTTTTGAATCATTGTTATGAACATTCTGGAGTGCCTCTTCCGGGGGATGTAATCGCAACCTGTGTGCTTACACTTTCTCATCTATTATCGTATGGTGTTTGACGGCAACACCGCCCCTGAGCAGCACCCATCCTGAGTAAATACTCACTTACAAGATTGGTATTACCAGTGCTGTGCACCTTCCTCATCGTTTTATTGTATATCACAGTTCCCGCCACCTGGCAGGTAGCACGCCATGCAATTTGAAGAAATCTCAAGAAGCACTGAAGCTAGGGCTCACACCCTTGGATATGATGAAAATGAACGTCAACGGATTTATGGACTGATCGAAGAAGACATTAGCCCAACAACACCCACCCGCAATAAAGAGCAATGCATCAAACAACTGTTGTATTTATCAAAACGCCACATCAATCAGAAACTACACGCGAGCACGCTGCTAAAATACCATCGAGCCCTCAGAATCCCACGCGGTTTGCGTATAGCTCTGAAACCTTCCCTTTGTAAGAATTCCAAAGACTTTAAAGACAAATGGAATGGCATTCTCAACAAGTGCAGTCTTGACCTCATCTTATTGATAGTCAAAGAATTGGCCAGTATTCTAAAAGAGCTTGTAACGGAAATAAAAGAAACTGACCGTCAACTCAAAGATCTACTCACTCCTGAAGAATTAACCTCGTCTCTTGAAGACATCAAGACTATCCTGGACAAACATCAAAGGGAAATAAACGAACGAAAGATCCGCAAATATAGAAGGGACACGCTTGACTACAAGCTTGACGAAGTGTATACTTGGGCTGACGTATATGCCCAACGGCGACGTAATAAGCCTTACAATACCCAAACCGATACTTCCTCCTCAGGAAGTGATACATCCTACCGTCCCTCACAAAAAACATCCACTGCCCCAACGGGATCTTCAAGCGACCAGGCATCCGCTTCTAGTAGTGCACCAAACCAAACTTCCGCGGTTCCTTTTTTAGAAACAGGCCAAGAAACAATCATCGACTCCGGAGGAGCAAGAAGAAAAGAGTTGGAAAAAAGTCCTCCCAACACACGAAGCACTGTAACCAAGAAGGATCTCAAGACCAAAAAACCAACTTAGTTATTAACATCTCTGATACCATTATTTCTAAACACCAAATGAATCTTCTTCAGAAAGGCACCTCATTTGTTCCTGTAACTCACACTAATCAACTGGAGTTAGAAGTTAGTGTCTTTAAGCTCACTAGAAAACTTAGATTACGTCATTACTTCGAGAACGTGTTGCCACCTAGCACTGAAACCAAAAGTGACCAACTTCTGGGCCTACGGCCGCCTAGTAACTACCTGGCTCCCCTGAGCCATAAAAGCATCGACCTATTTGAGAGTTTGGTGAAAAATGACTTGTCGAAAATCAATTTTAAGAAATTCAACAAACATCGTAACATTTCACAAAAGGATCGTGACACTCTGAAATCTTTGGCTAATAACCCTAACATCCGATGTGCAAAAGCTGATAAAGGCGGCGCTCTTGTCATCATGAACACCAACATGTACTCACAACGTCTATTGGAACACATCACTGACGTCAACACTTACGTGGAACTTGGCAATAACCCTACCAAGGAATTCCAAGAAACATTATCTAACATCTTAGATAAAGCTCACCAAACTGGTATCATTCAAGAACGCACCAAAAAATATCTTCTGAGAGAATTCCCTAGAAGTCCAAGAATCTTCATGAGTCCGAAAATTCATAAGAACCTCCTTGATCCGCCTTTTCGCCCAATTGTTTCAACCAAAGGATCTATTCATGAACCTACAGGCAAGTTCCTAGATAGGTACTTGCAACCCCTGGTCATTAAATCCACAAGTCATATTAAAGATACCACTGAATTCCTTAACAAACTCTCAACCATCAACATCAACAATGACGAGTCACTTATTCTATGTACAGCCGACGTCAGTTCTCTTTACACCTCCATACCCCATCAAGGAGGTATTGAAGCAGTTGAGCAAGCGTTACTCCAAAGTGAGATTGATCCCAAAATGCAGACATTTCTCATGGAACTTATGATTTATACATTATACCATAGCTACTTTCAGGAAAATGACAAATGGTATCTTCAGCTTACGGGAATGGCGATGGGCAATTGTGCGGCTCCCTCCTACGCCAATATATATATGGAACAATTCGAAAAAACCTACATTTATGACAATCCCGGACTCTACCAAAACATCAAAATGTACGTAAGGTACATAGACGACCTTTTTTTCCTCTGGAACAACACACATGACCAACTGATTGCAGCCCTAACGGATCTCAACTCTAAGGATCCACGCATCCAACTTACATGGCAGACAAGCCAATCAGAAATATCTTTCCTCGATGTGCAGGTGAAAATTCAAGACAACAAGATCATCACCGATTTACATCGCAAAGCTACGGATCGCAACAACACGTTGCATTTCCAAAGTTTTCACCAAGGGTCCCTGAAAAAACATTTACCCTACTCACAAATGCTGCGCATAAAAAGGATTATATCTGAACAGGACACTTACAACTACCGCATCAAAGAGATGCATCAACGCTTCATAGACAGAGATTATCCTACTGAAGTACTCAAAACTGCTGAAACACGCTTGACTAACATCACCAGACAACAAAGCCTAACTCAAACCGTTAAACCACCATTGCAACGCATGGTCCTTGTTTCTAAATTTTCCTCGGCAACCCAACAGTTCAAAAGAATTATATTGAACCATTGGTCTATTTTGCGAATTGAACCAGACTTTCGGAATATTTTTAACGATCTTCCTTTATTCGCACATACACGGGGGAAAAACATTAAAGAAATCTTGTCTACAGAAGGTTTGACCCCACTAAAATATAAGGGAACACAACCATGCTTAAATTGCAACAATTGCAATTGCATTATCAGAGGCAACCAAATAACACACCCCATGAAAGGCAATGCTATCAAACTTTGTGTCAATGCCACTTGTGACAGCATGAACCTTATCTATGCACTGAAGTGTTCATGCGGAAAACTCTATGTCGGAAAAACCGAAAGAAAGATTAAAGTTCGCATTAACGAACACAAATCTAATATCCGCACCAAACAGGTAAAATCCAACGTTGCCATGCATTTCCAGGAATCTCATCATTACATCGCACAGCTGCAATTCACTGTTTTGGAATGTGTCACCCGCAGAGAAGGGGTAGACAATCGCAAATTACTTTTGCACAAAGAACTAGAATGGACCTTTCGCTTACAAACACTTAAGCCATACGGACTTAACGACCGAGTAGAATATAGCTGTTACCTTTAGCCTTATGCATTGCTCTTAACTCCTTTTCTATTCTAATCATTAATGCTCCATCATATGTTTTTTCATGTGTAAAAACTGTTTATTTTCCTTTAATATTCCTGTTTATTTCACACTTGCTTGTTGTATCAACACAACTCCTCTTCTATGTTTTCTATCATACTTTCCTGTCCCATCATGGCCCCCACTGGTTTACTTTTTTTCCTAGTCCGTCTTCTATGTTACACTAGTTATCTCCGGGCTCACACCGGCCGTTTCACTGATTGCCTAGCCTTCCTTCTGTGACCGCCACGGCGCCGTTTTGAGTAAGTTCCTCACAATGTACTATTTTTCGTTTAGCTCACTCGTGCTATTATAGTCACGCACTGGGTAGTCCACCTCCTGGACCCGATATTACCGCGTAACGCATTTGCATTTTTAAACGGCATGTTTCCTGCACGTTCACGCTTCACATCTAAGGAAGCGCTTTAATGCTTGGCATCGCGTGTTTAAAACACTCAATTCTTTACACTTCCTTATTCATTTGGTTGCACTGTCTCGGCATCTTACCTTGTTTTGTATTTACTCCTGAGCATGTTTTCGTTGCACTACCTTTTCGTGTATAAATATCCGACCTGCACTACTATGAAGTCACACGGATTAGCCTTCCCACACTCCTATGGCATGCTTCACCATACTCACCCACTTGTTGTTTTAATGGCCTCAATCCGCTATATACTCCCCCCTGACCCGGGCTTTTCTCTTCTTTTCTCTCCAGCCTCTCCTTGATAAAGGGCGTGAAGCCCGAAATGCATTGGAGTGTCCTTTTGTTTGCATTCAATGATATGGCGATAATATCATATGAACCATCGAACTTTGCCTTATAAGCAGGGGTACAATGTTGAATAAACCCTTTACAAATTAACTTTTTGAATCATTGTTATGAACATTCTGGAGTGCCTCTTCCGGGGGATGTAATCGCAACCTGTGTGCTTACACTTTCTCATCTATTATCGTATGGTGTTTGACGGCAACACCGCCCCTGAGCAGCACCCATCCTGAGTAAATACTCACTTACAAGATTGGTATTACCAGTGCTGTGCACCTTCCTCATCGTTTTATTGTAATTAACAAATAATAAAATAATCCTTTTTAACAGTCACAATGTTTTCATAAAAAGTAATTGAAAAACAAAAAAGAAAGATGAAGTAGTGAGGGAGTGTTTGTAGTAGCACTTCTATTCTACTTTATCTGAAAGTAAATCATGCCCTCTTATATTAATAAGAAGTTGGGGCAACACTTTAAAAAAGATTTGAATAGAAAATATTGTTTGCGGACAAAAAAGGGAGTGTGTGCATATTTATATAGCGCATAGTCGACCCAAAACTATATCAGCAATTTACATGAGCACCGCATTTACAGTACATTTTCAGGCAGGCGTAGATTACGTCATTTCGCTTCAATAACAGGATGTGGACGTGACTCAGAGGCTCGAACACTGATTTCCAGCACCAAGTTCGACAGTGTACCTGAATGACCACATACGTATATATATTAGCGGCCCTTCATGTGCCAAAAACTGCATCCTTAAGCTTTCATAGCCCTACATTACTACAGCTACAACACTCCACTGAATGTACAACAAACATTCATATTCACAGAAATACGTCATGTCCACCATCTTTTATGTGTGCAGCTATGGATGAATATAGGGTCAGTGATACCCTGTACCTTCCATGTTGGCCATGCTGTGGTACTTTACAGATATAATGACACATTTGCGTTTAAGACCCGGGTGACGTCAGCACTACAACACGGACACCCAAATCAGTTGATGTTTCATATAGCTCACAACGGAACCACGCCCATAGCTCCGGAATCATGGTTCACAGCCTTGCGCAGCACTGGCATACGTTAGTCCAGCCCACTCCGCTTACGCTTCCAGGAAACCACGACAAATTTAACAACACTTTCCTAATGCTAAAGCGACGATAATTTTGACGCTGTCCTTGTAAATATGCCCCCAATATTGCAAGAAATAAATCGAAAATTCATGTTCGCAAGTGAAAACCTTGTTAATATAAGACTGTGCACTTAACATATCAATCCACCTCGCATATTAAATATGCTTAAGTCTACTCAGAACAGATGTTACGATCCAACATAAAGAGTTTTGCTATTGGTACTCAAATCCAGGACCCCTTGTAAATACAACGCTGTTGTCCTGCCTCCCTCTTCCATGTTATATTGTCATAGGAACACCTACCTTGCCTCTGGGAATGCCTACATTGCAACTCATTGGAGATACGAGGCGAGCACTTAGCAAACCGGCTGCTAACATGCATTAATGCATTTTAGCGTTACCTCGTAAATAGGGCAATATAATTTTCACCGCTTTTTGGCTTTTTTTTTATTGCGGCAAAATGGCACTTGTTAATATGCCCTCAAGCTTGCTATGACACAGCGGGAACCTCGACTCCCGCCCTGCCATAGCAAACAGCAGTGTCCCGGGGGTATACACCCCGAGACACAGCAGGAGCCCCTCCTGGGGGGTGGTGTTCCCCAAGGCTTTTGACTGCTCCAGAATGGAGACCACGAGGCCTCCCTCCCAAAATATAAAAAGCCCCGGAGGGTGGTAGACAGACCTTTGAGCTCCCTCACCCACTTATTTTGTACCACCGAGGAATGACGGTCCCTGGACTAATGGGCCCCTCTGGACCACCATCAAATGTAATATTTTAGACCCCTGGATTGGTCCTTCCCAGGTAACTAATTTTTCGATTTCAAAAGTTTTTATTGGTTGTTTCAAAGCATATCATACAGAGGTAGGACAATAAAGCAAATGTAAAAAAAACCATATCAATAATAAATTATATTAACCATAGTAAAGACGGTTTGCTTGCAGAGAAGGGACAAAAACAATAGGTGAATTGAGGGGTAAATCAACAGAAAGTCAATTTGAGAGTGATGGATAATCATTGCAGACCAATACAATGAATAGGCATCATCCAGCAGTTACTGTGGTTGACAGTGAGCACATGTTACAGCCGCATACAATGTGTAATGAGTATGCATCTCCATACAAGTACAGTGGGCAGAAAATTAGGCATGTGGGTGGGAGCTGCTGTGTTCGAGGGTGTGACAGCTAAAGACAGCGCGATGAGTGTACAGTTCAAGGAGGTTTATGTGCACTGAAGTAGTTGTCGAGAGTGACCCACATTTGTCTGTGGGGAGGGCGCCAGGGAGTGTTTTGAAGTGAGATATTATCAGCACCTCTCAAGTTGGTAATCCAATTCACCCAACATTTAAAAGAGGCTTTTTTAGTGTATAATTGCTAAGAACGGTTTTCACTGCGGCCGTGAGCAGTAAGTCTAAGAGGGCCTTGTCGTTGTCTGTGAGGGCAGGGTCTCTGAGGAATCCAAATACCAAGGTGTGGAGAGCTCTCTGGAGGGCGAGATATGGAAGAGTTTGGAAAGGAAGGGGAATATTTGATCCCAGAAGGGTACGACACACTCGCAATATAGTAAGAGGTGTTCTACATCTCCGTGTTTGTCATTGCAGTTCCAGCATGTGCGTTGTCCCTAATTTTATGTGAGAAGAGGCGCACCGGGTCCAAAAAGCTTTGTGGAGAAGCCAAAACTTCATCTGGGAGAGTGCAGGGCTTATTTTGTGTCTCGTGGCTGATTCCCAGGTTTTGGACGAATCCAAGTCTGAAATAGGTACAGAGGAGAGAGAAACCCAAAACTGTGTAAGATGTTTGTTAAGAGACAAGTGTTGCAGGCGTAGTATCTTGTATAGCCTGGAGACCTGGTGAACCAGTTTGTTCAAATTAGCTAGGTATTTCGGAAGGGATGGGGGTTTAGAGGATAGCTTAGCCTTAGATATTGCTGATTTGATAATCAGAAAGTTGTAAAACTCCATTGGGTCTATATCATATTTGGTTTGTAACTCCTTAAAAGTGAGGGGATACTGTTCACCGAGGAGCTGGTGAGGGAAGAAGATGCCTTTATTGATCCATGTTTCGTTAAATAGCGGTTTCCCTTTGTAGAGCATCGTACTATTATACCATAGCGATTCCCATTGCGAATATCTTATTCTATGGCCTAGGGTCTTATCAATTTTAAGTAGTGCTGCTTTTGTATTCTGAAAGATGGGTTTTGAGCCGGTGGCCGTATTAGGATTAGCCGTTAGTGCGGCTGCAGGAGTGAGATTTTTGAAGAGAGCTTTCTCTATGGCTAGCTACACCGAAAAATAATCAAGAGGAGGAGACAATCAGTATGAGCCTTGCTTAGCAAAGAAGGCAGTCTGATATGATTTAAAGTCTGCTAAATGAATCCCACCCAGGGATCTGTCAAGGCGGAGCTTGTTCAGACTACTTCGTGCTCTCTTGGCTTTCCACAGCAATTTGTTCAGTAGGGCATCTAGTTTGTGGTGCAAGTCCTGGGACAGGATGAGAGGGAGCATAGTAATAAGATAATTTACTAGGGGGGAGATCATCATTTTTATGGTCTCGATCCTTCCCCACCAGGTAATAAAGCGGGGGGACCAGCCATCGAGTTGTGATTTAATTTTTTCTAATGTGAGGGACTCGTTGCGTTGAAGTGTTTCTAGGAGAGTGCTTGCAAATTCGATGCCTAGGTACTTAATGAAACCGGTCTGCCATGATAGGCCCGAGTTACCTAGCATGTCCTTGAGGCCATGGATGTTTAGGGGTTTGACCTCCGATTTATCCCTATTATCCCTATTTAATTTATAACCGGAGTGTACCGAATATTCCTCTTTCGTGGACATGAGTGCCGTAATTGATGCTTCAGGGTTTTCTGTGACCACCAAAATATCGTCTGCGTAAGCCGCCAGTTTCACCTGTGTGTCCCCGAAGCGCACTCCTGTAATGGCTTAATTTCATTTAATATCAGTTATGAGTGGTTCGAGAGCCAGGAGAAATAATGCTGGCGAGAGGGGGCAACCCTGTCTTGTACCCTGCTCTAGTCTAAACGAGTCTGACAGTGCGCCATTTATAGAGATACTGGCGCATGGGGCAGAGGACAGTGCCATAACCATGTCGATATAGGAATCACCTAGATTGAAGGCTGACATGCAGTGTCTTAAAAAGGACCAAGACACCCTATCAAATGCTTTTTCCGCGTCCAGGGTAATTGCAACAGTTGGGGTGGGGGTAATTTTTGGCTTTTTCAAGAACATGGCAGAGAAGTCTCGTATTGTTGTTGGACATACGATATTTAAGAAAGCCAACCTGGTAGTTGCTGATCAGTTTTAGGAGGATGGTATTGAGCCTGTTGGCCAAAATCTTTGCGTAGATTTTGCAGTCCAGATTTATAAGCAAAATGGGGCGGTAGTTTTTTGTGAGGAGGGGGTCTTTACCATCTTTCGGGATAACAATGATGGTGGCTTCGCCCATTGAGTCAGGGACGCTCCCTGTGGAGGCGAATGAGTTGAATAGTTTTAGTAGAATGGGGTTAAGCGAAGAGTCAAATGCTTTGTAGAAGCTTCCTGAGAAGCCGTCAGGACCTGGGGCTTTGCCACACTCGAGGGATTTGATAGAGGTAAAAATTTCTTTGGCTGTGAAGGACGATCCTAGGGAAGAGTATTCTTCATCAGAGAGTTTAGGGAGGTGTAGAGTATCCAAATATTTAGTACAGCCTTCCGGGTCACATGCTAGCTTGTTGTTGTAGAGGTCTTCGTAAAAAGCCTGAAAGGAGGCCAATATTTTGTCGTGTTTGGTGTGAATATTGTTGGCGGACTCCCTAATCGCAGGAATGGCGAATTGTTTTTGTCTATGTTTGAGATATGAAGGGCGTAGTTTCCCCGCTTTATTACCCTCGCACAGCTTCAGTGCTTTAAATTCATTTATCCAAACCCCAGCGCGTCTGCTCACAAACGTGTTATATTATTATTTCTTATTAGTGAGTTGGTCTAGGAGATGGCTACTATTCAAGTTAGCTAAGTGGGCGGTTTCTAGAGCCTTAATGTTGCTTTCGAGTGTGACGAGTTCTGCGTTTAGTTTTTTGTTAGTGCCCGCCCTGATGCCTATGATGACGCCCCTAATTGTGGCCTTGAGAGCTTCCCAAACCACAGCCGTGTTTGTATCTGGGGAGTCGTTTAGAGTGATGTATTCCCTGATCGCTTCCTCAATCTGTCGTTTATTCTCTTATTTCTTCGGTAAAACGACAGCGCTTGGGAGGAAGTATGGAGCGGGAGCCAGCGAGTTTAGTGCTAATGCAAGAGTGGTCAGAAACTAGTTTGGGTGCAATGTCTGTTTCGTCTATAAGGTGAGTGAAGGGGCTGGAAATTAGGATATAGTCGATTCTAGAATAAGAGTTGTGCGGCGCAGAGTAAAAGGTGTAGTCCCTCCCATCGGGGTTTTGGAGGCGCCAGGAGTCCTTGAGGTGAAATTTGGAGCTCATGCGTTTGAGCGCCTCTTGGGAACGGGATGGTTGATAAGTGCATTTGGACTGTCTGTCTATAAGGGGATCTAGCGGGAGGTTGAAATCGCCCCAACAATTAAGAGTTCATCTTGTGGTAGGGACCCCATAGATGTTGCGACAGAGTCCCAGAAATCTGAGTCATCAGAGTTGGGACAGTATATGTTCACTACATGTATGGGATCTTCCCCTCTCAGCAAATGTGTAATTACTAATCAGCCCTCTGAATCATGAGTATGTGAGGTGACTGAGATATTTGATTTTTTTGAGATTAGAGAGATCACTCCTCTTTTCTTGTGGATGGCCGGGGAGCATAGAGTGTGCGAGACCCAGTTGAGGTTTAAAAGCCCAGATCTTCCTCTGATAATTTGGTTTCTTGGAGTAAGATGACATCTCCTTTAGAATTCAGTAGGTAGTCAAAGACCTTCCTTCGTTTCACTGGATGGTTGAGGCCCTTGACGTTAAGGGAAACAATATTGAGATTGTCAACTAATGACCTATTCTGGGCCATCTAAACGGATTTGCTCGCCAGAAGGGTGGGCGACCAGTTGCTACCTGTGACCCTGATTAAGCATGTAGAGGGGAAGAGCCTATCTGAGAATGTTACCCCTTGTGAGGAGACCGTTCTAGTTATGTGAAGTCTGAGAGGGAGCCTATGTAAAAAACGTGGTGCACGAGGAGCTAAATTGTTAATGGTGATGTCTGCAAATAAGGAGCCGCAATAAAATAAAAGGGGACAAAAAATAAACAGAAGGGAAACAACCATTGAATTAAGTACCCACAGTCCCACAACTCTCCAAACGAACCCACCCTCCCACAACCCTCCCACCCCCCTCCCCTTCAGAAGCATTGAACGTAGGAGCTGTGACGCCAGTACTGTCTAAGGCAGCACAGAGGAGACAGATTACATAGCAAAACTTCAGGAGGAATCTGAAAAAATGCAGCAAATAAGTACATTGAATTTGAATAATTTCAGTGACTAAATAAGTCCAGTGTCCCAGCTTTGAGTCAGTGATGAAAGGACTAAGCGATAAGCTGACAATCACTCAAGAGTCTGTACGGTAGTTCCAAACATCGTTAAAGGTGGAACATAAGTGAGGGAGTACAACCTTGAGCCAAGCGACCAAAGGGCAAACATAAGCGGAATTAGGTCTATGAGTTAGCATATCCTGAATCCTACCAGGACACAGAGGATAAAACACATACCAGAAAGTAAAAACATTGATCAAGGAGACCAAGAGAGGGCCTATGGTTGGCCCCTGCAAAGGCAAATAATATCGTAAACTGGTATTAGCAATTAGCAAAACTGGCAACATTACCAATGAACAGAAAACTCAACGGATCAGGCAACAGAGTAGAACTGAGTCGCCATTTTCACTTACTCGAAGAAACCCAGGTCATGACCAAGTGGTATCAGGAACAAGTATTAACAGTACCCAACACTGACAGCAGTACCAATTAGAGGTTCACCAGTCGGTCAAGAGACAGTGGAGTCCTGGATTTCCGTTTTCCTCTTTTTAGAGGAGCCACTGGACAGATCCATACTTTGTTAGGAGAGATTTCTAGATGACTTGCAAGCTCTTGAGGAGAAGAGTAGATGCGAGGTCTGTCATTCCCGATGTTTTTGAATTTTGAAGGTCCTGCAAATGAGAATTAGATACCTTTCGCCTTCGGTTTGTCTCTCAGGAGAAGGAAGCCTTTCCTCGTTTCAACTGTTTCCTTGAAGTAGTCTTGGGTGAAAAATATGTGTTGGCCTTCCCATTTGACCTGGTGGTTCTTCCTGGCGAATTGCAGAATGGCTTCCACATGTTGATATCCTAGGGGCTTGCAGATCAAGGGGCGGGGACCTTTACTCCTTTGGGTATTGAATGTAGGGATTCTATGAGCCCTATCGAGTTCTAGGCCATGTTGGAAGGTGATCCCCATGATCATTGGAATCCATGCTTCGAGAAAGGCAACACATGAGCCCGCATCCTTCTCAGAGTTCTCTGGAACGCCAAATATGCGTATGTTCCCCCTCCTGTTGCGGTCCTCCAATTCGGCGTTTTGTTTTATAAGGACATTAGTAGTGGTTTGGAGATGTTTTATGATCTTGAAGGATTGGGATGTTCTATCTTCCACGTCGCTTATGCTGTTGTTCATAGAGCTCATATCTGCACGGATCGCCGTTAGTTCTAGCTGCATAGTGTCTGTGTTATTTATGGTCTATTTAGCTAGGTCATGGACTTCTGCAAGCTTTTTCAATATCATGCCCATGGTGCTTGTCAGGTTCGATCTGGCTTTGATCAGGGACTCTGATGGAGAGGGCTCCGGACGCACCTTCTTGTTGTTTGTTCTGCTCTCCCTATCCGCCATGGTGGAGTAAGAAGAGAGGTTGTGTAGAGTGGTTGAACTTCCCTATGCTGGTAGGGTATGCTAGGGTAGCCTTGGTAGGTTTGCCTTGGTAGGGTTGGGAGGCACCGCTGGGTTGTGAAGTCTCAAAGTAGAGAGACTCCGGTGTGGGCCTCGTGATGAGTAAACCACTTGAATGGAACACAGGCTGGACAAGGCCTTGTCAATTGGCTGTAATGGAAGAGTAGGAAGAGCAGGAGCCGGGCGGCTGTTAGGCAGGTAAAATATTTATTAAGCAGGCACTATAGCCTCTGACTCTCGGCTAAGATATATTTGCTGTATTTCCCTGCCTTTTAGATGTAGATGTGTTTGCTTCCAACCTCTACTGTTGTGGGAGCTGATTAGTGAACTGGATATTGTGCACTGGGGTGCCGCGCTGAGTCCACTTCTAATGTGCGCCCACTCACTGGCATCAAGGAAAGGGAAGATGCCTGTCATCCGAGGAGCAAAAGCTTGATTTGGCTTGATATGGCTTGATATGGCTTGGCGCAGGATTAGGAAAAAGAGCGCTGTTGCTTGGGTTATCCCGGTGGGTATGTTGCTGGAGCTGTTGTTATTTATTGCTGGAAGCAACGCTTAAGTGCCCATCTCCTGTGCAGTAAGTCAAAGTCAAAGTCAAAAACCACTTTATTCGATTTAGTTAAAAATCATAAATGCATGCTACAATCAATTAAAAAGGCAATCCAAATTCATAGAAAATTTCATACAGCAATAGCAATAAGTATACACAGTTTAAAAACGACTAAAAATAATTACTAGATAAAATGTTTACGGGTAAATAAAAAAGAAACATTTTATCCTCCAACACAGACCCCTATGTTACATTTGTATTCTCCTCCTCCTAATCCTGACAGCAGCAACAAGGTAATTAGCCACGCTAAACATAACCAAGGGTGAATCTAACATTTGTAAATACAGGAGAGCTGGTTTCGCCTGTAAAAAAGCCCTACCCTTCAATAATGGCACCAAATACTTCTGTCTTGGAATATTGTAAAAATGGCAGAACAGCATTAAATGCATATTATCTTGAAGAGAAAAATTATCACAGTTACACACAGGTGCATCCTCAAGCTTGTACCAACCATGGCTATCACAAAGAACCGTATAAATCTGGTTAAACCAAAATTTAACCAGAAGCCACCTATGAAAAGGGATGTTTACTATGGCAAGGTACGGTTGAATAGTTAGACAGGTAATCGTCAAAAAATGGGCTCTGACCATGGGTTTTGTAAGTTGATTTTCTTCTCTCTCCAAGCTCTTCAGTTTAAAAAAGTTGAGCTTGACCCAATCCAGATCTGCTTGTTTCAAACCCAGAGGGGAGGAAAATATCTCGGGGCGACCAAGTTCCAATGAACATTTATATATATATGACAGCCAAACAATATCTTTGTATTTGTCCAGTTTTAAACAATCCATCAGTATTTTATGATTCAAACCTAAGTTGTTATTGGTCCAAACCCTAATCCATAAAAGAATAGGTGCCATGGAAAGGATATTAGTAATGTACCCTGATCCGAGCTCCTGATGAACTGAGAATGTGGCTGTCGACTGGGGGAGCCCTAATATAGATCGAAAGAACTTATTCTCCTCCCTTTGGATGATTTCACTTTTCGCATAGCCCCACAGACCTGCGCCATACCTGGCTATTGCCAGAGTTTTTGACCTGTACAAACTTAATAATGCACCGCTCGGTTTCCCACCCAGTCTCTTTGAGAAGCTTAAAATTGCATTTGCCGAGCTCCTCACCGCTTTGGTTTTGGCTGTTATTTGTGGGGTCCAGCTTCCCTTTGTATCAAAAATTACACAAAGGTAAGTAAAAACTTTGACACTAGTGATTGCTTCACCATTACAATGGAAAGATTTGGTGTTATTTTTAACAGCCCCAAATGCCATAACATGGGATTTAGAATTATTTACCACAAGGTCAAGTGAGGACATAAATTCACTGAATGCATTTAAAAGTCTCTGAAGACCTAAGTGTGTCCGGGCTATTAAAGCAGCGTAATCCGCATACAGAAGAACAGGGATACGAGTATCTCCTGCACGCGGTGTATCCACAGTAGCAGTTAAAAGATTTTTCTCCAGTGAATTTATATATAAAGTGAACAGCATGGGGGCAAGGATGCAGCCTTGCCTTACACCCCTGCTCGATTTAAACCAAGCTGTGCGATGACCTTCTTGATCCATTCTAATAGAAGCTTTTAAGTCTTTGTGAAGATCAGCCAGAAAATGGACAAGAGGAGGGTCAAGTCCCAATTTTAACAGCATGGACCACATCCGAGCTCTGTTAACTAAATCAAAGGCCGTGGACAGGTCCATGAACGCAACAAAAATTGACCCCTTTGTTGCCGTTGTGTATTTTGAAATTATCAAATGTAAATTTAGACATTGGTCCTCTGTACCACGACCTGAACGGAACCCGTACTGGGCATCCGATAAGATATCATTATCCACTGTCCACTTATTTATTCTCGCAAGCAATACTTTACCCAGGACCTTCATGGATGAATCCAACAAGGATATGGGGCGGTAGCATTTGGGGTCACTTCTTTGCCCTTTTTTTATGATTGAGCATGACCAGGTTTTAGGAAAAACCCCTACAAGAACACAAATAAAAACATTTGCTAGTATCATTGCCCACATCTCTGAGTGTAATTTATAAAGATCCAAAGGAACCCCATCTGGACGCAGCCTCAACTTCAGTTATACTAAATTTTAGTTTGGGTAGCGAAATAGAATGGCATGGCATATGAAATATCTCAGAAACTTCGTTGCTCCCATATATTGCAGAAAAATGTTTGAGCCACTCTGCTTCAGGGATATTTACTTCAAGATCTATATTTCTTGATTGGGCAAATAAAGGATTATTAATCATAGACCAGAATTCCTGTGCAGTAGAAGCTTGACTTAAGCTGGGATTAGGTTGTGAGCAGGAGCACTGTTGGAAGGGTTCACCCAGTGGAGAAATTGCCGGCGCTGGAGTTCCACATCGGGTATATAGCGTTATGCTCTGCTACTCGCTGCCATTTTGATTGTTCATAGAGGAGCACCAGAAAAAACGAGCCTTAGTCGCGCTGGAGATCTCCTTACACTCAAGCTGGAGCCAGGAACGCTGGGCAGGCCAACAAGGCCAACATTAAAGGCACAGAGCTGCTGTGTGTACAGAATGTGTGCTCTGAGAAACGCGGCATGAGGAGCAGATATAAGTCGCAGACAGCATCAGGCCGCCATTTTGGGAGTGTTTGGCGCGGGGAATTTGCAGAGTCTGCTGGTCATTTGGGAATTAAGCAGGGCATGAGAGGCATAGGAGGAACACCTCCAAGCATGAGTAGGCAATCACGGGTGACCGCGGTTTGCACCTCAGGCGGAGGCATCGCACTAGATGCTACGGTTGTCAGCGAGGATCCGCCATATTGGGGTCAGGCAATGTGGGACAAAGGCACAGGTTCCAGGGTTATCGTAGGTGGTCACCCACCTTCTGAGGTGTCGGAGTACATCGCTTTCCAGGTTGAGAAGGCCAAGATGATTTTGGTAAGCAGCGCCGGTCCTGGGAAGGTTTGTCTCACATCATTTCACATCACGTATCCTGCCGCCATCTTAGGCTTCAGATCCCGGGATCCTGGGTGTCTGTACTACAGCCCGAGTAAGGCTACCACCGGTCTTTTAAGCAGGATTCATGATAACATTATGAGCCGCCTGGCAAGGTGAAGCGAAGCCCGATAGTTTGGATACCGAAAGTGAGCTCGATATCCTGATAGCAGACTTAGTCTCTCCCCTGTCTGCCGAGTGACACGTTCAGGCAGCCATCACCGCTGCCGTCCAAGCCACGCCCTAGGTAGCGAATTTTTAAACAAGCACAGGAACCCGCGCTTCGTTTTTTGTTTTTTTTATGGTGGATCCATGCACCCAGCGCACATTTCTCCGTTTCTCCCTGAACAGGTCTAGAGGGTAAAAATATTTCTTACCCGCCCCCTTTATACATTTTGAACACTTGCTGCACTAATTTCTAGACCCTCGCTTCTACTGAGGCACAAAATGGCTGCCAACAATTCCTGGTTTCGAATGTTGACAACCACTTGACAGCCAATTGGCATACAGCGGGTGATCGGGACGGTGCTCTTAATGTGGGCGCAAGATATGCGCATCCACCGAGGCCATAGATATATATGTACTTTTACTTGTAATTTTCTCAGAAACTGCTGAACGTATTTACACCATTTAAGCAAAAGGCACAAGTATAAACCGAGGACTACCTCTTTGCCAAATTTGGTATAATTCCGTTCAGCCGTTTGGGCTGTAGTCACAATGAACGGTTCCTATGGAAAATTGCATGGGGAAAACACATTTTGGGACCCCCTTTTTTCTCTGCCCCCGCTTCAATATTTTAGACCACGGGATTGGTCCTTCCCAGGTAGCTAATTTTTAAACAAGCACAGGAGCCCGCGCTTCGTTTTTATTTTCTTTACGGAGGATCTATGCACCCAGTGCACATTTCTCTGTTGTTTCAAAAAAAGAAAGACATTTTTGGGGGGCCCTAGGGGTCCTTGTGGGACCCACTGAGCAGGTCTAGAGGGTACAAATATTTCTTACCTGCCCCCTTTATACATTTTGAACCCTTGTTCCACTAATTTCTAGATCCTCGCTTCTACTGAGGCACAAAATGGCTGCCAACACTTCCTGGTTTCGAATGTTGACTTCACTTGACAGCCAATCAGCATTCAGCGAGTGATCGGGATGGTGCGCTTATAGTCCGCGCAAGATGCACGCATCCACCGAGGCAATAGATATATATGTACTTTTAATTGTCATTTTCTCAGGAACTACTGAACAAATTTACACCATATAAGCAAAAGGCACGAGTCTGAACCAAGGACTACAACTTTGCTAAATTTGATGTAATTCCGTTCAGCCGTTCGGGCTGTAGCCGCGATGAATGGTACCTATGGAAAATTTCATGGGGAAAACACATTTTGGGACCCCCCTTTTTTCTCAGCCCCTCCTTCACGAATCACTCCAAGACTTCCAGGATAGGAGCGGACCAGAGCGCCCAACCAGTTTTTAAAATTTCGCGAAGATTCATCAACCGGCGCCAAAGTTATTCCAAATAGAATGTTGCAGATTTCCTATGGAAAATAGGTCCAAACTATAACTACCTACAGGCAACCGGCAGTAGGTAATATATATATATATATATATATATCAAAACAATGCCCTTGCAGGCATAGAGTGACGTATAAATTATGCAAAAAAAGGAGAGAACTCTGGGTAGTTCTCAAGTTTAGGTGGAAGGCAGCTCCTGTATAGAGCACCCTCAACATATATATTTATATATGCTTAAAAAACATCACTTGATCACGTGCACTGTGGGCGGGCAGTCTGTATGAATTTAAAATACCACACTTGCTGCTAAAACTTTGTGTGAGCAAGAGCACGGCTGTGCTCGAAACGCGTTGCAGCAGAGCGGGGAAACAATAAAATACCTTCCTGCCTGGTTCCTGGTGGTCAGTCTCCTTCATTTCCAGAAAATGGTCGTTTGGAGGATTGTTGCTGTGAAGTAATCCACGGATGCAGGTTGTCTCCGGTAGCGGTGCTCCCTCTCACGAAAGAGTCTTCTGATTACAACCAACGACGGAATTGTTTCGAGGAGAAACATTTACTCAGAAAGCCCCTACTGCAGTGGGAGAATTGAAAATCATAGAAGCCATACGGAACGCGATTACAATCGAGTCGGAGGACCCGTCGCCATTGCTGACCTGTGGTGAGTGATTGTGAGAGCTGCGCGCAGGTGGGAGAGGACAGGAATGAAAAGTGGGAAGAGATCGGGTGATACAGCGGACGCCGTCCCGTAAAGAAACAAATTACAAGATCCCCGCGCTGCTGAAAGCTAATGGCGGCTAGTTTAGAAAGAGAGCGGGAGGAGGCGGCCGAGGAGCTGTTCGGCAAACTGCCTGGGATTTCAACAACAAAAGAACCGGCAGTATTGAATACAAATAAAGAAAAACATCACGATGTTAAACAATGATTGCGAACACTGGAAAAGAAAAGCAAAAACGAGCTTACTAAGTGGTGGGAACATAAATCTTTGACCAAGTATGTGGAGGCAGGACGAGTGCCTCGAGGATTGCGTTGCTTACTAGCTCCTAGTTTTGAAGCACCAAATCCTGCCATGCTTCGTGAGTGGGGCGAAAGTAACCTTGAGGCCTCAATGAATTTGGTTAAAATACTAATCAAGTATGCGGCAATAGATCGGGTGGTGTTACTAGATGAAATCAAAAGGATAAATGATGAATTAGAAGTAGCATGCCAGAATGCCGAATGTAAGAAATTAATTGAAAAAAACAAGAAAGACATTAGTGAACGCCTAAGAAAGCATGAGGACAGAATCAAAATCCACAAGGTGCATACATTTGCACGAGATTTGAAAGCTTATGAGCTGGGACAAATTTATACATTTTCCAAAAAATTCGATCATGCAAAAAAACTGAAGATTAATGACAAAAAAACAAATCCAAGCTCATTGTCCAGTACATCCGGAATAGAGCAAACCATTAATACGGATGGCGATAATGTATCTGTGTCCAGTGTCTCAAGTACGGAGAGTAGCAATCTGGCAAGTTTGGGAAATAATCTAGTTTTGAATTTAAGTGAGGAGATCGATTTTTTAGTCGAGGACAGGCTAAAAACACTTTGTCCAAGAACGAAGAATGTCCAAGGAAAAGGAGGAATGCCAGACGAAGGGCAAGAAGAAAAAGACAAAAAACAGCAGCCAAAGAAAAAGCAGTGGTTCAAAAAGAAAAAACTATAGATTTGACAATTACTAATCTGTCTACAACCACGTTAACAACTACTGAAGAACAACTACTTGCCCTAGGACTTAATTCCTGTCCAGAAAGCTCCTTTAATTATGTCAACACAAGAGCTGATGTTTTCTGCTTTATTCGAAAACTAAAATTTAAAAAACTGTTCACCATCAAGGAAGGAGGCAATACCAATCAAGTCACTACTACTTAGTCAAATGACCCACCAACACAAGTGTTACAAGCAATGGATGCACAAAATCTTTTAACCCTCCATGAATTGGCAGTGTTAGGATTAGATCAAGTTGATCTACATGAGGTAGGATCAACAAGTACACAAGAGCGCCTTGGATCGATAGGAATTAAAGAAAGTGGAGCCGGAGAAAGTCCCTTTAAACCTAAAAGTGTCTTTATACCTAACATGCCTAAAGACGCAATAGACATTTTTCATGAGTGCATTGTGGAAGACCTGAAGAAACTAAATCGGACTGTGCAAAAACATCATCACAATACAAAGAAAAATTATAACAATGAACAATATGCCAAGCTGATGAAAAGGTTACTGAAAATCAGGAGATAATAATAAATAAATCGGATAAAGGAGGCAATATTGTCGTATGGCCTAGAAGTGAATATATAAAAGAAGCCATGAGACAATTGGGGGACACATGGTGTTATTCAAAATCAAATGGATTGGAATACAAAAAAGCAAATAATGAAATAAAATAAATACTACATGAATACAAGAGAAATGGTTTGTTATCGCTAACTGAATTTAAGTATTTACATGTAGAACATCCTGTTGTTCCAATCCTATACCTAATACCCAAAGTGCACAAGATGGTCCAACCTACGCCAGGCAGGCCGATAATCTATGCAATTAATAGTGTGGCGGAACATGTGTCCCAATATATCGTTTTTGTACCTCCAGGACCATGTGAAAGGTCTCGAAAGCTATGTGAGAGATACAGGTGATTTTTTAAACAAACTTGGCAAAATCAAGTGGAACAGTGATTGGTGTCTAATTATATTAGATATTGAATCGTTGTACACAAGCATTGAACATGAGGCAGGCCTACGTGCAGTCATTTACTTTCTAGGTACTAGACCGTGTGAGTATTATAGTCACAACAAAATGTTTAGTGAATTGACTGCGTGGTGTTTAAATAACAACTACTTCTTGTTCAATAAAGAAAATTGGAAACAGAAGCGAGGAGTAGCCATGGGTTCCTGTTTCTCCTCCAGCTACGCGTGCTTGCACGTAGGCTGGTGGGAGAAACCGGTCCTAGAGGGCACACATAACAGACAGAAAGTGAAATATTGGCTTCGTTTTATCGATTATGTTTTTGCAATTTGGGAGGGTGATGTAAAGAGCGCAGAAGAGTTTGTTGAAATTTTAAATGTGATTTCTTGTAATTTGCATCAAACATCAGTGTATGCACTGTTGAGTTCCTTGATGTACGCGTGACAGTCACTGATAATATACGGGCAATAGTGTGTTGCATGCCAGTAGCAGTTATCCCCGTCATCTAATTGAAAGCATTCCTGTAGGTGAGCTACTAAGATTGAAACGCATTTGTAGCAGCAGAGAAAATTATGTGAGTTGCGCAAAAGAAATGATGGATAGGCTCAGTGATAGAGGATATTCTAAAATGACTCTCTCTAGAGCATGGGCCAAGACTGAGGAACGCTCACGGGATTCAATATCGACCCCAAAAGATCTAGAGGATGGTAACATTAATGAAAGTCCTCGTCTTATAACTACATTCAGCAAGCAAGAACGAAAAATCAAAGCCATCGTCAAAAAGAATTGGCTATTTTGTCCTAACTGACGGTGTACTTGCCAGTAGATTACCTGAGTCACCATCAATTACTTTTAGACAAGCAAAATCTATGAGAAATCAATTAGTTAGATCAAGTCCAGAAATTAAAACAGACGGGGTCAATTTCATGCAAAGAAAGGGGTTCTATAATGTTCAATAAATGTTCATCATGCAGAGCGTGCAGATTTGGTGTAAATACGACCCATTATACTACCCCATTTTCAGACAGGAGTGTAGCCATCAAAGGCAGTTATGGATGCCGCACTGAATATGCTGTATATGTTCTGGCATGCACCTGTGGGCTTCGCTACGTGGGTAGCACAAAGCTGCAGGTGCATATCAGGATATTGCAGCATCTCAGGGCAATCGTTAATAATGACACTGCTTATCCGGTGGCAAGACATTTTAGAACAGTGCACAATAATGATTTAAACTGTCTGTCCTATTTTGTGATTAATGCAGTAGCACCGATGCGAAGAGGGGGAGATAGGGAAAAACTGTTAAGAAAATTGGAAACTCAAACGATCATAGAGTTAGACAGTAAGAACCCGAATGGGTTAAACAATACAGAAGATCTGCACCACTGCTTATAGAACTCCAGTTTAAGAATAAATTAGCGCCAGGACTGAGCACGATAAGTCTAGATATTTCCAGTGCAATAAGATCTATAACAGAGCAATAACAGTAACAAAATCGAAAGATTGAACAGATAATAGAATATGTATGCACCTATACCGCTAAAGGAATTTTTAACTGAAATTTTAAACATAAATGTTAGGGTATATTTTTTAAGGAATTAGCACTGTATCTCACTTCAAGCACTTTATAATTCACAAGCACTTTAAGCAGCCTTTAGTATGTTTTTCAAAGGACAGTGCAAAAACCAAAGACTCTCGATTCATATATATTATGTAGATTTTCTGAGGGATCAGATATGTTGGATATGTTGCACTTTCAAAATATGTACAGACTCATATGAATAGTCAGATAGTATTGAAGAATTGCTTAAATAATTTTATAGAACTTTATATATTTATGGTTTTATAACATGAATTATATGTATATAGAAATTAATTTTAGGATTTAGCAAGTATGTACATATTTTAATAAGAGAAAAAGTATTTATTCAATTTGAAAAAAATGTGTGTATATGTCTATTTATAGCAGAATTTTGCACAATGTTTTTTGAAATGTTGGGGTTGCAGCAATAAGGTATTTAAGCCGATTACGGGAGTCTATGTTTACAAAATGTAAATAAATGTATGACAAGAGAAGAATTACATTATGTTTCACTGCACTGTGAAAACAAGAGGCAAACAGCACTAGTATGTCTTCTATGTTTATGCTTAAAAAACATCACATGATCACGTGCACTGTGGGCGGGCAGTCTGTATGAATTTAAAATACCACACTTGCTGCTAAAACTTTGTGTGAGCAAGAGCACGGCTGTGCTCGAAACCCGTCGCAGCAGAGCGGGAAAACAATAAAATACCTTCCTGCCTGGTTCCTGGTGGTCCGTCTCCTTCATTTCCAGAAAATGGTTGTTTGGAGGATTGTTGCTGGGATATATATATATATATATTACCTACTGGCGGTCGCCAGTAGGTATATATAGTTAGGATTTTTTTTCTATGTAACTTTTGAAAATTCTATGTCTAATAACTTTGGCGTTTGTGGACGGAATTGGCTGAAATTTTCAGGAAAATGGCACATTTTGTTTCTGATCAGCCCCTGAAAATTTGGGGGGGGTTCGTCAAGGGGGGGCCGAGAAAAAAGGGGGGTCCCAAAACGCATTTTTCCCATTCATTTTTCCATAGGGCGTTTGGCCTCACTTTTAGCTCGAACGGCTGAATTGATTTACACGAAACTTGGCAAAATTGTAGGGACTGTTAGCCCGATGTGCCTTTGCTGGGTCTCAATATATGTGCTCCAGTGGATTTTGAGAAATTAACGTTTAAAAAAACAGATATATCTGTGACAGCGTCCCGGATAGCGCTCCAGATCGCGTACTTTTCGCGTAACGGAGCTTTGCGAAGCGAAGCTGATTGGCTCTCCGGTGTCTGTCAACATTCTAAACAGTCCGGTGCGGCCGCCATCTTGTCTCTCGGTAGGATCAAGAGACAAGAAGAGGAGAAAAACGAAGGGCAAATGTAATGAAAGGGGGCAAGGTAGACCCTTCTTGACCCCCTAGGAATGATGATGGGGTTATTAAAGGGTCCCGTGGGGCAAATAAAAAAATTTGATTTTTTGCGGAAGAAGCGCTTTCCGGTTTGCGAACTGGGTAGCGAATCGGGACGCGAAACGGGAATTCGCCATTTTGTGTTTTGTTTTAATTAAATTATAAGATGGAGGAAAAACAATGCTAGAAATGGGTATAAGGGGGTACGGGAGACGTATCCTGACCCCCTATGTTTTCTGAGGGTGGCTGAGGATGCTCATATATGTTGATACTTGTCTTCCAGCGGCTGCGCGTGAGCGTTTTTTTTTTTTTTTTGCTGCGTGACGTCTGTTAATGTTCGATTCGAAGGAAATCAAGAAGTGTTGACCGCGATTTTGACACTGCGAGTAAATATATTGTAAAAAATAATTGTTATAAATTAATCCGTATTGATAAACATTGTCTGCGCCATCTTGCTTTTCTTCCAATGCCACACTTTTGTCGTGCACCGCAGCCATTTTAGATGCCTTGACCAGACCCACTCTCTGCACGACGCCGATCGTGACGTCTGTTAACGTTCCATTCGAAGGAAATCAGGAAGTGTTGACCGCCATTTTGACACTGCGAGTAAATATATTGTTAAAAATAATTGTTATAAATTAATTCGTATTGATAAACATTGTCTGCGCCATCTTGCTTTTTTTCCAATGCCACACTTTTGTCGTGCACGGCAGCCATTTTAGATGCCTTGACCAGACCCACTCTCTGAACGCCGCCGATCCTCAGCATGGCTCCCCACCTTCGCAAGCATTACCCCCACGCACTGGTCACCCCCGCTCTCTGTCTTATGCATGGGCCATAAACCTCCCCCCGTCTGCGCTGTTCTTCCCTGAGAATCACACCCTGTGCCCGCCCGACACCACCCTTTCACCCTATTCACTACCGCACCCTCTGACACTCCTCTTCCTCTGTGTCCGGTTGTCCAGGCGGGTCCCAGGCTATCACCTAGCCCTGCGGATGTAGTTTATGGCCCCAACTGTAAAGAATCACCCCTCTTCAAAGGAGTTACAGTAGATCAAGGCCCCCACCCCATGAGATCCGTCACACCACACGCGTTCCTACTATCTGATAACGAACCTGTATTGTGATTGGGGAGGGGATTCTCACTGTAAGGGTGTGTGGGACCGAGCCTGAAGCGGAAGATTCCAGGGATGCCATTTTGTACATCAAAGTCTTCACAATTATGTGTCACATTAAAAATATATAGCACTCCAACACAGTAGTAGGATTATAACACTTTATTAACTTATAAATATATACATCGCAACAAAAACAGTAAACGCCATACATTTTTTTTATTAAAACAGAAGCAACAATGGTCAGTAGCGGTCTGTTGTGCGAATAGTTCCAAGGCAGCACAACGTGCTGAGTTCTTGACGGCACCCAGGTGAAGAACCATCCCTTCTTTAAACCCCATGGTGACCAACTATAGTTTATTCTCTATTTCGTTACCTTGCCATAACAAAATAAAAGTCTTGGGTTTCCTTGTGTTTCTTAATAGCATTGGTGTCTGCACACTTCTTTGTCAATTCTGTGAACATGACAGCTGCTTCATAGACAGACGATATCTTTGTTAAGTCATTAGTGTTAAGTGTGTCTGAAACTACAGTGCCCTTCTGTCAGTAGCGGTCTGTGGCGAATAGTTCCAAGGCAGCACAACGTGCTGAGTTCTGGACTGCACCCAGGTGAAGAACCATCCCTTCTTTAAACCCCATGGTGACCAACTATAGTTTATTCTCTATTTCGTACCCTTGCCATATCAAAATAAAAGTCTTGGGTTTCCTTGTGCTTCTTAATAGCATTGGTGTCTGCACACTTCTTTGTCAATTCTGTGAACATGACAGCTGCTTCATAGACAGACAATATCTTTGTTAAGTCATTAGTGTTAAGTGTGTCTGAAACTACAGTGCCCTTCTGTTTTACTTTCCTCAGACACTACAGAGTTTTGTGTGTTGTTCTTCTGAGCGACAATTATTCCAGAGGTTTCAGGTTCACTTGTTTTGTCCTGCAGTGAGTTAACAGCTTCAGAGACTTCATGTTTATTTGCTATGTCCTGCTGTGCGTCAACTGCTTCAGAGACGTCAGCCTCATTTGTTATGTTTGACTATATCCTGGACCTGCCTGGCCGCACCCAAAATGGCGCCGGTATAAATGGGACTCGTAACTCCTTGTTGTGTACTGGTTGCCCAACCTTGATATCACGAGATACGTATGCGCCCCTGGGTGCCGCACTGGTTTTGGTATCCTACAATGCTGCTCCGAAAAACGGCGTGGGGCGCCCCGGGGGGGGGGGTTGTGGGGGGGAGGCGGCGTGAACGGGCCTCCCCAGGTGGAGGCTCGTCTGTTGTAGTGGGGCGCCCCTTCAGCGTTTCACTTGCCATTCAGCGGTTTTCCGCTCGCTCTTGCGGCTACAGCGTCTCGCTCACCATGTAGTTGAGTTGCTCCCACTCTTGCGGTGCAGTGATAGGCGGCTGCCACAGGACTCTTAAAATGGCGGCCGGGTCTTCGGATTTGGGCCTGGTCCACTAAAATGGCTCTGGGACACCTTGGAACTCGGACGCTTGTCTGCTAGGGCTTGGGCTCCATTCTCGAAAGCGTCCCCTCAGCCTTGAAGATTCTACAAAAGTCTTGGGGGCCCCCGACTCCCGCAGGCTTCCGGTGGGGAGTGGCTGCCATGATTGCTTGCGGAAAGGCCATGACGGAGCAACGAGATGGTGGTGCTCTCATGCTGACGCCAGCTTCAGTCTGAAACATCCAGAAACACTGTAGACTATCAATTCGATGAGTTCTGGTGGAGCCCCAACGTGACCAGGTAGGGAAGAACTTGCCCTCCACTTTTTTGAGTGATGGTTCTTGTTGCCTGTCCCCTCTGTTGTCATCTAACGGAACCTTTTTTGATTGCCGAGTGAGAAAAAAAAAGGTGGGTCTTTCATCGTTTGGGAAAAAAAATGTTTTAATCCAATGAAAAGTGTTATTTTTAGGTCATATGATCAAGCCTTCCATCATTAGGAAACCAAAAGTAAAATGAACCAATGAAAAGTTTTATAAACAAGTCACATGACCTGTTATGCGGCTTTGGGCTATAAAAAGCATACAAAACCCGTTGGCCCATGAGGCGGCGTCAGTAGCGAACTTTTATGCCCAAATTTACGCAAAGATTTAGCTAATCTGCTAAAGGGGGGAGTCGCTTTTTCTTTTGATAATTTATTCACCCATCCGTAGCCTCTCTAATCTCCATTACAATGTGTTTGTTGCTGTCGCTAGCTGATGAAAAAACTAAAGTGACAACTTCCTTATCCTTAATTTGTCTTTCTTTGTTCCTTAAGATGTCATCTGTGTCAACCTCTTCCGAGAATGCTGATGCGTTAGGGATTTCCTTGTGTTTCCTAATAGCATTGGTGTCTGCACACTTCTTTGTCAATTCTGTGAACATTAGCAGCTGCTTCATAGACAGACGATATCTTTGTTAAGTCATTAGTGTTAAGTGTGTCTGAAACTATAGTGCCCTTCTGTTTTACTTTCCTCAGACACTACAGAGTTTTGTGTGTTGTTCTTCTGAGCGACAATTATTCCAGAGGTTTCAGGTTCACTTGTTTTGTCCTGCAGTGAGTTAACAGCTTCAGAGACTTCATGTTTATTTGCTATGTCCTGCTGTGCGTCAACTGCTTCAGAGACGTCAGCCTCATTTGTTATGTTTGACTATATCCTGGACCTGCCCGGCCGCGCCCAAAATGGCGCCGGTATAAATGGGACTCGTAACTCCTTGTTGTGTACTGGTTGCCCAACCTTGATATCATGAGATACGTATGCAGTTTTGAAGCACATGGCGAGCAGGGACGAGAATTGATTGAATATTTTGACATCCCTATTGATATTAAGTTCTGATGTGTTATTGATTACTGTACTATTGAAAGTTCGAATTAACGTCACCCATGGTACTTGACCGCAAATGTATATCTAGATAATTTTATTGTAACTGGCCCTGTCGTACTTTAATTATAAAATGTACGTCCACCGATTCCGTAAATGGTAGACACCTTAGTTCTTGCAATCTAATGGGTCGCCCGTTACGTTCTTCTACAGTGTAAATGTGCCCTCATCATATACGATTCCAGTTTGCTCCGTGGGCGGCCCACGTGGTTATAGGCCCGTTTTTGTATACTGACATTTTCACAATAAAGGTTTTTTTTAAAAAAACATGGTAGTAGTACCTACATTGGTAAAGTTTTGAATAATAGTCACTGTTTTCGAATCAGTAAAAGGCAAGTGAAATAAAGCAGTCCAATTACATGACTGTTAAAAGGTATAATACGCAGGAACGCAGTAAAGAAAAATGGTCAAGGGCTGTTGTGTTTTCTACTCCTGCAACATAAAGTGATCGATAAGAATCTGATATTCATGCCTATCAGCGACTAAGACAGCAGGCCGAGCCTCTTTTGCTCAACGGCTCTCTCATGGGACGAAGAAACGCCCTTTTTCTCGAAAAAGGAATATTTTACTTGCAGGACAGTTGTAAATTTCCCGGGAAAATACATTAGCCTGGAACATTGTAAGTGATAAACTGTAAATGCATCTGGGTCCTTTGCTTTACAAGTCAGAGTGAGAAAAAAAAGGTGGGGCTTTCATCATTTGGGAAAAAAAAAAGGTTCGAAAGCAATGAAAAGCGTTATTTTTAGGTCATATAACCAAGCCTTTCATCATTAGAATAACAAAAGTAAAATGAACCAATGAAAAGTTTTATTAACAGGTCACATGACCTGTTATGCTTACGTTACGCGTTGCGCGCCGCGCTCTGGATCGTTTCCGGGAAGCTGCGCCTTGCGCACCGGAGCACTTCCGGGTGCGCTAACGCGGCGCGTCATATGACGCATTACGCGACAACGTAAAATGTTTTTACCTACCACGTACTTGACATTTTACAGCATTTGATATTTGCTAATAAAAAACCATTGAAATTCACTGAAAAAAACATAGGTTATAGACCATATATAGTTAGGAATTAGCATTTACAAAACCTTATTTTACTCGCACAAAACCATAGAAATTCGCATATATAGTTAGTTGCAATAACTATATATCGCGCACCCGCAATCCACTGCTGATGATGTCACATATTACATCATTCATGACATGGTCAGTGACATCACTGATGACATCACTGATGACATCATCCAGTGTTTGTATGTTTTTGTAAAGTTAAAATATGTCTTACATATTGAAGAATGAGTGGATGTATAAGTGTCTGGATGAAGTATTTAGTAAGTGCATGACTGACTGTATGAGAGAGTGATTAAATGTGTTTCACTGAGTGCATGGGTTAGTGACTAAACTGTCTTAATTTGTGCATCAGTATGTCTGTTGTTGTGTAAGATGCTGCATGTGTTGATCAGTACCTATATAAGTAACTATATGGGTTATTGATTGGTTGCCCATGTATTTGTATGGGAGACTGAGTGTGTGTGTGGGTGGCTGGGAGGTGTATGACTCTGTGCATAGATGTGTGAGCATTTGATTCACTAGATGTATGGGTTCAAAAGTGCATGTGGAAACAGCTGTATGGGCGGTTGACTGTGTGCATGAGTGTATTGGTGAATGAATGGATATATATAACAAAAAGTATACAGTTCATCAAAAACAATGTATACAGTTCATCAAAAACAATGTTAACACATTTGCATAAAACAATAAAAGCAAAGAATCACAGGACCTGTGATTCTTTGCTTTTATTGTTTTATGCAAATGTGTTAACATTGTTTTTGATGAACTGTATACTTTGTGTTAATGAATTTTTTTATAAAAAAAACTTGAAATTTTTTTAAAACTTGTATGTATAATAAATGTGTAACAGAGCAACTCCTGGTGTGGTTAACTTTTTTAACATTCATTTAAAATAATGACTTATATAAGTTTGTATGCAAACTAGGCCTTCCAGTTCACTGTGGTCATTACTAGTAAACTGTCATTTCCAATGTTCATTATATGATGTTGATTGTATGGTGAGAGAATAGCTCCCCTTTTCTTCAATAGTTGGCATCTTTAGGCATACAATTGATTAGGATTACGATTGTACACAGCCTGTTTTTGAACATACACAGATAGTAATCAGGCCCATATCATTGTAACTTTACCTCTCCCGCCAGATCATTGGCATGCTTCATAAAGTTGTTTCCTGATAAACGGTACCCTCACCCTAGATTCCAACTACTAGGTGTGATAAACAGTCCTAGACTGCCCTTCCGTGGGGACGCCCAGGTACTTTACTTTGAAAACTCCCCCCAGTCCCCTATCAGTCTGCGTGGGGTCCTCCTTTTCTTTTTATAGTAAATACCAGGATATAGTCAAACATAACAAATGAGGCTGACGGCTCTGAAGCAGTTGACGCACAGCAGGACATAGCAAATAAACATGAAGTCTCTGAAGCTGTTAACTCACTGCAGGACAAAACAAGTGAACCTGAAACCTCTGGAATAATTGTCGCTCAGAAGAACAACACACAAAACTCTGTAGTGTCTGAGGAAAGTAAAACAGAAGGGCACTGTAGTTTCAGACACACTTAACACTAATGACTTAACAAAGATATTGTCTGTCTATGAAGCAGCTGTCATGTTCACAGAATTGACAAAGAAGTGTGCAGACACCAATGCTATTAAGAAACACAAGGAAATCCCTAACGCATCAGCATTCTCGGAAGAGGTTGACACAGATGACATCTTAAGGAACAAAGAAAGACAAATTAAGGATAAGGAAGGTGTCACTTTAGTTTTTTCATCAGCTAGCGACAGCAACAAACACATTATAATGGAGATTAGAGAGGCTACGGATGGGTGAATAAATTATCAAAAGAAAAAGCGACTCCCCCCTTTAGCATATTAGCTAAATCTTTGCGTAATTTGGGCATAAAAGTTCGCTACTGGCGCCGCCTCATAGGCCAACGGGTTTTGTATGCTTTTTATAGCCCAAAGCCGCTTAACAGGTCATGTGACTTGTTTATAAAACTTTTCATTGGTTCATTTTACTTTTGGTTTCCTAATGATGGAAGGCTTGATCATATGACCTAAAAATAACACTTTTCATTGGATTAAAACATTTTTTTTTCCCAAACGATGAAAGACCCACCTTTTGTTTTCTCACTCGGCAATCAAAAAAGGTTCCGTTAGATGACAACAGAGGGGACAGGCAACAAGAACCATCACTCAAAAAAGTGGAGGGCAAGTTCTTCCCTACCGGGTCACGTTGGGGCTCCACTGGAACTCATCGAATTGATAGTCTACAGTGTTTCTGGATGTTTCAGACTGAAGCTGGCGTCAGCATGAGAGCACCACCATCTCGTTGCTCCGTCGTGGCCATTCCGCAAGCAATCATGGCAGCCACTCCCCTCCGGAAGCCTGCGGGAGTCCGGGCCCCCAAGACTTTTGTAGAATCTTCAAGGCTGAGGGGACGCTTTCGAGAATGGAGCCCAAGCCCTAGCAGACAAGCGTCCGAGTTCCAAGGTGTCCCAGAGCCATTTAGTGGACCAGGCCCAAATCCGCCATTTTAAGAGTCCTGTGGCAGCCGCCTATTGCTGCACCGCAAGAGGGGGAGCAACTCAACTACATGGTGAGCGAGACGCTGTAGCCGCAAGAGCGAGCGGAAAACCGCTGAATGGCAAGTGAAACGCTAAAGGGGCGCCCCACTACAACAGACAAGCCTCCACCTGGGGAGGCCCGTTCACTAAGCCTAACCCCCCACCCCCCCACCCCCGGGGCGCCCCACGCCGTTTTTCGGAGCAGCATTGTAGGATACCAAAACCAGTGCGGCACCCAGGGGCGCATACGTATCTCGTGATATCAAGGTTGGGCAACCAGTACACAACAAGGAGTTACGAGTCCCATTTATACCGGCGCCATTTTGGGCGCGGCCAGGCAGGTCCAGGATATAGTCAAACATAACAAATGAGGCTGACATCTCTGAAGCAGTTGACGCACAGCAGGACATAGCAAATAAACATGAAGTCTCTGAAGCTGTTAACTCACTGCAGGACAAAACAAGTGAACCTGAAACCTCTGGAATAATTGTCGCTCAGAAGAACAACACACAAAACTCTGTAGTGTCTGAGGAAAGTAAAACAGAAGGGCACTGTAGTTTCAGACACACTTAACACTAATGACTTAACAAAGATATCGTCTGTCTATGAAGCAGCTGTCATGTTCACAGAATTGACAAAGAAGTGTGCAGACACCAATGCTATTAAGAAACACAAGGAAACCCAAGACTTTTATTTTGATATGGCAAGGGAACGAAATAGAGAATAAACTATAGTTGGTCACCATGGGGTTTAAAGAAGGGATGGTTCTTCACCTGGGTGCAGTCCAGAACTCAGCACGTTGTGCTGCCTTGGAACTATTCGCACAACAGACCGCTACTGACAGAAGGGCACTGTAGTTTCAGACACACTTAACACTAATGACTTAACAAAAATATCGTCTGTCTATGAAGCAGCTGTCATGTTCACAGAATTGACAAAGAAGTGTGCAGACACCAATGCTATTAAGAAACACAAGGAAACCCAAGACTTTTATTTTGTTATGGCAAGGGACCGAAATAGAGAATAAACTATAGTTGGTCACCATGGGGTTTAAAGAAGGGATGGTTCTTCACCTGGGTGCCGTCAAGAACTCAGCACGTTGTGCTGCCTTGGAACTATTCGCACAACAGACCGCTACTGACCATTGTTGCTTCTGTTTTAATAAAAAAACAATTATGGTGTTTACTGTTTTTGTTGCGATGTATATATTTATAAGTTAATAAAGTGTTATAATCCTACTACTTTGTTGGAGTGCTATATATTTTTAATGTGACACATAATTGTGAAGACTTTGATGTACAAAATGGCATCCCTGGAATCTTCCGCTTCAGGCTCGGTCCCACACACCCTTACAGTGAGAATCCCCTCACCAATTACAATACAGGATCGTTATCAGATAGTAGGAACGCGTGTGGTGTGACGGATCTCATGGGGTGGGGGCCTTGATCTACTGTAACTCCTTTGAAGAGGGGTGATTCTTTACAGTTGGGGCCATAAACTACATCCGCAGGGCTAGGTGATAGCCTGGGACCCGCCTGGACAACCGGACACAGAGGAAGAGGAGTGTCAGAGGGTGCGGTAGTGAATAGGGTGAAAGGGTGGTGTCGGGCGGGCACAGGGTGTGATTCTCAGGGAAGAGCAGCGCAGATGGGGCGAGGTTTATGGCCCATGCATAAGACAGAGAGCGGGGGTGACCAGTGCGTGGGGGAGATGCTTGCGAAGGTGGGGAGCCATGCTGAGGATCGGCGGCGTTCAGAGAGTGGGTCTGGTCAAGACATCTAAAATGGCTGCCATGCACGACAAAAGTGTGGCATTGGAAAAAAAGCAAGATGGCGCAGACAATGTTTATCAATACGAATTAATTTATAACAATTATTTTTAACAATATATTTACTCGCAGTGTCAAAATGGCGGTCAACACTTCCTGATTTCCTTCGAATCGAACGTTAACAGACGTCACGATCGGCGTCGTGCAGAGAGTGGGTCTGGTCAAGGCATCTAAAATGGCTGCCGTGCACGACAAAAGTGTGGTATTGGAAGAAAAGCAAGATGGCGCAGACAATGTTTATCAATACGGATTAATTTATAACAATTATTTTTTACAATATATTTACTCGCATTGTCAAAATGGCGGTCAACACTTCCTGATTTCCTTCGAATCGAACGTTAACAGACGTCACGCAGCAACAAAAAAAAAAAAAAACGCTCACGCGCAGCCGCTGGAAGACAAGTATCAACATATATGAGCATCCTCAGCCACCCTCAGAAAACATAGGGGGTCAGGATACGTCTCCCGTACCCCCTTATACCCATTTCTCACATTGTTTTTCCTCCATCTTATAATTTAATTAAAACGAAACACAAAATGGCGAATTCCCGTTTCGCGTCCCGATTCGCTACCCAGTTCGCGAACCGGAAAGCGCTTCTTCAGCAAAAAATCAATTTTTTTTTATTTGCCCCACGGGACCCTTTAATAACCCCAACATCATTCCTAGGGGGTCAAGAAGGGTCTACCTTGCCCCCTTTCATTAAATTCGCCCTTTGTTTTTCTCCTCTTCTTGTCTCTCGATCCTACCGAGAGACAAGATGGCGGCCGCACCGGACTGTTTAGAATGTTGACAGACACCGGAGAGCCAATCAGCTTCGCTTCGCAAAGCTCCGTTACGCGAAAAGTATGCGATCTGGAGCGCTATCCGGGACGCTGTCACAGATATATCTGTTTTTTTAAACGTTAATTTCTCAAAATCCACTGGAGCACATATATTGAGACCCAGCAAAGGCACATCGGGCTAACAGTCCCTACAATTTTGCCAAGTTTCGTGTAAATCCATTCAGCCGTTCGAGCTAAAAGTGAGGCCAAACGCCCTATGGAAAAATGAATGGGAAAAACGCGTTGTGGGACCCCCCTTTTTTCTCAGCCCCCCTTGACGAACCCCCCCCCCCAAATTTTTAGGGGCTGATCAGAAACAAAATGTGCCATTTTCCTGAAAATTTCAGCCGATTCCGTCCACAAACGCCAAAGTTATTAGACATAGAATTTTCAAAAGTTACATAGAGAAAAAATCCTAACTATATATACCTACTGGCGACCGCCAGTAGGTAATATATATATTTTCAAGATAGGATATCCGCTCCACTTTTGCAAAGAAATCATCCGGCACTCTCACGCAGGTATTGTAGGTTTTCAGGCTTATTTTTATTAGATTAGTCAAGCTCCCTTGATCACGATGTTTGCATCGCCATTCAACACTTCTATTAGTACATAGGCAAGGTAGTAAACATTGTAAAAGGACAAATAAAATCTGATCCAGTCATTTACTAATCTGGCGGCCATTTTAGCACTTGCAATTTCATGGAACTTGAGTACAGCAACAGTTCTAAAATACTACATGTTTAGCACAAACGCCAATACAAAAGTGAAAAATTTAAAAATCCCATTGTTACGTTTTGCACAGTTTCAAAACAGTGGATAAAAAACCTTATTTCAATAACATGCAAGTGCATGAACAATTCCTTTATAAATCGTCTGCACGATTACAGGTTTCTCAATTATTTGGGCAAGTGCCTCTAAACGACTGAAACCTTAAAAGAATTTTTATAGGATTATTATCAATTTCCTGTCTTATGCTGTACAGTCCTCGTTCCTAATTGATTGCCTTCATTTGACCTTAGACAACTGGTTCAATAACACATCTTAGTTCATCAAGTGGCTATACCATACTATTCTAATTGGAAAGGGAAATCATTTCCTGGTAATGCTGTTTCAATCAGATTAACCTTATTATTTCATCATAAAGTGCAAGTGCTTTTTTGTAAACAATAATACTCTCTTACTGTAAACAACTACTCTATAAAATGCACATAATTCTTAAAAGAAAATAAAGTGCTAGTGCTTGAATATATTACATTTTCAAAAGTGCTAATGCTTAGATTCCAACAATAGTACTTCATACTCACTATGTAAACAACCCACTCCTATTGCACATAAAAAATTAAAGTGTCAGTGCATAAAATAGTTTTTAAAAAAAAGGCATTACTCATTCCATTCCATTTTTTTCCCTCCAATGCCACATCAATTTTACACAACATACTACCACCTTTGCATTTAAAAGAAGGGAAGCAGGAAATTTTCTTTAAAAATGAAACTCTTTGTCAATTAAAAACATTAACAGATCATAATTTCAAAATGCAGTTTCGGTATGCTCGAGGTTGTTTAATCATTTCATTGTGCATACATATATATATTGTGGTATTTGGTTATCCTCCCTTCTGTATAATGAATAAACCAGCACCTATGACGAGATTCATATCTCAGAAAAAACTTACCCTAACACAAGTAACACCAGAAAATCGTCCAGTTCACAATATTTTTTCAACAGTTCCTAAGTACATAAATTAATGTTCAATATCAGAATTTGCTAAATCACAATTGTGTCATAAATGTTGTAGTGAAGTGAAGCATCTCACTGATGTTCTTTCCAGATCAATTTAGTAGCCACCATATAATATGTTCAAAAGGACCAAGTCCAAGTATCCAAATATATCTGTAATACAACTCCCAGTGTTTAAGATTGTGTTTCAATGCAACATTATTATATGCCGTTATTGTCAGCACTAACCTAACTCAATCATATAAAAAAAACTGAATATATATCTCCCTCTTCTAAGACATTTAATAGCAAGTTTGTCCTACCCCCTCCTGATCTCACTCTCCCAAAGACCAACCCAGTACTCCCTAGTCTTGTCCCCTTGGTGCCTGACCTACCCCCTAGATGCCCCTTCTGGGGGAGGTGTCCCTTTGCAGGACAAGTGCAGGCAAGCAATGATGGGCATGAACTTTGTGGCCCATGTGAAGAACTCTCTTGGACTGGCCTTTGGCCTTGTTCTCTTTCAAAAACACATTTTTTGCTGAATAAAGCATGTTCTAATTTCGTTTTCAGATTTTTGTGTCCCCAAAATGGATTTGTTGTAAACTGTCATTCATGTGTAATTTGTGTACAGTGATGTTAGTATGACATGGATTGAATATGGTGAATGGGGAATGAGCCCTCAGTTAGGATGTAGTATAGATTGTTGTACCTACATTGGCAGGGTCTCAATGTCAACATTAGTTTCTCTTGGAGTGTGACATGAAGTTGCAAACCTTTGCTTTTGAAATTAGACTTCCTCATAGTTTCTGCTTACAGATTTCAACATAGTGCAAGTGTGGCAAAGTACAACAGTTTTGGATAAGCATGCTGCATTTGTATATAATGGACTGAAAAACAACTGTCTTATCAATACACCTGGATACATATGGACGTTGCCTACATGGTAGTGAATCTGGACACACATGTGCACAGAGTAATGGTACAATTCATGTATGTGACTTGATAGGGGTGGAGCAATGTCTGTGCCTCCAATAGATCTGGTTAACTAGTTGCAACGACACATTGCCTCAGGTGGCTGCCACTGTAGGCCAATTCAATTTCAAGGCATTTGATCCATATTGTACATGTCCTTTGCCTATGGTGAGTGTGAGATAGGCGTTGTTCTGACAATGTCCTGGCCCTGTTGCCTTCCAGGAAGTCCCCTTTCTTCAGATATTCCTGCTAGGAAAGGTGTCTACGGTCTGTATCCTCCAGTGCATTTTAAATTAGATGTTACTCATTGCATCCTGTTATTTTTGGGGTAATTTGAGTGGATGGTGTGTGTGTCCAGGACAAGCCTCAGTAAGTTACAGTGTTTTTATGTCCTTACAGAGACACAATTTTTGTGTGTGTTAGTTGCATGTGGACCCAGAGTATGATACATGAATAGGTGTCATACGATTGGAATGCTAGTGATGACATGCTGTGATTGTAGAGTTGTACAGTACCTATCATTCTGGGCTTATGCCACATTTAGAGTGTGAGAGTCTTGCCATTTCCTTATTCTGTGAACTGGAGAAAGGCCACATCATGCTTATGTGATGGTCCTTTGGATTCTGTATTGGTGCACATATGGCCCTACGTTTACTCATAGGCCCAGAAATATGATGCACCATACCAGAGTATTGGAAGCAGCAGGATAGGGGATGTACAGCCTATCTATAGGTAATGTTATTTGCAATTTGCTGTCCAAGCTTTTCAATTAGTATGTGTGAGATAAGTGAAGTTGAGTGTGTCTACATGGCCTGAAAGGAAATTTGACATGCCAACTGTGACCAAGACACAATGCATAAGACTTCTGGGTTGTGGTTTTGTGGTTTAGTCTATTTATTTTTTAAATTGTGGCATACTTTATGTTTTGTCTTAGATGAAACATATTGTTTTTTTTTTAGTTTGACAGGGCTTTTGTTGTGTAGAGTCATAGGGATGTGTATCATGTATATGTTACTACCTTTTCCACCCAACTAAGCAACTTGCTAATGCATTTCACACATAGGCACAAGTTCTAAAGGTTATACTTTCAAGCATGTGATGATTCTAATATTGGATATAACACACCTAACATTGTGTCTAAGATGGCAGACAGTTTGTATTTGGTAAAGGCTGCCACTGCCTGAATGAACATCTGGGAATCCTATGGGATGCCCCCAAACCTTAAGTCTGACAGCCATTATGCCATTGTATCACGATGGGCACTGCTCTCCAAGGATGACGGCAGAAGGAGAAGAGTGGAGAATGGATGAGATTTGGGTTTTGTTCACAGTTTTCCACTGACAAATTGTTTGTACAAGCTATAACAATACTATTTTACCCACACATCATTTGTTGAGCATATTGTAGGTGTATATGTAGTCATTTGTTAATGGAAGATAGATAATAAGGAGTTTTGAGAAATGCTTAATGCTGGTCCAGATCAAACAGAGATGAACTTGGAGGGTTGTTAAGGCTATTGGATTGCCCTGTGCTACATGTGGTCAGCCGAGTGGACTGTGAGTCCCCAGAAGTGTTGTGGGGCCGTCTGCTGTGCAGGTGCTACAGGAGCCCATGTTACACCAATGCACTAAACTGACAGACAAGGGAGGAGGTGGGTTTTGAAATCTGAAGCATAGCTGCACATGTTGTTGGAGTGGTTAATGTTGGAGAGACTGGTCTAGCTAAACAAGGGTAGAGGTGAGAGTGAGTTGTGATGACATTTTGTGCATGGAGGGGAGACTCAGACGTAATAAGGGCAGAACAAGTACAAAATTAGATAAGAGTGGAAGGGAGGAGTTAAGGTCAAAGTCAGTGTTTGGATAGTATACGTAGAGTATCCTCATTATTACAATGAGAATTGGTAGAAATGCTGGGGTGTGGATATCAGAGTCTAGAGCCTTTAAAAATGGGTTAAAGCATGTGTGAGGTCTGCTATGAATAGGTAGATGTAAAAGAGGTAGAACCAGCTAGACAAGGTTATAGGGTAGTAGGAGATGAGAGCTGGAGTATGTGGCACTACCGTGAAAGGTAGCTGTGATAGAGGCAGATTCATTCAGAAAGGTAGTTGTTCATATGGAAAAGGAAATAGAGGTATGGAGCATGAAACTGTGATGTGAATGTAAGAGAGCAACAGTGAGATAAGGTAAGAGCTTGTTAGGAAACGAGTGGATAGGTGGATGTCAAGGGGAGTCACCAGTGGTGTAAGTTAGGATGCTGAATGGAGGGTTGCACGGAGTGGGCCAAAACATGGATGTTGTGTTTGAATATGTGGATGCTCTACTTTGACAAATGACTATAGGTAAGCCTTAAGCAGAGTAGAGTGAGGGAATGGTGAGAGGCGAATGAATGAGGCCAGATTCATTGAGCAATATAAGTGTCAGGGTGAGAGATGTGGTGAGGTGTTAAGAGTGAATGTAAGAGTTGGATATAACGGTGCACCTTGGCAAAAAAATGAGTGTCCCAAAGCCAGTAGAAAGTGGAGGGATGGGGATGAGAGAGATACATTTGACAGGATATGGTTATCGTCTGCTGAGGAGATGAGTACAGTACATTGTGTGCATAGCATGAATGGGAGAGGTGTTGTGTGAAGAGTGGTGCAGGGAATGTAGGTGTGGATGTGAGAGGTGCATCACCAGAATGAGAATGTGAGACTTTGGTTGGAATAGTAAGAGTTCAAGGGTAGAGCTTGGAGGCAAGAGATGGTTTTAAGAATGGCAGTACCATAGGGTGATTGTAAGGAGCTTGTGGATGAAGGATAGGGTGAGAGATGAGCATGTACTTTGAGGTGGATGTGAGAGAGGTCAGACCTGCACAAGTAGGGAATAGGCAGGCCAAAAGATACTGTGGAAAGATACACATGGAGCGTGGAGGTAGATGAAAGTATGTAAAAACAGTTGCCAGATGAAAGTTAGGAATGTAGTTAGGGTTCACTGCTGCATGGTGTCTGACACTGATTGTTCATTACAAATTCTAGAAGGCCTCTAGCATATGCAAAACCTAATGGCATCACAGGACGCGTTCCCTACACCCTGCGTGCCTTGGCTGAGTTGTGTGTGGCCATAACTGCTAATTTCCATTTGCAGGTTGATTTTGTCACTGATTGCTCAGTCTTCCCCTTGGATACTGCCCCGGGATGGAGGTATTGAGGGTTCATGTTTGCTTTCCTGATGCAGATCCATTGAGTAGCAGGCCATCAATTAGTGCCCATATCCCCCCAAGGAAAAACTCCAGAATGTGTGTTGGTGCCCCCCTGGGGCAGACTACTCCTGAAACCCCTCCCCACACTTCCCAGTACACTACACACATATGGGTACTTATGGCATTATGACTTTAAATGTCAGAGGTATCTGGTGACAAGGAAGAGACACGCATTCTGATGATTTATCAGGTTGCGCTGGCTAAAAACATTGCACTGTTGCAAGAGACCCATGTGACACAGGAGCAGGAGACCCAGTTCCAGAAGTGCTCGCAGATTCCTTTTTGCACCGTCTACTCTTGTTTGACAAGGGGAGCCCTTGTGTGGGTCCATACGGGTGTCCCATTTAGCCCATTAGATAATGACATGGAGCCAGAAGGGCAATATGACTTTGTAGAGGGGCTCCTTGATGTTTGCCAATAATATTGGGCAGTGTTTATGTGCCGAATGTGGCCAAACTGATCTTCCTTCTGTGCCTATCCCTCATCTTCATCAGGTGGACCAATATCCCCTGGGTTGAGGATGGCAATTTCAATTGTGTCCAAGAGCTGTTGCTTGATCGTTCTCACCTCCCTGCCATCCTCTCCGGTGAGGGCAGCGTGTCTTACACAAGGGGCTGCGCCCTGGTCCCTCCAACACCATTGGTGGATCCTACATCCGGAGACCCAGGAGTACTCCTACTACTCTGCAGTACACAATCTGCACATTTGGAGTAGGAATATTTGTTATCAGCACACACTACAGCCTGAGCTGCTAGATGCTGAATACCAGTGAAGAACATTCTCAGAAAATAAAAACATGCACAAACACCTTGGGTGTGGAGTGCAACAACCCCCTGTCCACACATTGTAACTGCAGCCTACTTTGTTATTGTCCCATGCATTTTGAGCATAATTGAGGGAATCCATTACCAATAATTTCACTTACAACTGGGACACAGCCAATTCTAGGTTGTTGGAGTGGGAAGCACTTGAAGCAGGACTGAGTGGCAGCTGCATAGGGACTTTCCACTATGCACAGTGCTTTGATGCAAGCGGAGGCACCACTAGGTCAGCATGAGAATGCGGTCCAGGTGCAGCCTGGGTTATTACCCATGCTGGCAGATGCTCAAACACACCACACCTATCCCATTGAGCAACTGCTTTGCTTTTGCTTTGATACGTGACAAGCTGAGATGCACGCGGAGGGAGATAAGTCTGGGCAAATCCTGGCCTGCCTCCCCCGCAGCATGACACCAACCCAACACATGCCGATAATTAGGGATCACCTGCACCAGTTGCACACTAGTCAGGCAGCCATCCATGAATCCTTCACGGTGTATTGTATTGGCCTATACAATACCACATTGTCTGAGAGACAGGTAGATATTTCCTGATTCCTGACTGGATTGACTCTGCCTGTACTTGATCCTGCAACACGTGCAGTGATCAACAACCAGTTGGCTGGTACCTGAGATACACAGACTGATTAAGAGCACTGCCACTTTGTCAGCTCCAGGGTTGGACAGCCTCCCAGCCAAGCTCTACAAGGCCTATGAGCTTTTACTTGCCCCCAGGTGACTGTAGCTATATCAGGCCACCTTGAGTGATTGGAGACAACCGCAAACCATGCGTAAGTCCTTGTTGGGATCACTGCTAAAAACCAACAGTGACCCAACAGAACTGAGGTTCTACCATTCACTGTCCATGCTAGCTATGGATTATCAAAACCTTAGTACAGTAGTCAGACCCTCCAGGATTTTGCGATTTACCACGAAATCTGCACTTTTGTAAAAATGCCTTGATTTTTACAAAAGTGCCCGCGAAATTGAAGGCATGCGGAGACAAACTTAAACGGCACTAGACTAGTGCCGTCTTAGTTCGCCTCCTTTCACAGCAGGCAGTTTCTCATGTGCGTTAGGCCCCTGGTGAGACCTTTTATCCTCTAACTTCTCTTGCAGTGTGCTGGTTGCAAGGAATTTAAAGGCCTGTATTAACAATGATACATTGACTATTGAGGCCGTGGTTCGTGAAGTGAACAGTTTTGTCTAAAATGAAAAAAGGTCCAACTCAATCTGATAATTACAGTTAAATATTTCCTGCTGAGTCTACAATAAAGATGTGGAACTCTTTGGTCCAATTAAAGCTTGATGGTCTATTTGATAAAATACAAACATTCTTTGAGCCATTATTTTAACTTCTTGTGGATAGATTGTCTGTGCTAGCATACACAAGTCTGACAAATGTTGGTGGATCAAAAAGCCTGTTTTCATGGCTACGAATACCACGTTGGGCAGTATTTTATCCCAAGTGAAAGGAAACACTGCCCAAGAAGGGCCTTTGTTGTAAAGACATACGTGAAATTTCCCTTTCAAAAGCATCCGCTGTGTCCAAAACACTCTTTCTTGGCTCCACCTACCCACTTTCAACAGATTTTTGTACGGTTACGTTCGAAGTTTTCTCAACATATGCAATCTGGTTAATTAAAAAGTGCACACCTTTAATTCCTCAAACCACCCCCCTACGTTCCTAAAATTGCTTTTAGTCACTATTCATTTATCCACAAACACACAATTACTTATCAGGCAACCTTGGGCAAGAGATGGGTTAAACTTAGACCGTTTTGGAAACCTAAGGCCTTTAGTTCGACAGGCATTCAAGAGAAAATATAAAATAAGCCCGGTGCTTTGCCACGTCTTCGCAAAGCAGTAGGAGCAGATTTCTCATAAAGTTGTTACACTGGACATTTTTCTTAAATATTCAACTTACAACATGGTATGACGCCAAGTCACACAGCTGTTCCTTGGAGATCCCAGCAAAAGTCTCAAGAAGGCATACTGCCTATTGCATTAGTGAACTAAAACAGTTATATTATGTTGAAAATGTGCTGAAATGAATACTATTGTCAAAGTTGCCATTTCCACAGCCTGCCTTTGGCAGCCAAATTGGCTAGGACTATATAGTGGGAAAGTGGCTTGGTCGAGGTAATAGCAAAAACAAGCTAATTGCCAAAATGTACACTATATTCAGGTCGAGGTTCATCTCTGCTTGATTCTGTGCTATGATGCTATCTGCTAGTAGCCTAACTAACATATGCTAGGGTATTTCACTTGTCTACCAATTAGGGTCCTAAATGGGGTGGCATAGTGTGCAAAAGAACAATGGATTAAACTCAGATCTATGACTGGGGGTGAGTGGTTGAAAAGTTTCAGCACTCCGTCAATCATTTTGTTGTGTTTGATTTTTTCGCCCTAAGTGGCCAAAGGTATGCCCAGACATGGGTTCCTTGCTTGCTATGCCACCGGATTCAAGCTAGCCTGGCTGATGAGGGGTGTTACCCCGAAACCGGTCCCAGGATGCTTGTTTCTGGTCCAGGGATGCCCTGGCCTGGCAGTTCGGGCTGGCCTGTTCCAATAAGGAACAGGGTCAAGACTGATTTGCATGTGGCTGGGTCTGAACTGAGGTGGCATAGTGAGCAAAAGAACGATGGATTAAACCCAGATCTGTGACTGGGGTGAGTGGTTGAAAAATAAACAGCACTTCGTCCATCATCTTGCTGTGCTTGCTACCGATCAGGGTAACCAGCTTTCATTCAATAGGCCCTCAGCCTTTGCATTTACCCCCAGATGCTATCCCTTTTGCAATGGTTTAAACCAACGTAACACCTCTGGCTACAAATAATTAAAATGAAAGTCCTGACCAAACTAAGATTAGGTAGACCACTGGCTACACTTCCACACAAGTTAGGAATTCCCATTTATTAATGAAACTGATTCTCCCCAAAAAATGTTACCTTGCACAAATGTGATTTTCATTTCTGAATGCACAATCTTAAAAACATTCTCAAACTAATAGGTCTCACCTGTGACACAGGGCGCAGACCTACCGGCTTTGCCAGAGTCTTCACAGTGCAAGCTACAGAGCCGGTTAATGGTAGCCCAGACAGCAGTTTTGGATGAGGCGGTGCGTTGTAAAACTTACGAGCGGTGCCCCAGCCACGATACGGTCACAGGTGTTGAAGTCAGCAGGCAGTGATGGCATCAATGAGACCAGGGCAGCGAAGTGAAGTGAGGCGGTGCGGAGTGCGGTGCCCATAGGTCAGGAAGCAATACAGCTCCCTCCCACAAGGTTAGGACTGGAGCTGTGCTTCCGTAGAGCTGCAGACACTTTAAAATGCCTATCTCAAAGTGGAATACTCTGCTATAACAGCAGTGGCGTAGCTAGGGAGGGGCGGGGGGCGGTCCGCCCCAGACGGCACCATTTTTGAGGCAGCCGCGCTGCTCTGGAGGCCCGTTGCAGCCGCAGCGGCCTTTATAATTTATTTGGTCCCCAAATAAATTATAAAGGCGGCCGCCACGGGCCTCCAGTGCCGTGGCCGCTGCCCGTGGCCGTAGTTTAAAAGTGCAAAGCCGCCAGCGCTGCAGCCTGCACTCCTTTTGACCTGCGTTGGGTAACTGCTGCATAGTGCACACAAACACGGGACTTAGTTTTTGGCAATATAATTGAAAGCACCGCGGCGGCCTGCAACAACAGTGCTTGTAATTATATTGCAAAAACTAAGTCCCGCGTTTGTGTGCACTGTGCAGCAGTTACCCAATGCAGGTCAGAAGGAGTGCAGGCTGCAGCGCGGCTTAACTAAGTACCGCGTTTGTGTTCTCTCATTCACCTGGACCGTCGTTGCACCCCCCCTCCCGCCTCAGAGTCAAACTGTGTGGTAGCGCACCGTGCCCCATTGCTCTGGCTCTCGCAGGCTTGCAGTTCTGAGGCCGCTAGCAGGGTGAAGGATCACACACACTGCTACAATGTATGGCTCATGAATCCCCACGGAGCGTCCGGCGCAATCAGGTTGTGTGCTTCTGGCCGGAGCCGCAGAGCGACGTCACATCCTGTTGCCAGAGCGGGTCTGAGAAGTTGTGGAGAAAAGCTAAAGTGGCAGGTGGCTAGTGGTTTGCGGGCGCCGCCACAAATTTATTTAGTTATGGCACTTGCAGTGTTGCACTGCCTGCCGCAGGCAGCTTGCACCAGCCCCGCCCGTGCTGGCGCATGCTGTCGCAGTTTTGTTTACCCCCAATTAATACCGGAGCCCAGCCGAGGGAGTAGGAGAGGACAGGAGTTTGTAATCTGGTTGCAGCAGCTGCCAGGACTGTGCCCACTTGTTTCAAGACGGGGGTATGGTCTCAAGGGGCCCTGTTTTCCGGAGGCATGTAGGACAGGACTAACTTCATGTCTTTTGGGCCTGGTTGAAACACAATATTTTCAGTGGTGCTTGTGCTAACAGCGTCGCTGATCTCCAACTCTTTCTGCCGCGCATTAATTATACCGTCTGATTCCTGTATTTTACTGAATATCCACGCGTCCTCGCGTACCCATGAGTCGGTGGAGCTTGAGCTTCTGAAGGGGCAGAGGTCTTAGGCAGGGGCGGATTGGCAAGGCGGGCATTCGAGAATGGGCCGAAGGGCCGGTGCCTCAGTGCCCTCTGTGGGCCGTTTTTTTTCTCCCCTGTCCCAGTCCACAGAGAGTGGACTAGGAAAGGGGAGAAAAAAAAACGGCCCACAGAGTGCACCGAGACAGAGACTGAGAAAATGAAAGCAGCCTCGCTGTGCGGCCAGACAGCGCTTGTCAGCTGTGGGCTCTCCTTCACCCCTACCCTGCCAAGAAATCAAGCTGAGGCTGGGCTGGGGAGGGGTGATTGTTTGCAATAATCGGCCTCCCTGGGGGCCAGGTGTTTCTCAGGCCTTTGAGCCATTTGCACCTCGGCCCCCTGGCGCCCATGCAGCCCAGAAACGATGTTAGTCTTAACACCTCGCCCACAGCCCTTTACATTCAGGGCATTGTGGGCGAGGAAGAATGGGTCTTGCTGTGGGGTCCTGGTGATGTTTGGAATTTTTTTGTTTTATTTATTTATTTATTTATGCGATTTTATATAGCGCGGACTTTACCCGAAGGTGTCAGAGCACTTCACACTAGGAACAGCAATAATACATGAGGAGAAAATTATAAGTGGACAAATTACAAAAGCAAACGTTAAGTTACATGAATCAAAAGTGACAATAGTGAGCAACTAAAATACAAGAGGAGCAAACGATACATTACAGGAGGAAAAAGAGATATGTGTGCAGGTTACAAAAGCGTACAAAATACAAGTAGAGGTATAATACTGCAATTAATGGCAGACACTCCAGCACAAGAACAAACGTTACGTAGGCAATGGTGGCACTTGTGCAAGTATCTAAAGCAAACAAAAGTGAGAGGTAGCAAACAGTGTGTTACAAGAGAAAAGTGACGTGTGCAAGTTAGAAAAGAAAGGGTACCATACACAGGTACAAGGGTAATACTACAGTAAATGGTAAATATTCAAACTGCCAGAACACACTGGGAAGGCACCAGCTTCACCTCAGCCTCCCCCCTGGCTACCTGGCTACCTGGCTACCTTGGATGACCCAGAAAGCTGTGTTTTGTGCTCCCCTGCCAGGACATTTTCCCAAGGCCTGGAGGGTTGATTAATTTACTAATTGCAGGGGCCTTACCTCTGTTCATGTGCTCCTGAGCTGAAGGTCTGGGGAGGGCTGAGTAGGTTAGTAATAGCAGGGGCTTTGCTGCTTTTCAGGTGCTCCTGTGCTGGAGGGCTGGAATAATTTTGTGACAAAAAGGGGCCTTGCTATTTTTTTTAGTTGCTCAGCATGTAGGCCATTGTCACCTTGGCCCTGTGTTGTGTGCAAGAACAGTATCCTCCCACTTTCATTCCTTGTCTGTGCAAATGGTGTTTCATGAAAGGGCACGCCCCTTGAATGTGGGCCACGCCCCTTAAATATGGGCCACGCCTCTTGAATGTGGGCCACTTTTTTCATCAGTGCCCGGGCCGAATTGTGATCCCAATCCGACCCTGGTCTTAGGTATATGTTTTAGCACAGCCTGAGACTGCAAATTACGTAGAACTGCGAGCTGGGCTCAGCTGAACTGACTGTATTGTCTGTCATCAGGAAAGCCCTATAATTACTTTTTTTCTGTCATCAGGAAAGCCCTATAATTACTTTTTTTCTGTTTCCCTTTGCCCGCAGAACCCGTTTTTGGCTGACTGAGTAAACAATTTGATGTTAGGCAATGCTCGTCTCAGAGTGCCTACTTAAATTACATTGTTATCTATGTGATAAACGGCTGTCAAACAGTCACTGGCCCACTGTTGGATTTCCTTTAACCATAACAAACTTAGTGACCATACCCACTGGACACAAAAAATACCGAAGTCAGTTATGGTTTTCCCCTGTCAAATAAATGCGTGTTTCTCTGATGTTTGACTTTCCGTGTCTAAGATTTCTTAATGCCAGCCAAAAATACAAGCTATCCATAGCTCGTAAAGCAGGCTGTCTGGAGGCAAAGTCTGGAAGGCGAGTTTCTGTTCTTCCTCAGCTCGACATCACGAACTTCTGTGTCACTTGTCATAACACTTGACATTCATGCACACTCAGTCTACAGGCTCTGCATTCTGAAATTTGTCTGATCTCTGCAGCATGTGCTTATGCCCACCAGGCCAGTGATCTCAGTCAGTTTACAGTTAACGAGACATGATTTTCTTAATTTACATTTCAAACTGAGACTGGGAGTTAAATTTGTTTCATGCAGAACATAAACCAAGCCTATTCTCAAAACTGTTTTTATGAGGATTGGCTGGCAGTTACTACTTTTTACTAGGGTAGTGACCTTCCCTTTTTTGGAACATTACAGCCGTTTTAAGATCTTCTTAGAGTTTCTTGTTGCTCAAATAGGTGTCATTTCTGATATATATATATATTCACTGAAAAAAACATAGGTTATAGACCATATATAGTTAGGAATTAGCATTTACAAAACCTTATTTTACTCACACAAATCCATTGAAATTTGCATATATAGTTAGTTGCACTAACTATATATCGCGCACCCGCAATCCACTGCTGATCATGTCACATATTACATCATTCATGACATGGTCAGTGACATCACTGATGACATCACTGATGACATCTCAAATGACATCACTGATGACATCACTGATGACATCTCAAATGACATCACTGATGACATCTCAAATGACATCACTGATGACATCTCATTTGACATTACTGATCACATCACTGATGACATCATTCATGTGATAATACGATGAACCTCTTCAGACTCTAATATAACCTTAGATACACTCAGTGTAAACAGACACTCACAGACTGTCACTCATCCATGGAGTTACTCACACACCTAGTCAGTCATGCAAAGAATCAATCACACCTCCATTTCCTCAACTATACAGTTATACACACCTTACTTATTCAAACATATACTAACACACATTTACTCTCTTATACAATCCCTGATACAAGTTCACAATGATCCATACAGCCACTCACACATTCACTGTCTCTTATGCACAGTTATTTATATATGTCAACTCTCACATGTACTGTGTTTTACATATGTACTTACTTTGACATGTAGCACTGAGATATCCATTCACTCACCAATACACTCATGCACACAGTCAACCGCCCATACAGCTGTTTCCACATGCACTTTTGAACCCATACATCTAGTGAATCAACTGCTCACACATCTATGCACAGAGTCATACACCTCCCAGCCACCCACACACACACTTAGTCTCCCATACAAATACTCGGGCAACCAATCAATAACCCATATAGTTACTCATATAGCTACTGATCAACACATGCAGCAGTTTACAGAACAACAGACATAATGATGCACAAATTAAGACAGTTTAGTCACTAACCCATGCACTCAGTGAGACACATTTAATCACTCACTCATACAGTCAGTCATGCACCTACTAAATCCTTCATCCAGACACTTATACATCCATTCATTCTTCAATATGTAAGACATATTTTAACTTTACAGAAACATACAGTCACTGGATGTTGTCATCAGTGATGTCATCAGTGATGTCATTTGAGATGTCATCAGTGATGTCATCAGTGATGTCACTGACCATGTCATGAATGATGTAATATGTGACATAATCAGCAGTGGATTGTGGGTGCGCGATATATAGTTAGTGCAACTAACTATATATGCGAATTTCAATGGTTTTGTGTGAGTAAAATAAGGTTTTGTAAATGCTAATTCCTAACTATATATGGGCTATAACCTATGGTTTTTTCAGTGAATTTTCAAGGTTTTGTAAATGCTAATTCCTAACTATATATGGTCTATAACCTATGGTTTTTTCAGTGAAGTTCAATGTTTTTTTAATAGCAAATATCAAAAGGTGTAAAATGTATTCTTCTTTTAAAGGAAAAATATATTTTATATGTATTTAATATAATTTTTTTATGTATATACATTTTTTGAGGGAACAAATTTATCAACTATCATGCTGAAGAAGAGTGTGGGGAAAAAAACAAAGAGGAGGACTAAGAGGAAAGAACAATCAGTTCAAAAATACAATTGCTTTAAAGCATGAAGTGCTTTTCCACAAATTTACATTTAAATAACCCATATTAGAACATACAAAATATCTACGGAGGAGACGGTGTACATTGAATATTAGACTCTTCATTGGTACCTACATGTTGGTACTTACATCACCCACACAACACAACAGCTCTATTCAGAGCTACCCTACCTCAAAGCACTCTAAAATATTATTTTACTATTTCCCTTGGTTTTCCCGTTGTTACGCTTTCCGGAACGCTACCCGGTGCGCGGACCGGGCGCTAACTTTGCGAATATTTGAAAAAAAAAGGTTTTTTTTTTTTTACATATATGGGCCTCCTCAGCCACCCTCAGAAAACCTAGGGGGTCAGGATATGTCTCCCGTGCCCCCTTATACCCATTCCCAACATTGTTTATCCTCCATCTTGTGACTAAATTCGTCCGAAACACAAGATGGCGGACTCCCGTTACGCTACCGGTGAGCTACCCGGTTCGCGTACCGGGTAGCGCTTCCACTGCGAAAAATCGAAAAAAAATTATTTCATTTTTTTGCCCCGCGGGGCCCTTTAATAGCCCCCACATCAATCCTAGGGGGTCAGGAGGGGTCTACCTTGCCCCTTTCATTCATTTCCCCCTTCGTTTATTTCCACCTCTTGTCTCTCGATCCTACCGAGAGACAAGATGGCGGCCGCTCTGGACTGTTTAGAATGTTGAGAGTCACCGGAGAGCCAATCCGCTTCTCCTCGCGAAGTTCCGTTACGCGTCTGGTACGTGAACCGGGACGCTAACCGGGACGCTATCACAGATATATATATTTTTTTTAACGTTAATTTCTCAAAATCCACTGGAGCACATATCTTGAGACCTAGCAAAGGCACATCGGGCAAACAGTCTCTACAATTTTGCCAAGTTTCATAGAAATCCATTCAGCCGTTCGAGCTAAAAGTGAGTCCAACCGCCCTATGGAAAACTCAATGTTAAAAACACGTTATGGGACCCCCCTTTTTTCTCAGCCCCTGCTTGACGAAACCCCCCCCCCCCAAACTTTCAGGGGACGCTCAGAAACAAAATGTGCCATTTTCCTGAAAATTTCAGCTAATTCCGTCCATCAACGCCAAAGTTGTTCAACATACAATTTTCAGAAATCCCTATTCTAAAAAATCCTAACTATATATACCTACTGGCGACCGCCAGTAGGTAATATATATATATATATATATATATATATATATATATATATATATATATATATATATATATATATATTCAATGAAAAAACCATTGGTTTTAGGCCATATATAGTTAGGGATTTGCATTTACAAAACCTTATTTTACTCGCATAAAACCATTGAAATTCCATATATAGTTAGAAGCGCTAACTATATATCGCGCACACGCAATCCACTGCTGATGATGTCACATATTACATCATTCATGACATGGTCAGTGACATCACTGATGACATCATCCAGTGACTGTATGTTTCTGTAAAGTTAAAATATGTCTTATATTTTGAAGAATGAGTGGATGTATAAGTGTCTGAATGAAGGATTTAGTAGGTGCATGACTGACTGTATGAGTGAGTGATTAAATGTGTCTCACTAAGTGCATGGGTTAGTGACTGGGTTTTAATTTGTGCATCATTATATCTGTTGTTCTACAAACTGCTGCATATGTTGATCAGTAGCTATATGAGTAACTGTATGGGTTATTCATTGGTTGTCCAAGTATTTGTATGGGAAAGTGAGTGTGTGTGTGTGTGTGTGTGTGGGTGGCTGGGAGGTGTGTAACTCTGTGCATAGATGTGTGAGCAGTTGATTCACTAGATGTATGGGTTCAAAAGTGCATGTGGAAACAGCTGTATGGGCGGTTGACTGTGTGCATGAGTGTATTGGTGAGTGAATGGATATCTCAGTGCTACATGTCAAAGTAAGTACATATGTAAAACATAGTACATGTGAGAGTTGACATATATAAATAACTGTGCATAAGAGCCAGTGAATGTGTGAGTGGCTGTGTGGATCATTGTGAACTTGTATCAGGGATTGTATAAGAGAGTAAATATGTTGAGGAAATGGAGGTGTGATTGATTCTTTGCATGACTGACTAGGTGTGTGAGTAACTCCATGGATGTGTGACAGTCTGTGAGTGTCCGTTTACAATGAGTGTATCTAAGGTTATATCAGAGTCTGAAGAGGTTCATCGTATAATCACATGAATGATGTCATCAGTGATGTGATCAGTAATGTCAAATGAGATGTCATCAGTGATGTCATCAGTGATGTCATTTGAGATGTCATCATTGATGTCATCAGTGATGTCATTTGAGATGTCATCAGTGATGTCATCAGTGATGTCATTTGAGATGTCATCAGTGATGTCATCAGTGATGTCACTGACCATGTCATGAATGATGTAATATGTGACATCATCAGCAGTGGATTGCGTGTGCGCGATATATAGTTAGCGCTTCTAACTATATATGGAATTTCAATGGTTTTATGCGAGTAAAATAAGGTTTTGTAAATGCAAATCCCTAACTATATATGGCCTAAAACCAATGGTTTTTTCATTGAATTTTCAAGGTTTTGTAAATGCAAATTCCTAACTATATATAGACTATAACCTATGGTTTTTTCATTGAATTTCAATGGTTTTTTAAAAGCTAATATCTGTAGCTGTAAAATATATTCTTGTTTAAATCTTGAAATATATTTTTCATGTTCTTTAGACAATTTTTTTAAAACATTTTTTTTTGTTTCGCTCCCAGTCCGCGAACCGGTCAGCTTCCCGTTTGCTCAATTTAAAGCCGCGGCTTAGTACGCGAACCAGTAAACGTTCCTTTACCGTAACTGTTGCGTTTGCATGACGTTTTGTGTTATCGCGTAATACGTCATTGGACGCGCCAAGTTAGCGGACCCGGAAGTGGACCGGAAAGCGGAGCAAAGCGCGAAACGTAAACACAGCAGGTCATGTGACTCGATAATTACACTTTTCATTGGTTCATTTCACTTTTGGTTTCCTAATGATGTAATACTTGGTCATGTGATATAAAATTAACACTTTTCATTGGTTTAGAATTTTTCCTTCTCCCAAATGATGAAAACCCCTCCTTCTTTCCTCACTCTGACTTTCATCTTGGTGAGAGAAAGACCCTTTTTGATTCTTCAGCAATGGCTTCAAAGGTTGCTTCAGCCAGTGTGCCCCCACCACCTCCTCCACCTCCTCATGGGAAGAAAGGACCACCTGCTTCACTAATTATAGAAGAGGAGGAAAATCAAGAAGAGGAGGAAGAGGAAGAACATCCAGAGTTTTTGCCAGAGGAGCCCAGGAGATATAACAGGAAAGAAAATTACATCTGGCAATTTTTTAAATTTCCAGCTGACCAAAAAAAAGTCAATGCCAGATACGTCTTTTGTCGTATTTGCGGCAATCGTCTTTCAAGGGGCACAGACAAAAAGTACAGCTATGGGAATCATACAATGCACAGGCACATGAGTCGGTGGCACCCTAACAATTACAGTAATGCCCAGCTTCGCGACCAACAACAAAATCCCCCAGAAATGGCAAGAAGATCTGTTGTTCAGGAGGTATCGGGACCGGAGGCGAGGGAGGTGATCCCGAACATCCAAATCAACATGGGAGAAGTGAAGCAAGTCTGTGTGTGGTGCAACCAGACACTTTGCTACCGCGAAAGTAGCATTACCCTTATAATGAGAGCCGTCAACAATCATGTGTGCCCAAAACGCCCCAAAAAGTAAATTCTTCTTTTTTTTTGTTGCTCCTGTTGAGCCGTCTTCGATGAATCATTTTTGTTTCCCCCCTCCCCCCAAAAAATAAAAAAAAATACAAAATGTTCAGAAAGAAACAAAAAAATATAAAAAATGTTCAGAAAACTAATAAAAAAAATTTAAAACAACAAAAACAAAAAAAACAGTTCTTTTCAGAACTACCTCCCCATTATTAAAAAAAATTGGTAGAATTCTTTGAACTCTGCCAAGCTCTATTTCTATTAGTTCGCTCCCAGTTCGCACTCCGGTACGCGAACTTTGAGCGTACCAAAAAAATTTTTTTTAAAAAAAGGAACAGTAAGTATAAGGAAAGGAAACAGACAGTTATGTTACAAAAAAGACAGCTATAGGGAGTAAAGAAAAGATACTGTTACCCGCAATTCACTTCTGATCATGTCATATATTACATAATTTTTGACATGGTCAGTGAGATCATCAGCAGTGGATTGCGAGTAACAGTTTTTTTTATTTACTTCCTATAGTTGTCTTTCTTGTAACATAAATGTCTTTTCCTATCCTTATACTTACTGTTCTTGTTTTAAAATTTTTTGGAGATCATTCAGAAACAGTAACATTAATAGAGACAGAATTAGTGAATAATAATGAAGAAGTATGAGAAGAGAGGGACTGAGAAAAATACTGTAAGGAGTAGAAAAATTAAGTAATAGAGAAAGGAAGGAGAGAAGTAGCAAACACAGGAAAGTAAAGATTAAAGAAATGAAGCAGTAGAACTAATAGATGTTAAATGTGATAGATTAAATGAATGATTGAGGGTGACGATAAGGTGTGTCCTCTCTAAAAGTTTGTTTAAGGTGAACCGTACTCTGGGTTGCATATCAAATTTATGCTTGTTGAAGAATACAGACGAGATAATAGATGTGAAGACCTACCATTGCAGTAAAACATGCCCACTTATTACATCAATCATAACATAGTCAGTGATATCATCAGCAGTGGAATGCAGGTTAAAAAAGTAGAAAACATTTACCTTATAATTCATGTTAACTTTTCAAGCAAATTTTTCATACATTCAATCTGTAAAAGAGAGAACAAACATTTCCAAAAATATTAAAACATGTATTTAAAAATTAGAAAAAAGAAGGGAAAAGGTTCAAGAAGAAACAGTTTTTAAACAACTTTGACACTTACAGAAACCTCTACTTCTCTACGACCCCTACACAATCCTAAAGATATTTATTTTAAACAAACAGTATCTTCATGCTGATGAAATGAGGCCTATTTTGAAACATGATGCTTCTTTTGCATTGCTTATGTCTCACAATAGTGATGCAATAACAGCGCAAAAGAGATGTAAAACCATCATAAAATTGTGTCAAACATTTTAAATGATTGTTTTAGGATGCAAATAAGATGTGTGCTTTCAAGAGCTTTCTTTGAGGTGAGGCCTATTTCTTTTTTTAAAAAAAAACAGTACCTAGAAGTACAGCACTGTAAGCATTAAAATTGACACTTACAGAAGACTCAGCTTCTCCATATCTACCTCACATTTCTAAATGTATATCATAATTTCAAAAAGCATAACATTAATTATACATGTTAAATGGTTTATTTTTGCTGTTCTCAGAATGTATCAAATTTCACTTAAATCAGTGACTTGAAGGTATTCATCATGTAACAGCGGGGAAAAAAAAACACAATCAAAATGACTGTGTTTAAAAAACCCATACAAACTAAGAAAACTGATTTCAAAACTCCTTAAAATTAACTTACTTTCAATGACGTTGAAGGATCTCCTATAAACAGCATCCACTCTGTTGTGCTATAAATATTTTCAGCCCGCCACTTTCTGAAAGAAAACCTCCATCGATACGAAAAATATGTTACATAGAAAAAAAGACTTCTCTCATTCTATCACATGTTTCCACTAGGCCAAATCATGTTGCCGCGATTCGCAAGTCTTGTAATTCTTCCAATCAAATCCCGACATTTTCTATATTCGCAACTTTCAAAAAGAAAACATTTGAGATTATTTTCACAATCCTGGACTACTAATATCTTACTCTTCTTTGTCACTCATGTTCTCCTTTTCCTATGACACTGATACTGCTTACTATGAAGCAGACTTACTTGCATCAGGTTTATATAGTTGGATTTTTAATCTAGGCAGCATTGCAGACTTACATTCCCTCTACTTAAAATTTTGGTTTTAAAAACACCAGATAAGAATTTTTAAGGTCAAACGGCAATTTTTTTTTGAAAGTTACAACAGAATCATTGCAGAATGACCAGCCGTTTCAAGACTTTAAGTAAGCTGTATAATGTCCTGATGTTGTTGATAGACCATCGTGATAGATAATTGCTACAGTTACAAAAGTCCTCCCTGATATTGACAGCTGAGAAGCCACAACATTTTTTATTAAAGTTGACAACTTTGATCCATCAGGCCTACATCGTTGGATCATTAAAATGACATACTGGCCATATCTACGTATAAATAATGTTGACATCATATCACATTTACATTGGCTACACTCCATGTTGTGATCCGCTGCATTTACTAGCTTATTAAAGGACACTGATTTACTGTCTGGCAAAGTTAAATATATAAATCTTTCTGAGTCTACACTAGTAGTACTTGATACCATACAGTTCTCGCAGTCATGCTGCCATTGATAAGAAAGCCCAAACAGGTAATCGACATCTACACCCTCATCTTGCAAAACATCAAGCATATACATTAAAAACTCCTGACAATCTTGCTGATTATTTTCAGAGAAGTCTGTTTGACCTGAACATTCATCTAACAGATAACGAACTTCAGACACACTTTCTACTTTTGTTCGATCAGTGCTACATTTCTCGAAAACAGAATTCAACAAACAGCATAAAATTTGTTCTGAATTCAACAGAATCTGTTCTCTTAAACTCTCTAGTGAAAAGAGAACATTAACCACTACATTTGCATAGCAGTTGACACCAGAACTGTTTTCAAATTGAAAACCGACAACATCTTCAACAGAATCCACTTTCTTTCTGCTAACAATTTTCGGTTCATTGACTTTTAGTCTTTTTGCAACAACCTCCCTACTATTACTGATATTTCTACGTTTCCGGCCTACCACACGTTTCTCAAACAAAGGATATTGAGGCAAATGTGGCGCATACTCTCTTCTTAACCTATTGTATTCCTTAACACAATCTAGATCCGCACAAATGTTTGTGACATCACAGTCAATCAAGTACAATCCCGATAAAGTTCTAACTCGTGACAATGCCACATATGCCATACCCTCCTTGAACACAGAACTGCCAATATTCACCAATGCACTGTCTACACTTAAACCTTGCGATTTATGGATTGTCACCGCATATGCCAAGCAAACAGGAAACTGTTTACGGCGAACATATAAGTCTTTAACAAGCAAAAACTTAGCAGAACAACGACCAATTTGCTGTACTTCCTCAATGCCATCAAATTTAATTCTTAAAAATTCTATTCCATCTCTATTTCTGTATTTCTCAAAATCAACAACATTACCCATTGATCCATTTACCAGACCTCTTTCTACATGTAAATTCCTTCTCAAAATGATTCGGCAATTTAAACACACATTCAAAGTCTTTTCAAAACCCGCTGTTTTAGATATAGTCTTCTCTAATGAATCCAATTTTGATTTCAAATTCTCTGACAAAATAATTGTTGATCCCATATGCTCTAATTTGTCGATAGCTTCAAGTTTCACAATCTCTTGCTTTTCTAAATTCAACATTTTGTTGTTGAAGATGGCACATTCTGCAAGAGTTGGCATCAAACATATCCCGGATTTCTTCTCAGTAATTTTCTGAAAAATATTCTCAGGCACAATCTCTTGTTTGGGATATAAATTTGACAGTAATCGTGCATTTAAAGCTTCTTTCCCATGCTCGGTCACTTTTCCAATTCTAATATCTTGTAGAATATTCTTGTAATCTTCATCCTTTGCCTGATGCATATTTTCATGCAGTTCAGCATAATTGAAGTTTAACCATATATTGACGTTGCCAATGCTCCCTAGGCACTTCCTGGTATCTTCATGCGTGAGTATTTTGAACACAGGTTGACCTTTTACTGGTGTCAGCTGCAGAAGATCTCCAAAAACAATGATGTGTTTGCCACCAAATAACACATCATATTCAGTTTTAAGTACTTCTTGCATTCTCAAATGCACAAAGGCAAGCATGACATTGGAAACCATGCTTACTTCGTCAATGATAAGTAGTTTCATTTTCCTCAAGACTCTTGAAACTTCACAGCAAGCATCCCCAGATAACTTGTTGTATTGTAATTTGTTGTCATGCTCCACCGGCAGCATCAGTAGACGATGCAAAGTAATACCTTTAATGTTATGTGCTGCCAGTCCAGTAGGAGCGGTGACAACACAAGACAGCGATGACTCAGTCCTTTCCTGCAAATAACAAGAAATTGCTTTAATGAGGAAACTTTTTCCAGTTCCCGCTTCTCCACTCACGTACAGTCGGACAGGCTTCAACGATGTACATGAGCACTCTTTCTTCTCATGACTTAATCCGTGCTCAATTTCCTTGGTAACTTCATCATATATTTTCCTCTGCTCAACGTTGAGTTGTTTTTCCAAGTCTTCTAAGTTAACTGAATCCTCCTGAGCATGTGCCATGGCTCTTTCTACTTCATTCATAGCAGTGTCAGCTTCATTTTCGATAATAGGTCCTCCAAGTGGATCTTGACTCAATGAAACAGAACTCTGACTGTCCTGAGAACTGTCTCTGGCAATCTCAGCTGCAATCGTTGCTTCCTGCTCAATTTCCAAAGTTAGCATTTCTTGATATTTAGGAAAAGCAGGACATTCTATGGACTCCTTGGCTGCATTGAAAGAGTCTTCGTAACAGAGGAAATCTCCAAGCAGTTCCTCTTCTGCACGCCAAGGCTTGAAAAGTTGCAAAAGTGCTAAATAGAAAAACTCCTTTTTTTCTGGAGATTCACCACTCAATTTTCGATTGTTTACTAATTGGCATTTTCTTTGCTTGACCAGGCATCCCTCACTTCCAATTACAGCATACACTCCTTTCTCAATATCTTCTTTGATGTTCCTCTTGAATATATAATTTTGGAGAACCTCATATAGACAAACATTCTCAAGGTGACTGCTTCGATTTGGATAATATGTATCCAACATGTTAGTCTTCAAAATGTCGGTACTGTTTGGTTCCTTTTCTGCCAAATACTCAATTTCCCGGACAGGTTTTAGAACTCGATTTCGCGTTGCAGCAAGACCAAGACTCGCCCAAACGATACTCCTGGATTTGGCATAGAGACTTGCTGAAGACAATCGATCAGAACATTCGTAAGCTCCGATTTCTCGATGCGACAACATCTTCAGACTGAAACTGTACAACTTCTTGCTGAGGCTCTTTTCATGTGAAATGTCCTCCCACATATCCTTCAGTTCTGTCTTTTCTTTTTTGGTGATGTAAGATGTGACATACCGAGCCACAGCCATACAGTTGTCAGCCACAAACTGAATATCCATGTTAGCATTCCACATGGACAAAATCACTGGGTTGTAGTCATTGATGTACTTGGACTCTTCGTTCCTTTTCAAATTGTATGTATTCTTGGGTGATTTCCTCGTCACATTATGTCGCAGCGAAGACATCAAACTGTTCACTCTTCCTTTAGAAATCACCGGTCGTGGAAAGTTGAAACGACATTTGGTGTAGAACTTGTCCTTGTTTCTGAATTTACGACGACAGTACTTTCCACAACGATGGCTTTGGAAACGTAGAACTTGTTCTCTTAGGCTTTTCTTCTCCGTTGCGTTTGGAACAGCACACGTAGAATACTGTTCTATGAAATTCATCACTAAGTCATCCGGATCTGTTCCAAATTTAGGTGCATCCTTGATCCACAATAACATATGTATATGAGGGGCACCTCTTGCTTGGTACTCCTTTCTCCAGAAGAAATCCAACACCTCTCCAAGAGGTGGATTCTTTTTATTTGTGATGAAAGACATCATAGCTTCAAATCTATGATTGAAGTACCTGCATACATTCACAGGATCCAAAGAACACAGTTCTCCAGGTGTCTTGAATTCAATGTTTTCAATATTTCCATTTGCCTCTCGTAGAAATTCAAGTAAGTCTTCCCAGCCATACTCGGCACAGCTCAGAGTGAGGAACCATGTTGGAGTTCCTAAGTTCCTCAGCATACATTTTAAATCACCATGACGACGGTACCAGTACTCATTAGTACCACGCTGACACGCCATGAGATTAATTAAGTGAGAATCCAAAATACTGTCTTGGACATTGACTTTATGCATAAAGTCACTTGCCGAGATGTTTCGCATCTGTATACCACTTTTTAAAATGTGGTTCACTGCATATGACAGTCCTGACAGATCGCTTTCAAACAGGAGATGAAACAAATAGGGAATGCATTGACGAAACCTAGGATCTTCTGCATACAATCGTAAAGTCCGGTATTCAGACGCAGGAATTTGATGAGGTCGCTCATCATATCTTCCTCCTTGACCTGTGGGAAATAGCTGTGGGAAACACCGAGCTTCCAAACTTTCCTCCCAAACACTAATGGGACTCCCTTTGGCTTGTTTCATTTGAAACAACTCAATAGCATTTCCCATGACTTCCTTGGAATGTAAAGGATGAACACTATAATGTTCATATATTTCTTCACTATTAGACACCTCTACTTTCTCAATTTGGCCAGCACACAAAACGCTATCCTCTTCATCACTTACTTCCTCTTCTGCAACATATACATTCTTATAGTACTTATTATTTTTCTTCAAATACAAAGTTGCATTTTTCACTTTCCTAACATCCACTAAATCTTGCCATATTTTCTTATTCTTTGTCGGAACCCCATTAACCAAGATAACCAGAGGTTCCTCTTCCACTTTCTCAACTCCAATTGTGTTAATGTTTTTGTTCAAATCTAGAGGCAAATAAACAACTCTTCCCTTTAATCCTCTCTGTAAATCTGCTGGAGGCAACTTCCCTGTCTTTGGCTCCATTCTTACAATAGCCTGAAAGGGATGGATACTTTGAATCAAAATAGATTCATAAGTATTTAAATCCTTCAATTCTGAAGGTATCTCAACCAATTCCAGATTATTATGAACTGCCCTAGCAGGCATCTGGTTTTGATTTAATTTATTATAACAATAAGTACACACACGTTGATCCACTCCCAAATCAAAACAATTTTCTACCATCAAGTATGTGGCAAAATCCTTCCATTCACTATTATTTTCCCTTTCAGTTTTTGCATATAAATCCACTAACTTAGTCTGATTCTTATAATAAGTGCGTCGACAACATACACAAGTGAAATTAGGCCTCTCACTTGATTTCATCTGAAACGTGGCAATTTCCTTCTGAAAATTATCTGAACTAGAAACCTGTATATTATCTTCAACATAACCCTCTACTTCTGGGTCAATTTGAACATTCTCATCTCTACTACCAAAGTAACAAAACTCAATTTCTTCACAAATATTCTTCACATCTATTTCAGAACCATGCAAAAGAGCACCACATAATTGTTTAAGCATAATTGCTGGACTCTTAGCATAATACAACATTCTCACTAATTTTCTCACTTTATTATGATGCACTGCTAGCATCCTGAAATGATGAAAAACACTCTGGCATACTCTCCTGGAAAGACAAGCCAGTGAATGACCACGCAAACCTGTCATTTGTCTCACTCTGCAAGGATCTAAATCTTGCAACAACTTCATTTTCTGCTTCAAACTTTTCTTATTAAATGTCCGTATAAAATCACAAAGCAAATTGATGGAAACCTGTCGCACACTGCAAATAGAACTACACTTCCAAATGTACACAGGACCCTTAGGACGTCTTCCTAAAACCTCATCACTTAGCGCCTCTTCTGTCTCTGTTGTCACAAGTTGTTCTTTTTCAACTGGACAACCATCCTTCACTTCATAAGCTCGACCACTGGTGTCAACTGCAAACACCAAATCATTATCCTGAAAATAACTCTCCTCATTAAAAAATGCCTCACAACTCGAACTATGCATCCATTCTCCGGAAAAAACTTCACAAAAGTTAGTACGATTTACTACTCTCTTCCATCTACTTTTTGTTTTGAAATCAGAAATTACCTTGCTTAGTTTCCTAATTCTATTGATTACCAAAATAAACAACTTTCGCTTAATTTCAAAAGCATGATCAATAATTTTCTCTACATTTTTCTTCTTCTTATAAAATGCCGCTTTCTGTTGGCCTTTTTTTTAAATATTTTTCAATAAATTAACTATTATCCTGTTACGGAACATTCGATGTCGAATGTCCCTAAACTGTTCTTTCCTTCTACTATCATGCACAGAGTTATCTCTTCCTCTACCAGTAACATTTTTGATGGGTCTCTCCTTTCCATTTAAATTGCTTTTCTTTTTGTGGACTGAAACATTTTTTGGAGAAATACTTTTTTTACTACAAATATTTCTTAAGAATGATTTCGTGCTCTTACCCGGACCTTTCTTGGTGTTTTGACAAGTATTTGGGGAAGAGGACTGCTGCAATAAAACATCATCCTGCTGTCTTTGACGTTTTCTCGCCTTTCTAATTCTATTTTTTGTAGGCATTTTCCAAACTATGAAAGAATCTGCAGTTGAATCTGTGGAAAAATATAATAAAAAATGTTATTAACCACTATTACCAAACAGTAAATGAATAACAGTCATCTAAAACTTAATGCCCTACTAATTATTTAACATAGCAAATCTTTTGCACCAGCACTGCTTCACAAAAATGACACTCAATGGTACAAAACAGGCATAGAACAATCATAAATCTCTCCCTAATATTTTAAATGATTAATTCAGGATGACGATAAGATGTAGCCTATCTAAAGGTTTGTATAGGCCCAGATCTTTGGACTGGGGTGAATGTGTGTCATTGATCCACATTCGGTCCAACACCTGTTTTGTTTATTTGAGGTGAGGCCAACACATGGTTGCAGATAAGATTTTCACTGAAAAAAACCATGGAGAAAATACATGTGAAGGCCTACCAATGAAATAAGTCATTATTTGAAAACCATTACATTTCTGGAAATATGCACTGCTAGTGCTTCATAAATTGTTTTGGGTCATATTTATAAGGCATTTGAGTGTCTATTATCCTATTTTACGTTCTTCATGGTGCAAATTTCTTGTAAATACGCTCCCACCTGCGGTTGGCAAATTTAGATTTTGATTATGGGCATGTTAATAATTTCCCAAAAAAGGTGTATGACCCCAAACAACCTATGAAGCTCTAGCAGGACATATTCAGAAATTTAATTGATTTCAAAAATGGTTTTTAAAAACAACATATCTGTTTCAGCTTACATAAGAGACCATCGAATGGACTTCATATACAACAATAACTTGTGTTACTGCATGCCAGAATGGTGCACCGAATATGCAATTACAATTTCTCAAAGAAACAAAATCTATTTCTATATCACTACAGACAAAGCCACAGTTTAAAAACACAGCTTTCTTCATCATTTTCTCCTTAGCAAGATTTATCGCAAATGCGATAAAAAACAGCTGCAATGCATGAATATCGCTGAAAAGTCAGCGATATTCATGCATTATCCAGCAAATGCTCTTAGCCATATTATCCACCTTCCATTGGATAACATGGCTAAGAACTGCTCGCAAATGCAAAAAAAAACGCCCGCAATGCATGAATATCGCTGAAAAGTCAGCGATATTCATGCATTTTCCAGCAAATGCTCTTAGCCATGTTATCCACCTTCCATTGGATAACATGGCTAAGAACTGCTCGCAAATGCAAAAAAAAACGGCCGCAATGCATGAATATCGCTGAACAGTCAGCGATATTCATGCATTTTCCAGCAAATGCTCTTAGCCATGTTATCCACTTCCCATTAAATAACATGGCTAAGAACTGCTCAGGGCCCCATAAGGAACACTATCCATTTTAAAAGGAAAACATAACATCAAAGACACTCAAATGCCTTATAAATATGGCCCAAAACAACCTATGAAGCTCTAACAGTACATATCCAGAAATGTAATTGATTTCAAAATTCGTTTTTAAACACAGCATATAAATCAATTGTATACCTGCATTCATGAGGAAATGACTGAAAATGTCCTTGAGACACATGAAAGTGTTTTCTGGAATGCCCTAGCACCATTTTTGGGACACTATTAACATGGCTAGGTAACTCCCATAATCAAAATCTAAATTTGCCAAGCGCAAGTGGGAGCGTATTTACAAGACACTTGCCCCATGAAGAACGCTTTCCATTTAAAAAGGTAAACATAACATCAAAGACACTAAAATGCATTCTAAATATGACCCCAAACAACCTATGAAGCTCTAACAGTACATATCCAGAAATGTAATTGATTTCAAAATTCGTTTTTAAACACAGCATATAAATCAATTGTATACCTGTTTTCAAGAGGAAAGGACTGAAAATGTCCTAGAGACACAGGAAAGCGTTTTCTTGAATGCCCTACCACCATTGTTTGGACATTATTAACATGGCTATGTAACTCCCATAATCAAAATCTAAATTTGCAAAGCACAAGTGGGAGCGTATTTACAATAAATTTGCACCATGAAGAACGTAAAATAGCATAATAGACACTCAAATGCCTTATAAATATGGCCCAAAACAACCTATGAAGCTCTAGCAGTACATATCCAGAAATATAATTGATTTCAAAATTCGTTTTTAAAAACAACATATCTGTTTCAGCTTACATAACAGACCATGGAATGGGCTCCATGTACCACAATAACTTGTGTTACTGCATGCCAGAATGCTACACCGAATATGCAATTACAATTTCTCAAAGTAACAAAATCTATTTCTATATCACTACAGACAAAGCCACAGTTTAAAAACACTGCTTTCTTCATCATTTTCTCCTTAATTCATACTATTCTCTATCTAAAATAAATAAATCTTTTCTCACCTTAGCAAATACTTTTTGAGTTTTGAAAACAGTCTCAGAAATACACCAAATTGTCTTCAGCAGAAGAAAAACGATGCACTCCAGAGGCTGCAGCTATTGAAAGCACAGAAATACAGATATTCATTTCACATATCTCTCATGTTAGCCAATCATAACTCTTCCCTCACTTTTTTCAAATCAAAACCCTTCCCCCCTCTGCCCTCTCTGCCTTTTTTCCATAGCAACCACCTCCTGGAAGACCTCTCATGTTTGCAAATTCACACAACAATGTTTCAATTGAACTCTGAACTCTCAGTGCACCTGCGTATCCAGTGCAATCTTTCATTAAATGTTTCTTCCTTGACCATTCAAATTACATCTTTCAAAGAACACATCCATGCACCCTAACTTTCTGTTTTCAGAAATGGAAATGCACCAATCACTGCTAATGATTCATTAGCATTGGAAATCCACAGTTTTTTTTCTTTACAAACTCCTACTGTTTCAACTGCCCTTTCATTACCACACTTCATCTGACTGCAGCACAACCTTCTCCAACCATGTTTAAGGTCTGGATTGTTGGACATAGTTACATCCACTGGGCTCAAAGGTATGCTGAGAACAGAAATTTACACAACCTCAATTTACAGGATGTGGAAATTAAGTGGTTGGGCCAAAGAGGATTAAAATGTCACCAATTGATACCATTGGTGAAAACCTTTATGCATTTGCCAAAACCTGACCTGTTAATAGTGCACTGTGGAGGTAATGATTTGGGCACTTTGACAGGGGTAGGTCTGGAAATGCTTTTAAAGGACACCTTTGAGCAATTAATGGCACTTTTTCCTCAAACTGCTTTGGTATATTCCAATATATGCCAAAGACAGAAATGGAGGTGGTCCAACCAATTTTCTCCACAAATTGAGAAAGCGAGGAAGCATGTAAACAAATCTGTTTCAGCTTTCATGAGAGACCATGGAATGGGCTCTCTGTACAACAATAACTTGCGTTACTACATGCAAGATATCTACAGAGGAGATGGAGTTCACTTCTCAGATGAGGGCAACAGAATTTTCATTCTGAATTTAAGACTGTGTATTGGTACCTACTTATAAGTACCTAAATGTACCATAAAACCAAAAGCTCTTCTCAGAGCTACCCTTCATCTGATCACTCACAATTATTATTTTTTTCTAACTTTTTTCTGTAATTTTCAACAGACTACGCTCAAAGAGCGCTATCCGGTACGCGAACTGGAAGCTAACCGCGCAAAATTTAAAAAAAAAAGTTTTTTCTTCGCACATATAGTCCTCCTCAGCCACCCTCAGAAAACGTAGGGGGGCAAACTACTTGTACCATGCCCCCTTCTACCCATTCAGAACATTATTTACCCTCCATTTTATACCTTGATTCGACCGAAACACAAAATGGTGGACTCCCGTTACGCTCCTAGTTCGCGGACCGGACCGCTTTCCAGGAAGCGGTCCAAAAAAAGGTGGGAAAGTAATTTACAGAAAAACGACTGGAAACACTCTCACCAAATATACATTAGCTCATACTACATAACAATCCCTTTCATTCTCACAAATTTGATTGAAATTTAATTTAGCCATTTAGCCTGTAGACCTCTCCAAGTACCGTGAGGTAAATTACTTCACAAAACACATCTGAAGTGTTGGAATTGACAACCAATGAAAATGTTACTTTCATTTTCTACTTTTATTACCTGACATCTGATTGGTTATATACTTGAATATATAAAGGAAGAGAAGAAAACACAGCCATTTTGACTACTACTTCTTGTTGTACATCACATTTCAATAGCTTCCAAAAACTTCAACTTCTTTGTGAAGGTAAGTTATAATTTTTAAAAATGAAATATATTGTGCACTATAACTTAATATAGTAGACTTTTTCTGCTACATATACACTATCCCTCTGTACTGGTAATGTATTTAGATAGACTTCTCTGTTATAGTTATGAATGGAGTTAGGCTTGTCTTGGTTAAATCACATACACTTTTTTATAGTCCTATTTCCACTCTGATACTATACACTGCCAAAAGATAAATTCACTGATAAAAACTGTCTAACTGACTATCTAAAATTAATCCCAACAGTGCCCTATCTCTACTAATATATATTTTTTTAATCCAAATTTCAGGCAAAATGGAAGGCGAAAACCAAGTTTCTTTTGAAATGGACCTGCAAGAAAGCAGCCAGGAATTGATTGAACAAATTGACATGGAATTTATGGATCAAAGCTTGGATAATGAACTGCTGCAATGTGTCCAAGCAGTAGATGCCCTCCTTGCAAATGAGGACATTTTACAAGCTCACAGCTTGCAAACAATATTTCAAGAAAATAATGACATTTCAGACACTGAAATGTTAGAAAGTTTAATAAATTATGAAAAACAATCAAAATAAAAAATAAAAATAAAAAATAAAGAAAACAAAAAAAAACAACAAAAACAACAAACAAAACAACAAATAATTAACATTTGGGGGTCGATTAGGATGGCGGACGGAAGAGCCACCGCGGCCCGTGAGTAGGTGGAAAAAGCCTTTTCCGTGTCCGCCTGCCGCGGATACTCCGTCCGCCATATCAGGATAGGAAAACTTGTCAAATTTCCGTCCGCGACGGAAAAGCACGCTCCGCCGGCCAACTACACACGACCACGCGGCGGACGTAACACATCCGGACGCACCGCCGTACGTACTGACGACTAAGACCGTCCCCCCAATCAAGATGGCGGAAAACACACATAAAACCGCAGCGGAAAAACAACCTGTCTGAACACGTCGGAATCCCCACAGCGAACACAGGTGACATAGCCGAGATACCCACCGCAAGCTGACCACCACCATGGACCCTGCGCTACACGCTTTCCCGATGCTCTTCGCGATCCACCACGTCCTAGTCATGGCCTACTATGGACGACGACACAGGTAAGGCACAAACCATTGGCTGTCTGGAGGTGAATACCAGCAAGGGACGTGACGTAGGGAGGGGGAGTGTCATGTCACCGTAACCACTGATGAGAAGCAAATACGAATACACATTTGTAGTACGCAAGCAGGAATGACAACGAAAAACCACGAGATTTGATAGACCAACTTTATTTCACAAAATAGGGGTTTAATCACAGTGTATGCGTGAGCATGGGCAAAGTGGGCACCAGAGCAGGCACATCATAGCAGGTAACGAGAGGGCAGTATGCAGTATCAGAGCATCAACAGGGCATTGTGCAGAACAGAGCAGGTACAATAGAGGCAGGTAACGAGAGGGCAGTATGCAGTATCAGAGCATCAACAGGGCATTGTGCAGAACAGAGCAGGTACAATAGAGGCAGGTAACGAGAGGGCAGTATGCAGTATCAGAGCATCAACAGTCCATTGCAAAGAACAGAGCAGGTCCATCAGAGGCAGCACGTGAGAGGGGCCAAGTGCATGAACAGTCCATTGCACAGAGCAGGTCCATCAGAGGCAGCACGTGAGAGGGGCACAGAGAATCAACAGTCCATTGCACAGAGCAGGTCCATCAGAGGCAGCACGTGAGAGGGGCACAGAGAATCAACAGTCCATTGCACAGAGCAGGTCCATCAGAGGCAGCACGTGAGAGGGGCACAGAGAATCAACAGTCCATTGCACAGAGCAGGTCCATCAGAGGCAGCACGTGAGAGGGGCACAGAGAATCAACAGTCCATTGCACAGAACAGGTCCATCAGAGGCAGCACATGAGAGGGGCACAGAGAATCAACAGTCCATTGCACAGAGCAGGTCCATCAGAGGCAGCACGTGAGAGGGGCACAGAGAATCAACAGTCCATTGCACAGAGCAGGTCCATCAGAGGCAGCACGTGAGAGGGGCACAGAGAATCAACAGTCCATTGCACAGAGCAGGTCCATCAGAGGCAGCACGTGAGAGGGGCACAGAGAATCAACAGTCCATTGCACAGAACAGGTCCATCAGAGGCAGCACGTGAGAGGGGCCAAGTGCATGAACAGTCCATTGCACAGAACAGGTCCATCAGAGGCAGCACATGAGAGGGGCACAGAGAATCAACAGTCCATTGCACAGAGCAGGTCCATCAGAGGCAGCACGTGAGAGGGGCAGTATGCAGTATCAGAGCATCAACAGGGCATTGTGCAGTACAGAGCAGGTACATCAGAGGCAGCACGTGAGAGGGGCAGTATGCAGTATCAGAGCATCAACAGGGCATTGTGCAGTACAGAGCAGGTACATCAGAGGCAGGTAACGAGAGGGCAGTATGCAGTATCAGAGCATCAACAGGGCATAGTGCAGTACACAGCAGGTACATCATAGCAGGTAACGAGAGGGCAGTATGCAGTATCAGAGCATCAACAGGGCATAGTGCAGTACACAGCAGGTACATCATAGCAGGTAACGAGAGGGCAGTATGCAGTATCAGAGCATCAACAGGGCATAGTGCAGTACAGAGCAGGTCCATCAGAGGCAGCACGTGAGAGGGGCAGTATGCAGTATCAGAGCATCAACAGGGCATTGTGCAGTACAGAGCAGGTCCATCAGAGGCAGGTAACGAGAGGGCAGTATGCAGTATCAGAGCATCAACAGGGCATAGTGCAGTACACAGCAGGTACATCATAGCAGGTAACGAGAGGGCAGTATGCAGTATCAGAGCATCAACAGGGCATAGTGCAGTACACAGCAGGTACATCAGAGGCTGCACAACTACGTGTCCCTACCAACCCGTCACAGGAACCACAAGAGTGCCACGCAGTTCCCAATGGACACACCATGTGAAGTAACATTTCAGTGAAGTGTACAGCACCTCACATCACAGAATCAGGGGGACTGCGTGAACTACCTGCCTCGGACACACTGGCAGCACCAGCAACAGGAGTGTGAGAAACAGTCACAGCCCGAGTCACACACACATGGGCCACGGACCCAGACACACTGGCAGCACCAGCAACAGGAGTGTGAGACACAGTCACAGCCCGAGTCACACACACATGGGCCACGGACCCAGACACACTGGCAGCACCAGCAACAGGAGTGTGAGACACAGCCACAGATGTAGTCACTGACACGTGAGCCACTGACCCAGACAGACTGCCAGCACCAGAAACAGAAGTGTGCAACACAGCCACAGATCTCCTAACTGACACGTGAGCCATAGACCCAGATACACTGCCAGGACGTGCAACAGGAGAGGGCACAACTGACACTGTGCCACCATCTGATACATGAGAGTCAACTGCACCAGCGCCACTGGGACAACTGAAATGATGAGCCACAGGGCTGTATGGGCCAGGAGGCAGGGTGGCCCTGGGAGCTGGTGATAGGTCATCTAGAGCCAAATCGGGGTTGGCAGGTGTCAATGGTGTGTGTCTGCGTTTCTTATGGAGGTGTGAGTGCACCCTGGACAGGACTGGACTGCCAAGTGGCGGGGACTCCAAAGAATCACCACCCAGCATAGGTGGAGCAACTGCTGCCGGGGATCTGGTTTCTGGGGACGTGCTGGAGCCTGCTTGTCGTTTGCTCTGTGCCTGCCGCCTGGACTCGGAATGATGTGTAATGGGGGATGCAACAACAGGGGACACCCACCTCTGCTTCTGACTGGCCTGGATGGGAGTGGAGGTATGGGGGGACTCCGCCGCGGAGACATTAGTTTGGCGTTCAGTAGTAAACATCAGCCTCAGTGCAGCCAGGGGTGAAGTATGCCTGTCCTTGATTGCGCCATTGTCCATGCTAGATGCCTTGTCCGTAGGATGTGCCTTATCCTTAGGTGGAGTGTTGTCTCTGGATGTAGCCTGTGCCCTGCTCGCCGCCCTGTTCCTGCCAGCAGACTTGTCGTCTGTGGTGCACCTGTCTCCAGTAGACACCTGCTCTCTGTGTGTGTCCATGCCCTTGGGAGTGTCCCTTACCTCTGCAGTGGGCCTGCTCTTGGGAGTCTCCCTGCTCTTAGTAGGTGCCTTAGTCTTCTCACTGTCCTTGGGAGTGTCCCTTACCTCTGCTGTGGGCCTGCTCTTGGGAGTCTCCCTGCTCTTAGTAGGTGCCTTAGTCTTCTCACTGTCCTTGGGAGTGTTCCTATCGACCGCTGTGGGCCTGCTCTTGGGAGTCTCCCTGCTCTTAGTAGGTGCCTTACTCTTCTCACTGTCCTTGGGAGTGTCCCTTACCTCTGCAGTGGGCCTGCACTTGGGAGTCTCCCTGCTCTTAGTAGGTGCCTTACTCTTCTCACTGTCCTTGGGAGTGTCCCTTACCTTTGCAGTGGGCCTGCTCTTGGGAGTCTCCCTGCTCTTAGTAGGTGCCTTAGTCTTCTCACTGTCCTTGGGAGTGTTCCTATCGACCGCTGTGGGCCTGCTCTTGGGAGTCTCCCTGCTCTTAGTAGGTGCCTTACTCTTCTCACTGTCCTTGGGAGTGTCCCTTACCTCTGCAGTGGGCCTGCACTTGGGAGTCTCCCTGCTCTTAGTAGGTGCCTTACTCTTCTCACTGTCCTTGGGAGTGTCCCTTACCTCTGCAGTGGGCCTGCTCTTGGGAGTCTCCCTGCTCTTAGTAGGTGCCTTACTCTTCTGACTGGCCTTGTCCAAGGAACAGTCCATGGACATGTGAGTATCCCATGCCTTGGGAGTACCTTTTGTGTTGAATGCCTGTGTAGCTCCTGAAGGCATGTCCTCCAACAACACTTGTGGATCCTGTGTGTGTACTCCAGTGCATATGACGTCGTCTACGTGAACAGATGTAGGTGATCTAGGGGATGTGGTCTGTGCCCTGCGTGCCCTGACATGCTGTCTGACGCTGCTTCTAGTGCAATAACCTTTATTTGAGTCTTGCTCACAATAATCACTACCCCCTGAGACATCCAGCGGTGTAGATGGGGAAACAGAAGTAGCACCCTGTTCATTCGACTGAACTATTGCAGACGACACACTGCTTGCCAATGACTGCACTGTCCTGTGTAGACCTGAAAGATCGCCATGCATCCCTTCCATGAATGCCACCACCTGCCCCAACTTCCTATCATGGTCCTGGAAAGCATTCGTCATATTGGTCTGCCCCACACACAGCTGTCGCAGCAGATCAACTGCCTCAGCACACAGTGCATTTTGGCTCACCGTGGCAGGGGCAGCGGTGCCTGCACCGAACGCCACTCTACTCCCCCTACTCCTCCGGCCACGAACAGTACATGGTGCAGTTGGTGGAAGTGTGGGCCCTGTGTGCTGTCTTCCGACAGAAGGTGATGAGTGCCCACTCCCAGTCTGTGACAACAGTGCAGGCTCACCAAGAGTGTCCGACGAGGAGGACGATGGTGTCTCCACATGCGAGTCCTCAGGGACGGTCCTGTCCCCCTCTCCGGCGCTGGCCTCCTCCGTGTCAGTCTGCGTGTGTGCGTAGTCTGAGCCGGACTCATTTCCTCGGCTACTCTCCACCGTCTGTGGCAGAGTGTCCTCTGTCAAAGCTGAAATGCACAGAAAAGATGTGTGAGTCATGGGCAGACTGACGTACAGAAGGAACAGGATAGCCAAATTACATAGCAGACAAAGGTTTAGGAGCCCACATCCTGCACATGGCCCACCCCTACCAGTCATCCTCACATTTCCTGCCATGGGGCCATGGACCACTAAGGGATGTGCATTAACACTCAAGTACTAAGCAAGTGGCGTGTCAACATGGCGGACCTGGCTGTCAAATGAGTACCACCCAATGGGACCAAAATGGCAGCACAGGCATACGTACGCAACACGGAACTCAATAGTGTGTCTGAGCACCAATACATGCATAGCACTCACAAGTTTCCTACACAGACAGTATGCTCACCGCTAGTTTGCTGTTGATCGGCACTCAGACGTTCGGCCAGTTCAGGATGCGTCACTGCAATGATACGGTGCATGAGAGGGGTCATGGAGCGTCGGGCCAGACGGGGCGTCCTTGGAATCAGGCCCAGTGTTACTTCTGCTACATTCTTGCTCAGCCTGGAAATGTCGTCCCAGCGTTTGTGGCAGTGTGTATGTCGTCTGTTGCACACCCCCAATGCCCGTACTTCCCGTGCTATGCTCCTCCACAGGTCCTTGCGAAGGTGCAGCTTGACCTACCATGATGAAAGACAAAAGGGTTAAAGTCAGTGGACAGGTGGCCTGTTACACACATAGGGGCAAGACGTAACTGTCAGCAGCCGTGCACAATCGGGAACATATGTGTAGCCCACACTACACAGCTAAGATAGAAATTGGCAAGATCATTTTGCCCCCTCATGCACACCAACATGTCCCACACTGCACTTACCACCCGTCCTGGTGCGCCGTAGAGGCGTCCATAGTTGCGGAGTACACCGTCCACGAGGACATCAAGCTCCGCGGCGGTGAAGGGTCGAGACCGGATCTCTTTGCCTCTCGACATGGCAAGATCACGGAGTATGGCACTAGAGCAGCAGTCGGTGGTCAGCTCAGCAGCAGGTCGAGGTGATGGTCACAGGCAGCAGTCGGTGGTCAGCTCAGCAGCAGCAGCAGGTCGAGGTGATGGTCACAGGCAGCACTGGTCCCCAGGGTAGGAAGCGTCGTTTTGGCCAACACACATATATAGGGCCCTCAGCACGTGTCAGTGGCATACGTCGCCAGCAATTGGTCAGCCCTGGAAGCGTGATCGTGAAATGGGCCAATGACTGGCCCTATAGTTGCGGTGCACAGCTTCCGCTACTTGCGATTGGCCATATGCGGCCAGCGTCCCTCTCCCCATTGGCTGCATGTGCATGGACCGTCACGGGCAGACATCGGCGACCGCACGTGCAAGCCTCAGGCACGGATGCTTCAGTTGCAACAATGTACTATCACTGGCGCCTCCATGGCGGTGCACGTACTCAGCGGGGGAGGTGCAGGCCTATACACCCTGTAGATGTAGTCAATGGACATGCCATTTCATGACCCCCCTTACAGTCACCTTGCATCATCCACCGTACACCGGCCGGAGCGGCCGGGCCTAGGACGACCGCCGTGCCCGGCCATGAACACAACCGCCATGGCCGGGCACGGCGGTTATTCATGGCCGGGCACGGCGGTTGTTCATGGCCGGCCACGGCGGTTGTTCATGGCCGGGCACGGCGGTTGTTCATGGCCGGGCACGGCGGTTGTTCATGGCCGGGCACGGCGGTTGTTCATGGCCGGGCACGGCGGTTGTTCATGGCCGGCCACGGCGGTTGGTCATGGCCGGGCACGGCGGTTGGTCATGGCCGGGCACGGCAGTTGTTCATGGCCGGGCACGGCGGTTGTTCATGGCCGGGCACGGCGGTTGTTCATGGCCGGGCACGGCGGTCGTCCTAGGCCCGGCCGCTCCGGCCGGTGTACGGTGGATGATGCAAGGTGACTGTAAGGGGGGTCATGAAATGGCATGTCCATTGACTACATCTACAGGGTGTATAGGCCTGCACCTCCCCCGCTGAGTACGTGCACCGCCAGGGAGGCGCCAGTGAAAGTACATTGTTGCAACTGAAGCATCCGTGCCTGAGGCTTGCACGTGCGGTCGCCGATGTCTGCCCGTGACGGTCCATGCACATGCAGCCAATGGGGAGAGGGACGCTGGCCGCATATGGCCTTTGGGAAGTAGCGGAAGTTGAGCACCGCCATGGCGGCGCCAATTATGTGATCTTGTCAGACGCTGCACCGTGATGTGTTGTGTGCAGTTGTGTCATGAGGGATGTGAGCGTGATTGGGGAAGGTCATATGTCATACAATATAGCATGTGTGTCCATACAATGGCAATCGGTCGGCACATAATGGGCAACAGATGTGCATTTGTACTTGTTGACGTCGGGTGTGACCCTACAGACGTTGTTACATCTTCACAACTACACAGTACATCACGGCTGTGTGGCCAATTAATGCATCTGTTGTCACTTTCTTGTTGTGTCGAGGTGACTACAGTGGTGGTGGTACACATGCATTCCGTGTATGTGTTTTGTACGTTGTGTCACCATGCATGTCATTTCCGTATGCACATCATTATTGGTGGTGGCATTTGTGCTTGATGACATGGCGTGTGTACACTTATCGTTTGTGTGCATGCAGTAGGATGAGTGTCTGTGATGTGTTTACGAAACATTAGGGTGAAGACTGAAGTTTTGTCAGTAAGGTACACATGTGATGGAGTTCTACACGTATGCGTCGTTTGTAAGTTGACCAAAGTTACATCTCTCTCCCACACAGGAGGGCTCCAAATGTGCATCGGCCATACACTGTGCTGGAGGATATGGTAGACGAGGAGGTGATTCAGAAATTCCGGCTGGATCGACGTCGGTTGCTGGAGCTTGTGGCACAATTGTCTCCTCATCTGCAGCCACGTAGAACGTATCCTGGGTCGTTTACACCCACTGCAAAGGTCATGGCGGTACTACATTTCTTCACTACTGGCACTTTTCAGTTCACAGTTGGAGTTGCCGGGGGGATGTCACAGGCCATGTTCAGCACGGTTCTTCGGGATGTGTTAACAGCTATGATGCTGTACAAGGATGAGTACATACATTTTCCACGGCCGGAAGAGTTGCCAGCTGTCAAAGCTGGTTTCTATGCACTGGGCCACATACCTCACGTTGTGGGCTCAATTGATGGCACACACATCGCTCTCATTCCACCACGGGCACGCGAACAAGTGTTCAGGAATCGCAAACACTTTCATTCGCTGAACGTGCAGGTGGTGTGCCTGGCGAACAACATCATCTCCCATGTGTGTGCCAGATTTCCTGGATCCGCACATGACGCCCACATCATGCGGAGCAGCAATGTCCCACGACTCATGGCAAATCTGCGACCCGGTCAAGCGTGGCTTGTTGGTGAGTGTGCAGTGGGTACTCTTGTGATCTCTGTGTTGCATGGGGTACCCACCATATCTTTTTCTGATGTTTTTCTCTGTCATCCCCCTACATAGGCGACTCGGCTTACCCAAACCGGCCCTGGCTCCTCAGTCCCCTACGTAATCCGAGGACGGCGGGTGACATGCGGTACAATGAGGCACATGGAAGGACACGGAGAGTCATCGAACGTACCTTTGGACTGCTAAAGTCTAGGTTTTGGTGCCTCGATAAGACCGGAGGGGCCCTGCCTTACTCACCAGGAAAAGTATGCAAGATCGTGATTGCCTGCTGCATGCTCCACAACCTGGCAGTACGCAATGACATTGAACTGCTGTTGGACCCTGAAGACGAAGGAGTGCCTCGGCCTCCCATCCCACCCATGTCGACTGATGAGGATAGTGGTGAGGAGGAAGGTGTGGACCAGAGGCGCCAGCTCATAGATCGCTACTTCCCTTGAATGTGAGTATCTACCTCTAGTGGCGGTTGACAATGCCTCATGTATGTTTGCTGGTGTTGTGTGGATATGGGGTTAATCAGCTGGGTGTTGTTTGTGATGGTTGCACATGTGTGTCTTCATGTCTTTGGACATGGAAGTGTCCATGATGTGTGTGCTCTCATCCCATGCTTGTGTGATGGTTGTCGTTTGTGTAATGTAGCTGTGCATTGTGTTGTGATGTGTGTGAATCTCTTTACTGACGTGTGTTTGCTGTCTCTGGTTTTCTCTAGGTCACTCCAGCAGCGCCATGATCATGTACGACTATGATCCCTGTACCTGTTTACGTCTGTATCTGATGGCAATCATGTGAATGAACATGGAGGCAAAACATCATTGTGTGAGTTAATGCTATTTATTTACAGGTTGTGCTTCTGTGCTGGTGAATATTTACAAGTCAGTGGGGTGGAGGGAGTTGGAGTTGAAGGTATTGGCTGATGAAATGTCCGTGCTGACACCACATTGGGGGGTGTCAGGGTAGTCCAGCAGACCAGTGGGAATGATTGTCTGTGGGACAGGCTACTTAGCTGGGTGAATGTCTGGCACAGGCAGTGACATTGTCATGGTCGTCCCCTCTTGGAGCGTGTGCCTGGCGCTCCAACACTGCTCTCAGCCTCTTTCTGCCTCGGCCGGCCCCTCCGTCTCTGACCTGGAACAGAGTCAGCTGGGAGGGCAGGTTGTTGATGGGCCACATCCGTCGCCAGGGGCTCAGGTGGTGGTGGCGGCGGTGGAGGCGGAGGCGGAGGTGGCGGCGGAGGCGGAGGTGGCGGGGGAGGCGGAGGTGACGGGGGAGGCGGAGGTGACGGTGGCGCTACCACACTTGGTGGAGGGGGGGGGGGGGGTTGTTCCGGCCAACCCATTCACTCCACATCGTTGCCTGCTGCCCCATGATCAGCAACATCTGGCCAAGGATGCCAGCGATTTGGCGCTGGGTGTTGGTGTTGTCCACTGAGTCCTGGTGTGCACGATCAGCGTTTGCCTGGGACCGGTCGTATGACGCCTGGCACCTGGCAAGAGCTTGTAGGGACTGTGCCACTGGCTGGGGTAGCTGTTCCTCCTCTGCACGGCGGTGTGTGGCTCGCCTGATTGGATGTTGTCCCGTTGCCTGTGTTTGTGGCCCACTCCCCGTGCTTGTGTGTGGGGCCGTTGGACCAGCGTTGCGCGGTGGGTTATGCTGGGTGGCAGCGGCAGGAGTCGTGGTGCTGGTGGTAGTGGTGGTACTGGTGGTACTGGTGGTACTGGTGGTGGTGGGGACTGTGCAGATCACAGAGACAGGTGCCGCTGGAGTCACACATGCGACCCCTGTGAGCCAGATGGCCCTGGCTGCGTGCTTGGTCCCGCTCCATCCTCCGCCCCGGAGCGGACTGTGTCCTCGTCACCAGAGAGTCCTGTAGATGTGGGAGGCGAGGCTGGCGGCCGGGTACTGGTTTCCGCAGTCAGTTGACGATCACCTGAGGGACAAGATCGAGCTGGTCAGTAATTTGGACATTACATGGTTATATAGATTTGTAGCCATTTCTGTTTCCTGTCGCACACACCCCACCCTCCACCACCACCACCACCACCCTCCCCGTGAACATGGGGGCCTGTTGGGAGTTGTAGTTTGGGCCTCTCACACACCCCACCCTCCACCACCACCACCCTCCCCGTGAACATGGGGGCCAGTTAGGAGTTGTAGTTTGGGCCTCTCACACACCCCACCCTCCACCACCACCACCCTCCCCGTGAACATGGGGGCCTGTTGGGAGTTGTAGTTTGGGCCTCTCACACACCCCACCCTCCACCACCACCACCCTCCCCGTGAACATGGGGGCCTGTTGGGAGTTGTAGTTTGGGCCTCTCACACACCCCACCCTCCACCACCACCACCCTCCCCGTGAACATGGGGGCCTGTTGGGAGTTGTAGTTTGGGCCTCTCACACACCCCACCCTCCACCACCACCACCACCCTCCCCGTGAACATGGGGGCCTGTTGGGAGCCATGGACATGTTAGTGAGTTGGTGTCGAACGTGCATGGTTTGGGGCGTAGGGGATGTTTCTTCTCAGTTGTGTGAGCCTGACCATGTCGTGCTGATCGTGGTGCTTGGTTTGTACTCACCAGTCTCTTCTCCTTCGTCAAGTCCGTCTAGGCTCTCTCGGTGTAGTATCCCCAGCACCTTCTCCTCCCAATCGGTGTAGGGTAATGGCTCCGGGGGTGTGCCACCGCCAGTATGATTGGCTCTAGCGACGTTTTTCGCTCGGATGCCCTTGATCCTGGTCTTCAGGTCATGCCACCGCCTCTGAATGTCATGCTTCGTCCTCGGCACAGTCCCCGACGCATTCACCCGAGTGACGATCCTGTCCCACATGTGGTTCTTTTGCGCCACGGTCGTCTGCTGGACTTGGGCCCCGAAGATGTGGGGCTCAACACGGATTATTTCATCTACCATTACCCTCAACTCTGTCTCTGAGAATTTCGGGTTTTTTTTGGGTGCCATGGTGTGTGGTGCTCAGTGTGTGAGTTGAGTGAGTTGGGAGGTGCAGGTGTGTGGTGTGTGATGTGTCGGATTTGTGTGGTGGGTGTTTGTGTGGTGGGTGTGGTAGGGTGGTGGGTGGGTGTCTTCTATGTGATTTTATGTGAGTTAGCAGTTTCTCGATTTGCCCTCTTGCTGGCAGCAATGCTGTGGTGCAAAGGATTGTGGTTGTGTGTGGGTGTCATTTTGTAGTCGTGTCTCAATGGTTGTTGCGAGTCAGGTGGTAGGTGGGCGTGTTGACGTGTGTGCATTATTGGATGATTGGGACGTATCATGGTGGCTTGTGATTGGTGTTGGGGGGGGGCCTTGTCAATGTTCGTATGTTTGCTTAGGACTTGCGGTGCAGTTTCTGACATTTGTTCGGCGCTAGGGATGTTGTGCGTGTTGGCCTTCCGCGGTGATGCTGTGGTTCTCGAGGCATTGTTTCCGCCGCGGACGTGGATGGCTGTGCGTTCCGTGGTACGGGCGGATTTATCCTAATTGCGGCCACGGAGTATTCTCAGGTATGGCGGTACATGTTTTATTTTCCGCGGTCATTTCCGTCCGCGGCAGTGGTTGTTCATTGAACTCCGTCCGCCGCGGACGGACTTGGTTGTGTTCCGTCCACCACGGACGGTGTTGGTTGTGAACCGTCCGCCGCGGTCGGAGTTTCGTCACATGAATATCCTAATCCCAAACGCGGTATCTCCGCGGCGCAGCCGGGAGTGAAATTTCCCCCACCATGGCGGACAGTACCCATTTCCGTCCGCCATCCTAATCGGCCCCTTAGTCTTTGAAAAGTATATCATTCTATTATCCTTATAGAACGCTGCCTAGAACGCTTTCCGGTTCGCGTACTAGGCGCTCAACGTGAAAAAAAAAACAAGAAAAGATTTTTTTGAACCCTGCTGGGCCCTTTTAAAACCTCCACATAAATCCTAGGGGGTCAGGGAGGATCTACTATGCCCCCTTATGGAAATTTCCCCCTTTGTTTTCGCCTCCTCTTATCTCTCGATCCTACCGAGAGACAAGATGGCGGCTGCACCGGACTGTTTAGAATGTTGACAGACACCGAAGAGCCAATCAGCTTTCCGTGCGCAAAGTTCCGTTACGCGAAAAGTACGCGAACCAGATCGCTGCCCGGACCGCTGTTACAGATATATATCTTGATTTAAACGTTAATTTCTCAAAATCCACTGAAGCACATATATTGAGACCTAGCAAAGGCACATCGGGCTAACAGTCCCTACAATTTTGCCATGTTTCGTGTAAATCCATTCAGCTGTTCGGGCTAAAAGTGAGTCCAACCGCCCTATGGAAAACTCAATGTTAAAAACGCGTTTTGGGACCCCCCTTTTTTCTCAGCCCCCCCTTGACGAACCTCCCCCAAATTTCCAGGAGCTGCTCAGAAACAAAATGTGCCATTTTCCTGAAAATTTCAACCGATTCCGTCCACAAACGCCAAAGTTATTAGACATAGAATTTTCAGAAATCCCATAGGGAAAAAATCCTAACTATATATACCTACTGGCGACCGCCAGTAGGTAATATATATATATATATATATATATATATATATTCAACCAATTCGTTCACAATCCACAAGAACGACGTCCAGGCCACAAGTAGTATTCAAACTGGATTTATTTTCACAGCCCTACTAGTAGGGCTGTGAAAATAAATCCAGTTTGAATACTACTTGTGGCCTGGACGTCGTTCTTGTGGATTGTGAACGAATTGGTTGAGTATTTAGGGACTGGCGATCCCGTCCAGAGCCCGCCGCTGCAAGTGGCCAACGCAGCTGAGCGCTAAAAACTTTTGTTGGAATATATATATATATATATATATATATATATATATATATATATATATATATATATATATATATATATATATATATATATATATATATATATATATATATATATATATAACATTTCTATGGCAAAATGAAACCCCTCATTTTGTTTCTTTGCAAATTAAATGTTTTAAGTGTTAACACTTTATTACAATCAAGATGACTTCAGGTGTGCCATACTTTTGTCATAAGTAAGACTGTTAGCGCTCTAGTTGTTCTTTAGAACACTCTGGGACATTCTGTCACTGGGCTATAGTTGGGCTACATCTGGCTGATATTTGGGCTACATTTGGTTTTTTTTGTCTCTGGTGGCCATCTTTGGGCTACATTGGGGTACATTGGGCTACATTTGGGCTCTAACATATATATAGCCCAATGTAGCCCAATATATATTTTTCAAAGTTAATTTTCGTAAACCACTGGAGCATATATCTTGAGACATAGCAAAGGCACATCGGGCTACCAGTCCCTACAATTTTGCCAAGTTTTGTGGAAATCCGTTCAGCCGTTCGAGCTAAAAGTGAGTCCAACCGCCCTATGGAAAACTCAATGTTAAAAACACGTTTTGGGACCCCCCTTTTTTCTCGGCCCCCGCTTGACGAAACCCCCCCAAACGTCCATCAACGCCAAAGTTATTCAACATAGAACTTTCAGAAATCCCTATTAAAAAAAATCCTAACTATATATACCTACTGGCGACCGCCAGTAGGTAGTTATAGTTAGGATTATTTTGAATAGGGAAATCGCAACATTCTATTGTGAATAACGTTGGCGCCGGTTGATGAATCTGCCTGAAAATTTCCTCAAAAATGCCTGGCAGTGCTCCGCTCCTTCCCTGAAAGTTTGGGGGGGATTCGTCAAGCGGCGGCCGAGATAAAAGGGGGGTCCCAAAACGTGTTTTCCCCATGTTAATTTCCATAGGGCGGTCGACCTCACTTTTAGTCCGAACGGCTGAATGGATTTCCACCAAACTTGGCAAAATTGTAGGGACTGGTAGCCCGATGTGCCTTTGCTATGTCTCAAGATATGTGCTCCAGTGGATTTTGAGAAATGTAGGTTAAAAAAAATATATATATCTATAAGCACGCCCCGGTACGCGCACCGGGGCGCGAACCAGCACGCTACGCGAGTTCGCGCGCAGAAACCTGATTGGCTCAAAAGGGTGTCTGTCAACATTCCAAACAGTCCGGAGCGGCCGCCATCTTGTGTCTCGGTAGGATCGAGACACAAGAGGTGGCAAAAACAAAGGGGCAAATGACCAAAAAGGGGCAGGGTAGACCCCCCTGACCCACTAGGTTTGATGTGGCGGCCATAAAAGGGCCCCGCGGGGTTGTATTTTTTTTCGATTTGCGCAGGGGGAGCGCCCGGTACGCGCACCGGGGAGCGTACCGGGGAGCGTACCATGGGGGGAAAAGAATGAAAGAGTTTTTTAAAAAATTTAGCCTTTTTTAATAAATTGGAGGTAGTTCTAATAAGAACTGTTTTTTTTCTTCTTTTTGTTGTTTTATATTTTTTTTAAATGTTTTTTTGAACATTTTGTACTTTTTTTGGCTTTTTTGAACAATTTAATATTTTTTTGGGTATTTTTATGGGTAGAAACAAAAAACAGGGAATTGTAAACGGCTCAACTGGAGCAAAAAAAAATCAGGAAAAAATTATTGTTTTTTTGGGGCAATTGTGGTTTTCTCCAGCACGGTTGATGAGCTTTATGCTTTGCTCACCATAGGTGATGGTCTTACCACAAAATATACAAGTGATCTTGTATTGCCCAAACTGGGGTTGTATGTTAAGGACCATCTCCCTTGTCTCTGGTCCCGATGGAGTGGGTTACTTTCTTTTGGAGGTGCTGGATGACGAAGTGTGGCTCAATGCTTAGAGCGGCAGACCTTGATGCAGAACGCTGGCCAGGGACCAGGGTTCGATTCCCGCCTCGGCGGGTTTCGGGCTTAAATTCCTCTGACCGGATATTCTCGCCTCAGTGCCGATTCTAAGCATGGTTCCCACGCTGCAACTCTGGGCAATAGCTTGCTTAGTCTCCACAAAGGCCCCCTGATACACAAGGGATGCCTGGTTTCACCATGGGATGCCCAGGAGTGGACACCCCACAAGGAAAAGCCAGGAGGGGTTCCCTTGTGGTAGGAGTACAAGCGCCGGGATGCCTCCGGGTCACTGTTCGCGCTATACAAATACGCCACATTTACACATTTACATTCGGGAGGGTTTGTGGCCAGTTCTCGGACCTGTGCCGCAGCATAGTTGTTGGGATGCCTGCACTGCATGTGGCGAATCATGGTGTTATTGCCAAATGAGTATTTCTTGTTAGGGTTCCCCCTTGAAAGTTCAGTGCCACAGATTAGGCAAGTCACCTTTGGTGCATTGACCTTTTTGAGGCCACTTGGGATGGAAAAAAACTCCCATACAATGTGCTGCTTTGGCCTATATAGGGTATTGTCTTCTGGCAGAAATTTCCTCCTCCCCTCCTCCCCTCCTCCTCCTCCTCCTCCTCCTCTTCTTCATCTGCACCACTGTGGTGTTGTGGTGGTCCTCTTGGTGGTGGTGGCTGAGATGCTCCTGCTGCTGCTGCTACTGAAGCCATTTTTCAGTCCAAAAAAGTACAGAGAGGTCTTTCAACAGGTCTTCTTCACTCAAAGTACAAAGTGATAATGAGGAAAAAAAGTGGGGGCTTTCATCATTAGGAAAAAAAAACTGTCCTGAACCAATGAAAAGTGTTAATTTAAGGTCACATGACCAGGGCTTTCATCATTTGGAAACCAAAACTGTCCTGCACCAATAAAAAGTGTTATTTTTAGGTCACATGACCCGACGCGCTTACGCTACGCGCCCCCGGGCGCGCCCAGGGTCGCGTCACGTAAGTGCGTCGGATGCTTACTTTGCACGATCATATGCGCTCGAGTGCTTCCGGGTGCATTTACGCCGTGCGTATCACGCGGACGTGGCTACGCGATACGTCACGATGATGTTTTCATTCGCGGCAAAAGCGCTAACGGGACGCTCACCGGTACGTGCCCCGGGGCGCGCCGCAAGACTGCGCTTTCCGGTGCGCTCACCGGGACGCTCACCGAGAGCGCTCCAGGGCAAGAAAAAAACAACAAAAAAAAACATGAACAATATACATAAAAAAATAGTATTACATAAATATACATTATAGGATTCATTATAAAAAATATTACATTTTATAGCTATAGAAATTTGCTATTAAAAAACCTTTGAAATTCACTGAAAAAACCAAAGGTTTCACACCAGTTATAGTTAGGAATTAGCATTTAAAAAACCTATGAAATTCACTGAAAAAACCATAGGTTTCACACTAGTTATAGTTAGGAATTAGCATTTAAAAAACCTTTGAAATTGTCAGTAAAATATCCAGCTAACTATAACTGGTGTGAAACCTATGTTTTTTTCCGTGAATATATATATATATATGTTTCCATCGTCTTCACTTCTTGATTTTGTTCGCGAGAAAGTGTCACTAATATTTGTTGAATGTCACTCATAATTACACTGAAATTATGAAAATGTCACACAAAAGCAATCTGAAACTTTGGCAGCTATGAAGTCCAGGGCTGTCAATCTTGTAGCTTGCGCGGCGCGCGCTAACAATGACGGCTCTGTAATGACATTTTTAACCAGCCCTTGCTCGCGATTAGAACGTAGCAGTGACGCATTACGCACTTCACTGCTACGCTCTTGTCTTTAGGAGTCAATTCTGGCCTGGGGCAGTGCTTTATTCTTGCAGGCAGCTTTGGGCGTTTTGCTGGACTGGCTCTCTGGACTGAGAGTCTGGTTGCTGCACAGCAGACTCAGTACTAATAGGGGAACAAAGTTGAAACCGAACCACCCCTGCCTGCCATAGACCCTGCCTGGAGCCAGTGAGGTAAGAGGAAAGAAGCAGATTCAGAGGGGTGGGTGGCTGAGTCTGTGGCTCATCCATGATAGCTGCCAAGGTTTCAGATTGCTATGTGTGGCACTTTCACTTTCAGAATTTCATTGCAATTATGAGTGACATCATAGCTGCCAAGGTTTCAGATTGCTTTGTGTGACATTTTTATAATGTCAGTGTAATTATGAAAGACTTTCCAACTACTATGAGTGACACTTTCTCCCGAACAAAATCAAGCAATGAAAACGAGGGAAACATATTAATATTGGGAAATTACACCCATTAGAGCAACAAGAAACTCTAAGAAGATGTTAAAATAGCCGGAAAGCACCAGAAAAGGAATGGCACACACATAGCTAGGGATCACAATTCGGCTGCAAAGTGTAATTTTGATCAAAAAAGACTCATTGAACCATTTAATAAAAATCAATTCGCTGATTACAGTAAGGCGCCACCAGTTATTATTAGCCTGTGGCTGAGAGTAAGTTGCATGGCTATTTTAAGCACATAACATTACAGTACAATGAGGCATGATTGGGAGGGGGGTTAGGACAAGCCTCAGGAGAAGAGGCTGACTGAGGTACACATAGCCTACCTATGTAGGCTGTATTATATAAAAAATATCTTTTCTGAGACACTGCCTAGCAGTAATAATTCTAAAGCTCAGCGCCCGACCACCCTGGCCAGGGTCCGGTAAGTTGCCCCAAGCTATGACGTACGAGTGTACCAATGTGTGTCATGCAGCAGTCTGTAAGTCTAGTTTGAAAACCATATATGGCACAGAATTGTTTATTTTAAGATATTCCAGCTATTTGCCAGAAACATGTTGAACCGCCACTGGCCCGGGAGAGTAACCCGCGCTACCGGGCAGAATGGCACCATTAAAGCACTCCCAGAGAGCTCCTATGCCCGAACCTGCAGTAGTGTCTGCTGCTTTGCTAGAGAACATGCTTGAGTCCTCGAACTGCTTACTTTTGCACACTGGGGGATCATAGCAGGCATATTTAATGTTGGTGCTTCCGTCCGTGAGAGATAAAGAGCAGGTCTAGCCAGGGGTTGGTGGAAGGTGGCAAGACAAGTGCACAAAGAGCCCCCCACCCCCTCGCTCTATTTAAGCTATAGATCTTTCCATTTTTAGTCAGAGTTTTTACAACCTTTTCGGTAGGATCGCAATGGCAATGGACTACGAACATGGCCGAAGTGTTGTCATCCGGTAGTTCATCAGCGCGAGATCTCGTGACACCTCGCGAGACCTCGCTAACATAGGAGCCTACAGGCCGGAGTCTGTTTCCAGAACTCCAACGTCTACCTGATAGTGCCAAGAACCGGAGAGCCTGGACATTGCACACTTATGGGGGCTCTTCACCTTACCTGTCTATGCAAAGCGACATCCCGGGCATACTTTTCCATCGGCGATTATGACCAAAACTACTAAAATGGCCGCGATGATGCTGTTTTGTAGTTTTAGACGCGTTTTACGCGTTGTTTCGAGCATAAAGTAGTGCGCTAGGCACTTGAAGAAATATATCAGATTACAAGTCTTTTTTACACTACTATACCAAGGAACTTGCTGTCCTACATATTGTGGTAACATCTAAGTAAGTCCATGACATTACATAATGTATCTAATATCAAGCAGGCGGTAGAATTGTTAGGCGGAGGGTTATTACACAACATACCTACAGCCTACTTATACTCAGTACACACACTGATCGGTGCCTCCCCCAAGCCTCAGATGGAAGCTTGAGGCACTGACGGATAGGTGAGTGAATGTGAGCGCACTGACTGCCAAGTACACTAGATGGTTGTTTTTGAGATGAGCATATACCATCAGAACCATCTCTCAAATGAGAGCATTTCTGGTATACATACCAGTTTGTGTCAGTCAAACTTTTTGGGGTTACCAGGGCTCTTGGTCCACTGGGTCTGAAACTAACTCACTACAGTGTGAGATTCTGGGAAATAGGGTACTTTATATAGAAATGAGTTGATGCATAGTGATAGGCTAAGAGTACTTGGTTTTATTATGCTACATCCCTCGTTTCTTCCCTATACCAGTGCGGGCCTCCTATACCTGAGCAGAGTCCAGGTGAGGTGAGGCAGCTTCACCCATCATTCAGGGTGAGCATTTAATATGTAATTTTTTACACACATTGTTGGTTTATGTGGATGGATACATGTTACTGGAGACTGATATATTTAATACAATGTTAATCATGTCATGCTTTCCTTCGCAGGATTCACTGTAGCGTAAGTGAGTCGGAGGGTGACAGTTCATGGTTATTACAGGTTGTACCGTATTTAACCATTCCATTACAGTTATATATATTTTTCTTATGGTGAAGGTGGTGATCCTTTTATCTCACTACTAAGAGTGCAACTAGTATAAGAGCAGAGGCCCTGATGAATGCCGAGGGATTGAACACCCGCTAGGCAGAAACAGGTTGGCCCATTTATAGGCAGATATGTGTTACTGTCTTTTTGCACTGTTCTGTTTTTAATTAGGAGGCATGTCATGTCCATAGAATAAAGTTGTTGAAAGGAGGGCATTCCATCCTATTTTAAGTCACTTTTTGTTTTGTTGCACCTGTTTTTTCTACCATCAAAGATCAGTTATTATGGAAGTTCCATTTATGTTGGTGGACCAAACCCCAAAACATCGACAATGTGTGGTTCGGTCCCTATGATCAGGGGACCAGCCTTTCACACCAGGGTTTGGCCAGATGATATGACTGATCATTAAGTCTCTTTTGATGGAAACCCTATATGATTGGTTTTGGACTGGTCAGCCATTCATGAATACTCTGTAATGTATCGGTCTCTTTTGTGCATGTTGAGTCCATCCCTCTTAATTCTCTTCACAAATACACTGTTTTTGTGATGTATACACTCTGAGATCTAGGTGACTCAGTATTGACAGTGTAGCTTTAATAGTTAGCTGGTAGACCCCCTGTGTTTCTTTTGTTGTATATTGAGTTGGAGCTGGGGATAAAACCAGGTGTGGGTCTTTAAACCTCATATCCCTTGGACCCTTTTGAAATTGTTGTATTTACCATGATGCAAACGATCTCATTGTGGAAATCTGACCAGGGCCATCTCCTCCTTACATCCACAGATGGATTTTTGAAGCATTCTCCCAGTCACAGCCCAAGGATGGATATCACTTTCCAAGATGGTAATGCTCCCCCACATCTTGAAAATTTTCCCATCACCTATCGGTGGATGTGCCTAGTGCCACCTCCAGGGAGTTGGACAACATGCTGCGAGGGTTAATCTGGAATAGGGACTGGATAAGTGTGGCTCTGCAGAGGCTGCAGCGGCTGGTGGGAAAGGGTGTCCAGGGTGTGCTGTTTTTATGAAAAGTTATGTGGCAGCACCACTGCAATGACCGCCGTGATGTTTGGCTGGAAGGCAGTTGTACGAAGTGGACAGGTCCCCAACATGCAGGGCACAAGAAATGGCGGGATCAAGGTTGCTCCCTGGAGCACAGCTCCCCTGTGGAGCTAACAGCCTGGTGGCCTATGAGAGCTATGCTAAGAGCCTGAGGCTGCTGCAGGGCATGATTCCATACTCTCCGTCTGTTAGTCGGAACTTCCTACCACTGCTCCAAACAAGCATTTTTAGGGACAGACTGACGGCATGGAGAGACAAGGGATCGACCTCAGTGGGGGATCTATTCAAGGCCCAGGAGCACATTACAGTTGGCCAGTTGAAGGTATATCATGACATTCCGGTGGGTCATTTCTTGGCACATGGCGCACCGATGGCTGAGATGGGACTCCTGTGGAGGGTCACAGACGCTGAACAGGATCATCACCCCCTAACCCACACCCTGCACATCATGGCTGGGAGTCGGAGACTGGTGACCATGTTTGTTAGTGGCTTTACACACACAACGACTGACCCACTGTCATCCATTCGTCGGCTATGAGACACTGATATAGAACGAGCACTCACGGCCAAGAAGTGGGAATGCACTAGGCACTACCAATGTACAGTATTTCGTGATGCCAACCTTCAGTACATTCAATTCGACATCCAGCACAAGGCATATTTTACCCCAGCTGTCCTTACCCTGAAAGTTTGTGTTCTGCCCTCTGTGCCCACAATCTTATGCAACTAATTTGGATTTCATACATATGTCCTGGGCATATGTGGATGCTGCAAACTTGTGGTCCAGAGTCATATATGTGCTTGACACAGTGACAGGTTGGGTCAACCTCCTTCCATTGGAGGGGATGCTGCTAGGGATATTCCCGCAGATGAGGTCTTAAAAGGTGTCCAATAAAAGGATAGATTTGTAAATGCTCATAGCACACTAGGCAATTTACATGCATTGTTAGGCCACTGCAATCCCAATGCTGCAACACATTGGTGCAGCGACTCTCTACTGATGTAGGGCTGAGGCAACTGCACTGCGCCGGGAGTACGTTGTGCTTCCACAGGATTGCAATAGCTAACCTGTAGGACAATTTGTTCAGGACTTACAGGATACACAGGAAGAGCCACTGGATGGGTGAAGGACTTTGATGGGCCAGGCTTACGCACATGTGTCATGGACCTATCAGAGGTGGTCCTGACGTGGCTAGATGAAGCAGTTGCTCTGTCACGTGAGGCAGACAAGATGCAGCGTGGGTGCCTGACATCATCTCCTTCGATCACATGGCGGGGTGTCTCTTAGAATCCACATATGTAAAAATGTCAACTGTTAGCAATGGCTGTTTTACTAGAGGCCATGGTCTCAACCTCCATGTCTGGACTGTGAGGTATATGGGATGCTGACCTTCTAAATGCCCAGGATCCCTCTGTGCTCTTCTATCTTGTTATGGTTATCATGTTTCTGAAGTTGTTTAATATTGTACCACATGCTCCTGTTGTGGTAAACTTGACTCAGTGATGAATGTTTGTTATGCACAGCCGACCGGATATGCATTGCCTGCTTAATGAAAGATGATTTACATCCATACCATTTTGTTCCCAAGACATGAACATGAGGTGAAAGTAAGAGATTTGTTTTGATGTTGAAATGTCTTGTGACTCGTGTACAACTACATGCATTGACACATACGCCGCTAAACACAATTCCCTGTCCCTTGATTTTGTATATGAGAAATTGTTTTAGTTTTGAGATGTGTGCCTTTCTTTCCAAAGGTTTTAGATCATGAACCATCCTTTCTGTGCCTGCAAAATTCACGCCTGCTCAGTGTGGACTCTTATTACTCTGTAACTTTTTGAAAAATGTAACTCCAAGTGGAACATTTTGAGACCGTGTTCTGACTGCACAGGTAGGGATCCTAGCTCATGCCCTGCTGTCTGGCCTCAGTAAACAGCGGTGGGGAATGCCACAGGCCCACCAGGGACATGTAAATCGGGCCTGACAAAGCATACTGGGCCCGAAGATAGTTGTGGCCTGATGTATTGGAGTGAGATGTATGTGCAAGCAGACCAGGGTGCATGCTAAGGATTGTATGGAAGTGTTTCCTATGTCTGATTCCAGCTTTGGGTATGTGCTGGATCCTTCAAATTTCTTGTATTACTGACACATGCAACATCCCATGCTGGTTGTGACACCCTATAGTGGCCTGGCTAACAGCCCCGCTTTGAGGCTAAGATTGTGAAGAGCGGAGGCTCTGGGGCCTGCCAGCTCCGACATTGCGGAACTCATCACAACACAGGCGGTGGGACTGTGCGATTGGGCAGATGGGAGAATGGCAGGCCACGCTGGACTATATTAGTCAGTTTAGTGCTTTGAATCATGCATTGATCTGTCAACAATTAGTGCATCAGGTTAAGTAAGATGTGAGATTGGAAACAACCTAGGCCTAGCTTTTTCATCAAATTGGATGGATGTATTGTATTGACACTTGACAGATCTGCCCATCTTTTGACTTCATTTTAGTGTGGTGTTTATACATATTGTTAGCCATTTTACAGATAGCCACACTAGATAAAGTGCTTCCTGCAAAGCTGGTTCAACAATGGCAGGGTAATTATGGCAATTTGAAGTCACTTCCTGCAATGTGACTTCCTATGACATCTTACAGTATTTATAAGCGATTCATATATTCTGGTTCTGCCCAGGGAACTAATGAGTCTAGGAGTGGCCCTAGTGCAAGTGCATATGTTTCTGTGGACATACTTTTGTGTGTGCATTGATATTCTGTTGCCATGAAATGCTGTTTTTTGCGCTGTGGTGTACTCATTTATACATTTAGTTATACATACATATGTGTAGCTTTAGCCATTTCTGTTCAAACCTTACATTTGTGTTTCCCCCAGTATTTCCAGGTCAGACTGTAGATACCTGATGATAACATTCCCTTGTTTGCCAAGCTCAACATGCTACGGGAAACTTTAAACTCTATTGCCTTTAGCTTGGTGGTTACGTTAATGTGTAGGGGTAGGTGTATGAATTACTGGCGGTGACGTCCTCGTTGGTTCAGATTCTCATATTCATCGATGATGTATAGAAGAGGATGACATGTACGATGGGCTCCATAGCTGCTCAGCAGATTTCTCAGGAAGCGTGTTGTGATGAAATTCAGACTTAAAGACCACCCCTTCTGCCTGCTCTGATGAGGTGGTAGGACCGACAATAACCATGGATAGGAAATATGCATCGTAATAGGGCGGGCAGTTCTGGGGTCAGAACTTACTCTGATTGTCTCCATTCGGCCTTTCTGAGAGCTTGCCGGTCAGAATTTCCAGTTTGAGTTGGCGGAACCGTGTCGGTCGGTAAGCAATAGATTTTTGTGCATCATAACACTGTGGTTGGAGAGACCAACTTCAAAGCGAGATCAGTCAGTCTGACTGCCCCCGACAGGGCCGCAAAGGCACTTCCGACTGACATCGTAATAAGGCCCTTCATGAGAATAGGGGTGATCACTGGTGCCTTACGGTCTGTATATTTTTCTCTTGACATCCTGTAGTGTATTGGTTCCTTTCAACTGACAGGATTTCCTATTCGCTTTGGAAATTGCATCTTTATCATAACCTCTTGCTTGTAGTCTTACTACAATATCTTGGATATTATGTAAGAATTCTTCCTCATTGCTACAATTGTGTCTTGCTCTTAGCATTTCACTATATAGTATTAAATTTACATTGACATTGGGTATGTGAACTTTTGGCATTGAGTAGAGAGGTGCAGGCTGTAGATTTCCTATACATCTAGCTTTCAATATTATCTCCTCATACATATAGCTGCAAATATAAGAATACAAGCCTTTCTAGGCTGTGTTCAGTCATAAAGGATATGTTGTAATTATTGTCATTCATAAAGAAAAACAACTCAAACAGTTTGACTTGAATGCCTGTCCAAATCATCAGGAAGTCAAATTGTACCGTCCCTAATAATGTATACGTCCATTCATTTGGCACCTGATGGGCCCCACTGCCTGGAACCATCCCATGAAAAGGATGGCAAAAGACGATGCAAACCTGGAGCCCATTGCAGTCCTGCACTTCTGTTTGTACCACTCATCATTAAATAGAAATACGTTATTTTCTAGTATTAACTCAGAATTGGGGATGAGCATCTCTGAATGATCCATATATTCTATTGGTCTATTGTAAAGAAAATATCTCAATGCTATCATGTCATGTTGGTGTAGTATATTCCTATACAGTGACACCACATCCATGGTAACCAAAATCATATTATTTTCCCATGTCACATCACTGAGAATATTAAGTAGGTGTTTAATGTCCCTAATACATGATGACAATTTGGATACAAAGGGGTGTAAAAAATATCTGCAATCTCTTTGCCTGTCCTCCTATACACAAAATGTTCGGTCTTCCATTTGGAGAAACCAGGTTCTTGTGCATTTTAGGGAATGTATATAGACAGGGGAATCTTGGATGATCTGCCAATGAGTCCCAATCACTGCCAACATTTCAGGTTAGTATTAAGCAGACTAGAAACTGCTGGTATAGGATTATAATCCAATGTCAGATAACAGGTAACATCATTAAATTGTCCATAGATCTCTTTGTCATATTCGGTCTTATCCATTACCACTATGTTTCCCTATATATCTGCTTCCCTGATAATCAAATTGCGATCAATCTCAATTCTTTTAATGCCTCATGTTCCTTAAAAATTAGGCTATTATGGTGGTACCTGGTCACGCTTTTAGTTCTACTGTTATCCCAACCGTTAATATTCCTTTATGACTATCTTATATAATAGGTCAACGTTACTCCCACCTGAAAATTGGGAAGTCCATTTTTTATTTACGTCTAAATCCACTGTTTTCACTCATATCAGTACAAAGTATCATATCTTGTAATACATTGTGCATAGTTATTGGATCCTCTTCACATTCAGTGATGGAAAGTAACATAGTCATGTCAAGAATATCCTGTATTTACATACTACCAACCACATTTTCTTGAGCAACATTTTATTTGTTTTAGGATTAGTGGAAAAAAACTTTTTAACTTAAGTTGTCTATCAAATTTATATAAGTCAATCTTGGTATCAATAATATCATAATTTTTTTGGGGGAAAAATATGTTTATTGCGGGCAGCATAGAAGACATAATCAGGCAATCTACTCATAGGCACTGTAAAAATAAAAAAGAACCAGGAGTATCACACAGGATAATACACAGCCACATGGCCCACAACCTGGAGGCCGGGCGGCGTAAACTCGAACTTTGCCACACAAGGAAACGTAACCAACTGGATAGATTGCACATGTATCGCTAGTATCCGCTGTTTTCCATTTATGCCCCCTCCCAGGCCTTCCGTGGATCCCGTCACCCATCTGTCTCCACAGGTAATTTTTTCAATGTAAACACAATCAACATAACAATAAAACAATCCCCCCCTATGTGGCATCGTTAACAGAGGACGTGCAGTAGCCAGGTCATCTCCTCGCGGCCCAGTAGGGTGCAGACATCACAATGGTGAGCAATTCTTCGGGAATCTAGACAAATCATATATCGACATAGTACGGAACATTAGTGCACGCCCATCAGGACACTGCTCCGAACCTGGCCCCTCCCCTCTGCCTCCCATCTCAACCTCCTCGGACACAGACTCCTCAGGGGTGAACAAGTCGCCACTGGTTGCATCCGAGTCGTCCCCAGACAGCCCCTCAGCGCACATCATCCTCCAAGCTAGTAGGTCGTCCTGAAGCCTCTCGTTGCGGCGCGTGCGCTGCATGTGCGTCTCCTCAGCCAGGGACCATTCCCTAAAATCTCTAAGCCACAGGGATAACTCGGGGGCCCTCTGCCCCATCCAAGTAATAGCCATGCGCCTCCTTGCCAGCACCAGGAGAAACTGTAACAACTTGTAGGACAAGTTCCTCTTTTTGGGCTTGGGCACCAGGGCCAAGAGACAGTGAAGCGGACTTAGGGTAATCCGGAGTCCTGTAACTCGGCTAATATGTTCCACCACCGCCTTCCAGAAGTTACCAACCAGCGGGCATTCCCAGGCCAAGTGGAAAAATCCAGCTCTCTCCGCCCCACACCTGGGGCAGTTGTCTCGTCGATCCGCAGAAATGCGGCTCAGGGAGACCGGGGTCATGTAGGTGCGATGTAGAAAATTAAAGTGGATCAATTTAAACTGTGCATTGCACGACACCTTCCGGGTCAGGAGCCCAATACGTTTGCGCTGTCCCGGCTCCAGAACCATCCCTAGATCTGCCTCCCAGGCCGCCCAGGACGGCGCGACCGGCGGGCCGAGTCCCGTCTCATGGCTGAATACAGTAAGGGGATCAGGCGCCTCCCTCTGCCGCAGGAGAGAAGGATGTCGAGGGTGTGGGTCACCGGAGGGGCCTCCGGTAACTGGGGCCAAGTCGCCCTCACCACCTCCTGCAGTCCCCTATAGTACAAGTATTGTCCCCTGCTTAGATCAAAGGCGGCCTCGGCGCGCTCAAAGGACACGAAGGAGTCATCAGGGTAGAGGTCCACCAGAGTCTCACACCCGCCGCCCCGCCACTCCCGGAAGGACATATTCTCCTCCATCAGCCTCACCGGGGCCAGGATCCACACCGGCAGTTCCCTATGAAAGGGAGCCCGCCGCAAGATCCGTTCGACAAATCGTTGCCAGATCCCCGCCGCTTGGCGCACCACATAGGGGAAGGCCTGGTCCGCCCCAATAATATCATAATTAGCAGCAGGACAGACACTCATACCTCTTCTTAGCACAGAGATCATGTCTTTTGGCAATATGTTGCTAGACAGATTCACTACTTTTACATTCAACGTCAGGTTCTCAATCACTGCGTGTTCTTGTTCCCAGATCTTATCTGCATCCCTCTCTTTTCTTTTGGAGCTACCTTGCTCTCCTCCTTGTCTTTCCAAATCTGGTCCTCTTGTTTTTAAACTTACATCTTTGTTCCCCATTCTGATCCTCATCACTACCCTTAAAAAAGTGTTAACTGTACTTGCATTAGATGTACCCTCTCCTGCATCTTCGTCTCCACTGCTTGAAATGCTACTTGAAGAAGTTGCACTCCTCCCACTTATAGAGGGTGACGTGTTCCTTCCTAGGTACTTATCTCCTTTGACTAAATTATAAAATCCTTTGGCAAATGTGAACACTCAGCCACTAGAATAATCTATCTCATTTCTCTTTAGCTACCTCGCTTTTCTTTGTTTTATATCTTCTTCATATTTATTGAGACTCTCTACCAGAATGTCATATTTTTTCTTGGTGGCTGTTGGACAGGCCTCGGGGAAGGCCCGCTCCCTCCCCGCATGACGGGGACCGAACCCCTGCTCTCCCTGTATCCCCGACAAGAACCATGCCGGCAACCCGTTGGGGCAACCTACGACCCGTCCACAACAGAACTCCAGCCCCCGAACACCCCAGTATCGGCTGGCCCGGGCCCCCGTCAGCACCACTGCCCAGGCCCAGCCGCCATCTTTGGACCCTACATAACAAGGCCGCGTGGCCTTGGCTCGACCCCAACCCTGGGCCCGGCCAGGCCCGACATCGAGGCACCACCATCCACCTAGGGGGTGAAGAGACCACTTGGCAGGTCAATGGGAGAAGGAGTGTCGATGGCTCCCCTCCGCCAGGTGTCGATCGCCCCCGGCCTCCCCGGGCGCTGGCTCCACCCCCCTGCTGGGTGTCTGGACTCCCTCATCCCGGACCTCCCGACCTCCAAGTGCGAGGGTCCGGACATCAAAGGAGACCAGACCTATAACTGGGGCAGCTCCAGAACAGGAAGGCAGTTGTATCTTGGAGTCGAGAGACACCGTGAGGAACTCATCCTTGAAGGCCTGCTGGCGCTGCCGCGGCCCCTTTCTTGTGAACCATCTCCGAAGCCTGCTGGCGCTGCTGCGGCCCTCTTCAACGTGAACCATCGTCTTGGCCTACTGGCGCTGCCGCTGCCTTCCTCGTCGTGCACCCTCTTCGTAGCCTGCTGGCGCTGCCGCGGCCCTCCTCGTTGTGAACCATCTTCCTAGCCTGCTGGCGCTGCCGCGGCCCTCCTCGTTGTGAACCATTGTCCTAGCCTGCTGGCGCTGCCGCGGCCCTCCTCGCTGTGAACCACTGTCCTAGCCTGCTGGCGCTGCCGCGGCTCATCTTTGCCGACACCCAAGCTCGAGGATTGTGAGCTTCCATCTTGCCACACCAGTACCGGACCGGTACTAAGACTGTCCCGCTACCACTTTCCCCTACAGAGACTAGAATTGGGAGGATCCTCTTGTCCTGACCCCACTGTATCGCCTATTACCTTGCCTCAAGATTCTGATATAAAGTGTGTTGAACTCATCCTTGTGTGGTGTCCATCTGTGGGGGGGAAGTTACTTGTCTGTACGATTGCCGGAGACGGCCCTCACCGGAGGCCTCTCCCCCTGCTCTCGGCCGACCCTCCGGGTCCCCGTCTAACATTGGTGGCCAGCGGCGCGATCCGAGCCAACGCATAATCGTACAGAGAGTAACTCACCCCACGACACACAACCACCATGACAACAAAAGAGAGCAGAACAACGGAAAAATTCCAGATGGAAAAACTAGAAGAATACAGCCACAGAGAACTAAAACAATTCTGCATAGAATTGGGCATTGCTACCACAGGACTGAGCATGAAAGAGGACTTCAAACATGCCCTGGAATCTTGGGCAGAGACGGGTACGGCCGTACCCCAAAACCAAAGCCTCGAGACAACCGAAACAAGCACCGCGCCGACAGAAGAAAGAAGACCGGGTCTCTCGCCAGAGGAGGCCCGAGAACGAGAAAAGAGCAGGCTCCACGAATTGGAACTAGCTCGACTTCGATTAGATGGAGAACTCAAATTGGCGGAACAAAAAATAACTTTGGAACACTTACGGCTCCGAGAGGAGCGAGAAGAAAAACAAAGGCAGAGAGAGTTAGAAGAGAAAAAACTAGCCTACGAGCATGAGCGCAACTTGAAGGAACTAGAGATTCGGAGGCAGAACAAAGATCTCGGGGTCCCCGGGCACCCGAGCCCCCCTGTCACTACGGACCCCAAGGTCCACATCCCCAAGGATATCGTCAGAGAATGTTACCGGAACGATGATATCCAGCAATGGTTCAAAGCCTACGAGGTAGCCATGACCTCCCACCGGATTCCCCGGAGCGACTGGGGAGCCGGGTTATGGGGGAGGTTTGTCAACAAAGGGCGAGACACCCTACTGCAACTCCCGGACCATCAGATGACATCCTACGACCACATGAAAGCCGCCCTCCTCACTCGATACGGACTCACGCCCGAGATGTACCGCCAGTGGTTCCGCGACTGCAAACGGATCCCGGGTACGACTTGGGTGGAGTACGTGAACTTCTTTAGCCGAGCCTTCGAGGGGTGGATCAAGGGCAGCAAGGTGACCACTTACGAGCAACTCTTTGACCTTATTGTATGGGAGCACCTTTCTAACAACTGCTTCGTCGAGCTCAGGCAGCACCTCCTTGACAGTAAACTGACTGAACCTCGGCAACTCGCCGTCGAGGCTGACCGATGGGAAAGTACCCGAGTTTCCAGAAACGGGCCCAGCGAGCAGAACAGAGCCGCCCAAGGGTTCCATCGCCCCCGAGGGGGAGGAGGAGGCCAGGGTCGGGGCAGAGACACCGTCCCCGTGACTCCCGCCAGCAACACCCCGCCCCCGGCCGGCAGGGGGAACCCCCCGATGCGACCAGGTTTTCGCGCCAACGTTACCTGCCACCGATGCCAGCGACCCGGCCACTACGCCAATGTTCCAAACTGCCCGAAGAACCAGAGCCCTATGCCCCGCCAGGTCGCTGCCGCCGCCCTGGGAGAAGATCAAACCCAAGAAGACACTGAAGAGTACGAGCCCGAACAGCCCGAATGGGAACCAGCCGCCATGTCCCTGGTCTGCCTAGGGGAAAGAGACTTGATTCCGCGGGCACCCCTTCCCGCCAACACGCAGAAGTACAGCCAGTGGGTCAACATTAATGGGCACCGGGCTGAAGCCCTCTGCGACACCGGGGCCAGTGTGACCGCAGTCCGCTGCCATCTGGTGACCCCGAACCAGATCTTGCCAAATATCCTTTGCCCCGTACGGTCGACCGACAACTCAGAAAGCCTCTGTCGGATGGCCTGCGTCCCCTTCGAGTGGGGAGGAGTATCCGGAATGCTGAAAGTAACTGTCCGCGATGATGCCCCCGTGGACTGCCTCCTGGGGAACGACCTCGAAAGTTACCCCTGGTCAGCCGTCGAGAGAACAGAGGACCTGGGGATGCTGGGCCTCCCTGAGTGGGTCTGCGTAACAACCCGGTCCATGGCCGCCCGCGCCATCCCCAGTCCCGAAGAACCCGAATGGCCAGAGCCTCCTCCCCCGATCGTCCAAGAGGGAGCCACCCTGGAAGCCTGTTCGCCGGAACCCAGCAGAGAAGGACTCGATCGGCTCCAGGACCTTCCCGAACTGGCCCAGTGGCGTCAAGAGGGTGGCCCCACCCAGGAAGAATTCCGACAGGAGCAGAAAACCTGTCCTTCCCTCGAGAAACTCCGGCAGCAAGCCCTCGCCCAGAGCGCAGGAGACACCTCGGGGGCCCACTGGATTTATTGGGACAATGACCTGCTCTACAGCGAGCGAAAGATTGCTGAGCTGGGGGCCAGCCGGGTGCTGGTGGTCCCCCTCCGCTTCAGAGACTTCCTCTTGAACCTAGCACACGATGTGCCCCTTGCCGGACACCTGGGGCAAGACAAAACGTACAGCCGCCTGGTGACCCACTTCTACTGGCCCAAAATGCGGAATGATATATCCAACCACTGCCGGGCCTGCCCAACCTGCCAGGCCAGCGGGAAGAGCGGCCGAAAGATCAAAGCACCCTTGCAGCCTTTCCCCATCGTCACCACCCCGTTTGAATGGGTGGGAATAGACATTGTGGGGCCCCTGGACCCCCGAACAGCACAAGGGCACCGGTTCATCCTAGTCCTGGTGGACCACGCCACCCGCTATCCCGAGGCCATCCCTCTTCGGACCGTGACGGCGCCCGTGGTAGGCCGAGCCCTGATGGGGATCTTCTCTCGGGTGGGCTTCCCCCGGGAATTCGTCAGCGACAGGGGCACGAACTTTATCTCTAAATACATGAAATCCCTCTGGCAACAGTGCGGGGTCACCTACAAATTCACGACCCCCTATCACCCGCAAGGAAATGGACTAGTCGAGCGGTTTAACCGCACCCTCAAGGGGATGATCATGGGCCTAGAAGAACCCCTATGTCGCCAATGGGATGTGCTGCTCCCGTGCCTCCTGTTCGCCTACCGAGAAGTCCCCCAGAAATCCCTGGGCTTCAGCCCATTCGAACTCCTGTATGGACACCCCGTCCGGGGTCCCCTCAGCCTGGTCAAAGAAGGGTGGGAGGTGGCCCCCCAGAAGACTCCTCCGGATGTATACAAGTACCTCCTGACCCTCCGCAACCAGACCCGGCGATTCAGGGAACTCGCCAAGGCCAACCTTGAGGCCAGTCAGGAGGACATGAAGAAATGGTATGATCAGCATGCCTCCTCCATCGAGTTCGAGCCGGGACAACAAGTCTGGGTGATGTCCCCAGTGGAACCCTGCGCCCTACAGGACAAATGGACAGGGCCCTTCAAGGTGGTAGAGCGCAAGGGTCCCGTCACCTACCTGATCGACATGGAGTCCCCACGGAACCCCCTCCGGGTCCTCCACGCCAACAGACTCAAACCCCACTTCGTACGCTCAGAACTCAGCCTCCTGATGGCTACCGATAGTGGGACGGAAGAAGACTCCGAGCCCCTTCCTGACCTACTGAGGACACTCGAGCAGGACGGCTCGGTGGAAGGGGTCAGACTCTCCAAGGCCTTATCCCCAGAGCAACGCCAAGACTGTCGAGACCTCCTGCTACAATTCGCAGACCTGTTCTCTCTCATCCCCGGGGTCACCCCCTGGTGCCTTCACGACGTGGACACCGGGGATAGCCCCCCTATTCGACACAGGGCATACCGAGTGCCAGATCGAGTGCGCGCCTGCATCCAGAACGAAGTCTCTAAAATGCTGGCTCTAGGAGTGATCGAGCCATCTGACAGCCCCTGGGCCAGCCCAGTCGTACTGGTCCCCAAGGCTGCCGCCCCGGGCGCGGCCCCCGAGCTCCGGTTCTGTGTGGACTATCGGGGCCTGAACGCCGTTACCAGAACCGACGCTCACCCCATCCCCCGGGCGGATGAGCTGATTGACCGCATGGGGGCCGCCCGCTACCTGAGCATCTTCGATCTAACAGCGGGCTACTGGCAGATCGGCCTCACCCCGGGGCCCAAGAGCGATCCGCCTTCTCTACCCCGGATGGCCACTACCACTTCAAGGTGATGCCATTCGGCATGAAAAACGCCCCAGCTACCTTCCAGAGACTCGTGAACCAAGTACTGGCGGGTCTCGAAGATTTCAGCGCCGCCTATCTAGACGACATTGCGGTATACAGTCGCCACTGGGCAGACCACCTCCACCACCTCCGGGAGATCCTGCACGCCCTCCGGCAGGCCGGGCTCACCATCAAAGCCAGCAAATGCCAGATTGGCCAAGGGTCCGTGACCTACCTGGGACACCAAGTGGGGAGCGGTCTGGTGGCTCCCCTCCAGCTCAAGATCGCTGCCATCCAGGCCTGGCAACCACCTGTCACCCAAACTGAGGTCCGAGCCTTCCTGGGGCTCACCGGGTACTACCAGCGGTTTGTAAAGGACTATGGAAGCATTGTTGGGCCCCCCACAGAACTCACATCCAAGAAGAACCCCAAAGCCGTCAACTGGACTCCGGACTGTCAAGCGGCCTTTGAGAAACTGAAGGCCGCCATGTGCACCGCCCCCGTGCTCCAGGCCCCCGACTACAGCCGGGAGTTCATAGTGCAGACGGACGCCTCAGATCATGGCATTGGGGCCGTCCTCTCTCAACTCAACACCGAGGGTGTCGATCAGCCAGTGGCCTTCATCAGCTGACGCCTGCTGGCCCGAGAACAGCGCTGGAGCACCATCGAGCGCGAGGCCTTCGCCGTGGTATGGGCCCTCAAGAAGTTCCGGCCCTATCTCTTCGGTACCCACTTCCGGGTGCAAACAGATCACCGGCCCCTGCAATGGCTGATGCAGATGCGGGGAGAAAACCCCAAACTGTTGCGATGGTCCATCTCCCTGCAGGGGATGGATTTCACTGTGGAGCATCGTCCAGGCCAGGTCCACGCCAACGCAGACGGCCTGTCACGCTTCTTCCGCCTCGGCGAGGAGAGTACCCAAGAGGATGGGTGACTCTCCCTGCCTTCAGCTGGGGGGGACGCATGTTGGACAGGCCTCGGGGAAGGCCCGCTCCCTCCCCGCATGACGGGGACCGAACCCCTGCTCTCCCTGTATCCCCCACAAGAACCATCCCGGCAACCCGCTGGGGCAACCTACGACCCGTCCACAACAGAACTCCAGCCCCTGAACACCCTAGTATCGGCTGGCCCGGGCCCCCGTCAGCACCCTTGCCCCGGCCCAGCCGCCATCTTTGGACCCTACATAACAAGGCCGCGTGGCCTCGGCTCGACCCCAACCCTGGGCCCGGCCAGGCCCTGACATCGAGGCACCACCATCCACCTAGGGGGTGAAGAGACCACTTGGCAGGTCAATGGGAGAAGGAGTGTCGATGGCTCCCCTCCGCCAGGTGTCGATCGCCCCCGGCCTCCCCGGGCGCTGGCTCCACCCCCCTGCTGGGTGTCTGAACTCCCTCATCCCGGACCTCCCGACCTCCAAGTGCGAGGGTCCGGACATCAAAGGAGACCAGACCTATAACTGGGGCAGCTCCATAACAGGAAGGCAGTTGTATCTTGGAGTCGAGAGACACCGTGAGGAACTCATCCTTGAAGGCCTGCTGGCGCTGCCGCGGCCCCTTTATTGTGAACCATCTCCGAAGCCTGCTGGCGCTGCCGCGGCCCTCTTCAACGTGAACCATCGCCTTGGCCTGCTGGCGCTGCCGCGGCCTTCCTCGTCGTGCACCATCTTCGTAGCCTGCTGGCGCTGCCGCGGCCCTCCTCGTTGTGAACCATCTTCCTAGCCTGCTGGCGCTGCCGCGGCCCTCCTCATTGTGAACCATCGTCCTAGCCTGCTGGCGCTGCCGCGGCCCTCCTCGCTGTGAACCACCGTCCTAGCCTGCTGGCGCTGCCGCGGCTCATCTTTGCCGACACCCAAGCTCGAGGATTGTGAGCTTCCATCTTACCGCACCAGTACCGGACCGGTACTAAGACTGTCCCGCTACCCCTTTCCCCTACAGAGACTAGAATTGGGAGGATCCTCGTGTCCTGACCCCACTGTATCACCTATTACCTTGCCTCAAGATTCTGATATAAAGTGTGTTGAACTCATCCTTGTGTAGTGTCCATCTGTGGGGGGGAAGTTACTTGTCTGTACGATTGCCGGAGACGGCCCTCACCGGAGGCCTCTCCCCCTGCTCTCGGCCGACCCTCCGGGTCCCCGTCTAACAGTGGCATCTAGTAGGCTGAGTTCTAAAATCTCCTTCTACCTCTTGTATACATTCTCTATCAGTATGTTCATTACATTGTCAGAGTTGCTAGTGAGCTCTTTCCCCCAGAGTAACAGTAAGTCTTTTTCCAAATCATCATATGTTGGAAAGAATTGTACGTGCAGCCCCAATGGTACCCTGTTCAGGTTTTTGTATTGTTTAAGGGTTGCATCATCCCACCATTTCTAAATTTATTTATTGTTACGCCTGCACTAAGATTTTTTAACAGATCCATTCCCGATATTTTATCACGATCCTCTCTTGAACTCATTATGCTGAGATGTTTAAACCAATTGGTATAAACACGAATGCTGCAACCCAATGTTACAAATACAAGCAAATGGCAGTGGCCGGGTGACAATTGTGCAAATGTGTGTATTGTAATGTTCCAAAGTACAGTATAAATAGTGGTGCTCCAAGAACTGAAAGAGGCCACTTTATTCTTCCAAGTATGAGGAAAGACTGCCCCAAAAATAAAATTTGCACAAAAAGAGTTCTGAGCACCAAATCGGCATCCAAAGACTTAATAGTCCATGCAACGGTGTAGTTACTGTTGTCTCTTTATTTTTAATGTTCTTGTTTGTCCCACGAAAATTACAACATAAAGTCCTAGCTAACACATGTTTAATCTTACAGTAATGTTACAGACGTCTTCATCAGGGCTGCAAAACAAACAATTATTATCCTAATTAATCTTGTTATGCTTGCTTATATTCTCTTGATCCGCTCACTTCCTCTTTGTATGTCTGCCACTTCCCTGGAGTACAGATGCATTACTTGTGTCTTTCACTGTTTTTTGTGTGCTCTACTTTCTTCTTCACATTTAAGCACTATTCTGGGATGCTTCTTTTTCAGCTGGCTCCCCAGCCATGATGCCCCTACACACCTTCTGTTGTCTTTGTTGCCTTGCCCCTACCCTCCTGTCTGTGTTGCCTTGCAAATTGTCTGTAATTCACCTGCCCCCCTCTCTCATTGTTCGTGTTGCCCTTGCCCCATACCTTTGTCCCAATTTCAGAGATGGGCGCATCATATGGCTTTTTTTCATCTTTCAGCTTTTTAGATCTCGCTGAGCAATGCGTAAGCATTGCGGCGAGATTCTAGTAACCGGTCCGAAAACCCTACCAAAACTGCGGATTAGACACAGTTCATGTGAGACAGGCGCGTGCACAAGCCAGTCACGTCACACACCACCATTTATCTGTGCTTCGGCATCAGACTTCAAAGGCTGCCGCTCCCCCGCTCCCCCCCGCGTGCACATCACGCACCACCATTTGTCTGTGCCTCGGCATCAGACTTCAAAGGCTGCCGCTCCCCCGCCCCCCATCAGACTTCAAAGGAAGCCGCTTCCGCTCCACGCAATGCCAGAGCTTGTTTTTAAATATATTTTCATTCCTGCTGCACTCTTTTCTCTTTTTGTTTTCCCTCCGTTTGTATATTAGCACGTCATCTGCTACACGGACACCGTGCTTCAAGTTTCGACACCTTTATATTACGTCCGCCTTATCTTTCCTTTCTGCCGCTGTCTGGATTTCTGGCTTTCTCTCTCCTTCCTCGCAATACGAGCCCTCGCCCCACCCTCTGAACAGCTGAGTGTTTCTTATACATGTGCGAGAGCTTACGCCTAGAGTTTGAATAGGAAATATGCTATCAGAACAAAATAAACATTGGACACAAAACTACAAATGCCGAGCATACTAGGAAAAAATTCCCAGTATGATCAGCATTTGTAATTTTGTTTCCATTGTTTAATTTGATAAAACATTTTGTAGGCACAGGGTAGAGACGATACTTGAACCGATTCCTTGCTCATGGAGTCAGCAGCTCTGTAGCTTACATTACACCTTCTGAAAAGTATAGCAGACACTGAACCACCACCAGTATGGCTGCACCAAAATGCTGATATATGTAGGTGACTGAAGAAAAACAGCAACGCAATGGAATATGAAAGAGTAGTCTGGGCCATTGGTACACTACCACTAGCCCATTCCAGTAAGCACATGTTTGTGGAGGGAGAAAGCAGTGCGAGCAGGGGCTGAACATGTACAGCAGCCTAGGAGAGGTGAGTACAGGCTGCTACTGCTTCCCATTCACTGCTTCCAGGTCTTAATATTTGGCCCTATTATTCGTGCACATTTCTCCTCCTGCATAGTGTTACTCTCTGTACCCCATGTGCTGGTCCCTGCCCGTTACTTTCCTCTTCAATGCTTGTTTCTTCCCCACTTGCGTCCTCTGTGTAGATTACCCCTTCCCCCTGTTGCTTCCGCCCCCTTTCACCCCCCTATGTTGCTTCCAAGTACCCCCACCCTGTGTATTTCTTCAGTGTCCCCCTGCCACCTCCCATGGAGCTTGCGTCCTATGATGCATGCACCCCGTTCCTTATGCCCTAAGTTGCTTCTGCAGCCCAATCCTCCTGATTTAATAAAGCACTTACCTCACCCTCACACCCCCTCACCCTCAAACCCCCTCACCCTCATACCCCCTCACCCTCACACACACCCTCACCTTCACACCCCCTCACCTTCACACCCCCTCACATACCCTATCACCCTCACACACCCTCTCACCCTCACCCTCACATACACTCTCACCCACCCTCACACCCCCTCACCTTCACACCCCCTCACCCTCACACACCCTCACCCCCTCACATCCCCACACCCTCACACCCCCTCACCCTCACACTCCCTCACACACCCTCACTCACACTCTCACCCTCACACCTCCTCACCCCCCTCACCCTCACACCTCCTCACCCCCCTCACCCTCACACCTCCTCACCCCCTCACCCTAACACCCCCTCACACCCTCACCCTCACACTCCCTCACACACCCTCACCCTCCCACTCTCACACCCGTCACCCTCACCCCTGTCACCCTCACCCTCACACCCCCTCACCCTCACACCCTCACCCTCACACCCCCTCACCTTCACACCCCCTCACACTCACACCCTCACACACCCCCTCACCCTCACACCCCTCACCCTCACACACACCCTCACCTTCACACACCCTCACACCCCCACACCCCTCACCCTCACACACCCTCATCTTCACACACCCTCACCCTCACACCCCCAAACCCTCACACACCCTCTCACCCTCACACACCCTCTCACCCACCTCACACCCTCTCACACCCCCTCACTCATACCCCCTCACCCTCACATCCCCTCACACTCCCAACCCCTAACACCCCCACAACCTCACCCTCACACCCCCTCACTTTCACACCCACTCCCCCTCACACCCCCTCACCCTCACACACCCTCACCCTCACACCCTCAAACCCCCTCACCCTCACACCCCCTCAGCCTCACACCCCCTCAGCCTCACACACCCTCACCCCCTCACCCTCACACACCCTCACACCCCCTCTCACCCTCACACACCCTCACCCTCACACACACCCTCACCTTCACACCCCCTCACCCTTACACCGCCACACCCTCACCCTCACACCCCCTCACCTTCGCACACCCTCACCCCTACACCCTCACACCCTCACACACACCCTCAGCCTCACACCCCCTCACCCTAACACCCCCTCACCTTCACGCACCCCCTCACACACCCTCCCACCCTCACACAGCCTCACCCTCACACACCCTCACACCCCCTCACCTCCTCACACACCCTCACCCTTAAACTCCCTCACACCCTCACACACCCTCACCCCTGTCACCCTCACCCTCACACCCCCTCTGTTAGAAATGGGATTTCTGGTTGGCTAAGGTTTGCGCCAAAGTCAGGCAGAAACCACCATTCTAAGTCAGGGCAAGGAAGTCACCCGCCAAGATAACCTATGCTCACCCTTTTGGTAGCTTGGCACGAGCAGTCAGGCTTATCTCAGAGGCGATGTGTAAAGCATTTGCGCACGCACCCACCAACAACAACATCCCAGGCCCCCCACAAAAGGAACTCCACACAAGGTTATATCAAAAATAGCCTTTGTATTATACCAAACACATTAGATAGGGAACACACACTTTACAATGTGCCATAGGCACGGGCAGAATTTACAAGGGATTATTATACATGGGACAGGGCCCCGGGGGCCACTGTCAGGAATAAGCACTTTTAGAACTAACACTTGGTAGAATTAGCACTTTGTAGGGATAATAATTACTGTAGCACAAAATAGGAAATAGAGCACACAACCAGTAATCACTGGTAACAGGTAAGTAACACCTACGCAACCCTAACCACCTTAGGAAAATATTACGCAGGGAACCAAGACCTCACTAGCAACACCTGTACTAGGAAGAACAACCACCTAAGCATCACAATACATTTAGGGGTATAGGTATGAAAACATTACACATGATGCCTCACAACACATTCAGAGGTGTAGGGAAAAACACATGATGAATAAACATACATTCAGCGGTGTAGGGAAAAGCACATGACGCATAACAACACATTCAGAGGTGCAGCAAAGAACAATTGCGCAGAAATCACATAGGCCACAACCTGTGACTGTCCCCAGGCCAACTGACCTCCCTGGGGCTAGGACGCCCTGTGTCCGCAATGTCAGGGGGCCTAAACGGAGCAGCTGCCCACTAAGTGCTGGGCAGCTGTAGCAACAATGGGATCCACACAGTGGAGCTTTGTGGGCTCTGGACACAAAACACTTGTGGCCCCGTGAGCCTCGCTGGGCTCAAGAACAACTGTGGGGCAAAGTGGGAGCGGCCCGCTGCCTTCCAGGGCTGCTCTACCACTAAAGGAAAATGCCCCCTTTGGAGCCTCTCCGGGCTCGTAGTAAAAATATGCCGCCAAGAGCCTCTGCGGATCGAATTACTATTGCCCCTGAGCCTCTCTGGGTTCGAGAAGCAACTTGCCGCCTGGTTGGAGCCCCCCCCTCTGGGGGACTCAAGAACAAAAATATGCCCCGGAGCCTTCGTAGGCTCTACATGCAAAATGCTGTCTTGCTCGGGGAGCGGCCCGCTGCCTGCCGGGGCCGCTCTACCCTGGACACTGCCTGCAGACAGGCGCCTGCACCACTGGAGGAGGGGGCCGGCACCCGCAATGTGCCACAGCGGCCCCCTTCTCTTCTCCCAACTGCGCACTCACCAGGTTCGTGTGGCGGCTGGGGCAGGAGAGCTCCCGCTCATCGGGGCTCTCCGACTTTGCGGTCTTCTCCCGCTCCTTGGGTTCTCCCTCGCTCTTGGGAGCCCCGGGGGGGGGGGGGGCGGTGGCGTTCGCTTCTCGGCGCAGGAGCACAGGGTAGGCTCCAGTCTGCTTCCTGCTCGGGGGCCAATCGCAGCGCGAGTCGCCAGGCAAACCTCCCACAGCCTCCACCAATGGCAGCGCGGCTCCCGGGTGACGTCAGCAGCTGCTCCCTCGGCTTTCTCTCGCCCCCGGTGCTGCGGCGGTGATCTCGGGGGCCGAAACGAGAGGTGGGCTCCCTCGATAAATCATTGATAAATGACGGCAGGGTACCTGGCGGGGTGGGCACCCGTCGGGGGTCAAATAAAGGCAGGAACACAGCAATATGCGGCTTGGGCAGCCGCTAAAGTGAAAAGAAAGGTGCAGGCAAGGGGCGAACCAGATACAACTGGTTCCTGAGCATTTTGTTTTTGCTCAGCCCCTCTCTCTATTCACAGGACAACAAGTCCTTCAGGGGGTGGGGGGGCAAGGCTGGGCCCAGGATCCAGCTCACAGGGTCCTCCTAGGCAGGGAGGCAATCCCCAGTGGCAGTCCTCCTGGCGCCCAGCAGCAGCAGGCCCCCCTCCAAAATGAGATCAGCAAGGAGAACAGTCCACCATGCCTCCAGGATATCCAGGGGCTGGGCAGGGCCCAGGGAGGCAAGACTTCCCCTGGGCCCCAGAAGCAGCACGCCCCTGGTAGATTCCAGTCAGAAACAAGAACATTTTACAAGAGGTCACAGCCGCTTTTTATACACACAATTCCTTTGTCTAAAGGTGCAGGCAAGGGGCGAAACAGATACAACTGGTTCCTGAGCACTTTGTTTTTGCTCAGCCCCTCTCTCTATTCACAGAATGGGTCAGGGACATCAGACACACCACAGGGGAGGAGCCAGCATTGTGGGGGTAAAGCCCAGCCCTATTCAGGTCCCAGGTGCACTCCTCCCCAGCCATCAACATGCAGATCTCCCATTCACCACCGGGGCAGACCCATCCTGACTCCAGGAGCCTGGCACACCAGCCAGTCCCAGCCAATCACAAGCCAGCACATTCACTGCACAAACAGGCCAACTTCTAGAAGTGGCACTTCCACACTAACCCCACACACATCATCGCGCAGCATTTAATCACACGAGTCCGCACATACCAAACTCGCATCTGCACTCCCCACGCATCAGGAACTACCCGGGACATACATATTCCCATGCATTCCTATGGGAGGGCAGGCCAATCTCACACTCGCACTCAGAGAGCGCACAAACTTTACACTTCGCCACAGTGCTCAAGTTCGCAAAGACCAGAAATCATTATAATTATGTAACACTAAGAGGCAAAAAGTTCAGGGGTGAACCTGCCAGAAGGGCCAAGTCCAACACAACCCCCTTCCAGCCAAAACGCAGGGCAGACCAATCACCACTGTGATGGACTTCCCGGCTTTGGCCGATAGAACACGGACGAGGGCCTGCACTGCAGGCACACCCTCCACTTCTATGCCCCGTTGTTCCACAAGACAAGCACAAAAAAATCAGGCCCAACCTGGCTACCCCACTGGTACTCCTTAGTTGTCCACGGCTAGGACCAGGCCCTAGGCCACCCAGATACCACTGGTCCTTGCCATCCACAGAGTGGGGGTAGTAACCCCTGGCATACAATAGCCATTCTCTACCCTCCTCAGTGTAGTTCCAAACTACCACTGATCCTTCAACTTACGGTCCGCGCCCTCAGGCTGAACAGAGGTCACTGGCAAGAATACCCCACCATACCTCTAATTCTGGGGTTGCACACTCTCCCAGGAGAAGCACCCTCCAGAACACAACTCTCCCACCAGTTCGGGACCTTACTCCCTCAGCAGCAGTGTTGGACAGGCCTCGTGGCCGGGCCGTCCCCTCCCCGCATGGCGGATCGCGGACCCCTGCTCCTCCTGTTCCCCGGACAAGAACCACCCCTGCAACCCGCCGGGGCAACCCCCGGCCCTTCCCCGACGGAACACTGGCTCCTGAACACCACCGTATCGGCTGGCCCGGGTCCCTTCCAGAACCCCTGTCTCCGGCCCAGCCGCCATTTTGGACACTACACGACCAGGCCTCATGGCCTCGGGTCGACCTCGGCCTCGGGCCCAGCCAGGCCCCGACATCGAGGCACCACCATCCGCCCAGGGGGTGAAGAGACCACTTGGCAGGTCAATGGGAGAAGGAGTGTCAATGGCTCCCCTCCGCCAGGTGTCGATCGCCCCCAGCCTCACTGGGCGCTGGCTCCACCCCCCTGCTGGGTGTCTGGACTCCCTCATCCCTGACCTCCCGACCTCCAAGTGCGAGGGTCCGGACATCAAAGGGCGCCAGACCTATAACTGGGGCAGCTCCAGAGCAGGAAGGCAGTTGTATCCTGGAGTCGAGAGACACCGAGACAAACTCATCCTTGGAGGCCTGCTGGCGCTGCCGCGGCTCCACTTCGTGAACCATCTTGAAGGCCTGCTGGCGCTGCCGTGGCTCATCCTTTCGTGAACCATCTTGAAGGCCTGCTGGCGCTGCCGCGGCTCATCCTTTCGTGAACCATCTTGAAGGCCTGCTGGCGCTGCCGCGGCTCATCCTTTCGTGAACCATCTTGAAGGCCTGCTGGCGCTGCCGCGGCCCCTACTTGCGAACCCATCAGCTCGAGGATTGTGAGCTCCACATCTGCTACCCCCGGACCTGTCCGGTACTGAGACTGTCCCGCTACCCTTTCCCCCAACGAGACTAGAATTGACAGGATCCTCGTATCCTGGTCCTGCTGTACCGTCAAGTACCTTGCTTAAAAGATATGTAAAAGTGTGCAGAACTCATCCCTGTGTGGTGTCTATCTGTGGGGGGGGAAGTTACTTGTCTGTACGATTACCGGAGAGGGCCCTCACCGGAGGCCTCTCCCCCCTGTACTCAGCCGACCCTCCGGGTCCCCGTCTAACATTGGTGGCCAGCGGCGCGATCCGAGCCGACGCATAATCGTACAGAGAGTAACTCACCCCACGACACACAGCCACCATGACGACAAAGGAGAGTGGAACAACAGAAAAATTTCAGATGGAAAAGCTGGAAGAGTACAGCCACAAAGAACTAAAGCAATTTTGCATAGAGCTGGGCATTGCTACCACGGGACTGAGCACGAAAGATGACCTCAAGCACGCCTTAGAATCGTGGGTGGAGACAGAAACATCCCCACCCCAAGATCAAAGCCTCGAGACCACCGAAACAAGTACCACCCCTGCAGACGAAAGAAGATCGGGCCTCTCGTCCGAAGAGGCCCGAGAACGGGAGAATAGCCGGCTCCACGAATTGGAGCTGGCTCGACTCCGCTTAGATGGAGAACTCAAATTGGCAGAACAAAACATAACCCTCGAACACTTGCGGCTCAGGGAAGAACGAGAAGAGAAAAAGAGCCAGAGGGAGCTGGAAGAAAAAAGACTAGCATACGAGCATGAGCGCAACTTGAAGGAGCTAGAAATTCGACGGCAGAACAAAGACCTCGGCGTTTCCGGGCACCAGAGCCCCGCTGTCCCTACGGACCCCAAGGTCCACATCCCCAAGGACGTCGTCAGGGAATACTACCGGAACGATGATATCCAGCAATGGTTTAAAGCCTACGAGGTAGCAATGACCTCCCACCGAATCCCACGGAGCGACTGGGGAGCCGGGCTATGGGGAAAATTCGTCAACAAAGGAAGAGACGCCCTGCTGCAACTCCCCGACCACCAGATGACATCCTACGACCACATGAAGGCCGCCCTCCTCACTCGCTATGGGCTCACGCCCGAGATGTACCGGCAGAGATTTCGGGACTGCAAACGAATCCCTGGTACAACCTGGGTGGAGTATGTGAACTTTTTTAGCTGAGCCTTCGAGTGATGGATCAAGGGCAGCCAGGTCACCACCTACGAGCAATTATTCGACCTTATTGTATGGGAGCACCTCTCCAATAATTGCTTCGTCGAACTAAGACAGCACCTCCTTGATAGTAAACTGACCGAACCTCGGAAACTCGCCATCGAAGTAGACCGATGGGAGAGCACCCGAGTCCCTCGAAGCTGGCCCAGCGAACAGAACAGAGCCTCCCAAGGGCCCCACCGCCCACGGGGGGAGGAGGAGGCCAGGGTCGGGGCCGGGACACCGTCACGTGCCCTCCACTAGCAACCCCCCGCCCCCGGCCGGAAGAGGAAGCCCTCCAACGCGTCCAGGGTTCCGCTCCAACGTTACCTGCCACAAATGCCAGCGACCCGGCCACTACGCCAATGATCCCAACTGCCCCAAAAATCAGAGCCCCATGAACCGCCAGATCACCGCCGCCGCCCTGGGAGAAGAGCCGGGCCAAGAAGACGCCGAACAGTACGAGCAGTACCAGCCCGAGTGGGAACCAGCCGCCATGTCCCTGGTCTCTCTAGGGGAGAAGGACATGGTCCCGCGGGCGCCCATCCCCGCCAACACGCAGAAATACAGCCAGTGGGTCACCATCAATGGACACCGGGCTGAAGCCCTCCGTGACACAGGGGCCAGTGTGACCGCAGTCCACTGCCATCTGGTGACCCCTGACCAGATCCTACCGAATCTACTTTGTCCAGTGCGGTCGGCAGACAACTCCGAAAGCCTGTGCCAGATGGCCCGCGTCCCCTTCGAGTGGGGGGGGGGTGTCCGGCATGCTACAAGTAACTGTCCGCGACGATGCCCCGGTGGACTGCCTTCTGGGGAACGACCTCGAGAGCTCCCCCTGGTCAGCCGTTGAGCGGAGGGAGCACCTGGGGATGCTTGGTCTCCCTGAATGGGTCTGTATAATGACCCGATCCATGGCCGCCCGCGCCATCTCCAGCCCAGAGGAACCGGAGTGGCCCGAACCTCCTCCGCCGATCGTCACAGAAGAAACCACCCCTGAGCCTGGTCCTCCGGGGCCCGGCAACGAAGAACTGGATCAACTCCAAGGCATCCCGGAGCTGGCCCAGTGGCGCCAAGAAGGTGGCCCCACTCAGGAACAGTTCCGCCAGGAACAAAGAACGTGTCCCTCCCTCGAGGGACTCCGACAACAAGCCATAGCCCAGAGCGCAGGGGATGCCTCGGGGGCCCACTGGATCTACTGGGACAACGAGCTGCTCTACAGTGAGCAAAAGATCGCCGAGCTTGGAGCCAGCCGGGTGCTGGTGGTCCCCCTCCGATTCAGAGACTTCCTTTTGAACTTGGCACACGATGTGCCTCTTGCCGGGCACCTGGGGCAGGACAAGACGTACAGCCGCCTGGTGACCCACTTCTACTGGCCGAAGATGCGGAACGATGTAGCGAACCACTGCCGGGCCTGCCCCACCGGCCAGGCCAGCTGGAAAAGCGGCCGAAAACTGAAGGTCCCCCTGCAGCCCTTTCCCATCGTCACCACCCCCTTTGAGCGGGTGGGAATAGACATTGTGGGGCCCCTGGAGCCCCGGACCGCACAGGGACACCGGTTCATCCTTGTCCTGGTAGACCATGCCGCCCGCTATCCCGAGGCCATACCTCTCCGGACCGTGACGGCGCCCGTGGTGGGCCGAGCCCTGATGGGGATATTCTCGCGGGTGGGCTTCCCCCGAGAAGTCGTCAGTGACAGGGGCACGAACTTTATCTCCAGGTACATGAAGTCCCTATGGCAACAGTGCGGGGTCACCTACAAATTCACGACCCCCTATCACCCGCAAGGGAAAGGACTAGTAGAGCGGTTTAACCGCACCCTCAAGGGGATGATCATGGGCCTGGAAGAACCCCTACATCGCCAGTGGGACGTGCTGCTCCCGTGCCTCCTGTTCGCTTACAGGGAGGTCCCCCAGAAATCCCTGGGCTTCAGTCCGTTCGAACTCTTGTATGGACACCCCGTCCGGGGCCCCCTCAGCCTGGTCAAAGAAGGGTGGGAGGTGGCCCCTCAGAAGACCCCCCCTGATGTATACAAGTACCTCTTGACCCTCCGTAACCAGACCCGGCGGTTCAGGGAACTCGCCAAGGCCAACCTCGAAGCCAGCCAAGAGGACATGAAGCGCTGGTATGATCAGAATGCCTCCTCCATCGAGTTCGAGCCGGGACAGCAGGTCTGGGTGATGTCCCCAGTTGAACCTTGCGCCCTTAGGACAAATGGACAGGGCCCTTCAAGGTGGTGGAGCGCAAGGGCCCCGTCACCTACCTGGTAGACATGGAGTCACCACGAAACCCCCTGCGTGTCCTCCACGCCAACAGACTCAAGCCCCACTTTGTACGCTCTGAACTTAGCCTCCTGATGGCTACCGACAGTGGGGCTGAAGAAGACTCCGAGCCACTCCCCGATCTCCTGAAAACGCTCGAGAACGATGGCTCCGTGGAGGGAGTCCACCTCTCAGATGCCCTGTTCCCAGCGCAACGCCAAGACTGCCAAGAACTGCTACTACAATTTGCCGACCTGTTCTCCCTCATCCCAGGGGTCACCCCCTGGTGCCTCCACGACGTTGACACCGGGGATAGCCCCCCTATCCGACACAGGGCGTACAGGGTGCCTGATCGAGTACGCGCCTGCATCCAGTCGGAAGTCTCCAAGATGCTAGCTCTGGGAGTGATCGAGCCGTCCGACAGCCCCTGGGCCAGCCCAGTCTTGCTGGTCCCCAAGGCCTCCGCCCCGGGCGTCACCCCCGAGCTCAGGTTCTGTGTAGACTATCGGGGTCTGAACGCCGTCACCAGGACTGACGCTCATCCCATTCCACGGGCAGATGAACTGATCGACCGCATGGGGGCCGCCCGCTACCTGAGCATCTTCGATTTGACAGTGGGCTATTGGCAGATCGGCCTCACCCCCGGTGCCCAGGAGCGTTCCGCCTTCTCCACCCCGGATGGCCACTACCACTTCAAGGTGATGCCATTCGGAATGAAAAACGCACCCGCCACCTTCCAGAGACTAGTGAACAAAGTCTTGGCTGGTCTGGAGGAATTCAGCACCGCCTATCTGGACGATATTGCTGTGTACAGCCGCCACTGGGCAGAGCACCTCCACCACCTCCGGGAGGTCCTGAACGCCCTCCGGCAGGCCGGGCTAACCATCAAGGCCAGCAAGTGCCAGATCGGCCAAGGGTCCGTGACCTACCTGGGACACCAGGTGGGAAGTGGCCTGGTGGCCCCCCTCCAGCTCAAGATTGCAGCCATCCAGGCCTGGGAGCCCCCGGTCACCCAGACAGAGGTCTGAGCCTTCCTGGGGCTCACCGGGTACTACCGGCGCTTCGTAAAAGACTATGGCAGCATTGTAGGGCCACTCACAGAACTCACGTCCAAAAAGAACCCCCAGAAAGTCAACTGGGCTCCTGAATGTCAGGCGGCCTTCAAGAACCTGAAGTCCGCCATGTGCACCGCCCCTGTGCTCCAGGCCCCCGATTACAGCCGGGAATTCATAGTACAGACGGACGCCTCAGATCATGGCGTAGGGGCCGTCCTCTCCCAACTCAACACCGAGGGGGTCGATCAGCCAGTGGTCTTCATCAGCCGACGCCTGCTGGCCCGAGAACAGCGCTGGAGCACCATCGAGCGGGAGGCCTTCGCCGTAGTGTGGGCTGTTGGACTTGGCCCGTCTGGCAGGTCCGCCCCTGAAGTTTTTATGGTATATGTAACCTGGGGATGGTGATTCCCCCTCTAGTGCGTGTGAAGAGAGAGCGACCTACCCTTTCATAGGAATACATGGGGAATGGATGTGTCCTCGGTAGTTCCCGATGCGTAGGGTGTGCAGGGTCAAGTCTGGTATGTATGAACTCGTGAGATTGAATGCTGCGCAACGGTATATGTGGTATGAGTGTGTCTAGTGTAGAAGTCCCCCTTTTGGAAGTTGGCATATTTGGGGAATGTGTGCCTGGCGTATGATTGGACGAGGCTGGCTGGTGAGTCTGGCTCCCAGGATCTGGGAGGGTCTGCCCCGGTGGTGAATGGAGTGTTTAGCATGCTGATGTGAGGGGAGGAGTGAGCCTGGGTCTGCTTGTGGATTGACTGTCTGGGTTGAGTGTCATGAATGAGGCGGGGTTTTCCCCAGACAATGCTGGCTCCACCCCCTGGGGTGCGGCTGATGTTCCTAGCCTGGCCAGTGTAAAGAATCCCCCCATAACCAGTTCCAGCTGGTTCTCCCCCTGCCTGCCCCTTCAGACCAAGAATGTGTGTATAAAAAGGGTGCTGTGACACTCTGGACTTGTTCTTGTTCTCGACTGGAATCTACCAGGGGCTGCTGCTGCTAGGGCTCAGGGTTGGCTTGCCTCCCTGGGCCCTGCCCTGCTCCTGGACTTCTGATGGCCTTTCCCCCCTAGGAGCTGCTGTGCTCCACCCGAGGTCCTGGACTCTGATGGAACTTTTGCTGCTTCCTGTGCCTCTAGCGCTTGGGAGCGCCTTGCCCTGCTTATAGCGCTTGGAGCGCTCTGTTTTCACTGGGTGCGCTGGGAACGCTGTTCTGACTGAGCCGGTGCCCACCCGGTATTTGCCCCGTGCTTGGGAACATTCCTGAGCCTCAGCGAGTGCCTGCCTCGCTTTACTTCCTGCCTTTGTTGCCCTACGAGGGAGCCTACTCCTCATCGATTTCCCCCCGAGTTCACCGCCGCCGCCCGGAACCCTAGTGACGTCATCCCCGGGCCGCGCTGGTATTGGTTGCCGGCCCGGGATTCCTCAGCGTCATTCCGCCCTGGCCGCGCCGTGATTGGCTGCCGGCCCGGGAGAAGGAGGAGGCCGGCCGATGGAGTGCGACTAGGCAGGAGCGACGGGACCCGACTCCGCGCTCCTGCGTTACCCCCGTGAAACTGCCGACCCAACCCCGGGGCTCCCGAGAGAGAGAGAGCCCCGGAGCACGAGAAAAGGCTGGCGCAGCAGAGGAGACCGGCCCACCAGAACCGGTGAGTGCTGCGGCGAGCAATAGAGAGGAGGGGCGTCGGGACATATTGTCGGTGCCCTCCCCTCGAGTGAATCCCCGGATTGTGCCCTGAGGACCGTGGGGCCCCCAGTGATGCCGGGTCCCCCGAGGGGGACCCCGCCTGCCCACAGCTTGTGTCTAGAGCCCGAGAGGCTCCTCCGGCCCGAGAAGGTTCCCAGTCCCCCGAGAGGGACTTCCCCTATGCCCAGTAGAGCCCGGGAAGGCTCCAATGGGGCCAGTTGTTTCTTGAGCCCTGAGAGGCTCCACCTGCGGCGTCCCTGTCCTGCTATGGCATTGAGACTTTGGGCGCCCTTGCCCCAGATAGGCCAGCTGGACTGTGGAATGCTATGAACTAATATTCATGTGATCCCTACAAGTATTCTGTGTTGCACCTCTACGGGTGCTCCTGTATGTTGTGTACCTTGTCCTACTTCCCCCCCCCCTGAATACCAGATGTCCCCTGTATGTGATTCCTGGTCAGAGTGAGTTCTATTGCTAGTTCGAGGAAGCTCCCAGTCGATATGTGTTCTAATGCTAGATCCATCCTGTGCATACCCCTGGCAGGGGCACCTTGGCCCTGCCCTATACCTTCTTCCCTGTAACCCCTGCCCGTGCCCCTGGCACCTTGTACAATGTGTGTTCTTATGTGTCCTTCTTAATACAAAGACTATTTTCATATATACTTTGTGTGGAGTTCCTTTGTGGGAGGCCGGGGATGTTGCTGTTGGTAGGTGCGTGCGCAAATGCTTCACACATGTCCTCCGAGATAGGCCTGACTGCCCGCGCCGCGTTACCTAGAGGGCGAGCAGGGGTCAACTTTACATAGGAGTGGCGGTCTCTGACTGGCTGTGGCGCAAGCCCTGGCCGGCCAGGGGTCCCATTTCCTACACTGATGGCTAGCGGTGGGATCCGGACTTGTGTTTGCGCAGTACCACAACGATAACTGGCCTCCCTACAAAACTCTGTATTGAAAATGATCGCAAAGAAAGGAGACTATTGCTTTTAAGAGGTTACTTAAATGTCCGTCCTGTGAAAAATGTATTCTGGTACGCTATGAGTTAGGTGGCCCTAGCTCGGGAGGGTAGATCAACTCCCTAGTGCAATGTGTTTTCTGGATTCACCAGAAGGGTGGGATCCAGTGGTGGCAGCGTAATTGTGTTCAATGTGTATGGTCCCTGTCCCTTCCCTGGAGTAATGATACCTGCGCCACATGGGTCAGGTCAGGTTGCTAAAATGTCGGTTCTGTGGAAATGTTTAATGATTAATAGAAATACCTGTTCTGTGGAAAAGTTTCTGGATTCACCAGAAGGGTGGGATCCAGTGGTGGCAGCGTAATTGTGTTCAATGTGTATGGTCCCTGTCCCTTCCCTGGAGTAATGATACCTGCGCCACATGGGTCAGGTCAGGTTGCTAAAATGTCGGTTCTGTGGAAATGTTTAATGATTAATAGAAATACCCGTTCTGTGGAAAAGTTTTTAAAGTTACTTAAATGTCCTTTTTGTGGAAAAATGTGTGCGTATCCACTGTGAGTTAGGTGTCCCTAGCTTGGGAGGGTAAATCATCTCCCTAGTGTAATTTGGTTTTCTGGATTCACCAGGAGGGTGGGATCCAGTGGTGGTTGTGTAATTGTGTTCAAATATGTATGGTCCTTGTCCCTAGAGTAAAGGTACCTGTGCCCCGAGGGTCGGGTTGAGGAATCAGGGGCGGTGGAAAACTGTCTTACCAGTCTAGGGGACGGTGTGTGGATGAATGTTGAGGTACGCTGAGTAATGGAGTGTAAATTCTCTGGGATGGGGAGCTTGCTGAATCAACGTTAATCCTGTCCTTCCTTACCCCGCTGAATGTGTTGGATGCATCACGTGTCCGTACCCCGCTGAAGGTGTTTTAGGCGTCAGGTGTCGCCCTGGCTGAATTTATGTTAAGTTGTATCCCGGACAAGGAAGACCTGCTGGCGCTGCCGCGGCTTGCCTTGGGGAGAGCTGAACCTTGAGACCTGCTGGCGCTGCCGCGGCTCGTTTTGTTGAAGTTATGGTAGTTGTATCCCGGACAAGGAAGACCTGCTGGCTCGGCCGCGGCTTGCCTTGGGGAGAGCTGAACCTTGAGACCTGCTGGCGCTGCCGCGGCTCGTTTTGTTGAAGTTATGGTAGTTGTATCCCGGACAAGGAAGACCTACTGGCTCGGCCGCGGCTTGCCTTGGGGAGAGCTGAACCTTGAGACCTGCTGGCGCTGCCGCGGCTCGTTTTGTTGAATTTATGTGGTTGTATCCCGGACAAGGAAGACCGGCTGGCTCGGCCGCGGCTTGCCTTGGGGAGAGCTGAACCTTGAGACCTGCTGGCGCTGCCGCGGCTCGTTTTGTTGAATTTATGTTAGTTGTATCCCAGACAAGGAAGACCTGCTGGCGCGGCCGCTGCTTGCCTTGGGGAGAGCTGAACGCTTAGTTCCCAGGTGGAAGACCAGTGGAGGGAGGAAGTTCCAAGACTGGTAGGAAAGTGTGTTCTGAGGGTGTTTCTCCTGGGAGAACGCGGAACCTCAGAAGTAGAGGTAGGGTGGGGCATTCTTGCCCGTGACCTCTGGCAAGCCTGAGGGTACGGACCCTAGGTGAAAGGAACAGTGGTAGTCGTGGCTACCGTGAGAAAGGGAGTGGAGAAGGGCTATTGTGGGCCCGGGGTTACCACCCCCCACTTTGGATTAGCAGGGACCAGTGGTATCTGGGTGGCCTAGGGCCTGGTCCTAGTCACGGACAACTAAGGCGTGCCAGTGGGGTAGCCTGGTTGGGCCTATGTCTTTTTTACTTTTTTTTAAATCTTTTAGTCTGTGTGTGTCTATCGGTCCATGTGGCATCGAACTGGAGGGTGGCTCGGTAGCGCAGGCCACGTCCATGTTCTATCGCCCTGTGTGGAAAAAGGGTAGGGCTATGACCTTTTTCAAGATTTGCCCGGCGCTAACCGCCTATGTACCATTCAAATTACCAAGCAATGAGGCAGGCGCCGGAGAACGGAAGGCAGGAAACAGAAGTTTTATTCCGACGGAGCAGAACACATCAGATCAGACAACAAAGTATCGTCTCGAGGTGCTCTAACAGCCTCTCTGAGGCCTGGCCTCTTATACCCTGGTTTATGACATGTGAGCATTCTTTATTGCATAAAAGACTCTTTAGACTTATGAAATGACGTCCCCATAATCCTCGTGTCGAGCCCACCCCCACATACATCCACAATAGAGGTCCTCACCCTGCTGATAACAGGAGGGGGCTATCACGCGGCTGAGTGTTCCGCCGATTCTTAGGATGTGTGCGCCTGATTGTATCCCATGGGGTGGGGAGGCCATGATCAATAGTGTGTCCTTTGAAGAGGAGCGACTCCATACAATAAGGGGCAATAAACGGTATCTCCCGGCTTAGGCGATGGCCTCGGACCTGTGTGGACAGTCGGACTCGAGGGAAGGGGTCATCAAAGGAGTGGTATTCATGCCGCGTGGACAATCAAGCGCGGAGGGATGGTTTATCAACAGAGGGGTATTCATGGAAGGAGAGGAGGTGCTGGTCAGGCGCGGGCGTGACTCCCAAGGACAGGGTCATGCAGGAAGAGAAGGGTTATGCTCATGTGAGGGAGGGAGGGGGAGCCAGGGTGCGCGGAGGATGCTTGCTGGGTCAGAGGAGCGCGCTGGCGATCGATCGTGGACAGGGAGACCATGATACCTAAGATGGCTGTCATGCACGTTGTACGTGGGTGACAAGCTGGCGCAGATGATGTTCAGCTCGTAAACTAAAATTCCACAGTCCTCCCTTTTAACATGTCTCGCCAACTTGTCAGTTCGGATTTATCCCCATAAGGCCACGTATTTCTACTTCATAGAGGGGACTCATGTGCTCATTTCGGAAGTCCAAAGTCTTTGGGCACATACAGTTAGAAACGAAGGTGCACAAAGATGGCAGACATTGGATACCTAAACAACACCCACATAATATCACAACAGGTATCATTACGAAGGAAAACAACCTCCAACCCCAGTCCTTCAAAGTGTCCCAAAACCAGCTCCCAAGCGACCATCCTTCTTGTTCTTGGTGAACCTCTGAGGAAAGTCTGTGGAGGTGTTCAATTGCTTTGTAGACTGAAGGCGAGTTATCTGGCACGTAGGTGCAGCAGCTAGATCCGATGATGCGGCATGCTCCTCCTCGATCGGCTAGAACCACATCTAGAACAAGGCGGTTTTGAAGGGCCACAAGGCGGACCGCCTGAAGCTCAGCCGTGTTGTTAGCGAGGATGCCAGCCGTGATGTTGATCGTCGTTTCTACTGCCTGGGTCAGCTGCCGGATAGCGCGGCTGTTTGCCATTGGGCCCCACAGGGGAACGAGTCCCTTTGCTGCATCCAGGAACTGTGCTCCAATGTAGTCGGCTTGTCCAATGTCATCTGCACGCCTCTGCCGGTGATGGTTAGCAGGGGCTACATACGTGGGGGGGAGAATGAAGGCAATGTAGCAGATACCATTCCAACCTTTCGGGAGCCAGGTGTAAGCTTTGGTGCCACACACAAAGTACATGTTTGGAGAAGCAACAAAGGAAGGGGGGTCAACTGAGTCCAATGTTCTGATGATTCTGCAGGAACTGTGACCCACCAGCTGCGTTCCCTGGCCTTCGAGACACACAAGACCTGTGACATTGATAACAGACAGAGCCACAGTCAGGGTGGCGGTAGTTTGTTTTTGCAGATGAGAGAAGGTGGATCTAGCTGGATTGTGGAGCACCTGTACTTCGACACGTTCTTTGGCTGGAATGTCTTTAAGGAAGGTGGCGCCCGTGAGCGCAGGACACAGGGGAGCAGAGGTCTTTCCGGTTTTGTTCAGCCAAAATCCAGAGTAGAAGTGCGACACTGTCTGGCTGGAAGTGGCGTTATCCTTGTGGCTCTCTTGCATGAGGATCAACCAGGCGAGGCAGGAGCCGTGAACTGAGAAAGGAGAAGGGATGAAGGGGATGGAGTGTCCAGTGGCATGCGGGAGCAACCCGCAGACCCAGCAGTTTGTGGCATTCGCAGCAAGGTTGTGTTGGTGCAACAGTTGCACGAGGGAATTGTTCCAGAACTCCCTGCGTCTCTCTCGGAGCTGAGGTGACAGGGAGATCAGGTGATGCTCTTTCATGGGGGTCGGTTGTGCAGTGGGCAGCAATGCCTGATGAGCCGGTGTGCTCTCCTCCAGGATCCAGAAGGAGGTCATGAGGAGGAGGCAAAAGAGGAAGACAATAAAGAGGGCGATTGTCTTCGATTTGTGCAAATTGTCAGTCTTTGGGTTCCTATAGTGGGTATTTCCTGTTGCTTCCATCATCTTCTTATCTGGCGCTTCCATCATCTTCTTATCTGGCGCTTCCATCATCTTCAAGGTGCTCGGTAGCGGGCAGAACCACAGACTTCGTTTAGCTTCTCTCCCGGTAACCCTTGGTTGTGTTTAGGTCACCGTTCTGAGATTCAACTTAGTCCGTGGCCTACTTAGCCGAAGCTCCCTCCTTTCGACGCAGGAAATACCCTTCTCTGGTTGGCACAGTGGGATCAGAGAATTTTGCAAGTTCAAGTGCCTCAGTATCGGGATAACAGTTCAATGTTGGTCGATCTTTGTTCAGGAGCTCTTCTTGGGTGTTGACGTTTTCTGTCGTGGCCAGGGTCGCGGAGACCTTCCGGCAGTGGTGTGCGTGCAGCCAGTGCCTCTTCCCCTCCACTCGAAGCGCCGTCCGTGTGGTGATCAGCACTTGCCAGGGGCCCGTCCACCGGGGTTCCAGGCTCTTGGTCCGTTGGAAGTTTCGGATTAGAACAAAGTCCCCCGGTTGGATGTCGTGGCCTGGGCCCCTGGAAGCATCGGGGATGGCCTGCTGCTCCTGTTGATGAGTGACAGACAACGTTTTAGTTAATTTGCACAAATAATCAGACAGTAGGACGTCCGGGACGTCATGAATGGAGGTTGGTTTGGGAGCAGTCCAGAGGTTCATCGGTCGCCCGAATACAACCTCGTAGGGGGTCAAATGGTGTTTGGTGGGAGTGGAGCGCATCGATAGCAAGGCCAGTGGGAGGGCATCTGGCCATTTAAGTCCGGTGGTGGCCACTATTTTTGACAGTTTCAACTTCAGTGTGGCATTATGGCGTTCCACCAGGCCGGCGGATTGGGGGTGGAAGACTGCGTGAAATCTCTGTTTCACCCCCAACCCCTTTAGGATTAGTTGGATAACCTCAGCTATGAAGTGGGGGCCATTGTCGCTCCATAAAATACGGCAAAGGCCATAGCGAGGAAAGAATTCTTTCAGTAGTACTTTGGCAGTAGTCATGGCAGTGTTGTCACGGGTTGGATAGGCCTCTACCCATTTGCTGAAGGCACATACAATGACTAGTACATACTTCAAGCCCTGACATCTCTCCAGCTGGATGTAATCCATCTGGAGGACCTCAAAGGGGTGATTGGGGGTCCCAAACCCTCCCCGGGGTACCACAGTTCCTTTCCCGGGGTTGTGTTGTAGACAGATAAGGCACTGCTGGACTAGGCGTCTGGCTGAGTCGGGGATTTTGTCGTTGTGCCAGACTTTGGAAATGAGTTCGATCATGGGTGCAGATCCTATGTGTGCGGGGGAATGAGCCATTGTCAGTATGGGTATCAGGTATGAGTCAGGCAGCAACCATTTGTTTGCATCTTTTGTTCGCCAGCAGCCCTCATCATCCTTCAAACCCACCCCTGCCCACTTAGTCAGTTCGTGAGGGGTGCTAGCCGACTGGATGTCTCTGATCATTTCCCTTGCGTCAGTCCATTTCTCTGCTTGTGACCTGGTCACATACATGCGTGTCACCGTCCTATTCTCAGCTGTGGTTCGTGCAGTGATGTCGGCCAGTGCATTCCCTTGTCCGACTAAGTCTGTCACCTTCTTGTGTGCCTGGCATTTGATCACTGCTAGTCGTTTGGGGAGGAGAACCGCTTCAATCAGGGCAGAAACCAGATCTCCGTGAAGGATGGGGGTGCCGTGGGACGTCAGGAATCCCCTTTCCCTCCACAGGAGCCCAAAATGGTGAACCACCCCGAAGGCATACTGGCTGTCTGTATATACGTTCGCGGTGGTCCCTGTGGCTATGATGCATGCTCGTGTGAGGGCTATCAGCTCTGCTGCCTGGGCAGATCGTTGTGTGATGCGGGCTGTCTCAACTACTGTTCGGGCTGTCGTTACTGCATAGGCAGCTGAGGTGGTGCCATCTGGGAGTTTGATGCATGAGCCGTCTACCCATAGCTCTCCATCGGGGTCGGTGAAAGCAGTGTCTCGGAGGTCAACTCTACTCCTAGTTTGTTCGTCCGTGAGGGTCACACAGTCGTGTATGGGAGGAACGTCGGGGTCATTTTCAGGCAGGGGCAACAATGTGGCAGGATTCAAAGTCGTGCATCTCTTTAGTGTGATGTGGGGTGCAAGTAGCGTCAATTCGTACCCAGTCAGTCGTGCGCTAGTCAAATGTTGAGTCTTGGTTTGGTTCGGAAGGGTGTCGACAGCATGGGGTACTAACACGGTGAGAGAGTTTGAAAGTACAATTCCCTCGCTCTGACGGATAGAGACAGCAGCGGCAGCTACTGCTCGAAGGCAGGCAGGCAAAGCTCTGGCTACAGGATCAAGAGTGGCGGAGAAGTAGGCACAAGGGCGCTGTTTTGAACCTATAGACTGAGTCAGGACAGACAATGCACACCCCTCCCTTTCGTGGGTGAAGAGGGAGAAGGGTTTGGAGTAATCCGGGGTTCCCAGGACGGGCGCTGAACAGAGGGCATCTCGTAATTCCTTAAAGGATGCTTGACACTCAGGGGTCCAAGGGAGCGGGAAGGGGGCATCTTTGGTCAACAGGGCAAGTAGGGGTTTCACAATGAGGCTGAAATTAGGTAACCACTGTCTGCAAAAAGAGGTTAGGCCAACCAAAGAGCGGACTTGCTTTTGTGTTTTTGGGACGGGTGTGTCTAGGATGGTTTGGATTCGGTCGGGTGTGAGTTTCCTCCCTTCTTTGGACAGGAGATGGCCTTGGTATGTCACTTGTGGCTGGCAGAACTGTAATTTCTTTTTGGAAACTTTATGGCCATTTTCTGCAAGAAAGTGTAGGAGTTGGACAGTGGCTGTGATTGCAAGTGGGGTGGTGTCGGCCGCCAAAAGGATATCATCGACATATTGGATCAACACCACTCCATCTGGTAGCTGGAAGGCGTCCAGCTATCTTTTGAGGGCCTGGCTGTAAATACTGGGACTTTCAGTGTACCCCTGGGGAGCTCTACAAAATCGGTACGAGCGGGATTTCAGGGTGAAGCCGAAGAGATAACGGCTGTCTGGATGAATGGGGATAGAGAAAAACGCATTCTTGAGGTCGATAACAGTGAAGGTGGTGGCAGTGGACGGGATGAGGGTCAGAATGGTGGTGATATCTGAGACTACGGGGTATTGGGGTACAACCACTTTGTTGATTTCTCGCAGGTCGATGATGAAGCGGTACGCCTTCTCATCTCCGTCGCCTTGCTTCTTGACAATGGGTAGGATAGGGCTGTTGCAGACATTGCTAACCACTTCTTCGACCACTCCTGCATCCACCAGAGACTGAATGATCGCTACCAGTGCCTTCTCACCCTCGGGCGATATCCGATACTGCGGGAGTTTCGGGAGCATAGCGTCCTGTCTCACAGTTATATGAATAGGGTCAATCATCATTCGTCCCACATCAGAGTCATTTTTGGCCCATAGGTACGGAGGCAGGGTATCAAGCAAGGACAGGTCAGCATCAGTTATGGAGCACATGTGTCGTGCAGGGCAAGATTTGGGTATGTCTGGGTTGTCGTACAGGATGACTCGGACTCCATTCGGGGAACACCTAATGGTAGCTCGAAAATGCTTCAGTAAGTCAATGCCCATAATGGCGTCAGGGGAGTTGGAGGAGAGCAGAAATGTTGTGTCAGTGGTGTTGCTTTCTAGGTCAAAGGTGACAGGTACGGACAGGGGGTTAGTGGAGGGCGTCCCATCGAAACCTATCGATGTAATGTGTGAGCCAGACAAGGGTGCCCTTGGAATCAGTCGTTTCGATAACACACTACGTGTCGCCCCAGTGTCTACCAAAAATGGAGACTCTGTACCCAGGACCTTAGAAGTGACATAAGGACCTTGCTGGTCAACACAGAGCTCGACTGGATCCCTCCCTTGCCCCTGGCAGTCCTATGCAAAATCGGGGGCATTCTCACCGTCGGATAGTTGATACTGGTTCTGTTGGGGGCGGTCAAATGTGTTCGATCTCCCTGATCTGTCATTGTTGGTGTCGTTTGTGTGCCCTCGTCCTTGTCCCCTATTTCTCGGTCCACCCGCTACATCCTTGGGGTCCCTATTTCTGTTCATCTCTAGCAGGACCGGACACTGGGATTTCCAATGGCCGAATCCTTTGCAGAAGGCACATTGGTCATCGCTAATGTCTCTACGTCCAGTGTGGGGGGTTGGGGTGTGATCTTTAGGAGGTGGATTTCTAGGGATGGTCGATTGGTAGTTCCCCCTTTGGGGTTCCCGTCCGACCGCTATACCTTGTATCTGGGCTATCATCACCCTTTCTTTCAAATCTTTCTTCTTTTTCTCGGACGCCCTGTCATTCTCATTTTTCTGGTGCTCGTAATACTGAGCCATCTGAATGATAGCTGCGGGTTTGGAGGCCCCCAAACTACTCTCACTCGTCTGCAGTTTTTGGGAGACCTCTTGTGATAGGCCCTTCACATAGTTTTGTACAAACAGGTGTTGTCCGGTTGCGGTGGTCATGTCTTGGCCACTGTAGTCGGAGAACACTGTCTCGAATCGGGAGAAGTATTCTGATACATCTTCCTGGGGTTTCTGACGACAAGCCGTGACTATCGACCAATCTACCTTTTTCTCTGGGATCAGTGTCTTTAATTTCTGAACTAATTTGTCTGGGAGTTCTAATATGTCCTTTACTGGTTTCCTTCCAGGCTCTCGCTGTCTATCTAGTTCACTGAGTTGGTTCCAGGTATGCCCAAACAGATCCGTGTGGTCAGCCTTCCGGATTTGCTTCCACACGTCAGCTGGCAGGCATAACCCGAAAAACAAGTCAATGTCCGCTAAAGTCATTATCGTTGAACCCAAGGCTGTGGCCAATTCGGTATAGAATGCTGTCGGGTTCTTTCTTAAATCGGGCAGAGTTTGTCTAAAAGTTAGGATATCTTGTCGGTCCCATGGTTGGTAAACCCAATTGTACACAACCCTCCCTTTTGCATCTGCGTGATTAATATCATCGTTTGTTCCCAGACCACGTGGCAGAATCCAGTAAGGGGCCGCTTCTCTGATGGGCATCATAGTATTGGCTACTTCTACTGAGGTCGTTTCAGGGACTGTAACCTTGGCTTCTGGTTTTTGTTCCGTGAGGTGGCGGAAGACCTCAAGCATCTGCATGAAGAGCTCCGTTGCCTCACATTCAGTCCCATCTCCAACATCAACCTTCCTATACAGCACTGTCAGTTTAGCGGGGCCCTTACTTTGATACCTATCCTCATATGCGTTCAGGGTGTGGTAGCTGAATCGCAAAATGAAATGCCGTCTGTGGCTGTCGGCATGCGAGTTATACATGTTCATTGTGTATTCTTCGCTCTCCCTTCGTTCTACTAGTGTCTTTGCTATTTTGTCAATCCCATCCCGCTCATCTTTGCTCAACCTGCTTGGTCTGGCTGGTGGGTGCTTGCTAACCTCGGGGTCATCTGGTGGTGCTGCTAATGTGGCTGGTGCGGAGGCCGTGAGGGCTGGTGCACTAGCGCTAAGGTCGTTCTCGTTCGCACTCAGGGCCTGCAGGTGTTGTTGGCAGGGGGCATATGGAGGGGGCATGTAGATGATTGGGGGACCTAGCAGTAACTCATCGTTCGCCCGTTGTTTGGAGGGCAATTCAGGGTAGAGCGCAGAGGGGGTCCTAACAGGACATTGACCTGTCGACCCTGATTCTTGGTTTTGTGTAGCTTCCTTTCTTTCCTTTATTTCTTCTTCTAATTGCTTAGCGGCTAGGTGGGCTGCCTTTCGTAATTCTTTCCCTATTTTTGCTTCCTCTCTTTTTCTTCGTTGTTCCGTTTCTTTGCGCCACATGCCGATACTATCGAGCATAGTGGGTGTAGTCTTATTTTTCTGGAGCGCTATTTCTAATGTTTTTATTTTATGCTCATCAAAGGAACCTATCAGTGGCCACTGACTTTTGAGGTCCGTTTTTGTGTATTTATGCCATAACCTAGTATAGGCAATAGCGACTAGTCCATGCTTAGTGAACATGTCCTTATTAGGGGTGCCCTCCAGTGAAGCTGGATGGTTCATCTCTAATAAGCGGTCCGGGCTGAACAGGCTACCAATCAGTGGGGAGAAGATAGGCATGACGGGTTACAACGGGGACAAAGGTCTGCACTACCTATCTTATCACGGCGGGCAAAGACTAGACAGAATATTTCTATTCTCCGTTGTTTGCAGGCGGTGAATACCTCAAAAGAACCAATACCGAACACTTAATGTACGGTCAATCAAACAATCAGTGGGGAGAATAAGTGGGTACGACGTGTTAAAGGTTTGCGTTACCCACTCTTTCTCTACCTGCAAAGAGAGACCTTGTTCTTCCCTGTTTGCAGACAGAGAATCTCCAGACAACAATCCACGAACGACAGTTCGGGAAAACAGTGGGGGAGGAAGATAGGCACGACGGATTACAATGGGGACAAAAGTCTGCGTTACCTATCCTTCACTGTTTGCAAAGAGAGAGCCTGTTGTTTCTCCGTTTGCAGACGGTGAATCTCCAGAGGGATCAACAAAGCGTAATACTAGTATTATCCAAATCAAACAATCATTTCTCAATTTGTCGTGTTTACACGACCTTACCCGGACCGCATGGACGGTTTCCTGTCTTCCGAATCCAGCGCCCGATCGTCCTCTATTCTTCGCGATGTTCGTGGCACTCCTGATGGTTCCCAGTCAGGACCGTAGATCACTCGAGAGAGGTCTGTTCGGAACTAGTGAAGGTCGGATGATCGGCTGTCAGACGAGGGTCTATCGGACACGAGCTCTCCCGATCGTTGCAGTCGTTCACTCTGTCGTCGGGACCTCTCCCACTGGATCCACGTGTCGCTGATGGGCCCCACGCTTTGGGACGCCAATGTTGGAAAAAGTGTAGGGCTATGACCTTTTTCAAGATTTGCCCGGCGCTAACCGCCTATGTACCATTCAAATTACCAAGCAATGAGGCAGGCGCCGGAGACCGGAAGGCAGGAAACAGAAGTTTTATTCCGACGGAGCAGAACACATCAGATCAGACAACAAGGTATCGTCTCGAGGTGCTCTAACAGCCTCTCTGAGGCCTGGCCTCTTATACCCTGGTTTATGACATGTGAGCATTCTTTATTGCATAAGAGACTCTTTAGACTTATGAAATGACGTCCCCATAATCCTCGTGTCGAGCCCACCCCCACATACATCCACAATAGAGGTCCTCACCCTGCTGATAACAGGAGGGGGCTATCACGCGGCTGAGTGTTCCGCCGATTCTTAGGATGTGTGCGCCTGATTGTATCCCATGGGGTGGGGAGGCCATGATCAATAGTGTGTCCTTTGAAGAGGAGCGACTCCATACAATAAGGGGCAATAAACGGTATCTCCCGGCTTAGGCGATGGCCTCGGACCTGTGTGGACAGTCGGACTCGAGGGAAGGGGTCATCAAAGGAGTGGTATTCATGCCGCGTGGACAATCAAGCGCGGAGGGATGGTTTATCAACAGAGGGGTATTCATGGAAGGAGAGGAGGTGCTGGTCAGGCGTGGGCGTGACTCCCAAGGACAGGGTCATGCAGGAAGAGAAGGGTTATGCTCATGTGAGGGAGGGAGGGGGAGCCAGGGTGCGCGGAGGATGCTTGCTGGGTCAGAGGAGCGCGCTGGCGATCGATCGTGGACAGGGAGACCATGATACCTAAGATGGCTGTCGTGCACGTTGTACGTGGGTGACAAGCTGGCGCAGATGATGTTCAGCTCGTAAACTAAAATTCCACACCTGCAGCAGGGAAGTCCATCACGGTAGTGATTGGTCTACCCTGAGTTTGGGCTGGTAGGGGCATGTGTTGGACTTGGCCCGTCTGGCAGGTCCGCCCCTGAAGTTTTTATGGTATATGTAACCTGGGGATGGTGATTCCCCCTCTGAGTGCGTGTGAAGAGAGAGCGACCTACCCTTCCATAGGAATACATGGGGAATGGATGTGTCCTCGGTAGTTCCCGATGCGTAGGGTGTGCAGGGTCAAGTCTGATATGTATGAACTCGTGAGATTGAATGCTGCGCAACGGTATATGTGGTATGAGTGTGTCTAGTGTAGAAGTCCCCCTTTTGGAAGTTGGCATATTTGTGGAATGTGTGCCTGGCGTATGATTGGACGAGGCTGGCTGGTGAGCCTGGCTCCCAGGATCTGGGAGGGTCTGCCCCGGTGGTGAATGGAGTGTCTAGCATGCTGATGTGAGGGGAGGAGTGAGCCTGGGTCTGCTTGTGGATTGACTGTCTGGGTTGAGTGTCATGAATGAGGCTGGGTTTTCCCCAGACAATGCTGGCTCCACCCCCTGGGGTGCAGCTGATGTTCCTAGCCTGGCCAGTGTAAAGAATCCCCCCATAACCAGTTCCAGCTGGTTCTCCCCCTGCCTGCCCCTTCAGACCAAGAATGTGTGTATAAAAAGGGTGCTGTGACACTCTGGACTTATTCTTGTTCTCGACTGGAATCTACCAGGGGCTGCTGCTGCTTGGGCTCAGGGTTGGCTTGCCTCCCTGGGCCCTGCCCTGCTCCTGGACTTCTGATGGCCTTTCCCCCCTAGGAGCTGCTGTGCTCCACCCGAGGTCCTGGACTCTGATGGAACTTTTGCTGCTTCCTGTGCCTCTAGCGCTTGGGAGCGCCTTGCCCTGCTTATAGCGCTTGGAGCGCTCTGTTTTCACTGGGTGCGCTGGGAACGCTGTTCTGACTGAGCCGGTGCCCACCCGGTATTTGCCCCATGCTTGGGAACATTCCTGAGCCTCAGCGAGTGCCTGCCTCGCTTTACTTCCTGCCTTTGTTGCCCTACGAGGGAGCCTACTCCTCATCGATTTCCCCCCGAGTTCACCGCCGCCGCCCGGGATCCTAGTGACGTCATCCCCGGGCCGCGCTGGTATTGGTTGCCGGCCCGGGATTCCTCAGCGTCATGCCCCCCTGGCCGCGCCGTGATTGGCTGCCGGCCCGAGAGAAGGAGGAGGCCGGCCGATGGAGTGCGACTAGGCAGGAGCGACGGGAGCCGACTCTGCGCTCCTGCGTTACCCCCGTGAAACTGCCGACCCAACCCCGGGGCTCCCGAGAGAGAGAGAGCCCCAGAGCACGAGAAAAGGCTGGCGCAGCAGAGGAGACCGGCCCACCAGAACCGGTGAGTGCTGCGGCGAGCAATAGAGAGGAGGGGCGTCGGGACACATTGTCGGTGCCCGCCCCTCCCCTCGAGTGAATCCCCGGATTGTGCCCTGAGGCCCGTGGGGCCCCCAGTGATGCCGGGTCCCCCAAGGGGGACCCCGCCTGCCCACAGCTTGTGTCTAGAGCCCGAGAGGCTCCTCCGGCCCGAGAAGGTTCCCAGTCCCCCGAGAAGGACTTCCCCTATGCCCAGTAGAGCCCGGGAAGGCTCCAATGGGGCCAGTTGTTTCTTGAGCCCTGAGAGGCTCCACCTGCGGCGTCCCTGTCCTGAGCCTGTGAGGCTCACCCCTGCCCCTGTGTTCTGAGCCTGCGAGGCTCCAACGTGTGGGCCTTCTCCGGGCCCCTCAGCTACCCAGCACTTCGTGGGCAGCTGCTACGTGTAGGTGTGCTCTGGGCTTCTTACAGCCTGCTATGACATTGAGACTTTGGGCGCCCTTGCCCCAGAAAGGCCAGCTGGCCTGTGGAATGCTATGAACTAATATTCATGTGATCCCTACAAGTATTCTGTGTTGCACCTCTACGGGTGCTCCTGTATGTTGTGTACCTTGTCCTACTTCCCCCCCCCCCTGAATACCAGATGCCCCCTGTATGTGATTCCTGGTCAGAGTGAGTTCTATTGCTAGTTCGAGGAAGCTCCCAGTCGATATGTGTTCTAATGCTAGATCCATCCTGTGCATACCCCTGGCAGGGGCCCCTTGGCCCTGCCCTGTACCTTCTTCCCTGTAACCCCTGCCCGTGCCCCTGGCACCTTGTACAATGTGTGTTCTTATGTGTCCTTCTTAATACAAAGACTATTTTCATATATACTTTGTGTGGAGTTCCTTTGTGGGAGGCAGGGGATGTTGCTGTTGGTGGGTGCGTGCGCAAATGCTTCACACATGTCCTCCGAGATAGGCCTGACTGCCCGCGCCGCGTTACCTAGAGGGCGAGCAGGGGTCTACTTTACATAGGAGTGGCGGTCTCTGACTGGCTGTGGCGCAAGCCCTGGCCGGCCGGGGGTCCCATTTCCTACATGGGTCCTCAAGAAGCTCCGGCCCTATCTCTTCGATACCCACTTCCGGGTGCAAACAGATCACCGACCCCTGCAATGGCTGATGCAGATGCGGGGAGAAAACCCGAAGCTGTTGCGTTGGTCCATCTCCCTGCAGGGGATGGACTTCACTGTGGAGCATCGCCCAGGCCAAGATCACGCCAACGCAGACGGCCTGTCCCGCTTCTTCCGCCTTGGCGAGGAGAGTACCCAAGAGGATGGGTGACTCTCCCTGCCTTCAGCTGGGGGGACGCATGTTGGACAGGCCTCGTGGCCGGGCCGTCCCCTCCCCGCATGGCGGATCGCGGACCCCTGCTCCTCCTGTTCCCCGGACAAGAACCACCCCTGCAACCCGCCGGGTCAACCCCCGGCCCTTCCCCGACGGAACACTGGCTCCTGAACACCACCGTATCGGCTGGCCCGGGTCCCTTCCAGAACCCCTGTCTCCGGCCCAGCCGCCATTTTGGACACTACACGACCAGGCCTCATGGCCTCGGGTCGACCTCGGCCTCGGGCCCAGCCAGGCCCCGACATCGAGGCACCACCATCCGCCTAGGGGGTGAAGAGACCACTTGGTCAATGGGAGAAGGAGTGTCAATGGCTCCCCTCCGCCAGGTGTTGATCTCCCCCAGCCTCCCTGGGCGCTGGCTCCACCCCCCTGCTGGGTGTCTGGACTCCCTCATCCCGGACCTCCCGACCTCCAAGTGCGAGGGTCTGGACATCAAAGGGCGCCAGACCTATAACTGGGGCAGCTCCAGAGCAGGAAGGCAGTTGTATCCTGGAGTCGAGAGACACCGAGACGAACTCATCCTTGGAGGCCTGCTGGCGCTGCTGTGGCTCCTCTTCGTGAACCATCTTGAAGGCCTGCTGGCGCTGCCGTGGCTCATCCTTTCGTGAACCATCTTGAAGGCCTGCTGGCGCTGCCGCGGCTCATCCTTTCGTGAACCATCTTGAAGGCCTGCTGGCGCTGCCGCGGCTCATCCTTTCGTGAACCATCTTGGAGGCCTGCTGGCGCTGCCACGGCTCATCCTTTCGTGAACCATCTTGAAGGCCTGCTGGCGCTGCCGCGGCTCATCCTTTCGTGAACCATCTTGAAGGCCTGCTGGCACTGCCGCGGCCCCTACTTGCGAACCCATCAGCTCGAGGATTGTGAGCTCCACATCTGCTACCCCCGGACCTGTCCGGTACTGAGACTGTCCCGCTACCCTTTTCCCCAACGAGACTAGAATTGACAGGATCCTCGTATCCTGGTCCTGCTGTACCGTCAAGTACCTTGCTTAAAAGATATATAAAAGTGTGCAGAACTCATTCCTGTGTGGTGTCTATCTGTGGGGGGGGGGGAAGTTACTGTCTGTACGATTACCGGAGATAGCCCTCACCGGAGGCCTCTCCCCCTTATACTCGGCCGACCCTCCGGGTCCCCGTCTAACAAGCAGTGACCGCGGTCAGACCAGCACAAGAACGGTGTAGCGAGGCGTTGCACTTTGCGGGCTGCCAGATGTGGTGCAGGCTGCGGCTCGCGGACCGTGTCGATACGGGGTCGGCGAGCGGCATAGGCTGCGCGGCCGAATGCAGACGTGCCTATAGAACACCAGGGTGGTCATGACGGGGTCACAGCTCCCTTAACTGGTCTACCACCTGGGATTCAAATTCACCGGATGCACAGAGGTCAGAGGTGAAGTTTCCCTCCCACTGCACCCCCTTCCAGAGTTCGGCACCCTCCCAACTGGAGTGGTACCCCTAGAAGACAAACCGGCCAGGACACTGGCTACAGTCGCCCTGCCGTCCAGGACAGGCAAACACCTGAACCTGGCTCCCCAACCTAGGGACGCTACCCTTTGGTTAGATGCCTGGCGCACCAGGACTTCTACAAGTTGAAAACAAAAATCTAAGACTGTCTCCTCTCCTTCGGCAGCAAGGCAACCACTGCAGGCCAATCCCCCAGGTCAGGGACAGTACTCCTCCATACAGCTTACCCGGTTCCTTCTCTTCAGGCAGAAGTTTCTTCTTGTAACTTCAGGACACTACTTACAGTTGCCCTTATGTCTAGATCCGGAAACATCGGCTACTGGCTCCCCAACCGAAGGACGTACCCTTTGGTCAGATGCCTGGCGCAGCAGGACTTCCTTGAAGGTTACACATAACTAATGTGTTGTGTACAAGTCTGCCTGTCACTTAGGACAGAAGTGGTATCACCATGGTCACTCCTTGGTGACACAGCCCTTCAGGCTGGCCCTTGACCCACTGGTTCCTCCACTGGGGAGCCTATCCCCCTCGCACCCCTCCATCTGGACTTCTGCACCCTCCCAACTGGAGCGGTACTGCCAGACACCAGGACTAATTGAGCTCTGCTTACAGACACTCCACGTCCTTCAGACACTGGGAGATTCCCCTCAAAGGACGCTCCATACGGACATGCTAGGCTCCCTCACCTAGTGTTCCCAAAAAAACACCCAGACTACGGAGACCTGGCTTGTGATCCTCTGAGCCACTTCCACCACCGGGCTGGAAGAGCAGAACTTTCCTTAGGGTCACTCCCCAACAAATAACACAATGGCACAGGGGCAGGGGAAACTCACTTGAGCTTCAGGCCCACCCTTGAAATCCAACACACATCCATTTATTCAGCAAGCTCCTTATTTCAGAGAACTCACACCAGTTATTCAGCAAGCTCCCCATCCCAGAGAACTCACACCAACGTCCAGTGCAACACACCATTCATCCACACACCCCCCCCCCCAGACTGGTAAGACAGTTTCTACCGCCCCTGATTTCTCAACCTGACCACCCCATGACACAGGTACCATTACTCCGGGAACGGGACGGGGAACACATGCACTGGACATACTTATGCTGCCACCACTGGATCTTACCCTTCCTGGGGAATCCAGAAAACTCACACTGCACTTAGGGGATGATCTACCCTCCCGAGCTAGGGACACCTAACTCAAAGTGCACAAGAACCACATTTCCAAAGAAATGACATTTAGAACAAATTAAAAACAATAATCCCTTTCCATGTGACTATCTAAAATGCAGCGTTTTGTAGTGAGGCCAGTTATCGCTGTGGTACTGTGCAAACACAAGTACATTTCCCACCGCTGGCCAACAATGTTAGAAATGGGATTTCTGGATGGCTAAGGTTTGCGCCAAAGTCAGGCAGAAACCACCATTCTAAGTCAGGGCAAGGAAATCACCCGCCAAGATAACCCCTGCTCACCCTCTTGGTAGCTTGGCACGAGCAGTCAGGCTTATCTGAGAGGCGATGTGTAAAGCATTTGCGCAAGCACCAACCAGCAACAACATCCCAGGCCCCCCACAAAAGGAACTCCACACAAGGTTATATCAGAAATAGCCTTTGTATTATACCAAACACATTAGATAGGGAACACACACTTTACAATGTGCCATAGGCACGGGCAGAATTTAGAAGGGATTATTATACATGGGACAGGGCCCCGGGGGCCACTGTCAGGAATGAGCATTTTTAGAACTAACACTTGGTAGAATTAGCACTTTGTAGGGATAATAATTACTGTAGCACAAAATAGGAAATAGAGCACACGACCAGTAATCACTGGTAACAGGTAAGTACCACCTACGCAACCCTAACCACCTTAGGAAAATATTACGCAAGGAACCAAGACCTCACTAGCAACACCTGTACTAGGAAGAACAACCACTTAAGCATCACAATACATTTAGGGGTATAGATATGAAAACATTACACATGATACATCACAACACATTCAGAGGTGTAGGGAGACACACCACAGGGGGTGGAGCCGGCATTGTGGGGGAAAAGCCCAGCCCTATTCAGGTCCCAGGTGCACTCCTCCCCAGCCATCAACATGCAGATCTCCCATTTACCACCCGGGCAGACCCATCCTGACTCCAGGAGCCTGGCACACCAGCCAGCCCCAGCCAATCACAAGCCAGCACATTCACTGCACAGACAGACCAACTTCTAGAAGTGGCACTTCCACACTAGACACAATAACGCTGCACACATCATCGCGCAGCATTTAATCACACGAGTCCGCACATACCAAACTTGCATCTGCACTCCCCACGCATCAGGAACTACCAGGGACATACACATTCCCCATGCATTCCTATGGGAGGGCAGGCCAATCTCACACATGCACTCAGAGAGCGCACTTTACACTGCGCCAAAGTGCTCAAGTGTGTAAAGACCAGAAATCATTATAATTATGTAACACTAAGAGGCAAAAACTTCAGGGGTGAACCTGCCAGAAGGGCCAGTCCAAGTCCAACACCCTCACACCCTCACACCCCCTCACCTTCACCCTCACACTCTCACACCCTCACCCTCACACACTCTCACCTTCATACCCCCTTACCTTCACATCCCCTCACCCTCACCCTCACAACCCCTTACCCTCACACCCCCACACACACCCTCACCCTTGCTCCCCCTCACCCTCACTCACCCCCACACACCCTCACACACCCTCACCCTCACACCCCTCACCCTAACTCCCCTCACCATCACACACACCCTACACACCCTCAACCTCACACCCCCTCACCCTCACACACACTCACACAACCTCACCCTCACACCCCCTCACCCTCACACCCCCTCACCCTCACACACCCTCACCCTCACACCCCCACCCTCACCCCTGTCACCCTCACCCCCGTCACCCTCACCCTCACACCTTCTCACACCCTCAGCATCACACCCCCTCACCCTCACCCTCACAACCCCACTCCCTCACCCTCACACCCCCTCACCTTCACACCACCTCACCATCACACCCCCTCACCCTCGCACCCCCTTACCCTCACACCCCCTCACCCTCACACACCCTCACGCTCACACACCCTCACCATCACACATACTCACACCCCCTCACACACCCTCACACCCCCTCACTCTCACACCCCCACCCACACCCTCACCCCTGTCACCCTCACCCCATCACCCTCACCCCTGTCACCCTCACACCGCCTCACCCTCACACCCTCACCCTCCCACCCCCCTCACAACCCCACACCCTCACCCTCACACACCCTCACACTCCCTCACCCTCACACCCCTAACCTTTACACACACCCTCACCTTCACACCCCTCCCACCCTCACCCTCAAACACCCTCTCACCCACGTTCACACCCCCTCACCCTCACACCCCCTCACCCCCACACCCCCCACCCTCACACCCCCTCACTCTCACATACCCTCACCCTCACACCCTCACACACCCTCTCACCCTCAAACCCCCTCACCCTCACACCTCCTCACGCTCACACCCCCTCACCCTCACAACCCCTTACACCCTCACCCTTACACACCCCCTTACACACCCTCACCCTCACACCCCCTCACCCTCACACGCCCTCACCCCCATCACCCTCACCCCTGTCACCCTCACCCTCACTCCCCGTCGCCCTCACACCCCCTCACCCACACACCCCTCACCCTCACCCTCACACCCCCTCACCCTCACCCTCACCCCCATCACCCTCACACCTGTCACCCTCACCCTCACTCCCCCTCACACCCCCTCACCCACACAACCCTCACCCTCACTCCATCACCCTCACCCCTGTCACCCTCACCCTCACTCCCCCTCGCCCTCACACCCCCACACCCCCACACCCTCAAACACCCCCTCACCCTCACACCTCCTCACTCTCACCCCCTCACACACACCCTCACCTTCGCACCCTCTCACCCTCACCCTCACACCCCCTCACCCTCACACCCCCACAACCTCACCCTCACACCCCCTCAACTTCACACCCCTCACCCTCACACCCTCACACACCCTCTCACCCTCATACACCCTCTCACCCACCCTCACACACCCTCACACACCCTCACACTCCCTCACCCTCACACCCCCTCACACCCCTTCACACCCCCTCACCTTCACACGCCCTCAGCCTCACCCCCTCGCACCCCCATCCCTTCACACCCCCACCCTCACACCCCCTCACTCTCACACCCCCTCACCCTCACACACCCTCACCCACCCTCACCCTCACATACCCTCACACACCCTCTCACCCTCACACCCCCTCTCACCCTCACACACCCTCACCCGCACACCCCCTCACTCTCACACCCTCACACCCCCACACACTCACCCTCGCACCCTCACCCTCACACCCCCTCACCTTCACACACCGTCACCCTCACACCCCCACACCCTCTCACCCTCACACACCCTCCCACCCTCAAACACCCTCACCCTCACACACCCTCACCCTCACATACCCTCACCCTCACACACCCTCACCCTCACACCCCTCATCCTCACACACCCCCTCACCTTCACACACCCTCACCCTCACACACCTTCTAACCCTCACATACCCTCACCCTCACACACCCTCACCCTCACACTCCTCATCCTCACACACACCCTCACCTGCACACACCCTTGCACACCCTCTCACCCTCACCCTCACACACCCTCTCATCCTCACCCTCACACACCCTCTCACCCACCCTCACACCCCCTCACCCTCACACCCCCTCACCCTCACACCCCCTCACCTTCACACCACCTCAAACTCACACCCCTCACCCTCACTCACCCTCGCTCCCCATCACCCTCACACCCCCACACCTTCACACCCCCTCACCCTCATACCCCTCACCCTCACACACCCTCACCCTCACACCCCATCACCCTCACACCCCCCACCCCCACCCTCAAACCCCCTCACTCTCACACCCCCTCACCCTCATACCCCCTCACCCTCACATACCCCTCACACTCACACCCCCACACCCTCACACACCACCTCACCCTCACACACCCTCACCCTCACACCCCCTCACTCTCACACACCCTCACACACTCACCTTCACACCCCCCCTCACACACCCTCCCACACTCACACACCCTTACCCTCACACACCCCCACCCTCACACCCCCTCACCCCCTCACACACCCCTACCCCTCGCACCCCCTCTCCCTCACACCCTCACACACCCTCACCTCCCTCACCCTCACACCCCCACCCTCACCCTCACACACACTCACCCTCACCCTCACACCTTTACCCTCACACCTTTACCCTCACCCTCACACCCTCACCCTCACACCCCCTCACTCTCACACACCCTCACCTTTACACCCCCTCACCCTCACTCACCCTCACCCTCGCTCCCCATCACCCTCACACCCCCACACCTTCACACCCCCTCACCCTCACACCCCTCACCCTCACACACCCTCACCCTCACACCCCATCACCCTCACAACCCCCACCCCCACCCTCAAACCCCCTCACTCTCACACACCCTCACCCTCATACCCCCTCACCCTCACATACCCCTCACACTCACACCCCCACACCCTCACACACCACCTCACCCTCACACCCCCTCACCCTCACACCCCCTCACACCCTCACCTTCACACACACCCTCACACACCCTCACACTCACACACCCTCACCCTCACACCCCTCACCCTCACACACACCCTCACCTTCACACCCCCTCATCCTCACACACCCTCTCACCCTCACCCTCACACACCCTCTCACCCTCACCCTCACACACCCTCTTACCCACCCTCACACCCCCTCACCCTTCCACCCCGTCACCTTCACACACCCTAACCCTCACACACCCTCACCCTCACACACCCTCACCCTCACACACCCTCCCACATCCTCACCCCCTCACACACCCACACCCTCACACACCCTCACTCACACACCCTCACCCTCACAACCCCCCTCACCTTCATACACCCTCACCCTCACACACCCTCTCCCTCACATATGCTCACCCTTACTCACCCTCACACCCTCTCACCCTCACACCCCCCTCACCTTAACACCCCCTCACCTTAACACCCCCTCACCCTCACACACCCTCTCACCCTCACACACCCTCTCACCCTCACCCTCACACACCCTCTCACATCCCCTCACCCTTACACACCCTCACCCTCACACCCCCCTTGCCCTCACACACCCTCACCCTCACATCCCCTCACCCTCACACACCCTCACCCTCACACACCCTCACCCTCACACCCCCTCAACCTCACAACCCCACACCCCCTTACACTCACACCCCCTCACCCTCACATCCCCTCACCTTCATACACCCTCACACACCCTCTCACCATCACCCTCACACACCCTCTCACCATCACCCTCACACACCCCCTAACCCTCACACACCCTCTCACCCACCCTCACACACCCTCAACCTCACACCCCCTCACCCTCACACACCCTCACCCATACACCCCTAACCCTCACACCCCCTGACCCTCACCCCCTCACCCTCACATACCCTCACACCCCCTCACCCTCACCCCCTCACACCCCCACACCCTCACACCCCCTCATTCTCACACCCCCTCACCCTCACACCGACTCACCCGCACACCCCCTCAACCTCACACACCCTCACACACACCCTCACACACCCTTACCCTTCCACCCTCACACCCCCTCACCCTCACCCATGTCACTCTCACACCCCCTCACACCCCATCGCCCTCACACCCCTCACCCTCACACCCCCACCCTCACACCCCCTCACCCTCACACCCCCTCACCCTCACACCCCCTCACTCTCACACACCCTCACACACTCACCTTCACACACCCCCTCACACACCCTCCCACACTCACACACCCTTACCCTCACACACCCCCGCCCTCACACCCCCTCACACACTCCCACCCCTCGCACCCCCTCTCCCTCACACCCTCACACACCCTCAACCTCACCCTCACAACCCCTTACTCTCACACCCTCACCTCCCTCACCCTCACACCCCCACCCTCACCCTCACACACACTCACCCTCACCCTCACACCCGTCACCCTCACCCTGTCACCCTGACCCCATCACCCTCACACCTTTACCCTCACACCTTTACCCTCACCCTCACACATTCACCCTCACCCCCACCCCCTCACCCTCACAACCCCACACCCTCACCCTCACACACCCTCACCCCCACACACCCTCACACCCTCCCCCTCACACACCCTCACCCTCACACACCCTCACACCCCCTCACCCTCACCATTACACGCCCTCACTCTCACACCCCTCACCCTCACACACCCTCACCCTCACAAACCCTCACTCACCCTCTCACCCCCTCTCACCCTCAAACCCCCTCACCCTCACACCCGTCACCCTCACCCTGTCACCCTGACCCCATCACCCTCACCCTCACACCTTTACCCTCACACCTTTACCCTCACCCTCACACATTCACCCTCACCCCCACCCCCTCACCCTCACAACCCCACACCCTCACCCTCACACACCCTCACCCCCACACACCCTCACACCCTCCCCCTCACACACCCTCACCCTCACAACCCCTCACACCCTCACACACACCCTCACACACCCTCACCCTCACACACCCTCACCCTCCCACCCTCACACCCCCTCACCCTCACACAACCTCACCCTCACCCCCATCACCCTCACCCCTGTCACCCTCACACTCACACCCCCTCGCCCTCATACCCCTCACCCTCACACCCCTCACCCTCACCCTCATGCTCACACCCCCTTACCTTCACACCCCTCACCCTCACACCCCCACACCCTCACACACACCCTTACCCTCACATCTCCTCACCCTCACCCTCACACCCTCACACACACCCTCACCTTCACACCCTCACACCCCACACCCTCACCCTCACACCCCCTCACCTTCACTCACCTTCACACCCTCTCACCCTCACACCCCACACCCTCACCTACCCTCTCACCCTCACACACCCTCTCACCCTCACACACCCTCTCACCCACCCTCATCCCCCTCACACCCCCTCACCCTCACACCCCCTCACCCTCACCCCCTCACACTCCCACCCCACACCCCCCACACCCCCACCCTCACACCCCCTAACCCTCACACCCCCTCTCATCCTCACACCCCCTCTCACCCTCACACCCCCTCTCACCCTCACACCCCTTCACCCTCACACCCCCTCACCTTCACACCCCCTCACACCCTCACACACACCCTCACCTTCACACCCCCTCACCCTCACACCCCCACACCCTCACCCTAACTCCCCCTCACCTTCACACCCCTCACCCTCACTCACCCTCACCCTCGCTCCCCATCACCCTCACACCCCCACACCTTCACACCCCTCACCCTCACACCCCTCACCCTCACACACCCTCACCCTCACACCCCATCACCCTCACACCCCCCACCCTCAAACCCCCTCACTCTCACACCCCCTCACCCTCATACCCCCTCACCCTCACATTCCCCTCACACTCACACCCTCACACACCACCTCACCCTCACACCCCCTCACCCTCACACCCCCTCACACCCTCACCTTCACACACACCCTCACACACCCTCACCCTCACACACCCTCACCCTCACACCCCTCACCCTCACACCCCTCACTCTCACACACACCCTCACCTTCACACCCCCTCATCCTCACACACCCTCTCACCCTCACCCTCACACACCCTCTCACCCTCACCCTCACACACCCTCTTACCCACCCTCACACCCCCTCACCCTTCCACCCCGTCACCTTCACACACCCTAACCCTCACACACCCTCACCCTCACACCCCCTCACCCTCACACACCCTCACCCTCCCACATCCTCACCCCCTCACACACCCACACCCTCACACACCCTCACTCACACACCCTCACCACCCCCCTCACCTTCATACACCCTCACGCTCACACACCCTCTCCCTCACATATGCTCACCCTTGCACCCCCTCACCCTCACACCCTCTCACCCTCACACACACCCTCCCCTTAACACCCTCTCACCCTCACACACCCTCTCACCCTCACACACCCTCTCACCCTCACACACCCTCTCACACCCCCTCACCCTCACACACCCTCACCCTCACATCCCCCTCGCCCTCACACACCCTCACCCTCACATCCCCTCACCCTCACACACCCTCACCCACCCTCACCCTCACACACCCTCACCCTCACACCCCCTCAACTCACACCCCCACACCCCCTCACACTCACACCCCCTCACCCTCACATCCCCTCACCTTCATACACCCTCACCCTCACACACCCTCTCACACTCACCCTCACACACCCCCTAACCCTCACACACCCTCTCACCCACCCTCACACCCCCTCACCCTCACACCCCCTCAACCTCACACCCCCTAACCCTCACACTCCCTCACCCATACACCCCTAACCCTCACACCCCCTCACCCTCACATACCCTCACACCCCCTCACCCTCACCCCCTCACCCTCACACCCCCACACCCTCACACCCCCTCATTCTCACACCCCCTCACCCTCACACCGACTCACCCGCACACCCCCTCAACCTCACACCCCCTCACACCCTCACCCTCACACACACCCTCACACACCCTCACCCTTCCACCCTCACACCCCCTCACCCTCACCCATGTCACTCTCACACCCCCTCACACCCCATCGCCCTCACACCCCCTCACCCTCACACACCCTCCCACACTCACACACCCTTACCCTCACACACCCCCACCCTCACACCCCCTCACCCCCTCACACACCCCCACCCCCTCGCACCCCCTCTCCCTCACACCCTCACCCTCACCCTCACCCTCACAACCCCTTACTCAAAGCAAAGCATAGCATAATAAAACAACAAAACATAGCATATCATAACAAAACATAGCATAGCAAAACATAGCATAGCATAACAAAACATAGCATAGCATAACAAAACATAGCATAGCATAACAAAACACAGCATAGCATAGCATACCAAATCAAAGCATAGGATAACAAAACATAGCATAGCATAGCATAACAAAACAAAACATAGCATAGCATACAGCATCACTCAGCACCACCACATCATCCCTCAGGGGTACCACAACATTACTATGCGCTACCACAGCATCACTGAACGCCACAGCATCACTCGTTCGCCATCACAACAACACTCAGCGCAACCACAGCCTAAATCTGTGCAACCATTCTACAACAACTGGTTCAAATATGTTCTCTCAATGTTTCAAGCTTTATTTCAAATGTAACAAAAAGATGTTAATATTTCACTTCCGTTCTTAGATTTTCGTCACAATAAAATACACTGAACATAATCGTCACAAAAGTTATTTACAAAAGTTTAAGCTATTGCCATTATAAATTACAATAACTTTTATTTAAGTATTCAATATTAAAAAAAATTAAAAGCCATTTTTATTTGTAATATCAATACATGTAAGTCACGTAAATACAACACATATTGCATTACAAATGCTATAGGTGTCACATTTGCGAAAGTTATAACTATTGGCATTGTAAATGACAAAGCTATTAATTTCGCTATTTTCAAAAACAAAACATAAATAAAAAAATTGTCATTTACAATACAAATAGCTCAAACTTTCCTAATGCGAGACCTGTTGCATTGCAAATGCTTGTTTCAGGAGGTTGGGGAGTTTAGAAACAACACCCTGCAGCAACAATGGAGTGCAATAATGCATATCAAAAGTACGTCCATATAACAGTGGTCTAATTCATAAAATGTATTTGCAATCAGGCCACAACTTTCCTTTTTCCACCCCCATTTAGTTTAGCAAGGGCTTCAAAATTAATTACAAATACTATGAGATGATCCTATTCATCGACCTAAAAAGAGGCCTTGCAGGGATTAGGGATATATAATGCATCTTGTGGTACATCTGAGGTTCAAGTAAGGGGTAAGTAGTTAGTGGTGCTAGCCTTGCAGTCCTTTTGATCTTAATTATTTTTGCTGTTTTATGTTGGAATGGGCCCAAGGTAGTAAAATTCACATGAGTCATGTCGGTGGAAGGTGCAAGAGGATCTGCGCCCTTCGGTGATGTGATAGTTGGCAGCTCTTAGACCGCCTTGGGCGTGAGAGTCACTGCTAGTGTTGTGCTAATGATGCGATTGAGGCTTTGCAATTGTGGAAGTTGCTCAAGTGCGAGTCACTTCTGTGTGATGATTGCAGGAGCTGACAGTTCACTGTCTGCATGTGCAGGATTGTCGGCAGGTCTCATTGACACCTCTGGACTCATCAAAGGCGGGAGTATTCACCTACCTACCACTGTATGTAATATCAGTGACGCGTGCATGGTTATTACACCTGTCAACTTGAAGAACAATCTCACACTGTGAGGAAGGGGCGAGGCCATAAGGGGGCAGGGTCTTGTGCCGAGAAGTACCTATGAGGCACTTATGAACCCCAACCCACACCCAAGCCTCCTCCTCCCCCCCCAAAAAAAAAGCTTTGCTGAGGCTGGTTCTGATGTCCTGTGGTATTTTCACAATAAATGGCAAATTATGCAGCATAAAGCATCACATAAAGTGGCAGAACTGTGTTTTTAGGTTGGCATTTTACCAGAAAAATATATACTGTCTGGACAAAATTGCAGCATATTATTACCAGTTTAATACCTGAATGCCAATGTGCAACTGAAAGGGGGCCGGATAGTCTTGGCAAAGATCCTGCCAATCAGTGCACAGAACAACATCAAGTGCTTTTTCAGTAATCTTCTATCTGTTTAAACTAGAAACGTTAATTTTGGTAAAATCTGCTAATTATGCAGCAAATGGTGGATTATTTTTCAAATGCAGCAAATCTATAAGCGTAAAATGCCACACCCACTGAATCACATAAATCCAACGGCCCTGAATACCTGCCCCAATGCTGCTGGGGAGCTCCGTGCCGACCCCACTCATTATCCTGATTTAGAGAGCCGTCACCTCGGATCTGAGGGATCGTGATCGGTACCACTGAGCCTGGGAATGGCAGGCTGCGTTCCTGGGTGTTTTCAGACATTCGGAGAGCTGTGCTGACCGAGTGAGGCGGAGGGGCTTCCTCGGGCTCCCCAAGATGGCGTAGATCGCCGCACTGGGGCGATCGCGAAGAAATCAGCGAAGAAGGTACAGCTGCTCCTCTGCCAACAACGTGCCCACCAGCGGACCCAGCAAGACCATCGGAGCATCAGGAGAGGCGAAAACCACTGGCTTGCAGTCCTCGGGGCAGACGAGTCAGACGCAGCGGCAGCTTGCACTGCTGCCGCTTGGTTGGTTGGGCGTAGCGACCGGAGCAGCGGACTGTACTCCCCACCGGAGTTGGGCTTGTTGGACAGGCCACGTGACGGGCCGCTCTCCCCCGGCTCGACCAAGCCCGAGCCAGTCATACAAGCACCACACCCCACCATTGCACGTCCTACGTCCCCTCAGGGACACCTGCCCCCGAGCATGATAACCTCGTGGGTCCGATCCACGGCCGACCCACGCGCCCAGCCCGGGCCGCCATCTTGGACACTTCGCCACGAGGCCGCCTGGCCCCCGATCGACCTCAACCCTGGGCCTAGCCCGGCCTCAGACATTCCGGCACCACCCTCCACCCAGGAGGTGAGCGAGCTACTTGGCCAGTCAATGGGAGAAAGAGGTGTCGATGGTTCTCCCCCGGCCAGTGCCGCTCGCCCATCGCCTCCCCGGGCGCTGGCTCCACCCCCCTGCTGGGTGTCTGGACTCCCTCATCCCGGACCTCCCGACCTCCAAGTGCGAGGGTCCGGACATCAAAGCACGCCAGCCCTATAACTGGGGCAGCTCCAGAACAGGAAGGCAGTTGTATCTTGGAGTCGAGAGACGAAAGAAGAACTCATCCTGGACGGACTACTGGCGCTGCCGTAGCTCTGTCCTGTGCACCATCATCCTGCCTGGTGGCGCTGCCACAGCCGTCGTAACCTTCATCCTTCACCGTCGTCCGGATCTGCTGGCGAGGCCGCGGACCGTTGTAACTGTCATCTGCATCGGGACCTGCTTGGCTTCTCCACGGCCCGTCGACCATCCTTCATCCATCTCGGGACCTGCTTGGCTTCTCCACGGCCCGTCGACCACCCTTCATCCATCTCGGGACCTGCTTGGCTCCTCCACGGCCCGATCAGCAACCACGCCGAGCTCGAGGATTGAGAGCTATTGAACTCATTGGTAACTAAGACTGTCCCGCTACCCTTTTCCTCAACCAGAGATCAGAACCGAGGGGACCCCTGAGTCCAGACCTCCTTGTATTATATCAACGTAACCTAAGAAGTGCATATAAAGTCTCGTTAACCTTCAATCTTGTGTGGTGTCCGTCTGTGGGGGGGAAGTTACTTATCTGTACAGTCGTTGGAGACGGCTCTCCCTGGAGACCTCTCCCCGTAATCTCGGCCGACCCTCCCGGTCCGTCTAACATTGGTGGCCAGCGGCGCGATCCGAATCACCGCATAACGTACAGAGAGTAGCTCACCCCACAACGAACAACAATGTCGACTAAAGAGAGCGGATCAACTGAGAAGTTCCAAATGGAAAAGCTAGAGGAATACAGCCATCGTGAACTAAAGCAGTTCTGTATCGAACTAGGTATCGCTACCACCGGACTAAGTACCAAGGACGATTTTAAGCATGCCCTAGAATCTTGGGCAGAGACCGGGGATGTCGAAGCCCCGGAGCAAAGCACCGCGAAAAAGACCAACACGGCCCCTGAAGAGCAAAGAACGGGTCTCTCGCAAGACGAGATCCAAGAAAGAGAAAAAGCCCGACTACACGAACTTGAAATGGCCCGACTCAAGATGGACATAGAACTCAAATTGGCCGAGCAAAAAATAAACTTAGAGCACCTTCGCCTCCGAGAAGAAAGAGAGGAGAAACAGAGGCAAAGGGAGCTCGAGGAAAAAAGACTAACGTACGAGCACGAGCGGAACCTAGCCGAGATCAACCTGCGCAAACAGAATAAAGAATTAGGGGTGGCCGACAGACCGTCCACCCCCGGGACCACGGACAAAAAAGTGCACATCCCCAAGGATGTGGTCCGAGAATATTTTCGAGAAGACGACATCCAGCAATGGTTTAAAGCATATGAAATCGCGATGACTGCGCACCGGATCGATAGAGCCGACTGGGGAGCCGGCCTATGGGGCAAATTCCTCAATGAGGGCCGCGATACTCTGTTACAGCTCCCAGACCACCAGATGACCTCCTACGACCATATGAAAGCGGCCCTCCTCACTCGCTATGGCCTCACGCCCGAGATGTACCGTCAGAGGTTCCGAGACTGCACACGCATTCCAGGTACAACTTGGGTGGACTATGTAACGTACTTTAGCCGAGCCTTCGAAGGCTGGATCAGAGGGAACAACGTCACGACCTACGAGCAGTTGTTCAATCTGATGGTATGGGAGCATCTGTCCAACAACTGCTTCATTGAACTACGCCAACACCTCCTCGACAGCAAGTTAACCGATCCCCGGCAGCTCGCAGCCGAAGCTGACCGGTGGGAGATCACCCGAGTGGGCCGGAATGGGTCCTACGAGCAGAACAGGAACAACAATGGTCACCACCGATCCAGAGGAGGAGGAGGGGGCCAAGGACGAGGAAGAGACAACACTCCGGCCGCCCCCATTACCAGCACCACCCCCCCGGCCAACCGGGGCAGCACCCCGGCGCGACCGGGATACAGAGCCAATGTTACATGTCACCGATGCCAACGAGTCGGCCACTATGCAAATGACCCAAGCTGCCCGCAGTATCAGAGCCCAAGACCCCGCCAGGTGACCGCCGCGGCACTAGGGGAAGAACAGATCTCCGAGGAACAAGAAACAGACGAGCAAGAGTATCAAGGGTGGGAGCCAGCCGCCATGACTCTCGCGTGCTTAGGGGGAAGAGACATGGTCCCGCGGGTCCCCCTACCCGCTAACACCCAGAAGTACGGCCAATGGGTGAGCATCAATGGACAACGGGCCGAAGCCCTTCGAGACACCGGGGCCAGTGTGACAGCCGTCCGCTGTCATCTGGTAACCCCAGAGCAATATCTACCGAACATTCTATGCCCTGTACGATCAGCCGACAACTCGGAGAGTCTGTGTCGGATGGCCTGCGTCCCCTTTGAGTGGGGAGGGGTCTCCGGCATGTTGAAAGTAACGGTCCGAGACGACGCCCCCGTGGACTGCCTCCTCGGAAATGACCTGGAAAGCTCCCCGTGGGCAGCCGTGGAGCGAAAAGAACACTTGGGGATGTTGGGCGTCCCAGACTGGGCGTGCGTCACCACCCGGTCTATGGCCGCCCGTGCCAACCATCACCCGGAAGAACCAGAATGGCCGGCGCCTCCGCCTCCGGTCGCCCCCGCCGAGACCCCCGACCAGTGCATCCCCCTCGAACCTGCTCAACCTTCCGACCTTGCTAATCTCGACCAGTGGGCTCAAGAAGGGGGGCCCACACAAGAACAATTTCGTCAGGAGCAGAAGACCTGTCCCTCCCTTGAGGGACTCCGACAACAAGCGCTCGCCCAAAGCGCAGGGGATACCTCCGGAACTCATTGGGTCTACTGGGACAATGACCTACTGTACAGCGAGCAACGAATCGCCGAGCTGGGGGCCAACCGAGTACTAGTGGTGCCACTCCGCTTTAGAGACTTCCTGCTAAATCTGGCCCACGATGTCCCCCTGGCAGGGCACCTGGGACAAGATAAAACCTACAGCCGCCTAGTGACCCACTTCTTCTGGCCAAAAATGAGAAACGATGTGCACCAGCATTGCCGATCTTGCCCCACGTGCCAAGCCAGTGGGAAGAGCGGCCGCAAATTAAAGGCCCCCCTGCAACCCTTTCCCGTAGTCACAACCCCATTTGAGAGGGTCGGAATAGACATTGTGGGACCCCTAGACCCACGTACAAGACAAGGCCATCGCTTCATCCTCGTACTAGTGGACCACGCCACCCGCTACCCTGAGGCTATTCCTCTCCGGACCGTCACAGCCCCAGTGGTCGGCAGGGCCCTGATGGGGATCTTCTCCCGTGTGGGGTTCCCCCGAGAAGTCGTCAGTGACAGAGGCACGAACTTTATTTCCAAATACATGAAGTCCCTCTGGCAACAGTGTGGGGTCACCTACCGCTTCACGACCCCCTATCACCCCCAAGGAAACGGACTTGCTGAGCGGTTCAATCGCACACTAAAAGGGATGATCGGGGGATTGGAAGAACCCCTCCGTCGCCAGTGGGACGTGCTGCTGCCGTGCCTCCTCTTCGCCTACCGGGAGGTCCCACAGAAGTCCCTAGGCTTCAGCCCATTCGAGCTGCTCTATGGGCACCCAGTACGGGGGCCACTCAGCCTGATCAAAGAAGGCTGGGAGTTGCCTCCGGCCAAGAGTCCTCCAGATGTCTTCCGGTACCTCCTCACCCTCCGCAACCAGTCCCAGCGGTTCAGAGACCTAGCGAAAGCCAACCTAGAGGCCAGTCAAGAGGACATGAAGAGATGGTATGACCAGAACGCCTCATCTATTGAATTCGAGCCGGGGCAACAGGTCTGGGTAATGTCCCCCACAGAACCGTGCGCTCTCCAAGACAAATGGACGGGACCCTTCAAGGTAATCGAGCGCAAGGGACCCGCCACCTATCTGATCGATATGGAGTCCGCCCGGAATCCGCTCCGAGTCCTCCACACCAACAGACTGAAACCCCACTTTGCACGAACAGAACTCAGCCTCTTGATGGCCACAGACAACGGGGTTGAGGACGACTCCGAGCCTCTCCCTGACCTCTTGCGGACCCAGGAGCAAGACGGCTCCGTGGATGGGGTCCGACTCTCGGAGACCCTCACCCAGGAACAACGCCAAGAGTGCCAAGCCCTCCTATCACGATTTGCCAGCCTGTTCTCCCTCACCCCAGGTGTCACTGCCTGGTGTGTGCACGATGTGGACACCGGAGACAGCCCTCCTATCCGCCACCGGGCCTACCGCGTACCTGATCGGGTACGGGCCTGCATCCAGGCGGAAGTAACTAAGATGCTCACGCTCGGGGTCATCGAGCCCTCCGACAGTCCATGGGCCAGCCCGGTCGTACTGGTCCCCAAAGCAGCCGCCCCCGGAACCACACCCGAACTCCGGTTCTGTGTCGACTACCGGGGCCTGAATGAAGTCACCAGAACGGACGCACACCCCATCCCCCGGGCCGATGAACTGGTCGACCGAATGGGCGCTGCCCGCTACCTCAGCATCTTCGATCTAACGGCAGGCTATTGGCAGATCGGCCTCACACCCCGAGCACAAGAACGTTCTGCCTTCTCCACCCCCGATGGCCACTATCACTTCACGGTCATGCCCTTCGGCATGAAAAATGCCCCAGCGACTTTCCAACGGCTCGTCAATCAGGTCCTGGCGGGGCTCGAAGAGTTCAGCGCCGCCTACCTGGACGACATCGCTGTGTACAGCCACCACTGGACCGAGCACCTCCACCACCTCCAAGCAGTGTTGCAAGCCCTTCAGCGAGCTGGCCTCACGATCAAGGCCAGCAAATGTCAAATTGGACAAGGGTCAGTGACCTACCTCGGACACCAAGTGGGAAGCGGTCTAGTGGCCCCTCTTCAACTGAAAATTGCCGCCATCCAGAACTGGCAACCCCCTAACACTCAAACTGAGGTGCGAGCCTTCCTGGGCCTCACGGGCTACTACCGAAGGTTCGTGAAAGACTATGGTACCATCGTGGGGCCTCTCACCGAACTCACGTCGAAAAATCAGCCCAAGAAGGTGAACTGGACCCCAGAGTGTCAAGCGGCCTTCGAACAGCTAAAGGCCGCCATGTGTTCCGCTCCTGTACTCCAGGCCCCAGACTACAGCCGGGAGTTCGTCGTCCAGACGGACGCCTCCGACCAGGGCATTGGGGCGGTCCTGTCCCAGGTGAACACCGAAGGCCTTGATCAACCGGTGGCCTTCATCAGCCGGAGACTCCTACCACGGGAGCAACGCTGGAGCACCATAGAGAGGGAAGCCTTCGCTGTGGTATGGGCCCTCAAGAAGCTCCGACCCTACCTTTTTGGCACCCACTTCCGGGTGCAGACTGACCACCGACCCCTGCAGTGGTTGATGCATATGCGGGGGGAAAACCCAAAACTGCTACGCTGGTCCATCTCCTTGCAAGGTATGGACTTTACCGTTGAACACCGGCCTGGGTCTGACCACGCCAACGCGGATGGCCTGTCCCGGTTTTTCCGCCTCGACGAAGAGAGTCCCCAAGAGGATGGGTAACTCTCCCCGCCTTCAGCTGGGGGGGACGCATGTTGGACAGGCCACGTGACGGGCCGCTCTCCCCCGGCTCGACCAAGCCCGAGCCAGTCATACAAGCACCACACCCCACCATTGCACGTCCTACGTCCCCTCAGGGACACCTGCCCCCGAGCATGATAACCTCGTGGGTCCGATCCACGGCCGACCCACGCGCCCAGCCCGGGCCGCCATCTTGGACACTTCGCCACGAGGCCGCCTGGCCCCCGATCGACCTCAACCCTGGGCCTAGCCCGGCCTCAGACATTCCGGCACCACCCTCCACCCAGGAGGTGAGCGAGCTACTTGGCCAGTCAATGGGAGAAAGAGGTGTCGATGGTTCTCCCCCGGCCAGTGCCGCTCGCCCATCGCCTCCCCGGGCGCTGGCTCCACCCCCCTGCTGGGTGTCTGGACTCCCTCATCCCGGACCTCCCGACCTCCAAGTGCGAGGGTCCGGACATCAAAGCACGCCAGCCCTATAACTGGGGCAGCTCCAGAACAGGAAGGCAGTTGTATCTTGGAGTCGAGAGACGAAAGAAGAACTCATCCTGGACGGACTACTGGCGCTGCCGTAGCTCTGTCCTGTGCACCATCATCCTGCCTGGTGGCGCTGCCACAGCCGTCGTAACCTTCATCCTTCACCGTCGTCCGGATCTGCTGGCGAGGCCGCGGACCGTTGTAACTGTCATCTGCATCGGGACCTGCTTGGCTTCTCCACGGCCCGTCGACCATCCTTCATCCATCTCGGGACCTGCTTGGCTTCTCCACGGCCCGTCGACCACCCTTCATCCATCTCGGGACCTGCTTGGCTCCTCCACGGCCCGATCAGCAACCACGCCGAGCTCGAGGATTGAGAGCTATTGAACTCATTGGTAACTAAGACTGTCCCGCTACCCTTTTCCTCAACCAGAGATCAGAACCGAGGGGACCCCTGAGTCCAGACCTCCTTGTATTATATCAACGTAACCTAAGAAGTGCATATAAAGTCTCGTTAACCTTCAATCTTGTGTGGTGTCCGTCTGTGGGGGGGAAGTTACTTATCTGTACAGTCGTTGGAGACGGCTCTCCCTGGAGACCTCTCCCCGTAATCTCGGCCGACCCTCCCGGTCCGTCTAACAGGGCTGTTTGAAGGACCCTAGAACGGACCCCCATCGGGGATACAACCCGTCTTTCCCGATTGAGTTGGAGTTTGGGCCTGTTGAGCCGGGGGACTGGTGTTTGCCCCCGCTGAACCTGGGGACTGGTGTTTGCCCCCGCTGAACCTGGGGACAACTGCCTGCGCCCTTGGGAGCCTTTGAGCCCCAGGAGAGTTACATTGCCCAGGCGGAGCGGAGGGCTCTCCCGGACTCTCCTTGGCAGCGCTGATCGCAGAACTGAGGCGATCATAGTGGAGGCCGTGAGGACACTGCGACTAGTTATCCAACCTGTGATGTGGGCCCGGGGAGCATTTGTGGTGATTCAGTGGACCCAGCAAAACGTCGGTGTGAGACGGGACCTGGAGGGTCGGCCGAGGACAAGGGGAGAGGTCTCCGGGGAGAGCCGTCTCCAGCGATCGTACAGACAAGTAACTTCCCCCCCACAGAATAGGCACCACACAAGGATAAGATTTAACGTTCTTTATAAGTAATCTTGAAGTACGGTAGAATGGTACAAGGAGGTCTGGACTCAGGGGTCCCCTCGATTCTAGTCTCTTGGATGGGAAAGGGGTAGCGGGACAGTCTTATTACCAATCTGGTAGTTACGATGAGATGATGGATAGCTCACAATCCTCGAGCTCGGCGTTCTTGAAGGACGGGTTGCGGCAGCGCCAGCAGATCCCGGAGTGGTCGAAGGTGGCAACGGTCCGCGGCAGCGCCAGCAGGTCCCGACGAAGATGGTAGTTACAACGGGTCGCGGCAGCAGGTCCCAACGAAGATGGTAGTTACAACGGGTCGCGGCAGCGCCAGCAGGTCCCAACGAAGATGGTAGTTACAACGGGTCGCGGCAGCGCCAGCAGGTCCCAACGAAGATGGTAGTTACAACGGGTCGCGGCAGCACCAGCAAGTCCCAACGAAGATGGTAGATTGCAGAGGGCCGCGGCAGCGCCAGCGGCAGGACGACAGTTCACAAGGCAGGGCTGCCGCAGCGCCAGCGGTCCGTCAAGGATGAGTTCTTCTCGGTGTCTCTCCACTCCAGGATACAACTGCCTTCCTGCTCTGGAGCTGCCCCAGTTATAGGTCTGGCGCCCTTTGATGTCCGGACCCTCGCAATTGGAGGTCGGGAGGTCCGGGATGAGGGAGTCCAGACACCCAGCAGGGGGGTGGAGCCAGCGCCCGGGGAGGCTGGGGGCGATCGGCACCTGGCGGGGGAGAGCCATCGACACTTCTTCCTCCCATTGACCTGCCAAGTGGTCCGTTCACCTCCTGGGTGGATGGTGGTGCCGGGCTGTCGGGGCCTGGCCAGGCCCAGGGTTGGGGTCGAGCTGAGGCCACGCGGCCTCGTGGTGCAGTGTCTAAGATGGCGGCCGGGCCGGGCAATGGTGCTGACGGTGGCCCGGGCCGGTAATACAGAGATGTCCGGGAGCAGGGGTCCCGTAGGGGACGGTTTGCGAGTTGCTTCTGTGGGTAGCACCTGGAGAGCCGGTGCCCGGGCCCTGTCGTGCGGGGAGGGAGCGAGCCCTTCATGTGGCCTGTCCAACATGCGTCCCCCCCAGCTGAAGGCGGGGAGAGTCACCCATCTGCTTGGGGACTTTCCTCGTCGAGGCGGAAAAAGCGTGACAGGCCATCCGCGTTGGCGTGATCCTGGCCAGGGCGGTGCTCCACAGTGAAGTCCATCACCTGCAGGGAGATGGACCATCGCAACAGCTTGGGATTCTCCCCCCGCATCTGCATTAACCATTGCAGGGGGCGATGATCTGTTTGCACCCGAAAGTGGGTACCGAAGAGTTCGGGCCGGAGCTTCTTGAGGGCCCACACTACTGCGAAGGCCTCCCTCTCGATAGTGCTCCAGCGCTGTTCCCAGTCCAGTAGGCGTCTGCTGATGAAGGCCACTGGTTGGTCGACTCCCTCGGGGTTCAGTTGGGAGAGGACGGCCCCAATGCCATGGTCGGAGGCATCAATCTGGACGATGAACTCTCGGCTGTAGTCGGGAGCCTGGAGCACAGGGGCGGTGCACATGGCGGCCTTCAGCTTCTCGAAGGCCGCTTGACAGTCAGGAGTCCAGTTGACTCTTTTTGGCTGGTTCTTGGATGTAAGTGCCGTGAGGGGCCCCACAATGCTACCATAGTCCTTCACAAACCGCCGGTAGTATCCGGTGAGCCCCAAGAAGGCTCGGACCTCGGTTTGGGTGATGGGTGGTTGCCAGGACTGGGTGGCAGCGATCTTGAGCTGGAGGGGGGCCACCAGACCGCTCCCCACTTGGTGTCCGAGGTAGGTCACGGACCCCTGGCCAATCTGGCATTTGCTGGCCTTGATTGTGAGGCCGGCCTGTTGGAGGGCCTGCAGGACCTCTCGGAGGTGGTTGAGGTGGTCTGACCAGTGGCGGCTGTACACTGCGATATCGTCCAGGTAGGCGGCGCTGAAGTCTTCGAGGCCCGCCAATACCTGGTTCACCAGTCGCTGGAAAGTGGCTGGAGCATTTTTCATGCCGAATGGCATCACTTTGAATTGGTAGTGGCCATCCGGGGTGGAGAAAGCGGATCGTTCTTGGGCCCTGGGGGTGAGGCCGATCTGCCAGTACCCCGCTGTCAGGTCGAAGATGCTGAGGTAGCGGGCAGCCCCCATGCGGTCGATCAGCTCATCTGCTCGGGGAATGGGGTGAGCGTCGGTTCGGGTGACAGCGTTCAGACCCCGATAGTCAACACAGAATCGGAGCTCAGGGGTGGTGCCGGGGGTAGCAGCTTTGGGGACCAGTACGACTGGGCTGGCCCAGGGGCTGTCGGAGGGTTCGATGACTCCGAGGGTGAGCATCTTGGAGACTTCGGCTTGGATGCAGGCACGTACCCGATCTGGCACGCGGTACGCCCGATGTCTGATGAGGGGACTGTCCCCCGTGTCCACGTCGTGTAGGCACCAGGGGGTGACCCCTGGGGGGAGGGAAAAGAGAGCTGCGAACTGCAGCAGGAGCGCCCGACATTCTTGGCGCTGCTCTGAGGTCAGGGCATCTGACAGCCGGACCCCGTCTACCGAACCATCCTTTTCACGTGTCCTCAGTAGGTCAGGGAGGGGCTCGGAGTCTTCTTCTGTCCCACTGTCTGTAGCCATCAATAGGCTGAGCTCCGAGCGCACAAAGTGAGGCTTGAGTCGGTTGGCGTGGAGGACCCGGAGGGGGTTCCGGGAAGATTCCATGTCGATGAGATAGGTGACGGGGCTCTTGCGCTCGACCACCTTGAAGGGCCCCGTCCACTTATCTTGCAGGGCACAAGGTTCGGTGGGGGACATCACCCATACTTGCTGGCCAGGTACAAACTCTATGGAGGAGGCGTTCTGATCGTACCATTTCTTCATGTCCTCCTGACTGGCTTCAAGATTGGCTTTGGCGATTTCTCGGAACCGCCTGGTCTGATTGCGGAGGGTCAGGAGGTACTTGTAGATGTCTGGAGGGGTTTTCAGGGGGGCCATCTCCCAACCTTCCTTGACTAGGCTGAGGGGCCCTCGAACAGGGTGCCCGTACAAGAGTTCGAAGGGGCTGAAGCCGAGGGACTTCTGAGGGACTTCTCGGTAGGCGAAGAGGAGGCACGGGAGAAGCACATCCCACTGGCGGCGGAGGGGCTCTTCTAACCCCATAATCATTCCCTTGAGTGTACGGTTGAACCGCTCAACCAGTCCGTTCCCCTGTGGGTGATAGGGGGTTGTGAATCGGTAGGTGACCCCGCACTGCTGCCAGAGGGATTTAATGTATTTCGAAATGAAGTTCGTGCCTCTGTCGCTGACGACTTCCCGGGGGAAGCCCACTCGGGAGAAGATCCCCATTAAGGCTCGGCCGACCACCGGAGCGGTTACAGTTCGAAGGGGGATGGCCTCGGGATAGCGGGTGGCATGGTCCACCAGTACCAGGATAAAACGATGTCCTTGTGCTGTTCGGGGGTCCAGGGGCCCCACAATGTCTATTCCCACTTTTTCGAACGGGGTGGTAACCACTGGAAAGGGCTGCAGGGGTGCCTTGAGTTTGCGGCCGCTCTTCCCGCTGGCCTGACAAGTGGGACAAGACCGGCAGTGGTTGAGCACGTCATTTCTCATTTTGGGCCAGTAAAAGTGGGTCACCAGGCGGTTGTAGGTTTTGTCCTGACCCAAGTGTCCGGCCAGGGGGACATTGTGGGCCAAGTTCAGCAGGAAGTCTCTAAAACGGAGGGGCACCACTAACACTCGACTGGCCCCCAACTCGGCGATTCTCTGTTCACTGTACAATAGATCATTGTCCCAATAGATCCAGTGGGCCCCGGCGGTATCTCCTGCGCTCTGGGCGAGGGCTTGTTGTCGTAGTCCCTCGAGGGAGGGACATGTCTTCTGTTCTTGACGGAATTGCTCCTGTGTGGGTCCCCCTTCCTGCCGACCACTGTCAACCGGGAGTCCTCCTAGGCCGGTGGTGGCCCACTTTCTCCACTATAAAGACAGGGACCTCCTACTACAAAAAGCTTGATCTTCAGGCCCCTATAAGGTGGATAACGGTAAAGTGTCACTGTTCCCAGACTATATTCTCTAAGAGCAGCGCCACCGCGCCTCTTTCTTGGCGGTCAAGAAGGCGCTGCGCGATGAGGGCCTGAAGTACTCGTTGATGTTCCCGGCACGACTGTGGATAATTTTGGATGAGAAAACTCACTTTTGCAAGAACCCTGAGGGGGCGCGGGACTGGCTGGAATCTTATAAATCGGAAGTGGGACAGCGGGGCGCCGCACAAGGCCAATTGCAGAGGAACAATGGCCTCACAGATCGAAACGCATGAGGTGTCGACGAACTGTCCTGCAGGGACCTACAGTGTCGCCGACAGAGCTGAAGAGATCGGCTGCTCTGCAGGTGGTGTCGGAACTACTTCAAGAGCGCCTCCCCCGTCTGTAGCGGACATTGGGTCGGAGAAAGGATCGATGGGAACTTACTCAGAGGGGTCCAATATGGACAGTTGCCGTGCCACATGTTACACCAGGGACAGCTGATGAGATTGTCGGATTGTTTTCTGTATTGCCTCCATTGCATGTCTCTTTTTCTCTTATGTTTTCTTTCCCTTTCCCCTCTTCTTCCTTGATGTTCGGCCGCCTGGCCATATTGTTGGCATGATATTAGATGCAGTATTATTGGAATGTTGGGGGGACGGACTGAAATGGCTCTCTCGGAATTGGGTGCCCCCGGATGTGGGGATGGTTACTAATTGGGGTATGGCGCTATCTTGCTGCCAGATCGCTAGTGCGCTCCCGTTGGCTCGTGGCCACCTCCCCTATTGATCCTCTGTATCAACTAGAGGATATAGCGTTTTCTTTACTTTGGATGGGGACTAGTGTTTTAGTGCCTGTTCTAGGGCGGGAAGTTGGGGAGATTTTGGGGGTTGTTTTGGGGTATTAGGGGACTCCTGTGTGTTCTTCTGGAGAGTATTGTTTGCCGTTAGCTTTTGATTGCACCATGTGGTCATAACTTGAATTGAAGTGCATTTCATGGAATGTTAGAGGAATTCATACAATGATGCGACGCCACAAGGTGCATGCTTAACTAGTGCGGAGAGGGGTTCAGATTGCTTTTCTCCAAGAAACGCACATCACTCATCCTGAAGGTTTGGCTTTACAGCGCATATGGAGGGGGCAGCTCTTTTACACAACGTATTCAGCCTTTGCACGGGGAGTGCTGATCTGGGTTAGAGCGGGAGTCCCTTTCCATCCCACGCTGCAACTCGTGGACCCGGAAGGGAGGTTTGTGGTAGTATCGGGTTGCCTTAATGGTAGAGATGTAGTGCTGAATAGTATTTATGCACCCCACACAAATCAACTGGCCTTTTTTAATCACCTATCTAGGAAACTGGCACGCTATCTAACCGGCCCAGTGATAATGGGGGGGGGGATTTTAATTCTGTGCCTGAAATTTGTAGTGAGGCCTGAGCCTAGTTTGCGCACACTGTTATGTTAGCATGAGCTTATTAGAAGTTTAAACGCCATTTTACCTTTTGCTGCTTTTGCACACGACACTGCATATAACTGTTGTTGTAAGTTAGGCTGCGTGAAATGCTTTACATGAGAAAGGCTTGTTTTCAGCTTCCCTAGACTTACATTGCGTCCCTAGTCTGCACAGTGACTGCTCAAGACTCCAAGGTCATCATAACAAGGTAGCTGTTGTTCGAACTGATCGGTTCACGTTTTTAGACATAACACACATGTAGTTGCAAACCAACGTAGATTATGGTGCCTTTAATATCACACTGTAAGCATGATTGCAGACACTTGGAAGAATTCCGTTTCCAGAGAGAAAGAGCTTATGCAGATCCTGATGTGATTTACTCCTGCTGATCTTAGAGGTATGGGGTCCCCAGACAAGCTGCAGAGCCCTTCTATATTTTATAAAACATAGTTTCTAGCAAGGGAGGGTGATTTATTAGTCGCTATAATACCTATTTTCACCATCATTGTAATATGATTTCACCTTTTGTGTTTTATGGAGTTGTAACAATGCTGATCATATTATTTCTAATCATATGCCTGCTTATGTTAGCAAAGATACTGCATCTGAGAGCACGTTGTTAAAATAAATATTTTAACCTTTCTCGTGTCTCTTTTTTACTCCTGTTGTGGACAGGTATGAGAGTATAATGAAAGAGTGTTCTTGCTTCCCACCATTCCTGAGTATAACCTAAGTTGCATGTTCTGGGTTGTCTGATCATTGGTTCCTTTGCTGTAGGACGAAGAGCTAATGAGACACTGATGCTAGCTGGTTAGGGTTTCTAGGTACTGAGGTGAGTTTTGTGGTACGCCACAATTCACTGAGGTCCTGTGCACAGTTCTGTGTGGGAGCAGAATCCTTGCAACATGGGGTACCTAACGTTGTGGTCTTATTTTGAGACTCTCGAGTAGTGCTTATATCAGTCCATGACCCCCTCACTATTGTTTCCGGCTGACAGTGGTGTGGGATAAACCTACCTTTAGTTACATAGGTCTTTTCAAGCTTTATCCTTTAAACGGTTTCTATTTGAATTACTACACAGTTGTGCTACATTAATTAGCATTGTTCTTTATTTTCTTTCTGTGTCAGAATGGCGGCCGTTGACATCCCGCAGCATAGTAAGATGGCGGTACGCAATCATTTACAGGCTTATAATGTCGCCTTGGAAGGCATGGCAGTCGTTTTTGTTGTGAGTGCCGACGCAGCATACCTGTTTGACCTTTTCTACTCATGGGTTACATTTCCTGCGGTCAATGCAGATACCAATTTGTTTCACACTTACACTCCCACAGCCGTGCCTATGGACTATGCTCCTTATAGGACACAGGAGGTTCCATTTTCTGTTTGGCGGCACCGCGTTTGGTTTGATGGCACCCTTCCCCACTCTGTAACAACAGTAAGATTAGGTCCTTTGTCCATTCCAGGCGCTTTGTGGCCTGTGTTGGCTGGGTTTACCCCACACCCGCATGCGGGGGTATGTCCCTTACTTGGATTACGGCCCCTTTAAACCTCTGTTGTAGCGGTTATTAGGGCTTTGGTTCATTACATTTCCCGCAACATGCAGGGTGGGGCTCCTGGTGTTGAGGCGCATCCAGTTGGGCCAAACGGGTTGAAGCTTAGTCCTGTTATGGTTAATGCGGTTATGGGCAAGCGTCTCCAAGATAAGGATGAAATGCATTTTTGGATTGCTGAGAATTTTGACCAACTGGAAGCAGTATTTCCTAATACAACTCCTGTGGAGAAACACTGGATTCTTACAATAAGTTTGCAGAAAGACTTAGTGCCTGAAGTGACTGACTGTACCACTTGGGGTATGATTTTTGCGGCAGTCTGTATGAGATGCTTCGGCACACCATCTATGACTGTCCTGCCCTCATTCATTAAGCGTGTTCAAGATGAGCACAGGCCGGAGGCGGCTGTTGAATTGGGAATAAGACTCGTTGGAGTGTTTGACGTAGTTTACAATCTCGTCCTTGCTAATGTTAAGAGAGAAGCGGTAAACTTCCAGGTGTCAAATGCTCTGCGCGATGTCCCCGATGCCGACAAACCCCGTCAGTTATCCAAAATTATCACAGCGGCTTATAAGACCATTGGCCGTAATAGTTTGGGTGTTAAGCCTTTTGCTAAAACAGCGCAAAAGCAAACTCAAGCCGCGAAGTCCGATAAGGATGATCGCCAAAATGTTCCAAAACAGAATTGGAGTAAGAATAAGAAACAGGGGAAACAGCAGCGGAAACAGGGGTCCCATCCCGCTTCACCTGTGCCTGCATCTACTGAGCGCACTTATGAATTGCGGGACCGTGCTACTATTAAGTCACCTGATCGTTTTCAGTTCCTGAATAACGTTCTCCGCGCTCTTTTCAGGGGACATCGGTCTCACCCACCGGTGGAGGAGACGGCGGCAGAGGATGGGGTGCAAAACGAGCAATCCGCAAGACAGACGGTAAAGGCAAGCAGGACAACTCTCCGCGTCAAAGACCCCAGTTTCAAAAGAAGAAAGTTGCAGCTTTAACAGCAAGATATGCCACGGATAGTGAGAACCCAGCTTCAGAATCTGACATGGGCGCTGACACTGCTGGACAGAGCGGCGGAAATTACCATAGTACGGGAAGCATTGCGGCCTCTTCTGAAGGTGACAGCAACTGACAAATTTGTGGTTGTTAAAACAGCAGACACTAGAGTGGCACCCCCTGAAAGACTTTATGAAATTGTCCTTTTAATTGAAGGTGATATACAACGTACTATAAAAGGACCTTTTTGGGAAAATCTGACTACTACCTATGACATTTTGTTAGCAGAGTCTGCTCCGCAAGGGTAGGAGGTAATCCTCCCCGCTTTCGCATGCACAGTGCAGAAGGAGGAGGCGCAACACTTTGCAGAAGAGTGGGCTAAGGTGCTTGCACCGGCATTGTACTGTACTCACTGTGGATGGGAGAAATGTTCCCCCCGGTATGAGATACCATTGCGGTCTATGCCACAGCCTCAACCCCAATATCCCATGCGGCGTGAAGCGAAAGCTCCAGTCGCAGAAATCCTTGAACAATTGGAATATCAAGGTGTGATTGAAACATGTGTATCATCGATGAATAATCCTCTTTTTACTGTGACTAAGCCTGATGGCTCGTACCGTTTGGTAGTGGATTACCGGCACTTAAACTCACATTGTCGTACATGCGTGGTACAGAACACTCACAGTTCAGCTCTTGTGGATAGTCTCGTGCGTAAACGGTTTAGGACCACACTTGACATATCCATTGGCTTTTTCGCCCACAATCTGTCCTCTATTAGTAGTCAATGGACAACTTTTACCAGTGGTGGCAAACAGCGCCAATTCAGACGCTTGGCTATGGGCTACAAGAATAGTACAGGCGTCTTTGCCGCCCGCATAGTCTCTCTTTTAGAGGGACTCGACCCAGATGCTTGTTCGTATGTGAATGACATTTATCTCACAGACGCCGAATATGGCCGCATCTGTGTTGTGTTGACCGCATAATTTGCCATTTTGCGGATTTTGGCTATAAATTCAACTTTGCAAAATCTCACATTGCAGAGTACACAGTGTTTTTCCTGGGCTATGAGCTCAACAATGAAGGTCGAGGTTTAGCACCTCACTTCCTAGAGAAATCCGCACAGTTGCACACTCCTACAATGCTGAAGATACTACAGTCTTTACTGGGCTTTTTAAATATTGGTTGTACATACATACCGGAATATGCCCATCTTATCAAGCCTCTTTATGCTTTGATACAATCTACTTTCTTCAAATCTTGCTGGCTGCCAGCTCATTCAGCCATTTTGCAATCTTTGCAGGATGATCTTCTAGAATCTAAATTCTTACTGACTCGTGATAACCACACCAACCTGTTGATAAGAATCATTCCTGGGGCGGTGGGTTTCACTTACCTGACTTTTAATGAGGGTGACACAGTCCCCATAGCTTACTAGTCACACTTGTACACTTGGCTGAGTTGCGGTTTTCCGCTGTGGGAAAAGTTTTGACAGCAGTGCAAATGGTGATTCTAAAGGAACGTGCACTGTCGCAGGGAAAACGCATTTTGGTTGTTTACACCGTATCCTGCCCTAGAGGCAGTGATGAAAGCCAGTGTACCTAATTCAAAGGCTTTGCACCCGAGGTGGATTCAATGGGCCACGTCCATGACATCTCCAGATGTCTCGTTCATTTTTGATTCTTCTTTGCAGACTCAGGAGTTTTTGCAGTATGAATTCGTTCATCTGGCACCTCTGACAATGTGCCCGCTGGAGGAATTCCATTGTATCATTTACACGGACGCTTCGGTGCAACCGCGGACGGTTTCAAAACACGCCTATTCCTCGGCCTGCGCAATAGTGGTTGGTATTATGGTGAATGGAGAGTTCAAGCCGAAGTCGTGCATACAAAGACATTAGGGGACTGTACCGCCCAATTTACAGAGCTCTGTGCTCTCATGCTTGCATTAGAGTAAGCTGATCCTAGTGTGAAGACTCTTATTGTAAGTGACTCTTACTACTGTGTTCAGTCTTACAATGACAATTTGTTCTTTTGGCCTCAAAATGAATATCATGATTCCAAAGGTAGCACAATAAAACATAAAACGATCTGGGTTCGAGTGGCTGAGCTTAAAGAACGGCTGCCACTCGTGTATGTGATTCATACTCTTGGGCACCAGCGTGTTGGAGTTCACGCTGTGGGCAACAGTCTCGCCGATGAAGCGGCGAAGGCAGCAGTAGTGACATATGCAGTGGCAGCAGTTACCCGCTCCAAAAGTAAGGTTGATGATGACATCTTGGCAGCTATCGCCGCTACAGCGAAGGGAAGTAAACACCCTAGAGGTTTTCCTTCCAGATACTCTTATCATTTAAGTCCTGATAAAGTTCCTTATGTGAGAATTAACAATGTTGGTGACAGATTGATACCCAACATGGACCGCAGTTCCACACTGATTAAAGTCGCTCATGAGGGTATGGCATCCGCCCATGCCGGCGTCTCTGTGACTGTATCACTCTCACAACAGCGTTACTGGTGGTGCGGATTGTACAAACGAACGCATGATTATTATGTCCTTCACTGTGACATTTGCCAGCAGATTAAACCTGTGTTTATTTAGATCACTGCAGCCCTTTCTCCTCTGATACTGCGTATAAATACATCTTAGTTGCAGTTGATTCCTGCACGCGCTTTGTGTGGGTGTGGCCCCAAAGGAGTGCTGATTCTCGAACTGTTGTAAGGGATTTGCGTGTCTTTGTGGGAATTTTTGCATGTGGTACCTTCCCCTCAGATCAGGGTCCAGCATTTGCCTCTAAGGCATACAGGGATGCCATGCGTTCATTGGGGGTCCAAGTCAAAATTTCGTCTCCATACCGACCTGAGGGTAAATAGTGTTGTGGAGCGGATGAACCGTGACTTAAAGCAATCCTTGACAGCTAGGGTATTAGGTACAGGCCGGAACTGGCTAGCCCACCTCAATAGCATTCAGCGTGCACTAAATAATCTCCCTAGAAGGTCTCTGGGTGGGCAGACCACATATGAAATGCTCTTTGGCATCAAAATGTTTGTTCCGGACCTTGAGGGTCTAGACCAAGCGGCGTCTGCCGCTCCCTTTGACATAGATGAACATTGTACTGTTTTCCAGAATCTACAAGAGACCTGTGACAGTCCTGAAAGGAATACTTACCCTCCACATCTGATGCTGCGTTGCAGATTCCGGTAGTTGGCTGGCTTCCCCAAGTTGGTGAACTGGTCCGCGAGAAGATCGAGAACAAGAAGGAATTCGGTTCCTTCACATGGTGCTCCAGTTCCTGTGCTTGGCGTGCAGGGTACAAGAACAGTCATTTTACCTCCACTTCCTGGTTGTAAGTAAAACAGGTACATCTGTATTGACAATGTCAAACTACACAGAGTGGCCGATTCTTCTTAGTATGACACCTGCGGTCTCTTGCCCAGCGATGCTGAGGAACTCTGTTTTGACTCCGGCACTTACCACCAGGCCTGATGTTGCCATTGAGATGACTACAGTTACAAATCCTTTATTCAATACACCGGCTGGTGATTCTCTTGATGAAACGGAGTACACTTGCCCCACTGACTTATCTATGCCCGATTTAGAGTCCTGTGTGGCTAATCAATCACGATTTTCATTTGACACTGACTCTGCCACATCAAAGTCCCCATCAAAAGTTTCGATTTTTGCTATTAGGTTTAAAAAACATTTTTTGATTCCTACTTGGACTTACATTTGGCTGGTGCTTTTTTTGATTTTTATGTTCAAGTCCATTGGATTTGTGGTATATTTTTTCCGTCTTGTGAATGGACACTATGTTAAAGGAAGAACTACAATTAGACTAATTGATGGAACGTGGCACTCCACTCCCCATCACACATTCTGAAGAGGGACCAGACTTTCGTGAATATCACTGCTTGGCCTGTCTTAGATGGGATTGTATGGGATGCTGTTAAATTTCAAATACACTGTCCTACAGAGGTTATTAATGTCCCTAATGTACTTTGTGTTGCAATGGGGGATGTGGTTAAACAAAATATTCGCTCTGATGATTGGGATGTCCAAGCCATAGAGGCTTTGTTTTCTGATTTGAAATATTATGCTGCCTTTGATGCTGAAGATTTGTACTTAGATTCTGCTAATTATGCTGATTTATTCTGTTACCAACACCATGGCAATCATTTCCTGCATAAAGCAAACACTTTTAGGAATATGAATAATTATACACAATGGGAACACTGTCCTGCTCCTGTTGAAGGCAGCTCTAAGACTCTTTTGAAAAAGTTTTCTTACTTCACTCATTTTAATCAATCCAACCCTGATGCATTCAATTTTAAGATGGCTGAGAAGTCCTCTTCAGAGGTTAGACTTACCCACACCCACTTATTTTATTCTAAGTCTTTTATTGACCAATTGGCTGTAGGGGGCTATGAACTGTGGAAAGATACTATTGATCTTAAATCTGTTTGGGGTTCTAAAAATTTGCAAGTGCAAGGCACTGAGGCTTTGTATCGTGCACGTCTTATCCCGAACCATATGTTGTTTCTGAATTCGAGTATTTCACAAACCACCTGCTTTGGATTGGCAACGTCTAAAAAATTAAATGCTCCTGCTATTCCTGAGTTAGGAGAATACTCCAATTGGGATAATTACACCAGTATGTTCCTTAGTGACTTACAGTCTCTGTTACAAAATGTGTCCTTTAACATTTCCAGTTTGGATCCCAAAGGCTGGTTATTATGGCAAAAAAGTGCAGATTCATGCCAGCATAGTTTTCTGGGTTTGGCCCCTGTCTATACACAGGTTTGGGTGGATCCTCGTTTTGAAAGTGCACATTTTGCCACTACCTATTCTGTAGGCAAGTTATGTCAGAACTGGCTCAAACACTCCACCTTAGCGTCAGTTAAGCTTCATTTGTCTAAATTGACTGACGATGTTGATTTGAATGACTTTGTGAAAGGTCCTGCCACAGGCAGATCCAAAAGATGGGTTTATGCTGTTTATAATGAACTTTGGAAACTGTCCCAAATTGAGGCTGCTTATAGGTTGCGTGCTATTGATCACGCTAATTTTGAAAAAGTGCTTGCCATTGTAGATAATAGCATTAACACACTTTCTTCCCGAATTTACACCTAAGATAACATTGTTTCTTCTGTATTTGATATTGTGCAAGATGAAGTCTCAGTTTTGTACGATGGCCAAAATCAATTGCGTTCCATTATGCAGTTTGCATGGACTTAACAAACGTTAAAGGCTGGGAAAGTGCCTTGGGACTATATGAACACATCCTCATTGTTTTTACCATTTAATCTGATTGTTAAACAACAATTCATGTCAATGAAAGATGCTACATTTTCCCTATTGCATATTGAAAAATTAGAACCGTTACCATTTTCTGTGGCTGAGACGAATTCTGCAGTTTGGCTTATACATGGTTTAATCACCCTACCTTTCACACTGTTTAAATTTGAATCATGCTTTGAAGCATTATGCCATAGGCAGATATGAACCATTAGGTAGCGCATATCTCCATGAAGTTTGGTCTCTGCCTTTTACCTATTGGTGCCTAAGGGAGGGTAAAGAAGTGTATTTTAAAGGTGAAGATTGCACTTCAACTCCCGATCACTCATTGGTCTGTAGGCATATACAATTGTATGGCTCCTGTAATACAGATGCCCCAAATTTGGCGTGTATTTTAAAAGGTACACCAGTTCCGGCAATTACACCGACTTTCACGTTGTTAGCAAACTGTAGTTATTTATTATTAAATAATGAAGATTGCTGTGGTATGCTGGCAGGGATACCGTACATAGTGACTGTCTCCCAACGTGTAGTCTGTTGTAAAAATGTACTGTTTCCTCCTCTGCATGGGAAGCTCGATGCATCCATCTAGTCTTCCATTCTGACCGTAAAAGCAGAGTTCAACAAGATGAGTGGAATAAGAGCTCTTTTGTCTCAAAAAGAAGTCTCTCGGCGGCGTGGCTAAGATGGCGGCCTGAGAGGACGCGTTTTCGCGGAGCTCCTTGTCCCGATCCCCCCATTACATAGCCACGCTACAGCACCTACCCCAATTTTGGTGACCACGACACCCCAAGCTCAAGAGTTCGGGGGAGGTGCCATCTGTCCGCTGATTCAGCCCCAGAGGCCCCAGACAGGCCCTTCCGTCACTGGCGCGTAGCGGACTTGTGCCCGACGACGCCGGAGAGGACGGAGACGCCCGGGGCGGAGTTGCGGAGCCGGGCCCACAGAAGCAGCACCAGGCGCCGGAGGGTGTGGAGGTCTGATCGGAGGAGCAGCGCAGGGAGTGGAGACCCGCGTCGGGGGCCCAGAGTGGGCTCCGTGAACGCCCGGCGGAGGAGAGAGCGGCGGCGGCCAGACAATCTACGCGAGGCCCCGGCTTGGGCATTCCCCCCGTCCCTTGGCAAGGAGGTGAGGAGCAGAGCGCTGCCGGCGTGGGACGACCCCCGGGGAGCGGACGGTCGAGCCCCCCCCCACCATACGCTCACCACAGCCTAGGCCCTGAGACGGAAGACGCTACTTGTCGGCCGTTGGGCGGCCATTTTCCACGAGGCCCGGTGGAGGGCGCGATCTGTGCGCCCCCGGGCCGGTCGGGACATGTCCTCTAACAATCGCAGACGGGGCCACACTATCCCCGATATGCTGGCGAAGGGGGCCTCCAAAGGGGACAAGAGCCCAGATAAGCCGGCGATGGTCCCTCCGCCTAAAGTCAAGGAGCGAGACGAGGGAGACGCCCCGGCCACCAAGGCTTTCATGGAAGAGCTGTTCTCCTCCCTTAAGTCGGACATCTTGACCCTCCGGCAAGACATGGCGGGGGAATACAAGGAACTACGCCGCGATGTCGACGATATCGGCGAACAGGTGGCGGCCGTTGAGACTTCTGACCAGGCTAGGAGCGTGGAGGTGGACCATTTGCAGCAAGAAATCCTCCGGCTCCATGACCAACAGACACAGCTCCAGGCCCATGCTGAAGACCTGGAGAACCGTTCCAGGAGAAATAATATTAGGGTGAGGAACGTGCCGCTTAAAGCAGAGGGGAACGACATTGCCGCCTATTTACGGGACATGTTCCGAGAGGTCCTGGGTGAGGGGGATGACTTCGACATCCGCATCGACAGGGCCCACCGGGTGGGCCTAGCACGCAGGGCGCCAGCCCCCCCTCCCAACATTTTGGCCTTCTTGCCGGACTACCCTCTCAAAGAGCGCATTCTGAAAGCGGCGCGCCAGAAACAACCTCTCCACTTCAGGGATCACGCCATCGAGTTATTCCAAGACTTGTCCGCGATCACTCTGCAAAAACGGCGGACATTCAAGGTGGCGACCACTTTCCTTCGAGATAAAGGTGTCCCGTACTCCTGGGGCCACCCTTTTAGACTGATCTTTAAGTGGAATGGGACGCTTCATCAGTTGTGGTCCCTACGAGACACTTGTGCAGTGCTGGGCCTCACCACGGAGGAGGAGGGCCAGGGGGACACCGCGGACCTCGAGCTTTCCCAAACGCGGTCTCCCCGCTTCCAGGCGGACGGCTGGCAGACGGTGAGGAGTCGACGCACGCCTAAGAAAGGGTTCAAGCCGGACCCTGCAGAGGTCGCGACAGAACATGCAGCAGCGATTCAGAAGGTCTCCACGGACACTGCGGCTGGGCCTTGAGGAACCATGTGCATAGAGGTAGACTACTGATCAGCACGTTGTGTGGGGGGCGGGACGGGGGGCTCCGGGCCCGCCATTGCCACGTTTTCCCGCTTCCAGAGACTTCACCAGGGGCCTGGACATTTGCCGGATAGGCCCCGGACAATGTTTTCGTGTTGGGGATTGTTGGTTGGGGTTCAGGGTTGGGGGGGGTGTTTGGGGTTGGGGCTGGGTACTCGGTGTGTTCAATTTGGGTTGACGATTGCCAGTTGCGGGGGGGCGGGACGGGGCCAGGCCCCCAGCAGTTCATTTCCACGCTTTCCCATGGCCGCTGATGGTATCCGTGTTTTATCCCTTAATGTGAAGGGGCTTAACAACCCGATCAAGCGGAGGGCAGTTCTTTCCTTCCTAGAACATTCTGGGGCTGAGCTCTGCTTGCTGCAGGAGACACACTTGTTGGCGAAGGATTGGCACCGCATGAAAGCTAGGGCCTTCCCACATCAATTTTTCTCGGCGACCTCTGAGAAGAAAGCGGGGGTAGCTCTGCTGGTAGCTAGGCATTTTAAGGGGCGGGTGGGTAGCAAGGTGGCTGAAATCAAGGGTAGGCTCCTGGTACACACTGTCCACGTAGGCACACTCTCCTTCACGCTTGGCTCGATTTACGTGCCTAACGCCCGCCAGGAGGCCTTCCTTCGGGGGGCCCTGTCGGAAGCGCTATCGGGCGACCTAAGGCATGTTTTGATGGGGGGGGACCTGAATCTTGTTATGGACAATGAAATGGACAGATCTGGAAAGAGGTTCGGGGACTCAGGGGCGCTTTCGGCTACGGGGAAGCAATGGCTGGCGGACAGGGGGTTGCTTGATGCCTGGCGGGAACTTCACCCAACTGCCCCGGGGTACACTTTTTACTCCGCAGTACACCGCACTTACGCCAGAATAGACCACTTCCTGAGTTCCGCTGACCTTGTCCCCATACTCAGAGACATTGACACCACACCGGCGGCATTGTCGGACCACGAGGCGGTGATCCTTCAGCTGACCGTCCCTCACACACCCCCACACAGAGGTAGATGGCGGCTTAGGGAAGGCTTACTCTCTCGGCAGGGGGCGGTCCAGCGGCTCTCCCAGACCATCACTGATTATCTGGAAGCGAACGACACGGGGGAGGTGGCCCACGCGACGCTATGGGGGGCTCTCAAAGCGGTGGTCAGGGGCGATATTTTAGCAATTGCGGTGGCAGATAACAAGGAGCGCAGGGACCGGCGGAGGGGCTTGGAGGAGCAGGTGCTGGAACTGGAGAGGGCCCACTGCCGCACGGGCGCCCCCCGCATTTGGCGCAAACTCAAGGCGGCCAGAGCCCAACTGGCGAGCTTGGACCTCGACAGGGCGGAATACGCGGCGCTTCGCCTCCGCCACACATATTATGTGGGGGGCGACAAAACGGGCCGCCTTCTGGCTAGCACACTTAAAGCTAAAACAGTCCGATCTCGGGTTCCCGTTATTCACGGGGATAACGGCGAGGAACTCCGGGACGATGCTAGCATAGCGGAGGCTTTCCGAGCCTTCTACGCCCAACTTTACGCTGCAGACCCGGCCATCGAGGGTGAGGCTGGACGGGCCTACCTTGAGACCGTGGACGTCACCGCTCTAAATGAGACCAACGCTAGCGCCCTGGACAGCCCCATCCGTCTGGAGGAGGTCGTGTCGGCCATTGCCAAGCTTAAACCCCTGAAGGCCCCAGGCCCAGACGTTTTTTCCGCAGGTTTCTACAAGACCTTCTGCCACCTCCTGGCGCCAGTTCTCACAAGGCTCTTTAACTCTTTTGGGGGCCCGGGCTCGATCCCGGCGGAGCTGCTGGAGGCGGACGTCGTGGTCCTGCCGAAGCCGGGTAAAGATCCCAAAAAGTGCGCAGCATACAGGCCGATATCACTGCTCAATATTGACCTGAAGCTCTTCACGGGCATCTTGGCCTCGCGCCTCGGCCCATGCCTCCCGGGCATTATTGAACCTGACCAGGCCGGCTTCGTCCCTACCCGCCAATGTGCAGATAATACCAAACGCATATTACATGTCATAGACAAAGCCCATTTCAATGCCTCGGACGCCGCACTGCTCTCAGTGGACGCCGAGAAGGCGTTTGACAGAGTAGATTGGCGATTTCTCGACCACACACTGGCGAAATTCGGGGTTGGCCCTCGTTTTCGCTCTTGGATAGCGGGATGCTATGCGGCGCCCAGGGCGTCAATCAAGGTGAATGGGCTTAGCTCGAAGCCGTTTGACATCCGGCGGGGCACGCGGCAGGGCTGCCCCCTGTCGCCGCTCTTGTTCGCCCTCTACATCGAGCCCTTTGCTCAACGTGTCCGTGACAATAGGACGATCACCGGTGTCAAATTTGGCGGGGTGGAACAGACGATGAGCCTGTACGCGGACGACATCCTGGTCGCGGTGGACAACCCTACGGTTTCCTTGCCGGCCTTCCTGTCCGAAATGGAGGCCTTCGCCGCGGTGCCGGGTTTTAAAATGAATGTACAGAAATCAGTGGTTCTCCCACTGGGGCGTAACACCAGGCCGGCTAACAGACACTCGCTTCGTACCTGGGGATTGATTTGACTCCCGCAACTGCTCAGACGATCGACCTTAATTACACCACACTCCTCTCGAGGGTGCAGGGGGACATTGCTAGGTGGAGGCAAAAGCCGCTATCCTGGTTGGGCCGCATGGCGGCAGTTAAGATGACGCTCCTCCCCAAGATCCTCTACCTCTTCCACACTCTCCCGGTCACCCCCCCATTGGGGATGATCAAGAAGCTTCAGGACGCCCTGAACCACTATGTGTGGGCGGGCAAGCGACCCCGACTTCGCCGTGACCTCGCTATGCGGGTGACTGCTGAGGGAGGCCTGGGAGTTCCGGACTTGCGGCGCTATTTCCAGGCGGCACAACTTCGGTATCTGCTGGAGTGGTCCAGGCCCACCTCCGAAAAGCACTGGTTGTTCCAGGACAGAGCCATGGCAGGCATGTCACTATGGAAGGTCCCTTTCCTGGCTCGCCCGGACAGGCCGGCATATCTGAAGAAATCCCCTATCACCAGGACTCTCCTGCAGGTCTGGAATGCCACCGCTGTCCCGAGGGGCCTCACGACTTTCCCATCTCCCATGACACCTTTGCTGGATAACCCGGCCTTCCCCCCGGGGTTACCACCGGGCTCGTTTCCCCAATGGCGGCCGTCCGAGTGCCGTTCGGCAGGCCACTTGTTTGACACAGAGGGCTTCCTCCCATGGGACGTGGTGGTGGCTGACTATTCTCTCGACAAGCCTCACCGCTTCCAGTATTTCCAACTCCGCCACTGGCTGACACATCCTGAGGTGGCTCCGCTGGTCGGCCGCCCGCTTACCCCGTATGAGAGATGGCTCATGACCAAAAAATCTGATTCTGGGTCCATTACCGAACTATACCTCTTGCTGTCCCCACCCCCACCTGAAGAGAGATCTGCAGGCCAGAAGCACTGGGAGAGGGAGTTGGGGCGCACACTGTCAGATAAAGAATGGCGGGATATATTTTACAGGGCCCACCACACTGCGAGAAACACGGCCAGCAGGGAGGCGGCGGTGAAAATCGCCTACTACTGGCACCTGACTCCCGAGCGCTTACACCAGTGAAACCCTAGCAAAGACCCTGCTTGCTGGAGGGGGTGCGGACACACTGGGACCATGCTACACATAATGTGGGAATGCGATGCAGTTAAAGAGTACTGGGAGGAGGTGTTGAGGGACATCGACACTTATTTTGACACTGACATCCCACGCTTCCCGGCGTATGCGGTTCTGGGGCTTCCCAATAAACTCATGTTCCCTCTCAAGTCACTGCGGGGACGGCAGATGGGGCTGGCGATGGGGGCGGCGACCCACCACATCTTATCACTATGGGGCACCCCGAGGAAACCCACACGTACAGGGTGGCTACACAGGTTCTGGTACATCATGGGGATGGAAAGGATCCAGGCCTCGCTCACGCAGGCCTCAGACGCTTTTCGCGAGACCTGGCAACCGCTTCTCTCTTTACTGTGTCAGGAATTCACGGAGCTCACATGCCCGAAGTACCTCAGGGTCCTGAAGCTGGCTGAAGACTTCTGAGGCGAGACGTCCAGGGCGGAACGTAAAGTTTAGCCTGGCCTTCGCTCGGCCTCCACCGGATTAACTTAGGAACACACCGGGGGGGGGGGGGGCTGGCGGGGGGGGGAGGGTTCTGTTGAGGGTTGGGGGTTAGTTGGGGATCTGGGCGGGGGGGGGCTCAGTTCTGGGTGGGGGGGTAGAAAAGAGTTCTTGCACTGGGCACTAGGCTTGTTTCTTGCCATACGGTTCTTGTGGACGAACAGTTACTGCACTGGCTGGACTTTACGGGGTCATGCCCATTTGTATAGTACTTGCATTGTAGTCTTAACAGCACTGCCCTTTTCTTTTTGTCTTCTCCTGCTGTATGTTGTTGCTTTGTGGAACTCAATAAAAACATATTTGATCAAAAAAAAGAAGTCTCTCTTACATCTGCGAGTAAACATTCATCCTTCACATGTCTAACACTCGTACTGAGGTACATGCATTATTAAATACGGATCTGCCCCTGCATTTCGGTGCTTTGATTCACACAATATTTAATCCCTAGTCAACTTCGGGCTTGGCTCACTTTTTTTAAGTAGTAAGTTCTGGCCTTGTGACTTCATTCCAAACTATATTTGGTGTGATACCGGCATTTTTTCATTCTATCTTTTCCACCCTCTTTGGCGGTTTCCCGTTAATTCTGGCTTTAGCTGCGGAAGTGCTGCTGTTAATTTGCTTGCTCCAAAATGGTTGCACATCCTGTGCCCCACAACGAACTGCCCCGGCTGCTCCAATTCCATGACCGGATGCTTGAATACTATGGATAGCTGCCTCTGGCTACTTTGAGTGTGATGTATGGTTTATCTTTCCAGTGTTCATACTTTACATGCGTGCAGCCTGTTTTCCACTGTTTGGATTGCAATTTTGAATGGGCTCTGGATTTGTGCCTATGCAATACAATGTCTCCTAACCCGGATTATGATCTACTAATGAGTCCCTTAGTTGCTCATGAACTAGATTGTTCTGGAATCGGAATAATGGCCTGTGCAGCTGCGCATGGAGTCCTGGGCAATTGGACTATATGGTCTGCAGCCCATGATTTTCTGACACGCAGTTATCTCGAAATACATCTGAGTTGTCCTCTGATGGCACCAGAGACTCCGGCTGTTGAGGAACATGTGTGTTCTTTTTCATTACTGAATTGGGTGGCTGAAATGTTTGCTGAAGAAAACAACGGCTTCCTATTGGAGGCTGTTGCAATGTATTGTGCCTATACGCTGTTGGATTGAAGTGATGCTTTTTTCATTGCTTCATAGACACATACTGGACATATTATTTTTTCTACATTTTTGTCTTGGCTGGCATTCATTTTGACACTATGACCCCCACCACTGTTGGGTTACACATTTTTTATAATCACTAATTCGGATGTTACTCCAAGTTATCCTGTTTGGCAAAATTTTAAACTTGGTTCTGTATCATTAGCACTCTAAATGCTTCCCCCCCACTCTTGTGTGTTCTCCGATCAAGGGAGGGTGTAGTGAGGCCTGAGCCTAGTTTGCGCACACTGTTATGTTAGCATGAGCTTATTAGAAGTTTAAATGCCATTTTACCTTTTGCTGCTTTTGCACACAACACTGCATATAACTTTTGTTGTAAGTTAGGCTGCGTGAAATGCTTTACGTGAGAAAGGCTTGTTTTCAGCTTTCCTAGACTTACATCGCGTCCCTAGTCTGCACAGTGAGTGCTCAAGCCTCCAAGGTTATCATAACAAGGTAGCTGTTGTTCGAACTGATCAGTTCACATTTGTAGACACAACACACATGCAGCTGCAAACCAACTGAGAATCTGTCGCCTTTAATATCACACTGTAAGCATGATTGCAGACACTTGGAAGAATTCCGTTTCCAGAGAGAAAGAGCTTTTGCAGATCCTGATGTGATTACCTCCTGCTGATCTAAGAGGTATGGGATCCCCCAGACAAGCCTAAGAGACCTTCTATATTTTATAAAACATAGTTCCTAGCAAGGGAGGGTGATTTATTAGGCGCTATAATACCTATTTTCACCATCATTGTAATATGATTTCTTCTTTTGTGTTTTATGGAGTTGTAACAATGCTGATCACATTATTTCTAATCATATGCCTGCCTATGTTAGCAAAGATACTGCATCTGAAAGCACGTCATTAAAATAAACATTTTAACCTTTCTCCTGTCTCTTTTTTACTCCTGTTGTGGACTGGTATGAGAGTATAAGGAAAGAGTGTTCTTGCTTCCCACCATTCCTGATTATAACCTAAGTCGCATGTTCTGGGTTGTCTAATCATTGGTTCCTTTGCTGTAGGACGAAGAGCTAGTGAGACTCTGATGCTAGCTGGTTAGAGTTTCTAGGTACTGAGGTGAGTTTTTTGGTACACCACAATTCACTGAGGTCCTGGATCTCTGTGCACAGTTCTGTGTAGGAGCAGAATCCTTGCAACAATATATCTTTGGATCACTCTCACCCCCCACATCCTGAAGCACCAGGATACCAATACCCAAGACCCAATACCCAAGACCTCCAAGGCAAGGCAAGATTGGCAGATCAGATGGGGACTGGTTGACACTTGGCAGGCACAGCATCCGGGTGAATGTGATTATTCTTTCTTTTCAGCACTACACAAGCTCCACATGAAACTGGATGCGATACGCTTGATACCTGACATACATGCCACAGTTCGGCATAGCGAATATCTCACTAGGACGCTGTCAGACCATAATCCATTGCGGCTGCGACTCCACTGGTCCCAGTCGCGCCCCTTGATCCCAACTTGGAGACTACGCCCAGAGTTCCTGGAAAACCAGAGCTTTCGAAAAGCGATTGGGACTGGAATCACCCAATAGTTTACTGAGAATGAGGGTACAGCGTCCTCGTTAGCAGTAGAATGGGATGCCCTTAAGGTTGTGGTGAGAGGACTCTGCATTGCTAATATGGTGGGAGAACAGAAAACGTTATTGCAGGATGTAGAAACGGCAGAACAGCGCTTGTGAGCAGCAGAGAGAGCCCGACCGAGTGTCCTGACGAACAGAGGGAGGTATCGGAGGCTAGGGAGGCGGTAGCGGTGCAAGTTGAAAGTCTGCGCTGCTTTGACCACAAGAGGTACTTAGCACGCGCACATGCAGAATGCGATAAGGTGAGCACGCTGCTAGCTTGGTTGGCTAACCCACCCGCTGAAGGACGATTATCCTAGAATAAGTGGTCCAGCAGGAGATCCCGTTTATACCCAACAAGGGATTATTGGTCTGTTTTTAGATTATTATGCGGACCTTTATCGGAGTAAACAGGAGCTTGATGGGGGTACCATTGGTGAATTCTTAACAAAGGCTGAGCTGCCGCACCTTGATAAAACGCAGGCGGATCTCCTGGGGCAGGACATAACATTGGCAGAAATAGCGAGTGAAATAAAACATATGGCTTGTAATAAAACGCCTGGGACAGATGGTTTACCGATCGAGTTCTACTCGACTTATGTTGATTTCTTGGCCCTTAAGTTAATGACTATTTATAATGAGGCGAAAAGAGCGGGGGTACTATCGATCTCCACCCGTGAGGCTGTCATTATCCCGTTATTGAAACCTGGGAAGTCTCCCTCTGGTAAAACGGCTTACCGCCCCCTGTCAATGCTTATGACGGATTACAAAATCTTGAGTAGGATACTTGCAACACGACTGCTTCCGCATATTGTGCACCTGGTTCATCAAGACCAGGCAGGATTTATTCCGACTGGGAACACCACCACTAAAGTGTGGCACCTACTCCATATAATGGAGGCCGATTCTTATTTGTCAGACTCCGATTTCATCCTATCGGTTGACATCGAGAAGGCATTCAGTAGCCTGGAGTGGCCGTACTTGTTCTACGTTATGTGCAGTTTCGGCCTTGGCAATGCCTTTGTGGCCTGGACAGCGATCTTATATAAATCATCTACGGCTCGGGTTCGTACGGGGTCCTGATCTCGGTTGCTTGTGCGGTGGGTCACAGGACGCAGCAGGGGTGCCCGCTCTCCCCGTTGCTGTTTGCTTGGCCATAGAGCCCTTAGCGACCCATGCCAGACTGGGGCGGCGGTACGCGGGGCTTGACGTGCGCTGCGTTATACAACATATATTGCTTTATGCTGATGACGTACTTATGTTCCTAGCAGATACAACTGATGTCCTCACTGGCGTGAAGGGCTTGCTTCAGGACTTCCGGATGGACTTGGGCCTCAAGGTGAACTGGGCGAAGACCTGTCTGTTTCCAGTGGCTCTGTCAGGTGAGGGTCCTTCCTATACTAACGGGATAAAGTGGGAATACCAGTGTTTATCGTATCTTGGGACCCACATATATCATACGCCTTCGGACCTGTTAGATGGTAATGTGGGTAGAGCTATTCGGAGCCTACGGGGTAGCCTAGATTTCTGGGGTACTCTGCCTCTTTCAGTGGCTAGTCGAGTGGCGCTTTTAAAAATGGAGGCTCTCCCTCGGTTGTTGTACTACTTTCGGACGTTGTCAGTCTGGATTCCGGCATCATTCTCAAACAGATCAAATCACTGATTACAGGGTTTATCTAGACAACTGGCAGACGGTGAGGTGCAATTATGATGCGCCCAAAAGCCGACGGAGGGCTCGCGGTTCCTGACTTCGTGACATATTATCTAGCAGCCTACCAGGAATGGCTTACCCAAGCAGTGGTGCTGGAGTTTCGGGGCCCAGATGAGCGTAGGTGAAGCGGGATCTCGAGGCATGTTTTGTCATCTATTATCCTCCAACAGCCGTTGCGACTCGAGATGCTCACTAGTGAGGTCCGGACGCTGAGACTATGTTGGAATCGAAGTCAGCAAAGGACCATGATTAAGCGGCCTTACAACGCTCAGATACCCTTAACTATGTGCACTGTATTCCCACATGGAGGGGATTGGGCTGCATTATTTGAGTAGGAGACCAAGGGGTTACATATGCTAGGAGACTTGTATAAAGATGTCGGCCTCCTCCCATTTCAAGCTTTACAAGATAGATATGACCTTCCCCTCTGAGATTTTTTGCTTCATTCGGCACATTTTCTTGGCCATACAAAAGCATTGGCAGGAGGGGTTATTGGAACCACAGACTTCCATGGCATGTCAGTATGTTGTAATGGCGGCGGGCACTTTTAAGGCAGTTACTTGCTTGTATCGAAGTATGACTGGTGAGGTGTTGACACCATTGCGGGAACTGCAGCGGAAGTGGGAATCAGACCTTGGTAAAGAGATTCCTGAGAAACCGTGGGCTGAGGTAGTTAGGAGGGTTTGGAAAAGCACTAGAAATGTCCGGTTCCAATTGGTCCACTTCTTTAAATTACATAGGGCGTATCTCACCCCTGCCAAGATAAATAAATATTTCAATACAGACACTGCGAGGTGCCCACACTGTATTTAGAGGGGGCGGAGTTCTGCCATATGATGTGGCACTGCCCGCAATTAGGAACCTACTGGGAGGAGGTAGTTGCATTGCTATGCGAGATCACGGAAAGGCAGATAGCGTCTGACATGGGTACGTGTCTGCTCCACTTGTTCCCCCAAACCTCCAAAACAAAAATGACGAGCACATTTCTAGATTTAGGACTGCTGCTAGCCAAGAGAGACATTACGGCACACTGGAAGGCTGCCCGGGGTCCCAGTATCCAGAGATGGAAGACAGAATTACTCAAATGGGCAGCAAGCGAGAATACAGTTAGGTTCCAGCCCGCTAGACGAGCGAAGGGAGATAAAGCCTTGGAGGCCGCAAGGGCCTGGGAAGCTTTAGTGGTTTTATTGCAAGCACCAGAAATGGATGAAAATTCTGCAGCGAGCACACAGACGGTTTCACCTTGAATTACGTGTATTCTGTTGGGCTGCCCGCACTTAGGGTAGTAATAACTGTGCTGCTTAATGGGGGAGTAATGTTCCTTGCTGTATCTAACATGTTAGTACTGTACAATGCTGAATCCTATGTTGCTGCTCTTAAATTGTTTGCTCTATGGGACACACCTGGGGGTGGGGTGGGATAGGAGGGGGGTGGGGCTTGGTTTTGTTCATTTTATTATATCTTGCTTAATGGTTGCAGAAGGGCTCTTTGGATCCTAGTGGGTTATGAACCCTAATGGTTGGACCATTTCCCCAATTATTGCCTATGTATAATGATGCCTCTTATAGGAGACTGCTTTTCATGTTACACTTCATGTGATGGGGCGGGGTAAATGGAACTGTACTTAGAAATTACTGACAGCTGGAGAACTACTGCTGACCTTTGACTCCTGTAATTGATTATTTTTTGTTTGAAAACTCAATAGAAATACATTTAAAAATAAAAAAGCACCCCAGTGTGAAGAGATAGACTTTTTGAGTTTGGTGTCACTGGACAATTTAAAATCACAACTTATGGTGAAAGTTCATGGTATATTGCCGCGCCGGCCGCTTAGTCAGCCATAAGTGTCAAAAGCTACTCCAGACTGTCAAGTGGCTTGCCCCGCTCTTCTCTTGTGGCACCCTGAACATCAAGATCCTTTTAGCAACCTCATCAATAGCACCTCAGTGAACCGCTAAACAGAAATAGGTACTGAAACCCAAGCACTCTGATCCCCTTGTCACCGCTCAATGAATAGCTACAGAGAAGGCATAGAGGCATAGATAGCAACACCGGATAGAGCAGCACTGAGACACCTAAAAACAAATCTCATGTTTGTTAAAATTTTCTGACACAGCCCTTCTCATACATTGCAGACACGCTTGTGCCTCCCCCCTCTCATTTGCATCTAAGGGGAGGTAAGATGGCATCCAACGGTCTACAATCAAGCCAGAGCGAAAAGTCAAGTGGGCCAAAGAGAGCTTGGTCACTCTGGCCCCTGGAACTCACTCCATGAGTCTGCAAGCAGAGAGCTCACAAGGAGTTGAAAAATCAGCCACACATCAGTATCCAAGGGCCCATTCCTGCAGAAGCCTTTAGACGAGAGCTCAGTGGAGGGCCTGCGCTGAGGGGCCAGAAGCAGAGTGCAAATTGCACACCAGGATAATATCGCATGGCAATCCAAAAAGCTTATCAGAGTCCACACCTCACACTCGTTTCACTGTTTAGTTAAAAGAAGTGAAAGCCATCAGCACCACCTGTACCCCAAGGAACGTTAAATTCATCAGGTACACCTGGGCACTTCTCCCCGGTCATTGGAAACTCTCCCACACAGTTTTCCCCAAAGGGGTTCTCTTGCAATGGCCAGAAGGAGGCCACAGAAAGTAGCTATTTGGAACAAGGATAAAGGCAATGGTTGGCAGCAGCAGTACTCAGGCACTGACCCCCCCCCCCCCACCCGACTGTCAACACAGGCGGTAACGAGCAGGCAGGAAAGGACACCACTCTCAACTTGTACAAAACTTGGAGTAGCCAAAGCATCAACGGTATACAAGAATGAGGGGATCATGGCCTACTTTAAGAGATCGGACAAGGATCTACAGGAATCATCGAGCATTGGGTTTGCAAGCCTATCCCTTACTATCCACACAGTCAGTTAAAGGGCACCCTAAGGAGGCTGACCCCTCCTGGCATGTAAAAGGATCTAGTTCCTGGCCAAAGGAGTAGAACGTTAATGGGTCAAGCTCAATAATCAAGCTATCTTCAACTCTAACCAAGCTACTCTCAACACCGCAGCCGGGGATGGACATTGACAATGTAGCCAAGTGCCATAAAGAACTTCAACTGAACATATCAGCCCCCAGCAGAGAATGTATTGCGTCATAAATTCACCACATCCCCCCAGTGCAGGATGATGAGGATGTTATGATGAAGACATTCTCCCGATGAGCAGGCATCCTTTGAAAAGCCCGAGACAAGCAGGGTCGACCAAAAAGCTGAACATTCACAAATGAGGCCTCAAGCTGGCCCCAAAACTGCTCAAACAGAATTAACGAACTCCTTAAATATCTATAGCTCTTCCACCTTTGAACTCTGATACGCAGGACAATCTGCTATGGTAGATCAATGATTCCCAGTCAGCGGCCACAAACGCGTTCACGAGACAATCACAAAAATTAGAAGTACAAATGGAAAAAATTCAAATAATGACTTTGGCCGTGGCCGACATGGCACGAAAAATAGACACACTACGAATTGAACAAAAGTGTAAATCTACCAATAAATTGTGTCTGCCCTGACATTGTCAATAAACTAGGATCACTTCCATCTGTCCTAGCCACCCTTATAGCTGAATTAGAAACCACAAATGACAGGTGGCTCCTCTTTTGCATCACATAGCCCAACATGGGATGCGCCCACAAGGCAAACAAGGGTCAATCTCCGCTGAACACCGCTTCAAAAACAAGTTCATCGATGCAAATGGGGTATGAGGAGCCTGTGATAACCCCATTCAACCCAGCAAGGACTGGTCCGCAATCAACCAGTGCCCCCCAGCCTAATAAACCAGCTATAGAAAGCGAAGGGTCACTCAACGTGGATAGTAGGTCACGGAACCATATAGTAGAGGTGGTTCCCCTCACAGCAACAAAACCACTTACCCAGAGAGCGAAGAAATGCTTAAGGAAACAACAGATGCAGGAAAAAAAGCAAATTAAGAGATTGGTCGCACTGTCATCCTGGGAGAGGCTTCACCCTGACATCACCCGGAAGGAAGGACAGACATTAAGCATCCTTGGGCTAATCCCACCACTATACCCAATATTTCAAATAGGAGCATAAATATGGTGCATCCCACTCAGCCAGGCTCACTCAACAGCCTCTCAGGACCAGAACAGCCATCACTCCTTGCCTGAGGAAGAGAAGGCAAACAACACAGCCAAATGTTGCCCAGGAGGTACCCACAATTGGGGTCACCAGCCTGTGATCACTATCAGTAAACTCCCCGGACTCTACAGGATGGCCCCAGAGTGGCACATGATCTTGAATCCCAGACCTGTTCCCCAGAGCAAAACAAGGGAAGCAAATTTCAATCAACTTTGTCCGGACCCCTGCCCCCCATCCCCCAACATCATTTTTGAACTGTACAAGTCCAACTATGCTCGTCCAAAAACGCGTCGCAGAACAAACTAGCTCCATTTCGTCGAATGCCAGGCGTGATAAGACTACGTCTTGGGAATGGATGGACCATGAATGGCTCAGAGGCTTGTGAAACGGGTATAGGACATCGGTACGCAACTAGTTCAAGGGACCCTCCCCAAAGAACGTCAGAATCCCCCTCACTAATGCAATCGCTACAGAGGAGATTACAAGACTCCCAGGGACCTCACACCAGAACGCTTAGTGCTGCTTTTGTTGCCGGGGGCGATATTGCAGCTATGCTGCAAATCCGGCCCCCGTAACAAAAACGGCCCCTCAGGGCAGGCCACTGGGGAAACGCCCGTTGCCCGCTATGGCCAGACCGGCCCTGGTCATTTGCCAATAATCACAGGATGTTAAGCATCCCTGCTGAGACTCGAACCCAGTTCTCCTGTGTAGGCTAGCAGGATCTGCTTTCATGGTTACCCCCACTTTTTGCCTGGTGTTAGGCTGTTTCTGACTAGTCTGACTGGGATCCTGCTAATCAGGACACCAGTCTCTGTGCTTTCTCCCCTAAATTGGTGATAGTGAGTACTTAGGTACATCCCAGATTGGCTACTGGTGTACACTCATAAGTCCCTAGTGTATGGTACTGAGGTACACAGGGCATAGGTACACCAGGGGTCCCCCATGGGTTGAAGCATGTATGATGACACACATGGGAGACCACTCAAACTGTGACTACAGGCCTGCCATTGTAGCCTTAGTAAGCTGGTGCTAGCACCACTTACAACAGATATAGGTTTACCTATATCTGTGTTTACCGCATGTAAAACTTATAAGCCACCCCTAAAGCAGGTCTTTCCAATCCTGAAGGCAGGGTGCTTGGTTCTACGTGTGAGGGTGCCCTTGCATGAGCAGGGCATCCCTATAACATTCTGAGTCCATTCTGCCCAGTTGTAAGTCCATCAGCCATTACACAATATGGAGTGGCCTTGCATCATTACGCAATAGCTAACTCTAAACTGGCTGTAACGAACCCTGTCATGTTTGGTATCAAACATGTTGGCGATACCATGCACTGTAAATCTCATCTGGGAGGTGCTCGGTGCTTCGGGTACCAGTCTTCCAAAACCAGACAGCAAGCTAGGACTGCTGCTGACCAGAGACACAAATCTGCCCTCCTGCTGCTGAGCCAAGCGCGAGCAGGGGAAGGTAGAACAATAGATATCCTGTCACAGGGAGGTGTGACCACATCCCAGATAGGGTTTAGTGTATTGGGGCAGGGTGGGGTGCTAAGACTGCTAGAAGGGCACATTTGGTGCCCTCCTTCCATGATCCAGTTCAGATCAGTTCAGGGAGCCATTGGCTCCCGCTCTGGCACAAAACTGGACAAAGGACACAGGAATATCCTCCCCACTGTCTAGCCCCTCCTCTGGGAGGCACCCCTGAATTGTCCCAACCCTATCCTTAGGGTATTTAAGGGCTTACCTGTGGGTGGGTCCGGAGATTCGTCGTGGGACAAGATTCATATAAAGACCTCACTTCATCTTCCCCCGTATAGGCACTCTGGACTTTGCCGGACTTTGTACTGGACTCCAAGACTGCAACTGGAAAGACTCCTGCTGCTCCTGGTCTCATTGTCCTGCAAGTCTGCTGCAATGTCTGTGCCTGTTTTCCATAGAAGATCCTTCCAAGTCCTGTGGACATCCAAGACACCTGAAGAAATCTCCCTTGAAGTGAAGGAGTCACTTCCCTGCATCTGCAGGCACCGAAACGCAGCTGACCGGTCTGCTGAACCTGGTCTCCCATGGATTCTGAAAGGCTCAGCAAGACTGGTGGTGATTCTGCAACTCCCTCGAGGCCTGCCCTGTCCTCGCACCAATTCCGATGCCACTATCCCTCGTTAGAACCGCTGGAACAGAACCCCTGTGCATGGCGTTGACTTGCCCTTGCAAAGGCTTGCTGGCTTCCTGCTTCCAAGATCTTCGACTCCAAGTAGTCCCAATCTCAAGCATCTCCTGTGACCAAGATCTTTGTCCTCACCACATTGCTTGCACTATGGGCCTGCATCTTTGGTGAGCTGCTTGAGGTTCTCTTGCGACTCCTGTGCCTCTGGCCTGTGGGTTCTCTTGAGGATCTTCTTTTGATTCCAGTGGGCTCCCCTGATTGCTCGGGCCTACACTGACTTCCCTGCTTGGGGTGAGTCACTTGGACCTTGCTGGTCCCGACCCTGCACTTGTTTTGCTTTCCACGTTGTTTGCAGTTGCCAAGGCTTGTTCATGTTCCCAACGAACACTGACCCCTCAACTCTCAACATCCGACATTGGACAGCTCGTGAATGGCCCCTGGTCTTCTACAGCGTTGTTGGGTCCACACAGCTGCAGCTTGAAGGTCATTGTCAGCTCTCCATCAACAAAGGAGCAGCAGAACAAAAACTGGCCTCACTTGGATCAGTTAGGAAAGCCCTCACTCACCACCTAGTGGTGACATGCTTCATCATTGGGCCCCACTAAAGAGGCCGAGTGCCTCTTTAGTGTGCTTCAATGCCAGAGTTACTGCGGAGCAGGTTTTGGGAGTTCGGGCGTGCAGTGAAAGTAAACTAATTGGTGGTGAGGGGATTAAAAAGATGTCTTAAGTGTATCCAAAAAATTCTTTATTATCAGATCACTGGGACATATCGTTAAAATTGCGTGTAGGAAAGTAGTCCACAATTAATTGTGTGGTTGTTTCCAAAGTTAGTCAGTCAACATGTTTCTGCTTTTAAAACGGTGTCAGGTTACCAGGCATTCATCAGGACTAAAAAGGTGTCTTAAACCCTGGCGGTATGGGCGCGCTAAGGCCCACCTTTACCTAGGGACGTGAGAAGTGAAAATGGTGAAAAAAAGTGTGAAAAAAAGGGGGAGAGAATTCTCTTCCCAGTTACTCCTGGTTTAGGAGGCTTCAGCACTTATATGGTGTGTTCATGGTACACCATGGGTCACGGGAGGGGGGTGGTAGCATAATTGGCACAACGCCCTCGACGCTAGGCACCCTCAGTATACCCGCGATACCCTCAGACCATCGGGGTCCGGTCTGAGGGTATCACAGGTATACTGAGGGTGCCTAGCGTCGAGGGCGGTGTGCCAATTACGCTACCACCCCCCTCCCGTGACCCATGGTGTACCATGAACACATCATATAAGTGCTGAAGCCTCCTAAACCAGGAGTAACTGGGAAGATAATTCTCTCCCCCTTTTTTTCGCACTTTTTTTCACCATTTTCACTTCTCATGTCCCTAGGTAAGGGTGGGCCTTAGCGCGCCCATACCGCAAGGGTTTAAGACACCTTTTTAGTCCTGATGAATGCCTGGTAACTTGACACAGTTTCAAAGGCAGAAACATGTTGACTGACTAACTTTGGAAACAACCACACAATTAATTGTGGACTACTTTCCTACACACGATTTTAACGATATGTTCCAGTGATCTGATAATAAAGAATTTTTGGGATACACTTAAGACATCTTTTTAATCCCCTAACCACCAATTAATTTACTTTCACTGCACGCCCGAACTCACAAAACCTGCTCCGCAGTAACTCTGGCGTTGAAGCACACTAAAGAGGCACTCGGCCTCTTTAGTGGGGCCCAATGATGAAGCATGTCACCACTAGGTGGTGAGTGAGGGCTTTCCTAACTGATCCAAGTGAGGCCAGTTTTTGTTCTGCTGCTCCTTTTTGTGGTTACTCAGACTCCAGAGGACACTCTTTTGTTGTTTCAACAGACTTAACTGGGGAATAAGAGTGGTCCATAACTCTCCCTATCTCTCTTTTTGTTGGCATATAGCTCTCCATCAACACCTAACATCGGTGGACATTCGTCTTCCATTGCTCCTGGTTGCTCCTGAGTGGCATAGACTCTGTCCCCTCTCCTTGCAGGTACTTCACATATTGACTCCACCTTTTGGTCCCACTGGACACTTTCACCTTCTTCGCCAGCAGCATCTTCCTGGAGTCCTCCACTGAGTTTGACAGAAGTTTCCTATGCCACTTCGCACCTATGCAACCGGGGCCCCTGATGTAGGTATCCTGGTTCTTAGGGTATCCACATGTGGGGTGGCTCTCCAACCTTCTGTCTTTCATGGGGTTTCTTCAGGGTCCACTGGGAAGGGTCCTTCTTCTTTAAAATTGCAACCACAACTTACCCATTGACTTGAACGGAGCACGCGGTCGTGTTCCTACTCTGCACGCTGCCTCTGTGGGGTTCCTAGTTACTTACCTTGGGTCCCCAGAACTTCTATGTCTTCTGGGTATAGTCTTGACTAAGGTCGTGGTTCGCATCTCACTATTTTAATATATGGTTTGGTCCACCCTGGTGACCACTGTGTATATAATGCTACTTACCTGTTTTCTTCCCAAAATATTGTGTGCATTGTATATATCTCTGGGTAGGAGATATTTGTATGTGTTAGTGAGTGTCTTATAATGAATACATATTTATATAAATACACTGTGTGGTTATTTTTCACTTAATCTATACCAATAAGATTACGTTCCGGTAAAACAAGCTGTTTTACACTCCTTCTTGGCTAAGCCTGAAGGCTCCTCGCCACAGCTACCACTTAGAGAGATTTTTAAGGCTGTATAAGACCACTAAAATCACAATATGGGTTGTCTGGAATAGTGCAGGGTGCTACACTTACACAAGTGAGCACCATATACTAAGCCAGCCCCATACACCCAGCTTCAAGGTCGACCACGCTAGCTGCTAGGCCACATCCTTAAAGTTACAAAGAAAATCAGAAAGGATGGTGTCCCTGGCCCCAGTGGTCTTCCAGTGTCATTATTTAGAGAACATCTGCAGTTTTGGGCTTCAACTCTAGTGCCACTGTACACCCAATGTAGGCTCTCGAAAGAGGTACAGAGTCAAGGAGAGGATCCCTTCTTCAGCCCATCTTTAAGAAGCCCTCCAACACAGAGGCAAGCAACTATCGGCTCATAGCACTGTTGGACAGCGAGGGTGAAGCATATGCCAACACCCTGCTCCAGGAGCTTGCACAATGGGCAAGCGCAGAAGGCCGATTACCTTTTTATTAGACTGGATTGCACACAGGGGGGTCAACCGTGGACAACATAGTCGCCCTCTCATACCTCACTAACCAAGCATCAACCCAGGCATCACGCCCCGTGTTTGCATGTTTTATCGACTACTCAGCCACCTTCAACTGAGTTGTCCGGAACGTCTTGTGGGGGAAACTGGAGAAGTGGAACATCAGCCCCCAAACTGCTACAAGCAATCACATCCTTATACACAAGAATCTGGGTATGAATAAAACTCACGGGGAAGACAGCCACAACTAAGATCAATACTGACCGTGGCCCTCATAACTTTGTGTTCCGGGCGTACATTTGGCGGCGCCCTGTGCTGGGCCCGGTCCCTACAGTGAGGTGCAGAGGGACGGGACCGAACTGACAAAGATGGCGGCTGACACCCCCCGTCACGGACCAGGTCCCGATCGGACGGCTGCCGTAGGCACGGAGCTGGGATGCTGGCGGCGCACAATGGAGCCCACACCCCAAGATTTCCTGGCCACCCTAACGGATCTACGCGAGTCCCTGATTTGCAACACCTGTGACCTGGATCGAAGAATGGCCGCCATTGCTGTTTCACCGCCCTGTAAGGACTTAGTCCGATTTCATTGGAGTGCCGCTGTGCCCGTGTCTACTTCCTTGGGGAGGACTCTGGGCCCGCCTGGGTTTTGGGAATTGCCGAGAGACCTGGTTGCTTCGTCCTCCCTGGACAGTGCGGATGTACACGTGAGTGCCTCTTTGGGACACATGCCTAACTTGAGCTTCTGGACGCGCTGCTGTTCTTCTTTTCGGGCCGCCCCAACACCAACGCGGCCTTTGACGGACAGTGAGATCTCCTCTTCATGGATGGTATTACTGTGCTTGGACTTTGTGGCACCAGCGGGCTTGGTATTGCCGCCCTTGGACTTCAGCTGCACACGTCTGGATGGACTCGAGCTGCTGACCCTTTTTTTGGTATTACTTGGGCTGACTCCCTCGGATCCTCCAGATCCTCCAAAAAGTACTGTATATCGATTGACAAGGGATCATTGGGTGGTTCCGTTGCTTGACGAGGCCAGGGGTGATGCATTTTAGGTTTCGGTGGCCCTCACGTTAACTGACGGTGCTTTGGGTGTGTTTGCATTGGGATTGTATTATTGATGTACTTGGTACTTGACATTCTCCGTGCTACCCCATTTTGCTTTGGGACTCTCCTCACGTGCAGGGGTAGTGGGCGGGGCCGGGCGGCGACTTTGAGGGCCCTCCTCCACCTATGCTTCTTGTCTTTTCTCTTTTCTTTTCTAAATTTCGGGTTCCATTAGGGCGACAGGCACGCGGCTGGGGGGGTAGGCCTTGGCGTTCCGCGGGTGTGCAGGGTGGGGGTAGGGGGGTGGGGTTTGTCCGTTCCTTGTTTCTATGGCCCTTTAGTCTTTTTGTCTTTTTCTATAGTGTCGTCTTCATTCATGATTCCTGTAACGTGTATTGCTTTGAGGGGTGGGGTTGGGGGTTGCTCTCAACCGGATTTGTGCCAACGTCTCTCCTGATTTGTGTGCCTTAACTCCACTACTTCGTCTGTATTTATATTGATTGTGCATATCCTGATTTGCGCGCTGTGTTGTAGGACCACGTGTGATTGTATGGCACTTCTTCAGTTTTCTATATTAAAAAATGAACCTCTGTAATCCTGACTTCGGACCTGACCGTATGCCCACGTGTTGTCTCCTGATGTACATATCGGTCCGGCTTTTGAACTATTCTGATTCTCCGTATTGATTGCTATACTTTTACCCTGTTTCGCGGCCGGCCGAGAAGGTTGTAGGCCTGTATCTGTACTTGATTGCAAGACTAATAAAGGTTCACAAAAAAAAAAAAATACTGACCGTGGATTAAAACATGGCTATGTGTTGTCCACTTTACTATTCAACCTCTACACAGCAGACTTGGGCCTGGCTTTATCTGGAGCGGCCTTAGTCACCACCAGTGTTCCCTCTAACCTGCGCGCCTGCGCTCGCGCGCACCTTTAAGGCATGGAGCGCGCAGTGCCTCCAGTGAAGCGCGCAAACGTTCTCGCTGCCGCCGCTTTTAAAGCGCGAGCGGCGAAAAACGGCAATTTACTCGTTGCCAGAGGCCTTTGTGAAAGTATTCCTGTTAATCACAGCGCCAGTCAGGCGCTGCAATTAACAGGAATACTTTCACAAATGCTCACAATCATCCCGCAGCCTCTCGCCATTGAGAAAAGACATGTAGCAAATCCAAAAGCACAACGTGTGCTTTACACGTTTTGCTTTCAGACGTGTTTCATTTCTTTTCTAAATAGAGCACAGCAGGGTGCTGATTGTGGGCCATTGTGAAAGGATTCCTGTTAATTACAGCGCCCATCATGCGCTGCAGTTAACAGGAATATTTTCACAATGGCCCACAATCAGCACCCTGCTGCTCTCTATTTAGAAAAGAAATGAAGTGCGTCTGAAAGCACAACGTGTAAAGCACACTCTTCAGGTGCTTTTGGGCCTGGTATGACAGAGCGGGTGCAGCTGCCAATCTGTGCCCCAGCAGAGAATAGCAGCCGGTGTGCCAGCGTAGGGCCCATGCAATAGCTGCTGATGGCTGTGGCTCGGGATCCGCACGCCTCTACTGGTTCCGTTGTGCGGCTGCTGCAGAGCTTTCCCCTCTGATCCTGCAGTGGTGGCCGCGGTCCGAGGGAACTGAATGAAGCTTGAGCCATGGATACATTTGTAGTGCGGGATGAGAACAGCAGCGTCTATGCAGAGGGTTCCAAGATCCTCCTCTCCACCGGTCAGTGGAAGAGGTTTAAGAGGGACAATCCCAGATTCAACCTGATGCTGGGAGAGAGGAACCGGCTACCCTTCGGGAGGCTTGGTAAGGATCATTCAGACAATGCTCCATTCTCCTACTACCAGCTCCAGACCCTTCCCGTGCATCCTCAGTCAACTCTCACCAACAAAAGCACACCCACCCCTACGTATGCTGCTGCTTCTTTCTTATTTTTACCCTACATATGCCTACTTCTTGAAACCGAATCAGGCAGCTTGTTTATGCTATTCCTTTTCCCCACGCGCGTTCCTTAATTATTTCAGAGGAGATTTAGGACGCTTTCCGTGCTTGGAGAAAGGCGAGACGTGGTCTAGAATAAGTCACGATGCGAGTGAGAAGTTGACTCGAGCAGCGACCTGTACCATTTCTCCTGAATATAACGCTGTAAATGGTTTGTCCGGTATTAAGTATGTTCCCAGAGGTTAAGTGTTCCATTCCTTTTCGGAGAGCGTGAACCAAAGGACCGTCTCTCCGTTTGGATTCCTTAATGCAGATGTTGTCATCCATGGCAGCATTAGAAAAGCAGGAACGGCATTTAGGCGAATGAGGGGTTTCTTGGGGTACTGACCCAACACTGTAAAGAGGGATATTGTAAATGTTCAGAAATATAACTTCTGAATAGATGCTTTCAATGTTTGGTATATCTTATAACGAGTTAGAAAGTTTTTTTAACATGATTTTATTATTATACTCCTTGGTTCGCCAAGAGGTTGATCTAGTACCCTGTTGACCTTCATTCCGTTTCTGCATTTAGTATACACTTGTATTTACGCATGATTCTTTAAGAATATACTTGACAGCGACTTTGCCAGTGTCCAATTTTTTGGGGGGGTCTTTTTGAACCTATTCCACACCGAGGATTTTGCACTACTTTCACAGACACTATTCAAGCAAGCATGAAAAGCATGCTTAGCAAAATTAGCCAAAGCACTAAGCCTAGTAAAAGCATGTTGTAAATTTATCATATTGAGATTTCTACTGTCATATTATCGTGAGTTTCTGTCACTTAGCTGTTGCCTGGTGTCTGAGTAGGATTTTATATATTCTCACAGAGTATCGAACAGTTTCCATCAAGTACATTTATATAGATCTATTTCAGTGAGTAAAACTCAGATTTTAAGTGGCTACTGATTTTTTTTAACTAAGTCTGAGGTGATGAGCAGCATTTTCAATTATTCTATTTACACACAAATACGTGTTGGTACGCATTGAACGCTCTTGACCTGAGAAAATTTACTATGTGTATATAGAGATAACTCTAATCACTAGCATATGCAGTATACCTTTGTACTGTCTACCATTCCTATGTGACTCTTAGAGTATAGCCATTTGTATCTCTTCCTTGAGTGACTTTACTACCTGTACATTCACAATTTTTCTTTCACTTTGTATCTCTTCCTTGTGTGACTTTACATCTTGTACATTTGCATTTTTTTCTGTTTGTATCTTTTGTGTAATCATGTAATCCTAAATCCTTATGTTTTGCAACTGGTTCTTATGTAAAGCGCTCGGACACCTTCGGGTAAAGTTTGCGATATATAAAACCGCAGAATCGCAGGAGGTTAGGCTGACCAGAGACTAAAAACCCATCTCCTAAATCGATAGCTTGAGCATTAGCCACAACCCCAACCATAAGAGCCGAAGCATTTTCAATATTATTTACAACTTGATGCAAAAGACAACCATTGACTAAGCCAATAGTCTTGGCTTTTTGTAGGTGTAATGTTACTTGTATTATATATCTGGATGCAATGACAGAAGCAGCAAAATATCGGTAGGGTGGCACACTATGCGATGCACATATTTTTAGTGTAATTGCCTTTAAGCCACACCCTTAATTACATCGGTTACGCCCCTTTGAAAGATCTCAGAGTATTTCCATCCCTCTCAAAGCCCTAGTCTACACACGCGGTCAGGTCCTTGGCGCACATAGCCTTGGCTGCAGCGCACACAGACCTTACTCTGCCGCACACAGAGGAAAATAATTAGAGGGAACATTGGTCACCACTAGAACTGGCAAAAGTAGAATCCCTCTTGTGCAGTATGCAAACGATGTAGCGCTACCAACCACACGAGAATAGGTTTGCAAAAAGCTCTCACCACTCTAAACACGTACGACCTCATGAATGAGCTCATCACCAATGGGAACAAAGAAAAAGTTGCAGTCTTCAGAAAGTATCCAAAGAGGAGCCTCTCCAAATGGTGGATGGGGCTGCTAAGTTAGGATTGTGAGCAATATTCTTTTTATCTGGGAGCCTCACTAAGTGAAACAGGGAACTCGGCCCTTCACTTAAACAAACTGAATAGCAAGGCAAGAATGGTTATGTCCACTCTGTGCAAATGAAACGCCACCCTTGAAAGCCAAACGACCACTGCCATATGAAGAGTGATGTCCGCCAAATTGCTCCCTGTGCTTAATTATGCACAGCAAGCTTTTCCAGGTAAGCTGGCTACCGCCTTAGAAAAGATCCAGTGCGCAGCCTACAAGAAACTATTCCATCTCCCAAACCACACAAGAAAGACCTTGATCAGGTTGAAATTCGGCCTAGTGCATCAAAACCTAGAATACCTAGCAGCCCTGGCAAAGTACTACTTCCAGGCAACGGCCGCCCCTTAAAACTCCATGAAGGCGTCAATAAAATAGTGCACTTACTACTTTGTTGCCCTGCCATGTTACACGCCCGCCGAACTTTACTGAGGCCCATATTTTGACAAACACAGGACCTGCGCAGCTAAAGAGGCTGTTCCATTCTATAGACTTTGGAAACAATGACTGTAATGGCCACATTTGGGAAATATATCTCGCTAGCTTGCAATCAGCTAAGGAACGGGATCAAACAACTGCCCTAGCAGCCAAACCGTTTACCATCCAGCAAGAGCAGGGTTTGATAGAGTGGCTGGCATCACTGTAATAATTTCTGATTAAATCTGCTGATCTAGACAAATATATGACACTCCCACATTACACTTTAGTCATCAATTGTATATAACTCCATGCCTCTGCGTGGCCATGTACCATGCCACCATCTCCCATCTAGGGCCCACTCTTCACTTGCAAGGGGCGAGCATACCGCATATCTCCCACACCCAGTGCGCATCTTCAGGAGCTCTTCCCAGCATTTTAACTATCCTTTTTGCATTTTCTTATTCCCCTCAAGGCCTCATTGCAACCCTAGGATGCCGCCAATTTAATACATGCTTGAAAAAATGTAAGCTTCTGTAATATAATTAATACGTTTTATATATTAATGTTATTTTTAAAGAATTTGCTTGCAAAGGCTTTTGCACCAACACTTTTATATGTTTTGTAATGATTTTCAGTAATCCCACAATAAACTTATTGTCATTATGGTGAAGATGGATTTTAAATTACAATTTGGCAAATACCACTTTTAAAAAGTTGGCATTTACTTAATTTAGCCATTTGGTGCCTGCTGCCTGTCTCGGTTTAGTCTGCGTTGGGGGACAGCTGGGCCGTCTGTATTCCCTCTAAGCAGTCACATACAAAGGAAGCTTAGGTATGTCTTGATGGGCCTTCCTGGGAGATGGGAGGGAGGAGCTGGGCACAGCCTCTCACTTACACCTGAATAGCTGTGTCCTGTCCACACACAAAGGGCTGCATACCCCCCTATAGTGAGTCTGGAGCCGGGTCAGGAAGGAAGGACCTCTGTGCACTTCAAAGCTTTCTTTGAAGTCTCCCCCACTTCACAGGCAACTCTGGACATAAGTACTGGACCCCTTACACCATACCTTGAGTACACTCCTGGACCTGTGACCACTCTGCCATAAAGAACTGCTGTGCTGCTGGAAGGACTGCCACTTTGCTGGACTGCTGCGTTGCTGGACTCTTGCCTTGCTATGCTATTACCTTTCTGAGCTGCCCTGCTGTCTGCTGCTCTTCTTCCTGGGTAAAAAGGACTGGACCTGCATCCCTTGAACCCAGAGTGACTTGCTGGCTTGCTTCCTGATTGAAGTCTCAAAGATACAAAAGACTTCCAGATGTCTGCATCTGCACCCTGCAATTTTAAGTTTGCCCTGCCAAGTGGTGCCTCGCTTGCAGTGAGGCCTAAGGTGCTTTTTCAAGCTAACCTATGCAGCCTCATCAGAACCGGAGCATCTTCGCCTTTGCATGGGTCAGTATCAGTGCATCCTTGTCGAAGCATGGAATGGAGCCTGCGCATCGCATTTTGAAACAATGCATCACACGCAGAACTGATGCTGCACCATCTTTGTGTGGAAAATCATGACTAATCTTGTCCACTGCATGGCTCGACACTGATTCATTGATTCGATTGCGCCTCGCATCTTCTTCAACGTCGATACAAACCTGGATCAAGGTACTGTCAGCGGGCCTCATTGGGTAACTGTATCCAGCCCACGCTCCTTGGCAGACAGCCAGAACTTTTGACTTTGCCCCGGTCCGGTGCCACCAGATATCCCATTTAAGTGAAATTACTGCTTCAAAGCACTATTCTACAGTTTATTCTTTGAAAATTCATATATCAACTACTACATGCAAGATTTTTGTCCTTTTAATTATAACATCATTCTCTATTTTTCCTAACCTGGTGTAGAGTCTTTTTGTGGGGTTTTCACTGTGTTATTGTATGAAGTGGTGCACAAATACTTCACACAGTGCCTCCTACGTTAAGCCTGTCTGCTCTGTGCCAAGCTACCAGGGGGTGAGCACAGGATAATTTAGGGTTTGCTGTGACTTACCCTGACTAGGATTGTGATTCCTGCTTGGACATGGTGCATCCCTCTGCCAATCAGAAATTCAATTGCTAACATTAAACACATCCAGGCATTACATGCACTTATGAACATAAAACAAAAGCAATATGAACACAACGGAAAGCGGTCCGGCTGTTAGCTCTACAATGTAAAAACATAGATGCCAAATATACAATTCCAGCCATACAAGACATACATGTGCCCCTAATAACCAACCTAGTTGAATCACTAATTCCTTCACCACATTCTATTGCACCCTGACTACACTGACATCGATGACTTAATTGAAGGATTTCTGTCAAATCTGAAGTTGCTGGTACTCACAATGGAACAAAAGCTAATCTTAGAGGGCGACTTATCTAAAAATGAGATAGCAAAAGCAATAAATGAGATGCCCATCTGAACAGTTCAGGCAGAACACGCCCTCCCAGTAGAGTTTTATCAAATGAACAAACAAAAAATAGTACATCCATTGTGTTAGATTTTTAAAGCAGAGAAGAGTCTGAGAAAGGTGGGAATGCATCAGAATTCAACAGGCTTTGTTTCTGTAATTTTAAAACCAAATAAAGACAGACTACTGTGTGACAAGTACAGACCTAAATGCATAGGTAGGAAGATATTGGTCAAAGTCAAAGTACTGCCAAATAGGCTGAAAGGTGTGATTGGTGGATTGGCACATTTGTCACAAGTCGTATTTGTTCCTAACTGTTCCCCTACAACATATCATAGGATGCTGTGGCGCGTACTGTGGAAAGTAAGAAATGATGGGGGCGAAGAGGTAGCTATCTCCCCTGATTCGAAGAAAACTAGGCACTTGTTCAATATACTGGTGAAAATGTGCCTAGGGAGGACTTCGTCCTGTAGGGAAAATGGTTCTTTCATGATCCATCTGCAGTGGTGTGCTGTGGATTACTTATTTCTCAACACTTTAGAGTATTGAGGGAGACCGGAATGGGTTGCCCACTCTTACCCATTATTATTTTATTTGCTGGGAACCATTGGCAGCCTAAATTAGACAATCCAGCGCTATGAAGAGGGGGGGGGCATTTTGTATAGGGGAACAAAATATGATGCCTTATACGGATGAGACTATGGTACACTATCAAACCCTGCAACTTCGATACCAACATGGGTCTCACAGTTTCCAAGCAACTTCGATACCATTAACTAAGATCAATATCAAGGAGGCATTCGATGGAAAAAATTCCAGCTTAAAAAACCTGAGCATACTAATTAATATGTTTAACAAACATGATGATAGACAACAATTGGCCCCCAATAGACAAACCCCTGCAGGCCCTGGTGTACAGTAAAGGATGCCAATTCACAAATGTGGGTGAAAGGCCACATAGTGAAAATGAATGGTTCATCCACCTTTAATTACATCTTTGCAATGCCGCTGAGAGTATTGGTGAATCTGATGCGAACTTTAGAGGGAAGGATAAAGTCCTCCATGTGGAGAGATTCTAAACCCAGGTGAAAGCATTCATGCTTCACTCGAACCATTAGGGCTCCAGATATCTTATGTGGGATCCTACTGGCTCGTGCACCAATGGTTGCAGAAAAAATATATGTTGTCTACTTGTAGGGACGTGCCGGCTTGGCTATACATGGAAAAAGCCACTCTTCATTCGTAATGAGAATTGAATCAGTTATACATAAAAAGATTAATGGTTGGTGAACAGTCAAGCCCTATTATACATGCTTTATTCTATGCCTTACAAAAGGGGGTGGTGATGGACGGAGCATCTGAACCAATCATACACTCACACCCAGTCAACAGATCTGGGTTTAATCCATCACCGTTCCTTAGCCCATTCTGCCACCCCAGTTCAGACATGGCCATATGCAAATCAGTGTGACCCTGTGCCTCATGGGAACAGTCCAGCCCGAACTGCCAAGCCATGCCTTCCCTGGACCAGAAACATGCTTCCGAGGACCGGTTTCTGGCATTTCAGCCGTCTTCAGCCCAGCTTGCTTGAATCCAGTGGCAAAGTGAGCAAGGGACTCACGTCTGAACATACCCTGCCAAATTATGGCGAACAAAGCGCTACAAAAGGGGGTGGTGATGGACGGAGCATCTGAACCAATCAAACACTCGCACCCAGTCAACAGATCTGGGTTTAATCCATAACCGTTCTTTAGCCCACTCTGCCACCCCAGTTCAGACATGGCCATATGCAAATCAGTCTGACCCTGTGCCTCATGGGAACAGTACAGCCCGAACTGGCAAGCCATGCCTTCACTTCACTGGAAACAAGCTTAAACCCAGATCTGTTGACTGGGTGTGAGTGTTTGATTGGTTCAGATGCTCCGGCATTTAATAACGGCAGCAGATAGCAAGCATAAGGGAGTGAGCAGGGCTGGGAACAATGTGGCTTTGCAAAGGATAGCACACACTGTTTATGTCCCAAAGAGACAAGTAAACATATCTACAATCATTGGGAAACTAGAACAAATAGGACTCTCGCCTTTAGACAAGTATGGCAAAAAGTCACCCAATGCACTTCTCAGCCAGACAAGCAATGGTGGTGCTTAACATCTAGATCTATTGAGAGTTGACAGTCGCTGCATCTATCAATCACAATCAGCACCATAATACTGGCCATATGAATGAACATAGGGCTGGATACCAGGCCTGGAGATGGAGTGCTCATTCCAACCTCTCGCTCAAGCGCTATTGATATTGATATTGATATTGATATTGAAATGTATTTGTAGAGCGCTCGTTCGCCCGGAGGCTTCATGGCGCTATAGACAGGGACACAACGCATCAAACAGAGGAAGCATAGAGGAGCTCAACAGAACGCTTGGGAAAAGAGCCATGTTTTGAGGGAGTGTCTGAAGCTGAGAATGTTTCCACACGTTTTAAGGTGAAGAGGAAGGGAGTTCCAGAAGGCGGCCGCAAGATGGTCAAAGCAGCAACCTCCAAGACGCTTCCTTTTGTAAGTAGGGACAGTCAGAAGATGTTTATGCATAGAGCGAAGATTCCTGGAGGGGTCATATTTTTTGAACAGGTCTCTGATGAATAGGGGGCCAGATTGGTGTAAGGACTTAAATAAAATACATCCGGTCTTAAAAGCCACCCGTTGCTCAACAGGCAACCAGTGTAGTAGTTTTAGGCCCGCTCTAACAGACTGCCTCTTAGGTAGATTAAGAATAAGTCTGGCTGCCTGATTCTGAATCAACTGGAGGCGTTTTAACTCGCCGGCCTGGAGCCCAAGGTAAAGACTATTGGAAAAATCCAGTCTAGACAGAACCAGGGAGATGACAATCTGTGTGAGCGCCTCCAGAGAGAAGAAACAAGCGATTTTCTTAATTTTCTTCAGCTGAAATAAACTGGAGGACACCACTGCGCTGACCTGCCTTTTCAGAGAAAGATCTTCGCTAAGAAAAATTCCAAGGCTCTTAACTGAGAGCGATTTAGATGGTGGGGCTCCCATGCTGGCTGGCCAAAAGCCAGGGTTCCAGCTGAGTACACTCTGCCCAGGCAAGACCAGCTCAGTCTTGCCTGGGTTGAGCTTCAGGTGACTGCAGCTCATCCAGCTCAGGATGTGAGACATGGTGTTTTGAAACACTACCACTGAGTCCTCGGTGTTTAAAGGAAAGATGAGCTGCAAGTCATCTGCATAGTTGAAGATGGTGACTCTGGTGTTCCTAAGGGAGTACAGCAGGGGGCGTAGATATAAATTAAAAAGTAGTGGTGACAAGGAAGAACCCTGAGGGACTCCGCAGGTGGTAGGAATAGTGGGGGCCGTAAAGGAGCCCAATCTCACGGATTGGGTACGGCCAGTAATAAATGAGCGAATCCAGCTCAACGCAGGACCCCTGAGACCAGCCTGTTCGACACGGTTGACCAAGATGGTGTAGTCAACCGTGTCGAATGCCGCTGATAGATCTAATAACACCAGAGCCTGGTGGATCCCCTCGTCGGCATTCCGCCTCAGAGTGTTCTGAACTGAGACGATGACTGCTTCAGTAGAATGAAGAGGGCGGAAGCCAGCCTGGTTAGGCGCAAGGTACTGTGATTCTTCCAAAAATAGGGACATGCTGTCACAAACATGGGCCTCCAATATTTAAAATTGGGGTCTCTAGTTGGCAGAGGTATGCATCTTGTCCAAGTAGGGATTCTTCCTTCTAGTCAGGGTAAGGGGATTACATGTCTAAAATAACCCTGGCTCACTTCCCTTGTAGCTTGGCACGAGCAGTCAGGCTTATCTCAGAAGCAATGTGTAAAACATTTGCCCACAACATACAATAATACAATGAAAACACTACAAAAGGACCCCACACCAGTTTTAGAAAAATAGCCAATATTTATATGTGTAAAAACAAGACCAAAATGATAAAAATCCAACATACAGTAATCAAGATGCGAATATTGTAAAAATTGGACTTAAAATACAGTTTTTTAAGTCAGTAGCTACAGCTATGGCTATCACGGCGTTGTGAACAAACAAATCCAATAGTTCAGGCGGACCGTGGCGTCGCGGGCCATCTTTGGTGTCAGGAAGACCCACAAACTGTACGTTGGGCATCGTGTACCCTACAATGAGCTCCAAAGATGCAGCATCAGCAGACATTTGGAGGTCGGTGCAGGAGACGTTGGGCCCTTGAAGTCACACAAATTGCAGACTATGCACGGTTGAAGTAAGAAGTGTTAGTAAGCGTTGGGGCTGAAGTGCGAAGTGCAGCGGTGCAGTGCCCTCAGAGGTCGCGGTGCAGGCAGCGGCCTGGTGATGGCCTCTGGGGCCATCTCTTCCCTTGCTCAGATGTTTACACTGGCTCCCGATACATAAACTATCCATGTTCAAAATATGCTGCCTCTCTTTTAAAGCGCTTAGCTTACCTTCAGAACAAACTCTCCAAATATTCAAACGAATGCAACTTAAGATCCAATGCTCTGGCACTCCTGAAGATCCCTCGCATTTGGCTAACTCGCACAGGTGGCGGAGCTTTTTCGTTTATTGCTCCCATATATTGGAATTCATCACCAATAACTCTGCGAAATTCCAGTACCTACCTGTCTTTTAGAAAGCAATTAAAAACATGGCTGTTTTAAAAGCCTCTGTATAAAAGTGCCCCTTCTCCATCTTCCGGTTTTTGATTCCCCTTGGTAAGCGCTGAGATGCCCCCGGGTGAGTCATGCGCTATATAAGAATCCATACCATACCATACCATGGCATCCAGCAGCGTTGGTGAGACTAGGGTAGTGGCGCAGAGTGGGATGTGCTCCTGGTGGTGTTGGCAGGTTACAGTGCAAGCTGCAGAGTCGTCGCTGCTAAAGCGCTGTCATTGGTAGATGATCTGGAGTCGATGGCGCCGGCATCGGTAGGTCAAGGCTGCAGTGTGGGACAGGGCAGTGCATTGAGTAACTTATGAGCGGTGCCCCCAGGCCACACTGCTGGCAGCAACATTGATGTCGGCATGGAGGGCGTCGTCAGGGATACCAGGGCACCGAGGCAGTGCAAAGTTTGGTGATCTCAGGTCACAGAGCAAGCAGAAGCTTGTGGTAGCGTTGGGCGTCGACGCCAGTAAAACTAGGGTTGCGGTGTGAAGCAGGGCGGTACTCTCTGCGATGCCAACAGGTCACAGGTCTGGCAACGGAGTCATGGACTACCTCAGGGTACTTTTTCTTCTGTTGCAGCACGAAACGCACAGTTCCCAGTGCTGGTAGCAGATGATCTTGAGATCTTTACTGTTCCTGCGACTTGGAGAAACTCAGGAAAATATGTAGCAGAAAGTCCAGTCCAATCTTTTCACTGCTCAAGTCAGAAGCAGCCACTGCAGACTGTCACAGCAAAGCACACAGCAAAGTGGTCATTCCTCCTCACTGGTTCTCCAGCTTGGCAGGTTCCTTAGTCCAAACCAGTTCTAAAGTTCTGGGGTCAGGGCCGCAATATTTATACTACTTTTCCCTTTGAGGTTTAGGCAGAAGGTCTCTGAGTTCAATGAAAACCAGTTATGTCCTCCCTGGTCCAGCTTCACTACAGAAGGTGGAGACAGCATTGTGCAGAGCAGATACAGCCTATTCAGGTGCTGGTGAAAGCTACTCCCCCACTATAAATCTCCAAATGCAGAAAAGGTTTATTCAGCTTGGCTACGAGTCACCCAGAAAAGGCAGGACTCTCCTCGAGCCCACTTGTGATTGTCTAGTGAGAATGCACATCCCCAGCTGTCACTCCAAAACCAAACATTGGATACACAAACAGGCAGAGGCACACAGGATGGTTAGGTAAGAAATTGCCCACTTTCTTAAAGTATGAAAATACCAACAAAAAGCGAATGCTGACACAACTTATTATACTACTATTTGCTGATAACGGCTCTAAATTCACATAATCGTGTTATTTATTTTTATTTTTTCATAACCCATCAGTTCTAGATGTGAAACTCAACAATGCAACCAATATCTGTCACAAGCATTGAGACAATGAGTAGACATGAACATATCGGCACCTTTACAAACAGATATACAAAACTATAAATTACATAACTAGGACATACCTCAAGAATGCATACAAAAAACAACATTTGTATTATGACTGACATTAAAACATAACATAAATGAATTCCAGTCCATACAGTTATTTTTACAAATACCAGAGGGAAAGAAAGATTTTTTTTTAGAATTAGGCTGTTTTTAAGGGACCTTCAATCACAAATAAATCAGACTGTCCATCAATCAAAAGGTTCCCTTGAAGCCAACACTCTTTTTCAACAACAGCAAAACACCTCTCTAGTAGTTATAAACTTGTTGACGCGTTTCAAACCCACAATTATTTTGGAAAAAGAGGGTTCTCATCAAAACTTCGAACTGGGGATCACTGAAATGAAAAGGGGCACATTTCATGTAATCCCCTATTGTTTTTATTTTTATTTTACTCTACACTAAATGAATTCTCGACTTACTTTTGTACGCTTTAATCCCTTTTAAATTCTTCATATGGAGTGGACGTGTGTTTCATGTACTTGAAGACCTACAATGATTTAACTAATAAAAATAAAGCTATCAAACCACACCTATTATAGCAGCAAACACTTTTATATAAACACAGAGAATGCTTAACATTGTTTTGATAACCTAGCGTGTTCCTCAATTCTTTTAAATAATACCGAAGCTTCTTGTGACATTGTTTTTGCAAACACTGCCATCTGTTACCGAGAGGCCCGTCTAAAGCTCCTGAAAGTGCATTTTAAGCACTGCTAGCGTTTGTTTCCAACGTCAGCACAATTAATCACTTGCTAGAGGCTGCTACACAGTTCAGTTTGATTAAGCTTCAACATCAATTTCAGCTTAAAGTTGTTTATCAGCAACTTACTTCTCTGCAGAATTCTTGCAACATCAGTTGTAAAACAGGGCAGGTTTGCTCGACAGGTAATGGACAATGTTAAAAAAGTAAAGACAACTAATGTTGACTTATTTCATTGGTCACCTCATCTCTTTCTACACATTTCGTGCTTTCTGGGAGCTGTAGTGCTCTATTGGACTAAACACTAGTAAATATACCGACCTATACGTTTTGCAGGGAATTCATTTCATGCAGGCCATTTTTACTGTGTCGAAATGGGGTGTCATATAGGCTTCTTTTTGGACCAACCACTGATCAATATCGCTTCCCCTTGGGTCAGGTTTTATGGAGGCCAGGATTGTCCACTTAAAATCTCTTTCTAAATGTTTTTATTTCGGAGAAATTATGCAAGAGAGGTGCTGAAGGTATTTTTTTCTCAATCTGGATTTATGCTGTATAATTCTTCAGCCATGTTTTGCTATTTGTGAATGTAGAATCAGGGGTGTGGAATTCAATAAAATATCTACTTCTCCATGGGGCAAGTTGCTTCATAAATCTACTTGTCCTGTCACAAAATCCACTAGTCCCTTTTGTGCCATGTAATGCAGCAACAGATTATTGCAGCCATCTCATTATAAAAGAGCTCAGATATAACCTCACTGATTATGCCAGGGCTCATATCATAATAGGGTTTGAATACTAGCAATTTCCTTATGTTGCCGCGTTTCTGCAGATCTAAATACTGGGGATGAAGGTAGTGGTAAGCAATAGTTCCAGGCTTCGAATGCCATTTTGAATGCCATTTCGAGTGTGCAAATCTACTAATTTACATGTTTTAAGGGTTTTCACCAACTCTTCTTTTCCTATAATGAGAAATATTGAAAATTTACTTTGGACAATGTCAGACATAAAACATCTTCCAGGGTTAGGAAAAAAAGTGGTTGGAGAGAACATGAACTAGCAAACACTCACATTTTTGCCTGAGCAAATCTTTCTAGGAGTACGATTTCTTGGCCTACTTCTGTAAATCTTATGAATTCATGAAAGTCGTTCTAATAATTGGGTCTCTAATTAGTTTTGGCTTTAACCATGACCATTTGTGATGATTAAAATTCGGTTTCTCTCCCGGTCAATCAGCTGACTTCACTGTAAGTGACAGCATTTTGCTCATTCACAAGGAGCATATCGGCACATTGAGTAGTTTTGTTCAGTGCCAGGAACTACTGTGGTAATTTGTGTTTTTTCAGACCAAAAACAATTTTTGCTTTTGCCAATGCTTGCTTTAATGGTGAGGGCCCAGCAGCTCCCACACCAATAAGGCTTTACAAAAACTATGCCAAAACAAGTCATGCACTGACAAACTAAAAGGCTGACTACCAATTTGAGACCTATGGATTTACCAGTGCTTGTTTATTTTTGTTTCCTATAATCTTATTGAAATTGGTTACTTACTTTTCATTATGAACAGCATTAACACATGGACACATGGATGCAAATATTACCTTAACTGCAGACAATGCCCTTCCCTCATCCATAATGTGGTACAGTAAACTGCCAGCCAAAGGCTTTGTGCTGTAGGGGGTTGGGCCTACTTGTCCCTAGGACAAAATGCACATGAAAACGTGTTATCCTTGACCCCAAACAACATGTCCTGGGAGTCGGGCTATGGAAATTCCACATCCCTGAGAATGTCGCCGACTGATATTATTGTGCTCAAACAGATCCCCTTCAATGGTTTGGGCACAGGCCACAAAAGTACCACATTTATGGTGGCCCTCTCATGGTGGAAGGTTCCAAATTAGTTTCAAATTAGATTTTTCGTGGAGAAAATGAAGTATGCGCACAAATTATCTGCCTCCCAACACTTTGATCTTTTTTCAGGGCAAACAGAGAACACTCAAAGGAAGAATCCATATTGGATAAGAAATGGCAGTTCTTTAAGATGATTTTTTTTAAATTGGTTAGTACATGTGCAGCAGGTTGAAAGTAAGACCAGCCAGTCTAAGCTTGGCTTTTTTTGATTTCCAGAAGTACTTCATACGAAGTAAACCATGCTATTTTCAGTCTTTAGCAACATCCAGGCACACCCTTGCAAGCCCAGTTTGATGCGTACATTGTTAGCATGGAGGGATTAATCCACTTTGACAGAAAATTTACGTTGTATCCTTAAAAATTGCCCAAAGGGCAAGTTGTCTCTCAAACCTTGTGGTGGAAATCAGAGTAATGGAGGGCTTTGTTTCGGTCTGTGGGTTTTTGATGTAGTGTAATATACAAACTTCCACTTCATAAAACACTTCAACATTCAAAAAGGTGCTTCTTCTTTTGTGTTTGTTCGGACAGAACTTAACTGCATGCGCGCTAGCGGGTTTTCCCGCTGCGCGCTGAAATTTGAAAATCGCAGGTAACGTGACAAAGCCAGCTCGTCATGCACGCAGCGCAGGTAACGCCCATGACGAGCTGGCTTTGTCATCCGCATCGAAGGGGTTAATATCCAGGAACCTGGAATTCAACCATACCAAAAAGCTGTCTAAGTCTTCTTCTCCGCCATCCCAAGCTCAAAAGATATCTATAAACCCCAGCCAACTCACATAAGGGTTATTCTGGCGAACAAATCTCTCCTCAAATTTTCCCATGAATATCCCTGCGAGCTCCAGTGAGAAGGGACATCCCATTGCAGTCTCCTTGATTTGGTCAAAAAAATCCTCACCAAATTTGGAATAATTCTTCTGCAAGGCAAACTTTACCAACTTGACAAAAAATTCGTTAGTCACCCGGTGCGGTCTAGGTCACATTTCCATATACACTTCAATTGCCTGCAGTCCTTTTTCTTGAGGAATCACAGTGTATAAGGAAACCTCATCTAATGTGAGAAGCCAGTGAGTGTTTTCTTCATATTTTTACTCCCTTAACCTAGTGTTGAAATATGTAGTATCTCTGACATAAGATGGAACTTGTTGCACCAAAGCTTTTAAGAAAAAGACAACGTGCTTACAGATCGGCTCTAGAATCGAATTGCATCCTGATTCAATTGGGTGTCCCGGAGGACTTCGCTCATCCTTGTGAATTTTGGGAAGGGAATACATTACTGGCATTCAGGGATTTTGTTTCTTTAAATAATCATAGTCCTTCGGACCAATATTTCCTTCATCAAACAAATCTTTGGGTATCATTGCAATTTTACCTTGAATTTCTTTTGTAGGATCTGTTGATATTTTTTAATAAAACTCTATATCTAACACCTGTCATTGACCTTCCTTTTTCTAGTGCTCTGCATCCCAAAAGACAACCTCACCACCCTTGTCTGCTTGTTTCATTACAATTGAGGGCCTGGTTCTGATGCGGTTAGGAAATCTTCCCGATCGAAATCGGTTTGTAAATGGTTTCCGACCAACTCGGATCGGGAGAGTCCAACTGACTGAGTATGATGCATCTGGATGCTTTCAGATATGATTTGGTTGGACTCCCATTGACTTCTATGGGAGCCTATGTTCCTAACCGCATCGTAATCTGTCCCTCGGTCGGGAAGACACATTCCCGATCCGATTCGGAAAGAGCAAATGCCATTAGGAGGCTTTCCTAACCGCATCGGAATCGGGCCCTGAATTGTCATTTTTTAGGCTAGCAATGGCTTTTTGTTAGTCCCTCATAAAATTAAATTTTCTATGATCTTTTTTGGTTTCCAAATGAGTCATGGCTAAAAACACAGTTTGCTCAAATGCCAACACTTCCATTTGGATTGCATTTGGGGGAAGACTAAACATAGGCTTATTTCTCAAACCAGAAGCTTCTATGTATTGAAGAACATCCTGTTGTAAAAAGATTGCTTTTAGTCATATTATTCTAAAGAATTCCATCAATTAAACTTTTGAAGTGTACATGATTAGTCTTTTTAGAAGGTAAATAAAGACAGCCCTTTTTCTAAAATAATTTTGTTCTGATGTCATCGAAGGTCTTCTGAATAGTCTGAAAATAGGAGAGATTCCTAGTTCTTGTAAAATTGTCACTGTGTCCTCATTTCCCATAACTCATTGTAATATTTTCCTCTGCCTCTCTGTTGGCCTCGCACTAAAAAAACTGTTGTTTCTTTGGAAAATTAGAATTTTGATTTGATGATGCTTAACAATGACCTGATTCTGCTGCTGATTCAGAGAAAGATGGCTCAGAAAAAGTGATGAACTGTTTCCTAGATCTTTCTTGGTACTCTGGAAGGAAACAACGAGACTCAAAATGAGTATAAAAATCTTCTTTGAGGTAAGGTTAAACAATTTCAAAGTTGAATGACGTCTTATCTTTCTCAAATGTTGTGTTTTTTTTATTAATTGTATAATCTTTAAATTCGAGAATTTCTTTGCCAACTGTCTCCAAAAGAAGTTTTGCCTCAGTTATAGACTGATTGATTTGTGATTGAAGGTCCCATAAAAACCATTAATGGCAGTCATAACACATTTGTTGGTTTTTGGATGTATCCTTGAAGTATGTCCTAGTTATGTAAATTATTGTTTTGTATATCTATTTTGGAAAGGTGTCAACATGTTCATGTCTCCTGCATTGTCTCAATATGTGTGAGAAATATTGACTGTATTGTTGAATTGTACACTTATAACTGATGGCTATGAAAACATAAACAGAAATAACGTGATTATGTGAATTTAGAACTGTGATCATCAAAAAAAGTTATATATTAAGTTGTGCCAGTATTTGCTTTTTGTTAGTATTTTCATAGTTTAAAGAGGCTTAGCCTTACTGACAATAAATGTCCCTGACTCCCCTTTTGTCACTTTCTAAAAGTGGCATTTTCAAACACACAATTTAAAAGCCACCTTTAATACAATATGTGTTTTTAAATTCTGAGTTCAGAGAGCTTTAACTCAATTTCTCTATCTTGTCCCAATGGAAAGTTGCACTTGTAAGATGTTACAAGGTAGCTCCCATGTTAACCTATGACCAGACAGCCTTTCAATTGTGAAAAACAAAGAGTATAGTATTTCACTATCACGCCATGTAAAACACACTACTACATGTCATACCTTTCACATGCACTGCACTCTGCCATTGGGGCTACATTGGGCCTTCCCTAGGGGTGACATGCATGCAAGAAAAGGAAAGGTTAAGGCCTGGCAAGTGGGCACAATTACAGGCCCTGGGCACACCTGTGCACATTACTAGGGGCTTAGTAGTAAATGAAATATGCCAATCATTTAAACGCGAATCCATAACACAATTTACAGTTAGAGCGCTTGCACCTTAGCACCGACTAGCAGTGAAAAAGTGTGCAGAGAGACTAAACCAGCAATAACGAAGTCCAGCAAACCATCAAAAACAGGTCAGAAGGCAAAAAAAGACAGGGGAAACATTCAAAAAGTTGCCAGGTCTAACACGCAATGTTTGGTGCTCTCTGTTATTGTCCACCAGGTTCCCGCGCACATCATCTCCCATCCCTGAACTAGGATGGCATCATCACACTGGGGAGTGATGTGACTGGAAGCCAGGCCTCATCACAATGCTACCTCTACTCTTTTAAACCTTCTTTCTGTCTTAAAAACTTGACCCCCATTCACATTTGAAACATTCAGTTGAGTTTCTAACACTTCAAGGTTGCATAAACAATGCACTTCTGACCCCTGCTCTTCTTTTTTTTAAATAATTCCTGAACTACAGTTGGTGGGCACGGGGTCAGCAACCAGAGGGACCAGAACATAGTGCCTGTGGCCTTTGAATTGGTGGAAGGTGGGGTGACTCGTAGTCACTATTTTTGGGGTTTGGCTTAGATTGTATATTGCCTACATATCATGTATTCATGTATAAAGTGTGATTTCTATGTTAGGTTTGACCATAGTTAGTGATTCTCGCATTACAGCTGACCATAGTTAAATTGTATGCACTGTAAGTTAGCCATAGTTAATGTACACCTCAAATTAAATGACTCCTAGAAACACTGTGAATGCTTTTTGGCTGCTATGATTCTGTTTCTCTTTTTCTCATTTCAGGAGCCGAACTACAATAGTTAGAAATAATTTGTTTAAAATGTTTTAGTTTTCGTATGAAACTTTATCACTATGTGTTCTGTAGAGAGTGAATAGTGAATTTCCACAGCCTGTGCCTGGAACAAGCTGACTGCAATCTATCATCTTAGTACAAGATATCTTTTGAAGGCCACACAGCTGAAATCTTCCATTGTGGTACACCGGCAAAGAAGACTACGAATGCTTTATCATGCAATATTACTTCCTATTCGTTCTCTTTATGGGAACCGTAATAGATGTCCTTCACTGTAGAGTATTGTATGTTTTAATTGTGCATTGCTGAGTTAGTTAGATTTGGAGCTGCTTTCCAACTTGCGGGAAAGCGGGTGCACCTTCCTACGCAAATTACCATGAAGTTGAACTTCAGCTTCCTGGCTGCCAAGCTATGGAATAGTCTGCCTGAAGCTATCCGTGGGATACAGGATCTCTTGGCCTTCAGAAAGGCTGTCAAAACTCATCTCTTTCAATAACCATTCCATTTTCTGCGCCTCTATTTTTCTGTAAACTGTCTGTTCGCAGCGCCGGGACGCCCCTTGGCTGGGGCAGCCGTGCGCTATACAAATCACCATAACATAACATAACATAACATGTTAAATTGCAAAAACTTTGAAAAATGCACTTTTGTGCACACACATGCCTTTAGGGCATGTGTGTGCGCAACATATGTGCATAGATCAATTGCAGGGGGTGCAACAGGGTGTCCTTTTGACACCCTTGCACCCTGAAATGGCATGCGCAATTTGCGAGGACCTATTGGTACTCGCAAATTGTGCATGCAATTTCCCATTCATTCCTATGGGCCTGTAAGCCCATAGGAATGAATGGGAAGCCATTCCTTATTTGCGACTCCCAATTTGCGAGTCGTAAATAAAGAATGTATAGGAATCGCTATTTTTACAGCTATTCCTACATGCATAGGGATTTGCGAATCCTGAATAGCAATTTCTTAAAATTCGCTATTTAGGATTCTCAAATCCTGACTTTGATGCATGTGGCCCCACATGCCTTGTTCTGCTCATTGTAGTAAACTCATGAGCAGATCCTTCCTCGTTGACCTGACTAAATCTTCATTTGATTCTGCCTTTAGCGGTTTTACTTGCAGACACCTGCTGCTTAAATTCTCCAATCCTCAATTTAGCATTAGGGATTTTCTCTTCATGGGAAAGCTCACTCTTAACCGATTTGCATATGAAAATCTTTTAAGAGTAAGCCTTAGTATTTGCTATATTTGCTTTGCTTTGGATAGTAATGAGCAATGCTTTTATAGGTTGATTATTGATTAAGGACTAATTTGAGAAATGTAGTTTGTAACTTTGCTAATTTGCTAATAAACCACCTGGGTTTGCAAATCTACTACTCTCTGTTGTCCTTGTGGGGTAAAATGTGCTTCACTGGTAATGATAATTTCCTGATTTGTTGATGCTAAACCTCAAATTGAGACAAACGGCGTTTGCACCAAAGACTTGCACAGTGCAAACCCCATCCCATGCTGCTTCAATTTCAAGACCACGATTTGTGTTACGGTCATACAGTTGCATTTCCTGTTGTGTCATCGGGATCTTAATGGACGGAGCAGCTACTGTCAAAGGTTGAGAGGTATGCCAAGACCACAGTTTCCAAAATGTGCTCTCTGTAAAAGTACCCAGACACCCCTGTGGTAAGTCAGTGCTACAGAAAAATGCAAAAGAAAATAAATACAATGTGCACCTAGGTGCGTGCGGTGCCTCACGAAGTAAACATTGAAAGTTTGCAGTGTCTGTATCTGAGTGTTTAGTTAAATATGGGAAATATTCCTGATATGGCATGAATACTGATTATGTTTAGGTGACAACGTATATTATTAGTGCAGGCCTATTAGCAAATCATTTGTCTGTTCTGTTATCACTGTACATTTGTATTCAACCTAAATGGTACAGGACAAATGTTTGAGTCTATTCTTTGTACTCAGCTTTGTTCATGTTTTTTCTTTATCCCGAACAGTTTTTAAAAACTGCAGGAACTTGTATTGGCAAAGCCAATAGGTCTTGCCTTTGGGACCTAGTGGCTTTTCCAGTGGTTTTAACTATCCTGCACGGGATCCTTGTGTGTTCTACAGCATGACTAATAAATAGGAAAAATCATATTCAACCAACCTATTATATGCCCAGACCAAGCAACAAAGCAAATCCTTAAAAGTAATGGACCTTAGTGCAGAACAACATCCAATCCTAGTTGTGCCTAAGTCAGAGTAGACAGACCAACAGGACTTTCAAATTAATGGTCAACATGTTTTAATTCTTGGGCACAGGAATACGCTAACATTTTAGGGGCCATTTGGTATTAGTCTGTAATGGGTATATGCACACAAATAATCCTAGTAATCGGATTGCAGGACATCTTTTCTACTCTGTATTATTATCTTTGCAGATTTCACAAGGAGGTTAATGGTAAAATAAAAAATAACCCGGAATTATCCAGTGTTTATGCTCCCAGGGAGGACAATCGAAATGAAGACTATTAGTAAGTACATTTATGAATCCTGGAGATGGAAAGATCAGATCCATATAATAAACCTATAGCTCTCAAATTAACGGCTACATGTATCGAGTGTACGGAGAGAGAGGAACAGTCACGGTACATTACATTTGGCATCAGCTGTACACTCTACATTACATCTGACACATTTTCTAGATGTTTGAGTCCGCATGCAGTCCCGACCGGGCTATATTAGGCAACAACTTTTGGGGTCGAGGACCAAAACGTTGTTTGTGTAAACCAGCTGATTATGGGGGTTCATAAGAGTCAAGGTAAGTGTCCAGAGCTTCCCACAACCCTCTCGAGGTCACTTTCCAGGCTGAGATGCGTGATCCAGTTGACCCAGCCTTTGTAGCTAGTTTTGCCTGTGTCTTTCCAGTTTGTTAGGACCATTTTCACAGCTGCTGTCAGTTTTAAATTTCGTGCGCATATGTATCAGACCCTATTTTGTGATTCGGTAACCTGTTACCGAATCGCAAAATGGGTTTGCGAATCGGTATTCGGAAGGAACGTTTTTAGGACTTCCCTTCCAAACACCAAATCCTAACGGTGTGTATAAATGTTTTGTGACCATGAACGCAATTGCAAAACATTGGCATTTTACCACTTACTTCAACTAGATGGCAACCCATTTGCAAATGGGAGGGGATCCCCAAGGGACCCCTTCCCATTTGGAAATGGCAGCAAAAATACAACTCCAGAGCAGGCAGTGATCCCAGGGACCACTGCCTGCTCTTAAAAAAGTAAAAGAAAACTTTTTAGTTTTCTTTTTTAAATGCAACCCTTTTTCCGTTAAGGGAAATGGACCGCATTTAAAAAAAATGTTTACTTTATTTAAAAGCAATCACGGACATGGTGGTCTGCTGACCCATTTTAGAGATTCTGAGGGGCTTGCAAATTGCAAATTACCGCCTTAATATTTATGAGGCAGGCCATTTGCAACCCCATAGGAATCGCAGAAAGTGTTCAACACAGTTTCATGCATGCCGTTTTGCGATTTCCTAATTGTGAATCCCAGGGGTTCACAATTAGGGATTCGCAAAACGGTTACTTAATACATCTGGCCCTAAAAACACAATATGGAACCCGTTAATGCCAATTGTATTATTTGGTTATATAAGTGTTATCAGGTCTCAATTCAAGATACTAAAAGGGAAGATCGGAGCGGACGTGATTCGGTATTTGCTGCAGAAATACGAGCAAAAGCAGCAGGTCACAGGTTTGAATCTAGTAGCGCAGACTCAGCTTTTCATGTTTTAGAGTTCAATGAACGTGGGAGAGGTGTGGCGCAGCAGCCAGGGCGACTGACGCCAGACGCTGGGGATCACGGTTCGATCCCCGGCATTGGCGGCAGGGGTCTGCCCAGCACCATGTGACTCTGGGCAATTGCTTGCGTAATCTTCCCGACGGCCCCCAGCGCCGGGAAACCTACGGGTAGCTGTGCGCTTTACAAATACAGGATTATTAATATAATGAAATACATGTGTTGGGTAAAAGGAACATATGTTTATTATTAACAGCTATGACAAACGTCAGTAGTAGAAAGTTCTACAAAATTATAAGTGATTACTACTTTGTCGCATTTGAAAGCCTAAAACTTTGAAACGTAGATGGAACATTCTATTTGCACCTAAAGCTAGAATGTATGTCCACTCGGACAATCATGCATTTAACAGCAAGTTACCAACAGAAGTGGAGTGGAGTGGTGTGGCTCACTGGTTAGAGGCGGCAGACCGGGAGCAGAAGTCGGCCGGGACCAGGGTTCAATTCCCGATGCGGCAGGGTCGTGGACTTTGGTCAGCGGACTCGATAATTCTCGCATCGGTGCCTACTCTAATCAGGGGTCCCACTCGGCAACTCTGGGCATCAGCTTGCCTAATCTCCACAACGGCCCCTCCAATGCCGGGGATGCTTGGCTCCACCTTGGGGACTCCCAGCAGGGACCATCTCACAGGGAAAGCCAGGACGGGTTCCCCAGCGTTACACAGCGCCAGGAAACCTCCGGGTAACAGTGCGCTTTACAAGCTCAAACATAATAATAATAATAAAGTTAATTAAGCTGAGGGCGAAAACTCCGAGACCCCCAGCAACGACAGAGAGTTAAAAGGAAGCCCGTGTAATGATGGGCAGTTACCAACAAGGTGGTAGATACCATTGTTGGTGCAGTGGCACTGACCAGAGTCCCAAGGAGTCTTTGAAAATGATCAGTGCTGTGTTCGACTACCCCAACAGTAGTCAAAGGGGCCATTTTCCATGCCTTCTTTACCAGGGCCTTTGGCATCCCTTCTGCGTTACTGGTTTCCAAGTGGGAACCAGTGATCACTAAGGACCTGATTCACAGAGGGCCGCCGCACTCGTGAGGCCCAGCAGTCGTTGGGATGTTCTGCACTTTGGGAGGAATCTCCGCACTGAGAATTCTCAATGCGGAGATTCTGACCTGAGTGCGGCGACGACTCCCCCACGACTGCGGGGCCTCAAACACGAGAGCCAGTGGCGTAACTAAACTTGAGAGGGCCCCTCTGTAGGGTGAGTGGAGGGACCCCCTCCGAACTCAATCTGGAGCTCTCCAGCCGAAGTGCTGTGCTGAGGGGGACCCCTGGAGGATGGGGGCCCCCGCACTGCGGGGGCTGCGGGGGCCTGTGTTACGCCCCTGATGAGAGCAGAGGCCCTTTGTGAATCAGGCTCTAATAACTATGCAGGCGTCACCAACATTACACATGGTGATAGGTAGGTGAGTAATTAAAATGGGATTTATAAAGCACACAGTTACTCAGAAGAGTGTCCCGGCACTAAATACTCCTACCTTTGACAAGTCTCAAGGTAGCAATAAGACCTACAGACAATCCTGCACATGCAGACAGTGAACCGTCAGCGCCTTCAAACATCACACAGAAGTGACTCTCACATGAGCAACTAACACATTATTAATGTCTAAATCTTATCATTAGCACAACACAATTAGTGACTCACGCCCAAGGCGGCTAAGAGCTGCCAACTATCACATCAACGAAGGGCGCAGATCCTCTTGCACTTTCCACCGACATGACTCATGTGAATGTTTACCTTAAAAATACTTTTTCTACCTAAAGACTGATTAGTCGGTGCCCATTCCATCACAGAATAGTAAAATTAACAAAAAGACAGCCAACTCCGCGAACCCCAGAATTACCAGAAGTCTTGTGTTTTCCTAAACACTGCCAGGTTCAAGGTCTTCCTGGGATTGACTAGATAAAAACAGAGATCTCAGGGTATTCGAAATGAACTATGAACTTACTAAACTAAATAGGAGTGGGAAAAGAAAGGATGTTGCCAGATTGAAAATCCATTTGTGCATTAGGTCGCTATTTTGATAATATTTTGCTTTTAATATGAATTACTGCACTCCATTTTGCTTTAGGGTGTTGCAGGGTATCGTTTCCTTACTGCCCAACATCCTACAAAAAAGATGAAAGAAAAAAAAAACATTTTCATGCAATAGGTCTCGCCTTGGGGACCTTATAAGTTTTTAGCTATGCAGCACATTATCCTGGGTGCTACAACATCTAGTGTTTTTTAACGTGGAAGTTGTTTGGGGTTTCTTGCATGTTTATATAGAGCGAACTAGACTTGAAGGTTTTGGAGCGCTTAACAATAACCCGTTACATTACACAAGGCGTTGGGCAATGGTACCCTGTCTGAGGTCCAATCTCATGAGCAGAGGAGCCTTGCCTTGCCAAATTCTCTGATCTTGGAGGTGTGGGGGATGGGAGGTTGAATGACACTAATCCCCCCCCTGTCTTTTAAATAGCTTATTCATAAGTCTTGCAGAATCGTGAAACATCTGTCTCACTGGATTTCATGTTTTTGATTCAAGTTCGGAAGGATAACAGGCTGATGCAGTCAAACATGATGAGGAAGCTATTGCGCTATACATGGGCTCTGCAGAAGGGGCTTGGGCCCACCAAGCTGCACTGTCAGCTATAATAAGATGTAGCCTACTGCCTGTTGCTTCTCTTTTGAACGGGGAAGAGAGAGCAGCTGAAGTGACCCAAAGAGTGGGCAGGGGTTCAGGCGGTGCACAAGATCACAGCACTCTCCTTCTTACTAATGTAAGACCTCAGAAGCAACTCTCTCTCTCTGCCCATCTCACATCTGCCTAACAGCCTCAGAGGCTCCACGGGGGGTGATCGTGAAATGTGTGGACTCTCCAACAGCGACGTGCGTGAGGTGATGCTGTCTGTGTGTGTGCGGCTAAATGAACAAGCATTTGCTATGCAATAGGTCTCGCATTAGGAAAGTTTGAGCTATTGGTATTGTAAATGACAAATATTTTATTTATGTGTTGGTTTTGAAACTAGCAATATTAATAGCTTTGTCATTTACAATGCCAATAGTTTTAACTTTCGCAAACTTGACACCTATAGCATTCGTAATGCAATATGTATTGTATTTACATGACTTAGATGTATTAATATTACAAATAACAATGGCTTTTATCTTTTTAAATAATTAATACTTGAATAAATGTTATTGTAATTTATAATGGCAATAGCTTAAACTTTTGTAAATCACTTTTGGGAAGATTATGTTCAGTGTATTTTATTGTGATGAAAATGCAATAACAGAAGTGAAATATTAACATCTTTTTGTGACATTTGTAATAAAGCTTGAAACACTGAGAGAATATATTAGAACCAGTTGTTGTTGAATGTTTGCAGAGTGATGCTGTGGCGTTCAGTGGTGCTGTGGCCTTCAATGGTGCTGAGTGATGCTGTGGCCTTCATTGGTGCTAGGTGATGCTGTGGCCTTCAGTGGTGCTGAGTGATGCTGTGGCCTTCACTGGTGCTGAGTGATGCTGTGGCATTGAGTGGTGCTGTGGCGTTGAGTGGTGCTGAGTGATGCTGTGGCGTTGAGTGATGCTGTGGTGTTGAGTGATGCTGTGGCATTGAGTGGTGCTGTGGCATTGAGGGGTGCTGCGGCGTTGAGGGGTGCTGTGGCATTGAGGGGTGCTGTGGCATTGAGGGGTGCTGTGGTGCTGAGTGGTGCTGTTGCGTTGAGTGGTGCTGTGGCGTTGAGTGGTGATGTCGTGTTGAGTGGTGCTGTGTGATGCTGTGGCGTTCAGTTATGCTGTGGCGTTGAGGGATGCTGTGCGCTGAGTGGTGCTGTGACGTTGAGGGGTGCTGTGACATTGAGGGGTGCTGTGGCATTCAGTGGTGCTGAGTTATTCTGTGGCGCTGAGTGATGCTGTGGCATTGAGTGGTGCTGTGGCGTTGAGTGGTGCTGTGGCGTTGAGTGGTGTGGAGGCGTTGAGTGGTGCTGAGTGGTGCTGTGGTGCTGAGTGGTGCTGTGGCGTTGAGTGGTGCTGTGACATTGAGTGGTGCTGTGGCGTTGAGTGATGCTGTGGCGTTGAGATCGAGCCAACAGGGGAAAAGGAGTTCAGGAGGTTATTATGAGAAGTTAACCAAAACCTCTTACACCCAGACCATCAAGTCATCTTTGATCTGTAAGGCGATTAGACATTAGTGTGTTTATTCCAGTATGGCTGCGTTTTTTTAGTGTGTTTGTTAGCATGTGAGCCCTTCGGTGTTGTCCGTGGGTGCTCGCCGAGCCTCGTCGAGCAAGTATCACACCGCAGAGTCGCATCACTGAGGGTTATTCCAATCTGGACCAACCAGGCAGACGTCAAGCCTCAGCCAGACTCTGTGCGCCTCATTACCCAACCCCAATATCAGAGCTGCATCAGTGAATCCATCCACACAGGTACCTTCTAGCTAGAAAGCTTCTGTTTTGTGTACTTTCATTGAGGTTTATGGAAACAGCATCGCCTGTGACATCTCATCGCAGAGACCAAACCCCTGTAAGGACCTACAAGGAAAACCTCACCCCTATATGGGCTTTTGTTGACTCGTGTGTATTCTACATTCTTTCTCTGACCCCCATTACAGAGGTCAACATTCCAGGAGGGCCCCCAGCCAGACGTTCTCTGTCCCTACCTTCTCCCTGGTCTAGTGGTGATGAGGTGACCCCAATAATTTGATGATAGTTCCTAGCCTTCATCACCCAACAGTGTGAATTAATAATAATTCCTATTTGTAAAGCGGGAGCATATCAACCATTAAGGTTTTCAAGGCGCTGGGGGCCGTCGAGCAGATTAAGTGAGCAGTTGCCTAGAGTCACATCGTGCTGAGCTGCCGCCCGCACCTGGGACTGAACCGCAAGTCAGTCGCTCTGACCGCTGCGCCATGCCTCTCCCTGGCTTAAAATACACATTGTCATCCAAATAGGAGTGGTCAGGTTGTCCCCAGACCATTTTTTGAGCTGTGGCACAGGTACAATCCTTTCACACGAGATGTTGCGATCACAGCACCCTCTCAGCTGTGGGTGACTAGAATCTGACCCAGCTCTACGTCAAAGCTGTGACAACAGGACTACTTTCTCCCAAGCCTACTGGACAGAATCGGCCTCAGGCTCGTTCCCTCGAGACGTGTGATCTTGTCCTTTCAATACCACTCTTGCCCAGCATTCAGGGCCGTGATCAAGCCATAGTGACGGCCTCTGTGGTACTTGGCCTGTCAGTGGCTCCCCTGGGTTGGGTTCTGCTCCTGGCAGTCATGGTGACCCCTCAGTGGCAAGAACTGCCTCAGAGGCCAGACCATCCATGGGATACTGCGTTCTTTGACGGCCTGTGGGAGAGCTGCACGGAGACCAGCAGCGCTCCTAGCGGCAGGCACAGGCAGTGCAAGTCCATATCACAGGAGCTGGCTGTTTTCTGGTTCATGCACCTGCTGAGTTCGCTCTCTGGACTGTTGGGGCTTGGAAGTCTCGTCAGCTATATCCTTGCCAGCCTGGGGGCCCGCTGGTGGAGCAACGCCCCTATCCCTGCCTCACAGGTGCTGCGGGGCTTAGGTTGGTTGTGTGCGGAGCAGTGTACCTGGGGGCGGTGTCCTACATGGCCCACCTGATGCTGTTGAGCCTGGTTAGTTCCCAGGTACCAGAACGAGACAAGTTCAGCATGGGGACCTGTCTCTACCTCGGATGGGCCGGTGGGTCTGCTGAGGTTCCAGCAGGCATTGCTCTCTCGCTCAGCTTTAGACAAAGAACCACAAAAACCACCCCCAGGGCCCCTGAGACCGCAGCACCTTGTGACGTGGATTATTAAATATTAAAGAGGAGAACGTATAACAGGAAAGGTCAGAGGGAGACTTCCGGGAGGTGCCTAATGCAACGAAACTGACCGGAAGTAACTTGTACACTCGGCTGGCTCACACGAGATCTCAGTGGGTTCTTCCTTTCAGAATCTCAGTTTTACATGATTCTTGTTTTTCTAGTCTCATACACACAACTCGCTCCCCTCTACCAACGCATGCAAACCTTACTGTTACATAGATGGGGTACACGTGTAGTCTAGATAGTGCGAATGTACTTCCACGTGCCCCTACAGCCCACCTGAACAACACCATCAACTAGCTGACATTTTGGGCTCTGTTTGTACAAGGAGATTAATGAGGTTACAACCATGCTATGTATTCTTTAGTCTTTAATGGAAAGGAAACATCAATAGCGGAACTGTATAATATTTCCCACACATAGCGTGTGGCTGACAAACTAACTTGTTATTCTGGGTGCGGAAGAGAAATGAACACCTGCCCCATTGCACCCAATAGCATGGTGGCGTTAGGGGAAAGATTGCGGGAGAGAGTTTCTAGCGTGACAAAAGGTGGCTACTGTTATTCCATTTCCCATGTGCCATCCCCGATAGCGGGCATTCCAAGACTGCTAGACGAGCGGATTTAGCCACTTGAAGCAGTAAACTCTTAAGAGGGCCTTTAATTTAACTCCGGCCGGGTCCTATGGTGATATAATGTGATCGGCCAGCAGTGCATCATCGAATCTTGTGGAGACGGAGCTACCACTGTGACCGTCTACCACCACGCTCACACAAAAAAGTCACGTATTGAAAAAAACTCACAGCCGCAGCCCAGATTGGACAGGAAGCCAGGCAACCTGTTTTGGGACGGGGCGGGGCCACAAACAGGAAGCAGATGGGAGCCTACCCCACGCTCCTGTAGCCAACCGGAAGATTTGCGTGTGAGCTAGCGGGGCTCCCGTGGTCGTGGAGAGGCCCACCTGTTGCCGAGACTAACCCGTTGGCTGTCGAGGGAGACAGGGACACGCGGAAAGACCCCGGTAAATGTGGGGGGGGTTGGGCACACGCGTGTGTGTCTGTGTGTGTGCGCGTGTCTGTGTGTGTGCGTGTGTCTGTCTGCGTGTTTGCGCGTGTGTGTGTGCACGTGGGTGCGTGGGGGTGTTTGTGCCTGCGTTTGTGTGTGTGCATGTGTGTGTTTGCGCACTTCAGGGAATCTGAGGCAGGAGATGTGCACGGGGCCGGCCTGGACATGTCCGTCCACAGACACCAATCGCAGCGCGTGCCCGACCCCTGTCTCAGATTCCTAGGAGACGGGCAACATTAGATACTTTGCTGGACGTAATGCTTCGCATTGTTTTCTCCAGCTCGACCTAATAAATATCCTTCACTCACCCTACCAATATGGATCATCGAGCTATGCAAATAAAGTAAGCTAAAACATTCCAACTAGATGCACCACCCATCATTCATATAATCTTATCTAGCAAAGGCAGTCTTTTGCAAACAAAATACACAGGTAACATGGAACATCTACAAAGTAGTTCAATGAAAAACAGCCAAGTCATTTGGCACACCCATCCATCCACGCATCACAAAACAACGATTCTTAGCTGGATCGACCTAATTTCACTTTCACGTTAAACATCAGATGCCCATTATGAAATATGCTTTATGCTAACAAATCTGGCGTTTGACACACACAGCATAACAGCAACACACAACCGGAATGTCTTATTCGAAATTGCCTTATTAGCCTTAGTCAAGGTTGGTATATCTTAAAGCCACTGTATGCAGCAGCCTTTCGATGGCACCAAAAATAAACTGAAGAGAGTGCCAGGTTACAACAAAGTTTTTAGTGTAAAGGAGTTAGGCCCTTAACTGTGGGAAAGGCTGGACCTTATATATACGTTTTTCACACAAAATGCCACCCCACTTTTTTTGTTAGCTCTTAGTTATAAGCAACACATCAACCTTAGTTAGATATGTTAGGTATATTTATTTTTACCTTGTCTTTCAAATCTTTTTATGAGAAAATCTTAGATTACATGTCAGAGAAAGAACACAACAAATATAACATATATGTACATCAACTTAAACACAACATTTACCAAGAAAAGAAAACATCATTACATCAAAATACATTCACTATACACAACAAAGCATCTATATCTATTTCAGACTGTTCCAAGAGGCGAGTCACAATTTTCTAGCCTCATTAACCATCAGTGAATTAGAATCTCAGGAACAGTAGTAGACAAAGTCACAGTTAAAAAGGAGATATCACGACACATTAATTCTACGAGTCAGTGATTATTGGTATTATTAAGTTTTTATCTCCTTTCTTGCCGACGCGTTTCGAACTCCATACAGCAGTTATGGGTTCTCCTCAGGGCCTTGTCACTTCTATCTGCATGTGTGTAAGGGAAAAAAAAACACTGTTTCAGTGTCGATTCCCAGAGCCTCATTATATTATTCCGCTTCTAATCTCCTACATTTAAAGTTCATGTTACCTTAATTGTAGCCGTGGTTATCCTATGTCTGGTTCTGGGTCTTTTGAGCTGCAGTCTAAAGGACATTAAAAAATCCCATTTAGAGGCAAACTCAATACTCGCCCTACGGTCACTTCTTGCAAAAACACTGCAGGACGTACCTTAGACTGTCTTTTAGGCCCGTGTATGGGCGTCTCCCTATGGCACGGTGATGCTTTTTCGACCTGGGGGAGGGCAAGGAGGGGGTTACTACTAGTGGGCTCATGTCATATCTCAGCCATGGTGGGTAGAAGGTTGTAACATTCCTACCTCGTTTGGTGCACCGCGGGCTTCGGGAGCGACTCACTCCATGATCAACTTTTGCACACGGTTCTCCAGACTCTGGTTGAGTGTACCGCGTGATTACTCTCTTATTGTTCTCCGGTATCGTACACTGTTTAAAAGATAGACCGGAGTGCGAATTAGTTCCCCATTACATGGGCCAGTCCTACGTGCACAACTCAAACCCTCTTACGGCTCACATTGCTCTGTACAGCTTGCTTCCACTAATGCTTCGTTCACTGTGGAGGGCGGCGGCCAGGTTGCCTAGTTACTTATGACGGTCTCATGACCGTGGGGTTTCTGGGATTTGTAGTTTATTGGTTAAGAGAGTACGCGGATACCTGTGGATTAGCCCTACACGTTTCGGTTACATCGCTGTTCTGCTTGGCCTCCCCAATGCTGTACCCTTCAGTCAAGGGGGACTATCAAACCCCCGTGGAGCCCCACACAATTCTTCCACTACAGTCTAGACACCTCAGAGAGAGTGTTTAATCCGTTTTGCGTACTATTAAATTTCAGAATCAGGTATGCCTCTTTTCTAAGGAGTGTGTCTTCAATGTCAATCGGAGCTTTGTTGCCTGTTGGCACGATTGTGCACAGTACAGTCCATTTAAAGTCCATTTCACTGTGGTTGGAGTCCAAGAAATGTTGGACCATTGGAGCGCTCACGACCCTCTTTTTAATTCTTGACCTATGTTGGGTGATCCGGCTGTTGACCTGTTGTGTCGTTTTACCTATGTACATCTTCTGGCAGGCACAAATGATGGCATAGACCACGTTTCGTGTCTTGCAATTCGAGAAACTGGTGTTTTTGCATTTCACTCCCCTGTGTTCAAACTCAGACCCTTCAATTGTGGAATCACACGATATGCAAGTTCCACACTTGCGGTGCCCTTCAATTGGCTTCATGCCCCATATTGAGAGTAGATCACTTTTTGGCTTGGGAGTTAGTACATCCGCTCTAATTACACTTTGGCCGATGCTCTTATTTTTCTTATAGGCGAACAGCGGTCGCGGAAATGAGCATTCAAGTTCCTCTAACAGGTGCCAGTTTTTCAAGACCATTTGTCTTACTCTGTGTGTGTCTGGTCCAAAAGTTGTCACACATACTAGCCTGTCCATATCTTGTTTCACCTTTCTCTCAAGTAAGCACTCCCGAGGGGTGTGGTGTGCCCTCTTCTTAGAATTACGTAGCAGTTTTTTGGGGTACCCTCGATTCTTCAGTTTTTTCCTGCACACCCCAGAAGCCTGAGGGATAACCTGCCTTACGGGCAATTGCTTCGGATTCGAAGAAATTGTTCGGAGGTAACTGAATACGAGAAACACGCAACCAGGTTTTGCGAAGAGATGAAGAATCGAGGGTACCCCAAAAAACTGCTACGTAATTCTAAGAAGAGGGCACACCACACCCCTCGGGAGTGCTTACTTGAGAGAAAGGTGAAACAAGATATGGACAGGCTAGTATGTGTGACAACTTTTGGACCAGACACACACAGAGTAAGACAAATGGTCTTGAAAAACTGGCACCTGTTAGAGGAACTTGAATGCTCATTTCCGCGACCGCTGTTCGCCTATAAGAAAAATAAGAGCATCGGCCAAAGTGTAATTAGAGCGGATGTACTAACTCCCAAGCCAAAAAGTGATCTACTCTCAATATGGGGCATGAAGCCAATTGAAGGGCACCGCAAGTGTGGAACTTGCATATCGTGTGATTCCACAATTGAAGGGTCTGAGTTTGAACACAGGGGAGTGAAATGCAAAAACACCAGTTTCTCGAATTGCAAGACACGAAACGTGGTCTATGCCATCATTTGTGCCTGCCAGAAGATGTACATAGGTAAAACGACACAACAGGTCAACAGCCGGATCACCCAACATAGGTCAAGAATTAAAAAGAGGGTCGTGAGCGCTCCAATGGTCCAACATTTCTTGGACTCCAACCACAGTGAAATGGACTTTAAATGGACTGTACTGTGCACAATCGTGCCAACAGGCAACAAAGCTCCGATTGACATTGAAGACACACTCCTTAGAAAAGAGGCATACCTGATTCTGAAATTTAATAGTACGCAAAACGGATTAAACACTCTCTCTGAGGTGTCTAGACTGTAGTGGAAGAATTGTGTGGGGCTCCACGGGGGTTTGATAGTCCCCCTTGACTGAAGGGTACAGCATTGGGGAGGCCAAGCAGAACAGCAATGTAACCGAAACGTGTAGGGCTAATCCACAGGTATCCGCGTACTCTCTTAACCAATAAACTACAAATCCCAGAAACCCCACGGTCATGAGACCGTCATAAGTAACTAGGCAACCTGGCCGCCGCCCTCCACAGTGAACGAAGCATTAGTGGAAGCAAGCTGTACAGAGCAATGTGAGCCGTAAGAGGGTTTGAGTTGTGCACGTAGGACTGGCCCATGTAATGGGGAACTAATTCGCACTCCGGTCTATCTTTTAAACAGTGTACGATACCGGAGAACAATAAGAGAGTAATCACGCGGTACACTCAACCAGAATCTGGAGAACCGTGTGCAAAAGTTGATCATGGAGTGAGTCGCTCCCGAAGCCCACGGTGCACCAAACGAGGTAGGAATGTTACAACCTTCTACCCACCATGGCTGAGATATGACATGAGCCCACTAGTAGTAACCCCCTCCTTGCCCTCCCCCAGGTCGAAAAAGCATCACCGTGCCATAGGGAGACGCCCATACACGGACCTTAAAGACAGTCTAAGGTACGTCCTGCAGAAAGACAGTCTAAGGTACGTCCTGCAGTGTTTTTGCAAGAAGTGACCGTAGGGCGAGTATTGAGTTTGGCTCTAAATGGGATTTTTTAATGTCCTTTAGACTGCAGCTCAAAAGACCCAGAACCAGACATAGGATAACCACGGCTACAATTAAGGTAACATGAACTTTAAATGTAGGAGATTAGAAGCGGAATAATATAATGAGGCTCTGGGAATCGACACTGAAACAGTGTTTTTTTTTCCCTTACACACATGCAGATAGAAGTGACAAGGCCCTGAGGAGAACCCATAACTGCTGTATGGAGTTCGAAACGCGTCGGCAAGAAAGGAGATAAAAACTTAATAATACCAATAATCACTGACTCGTAGAATTAATGTGTCGTGATATCTCCTTTTTAACTGTGACTTTGTCTACTACTGTTCCTGAGATTCTAAATCACTGATGGTTAATGAGGCTAGAAAATTGTGACTCGACTCTTGGAGCAGTCTGAAATAGATATAGATGCTTTGTTGTGTATAGTGAATGTATTTTGATGTAATGATGTTTTCCTTTCTTGGTAAATGTTGTGTTTAAGTTGATGTACATATATGTTATATTTGTTGTGTTCTTTCTCTGACATGTAATCTAAGATTTTCTCATAAAAAGTTTTGAAAGACAAGGTAAAAATAAATATACCTAACATATCTAACTAAGGTTGATGTGTTGCTTATAACTAAGAGCTAACAAAAAAAGTGGGGTGGCATTTTGTGTGAAAAAAGGTTACAACAAAGGGCTCGAAATGACAGTTCATGACAAAAGGGACTGCCCATATAGCAAAATATAATTCAGCCCGGGACCCTGAAATCCAGCTTTGGAGCTGGGTTTCGGTGTTCTGTAGAACTTGCTCCATACTAGTAGACATTCCAGAACATAATGCCACTTCTTCAAAGGGACTACCTGGGACTGCTGACTAGAACTCTGGTAAAGGGGCACTACTAGTGCGAAAATATCATCTAAACCAGATTCTTCAAGTAACTTCTTTATGAAGTGCACAGTGTATACATTCAAGTGGGCACGTTGCGCCTGAACATATGGAAATGCAATATTTTTGAATATATTTGACAGTGAGGGCTCTGGTGGCATAACCTCTAGAACTGCGGTGAAGACCTCGGAGCTGGGGACCTGGGTTCAAGTCGTGCATCGGTAAATTGTGCCTTCAAAAGATAAAAAAACGAATGTCATTAAAACAATGCCATTTTTTTAAAATTAGATTTTCAGCGCAGTGTAGCCTTGTCCAACCAGGTGGAATCGTGAATGCTGGCCAACCAGAACAAACAATGAGTGAAATGGCCTTGGAGGGAAACAAGCACCCCCAGGCAGGACAAAAATGAAACATTATCCAATAGCAGAGCTTTCAAGAGGACAGTGCAAGTAACCAATTGAAAGCCAATAGGAGGGATGAAAGCCCATAGAGTGATTACACCATTTGTTGCAGACAGCGCATGCACAGTGCCTAGGCTCGACCTAAAAAAGAACCACTATGACGAGTTGTCACATCACTTTTTTAACATTTCTCATGGGAGGTAGGTTGTGATGGGAGGCAAAAAGGGGAGGTAAACACAGAGTGCCACTGCTACACACAAAGCTGGTCAGCGGCCAAAAGTCTCTGTGACGTAGCCTGCATTGTCCACATCGTTGTGCTTTTTTTGTTATGGCAGGTGGGGGGGCACCACTGATCACGAGGGAGGACGGATGGAGGGACAACACCACAACAGAAGGAGGGAGGGAAGAGGAAAAAATGCACTATGACGAGGCCAGCAGTGTCTGTGTCTTAGGCACTTTTACATTGAACCTCACACTTACCGTGGATTACACTCATGTCTTGTGAATGTTACAGTAAAAATATGTTTTCTACAAAACATGGTTTGTTGGTATTTTTTAACGGAGTTTGCCTCTACTAGACTATATTGAGGTGGAAAAAGAAAGGTTTGGGCCAGATTGCAAATACATTTTGTGCAGACCGCTGTTGTAATATGGGCATGCTTTTAATATTGTATTATATTGCAATCTTTATATACCACTTACTACCCCTATGTGGGGCACTGAAGCACTTGCCTACATTGGATGCACTCTACACCTTGCAGGATGCGTGGTTGGAAGTGTGTTGTCTGTGCTTTAATCCTTTGGGGAATGGGTTTCCATGCCAGGAATGGCGACCACCAAGGTACTGTTACAGTGCTATGGGACACAACGCTTAGCAGTGTCATGGATGAAGAAGTGTGATAGACAGGCACACAGTTTATGGTCTTCCGTAAGCTGGCATCTTTCAACAGCCCAGCAGGTCTCTTTAAGGAATTTCTCATGTTTATAGTCCACATAGCGTGTTACTGCGCAGGGTCGTCCATTCTGAAATATTTTGCTTAAAGGTTATGGTCCTGAACCAGCATAGATTAAAGGGAGAAATGGTGTAGATAGCTGCTCGGAAGGACTTCGCTGAAATCATACCATATCCAATTGTCAGCGTGAGGTGTCAGGAAATTGTCCTAGTATGTAGCTAGTTGCTTACTGCCGTGGTGGACTTAATTGGAACCTTATTTAGGAAGAAGCATGTGGCAGATCTCTTCACGTATTCCATGCCTGATCAATTGTTGATTGGAGATTTATTTGCTATGGACTACTACAGCATTGGGTGATGGACATGACCCCAGCAGTTGTGTCAAGCAGTAAAAGGGAATTATTATGCAGCCTGAATGAACTGCAATCAACTGGCCAACCACTGAATGTTATGGTATTACTCCTAGTGTGTATTATACATTGTATTTGTATTGTTGTTTCATTTATATAGCGCTTGCTATCCCGGACAAGGGGGCATATTATCAAGGGGGTTTATCTCCGCTTTTTTGGCTTTAAAAGCCAAGAAAGCGGAGATAAAATTATCTCCCTATTACCTAGCTGCCGCTAACACCAGTTAGTGACAGCTAGTAGGAGATAGCGACCATCTTGGGCCCCACTTTGCATGTCAGTGATATTTATCACTAATGAGATGCAAAGTGGGCGTGCCAAGATGTTAGAGACTGAAAACAGTCGCTAACATCGCTATCTCCTATTACCAACTTTTGGAGATATTCGCGCTAAGCGGGAATATCTCCAAAAGCTAACACCTGCCCTGAGCAGTTCTTAGCCATGTTATCCAATGGGAGGTGGATAACATGGCTAAGAGCATTAGCTCGCTAATCCATGAATATCGCTGACTTTTCAGCGATATTCATGCTTTGCGGCGATTTTTACCGCATTTGCGTTAAACCTTGGTAATACCAAGGTTTATTTGCGGTAAAAATCGCGGCAGCGCTGCGGTAAATTTTTGTCTCTAACCAAGCAATAGCGATAATTATCGCTATTGCTTGGTAATATGCCCCAAAGTGTTCTAGCACATTACGCCAGGCAGAACTGTGCTCCAGGATCAAGGGTTAGTATTTTTGTTTGTTTTGGGATTAGTCTTGTGCTCTTAAGTAATCTTGGGGTTGCTTTATAGAACACTGGGAGCACTTTCCCTGCATTATCGGACGCCGTACCTGATTCAGCCCTGCAGCTGGGACATTCCTGCCTGTTTCATTTTGCCGGTCTCCTCCCGCCGCTGCGTGCCTTCTGTCACCTGGCACTACAACCACCATCAGTCTCAGCGGCAGGAAGCCGCCCCCACCCATTGCGCGCCCGGAGGCGCTTTAAAATCGAAGGTGAACATCAGAGGAGCGGGTTGCTTTATAGAACACTGGGAGCACTTTCCCTGCATTATCGGACGCCGTACCTGATTCAGCCCTGCAGCTGGGACATTCCTGCCTGTTTCATTTTGCCGGTCTCCTCCCGCCGCTGCGTGCCTTCTGTCACCTGGCACTACAACCACCATCAGTCTCAGCGGCAGGAAGCCGCCCCCACCCATTGCGCGCCCGGAGGCGCTTTAAAATCGAAGGTGAACATCAGAGGAGCGGGTTGCTTTATAGAACACTGGGAGCACTTTCCCTGCATTATCGGACTCCGTACCTGATTCAGCCCTGCAGCTGGGACATTCCTGCCTGTTTCATTTTGCCGGTCTCCTCCCGCCGCTGCGTGCCTTCTGTCACCTGGCACTACAACCACCATCAGTCTCAGCGGCAGGAAGCCGCCCCCACCCATTGCACGCCCGGAGGCGCTTTAAAATCGAAGGTGAACATCAGAGGAGCGGGTTGCTTTATAGAACACTGGGAGCACTTTCCCTGCATTATCGGACGCCGTACCTGATTCAGCCCTGCAGCTGGGACATTCCTGCCTGTTTCATTTTGCCGGTCTCCTCCCGCCGCTGCGTGCCTTCTGTCACCTGGAACTACAACCACCATCAGTCTCAGCGGCAGGAAGCCGCCCCCACCCATTGCGCGCCCGGAGGCGCTTTAAAATCGAAGGTGAACTTCGCGTCGCGGGACGCGAGCGGGACGCCCGGGGCTAAGCCCGGGCAAAGGGCGGGCCCTCTGTGGCCCTCAGGGGACCTAAGGTGACGGGACGGGCCACCCCTCTTACGTGTTCCAAATAAAATTCATTATTCATTCCTGATATTACCGTCAGGATCCGTGTTTACTTGCTGCCCTCATCGCAGTCGGCTCTGATCCGGGACTGTTTGGGAATTCAAGCAGGAAGGTAACAAGACTTCTTTGGTAACCTTGATTGACTATATTGACTCTAGAGGGGTAAAGATTGTAAGCTATTACCACTAGCATCAAAATGTCGAATGCAAAAAAACCTAACGTTCCGGGGAATACCATGGATAATTATTTAGTACAAGTGGTGGAAAAAATTAATCTTGAAAGGAGGGCTTCGTTGGGTCTCAGCTCCCCACTATCGTTGCCCCAAAATGAGATTTCTGATACGGATTTAATTGCTCTGGGCACCCCGATTATTTCATCCCCAGCCTCCCATGACCTGGACATGGGGCTACCACAAAATGTATCAGCCATAGAGCACTTAGCTACCACTATTGAAGCACCAGCTGGAGATTTTGAGCTAGACATAGAACCCCCCCTGCATGAACAAGATCTAGATTTGGAGATAGTAGATCCCCTCCCCCCCCCCACCGGATGTTCCTGTTCCGGCTCCAAGAGTAACAAAAGCTATTGCCAAGATCCTGACAAAAAGAGAAGGGCTAAGGTCTAGCAGGAGAAAGCCAGCTACTCCGCCTAACAGGAAAAATGTAGATGGGAATGCGAATAAAGGAGATATGAATCAAGGATGGGATGAAGAGGGTATATTAAAAAAACTCATGGGTATGCTGGATATTAAGTTAAACCAGCTAGTAAAACCCTTAATCTCAAAAATAGATCAGCTAACTGCTAAAATAAATAAATTGGAAGACCATGTAACAGCAACTAACAATAAAATGGGGGAATTGCAAACCATGTTGGTAGAAAAGCTGGCTGAAAAAACTCAATTAGAAGTTCTACCCCAAGGTGAAATAGAGCTACTTCAGAATGAGCAAGCTCGACCCGAGCGTGGCCCACAACAAGCTAACCTTGCTACCATTCCACCAATCGAGCCTGAAGGCAATTGCTTACTGCAGGGCCCCTACATAGAAAACAGCCCTATGGAGCTAATTGTTGAAGCTTCACCCCTTATCCTGGTTCTTGCCAATGTTCCCCCCTTAAATATAGGTCAACAAGAACATCCAGAATCTCTATTAAACAAGGCATTTAACTGGTTAAGTAATAACATGCATATGTGTCCCGGGGGCGACCATAAACTGGCAGAAGATTTATTAACCGCAAGACGGGTAAAATGGATAGGGAGTAGCACTAAGAAATTTTCTGGGGACTGTGTGATCCTGAGTCTTAAAGGCCCCGAAGTCTTACCTGAAATCTTGAATAACCTTTTTCCACCTCAACGCAGAACAGCGGAGTTAATCCCACTAACCCTGGACTTTTTTTATAATAGGAAAGGCCTAGCATCAAACCCGAGCATCCTGAGAACTAAATGGTCAACAGTGACCAGTAGATGTGCGAAGGGGGGCCTAGCCAATGTCTGGGGATTAAACTTCGATAACAGATATACAGCATTGTCTAATCTAAATGAGTGTGACTGACTCGTAATGGATAAAGGACTACTAGTGAAAAATGAGGTACGACATCCTACAAGCCAACTAGACAATCCTATGGTCCAAAATAATAAAAACATGGATCCCGGCCACATGGTCCCCAAAAGTCCAAATAGCAACATATTTATATTAGGGCCAGAGGATCTTATCAACACTAGTCCAGTAGCTGGGGTTAATACAGGACCTGAGCAGGGGGGCCCATCAAGAAGGGATGTCAGTATAAATACGGAGCTGGCATGTACAATAACTTTTATATCCTGGAACATAGCAGGTATAGCTAGCAAAATAGATAACCCTGATTGGCTTGATTATATAGACATGCATGACATAGTTATGTTACAAGAAACCTGGTCAGTCGACCCAGTTTTTCGAGTGGGGTATTTAAATTTTTTTAAACCTGCACTTAAAGGTGGAAAGGGACGTCCCTCTGGAGGATTGTCGATATGGGTTCGTCAAGCATTGTCCTGTACCATATCACAAAGGCAAATAACATCAAATGATATTCTAGCACTAAATATCAAATGGCCTAATGGACAAGAAACAGCCTTGTATAATATCTATGCCAGGGGGGTTAGTGCAGGTGTTCCTTCTGATGTCTTTTCCACTCTAGAACAAGACATTGAAACCCTCTGTTCTAATCCACACATTATAGTGGGTGGTGATTTCAACTTAACCTTTGAGCCCCTAGGTGAAGAGGATGGGAGCCTAACGGAGGAGGAGGATAGTAGATGGGGAATACCACAATTGGAGCTCCCTCCTATAAAAAGATGGAGTGCCACGGCCATTAGAATTAAGAGCCTCTGCCTTTCTAGAGGCTTGAGAGCTGTGAATGGGAGAACACAATCCGACCAAAAAGGGAACTCAACTTTTGACAATGGTCGTGCCACAAGTAGGATTGATTATCTCTTAATTGATGTAAGAGCATGGCCCCAACTACTAGACATGGAAGTCGTCCTACGATTAGAGAGTGATCACCACCCCCTCTATATGACATTCCATCCTTATCAAGAGTCTAGAGTACCCACTAATAAAAAGCTGATGGTAACACGAGATCTTGTCTGCTCAAATAATCAAAGACACCTGAAATGGGGAATGTTGTTAAGAGATGAAAGGAACCTAGAAAATATGAAAAGTCAGGTAAGAGAGGAAGTGAGTAACATCATAGTGCAATCTGGGACTCGTAATTTCCAGAAATACATGATGGAGGCTCATAAAAACCTAGTCTATAAATTGCAAAGCTTTTTTATTAAAACAGTAGATCATACCCCAGCCAAAAAATCCATAGCCGTTAAAGGCTGGTACGATAAAAGCTTTAGAATGGCAAGGCAAAACTTAAGTCAAAAACTAAAAATAGGAAACCCAACAGCTGTTAAAAGGGCAAGGGATATCTATAGGCAGACACAAAAACAAGCAAAGAGGAGATGGGATGAAGAGGGATGGAGCGAATTAAAACAGGCATGTACCAACAAAGATTCCAAGCGGTTTTGGGCCATAATTAAATGGAATAGGGGTGGGACAGCAGATCAACCACAAAATCATGTGCCAATAGATGGCTGGAATGATTTTTTTAAACCTCAGTACGCAAGAGCCTCGACATATGCATCCATATCTCCCCCCCAAGCTATATTTTTCAGCGATCATATATTCACTGAAAAGGATGTTAACTTGGCACTAGATTGTGTATCGGGTGGAAAGGCGCCAGGCATGGATGGCAGCCCAGCTGACGTCTTTCTATCTGACCGTGCCTCTTGGTGCACATATTTCACAATGCTGTCAAATGCTATCGCTATGGGTGGAGAAGTCCCAGCCTCATGGAAAGGGGCAGAAATCATCCCTATCTATAAAAAGGGGGACAAAACCCAGGCAAAAAATTATAGACCCATTAGTCTGATTGATACAGCGCAGAAAATAATGGGTCGACTAGTCCAGAATAAACTGCAACAATGGATTGAAGACCAAAATATACTGTCACCTTATCAAGCGGGTTTTCGCCCCTTGACTAGTAGTGTTGACCAAGTCTTTTATTTTCTAGCCGTGTATTGGAGAAATGTCACGTTGCGAAAGGGAACATTGTATGCAGTTTTTGTGGACCTAAAAGTGGCGTTTGACCTGGTGCCGAGAGAGAAATTGTGGGAAACCCTGGATGAGGTGGGAATAAGTCCTGAGCTCCTCACTTTGCTGGTGCGCCTTCACGAAAATAATTATGCGAAAATAAGGTGGGGCAAACAGGGGGAAGTGACATCCCCCTTCCCTGTAGAACGAGGGGTGAGGCAAGGGTGCGTTCTGGCCCCAACGCTTTTTTCAATCTACATAAATGGAATTGTGGAGCATTTAAATAAATCTCCAACTGATGCTCCAACCATGGCAGGTGTACACGTCCCCGTACTTATGTTCGCGGACGATACGCTTTTATTATCACGTACGCCTAGTGGATTGCAGAAAGCGGTTGATGCCTTTGCGGTTTTTATTCGATAGTCGAGGCCTGGAATTAAATACCAGAAAAACTAAATTTATGTGCCTGAACTCCCAAACAGGTTTTAAGGGGACGATAAAATACAAGGGTGAACACATGGAAAAAGTAGATGCCTTTGCTTATTTAGGAATCACCCTCCAAAATGACATGAAATGGAATTCACACATCAACATGGCATCTTTAAAATTTAGCAATCTAGCAGGTGCAGTTACAGTCAAACATAATACTTCTTTGACAAGACCTATAAATTGTGCACTTGAAGTTTATAGTATGAAAGTAGTAAGTGCATGCCTGTATGGGTCTGAGCTCTGGGGTTTTTCAAATCTAGGTGACCTAGGGCGGGCGGAAAATAGATTCTTACGAGGGCTTGTTAGGGCCCCACAAAGTACACCTATTATCCCACTTAAGATGGATCTAGGTAGGAAAAATATTGAAGACATTGCCCGCCTACGTCCCTTGCTATACTGGAGGCGGTTAATGGTAACCCCAGAGTTAAGTCACTATGCATCTGCTTTTTTTGATGTTGTGAAGTTTGATTGCTTTCATTCCATTGTATGGCTAAATGAACTGCGGAGCACACTGGTGAAATTGGGTCTGGATCATTTGTGGGGTAATAAGGATGTTGCCCTATTTCCTTCAAAAAAACAACTCAAGGATATTTACTGGGAGTCAGTATATGCAACACTGTACTGCAAAGGTTTGCAATCTTCCCTGACCTTACGCTTTTTGGATACAAAACAAATTCCATCATACGAAAAATACTGGGATGTAGTTGAACGTCCATTGGATAGGAAACTATATTTCCAATTTCGGGTGGGAACTCTCCCAGTGAACGCTTTTACACAAAAATGGTCTCCACTAAAGGACGCTTATTGCAATCATTGTAAAAATGAAATAGAGGACATTGCACACTTGTTTTTCATCTGCCCCCTCTATGTGACCCCGCGCCTTAAGTGGTTAAAACCAACCTGTAGGAATTTGGGTACTCGTTGTTGCTTACAGACCCTAAGAATTTTAATGTCTGACACCTCAATACCACTGGTAATAGGCGTAGCAAAATTCCTTGCATGGGCGTGGGTAATAAGATCTCGTGCTTCACGGCCTATTGAATAATATGATTTATTAACTGCTGGTATAACCTTCCTTGTCCATTATTAACATTTCTATATGGAATTTTATAAAACTGTATGTATACATTTTATAGTATTACTAGCTTTTCGATTTTTGCTGTTTAATATGTTTTTTAATGTAGTATTTTAAGTATTTATTGTTGTTTAGGAGGTTGCTTTTATGACGAAAAGTCGAATAAAGCTTTGAAACGCTAAACGTAATCCAAGCCATTAATTTACTCCTGTTTCTAAGTGGTAGGTTAAATCAATAGGAGCTAGTTGTGATATTTAGTGGAGTGGTGGGGTATCTGAATTCATGGACTGGATGACGGTTTTAAAAGATGAGCTACCAGAGATTAGGTATCGGTGGGATGCAGGGATACGTCTTTTAAAGGAGAGATTGTGATCTTTGAAATGAGGTGTGGCAAACTTAAACAGATAAAATAGTAAGGATTTAGGCACACATATATTTGACTTAGAGTTGTGCTCAGAGAGAGAAGGCATGCAGAGGATGGAAAGGTGGGGACGACATCGGCCCAGCCGCACTTATGGCGGGGCGCACCGGCCCGCACTCGCCCCGGGTCCCCTGGTGACCCGGAAGTGATTGAGTCACTTCCGGGTCACGAAGGGAAAAAAAGGCCAGGCCGGTTAGATCCGGCCTGGCCTGCGAAGGGTTAAAAGTCGGCCTCTTTTGACTCCTGCGCGCCACGGCCTGCCCCTTCCAGCCTCTAGGAGGCTGTAATTAGTTTTGTTTTTGTTCCCTGTTGCAGGTTCGATCAAACGACTTCGGGACGGTCTCTTCAGTGCAGAAGGAGCGGAGCAATTGGGGGAGCATCGCAGGACGGGGCCACACGTGGAGGTCAAAAAAGAATGGGCGGCACAGCTGGATCGGGGCGTACGGCGGAACTGGATCGTGGCGTACGTCGTGGGAAGGGAGAACTGGGCTGAGCAGCGTCAGTTTGGCTAGGAGCCCGGGTGTGGGCATGGCGATGGGGCTCAAAGGTGAGCTCATGGGCCGCTGGTGCCGTGTTTCTCGCTGCACAGGTGTTGTAGCAACAAATGGCTAGGTGCTTTAGCTCAGTTGGTTAAAGCGCATGTCTGGTAAACTAGGGATCCAGAGTTTGGATCTCAGCAGAGCCTTGGTTTTAACATAATCTTACAGCGAAATGTCTTTCCAAGGCACACTACAATCATGCAGCTGCCTCAGCCTGGCACAGTGTGTGGAAAAAAGGGTGGTAAAGCTGATGGTGTGTGGTAAAGCCGGGGTAGTTAAAAATAACGGTAAATACGTCCCACAGGCCTGGATGGTTAGCACAGATTATTGGAGCGTGGTGCTGACGATGCTAAGGTCGTGGATTCAATCCCTGTATGGGCCACTCTCTTTTCTACTCGTTAATAACATTATGTGTATATTCAAATTAACTGAATGTGTGAGAAAAAATATGTATATTTTCAAAGTACCTGAATGTGTGAGATGGCTTTTCAATTGTCACCTCAGAGGGCATCGCGATTATTGGAGCAATTTCTCTGAACCCTCAGAAACTACCAGAGAAATTGCTCCAGTAAAGAAGCATTTGAGGTACATTCCCAGAAATTGGAAGAACAGCTTCAAGACAAGAAATACTCCAAAACAATAATTCGCCAATCGAAAAAAACGAGCATCAAATAATAATTGTGATGCCCTTTTGGAAGTGACAGTACCAAAAGAGAAGTCAAACAGAATTACATTTGTGAATACATTTCATACAAGATCCAATCAGGTCCAAAAAATTGTCCAGAAACATTGGTCAATATTGAATACGGGGGGAGACAATCTACCAATGCCCCTCTTCACGTTTAAGAGAGGCCAAAATCTAAGGGACAAACTTGTTCACACGAGACCAAAAAGTAAAGCAATAAGACAAGTCGGTATCCTTTGGGACCTCCCACCGGTAGAAGGCCACCATCCATGTGGGATGTGTTCTGTGTGTTCACAAACGTGCAAATCTCTGACTGTAGACATAGGCACGAATAGACCCTGGCAACAACGTAGCTTCACGAATTGTAATAGTGAGAACCTTATATATCTTATCACGTGCCCATGTCGAAAACAATATGTAGGCATGACTACGAGAAAGATAAAGGTCCGGATCTCGGAACATAAAAGTACAGTACGGTGTCGCAAACAAGCGACACGTCTAACATCACATTTTCTAGAAGCTGGCCCTGTTCCTAATGATTTCACATGGACGGTCCTTGAGCAGTCCTTTCTACCTGACCACTGTCCTGATGTGAGCAAATTTTTGTTTAAAAAAGGAACAAAAGTGGGTCTACAAGTTAAATAGCGACAAGGAAGGACTAAATGAACCTATACCCTGGATGTCGCTGTAGACCCGCTTAGGCCATAGGAATTCTGCTCGACATAGTGTCGTTATATACTAACTTGCATTGGTGGCCAAGTCAGTTTGCTGCTCCATTGAAATTTGAATCTGTATCCAGTTTGTCTTGGTAGAATTGCCCGAACAACTGCATTTCACTTCTATTATAATTTAGATCTAACATTTATATACGGATGATACTAATGTGTTTTCCTTCACACCCTGAACAACATCTTACAGGGTAATTTATATTGAGTATCCTTCAGAGGTTTATATTGCACCTCTAATTACTACTGTTGATTTCTATTACTACATCATTAGTGTACCGCTTAGGCACATTAATATGTCTTCTTGATGTAATAAATTACAAGTGTGGCAATCTCGATCAAGGCGCTAGAAAAAGGCCTGTTGACACAATGTAATATTAGTGGCCGTGCTCAGAGATACTTATAGAATTGTGAGTTATGCCGCGTAAATGGCTCTATAAATAATATCATGCCAATTCGACGAGGGCATTTACGACAATTTTGTCATGTAGGCATTTTAACAGTTAGCCCCAATTATGATTGGTCGCCCTCGGCGAAATACACTGAGCTGCCAGCCTACATATCCCAGGTACCCTTGGGCCGTATCACGTGTGCGGATGTGCCTGATACATAAATACGGTTTTACTTGGTGATTAAGTTTCAAATATATCACAAGACTTATTTCTAAACATTACGCATACTTGTGATTGGGTGGTGTCATAGAACATTTTAACATTTACAGATTGAATACGGCGAAATTCATTTGATTCTGCCATTTATTTGGCGGCTAAGTTTCAATTAATCCATGAGACTCATTCTAAATATTGTGCAGTTTTCGCGATTTGGTGGTGTCATAGAACGTTAGAAAATCTACTGATTGAATATGGCATTACCAATAGACGAATAGCCTACAATCCCCATGACTCCCTGGGTCATGTGACAATGTGTGGCGAGTCACGTGCCCGGAAAAACTTGAGAAACAAATACGCTAGGGCCATTCAAGACTGTGCCTCCCCAGACAGCGCAGAAGAACACTGGGAGACACCGACGGTCAGGTAAGCCTTATCAGCTAAGAGATTAGGTGCTAAAACATCTGGGTGCTTTTACAATTCTGAAACTCTGCTGTGGGTGATCGTAACAGCGGCTGCAGCAATTTCTAAAACAGACTTATGAGTAAATACGCCTAACAAGGGTATCGCGCTATTTCGAAACTTTATTGACAAGTTCTAGAATGCAATTTCGAGTACTGTTGCCGAAACTTTAAACTAGCTTTAACCATTCTCATAGCGCTCTTACAATTTTGCAACTCTACGGTGGGTGATCGCAACAGCGGCCGCAGCAATTTCTGAAAACAGTGTTTTGAGCAAATTCGCCTAACAAGGGTATCGCACTATTTTGAAACTTTATTGACAAGTTCTTGAAGACAATTTCGAGTATTGTTGCCGGAACTCTAAACCAGCTTTAACCATTCTCATAGCACAATCAGTACTAGGCTGCAGGAACTGCTCACTAAGATCAACAGGAGAGCAGCAGTGCAGTAAGACGATTGCGTTATTCAATATTTGATTGCCGAATTTTGTGTAGGCGATTGTGTCCACGGTAGTGGGAACTTTCACATTCAAGCAACGATGACTATCTTTGGTTTAACACTCACTAGACTCGAGTTTGCACGACCTGTGGTCACTGGCGACCATTTTATAATGGGCTCCTTATGAGTTACCCATCCTGCAGTGTCCAGTTAACAACAATTGATTGCAGAAATGTAGGATTCATAACATTATCTGCAAATCTGACAAATAATTGAATGTCATTACATTGTTTTTAATCAGAGCGGTGCTCCTCTATACCTGAGCTGCAGCCAGGTGGGGAGAAGAGCCATCCCCACAACTAATTGGTGAGTGGCTAGCAACTATGCAGTATATATTAGTAATGCACATGTGTTGTTGACAACTTTGACATGATGCTGTAATGATACATCCATGTAATTTTTGTTGTCTATATTCTTGTTTATTTTTGTCTCGTGTTTCTCCTTGTCTTCTGTCCATTACACGACATCACAACAGTATTGTGGTGGATTATACAACCTGGATCTTGCAGGTGATATATATTTCAATTTTAATCTTCACTATATAGCAGTAGCAACCATCTTGGTCCTGATGAATGGAGTGGCATACAAGCCACGATTGCTGAAACATGTCGACCTACATTGCTAACAGATATTAGGTTAAATCTGTTACTCTTTTCACATAATTTTTAGATTTGGACGAGCTGAGAGAAAATATTTTTTTATTTTTATATACCCTTAAAACCAGTTACTGTACATCGATTCATTATTGTATACAAAGTAAGGTAGAGCATTAAATTAATAGAGGGTATATTCACAAAGGCTCTGATAAAAATTGAAATCAGATTAAAAAGTAGCTTATCATAAATATTAGAAACATTATAAATGCAGTAGAAAACAAACACTGGGTAAAACAATCAAATAGATAGGGCCAAGTAATATCAGTTCATGAGTACATATGTTCCCTTGGTAATCTTGTTAATCTAAACCACATTTTACTCATAGATCAGGATCTAAAATTAGGATCTACCCAAGCAGCTGCCCTATTTTCTTCTCTGTCGAGACAGTGATGTCTAGCGCCAAGATGCTCCCTGGAGTGTAAGCGCGCTCTATAAAAGCCTATTCACATTCACATTCACATTCACAAATCATCATCATCCATGGCACATCCGATATTCCTCCACTTCTTCTGTCCGGGCATCCCACGTTCTTTCTCCACCTTGCAATGGGTGACCAAATTGCCAACCCAAAGTTTCCTAGTCTCCCTGCCCCTGCATGCATATAATGCAGTCTCTTGATAATAAATCCCCAGGAGGTGTGCTAGCCACATTTGAAAGGTGGGAGGATCAGCATCCTTCCATCTTGCTGCTATCAGTATCCTAAAGACAGATGTACACTTAAATGCAAAATATTTATCTGTGGTAACCAGACCGATGCAGCTATCGTAGCCCATAAGCTAAAGTGTAGGGGATATGTCAATCCTGCATCCTAGCAGCCCCTCCCTGAAGTTTACCATCTCATTCATTAAAAGGAGCAGCCTAACACAATCGTAAAACATGTGTACTATCATTGTGGGGCCTTCCCCACATCTTGGGCAGCTATCGTCAGCTCTCTTGCCCCAGCTAAAGAGTTTAGCATAGGTGAAATACAGGTTGAACTGGGTCTTATAATGTTGTGCGGAAATAGATTTGTTGAGCAAAAGGTTTTACCCGCGAATAGCAGGGCCATGTACACATCCACATCAGGATCATTCAGTTTCCCAGCCCACTTAGTTATGGTTTGCTCCAGATCGGCCTGGATGCTTCCTAGCAATATACTATAAATATTCCTTATCCTATTGCCCCTCTGTGCAATTAACTCCAGTAGCGGTATTTTTCCCCCACGGAAATACTACTGGTCTTTGACTGGCAAAAGATTCTCGAATATGTACATATTTAAAATATTGTCTGGTCGGAATTCCATACTCCTGTTGTAGGGCATCAAAGCGGCTTTGCTGGCCTGACTCATATAAATCTCCTATTGTTGTTAAGCCTAGTTGTTCCCAGTGCCTTCCCATGGTATCATTAAAGGCATGCGGGAAAACATGCGATCACCACAATGGGGTGTAGTGGTTAATTTTTGGGATCGTCATAGATTTACGCACCTTGGGCCATACTTCCCAGGCACTACGCATGACCTTAGCTCGCACCTTCCTGAAATAGCTTGACTCCACCTGATGTAATAGCAGTCCGCCCCAAAGCTTCCTTCCCTACAATAAGTTAATTTATTGGTGGAGTCCTACCATTTCTTACCTCCTTTATCTCTTCACTTCACTTATAACCAAGCAAAATAAAATCGACATCTTATGTAGAAGACTCGCCCAATGATAAAATATAGTATTAGGGAATGCAAGCCCACCCTGTGCCTGTGGGAGTGTCAGATACTTTAAAGAGCGTCTGACTTTTCCATATTACCAAGTAAACTTTGAAAACACGTCTTCCAGCAATTAAAAAAATTCTACATCTATCGTGAGTGGAATAGAGCGAAATAGATATAGAATTTTTGGCAACATTGTCATTTTGAGAAAATTTTGTCTCCCTACAACAGATAGATGCAATCCATTTATCCTCTTAAGGTCTGCAGAAATTGCCTTTATTAGAGGGTTGAAGTTAATCTTGACTATTGTGTCAGCTGTTGGGCTAATACAAACCCCCAGGTAGATAGCATTATACACACACTGAGGATTATAAAAAAATTCTGTCATCCGTACATACTATCAGCGTCTTACCTTCGTTCAATGAATAGCCTGATGCCTGTCCAAATTCTTTAATATTAGCCATGGCCTCCCTAATTGCGTCGGCCAGGTCGGTAGTTAGAATAGCTATATTGTCTGCATAAGCCAGGACCTTGGTTTCAAAGCCTTTAGATACAATTGTTTTTATCACCTGACTGCATAAAAAAATTCTATCCGAGGGTTTATATATAAGTCAAATAGAATAGGGGAGCAGGGGCACCCCTCTCTTGTCCCCCTTGATATAAAAATTATATCTGATGTTTTCCCCATCAGTTGTAACCGGGCTCTGGGATTCAAATGCATTGCCCTAATAGCACTGATAATTCTTGGCCCAAACACTTTTAGATCTAATAGCCCCCATAGATACCTCCATGCCACCCGATCAAACGCTTTTTCAGCTTCGAGGAGGATCATGGCCATCCATTGATCAGTGATATGGGTCTGTAGAAGGATGGATTATCTGATGGGTTACATCTCTTAGGAAAGATGATGATGATGTCTGTCTCCTTCCAGGATTCAGGTACTTGCCCATTATGTTGTTTCCCTAAAAACAGATCCAGTAGTAAGGGAGAAATCACTGTTTGTATCTGCTTATACATTTCTAGGAAAATGCTATCTGGGCCAGCGGCCTTCTCGATTGTAACTCATGTAGCGCTGTTAATACCTCCTGTAGTGAGAGGTCCGTCTCTAGCTCCTCCTTAGCCTGCCTATCCAGTAGGGGCCTGTGGTGATGCGTCTCTGAGAGTCCTGCTATGTCATGGAATCTGCTCCACCAGATTCCATGACAGGCAGTTGCACTCTGGCCCCGTTTAGTAGAGACACGTACTCGTGTCTCTGTTACCAATAAATCCTCTTTATTATTACAAAAGAGCCTCCTGGTTTCATCTTTCACACTGGCGACGATAGGGAAGAACTAACTAAGCTGAATTCGTCCTGGACGAACACGGAGAATTAAAGAATCGCATTACCGGCAAAGCATGAAGACAGAAATCTGAAACTGAAACAAAAAGGGGGCCAGAAGAGCGGTGAGACCTATCCTTCTTCACTATCGCGCTTCGTATGGCCATATGCGATATTTCTAAACCAATATATTCTCTGAAGTCTCTACATGTTCGAGCGCCGCGCGAGCCCGTCCGTGTGAAATACCAAGCGGCAACATCAGCGCGTGCTGTTTAAATATCAAGCGGCAACATCAGCGCGTGCTATTTAGATTCTACGCGCCTCACAAGCACAGCGGTAGATCTCCACACTGCAGCGCGAATACGGAATACGGCGCGAATACAGTACTGGTTCGTTCATGAGCTTCACGAACACAGTGGCAGACTTCACTTGGCATGTTGCAGTCTTTCCGTGCGCTGTTTTGTTAAACTGCATGAAGGACGAGTCAGCACTTGGCAGTGCGAGTACAACACGAAGCGCACAGAGTCTCACTCACTTTTTGGAGCAATTAACTTCAATGGTGTTTTCGTTGTCTCCCAGTGCATCATGGGAGTTTTAAAGATATAAAAGCAGGAAATAGAAGACAACCTCTCATTGCATTCTGGGATATGTTTGGGACAAAAGAAGTGAAATAAGCCAAAAATAAGAGGTTTAAACACATAAACTCTTATTTTATCACCAATTTAACACATTTATCATTTTAAAAAAAGTCTAATTAAGTCAAGTTTCTTTAAAAATAAAAGAGAATAAGAATAAGTGCAAAATTCAACAGCGATTTGCAGGCTTTTCATTTTTTTTAGCAAATTACATCAGCGATTTGCACGCTTTATTTCTTTTATTTCTCTTTTTAATTACAAAAATCCAACTTTAGATAAGGCCATAGATCTAGAAAAAAGCATTGAAGGCTCCTCTATTGATGCTAAAGTTTTAGAAGGTTCATTAGCTAGAACCTCAATTTCAGGAGCAGTTGCTAATAAGCCTAATTTAACAAAAAATCTGCAACAAAGTTTCAAAAATAAACCTTTCGTTAAACCTAATTCAACTGGTCAACAATTCCAAAGAACATTCTGCTTTAGATGTGATTCACCCTCTCATGTTTCTTCATTTCTTTTGTTTAGAAGAAAGGGAAAGCCAGTATGTAGTTTCTTGTTAGATTATAAAGATAAGTGCACAATATTATTCGTTTTATTATTTCAAATGTAAATGCATTGTATTGCCTATTGCTGTTATATTGTTTATTTGTCTTTTATTTGAAAAAGGGGAGATGTGTGGTGATGCGTCTCTGAGAGTCCTGCTATGTCATGGAATCTGCTCCACCAGATTCCATGACAGGCAGTTGCTCTCTGGCCCCGTTTAGTAGAGACACGTACTCTTGTCTCTGTTACCAATAAATCCTCTTTATTATTACAAACGAGCCTCCTGGTCTCATCTTTCACAGGGCCCCAGTTAATTTTCTGTTATTTTGAGTGTGCCTCCTGTGTTGCTTCTCCACTTTCCTTGAAAAGATGTTGATAGCACTCTTGGAATACCCCGAGAATGTCATGTTTGACCATCTCTCCCGATAGCGGATATGTGATTCTTGACATTTTTCTGCCTGGTGTGTAGCGCTAGCAGTTTCCCAACTTGTTCCCCGGTCTTGTTTATTTTGCTTTGATGCGTCTGATATACTTCATTTTAACAGAAGAAACTGTCTGACTTTGGGATTTGTTAAAATTAAAGGGTCTAAAACTGCAGTACTATTGTGAAATAGTGGTGTTGGCAGTATGTAGAACACACCATTTCCAACTTTTTCCTCATGTTTAGTACGTTCTGGGACTGTGGGGTCTTGAGTGTGGCTCCCAGCAGCTAAAGCAAGCAAGCTGCATGATCAGCAGCGGATTAAGTGAATCTCTTGGATACTAACATAGCAGTGGCTGAGTCTTGAATGCCTGGTGTGGTAGCCCAATTGGTCAACTAAGTTCTGGAATGTAACAGTTTTCCTGCTTTACATATAAATTGGGCCGGTTGGCAGGCTAGCTGCACATCCCCACCTTTGAAGCATGCTTTCACTGCCTGCCTGTATGTTCTTATCCGCTTTTTCTTTAGGGCAGGTTCTAATATGAGTCTCTGTTCCTTGTTTAATCTCCCTCATATGCACAATAAGTGTAGCACGTCCTCTTTGGATTATCCACATAATCAACAGTGTGTTGTTATCTGTGGTTGTTTCCATGGGGAAAATTAACAATGATGGAAGGATCCCAGCTGCAATGAAGGTATTTTTCCTTTGTCGCTCTTGTGAAGCCTGCACCTAAGTAGGTTTGAGTAGAACCTCTGGAGTAGCTCTGTAAGGCAAACCAGCCGTGTGCCCTTTTCTTTATTGCAGCGTTGTCCTCCACTAAGGACATCATTTTTACCGTTTTATTTACAAATTCTTTAAAGCTTTTGTGGGGCCCAGCACTCTCCCAGATATCTCGTAGTGCTAGACAGCCTATTGAGTCTTACAGGTAGGTCATAGCCGCGCTGCATTTTTTCCTCTTAAGCTCATTCCAAAGGTGCATGTTCAGACACCCATATTCCACTCCCTTAATTTTGTGCCAGCATTTAGCAAAGGCACCCTTACCCGCTATTTGTTGATTCCTTAAGCCAAATTCTAGTCTTATTTGTGCCGGCAAGGTATATTTGGGTAGATTGAACATTATTTTCTTTCCCTTAGCTACTGTGCTGTCCAAAGTGCCTGTGTCTCTTCCTCGTGGGCACTCTGTTCCTTTTGTGATAGTGGGTTGGAGCTTCTCTTGGATCATCTGTAGCTAAGGAGTGAGAATTGGAACGGTTATTTTGAGTTTAATGTTTTTTAACCCCTTCGCTGAGGCGGCGCTCCCATGCTCGTGACGGAACCGCTCCATCACGAGCCTCGGGTGCGCTGTGCTGATGACAGAGCGGTTTCATCACGACCCCTCCCGCTCAACAGAACGTCCAGCGCAGGCGCGGCATCCACGCCGCGCGGGCCGTGACGGAACCGCTCTGTCATCAGCACAGCGCGTCCGTGGCTGGTGACGGAGCAGTTCCGTCACCAGCATGGGAGGGGTTAATGCAACTACCATTGCATTACCTCTTCTTACTATGGCTTCTTTTTGTTGCGAGAACATACATTTACTGTCCATTATTACACCCAGGTGCTTGTACTCTTTAACAGTTTCCAGTGGGAGTCCTCCCAGTAGCCAGCGGTGTCTGTGTGCATTCTTTTTCAGGTTTAGCCTATCACTTTTGATTTGTCTAGATTTATATATAATCCGTTGTTGGACATGTAGTTGTACGTGGTGTCTATTAGGTGTTATAAGCCAACTGGAGTGCGGATGGTTAGTACAATGTCGTTAGTGTGAAGTAATTTTTAAAGGGTAAGAACTACCAAATTTGGGGCATAGGAGTGTCAATTATCTTACTCGACCGTGAGATCTGACATAAAAAGATTAAACAAAGTTGGGGCATAAACACAGCCTTCTTTCAGCCCTTTAATCATTGGTATCTTTCTAGATAGTCGTTCGCCTGATCCCAGTTTTATTTGTACCTACGTAGCAGTATGGATTAGAATCAGCTGAGTCAGGAGACTCGGTGGGATTTTTCCTTTTGGAATAGCTTATCCCATAGTTTCTTCCTGTTGATGTTATTAAAGGCAAATGAATAATCAATGAAGCAAACAAAGAGTGGCTGGTTGACATTTTTGGCAGCATCTGTCAAGGGATAAGGCGCGTATGTTTGTTATTGTTCTAGTAAGTTTGCGAAATCCCGTTTGATTGATAGGGCGCTGCTTATTTTTCATTTGGGACACAGCCGTTTTCCCTGCTGACCTGCTTTTCTTCCTGGCGCTGGACGCTCTCCCCCTGCCGTGTGAGTCCCGCCGCTGCCGCTTTGCATACACCTGCGGCCGCCGAGCGGGGGACTCAACTTCCTAGGATCCTTGGCGGCGGCGCTCTCTGACGCCGTCATACCTGCGCCTGGAGGCGCTTTAGACACCTTGTATCCCCGGAGGAGTGGGCGCTGCTTATTTTTCATTTGGGACACAGCCGTTTTCCCTGCTGACCTGCTTTTCTTCCTGGCGCTGGACGCTCCGCCCCTTCCCTGTGAGTCCCCCGCTGCCGCTTTGCCTACACCTGCGGCCGCTGAGCGGGGGACTCAACTTCCCAGGATTCTTGGCGGCGGCGCTCTCTGACGCCGTCATACCTGCGCCCGGAGGCGCTTTAAACACTGTGTAGCCCCGGAGGAGTGGTTGCTGCTTATTTTTCATTTGGGACACAGTCGTTTTCCCTGCTGACCTGCTTTTCTTCCTGGCGCTGGACGCTCTCCCCTTGCCCTGTGAGTCCCCCCGCTGCCGCTTTGCCTACACCTGCGGCCGCCGAGCGGGGGACTCAACTTCCCAGGATCCTTGGCGGCGGCGCTCTCTGACACCGTCATACCTGCGCCCGGAGGCGCTTTAAACACCGTGTAGCCCCGGAGGAGTGGGCGCTGCTTATTTTTCATTTGGGACATAGCCGTTTTCCCTGCTGACCTGCTTTTCTTCCTGGCGCTGGACGCTCTCCCCTTGCCCTGTGAGTCCCCCCGCTGCCGCTTTGCCTAAACCAGCGGCCGCCGAGCGGGGGACTCAACTTCCCAGGATCCTTGGCGGCGGCGCACTCTGACGCCGTCATACCTGCGCCCAGAGGCGCTTTAAACACCGTGTAGACCCCGCGTCGCGGGATCGCGCGCGGGTTGTGCCGGGCTAAGCCCGGGCAAAGGGCGGGCCCTCTTAGGCCCTCAGAGGCCTGAAGAGACTGGACTGCGCCACCGACTTTGATTCTGCCGGGAAGGACCATATGTATTGAAGTGAGACTCCAATCTTCATTTGGTGTGTGTGCAAAGTGTCTTTGCATGCTTTGGGACTGTATTGCTATATTAGCAGATAGATTGATTGTAGTTGTAAGGCATTTAGATGTCTCGGGTTAAAAATGATAAAACTGTTTCTGGTCTAGATACTATGGATAATTACCTAATTAAAAAGGTAAATCAGATCAACCATGATAGAAGGGCATCGCTAGGCCGTGGGAGTCCCAACATGTTAAAGGAAGAGACGCCCCTCTTAGTGGCGGATATAGTAACGCCTAATAATCCCGATATTGGTGTAAGGAATGTTATGACGATTGTAGCACAGGTGCATGCTGAGAGGCATGAAGATCGACCAGATACTGTTATTGAAGAATTAGAGCATACACCGTTAGCCCCAAAATCGGTGAGAAAATACAGAAAAGCACATGTGAGACGTAGGGGGAAGCATTGCAAGAAAAGAGTAGATACAGTTGAATTAAATAGGGGACCTGCTCTGAATTTAATGACTGGAAAACGATCATCCTTGGGGCAAATAGGGATTGCGCTATCACCAAACTCCACAAACCATATAGTAGAACTTACTGGGTTGGTAAAAATTGGAGATACGGAGGATAAAGGAGAAAAGCTTGCTAATCCTAATACTGATGTTCCTCTGTTGAGCTCGCCTACCATTCCTGACTTGTCCATGCTTGGTTTATATAATAGCGCTGATAATGAAGGACTATCAAACTCCCCTAGATTCTGTACCCCATCCCCCTCCAATATCAGCCACATCTCACCACTCAAGGTCAAAACCAAAAAAAGAGGGGGTGGCCCTTTAAAGACTCTGGAAGCTAAAGTACAAAAGAAGGGCTCGACCTCAACATCGTTGAATGTGGTCGATTCGTTGATTTCAATTATGATCCGGTTAATGACAACTAATTGCCATTCTGGTGAGGATGGCTTGCTGGAAAAAATTGAAATTCTAATAAAATCATTTATGCACCCTCTTCTAGAAAAAACTAGGATGATTAATACGCACCTAGACTTAATTGACAAAAAAGTAGAACGAAATACACTTCTAATATCAGACTTGACGAAGGGGCTGATTAATACAAACCCTATAGTAAAACCCGGAAAAATGATGTCAGAAATAAAACAAGTCCCATTACATTCTACCCTTTCTACAAAAACTTGCTTTGGCGGGAAAAAACCATCCTGTGACCCCCCCAAAAAGGTGCAGACACCCCTTGTGCCAAAGAAGAAGCCTGTAATTATAGCACAACCTCCAACTAATGTGGGTGATCAAAGGGGGATTAATTTGATTTCAAAGGAAAAGGTAGAACTCCCGCAAAGTAAGGTTATTAAGGATAATGGGGATAGGAATTCGCATAATACAGACTGGCAATTACGCAGATTAGTAGATTTACCACCTGAAGCTGCCCCTTATGTGATTGTCATGGCGGGTGTCCCTGAGCTCCCTTTAGTCACTAAGGAAGACCATTGAGCCTTAAGAAATAAAGTTACCTATTGGTTACGTAACAATAGACCCTTGCCTGACCACATTAATGGGGACATTTTAAATGTTAGGCGTTCAACATGGGTGGGCACACGACTTAAAGATAGGAAAGGGGATGTAATCATCATAAACTTTAAAGATCATAGAGCTGTCAGGCACATTGGGGATTGGTATGATCCAAGAAGTAGTGATTCTATCTCTACACATTATTTCAGCTACTTCTACCCATATGCTTCAGCCCAATATCTTAAAAACCGTGAAGTAGAAAGGCAGTTTACAAATAGGTTTGTCTATGATCAATTTGGACATACTCAGACTCTTTTCTCCCAACCACAGAGATTTCCCAATTTCTATCCTAGGCAGAATTATCCACCAACCCCTGGCCCTAATTTTAGAAATAATTATTTGTGGGATAACAGAGGTATAGCTCCACGTGCTTATAATATACCTGTCCACAATCGGTTTGATGTATTCTCGGGCCTTAATTTTGTGGATTGACAAAAACAGGATACTTCTCTTATCAAAACATCAGGACTAGGGGAGAACAGTGACGAAATCAAGGAGAATAGAAGAGAATAGTGGTCACGGGAGGGTGATGAGAACATTATTCAACCTGAAACTATGCCCACTGTGACTTATGATTCAGAAAAGTGGGTGGTGATGAACAGAGTGTCTGAATTGGTGCAGTGAGCTAAAAAACGGTGATGGATCAAGCCCTGATCTTTGGACTGGGTAAGAGTGGTCTGCTTAATTCAGACACTCTGTTCATCACCACCCCCTTTTTTGAATAATTTTGTCCACCATAAGCGTGGAAGGGTATACTCAGATGTGAGTCCCTTGCTCATTGCACCATCAGGATTCAAGCAGGCCGGCCCGACGACGGCTGAAATGCCAGAAACCGGTCCCCGGAAGCTTGTTTCCTTCCCAGTATAAGAATTGGCTTGGTAGTTTGGTTTGCCCTATTCCCATCATGCACTGGGACAGGAACAGACTAATTTGCATGTAGCCAGGTTCTGAGCTGGGATGGTGCAGTGAGCTAAAAAACGGTGATGGATCAAGCCCTGATCTTTGGACTGGGTAAGAGTGGTCTGCTTAATTCAGACACTCTGTTCATCACCACCCCCTTTTTTGAATCACTGTGACTTATGGTCATAATGAAGAGGAAGGCTGTAAGACATCTAGTAACCTTGATTTAAAAGAAGGGGGAAATTGCAGAATAGCATGCCCCTCGACAGGCGGAAAGGATCTGTGTAATGATTCTTTGGGTGATTGTTTAGTAAATGAGAATAGAAAATCCTGTAAACTTTTATTTTGGAACGTGGCAGGACTGAGGCAGAAAATCAGTAATCCAACGTGGCAGGACTGAGGCAGAAAATCAGTAATCCATCCTGGGAAAGTGTTATAAATGGATCAGACATTCTGGCTCTGCAAGAAACCTGGTCTATTGATCCAGTGTTTTTAAATGGGTATAGAAGTTTTTTTACTCCGACTGTGGGGGGTCAATATGGGAGAGCAAAGGGAGGTTTAATTACGTTTCTCTCAAATAGGCTCAAGTATGAGCAGGTACATTTTATGCCAAAATCTAGTTATTATCAAGTAATTATGTTAAACAATAAGGGAATTAATTTTGTTCTCATAAATTTTTATAATAATATCCCGAAAAATGAAATCCTTACCACCTTAAAAATGCTGAGGGAGGATATACAACATGAAATTGATAAAAATGACAGGGAAGTAACAATTCTATGGGGGGGGGGGGTTTAATTGTCCACTCTGTAAAAAGGGCAAACAAGGCATCTGCGGCCTAATGTTAGAGCAGGACATCAATCTAACGCATTTCGATCATTCTTTGATCGGGGATACACTAAATGAAATATTGTTTATGTATAATTTGGGATATGCCAATGAAATTGCCCAAAAATCAACCCCTTTTGCCCCCACATTTATTGGTAGAGGGGCATTTACCATAATTGATTTTATTATTTCCTCAAATAGCTATAGCCACAAGATTAAGGGGCTAAAGACTATGGAGGTACCATTAAGTGACCATCTGCCTCAAACAATGGAGGTTGAAAACCCATTTCCTGAGCAGCATGATGATATGCTCCCCTTATGTACAGTTTCTGATGTGGTTCTTGGGAGACAGAATGTGTATTCTCTTAAATGGGGAAAGGCGGTCACAGAAATGTTCCTAGGAAAATTGCTGATTGTCTGTTCGGATAGCTTCGCAATTTGCCTGAATGAGCAGTCTAATAGCGAACAGATTATAGAGCATTTCAAGATTATAGCTTCCACAATCAGAAACAGCTTGTGGGTGGAGGCCAAAAATAGGGCGAAGGGTAATAAAAGTTGGTTTGACAAAGCATGTACAAGGGCACTAATTGATTTGAAACATGCTATACATAGGACACCCCGAGATCCCTTACAAATAAGAGCCTTCAGGAAAGTATATAATGAGGTCCTAAAGAATAGGAAAGATGTAATAAAAAAGGAGGCCCTAGAAGCTTTATGTGCGGCGTCAAAGTCCAAGGATGCATCTGCTTTTTGGAGGGTCGTAAATGCCCCCCTTCTCTATGACAACTGCAAGGCACGAATAGAGATTGCTATCGCTGAGGAGGACTAGGTGGAACATTTTTCTAACCTCTATAGGTGCCAAGATGAAAGTCCTACAATAGGTCCTACTATAACGGGTAATATAGGGGCAGGGGATGAAAAACTGGTGATAACTCTGGAGGAAGTCATGTCGGGTTTGAAAGCAACAAAAGGAGGCAAAGCCGCAGTTCTTGATGGGATCCCAGCAGATCTGTATAAAGCCAATAGCGAGATCTGGGGCCCCATGCTATTACAACTTTTTAATGCAGCACTAGCAAGGGGGTTGAACCCGTCTTGGTTTACCTCGGTCATTGTACCGATATACAAGAAGGGAGACAGGCAAAATTGCGCATGCTATAGACCAATCTCCCTCTTGGACTCTTCTATAAAAATCCTTGGCAGAGTTATCTTGGCAAGACTCCACAATTGGGCCGATGAGAATGAGATAATGAGTGATCTACAGTTTGGATTTCAGAAGGGCATAGGAACAACCGAACAATGTTTAAATTTAATGATTGTTCAACAAAAATATACTAGGGTAAAAGGAGAACGCCTGTACCTTACGTTTGTTGACCTTACGTCACACGCAAAATTGTGGGAAATTTTAAAAGGGCTGGGCGTGGAACTTCCAATCATTTGCTTTCTAAGAGAATTATATGCGGGAGCCACGGCATCGGTTCGCTATGGAAAGGGGGGCGAATATACCAGAAAATTTGGTGTCGGACACGGAGTACGCCAGGGGTGTGTCCTGGCTCCTTTTTTATTTCTGGTTTACATTAATGGACTTGAGCGACATCTGCTGCAGGAGTGCAGGGATATGCTGAGGGTTGGTAAAAGATCAATCCCTGCACTCTTGTATGCAGATGATGCAGTCCTAATGGCACGGTCCCCCCTGGCCCTTCAAAATTTGATAACATCTTTCGATAAGTTCATGATGAGTTTAGATTTAAAAATGAATTGCAGTAAAACCTTTTCCATGAACCGGAAAGCAGATGAGAAGCATGTTCATAAATAACGTTCCTTTGGAAAATACCTCTTCTTTTCCTTATCTTGGCATTTTGTTCCATGAATCGGGAGTTTGGACAAGTGCAGTAAAGGCCAGTACTCTTTTGTTCCTAAAAACAATAATGGCCTTAAAGAATTTTATAAAAAAGCTGGGTAAAGAAACGATAAGAGAAATCCTAACTATATATAATGCCACGTGTAGATCAGTAGCTTTGTATGGCTTGGGTCTATGGGGATATTCGAACATAAATTCAATTCAAATGGCCGAAAATATGTTTATGAGGGATGTGTTAGCAGTACCACAAAGTGTGGCGACTTATATTTGCCACACTGAACTTGGACAACCTCATATATCAGACATAATTAGAACACAACCCATCCTTTTGTGGCACAGGGTGTGGATAACGAATGAGTGTGTTGTGAATCGGGCTATGTTGCAGGGTGTGTTAAAATTGGAAAATGTGGGTAGGTTTGAGTGGCTAGATTACGTCAAAAGTTTTCTCATTGAAATTGGATGCCAACAATATTATGATGATCCGCTCACTATGGTTAATATATCGAGGAAATTGTTGAGTAAGCTGTGTATGGAATACCTCGAGGAGAGGAGAAGACGAGATGAAATGAAGAAAAAGACAGTTATCTCGCATCTGCTGTTAATAACTGGCGACAAGATACAGCCGTATTTAACCCTACCGATGTCCAACTATGATCGATTTCTCTTGACCCGTTTTAGACTAAATATTGTTTTTAGACTCTTGTCCTTCCCAGAAATGAATTCATGGGCTCGAAATTTGCCTATGTGTCCTTGTGATGAATCCTCGTCCCAATCCGATATCCATATTTTATTTTTCTGTAAATTTTACATTTTACCACGTAGAAAATTCCTTATCCCAATTCTCAAAGAAATGAATTTAAATAGATGTCGCCCACCATTTTTAGAATTTCAGAGAATGGACACAGTTTTAACTGTTGCAGTAGTTTTAGGCTTTTTAAACTTGCTTTTAAATTGCGGAAAACAATTGGTTTTAATGAAATATAATAGATTTGTCCCTTTTTAAATTTTCCCTATGTAAATTGTAAATCATGTTGTAAACTTTTATGGTTATTGTCTTTTAACCGAATAAAGTACTTTTTGACTTTTTTTGATAGGGATTATTGCCTTTTCAGTCACCCAATCTGTGAGTTCATCCAGTAGAAGACCAGCACATTATTTGGCGGCGTCTTTATCTATTAAGACGTTGAGCCTATAGTTTTTTGCTTCATTCTTGCTGCCTTTCTTTTGAATTGGGGAAATGGTTGAGCCCTTCCAGGAATCTGGTATTCTTTCTACCGCAATAATCTGTTTGAAAAGTGGTATTAACCCGTTGTGTGCTTCGGTTGGCCAACGGCCGTTGTGAGCACTACCTTCGTAGTGATGCGCATATCCATTGTCTGACGCGGCACCGCCCACTTGATTAAACCACCACACTGTGGCAGAATTGCCACCGCAGTTAAGCGGTTAATGCTGCAGCCCAATATTCCAGGTCTTGCTTGCACAAGATTTGTGGGATACCATTAGGACCTAGCCTGCCCTGCCTGTCGCTATCCTGTTCGTGATCTGTTTGTTCGTGAAGACAGTGTGTTATTTCTCCAGTGGTTTATCCAAGTTCTATGTTGAAATGATGCCAGATATAATTAGCCCAGGCTTCTTCTGTGAATGAAATCCAGGTGCTCTTGGGTTCTGAAGGCTGTTCACTATGCGCCAAAATCTTGCGCTGCTGTTTGTTTCATGTAAGAGTTTGGCCCACAGCTTATCTTCTATTTCCCCTTTTGATTGCCAGATGAGTTTCTTCCATGTTGCGAATTTGCTTCTATTGTTGCGCAAGACTATTCTCTTTTTGTGTGAGCTGACCTGAGCTTTTGGTGAAGTTTTCCCAGCAGAATAAAATACTTGCATTCGTCAATTTGTTTTCCTCCCAGAGCTTTTTTACCTCGACCAGGAAGCTTTCCAGTTTGCGCGTTTTGCTTTTAATTCTTCTGCTGTTGACTGTGTACATCGTACTCTGGTTCCCCACTTCCTGGATTAATGCTTTGCCTTGTATATTTAGAGTAATCTCTTGTGGTAGATGAGAAGGGATACAATGAGCTTTGTCAATTTCAAACATTTCTGGGAATTTAATGTTGAGAAGTTTAGACAACATAGACTCAAAATACAGTCAACAGTTTTAGCCTTCAAGCTTTCCAGGTTGCGTGTTTTGCTTTTAATTCTTCTGCTGTTGACTGTGTACATCGTACTCTGGTTCCCCACTGGCTGGATTAATGCTTTGCCTTGTATATTCAGAGTAATCTCTTGTGGTAGATGAGAAGGGATACAATGAGCTTTGTCAATTTCAAACATTTCTGGGAATTTAATGTTGAGAAGTTTAGACATCATAGACTCAAAATACAGTCAACAGTTTTAGTCTTCAATATTCTTTGGGACGTAAAAAATATGCAAATTATATGGACGGCTTCTTTCCTCCTATCCCATTAAAATGTGTAGCATGGGAGATATCTGATCAACTAAAGGTGTCAGATCTGTGATTGATTTAGCATTATCTCTAATGATCTCATTGTCTGAGACCTTTATCAAGAGATAAGCAATTTCTGTTTTAATTTGTTTGATAATTGGACTCATGGAGTCAGTATTGATATGTATCACCTGTATTTCTTAAAATATTGTAGTTAGAGTTAATTCATGTGATTCCGCCACTTTAGACTTGGTAGGTGGGGGATACGCAGTTTGTTTCTGCTTATTGTAGTAGGTAGAGGGCGTTTTAGTCTCCATATTTCTACAGCACAGTTTGTAAAGATGTTTCCAATAGTTTAGTAAATATTGATGATAACCGATTTAGGCAGTCACGTAGTGCAAAAACCACCTTAATAGTCTAAAATGTGAGAGTTATTGATGCTCTGGTGCATTAAGTATAGAGTTTGGAAGAAAGTAGAGATTTTCAGTTTTTTTCACTGTTTAATTGTATTAGACTGAAGTTACTGAAGGAAGTAGTGACACCGTGGGCTGGAGGTCACCCCCGGATTCACTGGGAGATACTGACTCTCCCCTTTGAACAAGGGCCCATAGGTGCCCCAGATATGGCTCTATATTATTTCTGTGCCCAGGTGCAATTCGTGCCTTACTGGTTTTTCTCACACAATTCCAAGCCCATACAGCCCCTGAACATTATTTGCTCCATCGGTGCCACTTATAGGACATCCCCTGTTTCCTATCACCCTCACAAGATTGTGCAACATGCAGCTTACCTCAAGGTGGGCCAGTTCATCTCACCGCAGTCAGTGCTTTAGGGCCCTGATGTCACTATCCCAGAGACCTTCACATATTATCAGTTGAGATCAGCAGTCCGGGCAGCCCATGTGTCACTTCCAGAGACCTCACCTGTCTTTTAGGTCCTCGAGACAACCCTTACCTCCTCTTTTTCCCTTATATTAATCACACAGTTCTATGCCGGAATGCAGGACAGCTGGCCTGTGCGGAACGTTGTTGTTCGTGAAGCAGGGGATGCTGATTTGAAGCCTCCCCTCAGCGACGAGCAGTGGCAGGATTGCTGTACTCAGGAGTGTGTGCTATCCCCAAACTATTGACTCCATCTTATACATTTTAAATACTTACATAGATTATATTGCACACCAGAGAAGTTGCAGGGAGCAGGACTGATGAGGATGTGCACTGCGTGCGATGTGCGTCACCCTACGCTAATTTTATACACTTCGCTTGGGACTGGCCGGACTTGAGGAGGTACTGGAATGCCTAATTCGAGGTAGTGGAGACGATTGGAGGGAACAAACTGGAGTCCTCTCTGTGCGTTGCACCTTTGGGTTATGTGAAGGAGATGCCGCCGGAGGGACGTAGACTGACTGCTATGCTCCTCTTGCTTGCTAAGCGCTGGGTGGCGATGCGATGGAGCCGATGTGTGGTGCTGCGCAAGATGGACTAACAAGGAAAGGATTGGACGTGTTATTAAATTGAGTTTTTTAGAACAAAACCTTTTTTGACAAATAAACAGGGTTTGGTGTTTTTATTTCGCCTTTTACTTTCACTGTTAGTTTTTTAGCGTACAAAAAAGACATTACATTCATGCCATAGTGTTAGAAATGCGATTTCTGGTTGGCTGAGGCTTGCGCCAAAGTGAGGCAGAAATTACCACTTTAGTTAGGGCAATGGAGTTACACTCCAAAGATAACCCCTGCTTACCCCATTGGCAACGTGACATGAGCAGTCAGGCTGATCCCGGAGGCAATGTGTAAAGCTTTTGCGCACGCACCCACCAGCAACAACATCCCAGGCCCCCCACAAAATGAACTCCACAACAGGTTATATTAAAAATAGCCTTTGTATTCTCACAACACATTTGAATAATAATCACATGATGTACATTGTGCGAACTGGCACGGGCAATATTTACAAGGGATTATGTACACCTGACAGGTAATCACTGTACTTTGCAACAGTCTGTGACATGAAATCCATCATGCACAGTATCCCACACGTCTAACTACATTAGACCCTAACCACCTAAGTAAACATTACACTAGGGGCGTAAATCACACAGGTAAGTATAATCTCCCTAACATAAACCTAAACAGGTAAAACAACCTTCTATGCATAAACCATATCTAGAGGTATAAAAACAGGGAGCGCAAAACATACTATACACAATACATTTCCTAGCCCCCAAAAGCATTAGCATATAAATCACAATAGCACATAAAATCACATTCGGGCCGGCACCCTATAAATGTAAAGATCCCCCCTGGTCAACTGGCCATCTTAAATAAGGGGGGCTCAAACGCCCTATGTCTAGAGAGTCAGGGCTGCTGCCTAAGCAGCAATGGTCAAGGTTGCGCCACTGCACCAAAACCTAAATGTGGCAGCTGCCCACTACTTGCTGGGCAGCTGAGAGCAAGAACTGGGAGGCCTAAACGCTGCAGCTGGCACTAAGTGCTGCACAGCTGTGGAAGGCCAAGGTAGGGCAAAGGAGTGTGCCTCACTCCTAGATTCACAAGCACAGGTCCCCTGAAAGGAAATACCTAAACGGTGCAGCTGCCCACTAATTGCTGGTCAGCTGGGATCTGTAAACTGAGGCATGGGCTCTCACTGGCCCTTTGGAACAAAACTGTAACCACAGGTTTGGAGCCATCTAGGCTCTAGAATAAATAATTTGCCAATTGTTGGAGCCCTCTAGGCTCTAGAACAATACTGCACATTTTGGAGCCCTCTAGGCTCGGGAATCATACGCTGGAGCCCTCTAGGCTCTAAACAAATAATGTGCATTTTGGGGAGCACTCTAGGCTCTGGAATAACTGTGCCCCAAAAGGTTGGAGCCACGAGGCTCAGCACAGGCTTCTCTGGCCCCTCACGGGCTTTACAACAACTTCTGTGGGGCCACCCCGCTTATTTAATTATTTATTACCGCGGGTGCCCACCCTGCTATTTACTTCCTATACCGAGGGAGCCTACCCCTCGTTTTGGCCCCCAAGAGTTCACCGCCGTGGCCCTCACGGGAAACAGGAAGCCAGGCCTGTGCCGCCTGACTGTGGGCGGGGCCTGCGGAGTTCAACTTCCGCTTCCCCCTGTTGGGGGGGAAGCCGTGCCATGCCGCAGTGGTGACCGATGGCAGTGCGGGGCTCCCAGAGGTAAAGGGAAGCCTCGCGCCACAGAAGAATGCAGCTGCCATCAGCGAGGCTCTCGGGAGAGAGCGAGAGAGCCCCGCTCGCTGCCGTGATGACGTCCACCGGGGCTCCAATGAGTGAGGGAGAGCCCCGGCAGACTACCGAAAGAAGTTAGCGCCCCCGCCGCCTCCGGAGAGCAGCCGGTGAGTAAGACTGCCCGGAGGGGAGGGGGGGAGAGTGCCCGTGCAATCCTCGAGCAGTACTGAGTAGCCCCGCTTGACAGTGGGCCGCTCATCCTGCCTCCCCTGTGTGCGTGCCAGTGAAGGCACCCCATGGTATTCCTTCCTTTATACACAGAAATCCTTTGTTGTCAAAGGTGTAGGCAAGGGGCGAACCAGATGCAACTGGTTCTTGAGCACTTTGTTTTGCTCAGCCCCTCTGCCAATTCACAGGATGGGTCAGGGACATCAGACACACCACAGGGGGTGGCGCCAGCATTGTGGAGGGAAGGCCCAGCCCTATTCAGGTCCCAGGTGCACTTCTCCCTCCCATCAACATGCAGATCTCTCCATTCACCACCGGGGCAGACCCATCCTGACTCCTGGAGCCAGACACACTAGCCAGCTCCAGCCAATCACAAGCCAGCCAGTCAATTCACATTCACTGCACAAACATGCCAACTCTAAAAGTGGCACTTCCAAACTAGACACAATAAATCTGCGCACATCATCGCGCAGCATTTAATCTCACGAGTTTGCACATACCAAACTCGACCCTGCACTCCCCACACATCAGGAACTCCCATGGACACACACATTCCCCAGGCATTCCTATGGGAGGGCAGGCCAATCTCACCACACGCACTCAGAGAGTGCACGTACTTTACACTGCGCCACAGTGCTAAAGTGCGCAAAGACCAGAAATCACTTTAATTTTGTAACATTAAAAGGCAAAAAGTTCCGGGGTGAACCTGCCAAAAGGGCCAAGTCCAACACATAGGAAAAGCACATACATATGCATTCTAAATACATCAAATAATAAATACAAAATGATTAACATATGGCAAACACATGACAAAAAACATTAACAACAAGAAATGACCAGTCCTCAAGTTGGAAAAGAAAATGTAGCGGTACAGACTTATTTATAATTTACATTACTATGACCTGCTACCGACAGCTAGTCGATGGTAAAGATAAAACAGGAGTACTGCCTTATTTGCACACCGAGTAAATCAGTGGGATAGTAATTGTTTCGTCTAGCTGTGTTTGGTCGACGCGTTTCCGAACCCTATTACCATTGGAGGGTTCTCATCAGGACCAGGACTCAGTCGGACTCTTTCATGCGAAAGAGGTAAGTGCAAAAGCTGTTTGGTATTAGAGATCGGGTTGTGTCGCACTCGCAATAAACAAGATGGACTGGCATAAGGATGCAGCATTCTATCAGGAGCAATTGAATCATTTCTGGGAACTGATGCCGCTGCCATCTTGCCCCCGAGATATGTGGTCTCCCTTTAAGGTCTACCTACGTGCTCAAGATGATCAGGAGGCAGCCATAGCAGGTAATGACACAGTGGAACCGGATGGGTTCGCTCCTGCGGTAGAATGGGATCTTTGAGAGCGATTACCTGATTGAGGCAGAGCGTGTGTGTGTGGATGACTGATCTAGGATTGTTCTGTTGAGATGCCATTGCCGCCCCATGGCGGCTCCTCCGCTAAGACGGAGGAGCGTCGCCCCACTGCTCATGGAGCAGTATAAAAGAAAATGACAATAACGGAAGTGTTAGAACTGGCTATTTCTGGTAGGCTAAGGCTGACGCCAAAGCCAAGCAGAAACCACCATTCTAGTCAGGGCAAGGGAGTCACACGCCAAGATAACCCCTGCTCACCCCCTGGTAGCTTGGCACGAGCAGTAAGGCTAAACTCGGAGGCAATGTGTAAAGCATTTGCGCCAGCACACAACAGCAACAACATCCTAGGTACACCACAAAAGGAACTCCACACAAGGCTATTATAAAAATAACTTCTGTATTGTAAACACACATCAGATAGTATCACACATGTACATTGTGCCAACTGGCAAGGGCAATATTCACAAGGGATTATGTACACAAGACAGGGCCACGTGGGCCACTGTCAGAATCAGAAATAGCACTTCTAGAATAAAGAATAATACAGAATAAAAATCATAGTAGCACAAATTAGCAACTATGGCACACAACCAGTAACCACTGGTAACAGGAACCAGGACCTCACTAGGACCACCTGTACTAAAAAGAACAACCACCTAAGTATCACACAGCACCTAGGGGAATAAACAAGAACACATTACCCATGATGCATGAAACACATTCAGAGGAGTAGTAAAGGAAAACACATGATGCCTAAAAACATTCAGAGGTGTACGGACAACCACCTAAGTATCACACAGCTTTTAGGAGTCTAGGAAAGAACACATTACCCATGATGCATAAATATACATTCAGAGGAGTAGTAAAGGGAAACACATGATGCATAAACCTACACATTCAGCGGTGTTAAGAACAAGGCACATGATGCATCACAAACACATTCAGAGGTGCAGCGCTAGGAGACACATGACGCCTGAAACATTCAGAGGTGCAGCACAGGGAAAGAAAGACACATGATGCATAAAAGCATTCAGAGGTGCCCCAACACAACTCAATCACGCAAAAACACACAGTAGGCAATTACCATCCTAAACATAGCAGGTAACCACATTGCGCAAAACTTACATAAGCCACCACCTGTGGCAGTCCCTAGGCCAACTGGCCTTGTTGGGGCTAAGACGCCCTGTGTCCAATTGTCAGGGCGCGATGCCATGCAGCGCCATTCCAAGCACAAGCCTAAACGTAGCAGGTGCCCACAAAGGGCAGCTGAGGACTCAAATCTGTGGCCTGGGCTCTCAGTAGCCCTTGGAAATACAACTGCACCACTCTGAGCCACACAGGCTCTGAACAACTATACCCCCTGAGCCTAGCAGGCTCTGTAAACAACTGTGGGGGTCGTTGGAGCACCCCGCGGGGGCTCGACATCAAGGAAATGCCCCCAGAGCCTATCTAGGCTCGCCAAACAAAAATGCGGGGGTCGTTGAAGTCCCTCTCGGGGGACTCAGCCTCAAGGAGATGGCCCAGGAACCCTCTCCGGGCTCTACATACATTGGGGCGGCCCACTGCCATCCGGGGCCGCCCTGACTCTGTCTCCATTCGGCACCACCAGCAACATCACGGAGCCCCCCAGCCCTCTCAACTCACCGGGCTGTTCTCGGCGGGGCTCCTCTAGGCAGCGCGGGATTCTTCTCTTCTCCGCCGGCTGACGGCCTGGACTTGCGGCGGGGCGGGCACCGGCAATGTGCCCCGCGCCCCCACCGCACTGCTCCACCGTCTCTCGGGGCTCCCTCCAGACCACGGGAGCCCCGCCTCAGCCCGCGATGCTTCTCCGCTTCTCCTCCGGGGCTCCCTCCGCACACGGGAGCCCCGCACCAGCCAGCACTTCTCCTCCGGGGCTCCACGCGTCCCCGGGCGGGGGTCGGGACTTCCAGCCGGCCGCGCCAACCACTTCCGGGTCGCCGCGGGCAGCGTGGCGGCCCTTCCTTGGCACTTGCAGGCGGGCGGACAGTTTCCGAGGGGTGGGCTCCCTCGCAATTAATAACACAAACATAAGGCATAAGCGGCGTGGGCAGCCGCGAAGTTAGAAATAAAGCGCTCTCAAGCGCTATAGGACCATGAACAGCGCTCCAAGCGCTAGAAAGAAAAATAAAGCGCTCCTAAGGCAGCAGCACAGGGTGCTCAGGGGGACAAAGGTTCCACACTTCCCCCAGCGCTATAAGTCCAAAGAGGGAGCACATAGCCCCCAGCAGGAGATGACCCCTACAGCAAGAAGGGTCCAAAGAAGTCCTGGAGCATCCAGATGGAGCACAGCAGCTCCCAGCAAGGCAAGTCCTCCAGCGTCCAGGGATCCAGGGGCTGGGCAGGGCCCAGGGAGGCAAGCCTTCCTCCTGGGCCCAAGCAGCAGCATGCCCCTGGTTTGATTCAAGTGGAAACAAGAACATTTTTAGAGTGTCACAGCACCCTTTTTATACAGAGAAATCCTTTGTCTAAAGGGTGCAGGCAGAGTGAGAACCAGCTAGAACTGGTTATAGGGAATTCCTTTGACTGTGAGGGGCAGAGGCGACAGCCGCCCAGCGGGAGGTGGAGCCAGCATTGTGGCAGGCAGGCACAGCCCTCTTCACTCCCAAGTGCCATCTCCTCCCACTTCCCTGGCAGAAGATGCAGCCTTTCATCCACGGGCTGACTCAGACAACCTCCTGGGGCTCCCCAGCCCCTGTCACCCTCAAGTCAGACAGTCAATCCACAAGCAGGCCCAGGCACTCCTGGACCAGGCTCACCAGCCAATCACACGCCAGACACAAATTACACAAATATGCCATCTTCTAAAAGTGGCACTTCTACACTAGACACAGTCATGCCGCATATATCATTGCACAGCATTCAATCTCACAAGTTCGTACGTATCAAACACGACCCTGCACTCCCGACACATCAGGAACTACCATGGGCATACATATTTATTCCTATGGGAGGGCAGGTCACTCACCACACATACACAGAGAGCTCAAGCACTTTACACTGTACCACAGTGAAAAAGTGTGCAGAGGCCTAAAATCACCACCACCACTTTCCAGAAACAGGCTAGGAAAAAGCAAAAAGTCTCGGGGTGAACCTGCCTAAAGGGCCGGGTCCAACAGGAAGTTATTATCATTTTATTTTTAGTATTGTCACGGACGGGGCTTGGTTCTCCCGACGTCAGGGAGGTGGAGTGGTTTCTGAACTCTAAAGTGCGCATGACACTTTGGCCGGCCGTCTCGGACCAGCCAAACCGTCATGCGCACTTTGCATGTTCTTCACCCAGGCTTGATTACAGCCTGGGTGGAGAACATGCCCAGCGCCCCCAGCAACTGTCTGAGCGCCGGACACCAGCGCTCAGACCAATCACAGAGTGATTGGCTGTGGGGAGCCTGGGTGCTTACCAATCGCAACGCTGTGTTGCAGCGTTGTGATTGGCTGTGGGGTACCTGGGTGCCTCCTGGAAGAGATGGAGGGGAGACACGGGAGATCAGGTAATTGAATTGTATTTTTTTTTCAACTTTTCACCACCCCTGTACCGAACACCAATGTTACCGCCACTTTATCATTTCACTTGTTGAGTTTTTCCCTACCCTTCTAGTTCTCTTTGCTGTTGTCACATAGTATCACAAAACAATATGCATCACTTGTAATTGTGGCCGTGTACCACTGTACCCATTCTGAACCGCTATTTCTGTGCACTGTGTTGTCCTAACTTGTTTGAAATTCAATAAAAAGAATAGAAAAAAAAGAAAACTGTGACATCCACCAAGTTTTAGGTAAAAACTCATGAGAGCGGTCGCTGTCTGGAGCTTTCCTCAAAGGAGCATGGGCCAGATGTATCAAAGGGTTTTACCCATTCTGTGTCTATGGGAAAATGTGTTCATACATATGGCCCCATGTTCCTCCAAGGCCCGCATTCACCCCAAGGTTTATACTTGGCAGGAATGAAGAGCAGCAAGAAACACCCCAAAAGGATCCTGGCGATGACTGCAGCAAGAGGGCACTGTAGTATCCTGTGTTTTCCTTTAAGTGTCTAGCTCTTACATGCTTGCATCTCTTGTGTATCCTTTTGAATACTGGTGTTCTGTGTTCTACAGAGCACTGTTAGAATTCTGTGATGTACCAATGTATTCATTCTACCATCTGCCACTGAAGTACTTGGATGTGCTTTTCTTTACGGAATAAATCTACAATTTAATTCTTCTTCTGGTTGTCATACTTGAAAGGGAATGCTACAATAAATTGGCGACGATCGGGATATCTTAAAAGAACCTACCCTTTAAAACTACTATATTTTTTTTCTCCTTCTTCGTGGATTCATGATACCAACCCCCTGTGGATTTCTTCATGAAAATGTTTTTGGTTTAAACTACATTGCTGCCAACATTTTTTTTTATTATTGGACTTCTACTTCAGCTAACCATCGAAGTGTTTCTGGATTTGTGGATCTATTTTTGCTGTTGACGCGCACAGCGCTTCCTCGCATGGACTTTGTTTTTATTCAACGTGAGTATGTTAAAAAAATTTATCTTTCTACTCACTTTTGTGACATTTAAGTAAACTGGTGATTACTTTCGATTTCCTTTGGTTGCTGTTGTGAGTTGACGCGTGCAGATTTGGCACTCGCGCATCTTCTGTTTTCCTTCAATTTCATTCTGTTGCTTTTGACACGCGCAAACGTGCATCGTCATACGTTTGTCTTCGTGTCATTGCTTCGTCTCCTAGCAACGCCCATATTATTCGGCAAGCATCGGCGTCTCAACGCGTGATGCAGACGCATTGAAGGAAACGCTTTTCATTGGATAATTAAAGAAAGGTCACGCTGTGCGACCCCACTTACCTCCATTTTGGATTTTTTGTTGTTCAATTTCACTGCCGAAGTGAATTTCTACATACGAGCACATCAGTACTTCGTTCTTCTTCAAGTTTCATTTCTTCAAATTCGTGGTTTTTGCAGCGTTCTTAAGAATTTGAAGCAGCTTTGTAGGTTTATTCCATTTTTATTTATATTTTTCTGTTTTTTCTTCATTCGCATATTTCGATTTTATTTATTTATTTTCTTCACCGGCAATATGAGCAACACTACTCCTGCTTCTACTAGTAATGCTTCTAACAGTTCTACGTCTACATCTTCTTCATGTATCAATATAAACATTAGCACACCTAAAGAGTTTTTGACATCACTTGGTGAACCAATCATAAAATGGTCTGAGTGGAAAGAATACTTTCTCAATTACATTGCTACTTTGGAGGATAATGTTGGATCCTTGTCTCCTGAACGCAAAATGCGTATGCTCTTACATAGCTTGGGTCCGGAAGGCTTGAGAGTTTATAATCAGATGCAGAAACCGGAAAGAGCAGGCGATACTGACATCTTCAAAAATGCAATTTCGGATTTGACTGAACATTACTCTCGTATTGTTTGTATTGGTGTTACCAGACATGCATTCTTTAAAAGAAAACAACTGGAAAATGAGTTAGTTGAAGAGTAGGTTTCACAATTAAAATTACTAGCCATGCATTGCAAGTTTGGAGTACTACACGATGAACTTATTGGTGATCAAGTTGTTGTATGTTCTAGGAATAAGAGTATCCAAGATAGACTATGGATTGAGGGAGAGTCTAGTCTAAAGGATGTGATAACTTTATTGAAAAAAGCTGAACTGTCTGATAGAAGCTCTAAAGCTTTAGCTGATCAATCTGGAACTACTACTTCTACTCCTACAGTTAACAAACTTTCGGTGAAAACCAACAAGGAGTTTTCGGTCAAGAAGGGTGACAAGAATTTTCAATCTAATAGGAATTTTCAAAGAAGGTCTTTTAATTCAAAATCTTTCACCAGGAAGACGTATAATAACAACAATTCTTTTTCCTTTGCTTGTTATCGTTGTGGAGATAAGAACCACAATGCAGGTTTTGAGAATTGTCCCGCTAGATCTGTTAAGTGTTCTAATTGTGGGGTTGTAGGGCATTATGCTAAAGTCTGCAATAGAAGTTCTTCACAGCCATTTAAAATATCCCATGTTAACGATACTGATTCTTCTGATTATGATTCTGACATCAATACTCCTTCACCTTCTACTTCTGAAAAGTTTCAATGCAATATGGTGATGTGTGCTGACAAGGGTGTTAAAAGCTAGCTTTTGTGCATTGTCATAGATACTGAAATTCTGTTACAGATTCCATGGAATCTGATTTGCTTTTTACGTTTATTAATTAGGAAATGTAGGGTAAGAAATTAGTTAATGGTTTGGGGTTTTCTGACGTTTTGCCTGAACTGTAAAGGTTGCTCCGCAGTTTGTAAATTGTGTGTTGCTTTTGATAGTTCTTCTGTTTTAAGGTGGGGGTATCAGTGATATTAACGTATCATACTTGATCCTTTTAGTTCTGAACAAGTTTTTTTTTTAGTTACTGGAGTGAGTGAAAATGCACAAGAGTGAGTCCATAGTGAGTGTTTTCAGGTAAGATAGGTAAGTTCAAAGAATTTTTCTCATTATATAAAGTTGAAAGATGTGTGAGTCTCAGAATTCATGGAGTTTGCAATGTTCCATAAATTGTTCAAGCTGACAGAAATTCATGAACAGTTGTTTGGTTACGAATATTTTATCTGTTGACAATGTTTTTACTTGCATTATTTTGGACCAGTAGTTTAAAGTGGTTTGTTTCTTACCATTTTCTTATTAGTGGTGATAAAATAATATCAAATTTTCGTGGGAGAGTGAAATGTTGAAATTGTTATAGGCTTATTGAGTTACACTTCCATCTGTAGGAAAGACTCCATTTTCTCTTATAGGTTGTGGAATGCCGTTTTTAAAACTAATCCTGCATGGATGAACAAATTGTTATGTGTTTTTATGAAACATAATTTAGGAATTTGTTAATTATATGTAATAATACTGATTACACAAATTGTTTTTTTTGTTTTTGTTCTTTAAGAAAAAGGAGGATAGTAGGTATTTGTTCTTTTAGAAAAAGGGAGGATATGTAGTATCCTGTGTTTTCCTTTAAGTGTCTCGCTCTTACATGCTTGCATCCCTTGTGTATCCTTTTGAATACTGGTGTTCTGTGTTCTACAGAGCACTGTTAGAATTCTGTAATGTACCAATGTATTCATTCTACCATCTGCCACTGAAGTACTTGGATGTGCTTTTCTTTACGGAATAAATCTACAATTTAATTCTTCTTCTGGTTGTCATACTTGAAAGGGAATGCTACAGGCACCAAGGTTGCAGCTCAGTTTAGTCTTTAATTGCGTGTGCTACAGTGTCTCGTTTGACGTCTTTTTTAAGATAAAAGAGCAGAATGCATGAAGCAGCCATGCTGCCTCTACAATGTTGTGAATAATGAAATAATATTTAACATTAAATTCATATAACACTGTGTCTGCATTACAATAATATGTTTCATTATCTAAATTGTACTAATTTTATCAAAAATGCAGGCATTTAAGGCTGAGTCGGGATTCAAAATAGTAAGGGACATGCTAAAGGGCAATAACCTAATGAGTTAGTGTTTAATTTCGATTAAATTTGTCACAACCAAAAGCAGGGGTCCCACTCAGGGCCAAGGCAGCGGCAGTGGAATCCAGACCTCTGTGGATCCTTGGGTCCAAAGGTACGCCAAAGGGAAACAGAAGTAAGCATGGGCGAATTTTGCGAATCTGGCGTTCGCGAATTTTGCGAATTTGCGAATTCGTAATCCGCAAAATCCACGAATTCTCGCGAATTTGCGGATTTTTTTGTGTGTGTTCGCAAGGATTTCTGCCAGTTCGCAAGGATTTCTGCCAGTTCGCGAGGGTTTTGTACCAGTTCGCAATTGCGAACTTACATGTCGGCTAGCAACGGTCACGATTATGTTGTTTCTACGTCTGGTTCATCATCACAGGTTCCCAGAACCCTCTGTTTTACCCCTGCCACCCTCTGTTTTACCCATGCCATCCTCTGGTGCATCAATGCCACCCTCTGGTTCATCATCACTGTAGATTATGGGGGGGGAAAGCAAGCACACCTGCCTGCTTCAACTGACATGAATTAATTTGGGGTTGATTTATTAATGTGTCACTGTTTTAAAATTCCAGTCTGGCACCTGCTTCCTTATCTGTAATTTGCTTTCTGTTGCAGTGCAATTTTTTTTCCAGGACCTTTGTGGCCTACTTGTAGCTATTCTATGAGCCTGCTGTGAGGGTCAGAGCAGGGTCATATAATTGTTGCAACTAGCAACTGAACTCTGGAGGGGCCCTTGTCAGGAAGCACTACAGGGAATGGTTACTAATGATGAGTTTGAACTTTTGAACCTGCTGAATGCTTTTTTTGTGTTCGCAAGGATTTCTGCCAGTTCGCAAGGATTTCTGCCAGTTCGCGAGGGTTTTGTGTAAGTTCGCAATTGCGAACTTACACCCCACGCAGCAAAAAATCCGCTGCATGCGAATTTGCGGATTTTGCGGGAAATTCGCGGATCTCGCAGATTGCGAATTTACCGAAAATCCGCAAAATCCGCGAGCGTAACGGATTTTCCGCCCATGCTTAAACAGAAGCATGCCAAATATGCACAGCACAGCCTTTCTCAATTTGCTGCTACATCGCTGGCAGACCCCAAAAAATTGGGTTGCATTGGGACTAGACACAGTATCCCCTCTTCAGTATTGAGGCCGAGTGGCACGTTGATACCCTTAAACCCTTTCTGGAATTTGCGAGTGGTGGGAAGGGACTGATTCCCACTTGGACTTCTTTAATTTACCCAGGGCTCGAGTCGGGGTACCACGCGGGTGGACGGCGTCCCCCCACTTATTTTACTGGGAGCTGGTAAACATCTAAGCCAGATAGCCTGTCGGGATTACTTTTTTAGATGAAGTAGCTGGTTTGGATAATAGTGCGAGCAGACAAGGAAGAGTTCCATCAGGGCGTGGGGTGATGTAGTGATATTAATTAGGGCCTTTGATGAGGCCTTCTGTGGGATGTAGGACGCACTGAAGGGGGGCCAGTGTTGAAGCTGGCAGGCCATGGAACAGGTCTTTGCCAACATACAGATTCAAGACTGCAAGGACTTGAACAGCAGCACTGAATTTGCCCAAAGAATGGTTTCACTTTACTTAGTAGATTAAAAGTCTGTCTTAATTTCCTTATCAATATTTTCCTTGTAGGTGAAATTCGTGACCAGGGTGAATGAGTGAGTTGGCATTGGGTGAAGGTTGGGGGTTCAATATATCTAGGTTCATGTTGCTTAGAAAGATTTAGACAAGTTGTTGCTGGTTGTTCTTATTGAAAACAGCAATTATAGCTTGGTTGGGTTAAACTTCAAGCACATCCTTGACATCTAGTAGCGGGTGATGTACAAGAAGTGTTTGAGGTGCCGAATGTCAAGCAGAGAAGACATTTAAATATAATTGTGTGTTGTCTATGTATTTGTGAATAGTTATGTGCCTCCCTGGTGTGTTTCAGTACTGGGTTGGTTCTTTGGGGGTGTCTGTTTGCTGTTAGAAGAGCTATAGGGTTTAGGCCTCTCAGAGTGTCCATTTCCACCTCTAACCAGACTGGTTTGTAGGTTTGGGTGTCGTCTAGCCAGGAGATTCCTTGCCTTGCCAGACAGGCTGTTTGGTAGGTTTTGAAATTAGCTAAGTTGAGACCTCCAAGATCTTTAGTTAGTCTCAGTTTCTGTAGGTTGATTCTTGGCTTTTTGTTTTTCCATATGAAGATGTTCATGAGTTTGTCTAGTTTTCTGTGGAAGGCGTCTGTCATCGGGAGTGGCAGCATGCTTAGCGTGTAGTTGATTGCTGGCGTTATCATCATCTTGATAGTTTCTATCCTGCCCCACCAGCTTATGTATTTTGGAGACCATAGTTCTAGTCTTTCCTTTATTTTTTTCAGGGTTGAGTCTTCATTGTGTTGTAGCGTGGATGTTAGGTCTTTCCCAAACAGCAGACCAAGGTACTTGAGTGGTTTTGTCTGCCATGTCAGTCCAGAGTCCCCGAGCACCTCTCTTGTGGTGTGGATGTTCATTGGCTTACACTCCGATTTGTCTCTGTTGAGCTTGTATCCTGAGGCTTCCGCACATTCTCCTATTGTGTGCATGAGTGCAGCTATTGACGTTGATGGGTTCGTGGTTGTAATGAGGATGTCATCAGCGTACGCTGCGAGTTTGACCGTCTTCTCCTTGACTTTGACGCCCGTTATCTCAGTATTGTCTCTGATTCTGGCTAGTAGAGGTTCTAGTGCCAGCAGGAAAAGGCCTGGTGAGAGGGGGCATCCTTGCCTGGTGCCTTTGCCTAGTGTGAGCGTTTCCGATGTGCTGCCGTTTACCACCACTTTAGCTTTTGGTCCCTTATAAAGGGCCATCACCATGGATATGTAATTTACCCCCAGGCCAAATCTGCTCATACAGTTACTTAGGAACGGCCACAAAACTCTATTGAAAGCCTTCTCAGCGTCTAACGCTATCATGACTGCCTGTTCGCTGCTCTGTGTCGTATGGTTGATTAGATGGCACAATAGCCGTGTGTTGTCTTGCGATAGCCTGTTCTTGATGTACCCCACCTGCGAGCTGTGGATGATATTTGGCAGGACCTTGTTCAGTCTGTTGGCCAGTATCTTCGCATATATCTTACAGTCAACATTTATTAGCGAGATTGGTCTGTAGTTCTGCGGGTGTTGTGGGTCTTTCCCCTCCTTGGGGATTATTGTGATGTTTGCTTCGCTCATGGACTCTGTCATCTTGCCGCTCTGTATGCAGTCAGTGTATGTCTCTGCCAGTAGCGTTTTTATTTGCTGGCCGAAGGTTTTGTAGAACAATGCCGTGTATCCGTCCGGGCCGGGTGCTTTGTTCTGTTTTAGCTGGCTGATTGCTGCTTCAATTTCTGCTTCTTTTATGTCAGCTTCCAGCGAGTCTCTTTCGTCTCCGTTTAGTTCTGGCAGATTTGTGTTATTGAGTAGAGTGGCGCCGCCGTCTCTACTTAGGTTCTTGTCTTCGGTGTACAGTTCCTGGTAGAACTGTCTGAAGACTTCTAGTATTCCTTTGTTTGTCGTTTGAGACTTGTTGGTTCTGTCCGTTATTGCTGCGATTGTGTGTTGCCTTTGTTTTGCTTTTAAGTAAGATGCCAGTTGTTTCCCCGCTTTGTTGGCGGCACATAAGTTTACAGATTTGAATTTTGTCAGCCATGAGCCTGCCCTCTCACTTAGGATCTTGTTCAGCTCGTATTTCTTCTTTGTGAGCGTGGTGAGTGTGTTCTTGTTCGTTATGTTGGTGCAGTGTCCTCTCTCCAGTATTTTTATCTCCTCCTCTATATCGGTGATTTTTTTTTTCCTCCCTCTGTTCATCCTCGCTTTGATGTTGATCAGTTTTCCTCTTAAGGTTGCTTTGAGAGCATCCCAGATGGTGCTCTTCCCTACTTCGCCATTGTTGTTGTGTTTGAGATAGTCCTTTAGGGCGTCTTCGACTTCCTTCACGTTTTCTTTGTTCTGCAGGATGTCGTCGTTCAGTCTCCATCTTCTCGTTGGAGATTCATTGTGTCTACCACTCAGTGAGAGTGAGACATGAGCGTGGTCCAAGATGGTTATTGGTGCGATTTCCGTTTCCTCTATTAGGTGTGTGTGAGAGTTAGACATCAGTATGTAGTCTATCCTACTGTAGGAGTTGTGTGGGTGCGAGTAGAAAGTGCACTCGCGTGCGCTTGGGTGTTGTAGTCTCCACGGGTCTGCGAGCTGTTGTTTGGTGCACAGGTCTTTCAGGGTGTTGTTGTTGTGAGAGTCGTGGCTTGGTCTGTTTGGGTGCCGGTCTCTGGCCTGGTCCATAGTCTTGTTCATGTCCCCTGCTACTAGCACGAGGTCATTCTGCGGTATGTTGGATAGCTTGCTGTCTACCTCCTGCCAGAACTTTTTGTCTTCCGAGTTTGGTCCGTAGATGTTGGCTATGTGTATTTGGTCGTTTCCTTTCTGCAAGCTTGTTACTAGTATACGTCCATCTTCGTCCGCGTTTGTCGTTTGTAAGGTTAGGTTTGCCCTCCTGCTCAGTATGGTTATTACCCCGCGTTTCTTGCCTTTCGCCGGCGAGCAGAGTACGTCCCCTATCCACTTTGCTTTAAGCAACTTAGCTTCTTCTTCTGTAAGTTTAGTTTCTTGCAGCGTGTAGATGTCGCCTTTTAGTTTGGCAAGGTGGTCGAGTATTTTCCTGCGTTTGATTGGGTGGTTTAGGCCTTTAACGTTCATGGACACCACCTTTAGGTTTGTGGTTAAGTTAGCTCTTGATGTGTTGCTCATGGTGGTCTTGTACTATCGCTGTGATCTTTGTTTCTCTTTTGTCTTAGTGCTGACCTGTATGTCCATTTCCCGTGGCACTCCTTATGGGCCCCCCCCCCCCCGGGTATTGGAATGTGCGCTGTGGGATGATAGGTGGGGAAAAGATATAGAAAGAAAGATATAGTCTTGTCACACAAATGCGTACTGTATCATTTGCCTTCCTGTCCACCTGTTCCTTCCATCCCCCCTGTCCACCCCCCTCACCCCCCTCCCTCCCACCCCCCGCCTGTAGAAATATGGGTGTGCGACAGCAAGGGTCCTCCCACTTCCTCCCCCCCCAAGTCTCTGTCTTTAAGCCTTTAAGTCCTTGCATAGTCTGTATTGGTAATTCGGTGCATAAGGGGGGAAGCAAGCAGTAATTCAAGGAGAGAAAAATAATGGGAAAAAGGATACGGCTGGTCGTTGTAGATTCCTCCTTCTTATTTCTCTCCCTGGTTGTAGGTGGCCCCCCTAGAGGTAGACTTGGTTGAGTCTATGTGCTTTTGTCTGAGGTAGTTATGTTCGTTTAAGTTCCAGTTGTGTTGCATCTGCTCTTCCTCAGGTTAGAAGGTGCCTTGATGATCTTTGTTCCTGTTTCCATTCTTCATTCTTCCTCTCCGTCGGCTCCGTCTGAGGATGCTCTTCGCTTTGCTCCTGGGCTTTGTAGCTCCATTTCCTCTGGTGCAGGGCCTTGTAAGTATCTATGTAGGTCGTTGGGGTCATCGAAAATTCTACTTCCGTGCCTGTTCATTATTCTCATTCTGGATGGGCCTGCGAAGGTGAAGATAATGTTTTTTTTGCGCAGTTGTTCTCGCAGGGCTAGGAAACCTTTCCTCACTTCTACTGTGATCCTAGAGAAGTCTTGGGTGATTGTTACCTTCTTCCCGTTGATCAACATTGGATGTCCTTTCCTGGCCACAGCGAAAATTGCATCTGTGTGGTTGTCTCGTAGCGGCTTGCATATTATTGGTCTGAGCGTGTTGCAGTTCGCTTGTTTCTTCACTGGTATGCGGTAGGCTTTGACGATTTCGAATGGCCTATCAAAGCTGAGGCCGGTCAACTTGGGGATTATGGTCTCTAGCATTAGGGCGCATGCCCCCGGTGTTTCTTCTTCCTCTTCGGGCACACCCAGAAGTCTGACGTTCCCTTTGCGGCTTCTGTTCTCTTGCTCCGCCATTGTTCTCTGTAATGTTGTGGTTCTCTTTATCTCCAAACCCAGGTCCTGATGTACCACGCCAGCACAGTCTTCCAACTGGCTTATTCTTTTCTCCGCCTCATCGATCCTGCCGTTTGCCTTGCTTTGCTCGGCTCTGATTGCTACCAGTTCCATTTGGATATTGTCTACTGTCTTTTTTGTGGCCTTTGTTAGACCGTTTCCTTCCGTTATTTTCCTCAGTAGTGTGTCTAGCGTTATTGTTTCGTTGCCTTGGCCGTCTTGTTTCTTTGCTGGCGAATCAGGGATGTCGTTCTTGCTTTTTTTGGGGTCATTGTGATTTTCTTGTCGTCTTTCCCCGTCATGGCGTCAAAGCCTCTTCTGACCTGGTGTGTTTGAGGTCTCCCTTCTTTTTGTTGGTGTTTGGCAGAATCGGCTTTTGGCCCCTTTACCTCTTTGGCGCTGTGGTTGTTTGGTGAGGGCAGGGTGTTATCCCTGAACCTGCACGGCCACTTGACGGCATTCTTGTCTTAGACTCCGCCAGCCTCTTGAGATCCCTTGCCTCTACTCGCCTTTGGTGCTTCGCGGCGTAGCCCCCCTTCCGCGATAGCTCCCCTGCTTATATGCTCTCCCCTTCTGACGTCCTGCCTTCTCTGCTTGCCGTTTGCGGTGTGGACCTTGCTTGCTGCCTCTTCCTTGTTGCGAGGCTTTCGCAGTGGTTACTGTCTTCTGCTCGGAAGCTCCCCCGCTTTAGGTGGGTTCGATCTGGCGTGTTCGCTTCATTGTTGGGCTTTTGTTTGGGAGGGACGCGCCTTGCTTCCTGCCGCCTCTACTGTTGTCTGCTAGGGCTCTAGGACTCTCGCAAGATGGCTGCCGGATTGCACGGCCTGCCGTTTAGCGTGTGGGCTTCCGGTTCGCTGGCTTTTGAGGTTGGCGGGTTCTTGAAGTTTCCGCTACTTTGCCTCGAGCGGGTCTGCTGTTGCGCGCATTGTGCTCACGGTGGACCTGCGCTTCACCCCTGGCATCCACCCTGTTGCCACGGAGTGTACTGTGGCGAGGGAGCCTTTTGTACCCCTTAGCTTTTGCTGTGGTGGTGGCAGGTTGGTTATCTCCTATGCCAGCGTCTGGTTCTGGGGGGTTTGCGCTTTGCTTCCTGCCGCCTCTGCTGCCTCTGCTGCTGTCGGCTTGAGCTCTCGCAAGGTGGCTGCCCTTTGCTACTTTACCCTATTCAAGATGGCCGCCGTTTTACGGCCCGATTGTCGTTCTGAGTCCAGTCCTCCGCTCCGCTAGCCTTAGGGGTAGCCTTGGGGATATCCTTGGGGATAGCGGGTTTTAAGGCCTTTGTTACTCTGCATCGAGCAGGTTTGTTGCTGCGCGCGCTCTGTTCGTGACGCTCCCGCCGCTTGCTTGCTATTGCTTTTCCAAGATGGGCGCCCCTGGCTTCTACACCTTTTCCAAGATGGTTGCCTTTTGTTTGTTCGTTCAGATTTCCCTCCTATGCAAAAGCGGCTGATGTTTTGCCGGAGGGGATTTCGCTTTCTTTTGGGCGTTCGCGCTATTCCGCCTATGGGAGCTCTTACTTGGGTAGCGGTGATGGTCTTGCATTTGGATTTCACTCTCCCTAGGATCACTCCGCCATCTTGCGCTTCCACCTTCCTTCTGGACCCCGTTCATTTCTTTCCTCTCACAGCCACTTCTGCGGATTTTCCCGGGCGTCGAGACTTGTGCTGGGTGCCCCTTGGGTTCCTACACCCCTCTGTGTCACCGTTGCCTCGTTTCTTTTCGTTTTTCCTTCCCAGCGCGCCGTTCGTTTGACTTGGGTCACATAGTAGATGTCTGTGGGATATCAATGGCGGGCAGGAGGTCTATGCAGTAATTGATTATTTTTAGAGATGGCATTAGTACACTGCTTGGCTATGACTGATGTGTTGAGTTTTATGCACATTATGTGGAGATACTTCTGTAGTGTGAGTTTGTCTGTTGTTCTTTATTCTTTCATTTTCTTTCCTGTCTGCGTATGCTTCATTTATTGTCAGTAGTGTCTTCGAAGTACCAGAGTGTTGAAGGGTTTAACTTGCAATTGTGGGTTTTGGTTGGAGCATGGGAGTTTGCATAGTTTTAGAGAAATGCACTGGAGTCAGTTGCAAGGATGTCGACATCAGATGTGGAGGTGGCAGAGAGAGAAATGGGTTTGAGTTTAGGATGTATATGGAAAAGTCTCTGTAAGATCGGGTTGTTTTTTGTTCTCTTTTGGGTTGACCCTGATGTGTTCGATGCTGATCAAGGTGATGGGCATTGCGAGGAAGTTGGTCAAGTGCAGGGATATGGGAGGCTTGCTTTAGATATTTAGACTGGGTCCAAAATGTGATCTTTAGAGTGTATTGGTTTGGTGGCTTACTGGTCCATGCTGAGTGTGTCAATGAGTTGTCTCTGAGGTTGAAGTAACAGATGAAGAAGGTGTGGGTGTTGGATAGGTGAGGTAGTGAGGAGGTCTGAGAATTCATCTATTAAATCCTTGTTCTGTCCAGGTGGCCTGTATAGAAAGTGAAAGGTGTTTGGCTGAGTTGTGTAGACTGGAAAGTGGAATGTGAGGAGCTCTATAGAGTGGAGTGTTGTCAGCATGCATATGGCGAAAGACCAGGAAGATGTGTTGATATGGCTAGAGCTACTGACTTTGGAACTGGTGAACCAGTTTCGAGTCTCAGCATCAGCTCAACATCCTGTGATGTGTTGTTATGAGCATGCTCCACATACTGGATACTATGACATGGGCAAAGGACATCTAGGAAGAGTGAGGATGTAGCAATGAGCCATGTGACAGTGACCAAGAATGCACCAAGGTTGTAATGGATGACAAGGAATGATATATGGAGCATGAGGTACGGCAGAGCGTGCAGTGATTAGCATAAGATATCCTTCGTAATTTGATAGTCTGTAGTGGCTATTGGCAGGATTATGAGATTGGGTGTATGTGTTCTAAGGATGCGGTGTGAGTATTTGTGGGTCAAGCGAGATTGTGACAATAGAGTGTGGGTGCTCGGTGAGGCACATGATGAGATTTTACCTTGTAGGTTGCAGGGAAATGGGGGTTCTCACCCCATGGCAATTCCTAGACCCATTAGGGCCGTTCCAATAACACACTTGCCTGTGTCTGTCCATTGCTGGTGATGCCGCTGCGATAGGGCACCCCGTGGAGTTAAAGATGGGGGTGGAAAGAATTGATGTTGCTTCCTGTGGATTGAATGATGAAAACTGCAGCAACGCCACTTCCTTTAAGACAGATGCTGTGGAATAAGGTCCACTTCCCTGGCGTCATCCTTTAAAGATGATTTTTACTGGAAGCAGTAATGCTACTTCCTGTAGTGATGGATACTGCGGAAGGCAACTTTATATAGCAATGGATGCTGGGAACTGCAGTGATACCATTTCCTGTGGAGATGGATGCTTAATAATGAAGTCTGCTTGCCTCACTTTTTTATTTTAAAGATGACTTTGGCTAGAAACTAGTAATGTCACTTCCTGTAATGATGGGAGGTGGTTAATGCTGCTTGATGGCAATGGATGGTTCAAGAGCTCAGTCAGAGTGGATATTTATATCTCCAGGAAGGGAGGCCTCCTAGAGTAAGTAATCATTGGAAGATGGTAGAGACTATGCTTTGGAAGCCCAAACAAGTCCATCAAGCACATTCCTTCCCTAGAAGGCAAAATAATGGGACTATTCTGATGATCTTGGCCCAACACAAAAATAATTTTCAAACTCATACCTCTTGGATGGTGACTTGCAGGTCCTTCACTGGAGGCCCAGGTCTAGCAAAAAGTAGGGTACATGATGATCTTGTTGATTTGTAAGCTCATTAGGAATTGCTTTCAATTCAGCCTCTAACTCTATCCAGAGGGAGTTCAATATCCCAAGTCATGCATGAATTCTTCGACTTTAGTCACCACTTATGACAAAAGGAAAAGGTTCATGCTTAATAAAAATTGATTGCTACCTTGAATTATTGTGAAGCCAACATGTGTATTTGTTTCTGCATTCAAGAGGCAATCAAATATCAGTACAGTAATCAATATGTCTGTAGCTGATGATTTTGTTTCTTAAAAAGACTAGCTACAACACACTCTTTTTAAAATGTCCTGCTCCATAAATTTTGGCAGATCCAAATATTTTACATTAGCCGTGGACTCAAATCTGTGGTCTTCTCGTGGCGCTCTCCACAACACACCTCTACTGTTAACTAACACGTTTCTAAAGCACAAGGACACTAGAGATGCAAACCTGTCACCATCAGTGGCAGCAATGGCACAATCCACGTAGATACACTGGACCCGGCAAACTATAGGCCTATCTCAAGAATACCCTTTTTGGCAAAAGTATTGAAAAAGATCTTAAACACACAGCTGGCAGGGTTTCTTAGATACACCCATGCTCTGGACCACTCGCAGTATGGGTTTAGGGAAGAGCATGGTACCAAAACAGCATTAATTAAGGCAGCAGAGGAGCTCAGGGGCGTGTTAGATGGAGGCGGGAAGGCTGCCCTAATACTTCTAGATCTGTCAGCAGCCTTCGATACCGTCAACCATGATACACTCCTGACCCGTCTCGCAGGAATGGGAGTCCATGACTCAGCCATTGCACTGCTATCTTCATTCCTGGGAGATAGAACATTTAAGGTTAAAATAGGGGAATACACCTCCAATTCCTTTAAGTCCCCATGGAGGTGCCACAGGGCTCCTCAATAAGCCCTACCCTCTTTAACGCATATGTCGCCCCACTCGACACCATTATCAGAAACTGCTGGTTCCTTCCTGTATCCTATGCCGATGACACTCAGATAGTGGTATCCATTTCCAACAACGTAGATGAAACAGCTGACAGGTTTAGGAACTGCATGGAACAGGTCAACAATTGGATGCAACTAAGCTGCTTAAAGGTAAACGGCGACAGATCATGCTACTAGGAGCCATGCCTAATATCTGGTCACAGAGGTGGTGGCCGAAAAGTCTGGGTAACTGCCCATCACCAGTAGACAAATCAGGAACCTGGGCTTTGTATTTGATCATAAACTAAAATTCAAAGCACAGACTAACAAACTTTCCTCAACGGTATGGTACATCCTGAGGATGATAAAAAAGCTTCTGCTGTTTATTCCCACAGACACCCGCAAAACTCTGGTAACCATGCTGGCTATGTCACGGCTAGAATATGGGAACGCCTTGTATGCTGGGATGCAAAGCCAACTGATGCTAAAACTCCAGCGACTGCAAAATGCCGCAGCTAGGCTTATTCTGAATGTTTCCAGGTCCGAACCTGTAACGCACAGACTAAGGAGCCTTCACTGGCTCACTATGGAGAAAAGGGTGCAATTTAAGTCAGCCTGCCTGACTTACAAGGCCCTACATGGGATAGGATCTCAATTTCTAAAAGCTAACCTGACTCTATATGAACCAATAAGGAAGCTCAGATCAAGCAATGCAAAACTGATCAAAACTCCCAGATTTAACAGGTGATGGGGCTGTCACTGGTCCCTGAGGCGCGCAAATGCCTGTTAAATATATGGGAGCCAAACGACCTCACTAGACACAGCCAAACGTGGTCCACGATAGGCATACTATTAGTGAAAAGAGACAAAGCCCAGAAATGGGGTGCGGCAGAGGCCCCCATGTTGGCACATTGGTGTACAAACATGGATAGGGTGATGTTCACGGAGAGGGAGGTATACAAAACAAGGGCGAGCCCACGCAAATGGAATAAGATATGGTCCCAATGGAACATTTACAGAGGGGAGATCTGTGAACCGCTGCAGGAGGATAAACAGCTGACCTCGGATGAGGAGGAGGAGGGGGAGTGAGGTGGGTTGGGAGGGGGAGGGCGGACATAGGGACCGGGTACTCCATTAAGGAAAGGTGACCTGGCTGGGGGGGGGTGCGAGAGGCCTATCTGCCTGAGCCACCACGGCATTTGATTGGGGACGCCTGCATGTTGTAGTGTTGATCAATACCTCTGCTATGCGTAAAGCCTTCAAGAACCCCAGGGTAGTGATTGTCACTTGTAGGTCAAGAAGGATGATATGTGCTAATCTGGTTGTCTACCTTATGATGTGTACTTCGTTAGTTTCTAATTTAAGTTAGAATGTTTTACATAACAGAAAATACGGACCTATAAATTATCCGGTATGATAGTGCAAGTGAAGTACGCGCAGTAATCCAATAGGCCGCCGAACCCCAGGGATGTCGGCTGATGGGCTGTGTCGATCCGGTTGCATAAATTTGAATTTGATTTAATGCGGCCAGCCCCAGTGGTTGTAGGCCATAAGCTGTGCTTATTTTAGAAATGTACAATAAAGGTCTTTAAAAAAAAAAACTCCCAGATTTAAGCAACTGAGATGGGGAGGTAGAAGCTTCCTGCTGCATGCAGCCAAGACCTGGAACCAACTACCACTATCAATAAAGAACAGCCCCTCTCTGCTTGGATTTCGAAACGCCTTAAAAACCTGGCTCTTCTCAGTCTAAGGCCATGCTCACTCAGGCAGTTCTCCCATTATTAGACTCAGCGCCAAGATGCCCGAAGGCACTCGTGCGCTCTATAAATTGTTTAATCAAATCAAATCAGGTTTGTCATTGTGAACTTCGAGTCTCGGCATTGGCTCAACATCCCGTCATTCTGGGCACATCACTTAATCTCACAGGGCCTAACAAAAATGAATGTAAACTTGTGTAATATTGTAACTGGTGCTTATGTAAAGCACGCCAAGACCTTTGGTTCTAGTTTGTGCTATATAAAAAGGGGCATATGAAAAATGGCAAGGACTCCTCCCTTCTTATGAGCATGTTCCACATGCTGGTTACTGTGACATGAATAAAGGACATCTAGGATGAATGAGGATCCAGCAATGAGCTATGTCTGCAGCAGATATTTGGCACTAAGGGGAGTTATTCAGTCATTTAGTGTATGGCAGATATTCCATCCACCCTATTTCAAATGGATACCTAAGTAAACAGTTTAAACAGGACGAGCATGACATATGTCAGTCTTCCAAGTCTAAATAACCGAAGTCTGGATGTAGAACCACATAACTTTTGCAATCCTGGCAGGTTAATAGCTCTGTGTACTATGGTGCTGTTGTCTAGCCCTGAGGTACATCACTGCTGATTGTTAGATTATTCAGCCTGAAAGAGTTTGAAGCACATGAAAGGATTAAGCATCATTACTCCAATAAGTAGTTCAGTTTAATTGCTTTTTTAATAGCATACACCCACTTCAGTTTCCCTCTCACGTTTACATTGACACCTTCTCTCCCTCCCCTTCTTGTGCCTCACATGGCACCACAGCTTCCAGCACATACAAATGCATTAACACATGATGTGTACCTCCTAGGTATTATATTGTTTAATGTAGTTGTTGGGTCTTAAAATGTTCTGACACCTGAACCCCTCCTCATATTGCTCCCGGTCAGTATAAGGCTTTTAGGAAAATTCTATGTTTGGATAACAATGCCCATAAGAACAAGTTACTTGCCTTCAGGAATGTGCTTTCTGGTGTATACTCTATCTAACTGCAGAGTCCTCATCTTCAGAATATCCCTAGGCGTTAGACTGGATCAAGAAGATTTAAACAGCATTGCTCCAACGCGATGGTAGGTGGCACCATGCAGCTTAGCACTGACTTTGTTCTGCCCTGGAAGTGATGATGGAGCAGCATATAAGTGCCACCCCTGTGCGTCAACAGCAGTTTCTTTCTTGATTCAGACCGCACCCTCGGACGTGGAATCCAACAATAATAGGAGGTACCAGTGTGCAGATAATTTGATAGAAAACTTTTCACGAAAGGGGAAGGTAGGACGGCAGTGAGGAATATGAGGTTAGAGTATCCCCTAGAAAGAATGTTATTGAAGGTAAGTTGTTAATCGGATAGATTCTTCAAACAGCTGTTACCCCACCTTTAGAATAGATGCCAAAGCAATACATACCAAAGTGATGGGCAAATAGAATGGCTCAGATTCAAAAGTCGTGCAAAACCGACAGGACAACATTTCCCTCCCATTGGACCTGGATTTCAAGGTAATAGTGCTTGGTGAACATGTGCACTGATGTTCATGTCGCAGCCAGATAAATATCAAGAATACATGCTCCATGTAGCAACCAAGTGGTAGAAGCTTTTGTCCATCATAAAAAGGCACCCCAGCTTTTTCAAGAGGCTTCTTGACCAATGCATAGCATATCTTAATGCAGAGTGCTGTCCATCTTAGGAGAGTCATCTTTTTAGCTGCATGGCTTTCCTTTGCTCCCAGAGTACCTCAAAACAGCTGGTTGTCCACTTCATGGTTTTTGGTGTGATCAATGTGAAAGGTTCTCTTGGGGTCCAGCCTATGGAGCCTATCCTCCGCTTTGGAGCAGTTAGGCACAACAAATAATGATGGTTGACAGATAGATTACCCAACGTGAAAAACAGTCATGATCTTTGGCAAGAAAGGTCCCCCAGTTCTCAACACCACTCTATCTGGGAAAAAGGTGATGGAAAGTGGCTTCACCAAGAGAACCTGGAGTTGACTCACTTGACAAGCTGAAGTTATCACTGCCAGGAATACAGCCTTCAGAGTCAGTATACACAGTGAACAGCTGTGCATTTGTTTGAATGGAGCGCACCTGAGGAAAGTAAGGACCAAACTGAGATCCTACTGTGGAATCAAAAAGAGTTTGGGAGGAAACATGTGAGTCAAACCTTTTATAAACCTCACCACAAAAGGTGATATGAATAAGGACAGCTCATCTGGCAAACACAAAAAATCCAAAAGGAATGACAGATTACATTTAATGGTGCCTACTGTGCGTCCTTACTGGCCCAGAGATAAAACAAGAGGGTTTGGCTTGTAACAGGCCTACATTACAAGTGTCCCTCCAGGCCACAAACTTACACCAACAGTTGTTGTAGACAGGCATTGTAGAGGGGCGCCTGACAGCAAGGATGACATCCACAACTTTTGGAAGGAAAACAAATACAGCAAATTCGCACTGTTCAATCTCAAATGCATGGAGGTGTGGATTGGTCAGGCTTGGGTGCACAATGCTGCCCTGCTGCTGCGACAGGAAATCCTCCCTAAACGATTGCCTGATCGGAGGACACACGCTTGTACCCAGAAGTTCATAGTTCCACACTTTCCTTGCCAGGTTCGGAGACACTGGGATGACTTCATTCTGGCCTTACCTGACCTTCTTCAGAACTCTGTGCACGAGAGGCTGTGGCAGAATGGCTCACAGGAGTCCTGTCCTCCACTGTATCCGAAATACATCTGTGAGAGAGGATATTCCTGGAAATTCCAGCATATAATGGATTTGGCACCGAAGTGTTCAATCAATCGATCAGGCGTTTATTAAGCGTGACTACTCACCCGTAAGGGTCTCAAGGCACTGGGGGAGGAGGTGAGGTTAGCAGGCTCCAGTCCATCAAGGGGGAAGTCCTGTTGAAGAGCCAGGTGTTGAGGTTTCTTGCGAAGATGGGGAACAATGTTGTCTGTCTGAGGTGGAGCGGCAGGACGTTCCAGGCTCGGGCCGCGAGGAATGAGAAGGAGCGGCCTCCCGATCTGGTCTTTCTGGTGCGGGGGACCACAGTGTAGTAGAGCTGGGCAGATCGTAGGGTCCTCTGAGGTGTGGAACTTGAGTCCGATGTTCAAGTATGCTGGTACGGTGTCATGGAGGGCCTTGTGGGTGTGGGTGAGCATCTTGAAGGTGACTCTCGCTTTGATTGGGAGCCAGTGGAGTGTGCGCAGATGCTAGGAGATGTGGCAGTGTCTTGGCAGGTCGAGGACCAGTCTTGCGGCAACGTTCTGAATGTTCTGTAGCTTGCGGTGAGGTTTTTGTTTATTATGGCGTAGAGTGCGTTGCCGTAGTCGAGTCTGTTGGTGACCAGGGCGTGAGTGACGGTCTTTCTGTGTTCGAGAGGTTATCCATTTGAAGGTCTTACGTAGGAGGCGGTGGGTGTGGAGGGTGTGGAAGTAGGAGGACGAGACAGAGTTGATCTGGTGGTCCATTTTGAGCTCAGAGTCCAGGATGATTCCCAGATTGCGTGCGTGGCCCGTGGGGGTGGGCGGGCTTCCGAAGGCCACCAGGTGTCGTTCCATGTGTCGGGGTTTGGGCCCATGATGAGTACTTCTGTTTTGTTAGTGTTTAGTTGTAGGCAGCTGTTTTTCATATATTTGGCGACAGCTTCCATGCCTTCTCGAAAATTGTGTCTGGCGGTATTGGGCTCGTTGGATAGGGAGAGGATGAGTTGGGTGTCGTCTGCGTACGACACAATGTTGAGTCCATAGGTTCTGACGATGGGGGTGAGCAAAGACATGTAGACGTTGAAGAGTGTAGGGCTGAGGGAGGACCCCTGGGGGACTCCGCAGGTGGTAGGTGTGGGGTCAGAGAGGAAAGGGGGGAGTCTGACCCACTGAGTTCTGCCAGAGAGGAAGGAGCAGACCCAGTTGAGGGCCTTGTCTTGGATCCCTGCGTCATGGAGTCTGGGTATTAGGGTGCAGTGAGAGACAGTGTCGAACGCCTCTGAGAGGCCGAGGAGGATGAGGGCTGCGGTTTCTCCTTTGTCCAATAGGGTGCAGATGTCTGTTGCAGCGAGGAGAGCAGTCTCTGTACTGTGTTTTTTTCTGAAGCCGGATTGGGAGGAGTCGAGAATGTTGTGCTCTTCGATGAATGTGGCGAGTTGGCTGTTGATGCCTTTATCGATGACTTTTACTGGGAACAGGAGCTTGGTGGGGTCCACTAAGGGTTTCTTCAGGAGCGGGTTGACCTCAGCGTGTTTCCAGTCTTAGGGAATGTGGCGGTTGCCAGGGAGCGGTTGATGGTTTGGCAGAGCATGGGTGTGATGGTGTCAGCAGCTCTGTTGAAAATGTGGGGGTAGGGGGCGTGGGGGCCCCGGAATGGATTTACCTCATCGTATTCAGTGTGTCTTCGGTGGTGAGGGGTGACCAGTTGTCGATCGCTGCCTTCAGGATGTCGGGGTGGTTGGTGAGGGTTCAGTGTGTTGGTTGTCTTCGTCGAAGTTGTTGTAGATGCTCTTGATTTTGTGGTGGAAAAAGGTGCTGAGTTTGTGGCAGAGGGAGGGAGGGATGTTGGTGGACTCAATGGTGGGTTGGGCGAACTCCTTGATGATGTTGAAGAGTTCTTTGCTGTTGTGTGCGTAAGTGGCGATTCTGTCTTCAATCGCTTTTTTTCCTCGTTTTTCGGATGAGTTGGTGGTGGGCGTTGGTGGCGGCTCTGAAGTTGTTGTAGGCCTCTGTTGATTTAGTGTTCCTCCAGGCCTTTTCGAGGCGGCGGCAAGTGCGCCTGGGCTCTCGAAGTTCGGTGGCAAACTATCTGGCTTTATTGGCATGGGTGTTGTTGTTTTCCTTGAGTGGGGCTATGGTGCTGGCGCTGTCGGAGATCCGTCTGTGCAAGGTTCGGGCTGCGGTGTTGGGGGTCGTTGTTTTCCGTGATGGTTGGGGTGGAGTTCCTGAGTGATGAGGTTAGCTGGTCGTCTGTGATTCTGGTCCAGTTTCTTCATGGAAGCAGGTGCAGGTGTCTGTGGATGGTGGGTATTCTGAGGGTGAAGTGGACGCATCGATGGTCAGTCCATGGGTGTTCGGTGGTGTGGCTGAAGGTGATTGAGTTACCTGTTGTGAAGAGGGGGTCGAGGGTGTGTCCTGCTGAGTGCTTGGGTTCGGTCACGATCTGGCGGAGTCCAATGTTGTGGAGGTTGTCCAGGAGGGATATGGTGCTGGGGTCCAGTTGGTTGTCGAGGTGAAATTTGAGGTTTCCCAGTAGGGTGCAGTTGGTGGATGCAATGGCATGCGGGGAGATGACAAAAAGTCTGCTGGGTCCAGGGGGTCGGTAGATGAGAATTCCTCGCAAGGTGGTGGTAGGGCTAGCCAGTATCTTGCAGTGAAGGTGTTCCATCAGGTCTGTGGGCTCGTCAGGGAATGTGCTCAGGTGGAGTTTGGATTTGTGGACAATGGTGATTCCTCCTCCCGGGCGGGTGGGGCGGTCCTTCCTAGAGATCTTGTATCCTTGGGGAATGGCGATGCCGATGTCTGGTCCCGTGGTGGGGTTGGTCCATGTTTCGGTGAAGAACACTACGTCCGGGGTGGTGCTGTCGAGCAGGTACCAGATTTCTGTGACGTGTTTGTGGAGGGATCATACGTTGAGGAGGATGCATTGCAGGGACTTCGGGTGGGTTGTTGTTTTGTGGGCGGGTTGCTCCGGGTCCGTGGTCTTGGCAGTGCTGCAGGTGTGCCGGCAGTGGTGACAGGTGAAGGGTCCGTGGGTGTTGGCTGGTGATGCTAGCTTGCAGTTGTTGTTGCGTCCTGGGTTGAGACAATGGTGTGCCCCTGGGTCGTAGCATTGGCATTGAGGAGGTCCAGGGTTCCTGGTGCTGGTTGCGGTCGTGTCGCAGAAGGGCACAGATGGGCTTGCCTTTGGCATGCCTTCAGCACCATTAAGTATCAGTCAGGGAGGGCTGGACAGCTGGGAGGCGGGAGCAGGGAGGGGAGCTGGATTGGGCCAGTTGCTTTGGTTGTGCTGGGGGGAGGGGCCGCTGGGGCAGCAGCAGCAGGGGAAAACGGGCAGAAAAGGCAAAAAGAGAGGAAAGAATAGAAATGAGGGAGTAAAATGTGCAAGAAAAGTGGGGGAAAGACACAGAAGAAGAGTGAGAGGGGAAGATTAAATCAGTGAAAAATGAGTGAAAACGAAGGAAAGACACAGAGGGGGAGTGAAAGGGGGAGATTGAAATCAGTACAAAACTAGTAAAAACAGAGGAAAGACACAGAGGGGGTTGAAAGGGGGAGATTGAAATCAGTAAAAAAAAGTAGAGAAAACGGAGGAAAGGCACAGAAGGAGAGTAAAAGGGGGAGATTGAAATCAGTAAAAAAACAAGTGAAAACGGAGAGAAAGAGTGGAGCAAGAGAAAGGAGACAGAGGTCCAATGGACCACCAGGGATGAGGCACAGATAAAACCTGCGGGTGGAGGAGGGCCTTGAACACCAGCACTCTAAAGTGCAGGGGCTCGGGGGAAGGCCTCACTTGATGGTGGAGCTGCGAGGGGAGGGAGCAACTTCACTGACAATGAGTCAGTGATCTTAAACATGAACATGAAGTGTCCTCACTGGTGGTGAAAAAGTCTAGCCAGGGTATTCCCCATTGATTGAAGATGCCCTGTGCTACCTTGGGATATAACCTCCACTCATGATCCACCAGGCACCAGCTGGGTTGTACCACTTGGCATTCAAAGGTCCTGCCAGGGGGTTCACAGCCAGAGAAATGACATGTGCTCCAGATAGCTTCAGAGATGAAGTGTCTTTTGGACCAGGGCCCAGGACCATGCTCTGCTTGTTGAGTACTACATGGCGGTGGCGTTGTCTTTGAGAATTTGAACTGGATGGTAGGAAGGCTTTCAGCACCAGGTGAATGGCCTGCAATTCCAACAGGGTTGTGAGGATTGTGGTGTATTTTATGGCATGGGTGTGCAACCTTACCACGTAATACACTTGCAAACCTGTTTTAGGTCCAGTCAGGCTAGTTTGTAAAACCTTTAGATCAACCCTAGGTAGCTGTGGCCATGAGCTGCAAGGCTTAAACAAAGCTCTTGCATAATCATCTAGATAATTGGATATCTGATCGTGGGATCATCAACGAGTCACAGGCAGGTTTTAGGAGAGGCCAAGAAACAATTGATCAAGCAATGCTGCTATTGAACATCAGCCTGAAGTATATCAGCTTTAAAAAATCTAAATTATATCTGACATTTATTGACTTGAAAATTGCCTTTGATACTGTAAATCGTGAGTTGCTTTGGTAAACACTATCATCCCTGGGCTGCCCAGAAACCCCCAATATGCTAATAATCTCTTCAGTCAGATATAGCCAGAATTAACTGATAGTATTGATAACAACAATGGGATCAGGCAGGGTTGTGTTCAGGCCCCAGCTTTGTTTAATAGTTTTATAGACGATGTTGACAGCTATCTGAAGGCCTGAAACCTTGAGGTGCCGGTCTGCGGGGGCCACAAAACTGCAATGTTGTTTTTTCTGACTATGTAGTACTACTGTCACGTACTGAATTGGCCATGCATAAACTCTAGAGGTATTTGAATGTTACTGGACAAAAAAAAGTTACAGATTAACACTGCAAAGCCAAAGTACATAATTCTAAAGGGCAGCACTAAGCTGAAGAGTTCTTTTAAAATCTATAGAATTTCTTTAGATCATGTAGAACACGACTGTTGGATGTTGCACCCATGGGGTGGTTTCCCCTAACTTTTTGCTGGCCTGCGACTTTACCACTGCTAAGCAGTGCTAAGGTGCATGTCTCTTTTCCTAAAATGTGGTAATATTGGCTTATCCCCAATTGGCATATTTAATTTACTTGTAATTCCCTATTTAAGTGCACTTCATGTGCCCAGAGCATGTGAATTAAATACTACTTCTGTGTCCGCTGCCCTGATTGTGCTACCCACTAAAGTAGGCCTGTAAATGTCTCAGGCCTGCCATTGCACAGCCTATGTGTGCACGATGTACTTCTACTCCTGGTCATCGACCAGGCCTTGATCTTAGCCCTCATCCAACCTGGATCCTGCACACCCTTCATGACATTTACCCTGTAATCTGTCCCTCGACTGCTGAGACCTTGCTACCTGACCGATGCCCGGTGGAGCTACCCCGATAACTATAAGGGAGATGGGCTGTGGTTTCACTCCTCAGCTGTCACCTACCCTGCCGGACATTGGGCAGACCTTCCTTCATCTCTCCTGCCGTCATCTCCCTCCTTCCCCCTACTCCCTCCCCTCTTACCCCTATCCGACCTGGAACCTGCACACCCTTCGGGACATTTACCCTGTGAACTTTCCCTCGACCGTGGAGACCTTGCTACCTGACCGATGACCGGTGGAGCTACCCCGATAGCTATAGGGGAGATGGGCTGTGGATTCCCTCCTCGGCCGTAACCTACCCAGCCGGACATTGGGCAGACCTTCCTTCATCTCTCCTGCCGTTATCTCCCTCCTTCCCCCTTCCCCCTATCCTACCTATTTATCCTTCCTCCATACTCCTTAAATGTGTTTTCGTATATACTGCCTGTACCTGCCTAAAATGACGGCTGCAACCAACACTCCTGCGTTTCTCCTGACCTTATATCCCTCCTCCCCCTACCCCTCCCTACTCTACTCTTCTCCACTTTCCTGCTACTGACCTTTGCCCTCACCTGTCCTGGCCCTTAGTCCCCACCCTGTTTATCTGTGAACTTTGCCTCGTCAATTGAGATATAGCTATTTTGTCTGATGCCCGATGGAGCTACCTGGTTTAGCTATAGAGGAGACAGGTCAGGGATTCCCTCCTTGGACGTCACCTACCCAGTCGGTCTTCAGACAGACTTCCTTTCGTCTTTCCTGTCATCTCTTCCCGCATCCTCCTTCTATTTAGCCTCTCCTCTCTCAATTTATTGAGACTGAACTATTTTGTTTGATGCCCGATGGAGCTACCTGGTTTAGCTATAGAGGAGATGGGCCGTGGATTCCCTCCTAGGTCGTCACCTACCCAGTCGGTTTTTAGACAGACTTCCTTTTGTCTCTCCTTGTTGTCTCTTCCCTTATCCTCCCTTTCTCACCTCCCCTGGCTCCTCCACTACTGTTTTCTCTCCTTTCTCTCCTCTCCTAATGTATTGCCTATTTTCTGATGTATTGTGTAATTGTTGATCTTTTTCTGTTACATTGTTGATTCTCATGTAAAACGCTCTGATACCTTCGGGTCTAGCCAGCGCTATATAAAACTCTTTAAATTAAATAAATAAATAAAACCTTTTGTTGGGCCCAAACCTTCCTTTTAATACATATAAGTCACCTCAAGGGTAGGCCCTGGACAACCCAGGGGTCAGGGTGCAATTTATTTTGAAATCAGGACATGTACTTTTTAGTTTTATATGTCATGGTAATGAGAAACGCGGACGTGTTTTTCACTACTGCAAGGCCTATATCTCCTGTTAGGATTACCTTATTACATTTTATAAGTGTGATTTCCAAATGGGAAGATATCAATGTTACATGTTTGGAATCTCTAGAATACTAATTTAAAATCCTAACTCATGGTAAAGTAAGATTTTAAATTACAAGTCTGAAAATGCAACTTTTAGAAAGTTGCCATTTTCTTGCCTTAGCCATTTCGTACCTGCAGCCTGACTCTGGTCACATGATTGGGTGCAGTTAATTGTTGGGGATTGTGCATTCCTCCTAGACAGCCACACACAATGGAAGCATAGGTGTGACTTGATGGGCCATGCTGGCAGGATGGAAGTGAGGAGCTGGGCACATCCTCACTTACAACTGAATTGGCTGTGTCCTGTCCCCACACAAAGAGCTGAAGACCCCCTGTAGTTATTCTGGAACCAGGTCTGGCAGGGTAGGGAATCTGTGCACTTCAAAGGCATGCCCCTAGAAGCTTCTCCCCACTTCGAAGGCACAACTGTGTATAAAAGAAAGATGTCAGACACCACCACTACACTACACTTCTGGACCTGTAGATACTCCGCCTTATTGTGTTTTTATCTAGGAACCAGAATCAATATTACTATTTTATGCCCTTGTACGGCTATAATCAATAATATCCATATAATGGCATAAGAATCAGATCCATATTTCAGTAAATCGCCCTTGCAGTCCAAGGCACGGCAAAAGCTACTTCCTTAGATTCCTAGAAAGCACAACAAGTTCTTTCGACACACCAAACCTCCAGCAACCTGGGAAATCCCCATGTGCTTTGTTTTGATTTGTAATAGAACTCATGCGAGCACTGTAAGAACGGCCAGTTCTTAGTGACATCTTTATTGACGTCTTATGTCCAACCTTACGTCAAACTCAGCACCTTTCAGGTATAAATATACCAACGTTGCCTTAAGCAAACACACGGTGGTGGTTTTGGAGCAGAGCAGCTATCTACTTGCCGAGAGCCCAGTAGATGCGAAAAGCCCACGGACGCTGCCCCTCCTCTTTGACGCGCTGAGAAAGACGCTGTCTTTTCTCCTGCTGAGAAAATCCAGCACCGGCGTTTCCAGCCTACCCTTGAGGGTGACTGGGATATCGAGTCCTGAGAGAGAGATACCAGACCTCCTACATTCTATTCCCAAGGTACAGTGCTGACTAAACCCTTAGAGAGAATTCTTGAGTCAGATTCTTGGCAAAACCAACTTAACTTAAACTGCTACTTACTTACTCCTTCCCACGTATTAGGCTTAGGTCAGGTACACGGGGGTAGGCGTATTTTAGAAGCACCAGTTGAGCACGTTAGCCTATGTATATATGTATGTATATATTTTATCCACTTTATCCATTTTAAAGTGTCTTATGGCTAAGAAACCATATAAATGCTTTTACAGTATTATTTCATAATACTCCTTTTACTGTACGTACTTTACTTTACATTACGTATTGCAATTGTGGCAATTCATTTCTCTTGCATGAGAAGGAAGACTGCTCAATAAAAAATACCTTTTATTGAAAACGCCCGTCTCTATTCTCTGCACTCTGGTGAAACTAAGAACGCACATCTGACTGAGTGAAATAGCTGTCTATTGTTTTCACACGACTCTAGAGATTTACTCTTATTCTGAGGGAGCAAAGTTGTCATGTTATATGGTTGTCGGAAGCTGAATCCCTTCTTGTCTGAGCCAGGGAAGCTGATCCCTTCCTATTCATTCAAGAAAGTTTCCAGTGACCTCTGAGCTAGCTGGCGCAAACCTAAATTAAGTTTAACATAGTCAGTAGAGACCTAGTTGACCTCAGTCCTACGTCTACACTGCTGTTTATGTTATTCCAATGCGCAGAGCCTATTGGGAAAATAGGAACTACACTACATGGCGCCCAACGTTTGGTAAGGCGATAAAACTAACGCAAGACGTTAGAGTAACTCAGTCGTGCTTTTTCACACAGACCCTTTTTCCCGTAAATACTCCAATAGACGTCTGGAGTGGGTGAAAGGTTAAACTCCGCCGGAACTTAGTAGGAAGAGATTCCTATGTAGAGTTTTTGGTTTAGTCAACGTTGAAGGATACAGTGTTCCAAAATATTGTGCACCTAATCTTTTGTTTCCTTGGAAACCTGCTCTGAAGACTTTCATTTAAACAATGTCAAATAACGGCAACAACAACGAAACCAGTGAAGCCGCAGTAGATGCGAATCAACGGAGTTTCGATGTTACAGGGTTTAATGAAAATGAACCGGGTGCAATAATATCCCGGCAAACATAAGAAAAACTATAATTTTAGAACTTATAGAAAACGGACTGACATCACAAGGTGGTACAGTCATTTTCGTGATAGAGGCACACGAATATCGGCAGACAGAGGTATTCTATTCATGGATAAACTTTCCAGCGGCAAACGCTACAACACACGAATTCCACTATTGCAAAATAGAGGAACCTCCGGAAGAATACACTCCTTTCGAGGATGTGGGAATTCCACTAAATTACCAAGAGCACCTGCTCTGGTTTAAAGGCGCCCTAAAACATAATGATCACATCACCAGGCTTGGTCCACTAAGTAGACCAGGAGCAATGTGGCCGGTTCTAGCCAGCTACACACCACATCCTGACATTGATAAAATGTCAAGAGAAGAACTCTTAGTTAAAATAAAAGAATTAACAAATGCATATAGAGAGTTAGTTCAATTGGCAATGGAGGATATAACTTACCTCCAAAAATTGAAAGAAAGAGATATAGCAGACCAACCAATTGAACGTGCCAGAATCATAGAAAAATCCTATGAAGAACTAGGTAGAGATAGTTTGGGTGGGAAACCGGTAAAACCCCAACTACTTGAAAAGATATTTATTAAAAATAATCTAAACACTCCAAAAAAGAGCTGGGATGGAAGTAAACAATCCACTCCCAAAGAAAAAAGATTCCAGTCCAGAGGAAGGTCTCCTCGGCGGAGGGAAAGAACTCCGAACCGAGAACACAAGTCTCCCCAATCGGAAGGAAGAGGACGGTCAGAACACAGGGAAGAGCACGTCAAGTCCAAAGACAAGGAACTTGCTCAAAGTAAAAAATTAAAATTTTCAAGAAAGGAGGTAGCCAGTACTAAAATAATCGAACATGCCGAGGATACTGAGGACAAATCTGAAAAACGGAGAGTGGGCACAGACAATGCTAGACAGCGCAGTAGAAGTGACCATAGCTCGCAAGATCCTGATGAATCATCTGGAGACAGTGGACACGAATGAATACATTCAGGTGGAAACTGCAGATACCAGAGTTAGCGAACCTCATAAAATATATGAAATAATATTGCGTATAGAGGGAGATAAGACTAGGAAGGTAAGGGGTCTGTTTTGGGATAATCTCTCAAAAGGCTATGACATCCTATTAGCTGAGAAAGACTGGCCACCAGAGTTTGCCAGGGAGTGCCCTCATGGCGAAGAAATGATTATGCCTGCCTTCTCAAATCATATTCCAATACATAGAAAATACATATATGCCAGAAAATGGGCAGTAGCTCAAGCACCTGCATTATATAAGAATCATGTAGGATGGGATGAGGACTCTCCTCCTCACAAAATCCAGTTAAAAAGTCAACCAACTGCACAAAGACAGTACCCAATTAAGCAAGAATCTAAAAAACAGGTCAGGGAGATCTTAGATGAACTTGAATACCAAGGGGTGATTGAAACATGCACCTCTCAAATGAACAATCCTTTGTTTCCTGTCTCCAAACCAGACGATTCATATCGTCTAGTCTTGGACTACAGACACCTTTACTCATGTTGCAAAACATTTGCGGTACAAAATTTGCACAGTGCGGCACTAATGAATAACATAGTTCGTAAAAAATACAAAACAATGTTAGACATTTCTAATGGGTTCTTTTGTCAAAATATCGCACCGGAAAGCAGGTACTTAACCGCTTTCTCAATAATGGGGTCACAGAAACATTTCTGTCGACTCCCACAGGGATTCAAGAATAGCCCAGGATTATTCTCAGCAAGTGTAACAGAGTTACTACAAATGTATGATGATGAGGCATTATCTTATGTCGATGACATCTATCTCACAGACGACGACCTGGATACTCACTTGAAAAGAGTGAACACCTTAATACTTGGGTTCGCAGCAGAGGGTTACAAATTCAACTTTAAAAAGTCACGAATTGCCCATCTAACTGTCCTATTTTTAGGATATGAATTATCAAGTGAAGGCAAAAGCCTAGCAGACAACTTTTTAGAGAAGTGCGCTGTACTCCAAGCACCAAAAACGCTGAAGAACTTACAATCGATACTAGGCTTCCTGAATTTCGGAAGAACTTACATTCTAAATTATGCAGAGAGGGTTAAACCTCTCTACGAATTAATAAAACCTGATTTTAAACCAATCAATTGGACTCAGAAACACACAGAAATTTTGAGATCATTGCAAACAGACATGTTAGCTAAAACAAAATTAGAAACTCGCGACAATACACGCAACCTTGTAATCCGAGTCATCCCAGGAAGATGCGGATTCACGTACCTGACCTCTAATGAGGGAGAAACGGTACCAATAGCATACAAATCACATTTGTACACAAAAGCTGAAATAAAATTCAGTTCAACTGAAAAAAATCTAACTGCGGTTCAGACTGCTGTAGCAAAAGAAAGGGCCCTAGCACAAGGTAAACGAATAATAATCGTTACACTGATACCAGCCCTAGAAGCAGTAACAAAAGCAAGCATTCCAAATGCTAAAGCTCTGCATCCGAGATGGATCCAATGGGTTAATTCTCTTGCTGCAACAGTCGTAGTATATGAATTTGATCCTAATCTAAAAACACAAGAATTTCTACAATATGAATATGAATGTCCTCTGCCAACCGAAATCCTGCCTCTAGAACACTACGGATGTATAATATATACAGACAAATCAGCACAACCCGTAGTTGGGGGTAAACAAGCTTACAGTGCTGCGTGCGCGATTGTTAAAGGTCGTTGGCACAAAGGAAAATTCAGACCACTGGTCACTAAAACGCAATTTCTAGGAGATTGTACAGCTCAGCGAGCTGAACTACTAGCATTTCAGATGGCGCTTGAGAATACCGATCGCGAATTCCCCACACTTATAGTGTGCGATTCATATTACTGCGTTCAGTCTTATACTGAATACCTGCAGAATTGGGTTGAAAACGGGTTCAAAGATGCAAAAGGTGGCACAATCAAGCATAAAACGCTTTGGGAACAAGTAGTTCTTTTACAGAAAGAACTACAGAAGACTCACGTGATACACACTCTGAGTCATCAACGTGATGGCGTTCACGTTGCAGGGAATTCATTGGCTAATACAGCCATAGCGGAAGCAACTCAACCGGCTTCCGTAGCCACAAAAAAGCGTTCAGAAAAATACATAGACGGGGAAACCATGCTGGCGGTAAAAACGTCTTCAAAAGACAACTGGGCAGCACTACCCGTGAACTATCCACTCAATTATACATACGTAATTGGCGCAAACTCCGTTCCTTTTGCTCAAATCCCTGGAGTGGGGGATAGAGTAATTCCAAACAAGAACAGGAGAGTCTTATAAATAGCAGACGCACACATGGGTGAAGGTCCGAGGCACAAACAGATCAAGGAATCTCTGACAGAATTACAATCAGAATACTGGTGGCCAGGGATGAGCCTGCAACATTATAAATTTGCAAAAAGCTGTCCAGACTGCAACAGAGATCGCAGTAACGAGCCAACCGGAGTATTGCCATGGCCATTTCTGTAGTTAGCATAAGGCTATCTATACGTAAAATCCAGCGTCTTATTAGTTCCTTTTAAGACTAGATTCACTTAAAAATGTGGCCCCAGCGCTCGGCTGACGCCAGAACTGTTATAAAAGATTTGCGAGTCTTTATCGGCACATACGCAATTGCCATGCTACATTCTGACCAGGGTCCTGCTTTTAGCTCTCGAGCTTATAAGGAGGCCATGACCAGCATGGGCATTGAGTTGCGGTACTCTTGTCCCTTCCATCCTGAGGGAAACAGGATTGTGGAAAGAAAAAACCGAGACATAAAGCAATCTATAACGGCAAAGGTACTAGGTTCGGGTGATGGGTGGGTCCAGCATTTAATAAGTGTCCAACGTAGTCTTAACAATCTGTCAAGAAATTCTCTAAAAGGTTTCAGCCCGTACGAACTATTGTTTGGAACTAGAATGTATATTCAGGATTTAGATAGTCAAACTACAGTGGTAGAAGATAAGAAAAAATGCTTTGACATCAAAGATCGTTTGGCTGTTTTACAGGACTTAAATGAAACAAGAAAAGCCCTGAGCAACATAAAGTTAAAACAACAGCCAACAACCACTGAAGATACACCACCTGTCCCAGAAAGACCTGTCTGGATTCCAAAGATTGGGGATCTGGTCAGAGAGAAGATAGCGGTGAAGAAGGAATTGGGGCCTTCTTACAGAAAAGCAGTACCTGTCTTAGCTGTCAGCGGAACAAGATTAGTTGTACTTTCACAAAAGAGAAGACCCCACTAAGATCCAGGGAACAGGGTATTGTCGACAACTTGAGTCAAAGGGAAATCCCTGGACTGTATACGTTTTTCTCCACAAGCAATATCTCATACACATCAATCATTCAAATGATACAATTATTATTATATGTCAAGCCAACACAAAAATATGACGTTTACTGTCTTTATATTTTATTAAAATCTTGTTTCTTAGGTTAAAATTCAGATCATTGTCAGCAATACATCAATAAAAACGTTTTATACAATTTTATCAAATCTTAACAAATCAAATACAATAATACTTATGAATATACAGTAGTGAAAATAAATATACAATAATAAAAAAAAACACACAGATTGTACAGATTACAGTCAATTAATTTCCATAACTCACAGAAACAACCCCTATAAACTGTAGGTGAGAAGTATTCCCTACTATTGTTTTGTCATGACCCAGTATCCTCATGCAAATATGAAACACAGGATAAAAATAAAGATCACAGTATCCAAAATCCAGGTATATCTGTTATCTAATTGGGATCTGGCTGGGTTCTATTTGTCTGTGCGTCGACGCGTTTTGGTGTTGTCTCACTGAAATGTAAACACCTTCTTCAGGACAGCAATATTCATGGGGTTCGTCATTAGTACATATCCTTTCTGTATATGTAAGACAATAAAATACAATTAGAAAGGGGCTCTCTATTCTTTACTACTCCTTATCATTCTAACCCTAATGCACTTTGCTAAACCGATATTATTTACAAGAGACATTTCTGTTTTCTGTTTAGCCGCTACCTATTTATTTAGGGAAAACATTTTTCTTGCGTGAGGAAGTATTGTTGTGACTCGATTACAACATAATTGCTCCAGTGCACCACATTTGAAGAAAGGAGACAGGGGGTCCCTCCGTTATATTTCAGTGTTGGACTCGTATCTCTCCACACATACATTCATACATTCTACCCATTCATTCGCATTCATTAGCTCGCTTTACTCAGGGTAACAGTATTTGGTTCCTTCCTAGTTCTTTTTCTTAGTCAGTCTATCCCGTAATGATGGTACAGGTAGATCTTCCTGTAGAATCAAGTTACATTTTTTTAGATGAATGAATTTCTAGATCCCTAAGGTTACTCTTATAAAACCTTTTTTCATTGTTACCTTTTCCTGTTCAGGGCCGTATATCCTCAATTCTGGACCAAGAGTGAGACTCCTATTTAGCTCCTCTCTCTGGTATCATATATTTATAATGCTCCTATATGTTTAGGAACATAGCTAAAGATAAAGAAGAAGAGAAGGGGAATCATATCCTTTCTTGAACCTTTCTTTCATTTCATGCTGTTGAACACACTCATTTGTTATTTACCTTTCCTATGTGAAGGAGGGCTTTATAATCTTCTTATGGATACTTAGTTCGTGCAATCTCCTGATCTTGGTGGTAGTAAAATTATTTCTGTGGATAATGTGAGAAAGTATGTTACTGGAGTGTCCCTCTCCTTTCTTGCATAGGTACTGTTTTTACATAGAGTGGACTCCTACCATATTTCGATTAAAAACCATCGCAACGAGGTATGACGTTTTTCTTTTCTGCGTGGCAGCGAACCAGATGTGTTCTGTTGAGAAATATCGACCGTTATTTATCTGTCTTTCTATTGCTATGCACAAGGGATATGTATGTATTACATTTATAGTTCCTAAATGCGCCTCCTAGGGCGCTAGCTCTTAATTAATATGGGCTTTGGGGACCCCATTTGATGATATTCACATCCCTCTAGACCCTCTGGCTTTTCCAAGTGCCTACTTTGGCGCTAGACCCAAGGGAATGTAATATTTAATATAGACATTGGGGAACACATTTGATGTTATTCGCATCCCTGTAGACCCGTTAATAGGGCTCCCTTATTTACAAACCCCCCGGGGTTAAAACTTTTTGTTTTTAGTTTATCAAACGGGGAAAACTATTAGACTGTTCGAGCTTTTTTTTAAAAGAATTATTTCCGCTACCCATTGCGCAAGTCCCTTAAACATAGATGGTAACAGTGGTCCCGCCTAACGCGTTGATCCCTATGCATAGCGGTGGTCATTTAAAACCCCGCTATTTCAAGATTTACCGCGGAAACGCCTTAGTTTTTCAGTTCTCATTCCCAAGGGTTACAAATCCTACTGATCCTGGGGCATTTTTAGGAGCACTCACCGGAGTATTGGGCGATCCGCGCGTCTACCTCGTCCTCATGCTGTGATAGCGGGCTGTTTCTTTCGCTCTATTTGTGGCGCCTGGACCTCCTATATTGTTTACAGGTGTGTGTAGTTTTACGCGCCTGCGCATATCCCAACTTTTTATGAGTATTTAACTCCGCCATCTTGGAGTGTATCAATGTTCTTAAAGGTGGCTATGTAAAAGCAATATTTCACTATTTTCTCTCTGTATTATTTGAGAGAGATATAACGATTTAGGCTATTGATCATCTTGTTAAATCATGGGAGGTTTATAAAGGGAGATTCCTAGTGTGAATAATTGTATGATATCTCTTATTTTCTAGATTTATCCCGGTACAGATTTTAAACCTCGAGTTATTAGTATATCTTCCCTTCTCATTGTTAGGGGGGGTTTACCTGATTTCATTTCCCTTTCTAGTTTTTTTACAATTATTATTCCACATGGCAAATTCCACTTTTAATTTTTCTTTATTTTCAAAATCTTGGTACATCTAGTAATGTTAATTTTTTTAGGGGGTGTTTTAATCTGTTATATCCTACTATTGGCTTGCCTACCACTTTTTCTCTTTTAATAATTAGCTTCAGCCGTTCTGCTATTGTTTGTATGTTTCAGCTCAAATAAGTGTTTCCCAATCCTCTTTGGAATTTAGGCCCAGTTTTATAGTGTTAAACTTGACGATGTACCACTGTTCTTGCAATTTACGCCTCCTTTTACAGTCTCCCATCCTAGTTTGTTCTTTTATTTTCTCCAGGATGACCCACTGTATATCCTCAATTTTATGTCCTTTTTCCTTCCAGTGGTTTACTAGGGGTGCATTTTCCTTGTTAGTTCTTATTGCCGATTTGTGCTCTCCTATTCTCAGTCTTAATTCCCTGCCTGTTTCACCTATATACCCGCAGCCGCAAGGGCACAGGATCAGATATACTATGTTTTTGCTTCTGCAGTTGTTCAAGGTAGTAATTTTGTGTCTAGCAGAATTTAAGGCAACTTCTTTGGTTTCTAGGCAGAGATCACATATACTGCATGTGCCACATTTGTAGTTTCCAAAAGCCTTTTCTCCTAGCATGTTTCTTTGGGTCTCCACCTTATCCTCCCTGTAGGTATGGACAAGGCTTGAACAAAGGTTTTTATTTTTCCTGTAGGCATACATGGGACGTGGTATACTGGTTTCTTTGCCATCAACAGGAGTGTTGCTTGCTTTCTAGCATACCGGTGTGCAGTCTTTTTGGCGGTCGACTACTATTACAAGTCCTTTCTTACCAGGAGCGTCACTATCTTCATCTAACCTCACGGACAATGCTATGACCAGATCATCCTCCATAGTATCTTCTGCTCCTGGGACATCTTTTCTACTCTAATTTTAGGTGGATACAAAATATTCATGCTAATAATCATACATCACTATTGCTCACCTCCAGATATTTTATCTACTTGTGGAGATAAAATACTCGCTTCCTTCGCTATTGCTCTTATCACCTTACCATCTATTCGTTGGAAGTTATCCTCGTGGAGGCTCTACAAATATCAACACAAATAACGATCTGAATCTAAGCTACCTCCACTACACTGTTCCACCACTTCCCTTTCTCTGATGTCATAACATCATATGACACGTTATAGGACTACATCGTTCCACATCTCAAGATTTTGAGAAGCTGTTGTTACCGACTGACCTTTTATATCCACGTCACACCTAACTGTGAGTCCTGGACTTTTTGAAATTCTAACAATAGACGGTCACCTGAAGAAGGCTCAAGAGCCGAAACGCGCGTAGTGGTGTCTACCGCTTTGCCTTCATCACTGTATATATGTTTCATGTCTATTGATTTTGTATTTTCTCTTTTGAATTTTTTAATTCAAGACTAAATAAAATTTGAACACATAATTACTTATAAAAACTATATATACAAAAAACAGTAGAAAACAAAGAAAAATAATCAATAACAATAAACAATAAAGCTCTATCAGAAATTATTTGTTTATTGGTTTCTGTACACAGTGGACTTAATATACTGTTCATTCTAGATTTTCATTGACAACAAACCGCAAATTACATTATCTAATCAATGTTTGTGACTTGGCTATAGACCTTTCCTAACTCTGTCTCTTCCCTATGTATAGCAAGTGCTACTATATTATATAGGGGTCCCCTTTTTCCAAATAGAGATCACATATACTACATGTGCCACATTTGTAGTTTCCAAAAGCCTTTTCTCCTAGCATGTTTCTTTGAGTCTCCACCTTATCCTCCCTGTAGGTATGGACAAGGCTTGAACGAAGGTTTTTATTTTTCCTGTAGGCATACATGGGACGTGGTATACTGGTTTCTTTGCCATCATTCAGGATTTTCCAGTTACGGTTAATGATGTTTTTTACCGGATTGGCAATACTAGAAAACTGACTAACCATCACTATCTTTTCCAGATTCTTTTCTTTGGCTTTTTCTTTGGCCAACAGGCAATCTCTGTCATAATAGCGGGCCCTTTTTAGAGAGTGACTAATTAGTTTTTAGGGTAACCCCTATCCTGGAATTTTTGTTTCATTTCCTCTGCATGTTTGTAGTAATATTGTATTGTCGTACAATTCCTTCTTAGTCTAAGGAATTCCCCGAAAGGGATACTATCTTTTTGACTTTTTGGGTGGTAGCTGTTGTAGTGTAGGACCGTGTTACGGTCCGACTCCTTTTTGTACAGCTCCACCATTAGTTGATCACCTTCCACCTTGATGCAGATATCTAGGAAGTTTACTTTAGAGTTGCTATATGATGCAGTGAATTTAAGATTTGCATCACCCAGGTTGATCCAGGTTAGAAAGTCCCTCAGATCGTTCTCTGTGCCCGTCCAGATGAAGAAAACATTATCAATGAATCTAGTCCAATTTCTGATGCTTTCGTAATGTGGACTAACTTCATTGTAAATGTGTTTTTCTTCAAACATGCTTACATAGATGCATGCCAGACTGGGCGCGCATGTTGCGCCCATGCTGGTGCCCTTCCTTTGGAGATATAGTTCTTTTTTGAACAGGAAGATGTTATTTAAAAGGACCAAGGATACGCACTGTAGTATGAATTCCTTGTTTGCCCCTCTAATTTCTTGACTGAAATATAAACTTTGAAGACCTCTGCCCGGCTGGGTACGTTTTCACTAATATAGTACCGATTGAGTCTATATTTATTGGCACTTATTCATCTTCTTGCCAGGGACCAATGTTGTGTTTATATGATAAGCTCCCCGAGGTCCCTCGCTGATACCAATTGGGGTCCCCTTGTTGTTTAAAATAGATATTGTGCGCAATCGGTTGATTGCAAGGGTCTTTTTGTTCCCTTCCACTTCACCTAAGTGGGTCCTCCCCTCCCTGCCCCCCCACCTCCCTGTGGTTCACTGTTCACCGCACCTTGTTATGTCTAACGACGCCCCCCTCTATTCTTTAGAGTATATTAAAAAAGTCTGTGAAGGCCCCTCTCTTTTCACTGATCTAGAGGAACCCACAACGGTTGCAAGTACTAATCTCAGTGAGGATTTGGAGAAACAGAAAAAGAAATATGTCCGATTGGAACTCATGACTATTATGCTGACAGACTATTTAAGGTCCAATACAATTCCGCTAGGTCTCCAGGTTAGAAATATACCGGGGGTGTTCACTGACAACCCGAAGTATATTCAAGGATTTAGCAATATAGGGACTACCTGCTCCCGACATTGGCTAGTCCTAGGGATTGAAACCGCCTCCGAGGAACTCAAAAAACTAGATGAGATAATCAAAGATTTAGAGAAGCAAATATCTGACAAAAACACCAACACTGAAGCTAAGAAACTCCTTGAGAAAATTGATAAAACAGTACAGGAGTTCCATAGAATAGAACAAAATAAAAAAGCCAACAAAGTAAAGAAGGATATTAAATCCTTCACCTCGGAACGGGCATACCCCTACCTTCAGAAGGATTTCTATACTAATCGGAATCTCAATCAAACCCAGTTCACACCGAGACCTTGGGGTCGCTATAATAGAAGAAACACAGTTGTTGGGTTCACAGACTCCTCAGCCGATTCTTCAGATACCTCAGACGGTGGGGAAGGCCCGAGTGGCGGCCCGCAAAGACATCAAAATCATTTTTTAGCCAGAGGCCAACAAGAACCCCCCAGGAGAGGCCGTGTGAAACAACCAGCACGATGGCAGAACCCTCCGGGAGAACGACAGACCCGGAACAGATTCTACCAATGGTGAAAGAGGCTGTAAATACAGAACTTACAATTCCTCTGTTTAACCTGTCTAGCCATACACTATCTTCTCATGAAATCTCTGTCCTTAGTAAGGGCTTATCTTTTGTCCCTACTACCTACCCTAATTTTCTTGATCTACAGTCTGAACTCATGTCATTCTTTCAGAAAATTAGGCTGCGTGCATATTTTGAGCTCAACCCTTCCGACCCGAAACCGGTCTCTACACCCTTTAGACCACCTTCCAAATTTTCCCCTATGGCTGGTATGATTCCCAAGGAAATCCTAACCTTTGAAAAGGTGATTCTCAAAGAAACTACCGAATTGGCCAAATCTCACATCTTTGTTCCATATAATATCTCAGTAGATGAGAAATCAGCCATCTCTACCCTCAAGAATAATCTCAATCTAATCGTTAAACCAGCTGATAAAGGCGGTGGAATTGTATTACAAGACATTGATAACTATAAAAGTGAGTTATTCCGTCAAGTATCCAATACAGATCACTACTGTAGACTCTCCACAAATCCCACCAAAGAAATCCAAGCCCAAATTAGAACCATTACGAATGAGGCTTTGGATAATGGATACCTGAGTAAACACGAATATGACTTTTTGAACACTCCAAATCCCAGAACACCAGTAATTTACACTTTACCCAAAGTGCATAAAAACCTCGACCAACCCCCAGGCCGCCCCATTGTATCGGGCTGCGGCTCTGTCTTGGAACCTTTGGGCCACTATGTGAATTTCTTTCTGAAGGACTTTGTCCCGACAACCCGTTGTTATATAAAAGACAGCACCCGCATGATCAACCTTGTTGAAAACTTTCCATTTAACCATAATACTGAGACCCTCTGTACCCTTGATGTTGAATCATTATATACAAACATTCCCCAGAGAGAATCATTGTTTGTAATGGAAACCATCCTTAATCAAAGAACTCGTCCTCATAGGGTCCCCACACTTTTTATAATTCAGCTCCTTGAAATCTGCCTGACACAAAATTTCTTTGTATATGATAACCAGTACTTCCAGCAGATTCGCGGAACCTCCATGGGAGCAATTTTTGCTCCAACGTTGGCTATTCTCTACATGGACTGGTTGGAGTGCAACACGATTCTGGTTGACAGTAACCCATTCCACCAAGGTATTCGCACGTGGAGACGCTATATAGACGATATCTTTATGATATGGGGTAATGACACCAATACCTTCCCAGCCCTACTACACTGGCTCAACAACAACTGCAGTGGCCTAACATTCACATTGACTCACAGCAAGACCTCTATCCCTTTTTTGGACTTGACTATCCAACATGAGAATGGCCTACTTTACACCTCGTTATATCATAAGCCTACTGAGAAAAACACGCTCTTAAGCTACGATAGCTGCCATCCTAGGGCCCTAAAATATAGTCTACCCTACTCACAATTTCTTCGGTTGCGAAGGAATAATTTCCATAAAGAGGATTATTTCCATGAAGCTGGTCTCCTAGCCACCAAATTGAGACAAAGAGGTTATCCGCGCCGCCTCATAAAAAACTCCATGAAGCGAGCATGGTATTGCCCACGTGAGACTCTTTTGACAACAAGACCCAAACCTACCACAAACAAATTGGTGTGTGTCACAACATTTTCCAGTGTGTCTAATAAAATTACAAAAACCATCAAACAGAATTGGCACATTTTGAATTCAGGCCAATTAAACTGGGAACGCCCATTGTTTGCTTTCAGAAAGAATAAAAACATTAAAGATCATTTAGTGAGGGCAGCTTTACCCTCCCCTACCCCACTAAAAAGAACTATCAATGACCATTGGACCACTACACCGCTTAGGGGCCATGCGAAATGTGGAACATGTGTGGTATGCGAGTATACTATTGAGAGCAAAGAATGTGTGTATAAGGAATGCAAAAATGTTCTGAAAACTTTTACAAACTGTAATAGTTGTAACGTTGTATATGCGATCCTTTGTCCATGCGACCTCCTTTATGTTGGTCAAACCAAGCAAAAGGTTAAATTACGGATTTCCCAGCACAGGAGCAGAATACGGTGCAAGACCCCCAATGCTCCCTTGGTTGAACATTTCATCTCCAAAGAGCACACGGAAAATGATATCCGTTGGACCATTATAAACCAAGTGACATTACCACCAAGAGGAGGTGATCTGAGTCTCCTTCTCAATAAAGAGGAATTGAAATGGATAATACGGACTGATAGCCTGAATTCTGGCCTAAACCAGCAAGAGGACTGGACAACACTAATCTGATTATGGACTTCATTTGTAAATACTTAAGTGAATGAACTGGAAGCACCAATTTATAAGACCTAATTGACTGTACTGAACACAGTCTGGCCTTCGCCGATATTCTTATGCATAATCGATGTACTCTAATGTAAATAATGGTTTTGTAAATCTCACATTCACTACCTTCACTAATGTCACTGCACCACATTTCTTCTATGATGTTTTTAACTCTTTTTAATTTCACTTCCATCACCCAAGATGGCTGCTAGCATGGTCCTTCATTTATGTCCATGGGACCTCCCTAACTAATCTAACTTCCCTCACCCATATTGGCCGCCAGCGTGGTCCTTCGTTTATGCCTATGGCCCCTTTCCAACCAATGGCTGAGCACGATAAAAGTAATCCGCCCACATGACTTCACGAACCAGGAAGTCAAGCATTGCCGACTGATTCGGTAAGCCCCAGATATTCTCCTTGCTACCTTGGCGCGTAACCCTGCCCAAATGCCCCCTCTGATATTCCCCCCATTTCTACCGGTAGGCTCCTCCCCTGGTTCCAGGACCCCAGCGCGATACGGCGCTCCCGGCAATTTCCGGTAGTCAAGGTAAGCCCCACTCGGTACTGACCGAATTATGCCTCTGACCATCTATTTTAGATTCCATCGTTTAAGTATTGTTTTGTACACAGGTACAAGCGGAACGATCCTCCTCCGCCCCTGGACCCTTGAAATGTATAATTAACCTTTGGTAAGCCTACCCTCCTGCACCGACGCCTAAATTAATGAATAGGTTGTTCATCGCCTTAACTTTGCACAATTCTTTTTACTCCCAGAAGAATCCCACACCCCGGATTATTAGTAATCATTGTTCCCGATATAACGAACCGCCAGCGCGCTCTTATCTGAGCATGCCCAGTATTTTTCTGGTGAGCCCCCTTATTAATTCTCATCACTGCGCCGCAATTTTCACCTGACCACGTTGACTCCTGCAAAATCTGGATATTTATGTACTTCTCACCGCGACTCACAGCGCCGTTTCTTCACTTGATACTGTAGAAGCACCGCTGATTTCTCCATTTTGCCGAGAATCTTTTAGAATTCTACCCACTGCATTGTCTTTCAATTGAGCATGGTGCATCCTGCATATAATATAGCAGCAACTTCCACCTTGGCAATATCCTCACTCAGAATTGTCCAGTATCACTGCGTCGTTCTCCCACCTGAATTTGAGAATCACTCACAACTAAGCACTTTCTTAAATCGCAAACAGTATGACCACACTTTGTCACATGCCTGTTGACACTGGAATTAAGTCACTCGCTGTCTCCACCAGGATACTAGCGATCTGGGTCTATAAATCACGGCACAATGTCACCCTCATTATGCATGTGATTTAAACGTAATGTACCTGTTTTTTCATCCCATTTTTCCTTTAGGCTAAAGAGGCTAAAAATTAAAAAAGGCAACCATTGCTTTGTCCTGATGATGGACCCCATTATTTAGCAAGGGGGTCCGAAACGTCGTCGACCCACTGTGTACCATATACGTGTGGAACTCTCAATGTATAATTATGTAATGGTACCTACAAGTAATTCTCTGTTCAAAATTGAAATTTTACAGAGACTGTTGATTTTGCCTTGCAAGCCCTTTGTGTATGTTGTTATCTATGTATGTTCGTGGTTGGGTACAGGCTTGTGCCCCACCGACGTGATTTGCTGAAGGTGTTATTTTTGTTTTGCATTTTCTTGACTGAAATATAAACTTTGAAGACCTCTGCCCGGCTGGGTACGTTTTCACTAATATAGTACCGATTGAGTCTATATTTATTGGCACTTATTCATCTTCTTGCCAGGGACCAATGTTGTGTTTATATGATACCTCTAATTTCTGTAGCCTCTAAAGCTGTTCTTATTACTTCAATGATGTCATGCTGAGGTATATTGGTGTAGAGGGATTCTACATCCAAGGTCACCATGAATTCCCTCTCACTATAGAAACATAAACCTTCTGTTTTACCTATCATATCTGCTGTATCCTTGATGTAAGATTTCTGAGCCTGTACTATTGGTTTTAAAAAGGTGTCTGCGTACTTGCTCAGAGGCTCCAGCAGTGAATCAATAGATGCAACTATTGGTCTCAGCGGGGGGTCTTCCATGTTCTTATGGACTTTTGGAAGCCCGTATATTGCGGGAGTTTTGGGGTTATTATTGTTTAAAAATTTAAACTCATCCTCGCTGATTTCTCCATTCATTTTAGCTGTTAGTAGACAGGCTTCCACCTCTGTTTTGAGAGTTTTTAATCTAGATTGTGGAACTCTGACATAATGTTGCTCATTTGATAGAAGGAACATCACCCTTCTATTGTAGTCTTCTGTGTCGAACACTACCACCCCCCTCCCTTATCGGCAGGTTTTATGGTAATTTGGGTATCATTGGCTAGGGATTCTATAGCTTCTCTATGTGCTTTTGAAATATTGTGGGATTTATATTGTTTTTTCTCAACTAGTTTTCCTATCTCTATTTTGACTACCGACTCAAAAACTTCGATGTTTTTGTCTATCATACCTGCTCCCGGGGTGAAGGTAGATCTTACTCTAAGTCCTGAATCCGTGGGGGCTTCCCTTTCAGGTCTATTTTCAAAAAATCTACATAATCTGATCTTTCTGAAGAAAGCTCTAAGGTCTTTCTCTATTAGAATTTATTAATGCCCGCAGTGGGGACAAAATTAAAGCCCATTTCTAATACCTGTTTTTCTTTCTCTGTAAGTTGTCTGTTGGAGAGATTTATTATGGGGGTCTTTTTTAGTTCCAATACACCTTGTTTCTCGTTCTTTTGTATTCCTGAGGGGCCTGGGGTTTCTGATATTCCTGATCCTGGTCTCTCATGGCCGGTATCCTTGTATAGGCTCCCCTCCCTCTGTTGGAGAAACCCCTGCGTGGTCTCTGGGGGCATTGTCCTAAAAAATTATCATAGTCTCTACTCTGATGTACGTATTCCTCCTCATCCCTTGATGGTACTTCGTCATCTCCACTACTTTCCGAGGTCCCGGAAAAGTTAATATGTCTTGGCCTTCTGGGCTGGAACCTTACTCTAGGTCCCCTTTCCCAATTGGGTTCAGGTTTCTCTGTATAGTATTCCTTATTTAAAAAAGGATAAATTACCTCTTGGCTGAACTTGTTTATATCCTTTCTTAATTTTTGGGTCTTCCTGTTTGTCAGATATTCATAATACCCATTCATATCCTGATTTATTTCCTCAATCTTTTTTTGGCTTCTTCCAAGACATTAGTTTCAGATAATAATTTTTCAAGATCTTCTATCTCTCTTTTTTCTATTAGGATGGTACTTTGGGTCGTTTCTATTATAAGGATCATCCAATCTCTACTGCATCTATTCGAGATGAATGTCCATGTTTCCAAAAATTTGGTGTTATTTACAAAGAGACCTGGCTCATTGCGTACCTGGAGTCCTATGGGTATAGTTCCTGCCCTCACGTATTGTGTCATGAATTCTGCATGAAGTTCTATGCGGATTATTTTTTTCTTCAGATTGACTAGTTGGTTCCATTTTTCTCCACCATTCGGGATAACTGTGATGTTCCCGCTATTTTTATTGGGACCAAGTATTTTATTTAACTGGTCTTCACTGAAGCCAAAGGTCTTCAGATTGTCCATATTATATGGGCAAATGAAAGTTTTAGTTTTTGCCGGAAAAATTGTTATTCCACAGAAAACCTATCTCTCCAGCATGCAGCTGTACATTGGTAATTTCACAAAAGAGAAGACCCCACTAAGTTCCAGGGAACAGGGTACTGTCGACAACTTGAGTCAAAGGGAAATCCCTGGACTGTATACGTTTTTCTCCACAAGCAATATGTCATACACATCAATCATTCAAATGACACAATTGTTATTATATGTCAAGCCAACACAAAAATATGACGTTTACAGTCTTTGTATTTTATTAAAATCTTGTTTCTTGGGTTAAAATTCAGATCATTATCAGCAATACATCAATAAAAACTTTTTATACAATTTTATCAAATCTTAACAAATCAAATACAATAATACTTATGAATATACAGTAGTGAAAATAAATATACAATAATAAAAAAAAACACACAGATTGTACAGATTACAGTCAATTAATTTCCCCAGTTTCAAAAAGCATAATAACTCACAGAAACAACTCCTATAAACTGTAGGTGAGTAGTATTCCCTACTATTGTTTTGTCATGACCCAGTATCCTCATGCAAATATAAAACACAGGATAAAAATAAAGATCACAGTATCCAAAATCCAGGTATATCTGTTATCTAATTGGGATCTGGCTGGGTTCGATTTGTCTGTGCGTCGACGCGTTTCGGTGTTGTCTCACTGATATGTAAACACCTTCTTCAGGACAGCAATATTCATGGGGTTCGTCATTAGTACATATCCTTTCTGTATATTTAAGACAATAAAATACAATTAGAAAGGGGCTCTCTATTCTTTACTACTCCTTATCATTCTAACCCTAATGCACTTTGCTAAACCGATATTATTTACAAGAGACATTTCTGTTTTCTGTTTAGCCGCTACCTATTTATTTAGAGAAAACATTTTTCTTGCGTGAGGAAGTATTGTTGTGACTCGATTACAGCATAATTGCTCCAGTGCACCACATTTGAAGAAAGGAGACAGGGGGTCCCTCCGTTATATTTCAGTGTTGGACTTGTATCTCTCCACACATACATTCATACATTCTACCCATTCATTCGCATTCATTAGCTCGCTTTACTCACATTAAAGGGAAGGGTAACAGTATTTGGTTCCTTCCTAGGTCTTTTTCTTTTTCTTAGTCAGTCTATCCCGTAATGATGGTACAGGTAGATCTTCCTGTAGGATCAAGTTAAATTTCTTTAGATGAATGAATTTCTAGATCCCTAAGGTTACTCTTATAAAAACTTTTTTTCATTGTTACTTTTTCCTGTTCAGGGCAGTATATCCTCAATTCTGGACCAAGAGTGAGACTCCTATTTAGCTCCTCTCTCTGGTATCATATATTTATAATGCTCCTATATGTTTAGAAACATAGCTAAAGATAAAGAAGAAGAGAAGGGGAATCATATCCTTTCTTGAACCTTTCTTTCATTTCATGCTGTTGAACACACTCATTTGTTATTTACCTTTCCTATGTGAAGGAGTGCTTTATAATCTTCCTATGGATACTTAGTTCGTGCAATCTCCTGATCTTGGTGGTAGTAAAATTATTTCTGTGGATAATGTGAGAAAGTATGTTACTGGAGTGTCCCTCTCCTTTCTTGCATAGGTACTGTTTTTACCTAGAGTGGACTCCTACCATATTTCGATTAAAAACCATCGCAACGAGGTATGACGTTTTTCTTTTCTGCGTCTAGACCCTATTAACGGGTCTAGAGGGATGCGAGTAACATCAAACGTGTTCCCCAATGTCTATATTAAATATTACATACCCTTGGGTCTAGCGCCAAAGTAGGCACTTGGAAAAGCCAGAGGGTCTAGAGGGATGTGAATATCATCAAATGGGGTCCCCAAAGCCCATATTAATTAAGAGCTAGCGCCCTAGGAGGCACATTTAGGAACTATAAATGTAATACATACATATCCCTTGTGCATAGCAATAGAAACACAGATAAATAACGGTCGATATTTCTCAACAGAACACATCTGGTTCGCTGCCACGCAGAAAAGAAAAACGTCATACCTCGTTGCGATGGTTTTTAATCGAAATATGGTAGGAGTCCACTCTATGTAAAAACAGTACCTATGCAAGAAAGGAGAGGGACACTCCAGTAACATACTTTCTCACATTATCCACAGAAATAATTTTACTACCACCAAGATCAGGAGATTGCACGAACTAACGCGTCGACGCACAGACAAATACAACCCAGCCAGATCCCAATTAGATAACAGATATACCTGGATTTTGGATACTGTGATCTTTATTTTTATCCTGTGTTTTCTATTTGCATGAGGATACTGGGTCATGACAAAACAATAGTAGGGAATACTTCTCACCTACAGTGTATAGGGGTTGTTTCTGTGAGTTATTATGCTTTTTGAAACTGGGGAAATTAATTGACTGTAATCTGTACAATCTGTGGTTTTTTTTATTATTGTATATTTATTTTCACTACTGTATATTCATAAGTATTATTGTATTTGATTTGTTAAGATTTGATAAAATTGTATAAAAAGTTTTTATTGATGTATTGCTGATAATGATCTGAATTTTAACCCAAGAAACAAGATTTTAATAAACTACAAAGACTGTAAACATCATATTTTTGTGTTGGCTTGACATATAATAACAATTGTGTCATTTGAATGATTGATGTGTATGAGATATTGCTTGTGGAGAAAAACGTATACAGTCCAGGGATTTCCCTTTGACTCACGATCAGTTGTACTACCGCCCCTTGCTGGTAAAAAGGAAAACCAAGTTGTATCCATCGACCTGGTAAAACCACAATCATGTGGCCAATAATAAGTAGTAGGCCCAGTGGACTCCCAAGAAATAGCAGAATACCAAAATTTGCTACAATTCAAGAGGTTCAAACTGAGAGACTAATCACATTTGATAAACCTGCAGTGAATAAAAAAGGACTATGCAACAATGCCATGGAACTTGTGCCTCTTGAAACCCAAATTGAAACAGTTCTTCAAGAAACACCAGTCTACAACGATGTAGCCTCAGACTGTGCTAATGAAAGAAAAATTGAAAATGCAATTCCAACAATTGACAGAACTGCATCTGGCTACTTCATCAATTTCGATAACTTTTCTGAAGATCAAAGCGACCCTGAAGTAACGCCAGCAACAAAAACGTTTAAAGGCAAAGCAACAGAACTCTTTCATCAACTCAAAGAAACCTATCTGAATGCACCATTGATTGAATTTTGGATTGTATTAGGCGTACTCATACTCCTACTCTGCCTAATTTTAGTTCTAATTTTAGGAAAATGTATTTCAGTACAATGGACACAGCAAGTCAGAACATCAACTTGGTCCTAAAGCCACACAAGTAATCTCATATCGAGAAAAGAGAACTATCATCAGTGAATGTCACAGCCATTCCAATACCCAGCGGGGTAGTTTGGGACAAAACGGATCACGAAATCTAAGGCCCGGTCGAACTCTTATCCTCACCAGTTTAAGGTTTCATTAAGTGACTTTGTAAAACCAAGTACATTCTCTGATGATTTGGACTTTGAAAGCATAAATAATATGATGTCAGATTTAGTAATGTCAGCAAAATTTACAGAACATGATTATTTACAGGGTTCATCGAACTATGAACAAATGTATTGCTATAACCACTATGCACATCACTATTTGCATAAATCTGCTCAACCTAGAAATGTTTTTAAATATAATCAATGGGAACATTGTGCAACTCCACCTAAAAGCAGTTCAAAAACATTTTATGAGAAATTCCCATACTTCTCAGGGTTTAACACAAGTGATGCAGAAACATTTTATTACAAACTGTTAGATAAAACAGGGACAAAAACCATGCTGACAAATACTAAATTGATTTATTCTGAAACATTTTATGAAAAAATGATTACATTTGGTTTTGATTTCTGGAAAAACAACATTGAAACAAAAACCATCTGGGGTACAAAAGAATGGCAAGTCCAAGGTTTAGAAGCATTATTTCGAGCCTGCATGATCCCAGAACAAATAATGTTCTTGAATGATACCATTCAACAGACTACCTGTCTTGGCCTAGCCAAGATCAAAGACTTAAACAAACCGTCTATTCCAAAGCCAATACCTGATAATACAACCACAGATATTGAGATAGATGTATCCCAAATTTTACATCAAAACAGAACACATCCTGATTGGAAAAAGTGGTTAATCTGGCCAACAGACACAAATAACTGTCAAGATAGATTCCTGAAATAAATACAGGGGTTAAAAATGACCAGACCAGACCCTAGATACTCCCAGAGACAACATCCAGGGATAGTAACAACATACAGTGTAGGGAAACTATGCCTTGAATGGCTACAAACATCCACACTGGCAGAAATTAAGCAACACTTGACTTTACTTAAAGACGGTGCTGACTTGCGCGATTTCATAATGGGACCACGCAAACAGCTTCAAAAACGTTTCATAGCGGCCAGTATATACGCTGCGTACAATGAAGCTTGGAGAGTGACTCAAATTGAGACAGCAGAGAAAATACGAGAAATTGATCGTATTAATTTGGAAAAATCACTTTCTGTTGTGGACAATGGGTTAATGACTTTGTCCTCCAGAATATATTCACTGGACAGTATTGGATCATCTGCTATCAATATAATAGATCAGGACTTACTAATGTTACAACACGGTCAGTCCCAATTATGTTCTATTGTACAGCTAGGCTGGACGTTGCAAAACCTGCGTTCGGGCTATGTGCCATGGCGTTTAATCAACACAACGTCATTGTTCTCTATCTTTAACCTTACTGATAAACAAATCAGTTTGGCACAAAAAGGAGCAGACTATACGATTCTGAGCATCGAAAAACTTGAGAGATTACCATTGACAATGTCAGAAAGACCTGTCATTGAATGAATAATACATGGAATAATCACAATTCCGATAACAACTTTCCAATTTAAAAATTGCCAAGAGTATATACCAGCAGGCCAGTATGAAAGGTTGGGTAAAGGGTACATTAAGTCATCATGGAAATTACCTTATACACACACTTGTTATAGTGACAAAAACCAGAATGTATTTCTTAGTGGTAATAATTGTAAACGATCACTAAGCGGTATACTTCTGTGCCAAGGTATTATTTTACATGGGGCCTGTGAGGGGACTTCAAATAACCTTTCATGCCACCAGCCCGGCACACCTGCAACACAGATAGAGCCATTCTTTAGACAACTTTCTAACGGGAGTTACGTTCTAATAACGGATCACAGCTGTTGTGGCATGGTGCCAGGGAAAGCATATCTTGTAAGCGTTAGTTCCATCGTCACTTGCTGTATGCAAGTATTGTATCCTTACGGCCCTACTGATACAGAGGCGACGATTTGGCCTTCCCTGAATATCTCTTCTATACGAATTGATACTTTAAGCAGAAAGAAGTCTGTGCTTTTACAGACAACAGTGCCTATAACGTCATCAAAAGAAACGTTTGATCTTCAAGCTGCAAGGACAACAGCAGAGATACATACACTTTTATCAACTAATTGCCCCATGCATTTCGTAGAAATGCTAAGCCAAATCCTAAATATGTCAGATGCCAGTGGCATCGCAAATGTATTTAAGGCAATTTTTTCGGGACTGTTAACACCCTTCGAAGCAGTCCTGGGCATCTTTCCCAATTTTGTCCATTCTGTCTTTGGCGGCCTACCACTGCTTTTGGAACTCGTAGCAGGAATTTTATTTTTGACTCTTCTGCTCCGATATGGCAAGCCAAACCGCAGACAAGACTCCAGCAACAATGGAAGAACGATCCTAGCTATACGCAATTGGGACCGCATAACTAAAGTCCTTGGATTAGCCCGGCTAAGAGATCTGAATATGACCTGGTTTCTTTCATTCAGACCTATATGGCAGAACTGCATCTTACCTGTGCTTCGATGTATGCTATGCGGAGAAGAATGCGTGTTGGACACCTGTCTTACACTACAATCAGCAGTACCAATGGATATCGATACTTTGCTAAGTCCTGTAACGGCTCATGCATCGTGTTGTCCCCAGCGGTTACCAATCCTGATGACGGCATTCGTTGAAACTTCACCACTACGATTAGGTGGGAGCGAAGCAAAAAATGAGAGCAACATCACCCTGGTACGACCTTCTGTGAGCATTGCTGATCCTGACATCGATGATAGCAATCATTCTCACGACTGCCCGATTACAGCATTTTCAACCATGGTCGAACTTTCACCTGAAGCTGTAGACTGTTTTTTTGCACATCTGTCTGAAGTAATGTTCTCCCCTGAACAGAAAGAATAACTTTTAAACAAACCGGCACACAGCGTTCCCCTGAACTCTGAATTCGGCCTTCAGCTTTGGTAAACAAAAGCTACTGAACACATTTGGAACAATTTTTTTCCTCTGAAAACGAAATAATTTTTTTCCAAATTCCAAAATATTTACCTTTTTTTGGCACATGTACTCTGCTTACAGTAGAACTATTCATAAAGAACAGAGCTTCTATTTTTATTAATTCTAGAGACAAAATATTACCTCAGTCTCTAGCACACTTACACGCAATTGCATTTATATGTGATGAAATAGTCTCGACCTTCTTTTCTGTATTAAGAGACATTTCATGTGTAATTTTCGCAAATCGTTCAGCTAAATATATATGCATCCTTTTTTTACTGAATAATTACACTGCTTAAAAAACGTACAGTACCTATAATCTTTTCATGTATTTCGCATACACCATTTCGAATGCAAAAATGTATTTTGGGGTGGGTTGGAATACACATGCACGTTTACATGTTTACTATTGCTTAGTTTTTAGTAATGATGGACATTAGATCGTGGAGTGGGTATTGTGTTTTTATCTAGGAACCAGAATCAATATTACTATTTTATGCCCTTGTACGGCTATAATCAATAATATCCATATAATGGCATAAGAATCAGATCCATATTTCAGTAAATCGCCCTTACAGTCCAAGGCACTGCAAAAGCTACTTCCTTAGATTCCTAGAAAGCACAACAAGTTCTTTCTACACACCAAACCTCCAGCAACCTGGGAAATCCCCATGTGCTTTGTTTTGATTTGTAATAGAACTCCTGCGAGCACTGTTAAAACGGCCAGTTCTTAGTGACATCTTTATTGACGTCTTATGTCCGAACCTTACGTCAAACTCGGCACCTTTCAGGTATAAATATACCAACGTTGCCTTAAGCAAACACACGGTGGTGGTTTTGGAGCAGAGCAGCTATCTACTTGCCGAGAGCCCAGCAGATGCGAAAAGCCCACGGACGCTGCCCCTCCTCTTTGACGCGCTGAGAAAGACGCTGTCTTTTCTCCTGCCGAGAAAATCCAGCTCCAGCGTTTCCAGCCTACCCTTGCGGGTGACTGGGATATCGAGTCCTGAGAGAGAGATACCAGACCTCCTACATTCTATTCCCAAGGTACAGTGCTGACTAAACCCTTAGAGAGAATTCTTAAGTCAGATTCTCAGCAAAACCAACTTAACTTAAACTGCTACTTACTTACTCCTTCCCACGTATTAGGCTTAGGTCAGGTAAACCGGGGTAGGCGTATTTTAGAAGCACCAGTTGAGCACGTTAGCCAATGTATATATGTATGTATATATTTTATCCATTTTATCCATTTTAAAGTGTCTTATGGTTAAGAAACCATATCAATGCTATTACAGTATTATTTCATAATACTCCTTTTACTGTACGTACTTTACTTTACATTAAGTATTGCAATTGTGGCAATTCATTTCTCTTGCATGAGAAGGAAGACTGCTCAATAAAAAATACCTTTTATTGAAAACGCCCGTCTCTCTATTCTCTGCACTCTGGTGAAACTAAGAACGCACATCTGACTGAGTGAAATAGCTGTCTATTGTTTTCACACGACTCTAGAGATTTACTCTTATTCTGAGGGAGCAAAGTTGTCATGTTATATGGTTGTCGGAAGCTGAATCCCTTCTTGTCTGAGCCAGGGAAGCTGATCCCTTCCTATTCATTCAAGAACGTTTCCAGTGACCTCTGAGCTAGCTGGCGCAAACCTAAATTAAGTTTAACATAGTCAGTAGAGACCTAGATGACCTCAGTCCTACTTCTACACTGCTGTTTATGTTATTCCAATGCGCAGAGCCTATTGGGAAAATAGGAACTACACTACAAACTGTGATGACCTTCGAGTGAGGTTTGACTCAAAGCTGATTTGGTTGTCCAAAGTAGAGAAAAGTGAGGCCACACTCAGTCAAAATGCCATTGAGTCCTACGAATTGCTAAAAACCAGGGCCGCAGATTGATTGGTCCCGTCCTTGAGGGATATTAAGTACAGGCACTTGCGGCTAGTCTTTGTGGAACAGAACTGTGTGGCAATAAAAAAGGTCAAGGGGTTGGTAAGGGCAGAGAATCACCTTTTACATCAGCTACTTCTCCTTGGTCCAGGGACCCCAATGGTTGCTTTGAGCATCAGCTTGGTCTTAAATCTGCTGAGCAATGTGCAGCATTTTGTCCCCTCCAATATTGGGCAAGAATATGAACAAAACTCGAGGTGAAGATTTATTTGGTCATTATGCAGGAAGTCTGGTTGCAAGCCAAGCTGGTTCAATCACGTGGCAACTACCTTGATAGCTATCGACTGTGCCAAATGATTGTTATGAACCAGAAAGAATGACTGTGGAAAGCGATTAGCATTACATCTATAAGAATCAGACAGGGAAAAAGATAGTCTGGCTCCAGATTCTCAAACCTATTCCTCCTTTTGAACCATACCTGGACATGCTTTAACTAGCTTTTAAAATATCTCTGTATATTAGTTTTAGGTTAGGCACCCTGCCAGTAAAACTGTAAACTAGCACCTGGTAAAAAGGAGGAAGTACTTCACCGATTTGCGTATGTGAGTTTGCGTGGCTAGAATTTTTTATGTATTTTATGTTGTTATGCACCTTTTCCATAGAGACAAAAAGAGACTATCGCCATTCGCTTTTTATTACCCATCATATAAGACATTGCAAGGATATCTTGATTTTATGTATACACATTGATTCTGAATTAATTGTTAAACAGGTATATATATATATATATATATATATATATATATATATTTATATATATATGTGTGTGTGTGAATTGGAGAGCAAGGACATTTCATTAACACTGTGATTTATGAAATTCAGGGTCTTTGCCATATGTTTTGCCTATCTGTTCATGTGATTGCATTGCTTATAGCTCACAATGTAGTTATCGTCATTTGTTTTTGCCAGGAAGTGGGGATTCCTTGGGAGTACGTTATTAGTAATTCAAAATTCTCTTAGATCCATTGAAGAACTATAAAAATCTTAGTAGCCCTAAGTCCTTAAATACCATCCTCTGGATGATTTCTCTTTATCGGGTTTAAATTGTGGCCTTTCTTGGAATTAACTAGACGGCACGTCGCCCGGTTGCCGTCTATGCATTTATAATGAATATTGAATATTATTATTATTACTTTTTGAGATGACAAAATTATCATGCTCTAGAAGTTTACTCATTGCAGTCTTTTAATCATGAATGGACTTTTCTGGCAGTGGGGCTCCCTTTAGGATTTAAAAGAAAAAGAAAACATATGTTTTTACTATATAATTATTTTTGGTATGTTATCAAATGTTTAATGTTTATCAATCATGTATTATATATTGTATGGTCTGCCTTTGACAGGCTAACACATTAAAGTGTGTTTCTTCTAAACAAAGGAACTTGCGTAAAGCATTTAGAAGAATCACACAACAAAATAAGAAAGTCACATAACATGCAAGCCTGTAGAAGGCCAGCTGCAACTTGGCTATCAATCCCCATACACAGTGGGTCCAGCGGTATCCTTTGGTGAGGACTTGTGTCTCTCTTTGGTGATCAACCTGGACTTGGATGGTGCTCCCGGGTCCAGCAGACACTGGTACAACTTTTGGCCATCTGCAATCTTCCCCAGCTCTCTAGGGCTAGATTGCTTAAAATCTACCAGGTGTTAGTGTAACTTCTTTGAAGTACAATTTATAAGTTTGTATTCCTTTGCCACTAAATTGTAGACCTTTCATAGGTATCTACCTGGTTACCCTTGAATCACCCTTCCAGTAACTTCACAGAATCATCTACAAAGCCGACCCATGTCTGAGTGGAACCCTTGTTGGTACTTTTGCCTATATTCTATCGGTGTTAGTCAAAATAGCTCAATGAATGCCTCCTTAATGTGTGAATATGACTCTGCCACATTGCCTTCCAGTGTCAGCAGCCCATGCCTTCCTACTGTTGGAATCAGTTTCCGCAATAGGGATCCCCAATGGTAGCCACCCACCCTTCTCATCCTTGAGAGCTCTCTCATAAGATGCTAGCCACTTGTATATATCACCCCCCTCATATACTTTGGCACAATACTGGTGGGCAATCTAGGGTTATAGGCACCCCCTACATTTACCTATGTGTGTATGTTGCTGCCACCATGTCCTTGGAACTTTTTTCCCAGTTTGACCATCCTCTCCTCCAGGGCCAGCTTCCTCTCTTGGATCTGTAAGAGGCTGAGCTGGGCTGCTAGGTCCTTGGGCATCCTCACTGAAGTGTAACTCTTCTCACTCCCAGTTGTGGAGGTATGCTTTGAACACACTATTGGGGACACTTTCACACCCTGCTGTCATACTTATTCTCACTGTCAGGGAAACTCTCATCTGCAAGTTGGGCTTGAGCTGCCCTGGCTTCCTCACAGGCTCTGAGGGCCTTTCCCAGGTCTTCTTTATTGGCAGTGATCACCCAGACTGATTTTCCTGTCTCTGCAAAGCACCCTCCAATTGTTGATCTTCAGTGTGGGCAGGATGACTAAGTCGATTTCCATATTTTCCATCCTTTTGGAGACTCAGCAAAAACTTCTACCAATTTTGTTGTAACTTTTTTGCTGAGCTTGTGATCTTTTACTGCAAGTCAGTATAGTCCTGGAAAATCGTGCCTTGGATATGCAGAACTTGGCAAAATCTTTTAAACCTTTTTCTCAGTGTTGACTTGATAGATTTTCGGTGTATACCAACTAATTAATTGTCTGGTACAGCTAAACACAAGTTCTGAATCCCAGCCCTAGGCATCAATGTGAGGATTGCAGTGTAATATATGGTATATTCGCGAACCTGTCTTGTGTCCAGTCAGGCTCATTTTAAAACCTTTAACTCAACCCTGGTTAGCTGTGGCTTCGAGAAACAAGGCTTAAACAAAGGAAGTAGTGTAACGCATTTAGAAGCAGCAAACAAGGAAATAGGAAAGTCACACATCAAAAAAGAAATCAGGCACCCATTTATCAAAATAATTATATTTTTATGATTTTTTATAAAATAGATTCGATTTTTATGAATTTTTAGACACCAAGATGAGCAATATCCATAAGTGGGTTCCGGAGATGTAGATTTTAGGTAAAACTTAAATCTCAGCGTTTCAGTCCAAAGTGCAAACAAGCATTGGTAACAGTGAAGCTTAGAAACTTTTGAAAAGTTTGAAAGAGGTGTGTTTGACTAATTTGAACCCAAGTGGGACAATCAAATCGAACAGAGAGAAGGTCAGAGTGGGCCATTAACGAGTATTTGGACAGTTACCTGGTCACCAAAAGAGCCTCAAGTCCAGTTCCACACTTTCCATCAAGGGGCCATAGACTTCAATGGATGGGTCATGATGCTGGTTATACAGGACGCTGGGGATTCTGAAAGATGTTCTGGGTGCCTTTAGGTCAACTGGGTTGTCCTTGCGGCTGCCAAGATAGCCAAATTTGCACCTGTTCCTGTCCCAGTATGCCCGAGGTGTTCTCCCAGTAGGGCCGATGACATTCATGTGTTTTTTGAATGTACAGAATTAGCCCTATTTTGGAAAAACGTGGGGGACTCCATGACAGCCATTTTTCAAACTCATTTAGAGATCGATCTCCACCTGGTTACTTTTAGTATAAATATTCAGGTAAAAAGGTTGCTGCTGCAGCCCCTTATGGTCCTGCTTCTTTACCTTGTGATTCTGGCTAGGAGGGAGATTTGTATCAGATGGAAAGATCCGGTTCCCCCTACCAGAGAAAGTTGGCTGAAAGCTGCACTGCGCATGGCTAGTCTAGAACAAGAAGATGTATTGGACCCGCATGAGAATATCTGGTCTACCCTGTTAATCTGGGGCGGCCGCCTGCGCTTGATAACCTGTTAAGAACTCTGGCTCCATGGGTGCATCCAATGATTACACCAGTTCTCTGGATCAAGAGGAAGGCCATGGTGGGCTAGACTAATGCAGTGAGCGAGGGGCGCCCAGGTAAGCATAAGTCGACTTGTCAAAATTGCCAGAGTCTTTGGTGAGATGAGGACAAAAAAAAAGGGGTGTCCTTGCAGTTATTCCGCGGTCCACAGGTAAGGTTTGGCCACAGGGGTCGGTGTCCCTCAAAGTTCTCTTTGAGCCAGTAGAAGGCTAGCTGTGGCTGGGCTACTGACCTCTGTACACAGTGGATCCAGCTGTATCCTTTGGTGAAGGCTGGTGTTCCTCTTTGGCATTCAATCTGGACTCAGACAGCACTCCCGGGTCGGGCAGGTTTGGATGCAACTTTTGGCTATTGGGGATCGGTCTTTTGGGCTGCTTAGCAGCGATCAGTGGCGATTTGTAGAAAGTGGCTACTGACTTGCCAGAACGGGCTTCTTCAGCTTTGATGGCCCAGGTGCTTAAATTGTCACCCTTTCACCAATGTCACACCTTTTACGTATTGTTTTGGATACAGGACTGTATTCTACTGGATATTATAACTGTCTCTAGACAGTTAACAATCATTTATGAATAAATTCCTACCCGGCTGGGTAGCCTATATACTCCATTGCGTTCTATATGTATTACTTTGATGTAATCCTTTCTCTTACAAGGACTACTGTTCAATATAATACTATGTTCCCCTAGGTTCTTGGTTACTTTTAGGGTTCCCTTGTCTCTTCTTAAACAAACTAACTTTTTCACAGCAAAAACGACAAATTGGAAGTTTTGCTGGTAGGACATGTTAAAAGTATATGCTCTACTTAAAAATATATAGATCCCTGCCTTAGAGCGCATAGGCCTTCTTTAGGGAAGACTTACATATATTGTTATGGGAAGTGGGTGCTTTGTCATTGGTTTACATGGCAAAGTCGAACTAACAGTGGGAAACTGCTCCTCCCGGCTGCAGTGAAAGGCTGGGAGCCATTAGTTACTTTTTTCACAAACAGGATGGCATAACCAGTGAAGATGAACTGGGGAGACACTCTGTCTTACATATCCTGGGTACCCTTGGTACTATATACTTGGGGCTTATAAGTAAATCAGCTTATGCCAATTGGGGGTAGCCAATTCAATACAGGTTTTGTAAGTTGTAAGAATTTCTTGCACTAAGACCTGGTTTGCAGGCCTCAGTGCACTCTCAGAGTCGAAAAACCAGCAGCATCAGTTCAAATATTTCGGGGTGATCATGCATAAAGAGGCATTTCCTTAAAGTGGTGATGTTGACATAACTTTGGCAAGTTGATTGTGACCCCCGAAATATAATTGCAAAAAAAACAGTTGATGGACAGAATGTAGAACAATGTCATACATTCACCCCAGTACAAGGATCTGGGCCTAAATCCATCGCTTTCTTGCACTCCACACCACCCTGGGTTAGACACTGGCTATATGCAAATCAGCTCTGACCCTGTGCCTCATGGGAACAGTCCAGTCCGAACTACCAAGCCATGTCTTTCCCAGACCGGAATCAAGCATCCAAGGACCGGTTTCTGGCTATCAGCCTTCATCAGCCTGGATAGCTTGATTCCAGTGGTGTGGAGAGCCTGGGACTCACGTCTGATATACCCAGCACACTCAGGGTGAAAATTGCAAAAAACGCAGTTGATGGACAGAATGTAGAACAATGTCATACATTCACCCCATACAAGGATCTGGGCCTAAATCCATCGTTTTTTTGCACTCCACACCACCCTGGGTTAGACACTGGCCATATGCAAATCAGCTCTGACCCCGTGCCTCATGGGAACAGTCCAGTCCGAACTACCAAGCCATGTCTTTCCCAGACCGGAATCAAGCATCCAAGGACCGGTTAGATCTCAAAAAATAAATAAAAAAGAATGGAAGCACACTGAGAATTTATGTTGGAATATCTTAAAGCAAGTATTATACCTCAAGGTCTACGTGTTCGCAATATTCCAGGACTATTTGTCCAATATAAAGAATTTCTGGAAAAATGGAGCATGATTGCCAACAGATGCTCCAGGGATCTGATGATATTGATAATAAACACTGCAAAGGGATTGTCAACATCTTTGAAAATAGAGCTAAATGAGTTGGAAGATAAAATAAAAAAAACGAATAGTGTAGTGTAGAGGAAGCAACTAAAAGAGCAGAAGAATCGAATAAAAAATTAGCATTGTTTGCAGATTATTTAAATAGGAGAAAATTAGACAAATTAGCCAAAGACAAAAGATATTGTACACTAGAAAGAACATACCCATATCTTGCTGAATTTTTTTATAAACAGAACCAATATATCAATGATAATACTTTTAGACCACAAAGGGTAACCACTTTTTCGGACACTTCCGATCGGAAGGTGAAGAAACTCCACACCATTATGAAGCAGTAGATGCATATAATTCCTTTAATCCTAATAAGAATACTCACCAATCTTTTTAGGTCATCGCAGGACACGCAGGGGACGACAGAGAGTCAGGTTTGAACCACAACCCCAACCCAGAGGGAATTATCAGAGCCATCACTATCAACCAGACCCTCAACATCTATTAGAGACAAGAAACAGACAATACTGGAAACACAGGATTTAATTCTCATTTTCAATTTGTCATCTGATAATTTAGACCCTTCCAGTATGACCCTTCTTGCCAAAGGCCTATCATATGTACCCCATTCCTTTGTTTATAAGTTTGAACTTTATCAGGACATATTTTCTTTTTTTCGAAAAATTAGAGTAAAGATGTTTCGAATTAGAAGAACAGACCAACATTAATGAATCCATAGTTAAAGAATTATCATTACCTTCCACTGTTATACCATAATTTGACCAAGTAGGACCAGAAGTGTCAACATTTGAATATGTAGTACTTAAATGTCTTAAGCAATCCCTGAGATTTATACCTAAACCTATATATAATTTAGATAAAGAAGAATTTTCAGCATTGAAATCTATCACTCAGAACAAATCTCTAACAATAAAAAGTTGTGACAAAGGAGGAGGTATTGTGATGGTAAATACTGAAGACTATGAACAAAAGATGCTATCCATGTTAAATGATCAGACTTTTTATTCTAGTATAACATCAAATCTGATGCATAGAATACCTAAAAAACTACTAACTTTAACCAAATTTGCTTTAAATGCAGGTCAGATCACACCCAAGGAATATGAGTATCTAAATAATTCAAAAGGAAAAACTGCATGTATTTATAGTACTCCTCAAATACATAAAGATACCCAAATCCCCCCTTACAGACCCATAGTATCAACCATTGGCACAGTTACTGAACCTTTATCTAAATTCATTGATCATCAAATAAGACCTTTTATTTTGAAAATTCAATCTTATGTTATACTAAAATGGGTTAAACAATTAATTGCCATGGAAAAAATGGGATCACCTAAGAAGTACCAAGTAAAACAAAGTAAAACAGGATTAGCATAGAATTCTGTTGATAAGCGTGGTAGAGATATGTAATATATAACATGAAGAATCTGGTAATCCGACTAGTATTCATATGATTTTTTTCTTATTAATTAGTATAGTCACAAATAAATTCTTTTAAAGTTTATAGCGGCCACTATTAATTATTTGCCCTAATTCTAAATGTGGTATTAATAATCATGTTGCCATGTGGAATCTACTTTAATTTCTATTATGAAGTACGCGCCACAGCAATTGCAAATGGGAAGGGTAACAGTCTAGTCTTTTTTTACTTGTTCCGGTATTATATATCGCAACTCATGAGATTGGTCACCCGTCAAACTTTGCGTCATGAAGTCAAGCCGTCATCATTCCGTGACCGCTTTTCGTTCAGATGCTTCAATTATTTAAGACCATAGAGTTTCTTGGTCAGACCGCTAATATAACCGAGTATGCCAAGGTGCCCGTAGCTCGTCAGAACGGAATCTTTTTCATATTTAGATATCATTGAGGAGGTAAGAGAAAAATTAAGTTATTGTACGTAATATCAGATGAGCCCTTTCTTTTTAAAAACATATGACTTTAACTATAGGTATAAGTTAAGATCTTTGTATTAGTTTGACGTGTTTCGTTTGTATATATTTTTTTAAATATAATAATAATTTTTATGGCTGCCACATTGAGGATTGGAGTAGACCTCCTGTTTTCTATAAAAAACATATTATCTTTCATTGAAATTTATAAGCAGAGACCGTTTTTAGTTTGCCCTGTCCCGTTCTTATTTGTTTCGCATACTAAAATGTATCCCCATTAACCGATTTTCCGCCAATAATGCGGATTATCGCACTCAATTTTAACGTGACATGCAATTTACAAATTATCAGGTAAACCCATTTTAGACATAAACCAGTTTACCATTTGGCTGAAACTATGTGGAATTATATAATGAACTGTAGTTTTTTACTCCATACATTATCCACATGTTCTCGTTTATAAATTGAACAAGAAGGGATCATATATTAAAAGTTGGTGATTACGGCGCTACACCTTATAACTGGCCACAAATAAGAAAAGGGAATATCCTTAAAGGAGCCCATGATGGATACTCAGGCAACTGTTATGAGTTGTTGCCAGAAGGTTTACTAATTGCAATTTTAAAGTTTTTATCCACAGGATATTAAATACGGGGAAAGTCTAATTCAGCGAGCCCCAAGCCAGTTGTCCATACATATAAAGTAAGCTCCTACATAGGAAGTTTTCTCACTTTGGTGGCGAACAAATAGAAGTGGGACTTTTGGCTCAAGCTCTATATTTCATCTCATACTTTATGTATTCATCCTAGTTCTCTTTTCATTTTCTTTTAGCTGTGTTGGTTCATATGAAGGCAATCCAAGTTATCCTCAAATAGTGTTATTTAGCATGTTTTTCTCAGTGTAATGTCGAGTAAGGAATGAATTGAATTTAATACATGTAAACTATTAGGGTGAATTGTCTCTTAGTATATTTTTTATTATTTTCAGGTTCTTTGTGGCATTTCCCGAAGAAGGCGTACTTTACGCCCAAACGTGCGTCGAAGATTCATTACTTTTTTGGTTTTTAACTGTGATTCCATTCAAGTGTGACTCCATGTATAAAACAAGTCATGATGCTTTCTAAATGTCAATAAATTTGTGTTTTTAGCTTATAATTGGAATAATGTCAACAAAGCATTGAATAACTGCTATTAAAAACCTTTTTGCATTTTTTATACTTTGGTTACACTGAGTTCGTTCTTATTATATACATAAATCATAATGATATAACCAAGTTGCCTTGGAATTTAGTTTGCATTGTGTATTACCCTGTCCTAGGAATTGTATTTACAATTTGTCAGGGGGTCTTGTTACTCACATGAGACAAAAACAGGGGGACCATTAAGGTTTCAATCAGGGCTTCATTACATAGACGTAAAGGCTCCAAATGCTCTGAGGAAGCCTGCCCAGGTTGCAAAGCTTCCATAAACATGTTAGTCTTAACTTCCAAACAAGTCAACTGCAAGTCTAATACTGCAGCTGTGCATCTTATCACCTCCTCAAAGGAAGCACTTGTCAAGGCCTCAATCACATGAAAAGCAGGCATTCCATTGTTGCTGTTAGAAATGGGGGTCTCTATTTGGCAGAAGTAGGTACCTTTGACCAAATAGGGACCCTTGTTTCTAGTCAGGGTAAGGGGTACACACTTTAGATAACCCCTGCTCACCCCCTTGGTAGCTTGGAATGAGCAGACAGGCTTATCCCAAAGACAATGTGTAAAGTATTTGTACCCACACTAACAGAAACACAGTGAAAACACCACAAAGGGACACCACACCAGTTTTGAAAAATAAAATATCTTTATCTAAACTAAACAAGATCAAAACGACAGAAATCCAACATACAAAAACTCAGTAGAATGTCTTTAGAAAGGTTGTTGGAAAAATAAACTTGTAGATGATGAATTGCGACACTTTACTCACAAAGTACCTGGGATGGGTAAGGCAAAACAAACAAAAGGCTCGCAGAGAAGGCGATGCGTCGATTCATCCTGCGCTCTGGTTCCGATGCAACAAGGTGGCACCTCAATGCGTTGTGACGATCCGGTGCGATGCGACAAAATTGTGTCTTTTCTTTACTGTAATGCGACAACGTAGAGGCGATGCGTGCACGCCCAACAACCGTGCGGCGAACTCAGTGGGTTTTCTGAGCCACGACAGGCCCTGTGACACGCTTCTGCGGTGATGCGCTGACACCCTCGGTGACAGTGACACGCTTCTCCGGTGTTGTGGCGAAGATCAGAAGCAGGGCACTTCCTCAGCAATGCGACAGCCTGTGACACGCTTCTCCGGAGATGCAACGGCACCCCTGGGCGCCAGCACGCTTCTCCGGTGATGCGACGGCGAACAGCGGCAGCGGAAACACGCTTCCTGGATGATGCAACAGCGGCTGCTGCGGCGGTGTCACACTTCTCTCTCGTTGCGTCGCGCTTCCAGCTCCCCACAGCAAAAAGGCCTCACACACAGTTACAGGCCCTCCTGGCAGACTGGAACTCTCAGCAAGGAAGTTCAGGGAAGCTGGGGTGGAGTTCTTTTGTGGCTGGGACTTCGGAAACAGGAGGCCAGCTCTTCTCAGGCCCTTGGAGACTTTTCTTCAGATGGACACAGCATACAGCAAGTCCTTCTTCAAGCAGGGGACACAGCACACAGCAAAGTCCTTTAGACCTCTCATCAGTAGAAACAGCAAGCTGCAGGCCAACCCCAGACACACAGCAAGGGCAGTACTTCTCCTCAGTCTCTTCAGCTGATCTTCTTTGGCAGGGATTCCTCTTGATCACGAAGTAGTCTAAAGTTCAGGGTTTTCAACTCTCATTTTTATACCCCAAAAGTCTTTGTTCTCTTTGTGTGAGGGGTCCTGGACCCAGTCCAAACCAGCTCTGGGCGCACTCTGCCAGTGCACAACTTCTTCCTTTGTCATTGTGGGCCAGGGTCATCAGGCGCACCACAGGAGGTGGAGCCAGTATTGTGGAAGGCAGGCACAGCACTATTCAGGCCCAGGTGCTACTCCAACAGATAGGTCTATTCAGCCTAGTGCTGACTCACCCAGACTCCTGGAGCCACCCCAGACCCTGTCACTCTCAAACCAGACAGTCAATCCACAAACAGGCAGAGGCACACAGAAAGGTTGAACGAGAAAACAGCTCCTTTCTAAAAGTGCTATTCTGAGTTCAATCGCTCTGTGTACCCGGTAGTGGTACTACTTTCGCTCTGTGTGGCTGAACTTTACAATACAGCAATACTCAACGCATCCGAGAGTGTCCCACAGCTTTACTCGCCTTCGATTTCGGCACCGTAGCCCTACTGGCAAGATCTACATACTGACTTCTCCACATCAATCTACAAGTCCAGGGCCCTGTCGGGTCGGAATTATCACCGACAGAGTGACATTCACTACTTCTTCACAGCGTCAATATCCCTGAGGAGTCGCGGGAAGATCGCCCCACACGCGACAAAACACATGTCAGCTGGTTTTCTAGTTACGAACATTAAAGACACCACTTACCAACGAATGATTCAAAGAAACATTCATTGTTCATGTCCAGTTGGTTTTGTCCTTGCGTTTAAATGTCAACACTAATATGACTGTTTATATCTTCTAGAGTGTGCAGTGGTATTCTAGCTTCTCAGGTAAGTGTAGACCCTCTCATCCCTGTGGCTCCCATTACCTGCTTAGTGCGTGAGTACTTGCTCTCCTGGCCTGCTCTGTGAGAATTCAAGACCAAACCGACCAGGGAAGCTAGTATTGTCCCACGTGGAGCAAGATTAAGTTTCAAGGTGGGGGCACGGGTTTCCTTATCTGCTACTGGTGTAGGCTCAGCCTCTCCCTCCTGGGTGCTGCTGTCTTCAGAGTTGGCTGCAGCCGTGCTCCTCCAGGAGTTGAGTTGACGACTCCTTGCCTGCTGCGCCACGGCATGCATTCTGAGGTGAGGCTGCCTGGCTGCAGCTAAGTGCTGCCTGTAAGAGACCACCAATCCTGTGGCTGTCTAGACTGGGACGGGACTGGCCATGTGTCACAAGCCTGTCACACTAGTAAGCATGGGCGAATTTTGCGGATCTCGCGTTCGCGAATTTTGCGGATTTGCGAATTCGCAATCCGCAAAATCCGCGAATTCCTGCGAATTTGCGGATTTTTTTTTTGTGTTCGCCCGTGTTTCTGCCAGTTCGCGAGGGTTTTTACAATTTCGCAATTTGCGAACTTACCTGTCGGGTCGCAAGTTTTGCGAACTTGTTGTTTCTACGTGTCCAGCCTGTTTGGGACACTCTTCTTCATCACTGCCACTCTCTGTCACCACTGCCACTCTCTGACTACTCATGCCACCCTCTGGCCCACCCATGCCACCCTCTGTTTCATCACCACACCCTCTGGTTGTCCAGTGTACATTATTTTCGGCAAAGCAAAGCACACCTTCCCTGCCTCAAGTGACCTGAATTAATTTGGGGCTGATTAATGTGTCACAGAATATTTTTTTAGCTGGCACCTGCTTCCTTAGTGCGCCCTGATTAGTGATCTTTTGCACTTGCTAAGTGCTTTCATTGTTGCAAAATTAGTTACAACACCTGCCCTGCCCCAACTGACAATAATGAATTAGGGGCTGATTAATGGATTTTAACTTCCAGCCTGGCTCCTGCTTGTCTCCCTTAGCTGTAATTCAGGACCTTTGTGGCATATGTGTAACTAATCTGAGGTTCAGAGCAGGGTCACATAATAGTTGCAACTGGCAACTGAACTCTGGAGGGGCCCCTCAGGAAGCACTACAGGAAATGGCTACTAATGATGAGCCTGAACTTTTGAACCTGGCAAGTAGTTTCAGTTTTGCTAAGATCGTATTTCTGCAATTTAGCACTTATTCGCGGGGCGCGAAGTTGTACTGGGAAGCCGCGAACTCACGCGAACAGTGCGAGCAGTGCGAGCAAAATCCGCTGCTCGCGGATTTGCGGATTTTGCGGGAGATTCGCGAATCTCGCGGATTGCGGATTTCCCGAAAATCCGCAAAATCCGCGAGCGAAACGGATTTTCCGCCCATACCTACACACTAGTCAGTGACTGCCGCATTGCCCCCTCCCACCAAGCCAGTCCGCCAATGTATAAAGAGAGCAAGTCTCTTGATAGAAGCTGTTGGCCATAATTTTAACATGGACTGTGAGCTGCCATCACTTGATGGGTCTCACAGTGAGTCACACGGTTAACCTGAATGGATTGCCGGAGTCTAGGGGAAGTGTATAAACTTTGTTACATTGTGGCCTCTGCTCTCGCCTGCCTAAGCCAGCCTAGTCATGAGGTGAGCCAGCTGCCCAAGACGGTACAAGCAGCACGGACCGCGCGCTGCAACCTGGATTTCAGTTTCTAACAGAGAACTAATAGCACTCTGGCTTGATACTTAGGCTCTACAAATGCATGACTTCCATTTCAGTGCGGAGATGCGGAGAACCACACTGAAATGTGTTAGTCTAACATCTGATGCGTGGTACTTGACAGAGCAGAGGGAAACAATGTCAGAGATTAAAAAACCTAAAAGGGTAAAACACATCAATATGGAAAGAATATTAAAGTGTGAGGGTATTGGACTTGGCCCTGCATGCAGGGTCATCCCGGAACATTTTGCCTTCCCCCTAGTTTTTACCTAATATAGATTTGGTGGTTTGAAATGAGACACAGTAAATATGTATGTTTGGTGATTGCACTAGAAATAATACATGCTGTGTAATGGTGTGCAGAGGTTTATCTTCACAATGGAAGAAAATGTCACTTTTAAAATGGATGCCATTGCTGTGTGCTTTGTGCCGCCTGCCCGAGGAGGCTTAGTGGTCTAGTGTTCAGAGTGACAGGGTGCCTTACACCTCCCCCGTAGTGACAGTTGGGACTGGAACGGTCAGGAGCGTTCTAGAAGGTTCTAGCCCTTTCTGGTAGGTAGGGTGAGGGGGTATATATAGGGGGTCTGTGCCTCCATGTGCTCAGACTGAGCGTAGACTTGATCGAGAGGGGCACTCTGCCAGGAGGTACCGCCACAAGGGCCTGTGTGCTGGCCCCTGAGCCCTTCTGTACCCCTCTGCTGTCCACAAGGCTAGTGAGAGCCTTTGCTGGAGTGAAGACTGCTATGTCAGGAGGAGTGCCACTTTATAGGAGATGTCTGCTTCTAGGAGCTGCTGTCCTGATGAGTGCCCACTGACTGCTGACCTGGCCCAGCATTGCCTGCCTGCGCTCCAGCCCTAGCGCCTTGTGAGTGCTACAACTGTGCCTTGGTGAGGAGCGTGGGCACTACTTTACTTTATGGTACCTAGCGCCAGAGGGAACGCTACAGCTTTACTCCAGCATGGATTGTGCTCTGCCTGCTGCCTAGCGCCTGTGAAGCGATTTGTCTTCGCTGCCCAAGAGGTGAGGAGCGCCTGCCCCCTGCAGCACTGTGCTGCCAGAGCGCTATGTGATCCTGGGAGGACTGTAGCGCCACCAGAGCGCTATATTTCATTATCCTAAGGAAGAAGGTGCGGGGGACCTGTAGCGCATGCTGCCAGGGAGAGCTGCTTGTTTTAGAAATACAGCGGGAGCCTACCCCGCTGCTGTGTGACCCCCAAGGGGACCTCTGGCGTGGTATCCCCCTTGTGTGCAGGATAAATGTGGGTGCCTACACGGCATTTGTGCTGTATTATAAGTGCTACCTGGGGAAGCTGCGTGTCTAAAAGCACAGCGGGAGCCTACCCCGTGTTATGGCCGCTCTTTTGCAGAGGTGCAATTAGCGGGTGCCTACCCAGCGTCATTGCCGCATTCCTGCATATTTAACAACCAGAGGGAGCCCATCCCACTGTTTTGGCGCCTCTGAAATTATTTAAAACTAAGTGGGATCCTACCCCGCGCTGGTGCCAACTGAACAGAAATCACTGCAGCGACCCGGGGATTAACTGAGGGCCGCTGTGCTGCCCGCAGCGACCCAGAAGGAGAAGGAGTGACCCAGAAGTCAGGCGGGGGCCCCCATGAGCTGGTGAGAGCCCTGAGCCTTCGCTTACTTTAAAACTAGAGCAGGAGCCCACTCCGCCGGTTTGTGCCCCAGCAGGAAGAGAAGCTTCTGGAGTTGGCGGGGCTCCCTTGAGTAGAGGAGAGCCCCGCCTGCTGAGCCCGCAGGAAGAGACATCATCTGGAGCCTTGCGGGCTCCCGATTGAAGTCCCGGGTCCCAGGAGGGGGCCCGGGTGAAGTCATTGACGGTCTGGAAGCAGGGTCCACCAAGGCACACTACCGGTGCCTGTCCCCAGCCCAAAGGAGACCCGGAGCAGCACAAGAAGAGAGCCTGGTGAGTGGGGGCTCAGTCCCAGCTTGATGGGACTGAGCGTGTTGGGGCACACTGTCGGTGCTTGCCACCCCCCTGTGCCGCTTTGAGGGTGGTTGTGCTGGCCTTCCCAGCTGCCCGCTTGACAGTGGGCAGCTGCAACGATTTGGGGGCATTACTTGAACCACAGAGTCCCAGAGAGAGGCTCCATCTGGGCTCCCAATTGCACAGTAGTGCCAGTGTTTCTTTGGGGCTACACAGCGGTGCCGCCGTTGTGGGCCGCTGCAACGGTTGTGCATTTGTGGTGACCACTGAGTCACAGAGGGGACTCCAACGTGCCCAGAACTGACTTTTTTTTACACAACAACGGTTGCGGCAAAAGAGTGATCTGCCACCTGGGGCCAGTTTGTTTTTGAAGCCAGGTTGTGCCTCTGTCCCATGATAATGCCTTCATGCTCACATGTCTCTGTATAATGCTTTTGCGCTTATTGCAAGGTGGCGAAGGTTATGCATTATGTACTTAGGCCTCATGGACCTATGCTATTGGTGTTCTGCTTAGTGATATCTGCCTACTGAAAATGTCTTTAGGCCCATACCGTTACCTGCTTTTTTCCCCTCAGGGTGGCAATGCTAATGTATTTCTATGCATAATCTATTCATGCCTAATGTCCTCCTCAATGGTTAATGGTTCGATGACTAATGTCTCCAGGCTCATGTATTTGTGCCCAGGGTGATGATATTGCATTTATGCTTATGAGGTGGCCTAATGCCATCCTATGGTGCTTGTATTTTATGCAGGACCTGGGGATGTTCATGCTTCAGGTTTACGCCTACTTGATTTATGCCTAATTTTCATGCTGATGTGATTTATGCTCACATGTTCCTGCCTGAGCTAATGTGCCTGATGCTAAAGCAATTTTGCTGATCTCACGATTTTGCCAGTAAGTACTGGTGGGTTCACATTTAATCCTGACGGCTTTACACTTATCCTTGTACCTGGTGATGATGTTGGCAGCAGGCCGATTGGCCCTGCCCTGTAAATGGCTACCCAGTGCCAGTTGGCACAGTGTTACAACTGTGATTGCCTGATGATGTGATCTGCATAATACATATGCTGTTTTTTCACCTTACCTGGTGTGGTCTCTTTTTGTAGTGTGTCGTCTGTGAGTGTGCTGCGAGGATGCTTTACACAATGCCTCCAAGTTTGGTCTACCCGCTCCACACCACGCTACCCCGTTTCTAGCAGAGGTATAGAAGAAAGTAATGGGAAAAAGCAGAAGAGGAAAATGGAGAAATAAAATATTTCCGATTATATACAATGAACAATTTACAAAACTGTTTTCAAAACATATAACTGACACTGTAAGTACAACAACAGTGACAGTCCTGGCATTCGAACAGGCAGTACTGAAGGAAATTCAAACAATCGACTCTAAGAACATCAAAGGCTAACAGAACTTGAAGAAAGGTGAGAGGAAGGCACTCATGGACCTGAAAGAGGATACTACACTTGTCATTAAACCAGTTGACAAAGGCGGCGCAATTGTTATCATGGATAAAAACATGGATCACGAAGAATGCATCAGATTACTATCAGATGAAAACAGCTTTGAAATCCACTGTATTTACACTACTCCAAGACTTGTGAACAGAATCATAACCGTGGTGATGAGGGCCTGATGAATGATTGGATAACCAAACATGAGGCTGGGTTTCTGGTGGGGGATAATCCCTGCACCCTCAGGTTCTATACTCTCCCAAAAATCCACAAAAAACAGGATGCCCCCACCAGGGAGACCTATAGTGTTGGGAATAGGTTCAGTTCTTGAACCTCTTTCACAATTCTGCGATTGGTTTTGAGACCTATCGTAGAGTCGGCTACATCTTGCCTAAGACACTAAAGATGTCCTGTGCCGACTTAGAGACCTCAAGATCATCCCAGCTGAAGATCTTTTCATTACCATGGACATTGACGCATTATACACCAGCATACCTCAGAGACGCACATTGAGTGTGGTAGAACACATTCTCCTGGAAAGAGACTGGGAGTTCATGACACCCAGACATTTCATCATGGAGTGAGCAGAATTGGCTCTCATGGAAAACTTCTTCGAATATGAAGACACAATATACCATCAGATCAGAGGCACTTCCATGGGAAGCTCTTTTGCTCTGAGCATGGCGTGCCTGTATGTACACCAATTCGAAGTGGACCACATCTTCCATCAAGGCAACTCATTTGCAGCACAATTGAAAGAATGGAGATGATATATTGTCATTTGGCGCGGCAACCAAGATGACGCTGAGGATTTTGTGAGATGGATCAATACTAGAGATGTACATCTGAAATTCACACATGCAGTCAGCAAGGAGGGTGACGTTTTTCTGGACCTAGCTATAAACATGATAGCGGAATGGATCCAGACTAAAGTTCACAACAAGAGCACACACAAAAACAGCATACTACTTTTTGAGAGCTTCCATCCCAAATCCCTGCGAAAAAATTTGCCAGTTGGTCAAATATTCAGGATCCGGAGGAATTGCTCTAGGATGGAAACCTATGAGGAACAGGCCGAGACTCTGGAGAAGAAGTTGAGTGAACGACACTACCCTGGAAATATGATCCGAAGAGCAAGGAAAAGAGCTGAAAACAATAACCGAGATTCTCTACTTGAACAGCAAGAAAAGAAGATGAATGAAAGAGTAGTATGCGTCACCACATACACCCCAAAATCGAATAAAGTACTAAACATTGTACATAAACATTGGCATATTCTTAATGGGGCAACAAAACAGTGCCGCCCCCCCTCCCAACTATTTGCTTTCAGACGTAACAGGAAAATCAGTGATGAACTTGTTCACACTAAGGCACCACCTCCAAAGGACCTGAACCAAACCACACTATGGGGCAACCAAAGACCAGTTGGACACTACGCATTCGGAGGATGTGTGGTATTCCCATTTACCGGCGCAACCAAAATGCTTCTGCTCTAGATGATGCCTGAAGGGTCTCCCAGCCGCAACGAGATCTGGTAAGAAAAGCAGACGCCAGAAGACACCCCTGCACCCAAACCCCCACGGCCTTGCGTGGCCCAACCAATTGTGTCCAGGTATCCCCCAAGATCCCATATTACCCCTCAAGCCAGTGGTCGTCTTCAAACAGTTTCCCTTCCTGAGCCTGCAGCATCTTTCAGAAACCGAAGTTCTCCATTGGAAAGCACAGGGTTCCCATTGTCCATTTTGCACCCTGCACCCGGCTGCCCGAGTGACGCTGGTGGTACTGCTGTGCTGATCTTAACCCCAAGAGCTTGTCTTCCACAACCGAATGGCCTGCTTGTCAACAGTCCCTAACCGAAGGCCCCCTTAGGCCCATTGGCTAACATTGGGCCCCTGCACTCTACACCCAGCCGCTCCAGTGCCGTTGGTGGTGCAAATTGAATGCCCAGCTAGACCTTGGTCCTAACCCCCAAAACAAACCCTTGTAGGTCATGTACTTACATCCAAAACCACTAACACTTTTGCCACATAGGAACCCATGTAAAGAGATATTGGGCCTAAAAAATAAGTGCTGAACTGTGTTGTATGAAGAAAAGTATTTATCATATTTTTTGCTTTTAATGAGCAGCGCAGCACAGGCAGCATGCTGCGCTGCTTACTAAAAGCATAAAATATTTAAAAAGAAGATTTTGGCGAGACGCGCTATTTAGAGTAGGGCAAGGCGGGGCTTGCAGAATGCCAAACAGAGTTTTTTGAACTGCGCTAAATAAAATAAAGGAGTGGCTCACCCAACTGTTTTTTTTTTATTAACAATATTTGATGCTTTTCATAAGCAGTGCAGCATGTCGTTGGTGCCATGCTGCTTTTCCTTTCCACCTCCCCTTCTCTGTTTCTCCTCCTCCCTTCCTGCTGCTCTCCCCTCATGCTGGAATGCTGCTTGCATAGCTCGGACATGCCTGCAAGTTAGACCCTAAACGGCCCAGACAAGCCTGCAACACCATCCGTTTTGTAGTCTCTGCCGCTTTACCTGGTTTGTTTACAATCTACATACACACAGAAACATAGAAAGACAGATAGACATACACACACACAGACAGCATCTCACACACACATGCACGCAGACACACATGCAGACACAAACATGCAGTAGATCAAACCGTGCCCATTGTAGCCATAGGGGAGCCGTGTGGCGGAGTGGCACTGCTGCCATGATGAGGTCAGACAGTGGACACTAGTGAGGTGCTCTGCACCCATGGTGCCCTTGTAAGGACATCTGGAATCACTGCAGAGCCCAGGGAGGAGCTTTAGGGGTTGTTTTTTAAAACCTACTGGTGCTGTGTCCAGCGGCCAGTCAGTGCCGGCCAGTCAGTGCCAGGGCGCATATGATGCAAGTGCGTGGCATAATGCAGCCACAGATAAACCACCTTCTCCCCCTCCAGGACTGATCCCATATATTGCCCTTCGTTGCTCCTCCTTCACAACCTCTCCCAGTACCCCATTTAGAATTTGTTCTATGGAAAAATTCTCACATGTGGGATGAGGAAACCACAGTTCCGGCTTACTGCACTTTGACACTATTTATCCGATGTTTTCTACTACTTAAAAACAAGAAAGAGCTTTTAATTAAACCAACCATGTGTATTACATGTGGCAAATCGCCATTTATGTTTTTACTTCTTTCTCTTCCCCAATACGTAGCCGTAAGTGCTCCCTTCACACCTCGCCTTAGCCTTTCTGCCACATACCGCTTTTATTGATCACATGTTCAAACTGTGTGACCCTTTCTCTGACAAACATTGGGCCCTGTGAGTGCTTAGATTAGTCTCTATACCTGTGTTAAGCGGCGCCATATGGAACTGGACTGTTACAGTGGCAGTTGCTGCTCGCATCACAAGCTACTGTTATTACTGTTGTAATAGTCAGCATATCAGACAAGTTTACATTAGTGGCCTTTTATCCCCAACAGTGAACCACCTCAGTGCCACAAAAAAGGTTGTCATCAGTAATGTAAAAAAGGATTTATCAATTTCTATTGCCTCTACATTGCTAATACAAAAGTTATAACTGTTAAAAACATTTCCATTTCAATGCCACTAGCTCTAACTTAAAAATAATTTGAGACCTATTGCATTGCAAATGCTTTTTTTTAAACATCTGCCTTCCGAAGCACACAACTACACACGCTGAAACTTAACATGGCCTGCACATGAAGCTAACCCACAGGGGTTGGACATTTCATCAGAGCTTGCTTTTCAGTGTAACTTCTCACACCTCGCGAGTGGAAGATTAGTATAGTAATTTGAAGGAAGAAAATGTCCACAATAAGGAGAAAGCCTGAACCACACTTTTCAAACTTCTGAAACAGCTGAGTCCATAAACACTACCGAAAATAAAAAGATTGTGAACTATAGTCCTACCAAATATGAACACGTGGAGGGCGTGGCCGAGCCGCGGACCAAGATGGCTGCGCAGCTTTGAAGCTCTGTCGGCTGGTACGGCGACCGACAAAATTCCCACGTTCCAGCAAGGGCAATGACTGGCATTACAGTAGCGATGGTCCGGTGAGCTGATCAGGACCTTTTCGGATCCAGTAGCGCTAAAATCGGAGCACTGGGAGCAGAGAAATGCTGGCGATCGTTGTGGACCCCTGAAATCAACATGGCGGCAGTGGCAACGTCTACAAGCTGAGGGGCGGCGAAGCGTGACTGGGGGACCATCGAGCGGAGCGGAGACTGACCTGATCAGGGTGCAGTGAGTGGCAGGATGCGGGCTGCGGCGGCGGGCGAGAAAACTCCAACAACCCTCATTGTGCTGCTAGGAGACAGCTCGATCTACCTCCTGGGTGACCCATTCCACAAGTCTGCCTGCACTCGCAGGAACAGGGCCTGGGGGTGCCCGGTGCTAGGGGCAGTTTATCCTCGTAATCACCGCAAGCGAGGGGGAACTAGATGGCCACATTCCTGCCTGTTGCCATACGGCCCCACCCCGTAACCACCGGCTGACCCTGACGTCCCTCCCCTGCAATCTTAAGCGCGCACATCGCTGCACTGACACAACAACTAAGCCCCAAATTATCGCAACGGGCCACTACAGCAACATTCCTAGCCCACAGCAAGGTATAAGACCCCACCTGTACTATCTATCTGACTCAAGCCCTCCTGCTCATCTCCAATTCAGCGCCACCAACCCAGAACAGCAGTATGGGCCGCAAAGACCCGAAGCAATGGCTTCTCTCCTTTGAAAAGGTCACCGAGACAGCTTTAGGGGAAACCTCCACTATGGCAGAAGGTGGGCAAAGTGCAGCCACTTCAGGGGACAGCTCTAATAACAGACGCACTCTTGCAAGAAATGAGAGCAGGGTTTAAGGCCCTAGATATGCGCTTTGACACACTGAATAAACATATTGCGGATCTGGGCTCTAAGGTACAAAGTTATGCCTGGATGTTGCAGAGTCGCGCACCTCTGACCTGGAGGACGGGACTATGCAACCGCTCATACGACTCGAACGACTCAAACGGGTGGAGTGTATTCTATAAAGAATGAGGATTTGGAGGCACGTAGTCGCTGGAACAACATCAGCATTCTTGGGGTCCCCGAGTCAACTACCACCGGGCGTATTGACACTTCTGTAGAATCACTGTTGATCGATCTATTTGGAAGAGGCTCCTTCCCACCAAGCTTTGTGGTGGAGCATGCACATCGATCGCTAGGTCCTAGGCCCAACCCAGGTCTCCCACCCAGACCCATTATCGCTCGACTCCTGAACTTCAGAGACCGTGATACTGCGCTTCGTATGGCCCATGAGTGTGGCAAAACTATCTGACAAGGCTCCAAGCTGTCCCTGTTCCCAGACTTCACCATCATGGTCCAGGAGGCCCGGTGCAAATATAATGGTGTTAAGGCCACGCTCAGAAATCTTAGACTGAAGTACGGCATGTTGTACACGGCTAAGTTACGAGTGGAGGTCAATGGGCGTGCCCGTGTCTTTGATAATCCCACAGAGGTACAGGAATTCTGTCATTCACACAAGCTCACTACCAAAGGACCTAGCGATGAAAATAGACTGTCCCCACCTTGCAGCGGATCCGAAGCAAGCATGGAACTTTTCTCCGGATCCGGACCCGGCTGAACTCTTATCTAGGCCTCATTGCATACACATGACCATGGCATTGGGATAAAATGTATACATAATGTTCTTATTGGTTGCCTGAAGGCAGTAGGGGCGACGTCACCCCCTCATTGGTGTACAACTTAGTTTTGTTTGTTGAATTAAGAAAGTACCTGAAATGGGACTCCTTTCATAGCTTTGCGTTACAATTGGTACTATGTATATCTTGGTTAAAGTTGGCATTGCCTCTCCGGATGGGTGGAGAGGCTGGGAGGGGGGTGGAGGGTTGGATTTTGTTACTATTTTGATTCACTTTGTTAATTGCACGGTACAATGCAGTCCAGCATAGCGGGAATATATGTATATCACACACCCAGATTAGCCTTATGCTAGCAATACGGCCCAGTTAGGACATAACCGTGCCACACGGATTTAACGCTAATGACAAGGAACAAACTGACACATGCAAGAGGTAGCAGGTATTGCATTACCTACTCAGACATAGACGTTGCCTTTTTGCAGTAGACCCACTTACCTGCATCAGACCAGGCCACCTTTGCCACCTCCTGGGGACCCCATAGATATTTTGCAAACTTCATCAATTACGCCAGAGGCGTGGCCATTCTTGTTCACAAAAGAGTCCCTTTGTGCCCACACTCGATTATCCGAGACAGTAATGGAAGGTACCTAATCGTAACAGGCATGTTACATGGGCACACAGAAGCATTAGTAAGCATATATGGACCGAATAATGATTCCCCATATTCTTATTATTCCATTCTTGCCCAACTGATGCAACTAGGCCAGATGCCCTGCTTGATAGGAAGAGATTTCAACATCACGCAGGGTCATTTACAGGATAGCACGTCGAGAGCACCAGATCCCAAACCCCGTGCACGCAAGGCCCTGCATTCCTTATGTGACCAGCAATCTTTACCAGACGTGAGTAGAACACTTAACCCATATCACACAGATTACACTCCCTACACCAGCTGCCACAACACTTGGACAAGGATTGATTATCGGCTGGCCTCCCCAGCAATATTTCACTGGTGCTGTTCTATACAGACATTCCCCTGCACATACTCCAATCATTCGCCTGTGTCATTGGTATTGAAAGTCCCCCGTCCTGAGGGCTTTGAAAAGGCAGTGGAGATTCCCCAGTCGTGTTCTAGATGATGAGTTATTCCAACACGAAATTCAGGACGCCATAGAGGACTACTTCACCATCAATACAGGCTTGGTTGACTCTGCACCAATGTTATGGGAGGGGTTTAAAGCATATATAAGGGGAGTCTGCATTTCAAAACATGCTGGAGTCCTGCACGACTTGCGTGGCACACTAGCCCGGCTGGAACAAGACCTTAAAGAATCAGACTCTAGGCAGGGGTTCACACATAACTCTGAGACTGAAACGCAGAGGTTGGCCTTGCTCGCAGATTACAGAGATACTGCTGAGCGTGAGCTCCTCTACATCGGACAGTACCATAAAGCAAAAATATATGGCGAGGGTGAACGGCCGGTTTGAGTGCTGGCACAAATGATTAGGCCCCCATACTATAAGGCATATGTTACCAACTTACACACAGCATCTGGGGAACACATTACAGACCCGCTTGATATTCAGAGGGAATTTATTTCCCACCTTAAGACCCTATATACCTCCAGACTGTGACCTAACCACACAGAACAAGACGCGTACTTATCAGAGATTACACTGGTCTACCTCGAGAGAACCATGCAGGACTTCCTGGCGGAGCCCATTTCAGATGCAGACGTAACCGAAGCCATTACTGGTCTGAAGTCATCATCGGCCCCCGGCCTTGACGGGTTCACAGTCGACTTTTATAAAGTCTACAGAGAGCTGCTGGTACCACAGCTATTAGAGGTATACACTGAAGCCTTGGAAAGACAGATGTTGCCGCCCACACTGTGCGAGGCGGTCATAATTCTCCTCCCCAAACCTGGCAAAGATCCCTTGCTATGTGGTTCAAATCGCCCACTTTCACTCCTGAACTTAGATTACAAAATCTTGGCCAAAGTCCTGACCAATCGTTTATCCCTCTTAACGGAATCCATAGTCTCCCTGGCACAATCTGGTTTTATTCCCCATCGCTCCACTGCTTTTAATCTTCGAACCCTATTTGCTATTCTCCATAGAATTAATCCTAAGGTACCTGCAGCTGCAATTTTATTGGACACGGAAAAGGCCTTTGACTCTTTGGAGTGGCCTTTCTTTCTGTCCATTATGCAGAGAATGGGTATGCCGGCTGGTTTCGTGGCCACCACAGCTCTATTATACAGCCATCCCACGGCCCGACTCAGACTAAACAGCAGCCTAACCGCCCCCTTTTTTTTATCCAGAGGCACAAGGCAGGACTGCCCACTATCGCCCTTATTGTTTATTTTAGCTATGAAGCCCCTGATTCGACATTTTCAAGAAAAACACCTACACCTACACAGAGGCATACAATTTAATACGGGCCCATTATTAGTATCATTATATGCTGATTACACAATTCTATATGTTCATAACTCCCCCTTAAATTTAGAACCACTAATCCGCAAAATTCTCCAATTTGGTGCATATTCTGGTCTAGGCATTAATTGGCACAAATCCGTTATATATCCCCACACCACCAAAAATGGGACCTGGAGTTTCCACTAGAGTGGCGCTCCGATTCAGTAAAATATCTGGACATACACATACATCTCGACACTGATCAGATTATCCGACTAAACTATGGACCGGCGATACTATCATTAGAGACACAGATAGACAAATGGCTCAAACTCCCACTCGTCCTGCATAACCAAGGTCTGCAGGTGGATCGGTAGGTGTCTCCCAAATAAAAGACCCTCATACACGTGTTTTTTCAGAGTCATGTAGCGGTATATGATGTGTCCCCGCTTCTTGTAACACGTGTCCGTGCGTAATCCTTGGGTCAGTTTTTGTTTGCACCCTCCGCCAGGAGGTTGTACCATTCGTTAAAACAGTAGTGATGGTGAATAAGTGAAATAGTGCTATAAAGGGTTTCTAAAATACCCGGACAGCCAGAGGTTCAACTTTAATATTTCTGGATTCGGGTAAAAGGTTAAGGCGTGTCGCTATGGAATTATTTAGGAATTCTAGTGCACTAATCTTGTGAGGTTAAAAGTGGTCGACATGTTTCAGCCTTATCTGCCTATTGGTCAGTCGGCTTTCCTCAGGACCATAAAGTGATTAAGTGAAAAAAAGGGGAAAAGGTAAATTTGTAACCTGATTCGTTTTGTGGTAGTAGGTCACATTGTACCTGTAATTAAAGAAAAGGGAGATAGTGCAACCACATTTGTAGCGAATAAGTGGGAAAAGACACTTCAGCAATGTACAATGACATAGAGACACAGTTGAGAATTAAGAAGCATATTATTAAAAAAACATATCATTAAAAACGAGTTGGGTAATACTAAACTCAGAGTCACATTCATATTAAGCGTCAACTTACTCATTCTCAAAATTCTATGCGGAATATTGTGATGTATAAATCACAAAATAGTATTTAGGCGTCATGAGATCATTCCTTTACAGTGCCCTGATATTGAAAGCGCTATTTATTTTAATGTGCAATTCTATTGTTACATTGCCATGACGTCCAAGGCGCTAATCAATTTTACTGTGTCATCACGATTATCTTAGACATTGTTATAACTATGTAATACCTGTTCGAGTATAGACTCTTACAATTATTTAAAAGTACATGCATTCGTTATTAGACGGTACCAAGCACTCGTTCTACATGTATTCTGAAAACTGAACATGTGCATACTGCCGCTATAGTCTCTTTAAATGCACACTCTGGAAAGCCTATTCAGAAAAAGATTCTCTTCAAAAAGTAGGCACTTTTAACAAAAGTCTAAAACTAAGCAAAACTCAATACAGAGCGGGGTTTTCACATGCGCTTATGCGTAACTAGACCTTATAGAATGTACCTCTACATTATGTAAGACTTGTCTCCTCGGGAACCATGGCAGTTAGGGGGAGGCTTCACTGTTTTGGAGTGAGGAAAAAAAGGAAGTTTAGTAAAGGGGTTTTAATACTTGCAGTTTACTCCATAACGAAAAGGACAATGCTCCTTGATACCTCTAGCCTTCAAACACCCGTCTAGCAGCTTGTGCTGTCTCTGCCCTTGGTGACCCGGAATCAATCGCCAGTGTGTAACTTGTCTTCTTTTATTGCAAAGTAATGGAAACTGAAGAGTTACTCGAGTGTTTGTACTTATTAGTTGTGCTAAATTGTTATACCTAATTTTCAGATGAGAATTGTAATAATTTCTAGCTTGAAAATAGACACATGGAGTTTATGAGAATGTACTCTATAAGCGCTCATTCAAAATTTTCTCATAATCAAAGAACGTTAGGAAATTCGTAATTCAGGCAAAATATCAATTATTTGTTAAGACTTAACCACCAAACGGCATCATTCAGGCCCTCACTGTCTGTCTTAAGTCTGTGCACCCAACGTTGCTCTTTTTCAAATAAAATTTTAGCTTCATTCCTGTCCACAGTTTCAAGGGTTTCCAGGATGACCCACTGTAGGTCATTCACAGAGTGCCCAGATTCTTTGTAGTGAGTTGACATTTTTGTGGTTGTTGTGTTTTTTACAGTTCACATTGCTGCGGTGTTCGCAAAGTCTTTGTTTTGCTTTGCGACAGGTCATGCCAATATATCTCATTTGGCACGGGCAAGTTATCATGTAAATGACATGGCTTGTGTTACAGTTCGTATGTTTTTTTAAATTCCAATTGAAGTTGGGAAGCAGCTGTAGTTCCTTTGTGGGTTTTGTAGTGTCACAGACTGTGCAGTTTCCACATGGGTAATGGCCTGTTACTGGACTGTTATTCCACAGTCCAGGTGTGTCTTTCTTTTTCTTGGGTGGAGGTCTCGTGTGCACCAGCAAGTCCTTGATGTTGCGACTTCTCTTGTTGGCAAACATCGGTTTAGGCCAATTCAGATTGTGAGATGTTACTATTCTCCAGTTTCTGTTGATTATTTTCTTCACTTGGTTGGTGACTGGGCTATAAGTAGTTACGCATGTGATCCTATCTTCCTTCAATTTAGGACACGTCTCTAGGAGTCCTTCTCTTGGTTGGTTGCGGGCACGTTTCTTGCATGTGTTGATCACCTTCTTTGGATATTGACGAACCAGTAGTTTGTCACATAGGTCATTCGCTTGACTTTTGTAGTCAGTAATTGAGCTGCAATTTCTCCTCAAACGAAGGAATTGGCTGTACGGGAGATTTTCCCGTAAGGGTCTTGGGTGAAAGCTTTGAAAAGATAGCAGGCTATTCTTGGCCGTCGGTTTAAAGAAAGTACGGGTGTGCAAAGTATTGTCTTTAGAAAAGATGGTAATGTCTAAAAAATCTAAAGTACTTTCATTGGCAGTGTATGTAAATTTCAAGCATTCATCTTGGGTATTAAGCCAGCGATGAAAGTCTGTCAAGGTTTCCTTATCACCCTTCCAAATTAAAAAGATATCATCTATAAATCTCTTCCAAAAGAGAATATGATGAAGAAAGGGATTGTTCTCATTCTGAATGAAGGTGCATTCAGAGATGTTAACGTACAACCCCGCCACACTAGGGGCAAATATACTGCCCATAGATACTCCATGGCGTTGAAGGAAGAGGGTGTCTTTGTACTGGAAGAAATTTTCCATTAGAGCTAATCTACAGCACTCCAAGACAAAATGTCTGGGGGTTTTGTTTGGCCAGTCAGAGTTAAAGAGAATTGTTTCAAGAGTGTCTAGTGTTTTTTGTTGTGGCAAACTAGTGTAGAGACTTTCTACATCCAAGCCCACTAAGAGCATTGTTCCGTCCGAGTACTCAAAGTTTTGTAACATGTTTAGGAGGTCTCTTGTGTCCTTCAGATAGGTGGGTGTCTTTTGGACCAGTGGTCTTAAATATTGGTCTGCAAATTCTGACAGTGGTTCCAAAATCGAATTGATTCCGGACACAATTGGTCTCCCTGGTGGTGGCATTTTGCCTTTATGCGTTTTTGGTAAGGAGTAGAAGTATGGTGTTACTGGTGTTTTTACTTCCAGATATTCTGCCTCCTTTTTGGACACCCAATTGTTGGCTTCCGCTTCTTCCACCATCATGGATATTGTTCTTTGTAGACGGGCAGTTGGGTCTCTTGTTAGAACCTCATAAAATTTTGTATCTGCAAGGAGGTCCATACATTGTTTGTCATATCCAGCTGTTGTTAATAAGACTACTCCTCCCCCTTTGTCCGCCGGTTTGATTACGATTTCTCTATCGTTCTTGAGTTCAGTGAGAGCCAATTGTTCCGCCTTGGTGATATTTTGAAAAGGTTTCTGTGGTTGATTATGCAATAGGTCAACTTCCTTCATAATTGCCTGTTCCAAGGTGCATATTTCAATTGGGACTTGTGAGTTGAGGGGGCAGAATGTCGATTTATTCCTCAGTGTTGTATCTCCTTCTTGTGTCAATTGTTGGCTGTCTTAACCCCTTCGATGCTGATGACGAGCTCAGCTCGTCATCAGCCACGGGTGGCGTGTGCTGATGACGAGCTGAAGCTGAGCTCGTCATGTATCGCGGTAATTCGAAAAATGCCGCACAGCGCAAAAATCGCCGCAGCAGCGATGCGGTTAAAAAAAGGCTTTCAGTTTCAGGGTACGGCAAAAGGCTGTGAGCTCGCATTTTGTTTTGAAGATGTCAGTTCTTGGAGTGGGGACATACCCAAGTCCTTTCTTCAGGACGCTGAGTTGATCCTTAGTTAGGATTCTGTCAGTCAAGTTGATGACGAGGTTGTTGCGCCCGATACCGTCTTGGCCTTCGTTACACTCCTGGTTTCGACTTGTCTTGTTTGGTCGGACCAGGTTATCCCTTTCTGAATGACCTACAGTGGGTCATCCTGGAAACCCTCGAAACTGTGGACAGGAATGCAGCTAAAATGTTATTTGAAAAAGAGCAACGTTGGGTGCACAGACTTAAGACAGACAGTGAGGGCCTGAATGATGCCGTTTCATGGTTAAGTCTTAACAAATAATTGATATTTTGCCTGAATTACGAATTTCCTAACGTTCTTTGATTATGAGAAAATTTCGAATGAGCGCTTATAGAGTACATTCTCATAAACTCCATGTGTCTATTTTCAAGCTAGAAATTATTACAATTCTCATCTGAAAATTAGGTATAACAATTTAGCACAACTAATAAGTACAAACACTCGAGTAACTCTTCAGTTTCCATTACTTTGCAATAAAAGAAGACAAGTTACACACTGGCGATTGATTCCGGGTCACCAAGGGCAGAGACAGCACAAGCTGCTAGACGGGTGTTTGAAGGCTAGAGGTATCAAGGAGCATTGTCCTTTTCGTTATGGAGTAAACTGCAAGTATTAAAACCCCTTTACTAAACTTCCTTTTTTTCCTCATTCCAAAACAGTGAAGCCTCCCCCTAACTGCCATGGTTCCCGAGGAGACAAGTCTTACATAATGTAGAGGTACATTCTATAAGGTCTAGTTACGCATAAGCGCATGTGAAAACCCCGCTCTGTATTGAGTTTTGCTTAGTTTTAGACTTTTGTTAGAAGTGCGTACTTTTTGAAGAGAATCTTTTTCTGAATAGGCTTTCCAGAGTGCGCATTTAAAGAGACTATAGCGGCAGTATGCACATGTTCAGTTTTCAGAATACATATAGAACGAGTGCTTGGTACCGTCTAATAACGAATGCATGTACTTTTAAATAATTGTAAGAGTCTATACTCGAACAGGTATTACATAGTTATACCAATGTCTAAGATAATCGTGATGACACAGTAAAATTGATTAGCGCCTTGGACGTCATGGCAATGTAACAATAGAATTGCACATTAAATTAAATAGCGCTTTCAATATCAGGGCACTGTAAAGGAATGATCTCATGACGCCTAAATGCTATTTTGGGATTTATACATCACAATATTCCGCATAGAATTTTGAGAATTAGTAAGTTGACGCTTAATATGAATGTGACTCTGAGTTTAGTATTGCACAACTCGTTTTTAATTATATGTTTTTTTAATAATATGCTTCTTAATTCTCAACTGTGTCTCTATGTCATTGTACATTGCTGAAGTGTCTTTTCCCACTTATTCGCTACAAATGTGGTTGCACTATCTCCCTTTTCTTTCATTACAGGTACAACGTGACCTACTACCACAAAACGAATCAGGTTACAAATTTACCTTTTCCCCTTTTTTTCACTTAATCACTTTATGGTCCTGAGGAAAGCCGACTGACCAATAGGCAGATAAGGCTGAAACATGTCGACCACTTTTAACCTCACAAGATTAGTGCGCTAGAATTCCTAAATAATTCCATAGCGACACGCCTTAACCTTTTACCCGAATCCAGAAATATTAAAGTTGAACCTCTGGCTGTCCGGGTATTTTAGAACCCCTTTATAGCACTATTTCACTTATTCACCATCACTACTGTTTTAACCAATGGTACAACCTCCTGGCGGAGGGTGCAAACAAAAACTGACCCAAGGATTACGCACGGACGCGAGTTACAAGAAGCGGGGACACATCATATACCGCTACACGACTCCGAAAAAACACGTGTATGAGGGTCTTTTATTTGGGAGACACCTACCGATCCACCTGCAGACCTTGGTTATGCAGGACCAGTGATCCTTTCCACATTGATTTATAATTATTGAAAGGAGATTGAAAGGATCTCTACTCTCTTTCCCTCCACCAATTGATCAGGGCTCGACAAATCCACTCGCCCGCTCGCATTTGCGAGGGAGAATGGATCAGGACGAGCTATTTTTAGGTCCTACTCGCCCTTTCTGGCGAGTAGGAAGTCAAACTAACTTTTGACCTCGGTCTTTGAAAACAGAGCAAAAGTGACAAGATAACATGATTTAAAGGCACTTTTATTGCTCCTAAAGGGAATGAGCAATAAAGAGACCTTTAAATCTTGTTATCTTGTCACTTTTGCTCCGTTTTCAGAGACGGAGGTCAAGTGGGTTGCAGTCAGGTCGAGGGGATTTTCCATGGTACTAGACCTGCAGGACTAGTACCATTTTTCGGATTTGTCGAGCCCTGTTGATGATACGTCAAACTCCCACTCTCCATGACAGGAAGGGTTGCCCTGATAAAAATGATTGTGCTCCCCAAATTCCTCTATTTGTTTCATAACATTCCGATTCCCCTTTCAAACAGGTTCTTTCTGACTATTCGATACCACCTGGTAAGACTGGTATGGGGTGGTAAGAGAGCACAGGTCCGCTGGCGAGTCATGACATTACCCAGCGACAGAGGGGGATATGGGGTTCCGGACCTCCAGTTGTATTACCTGGTCGCCCAGTGCAGCTATGCTCAGACATGGTACCACCCAGATGCTAGAATTCCCTATCTCAGACCAGAGTCTGATCTTGTTCTACCGGATACATTAGTGACTGTATTACCCAAAGGCTTGCTCAGGGACCCCAAAGACATTCAAACTGTATCTACTACCAATTGGGCCTGGGAGAACTTGAAACGTATCACCAATACATCCACCCTATATGCGTCCTCGCTTCCACTCCCCAATGCCAGATGGCTGCCTATCACAGGTGAAAAAAATCATTCAACGAACATGCACAAAATTCAGCTTGGCCAAGATGGGTGACCTATTTCCACAGGGACATGTGTTTGAAACCAATGACATAAAGCAATTCCCAGAAGCCTCGCTTATGGACAGGTACAACTTGCTCCGTATTTGCTCAGTATTGCGCGCCACTTTCCCTGACTTTCCTCTCAAACCCCCAACCTTCACCCCACTCACCATAGTGATAGACAGCGCTTAGAGTTTACACTTGATTTCCAAACTTTATAAGGTCTGTGCTGACCTAATTCCCCTCAATGACTTCAGAATTTGTACTGAGTGGAAACGGACTTAGGGAACCCAATTACGGATGAGCAATGGTCTGCATGTTGCGCAGTTACAAAGAAGATATCACTTAACAGTCGCCACAAACGTATCCACTTTAAATTTCCCTGCAGAATATACGCCACACCTACCAAAACACACAGAATAGATCCCTCCAGACCTCACACCTGTCCCAGATGCAATGCCCAATTTGCGGACTTTGCACACCTGGCATGGACATGCCCACGCATCCACACATTTTGGGTAGAAACGCACAGGCTTATTAGTGGCATGGGCAACTTAACAATAAACCCTCTGCCCGAAATTACCCTTCTAGGTTACGTTGTACAATTGCCCTTGAAAATGCGTGAATTTTTCGCCATAAGTTTGCTATTAGCCAAAAGAGAAGTTGCCATCCACTGGGGCCGCAGATCGGCCCCCACTATATAGGGCTGGCTAACCAGCATGGCATCCTGCTCCATGAGAAGCGAACTATATGCTAGCACTATTCCTCCATCTTCCAGGCCTAGAGATATCTGGGGCCCTTTCCGTGCTTATCTAGAAACACAGCAAAAAGATCCACCCATGCAACAGGAACAAGGCATAGTCCTGACTGGAGTGGGTTAGATAAAGTATGCCACACATGTAAAGCCAAATATCACCCCTTTCGCATCATTCTGCTATACATATACCATATCAAAACTACTATCACAATCAAATTGAATAACAGGATTAGGCTCCAGGCGAACGCATGCACCCAGTTTAATGCTGATATGGAATTGGTGAAAAGAAATGCATAGCTACTTAAACCTAATTGTGCTGCACACAAAGCCATCTGTGATATACGAACTGACATCCTTCTTAGTGTGTTGTGACTGCCATTATACACATGGACTGTATTGTTTAATTCCGAAAAGCAAAATAAAGTTTAAAAAATAATAATATATGAACACGTAAACAAATATGTTAAGTTAATGATAATTTGACAAGTAACAATTTATGTAAGAAATGATGTTCAAGCATTCGAGATCTACGTGTATTTTTGTGCTTTGTTTGACATTTAGTTAACATCTACAGGCTGGCTGCCTGCTCAACTAGTCAGAGGTCACAGCAGAATATACAAAAGAAACAGTTTGTTTCTTTACTGAAACCCTTTCTGAGACTCTGTAAGCAGAGCGAGGGTTGTGTGCATTCCTTCAGCTGCTCGGCTCTGTGCGCTGCTGCTCCTGCCTGCTAGAGCCGAGTCTCGCTTCTCCTGAGGTGGGCGGGGTTGGTGGGGGCCCGTCCGAGCTGTCCAATAGGCAAGACCTCCGGAGTCTGCCAAAGGCCAGGGGATACGTGATCCCGTGGGGATACCTCATTTACACAACACCTGGCATATTGAATAGAAAAGTATGGCGGAGATTTGACGAGAGATTTTGTGATTTGCTGATTAAACGGGTCGGTAGAGGGGCAGTAAGGTTCAACATATTTGAGTGTAGGAGTAGGGAGAGTTCAAAATTTGCGAACATACGTGACAAGAATTTTCAATTCTATTAAGGACAAGGAGGCGAGGATTATGCTTTCTCATTTATTTTTATAATAGAAATGCTCAGCAGCCAATAAAACAGTAAAAACTACAGTACCCATGAACACCAGGGTAACAACCATAGAGACCATAGTATAAAAGGCCATGTAGATAGTCTCTCTTCCTCTTTCTTTGGTGAGGAAAAAATTGTTCAAATCAAAACAGGAATCAAGCTGCCGGGGGAGGAGCCAAGCAGGCATTCGAAATGGCCGCATAGTCGCTCGGCTCCGTGAGCCCTTTCGCCCCACACGTATATCCTGGCGTCTATCCTGAGCCACGAAGGCGTACTTTAATAGGAGAAAGAAAACGAGCACCTACCATTTGCTCCCGAAGCTCCTGCGTGCAGCAGACCCTGAGAATTGTCCCCGACTGCTCCGCGGCCCACGCGGTGATGAGACCGGGGCGTTGCCACGGCGGTGCCTCTGGCCGCGACTGCAGCAACGACGGCCGTTGATGGCGGTAAGGGGCCTGCCGGCGGGTGCCGTTGACATGAAGTGCAGCTGCCGGCGGTGAAGACCCGGTCCGCTTGGCGGTGACCCTTGAGGGGCAGTGTGGTGGCACAGGATCGGAGGGGGCGCATGACTCCTGCCCCCTCCCCAAACTTTTCTGCCCGGGCATAGCCAAGGACTGCCCCGATATAGGCGGGCGACTCCCGGGGCCCGGCAGGGATTTTAGCCTTTTGGTGGCTCTCCTTTCAGGAGCCTGCCTCACAGTTTTGTGCCCCGGGGACGCACCCCGTGGCGCCCTCGCAGTGAGGCCTGGTCCCTGAATGTGGTGAAGAGGGACGGGGCCAACTTGATCAAGATGGCGGCTGGTGCCCTCCTCTACGGCCCACGTCCACGTCAGACGGCTGTTGCACGGATGGGGCCGGGATGCTCGCAACATACGCAGGAGTTCACATCCAGTAACGTGTTGGCTGCCCTAACAGTTTTGCACGAGACCATGATTTGCCATGCCTGGGACCTGGGTAAAAGAATGGACACCATTGCTGTCTCACCGTCTCTAGCGGCCACGGTCCGATCCCAGGGGACTGCCGATGAACTTGCTGCTGAGTCCATGGAGGAAGTCCCGGCTCCGCAGAGGCACCGGGAGCCGCTTGGGGACCGGGCTCCCGTGACCGCGCGGGCCGACTTGATTGCTCGTATGGATGTCTCCTTGGGACACATGTCCAACTGGCAGCTGGGGATGGAGCGCTGTTTTCCCTCTTGGACTGGCCTGGTTCTGTCGCGGAGTTGGCTGGACTGTGTGACTCTCCTCTCCTGGATGGTGCTATTATCTGTGAGCTCTGGGAAGTTCCCGGGACCGGCGTTGATATTGCCTGATCTCTGCTGTCTATATTTAGATGGATTTGGATTGTTGTGCTCTCCTATGGCTACGCCCCAACCGGACCCACCCATATTGTTTGGACCCTCAGGACTGTCTTTTAAAGTGATTGACGAGAGGACTTCTGGCGGTACCACTGCCAGACAGGGTCAGGGATGATGTGGTTCATGGTCTATTGGCTTTATTGTTGGCAGACGGTGCAGTGGGTATGTTCGATCGATATTTCATCGTTGTTGTGCTCGGGATTTGTTATTCTTCATTACAGTATTACTTCCTTTCTGGGATTTCCGAGGTGTAGGGGTGAAGGGCGGGGCCGGGCGACACGGTGAGGGCCCTCCTCCGCTTATATTCTTTCCCTCTTTCCTCTATCTTTCTATATTTCGGGTCTCTATTAGGGCGACAGGCACGCTGCTGGGGGGGTAGGCCATGGCCTTCTGCGGGTGTGCAGGGTGGGGGGTTGAGGGATGGGTGTTTGATTGGTATTTGTTTCTATGGCCCTTTAGTCTTTCTTCTCTTTTTAGTGTCGTCGTCGCTCATGCTCCTTGCAGTATGTTTGGTGTTGAGGGGCGGGGGTTAGACTCGCTACACGCTGGGGCTGTGCCTGCATTTCTCCTGCTTTGTGTATCTTACCCCCCGATATTTCCTCCGTACTAGTACTGTTTGTAGAAATCCTGATTCGCGCACTATTGTGGGACTGTGTACGACTGTGCGACACCCCTTCTTTAGTTCCTTATTTGAAAATGAACCTCTCAAATCCTGATTTCAAGCTGATGCGTCTGATTACAAGCTATGTGCTGGTATTTTATGACCCCGGGTTTCGAACTGCCATAACTTTACATATTGATTGCAGTATTCTTGCTCTGTTTAGCGGCTGGCCGGGGTGGTTGTAGGCCCATACTTGTAACTGCATGTACTACAAATAAAGGTTCAACAAAAAAAAATAATAATAATAATCAAAACAGGAATCCAAACGTAGAATATCAGGAACGAAGGCAACGACTGCTGCAGAAGTCCAAGGCAAACGGGGAAGCAGGCAACTGAAGAATACCGGAATCAGAAATCCATGGAAAAGGAAGCGAAGCCAGGAAACCTCTACTTCGGGTCAGAACCTAAAAAGAGACATATAGCCGTAATACACATCCAGTGCATAAATTGTAATGAGAAATAAGGGAGGGTAGAAAAAACAAGGGATTTGAAGAAATCCATATGCAAATATCATAACATGATCACAGTAGCAATATGTGCAGAAACAATAACAACGGGTGGGATAATCCTCGCCTCCTTGTCCTTAATAGAATTGAAAATTCTTGTCACGTATGTTCGCAAATTTTTTATTCTATGTCAGAAAAGGAGGCTCCCATTATGCTTGTTTAAAGCTGATCCACCACAACAGAAGCAATATGATCAATTGGTTTATAATAAAACGTTTTGAACACGGAATCAGAGGACCAATCTGCGGCCTTCATAATGTCAAATAGAGTGACACCCATCGAGAATGCTTTAGAAGCCATCGCCCCTCGTGCTGAATGTGCACCAAAAATTGAAACATCAATGCCAGCCTCTGACATGAGCCATCGTACCCAGCGAGCCAATGTAGCTGGGGTAACGGGCGAAAAGGCTTCTGCAAAGCAATCAATAATTGACCCTGCTTATCTGAACGTAAAGGAGCAGTACTTGCTTCATAATCCTTAACACATTGAACAACGCAAAGGTTGGGATGATTGGGAAAGGAAGGATAGGTAATCGAAGTAGTATTCGTTTTGGTACGTCTAGAAAGGAGGAACGTAACACCGTCAAGTGTAAAGCTGCAACCTGCCAAGTCAAAAGCCCGAACATCAGACACCGGTTTGCAGGAAACAAGGCATAACAACATAGTCAATTTGGCCGACAGCTGTTTACGGGATAATAAAGAATTGGAATGCCAAGCCTCTAAAAATCTCAAAACAATGGAAACATCCCATAAAGAGACGTACTTAAGACATGGAGGTTTCGCCAGACGGATACCCGTAAGCAACTTGGCAATCAGAGGATGCTCACCCACAGGTTTACCAGCAATATGAAGATGGCCCGCTAAAATGGCAGAACGGAAATTGTTGACAGTCCGATAAGCCAAACCTGAGGAAGCAAGAGAGGCCAAAAAATTAATGATCATGGAGACATCTGCTGAAGTGGGATCAACTTCCCATTGAACACACCAGTCACACCATCGCTTCCAAGACCCCCTGTAGCATTTGTGAGTATTGGGTGACCAGGCGTCACTAATGAATTTGGAAGCGTCTCGAGAAAGGCCTGGGTCCGACCAGCGATCCCCGAAATTTGCCATGCCAGCAGAGGGAGATTGCCTGATAGAATCAGGGGACGCGGATTGTTGAGAGGATCCAGCAAGAGATTCCACTTCTGGGGAAGAAGGAGCGGCACTACACAACACATTTCCAGGAGAACTGGGAACCACGCTTGAGCCCTCCACAGAGGAGCAATCAGAATCAATTTTGACCGATAACGTTTTGTGCAAGCCAAGACTCTGGGAAGGATCATGAACAGAGGAAAGGCATAGCACAGACTCGACGGCCAAGTCTGTAGAAAGGCATCCGTGGCCAGGGCTTCCGGGTCCGGCCTCTAACCAAAGAACAGGGGGAGCTGGATGTTGAGGCGAGAGGAAACAGGTCGATCAGACACTGGCCCCAGATCCGGAGGAGAGAACGGAAAACGCGAGGATGGAGCCTCCAATCCCTGAAGTTCAGAAGATGCCTCGAATTCCAATCCGCAATTTGATTGTTGCGCCCGGGAAGATACTCTGCAATAACAGTGATCTTTTGTTGCAGACAAAAATGCCAAAAATCTTTGGCTATCTCCGCCAATATTTTGGACTTTGTTCCGCCCAGTTTGTTGACATAGCGGACCGCTGAAATGTTGTCCATGCAGAGAAGTATGCAGCAATTGGACCGAAGGGGAGTGAAACATCGGATCGCAAAGGACCCTGCCAGGAGTTCGAGGCAATTGATGTGGAGAGACAACTCCTGGGAAGACCACCGACCCCCCGTCGAGACAGGACTGAACGGGCTCCCCAACCCCACAGGCTGGCATCGAACTCTATCACTAGTTCCGGGGATGCACCGAACAGGGCTCGTTCATTCCAAGCATCCATGTGGTCCAACCCCCACTGCATCTCCCACCTCGCTTCCTCTGAAAGAGGAATTAGATCCGAATAACGGAGGCCTCTCTGGAGATGACGGATCTTCAAACGCTGCAGAGCCCTGTAATGCAGCGGACCCGGGAAGATCGCTTGAATGGAGGATGCCAATAGACCTACAACTTGTGCTAATGATCTCAATGACACAGTCTGATAGGAAATAACTGAAGTCAATTCCCTCTTGATATACCGAATCTTCTGATTGGGTAAGAGAAGTTGACACGTAAGTGAATTGACCTTGAAGCCCAGAAATTACATCACTTGCGTTGGAGTCAAGACAGATTTCTGAATGTTCACCAGAAATCCCAGAGATTGTGAGAGGTCGATGGACCACTCCAGATGAGTCAGGAGTGTGAGCAGACAGTCTGCCATAATCAGAATGTCGTCCAAGTAAATAATCAGGCGCACACCCCGAGCGGGTAAGGCTTCCACGACAGGCCTCAGAAGCTTTCGTGAAGCACCAAGGTGCTGACGAGAGGCCGAACGGGAGAACTTGGTACTCGAACCAAGTCCCCTGCCAATGGAATTGAAGGAACCGATGATGAGGATTGAAGATGGGAATCGACAAATACACGTCCTTGAGATCGAGACGAACCATCCAGTCCCCTTCTCGCAGAAGATCTCCCAACGGATGGATTCCCTCCATCTTGGAATGCCTGTAAACGACCCCTCCGTTGAAGTCCTTCAGATTGAGAACTAGGGGGGAGCCGCCCCCTTTTTTCTCGACCAGAAACACCGTGTTGGCGAACCCATTGGGATGACGGACAGTTGGAGTTATCGCCCCCTTTTGGAGGAGCACGTCTATTTCTGCAGAAATTAATTCCTGATCCTGAAGGGAAAAACACAAAGGAGTGGGTGGGTCTGATGCTGGGGCTGGTAAAACTCTATTCTGTAACCTTGGACAGTTTCCAGCACCCAAGCATCGCTGGAGATCAAACGCCAATTGTCTACAAAAAATTGGATCCTGCCCCCCAGAACCACATCGCAAGCAGGAATCAGGCTCACCTGAAGTGTTGGAATCCTGGTAGCCACCTTGATTTCCGCCGGAACTTCCTTTTCTATATTGGCCTCTCCCCTTGCGGGAGAGATAGAAATTGGATCTGGTATTATAGCCGGCATCCTGGCCAACGCCTCTCTGGGGCTGGAACCCCCTCTGGGATTGTTGCTGAGAGCCACAGCCGAACAAGCGTCCCCTATGTCGTCCGGCCTTGGCAAAAACCGGACGGAATGCTTGCCGCAGCGAGGCCTGAGCTTTATCCAAGCCACTGAAGGTGGCTACAAATTTTGTGAGTTCCTTTAAAAAGGGTTGACCAAGCAGCAGACCTTGAGCCGCAGGACCAGATTCCGATGAGGAGAGCTTAGCTAACTTTGGATCAAGTTTTAGAAGAATTGAATAGCGTCTCTCACACGAAAGCGCACAGTTGGAATCACCAAACTGGCAAATAGCCCTTTGCGCCCACTCATTAAGTTCATCCGGGTCCACAAGGGCAGACGACTCCTTGGCCAGGAATCCAAGATCTAGGATTTTAGTGAGAGGACCCAATAAATCAAGCAGCTTGTCCTGACAGGAACGCCAAGATCTGTCCAGACCCTTCTTCGGATCCTTGGCGTACTTTTTAAGATAGGGGACCATCGTAGGGTCAACCTCTGGAGTCTCCGCCAGGTGGTCTGCTAGATCCCGCCTAGGGCATTCGGACCGAAGCCGAGCCCTGACGTCCTTTTCAAAGGGTTGGCGTATGTGCGTCTGGACATACTCAGCCACAGCAGGGGAGGGAAGCCAGGAAGTGGAGTGGGGATGAATAATATCCGAAGGATCAAAAGTTAGGACAGGAGGATGTGTGGGGGCATCCACGAAGTGTTCTTTACACACCTTCTTTCTAGGGGGAGGATCATCATGATCAGAAGAAGTAGAAGAATGTGTGTCGTCGGTATCAGCAGGAGGAGGGGCGGCTGACGACGCACCCACAGCGGACTTGGATTTGTCAGATGCCAAGCTTTAAGCCAACCGTTGAAAGTCAGACTTGTGAGGGTTGACAGGGGACTTAGAGGACTTACGTGAAGAAGGCAACCAACCTTCCTGTTGCGCATACTGATTCAAATGGCGCTTCAAAGGATTAATGGCGTGCACAAGTGCCTTATTCACTGAGTGCTGCACACCCTGATCCAAAGCTTCCACTAAATCATGCTCTAAAGACCCAGAGGCATCCTCCTCATAGTAGTAGTCCTCGTCATCATAATATTCTTCCATGGTTACACAGTGTGTAAATTAAATGCCCACAAGATGACGGAAAATAAACGTGGCCAAAGGCACAATGCAGGGGGAGTGACAAAAACACCACAGCAAGTCAACAGTACAGGCAAAACCTGTACACAGTAATTATTAAAATGTGGAGGGGGGGCTTGCTGTCAACCAAAAAAATGCACTCTAGGCAAAACCTATGCTTGTTGTACAGCCCAATGCTATTATTGAAGCAAAAGGCGTAAATGGGATTAATTCCCCGAGGCAGTATGCACTGACGTGTTAAACGACCTTCCGATGCTCCCGGTGATGGAGCAAGGATTCGCACGTATAGCGCCTTGCTCGTATGCAAAACCCTTGTCTAAATTGCATAATATTAACACGATTGTTCGTCATTTGTAAAGTGTTTTCCCCTACACGCGGGTGTCCCTAGGATGCTTGCTTGTTTGTCTTTTCACGTACTAACGAAGCTTGCACTGAAAATGGCTGCTTTGCCGCAATTCAGTCTGCGCATGCGTCGGTCATACCCATGTGATGTGACGCACTCGCATTCTGGAGGGATTCTGTGCTCATGCGCATTGATGCTAAATATGGCCGCTTGTCTCTCACCACGCTCTCTGCTTACTGCAGCAGCTTTTAGCCTATCTATTCTTTCGCATTAATCCTTAAATGCTATAGTTATTATAAAAGTAAGGGTTGGTTATCTCTTATCATGGTATACAGTGCGATCATTTTATGTATGATTCTAATTTGTCTTCGCTTACTTTTCATGTACCGCGTCTTTATGGGCTGGGGTACTCATGAGTGGAGCCATACTTGAAGCTCTGCTGGGCACCGTCACATGACCGGAGAAAGTTCCAACTGCGCAGAAGCTAAACCTAGCCAGCTGGCTCCTGAAGCACAATGCGCCTGGGAACATCACTGGGAATACGGAGTCTTACCTTGAAAAAAGCAATACTGTTGCTACATATTGTGAACTATCCTGTACTGCTGTATTCTATGCATGGGAACGTGAACCTGGGGGGCGGGTGTTCAAATTTGAATATTAATCATGTGAAAACTGAATTCTAGGAGGTGGTAAAGACCGCACCACCTCTCCTGACCAATCACAATGTGGGAAACTGTCACTTGCAACATTAATGGGTGGTCTAAGGGTCCCCAAAACTGTATAATTACCCTAGTTTAGCTTAGGAAAATTGTCCGACTTGTCCGAGTAGCAGACCTGTCACTGACCCTACGATCTCAATAGGTGCTCATTCTGAAAGTGCTGCGGAGCACTTTGTCCATACTTTCCACAATCTCCTAAGGGGTGGAAAATCCTAAGTGCTGGCGAAGCACTTTGCTGGGGAATTCGAAAATCCAATCGGGGTTTCTGGCGGATTACTTGCAGGAGGGGGTAACGCAGGCGTTGCTGTCCGAAGCTGTGGGTGTTGGTCGTACTCTGGGAGGCCCAGTCCTTGACCCGAACCTGAGGGGTATCCTGTCCTTACTGTCCGTGAGCTGTACCTGCTCGCATTCTGGCATTCCTTTCTGAGGGTCCCTGTCCCCGTCTTCTCAACTGACCCGTGGCCAGGGTTGGTCTTCAATCTGAACTAGGTAAATATAGATTGTGGGTTTACGTGTCTCTCTCTCTCTCTCTCTCTCTCTTTCTTTTTCTGATCTGGTAAAAGCATTCTTACCTGTATTATTACTCAATTGCCATTGCAGTATATGTGTCTGGATTTTAGTTGGTTCCTTCTCTCCCCCCATCCTTTAGGAACTCAGTGATTTTATGAAACCATAGCATGTTCCCGTTTTTTCCCCTTTCCTTTAGTGGTTTGCAGTGAATTTAGCAAGAATAGCTTAAATACTTAGGTTAAGTACATGTCCTAGGTCTCATCCCAAATCCTACGTTCTAGTAAAAATTGCAGTGACTAGTTGTGTTCTAAAACGTCTACCTTTAGTTCCCCATATATCCTAATGGTCTTAATTTTAATACAAAGTTACCTATTGGTGTTGATTTTAATGTTTGATATATTACTCTGTGTATCGCTTATTATCTTGGCATCTTCTCTTTGAATTCTTATATAAAGTTTCGTTGACTTCATCAGGTGTCTGTGGTCATTTTACAGAATTGTGGAAAGTATTTTACTGGTTTTAAGTTTATTGAATGTTAGGCCTGTCTACTTTTTCCTTAAATAGCTCCAGGTCCGTCAAGGAGTTGCGCCTGTGGTAAGTCGGGTGCATGGTAAGCAGAGGTAAACCAAACCTGATTACTCTTAGCAGCGTGCAGGAGGAGAAATCCTCACCCAGTTTCACCCAAACAAAATTAGTGTGTTCTTCACGCCAAGGGCCCAGTGCGTGTTAAAGAATTTGTAACCCGGGTGACCTGGGGAAAACTGCGCGCTCTAGCAGTAATTTCTGGCTAGCAGAGGATGGTTTGGACTAGTTGGATTAGGTAGACAGGACAGTCATAAACAAGCCGTGAATACAAAAACGTGCTGCTGATTGTTATTATATTTTTACAATAATTTTGGAATGTGTTTTTATATGTAAATGTTCATGAATTTGCATTGCTGTTATAAATACTGCATGTTGAATTAACCCAGAATTGTTTGTAAATGTTCAGTGTAGTCTGAATCCCCGGGGAAGTATTTTAGCTAACGGTGAGTAGAATCCGGTTAGCTGTTGAAGTCACTAGGTTTGAGGTATTAGTGCAGGGTTAAGGATAACTGGAAGCACTAATTAGGACCTTTGTTTCTGGAGTGAATGATAGCTACGAGTCCGTTATAAAACTTTCATTGCGATATCACCTAGTAAGGGTCGCATACGGAAGGAGTAATAGGGTCTCCGAGGCTTGTCTGGTAAGTAAAATAGTTCGCTGGTGAAATCCTGGCTCAGTACATATCCCCGATCAAGGTGGATGAGTCAGAAGAATAACGGGTTCTATGTTACTAGTGTGTAGGGACAGGCAAAGAAGTCTATCCAGAGTGAATGAAAAGTAGACAGAAGTGGTTTACTAGTAGCGAAAGAAAAGTCTTTTCTCTCTTTAGAACACTCAGACATAGTGGCAAACGTTGTGTGTTGTTAACTAAAACGTGCACTCGCACTTTAGAGAGAGTAAAAAGTTTCCGTTACCTTGTGAAGGCGGGAGTCAGTCGGAGAGCTGCTCTGACGTCACTCCGTGCCGCGCTGGTATTGGTCAGGACAGCGGGCGTGTAGCGGAGCTGAATTTGTGAAGGAGGGGTGAGTGCCGAAACGGGAGACTCTGTCTTGCGAAAAGGCCGCGCACCCATTGGTTGACCGTAGTTGTATTCTCTGACCGGATTGGGTGGCGCGAAATAAAAGTCGCGCTAGCATTGGAAGCACGAAAGTAAACAAAATTAATCAAGCCGAGTTAGAAGCGAGTCTGGAGAGTTGTATGTGGTATCCAGACTTCATACCGAATCCAAAGTACCTAGGATTTCATAAAGATCAGCTTATACGAGGTAGACCGCACATGATGTATGGAATAAAGAGAAAATTGTCATTCTCGGATAAAGTGAAGAACTTTTTCAAAACTGACAAGCCCATTAGAACGAGAGAAGGCGTACTCATTCCCCCGCCAAATACCCCTGCCTCTTTCATGATGTTTGATAAAGGGTATCACACTTGTATCTGGCTAGAAAATTGGGCAAAGTATACTGTAGATGACGGAGTCCTGGCATTCCCTGTTGAAGGTACATTTAATGGTCGGATCCTGTTTAACTTAAGGACCCGCATGAATGAATTACACCCTAGACCTAGGTTGACCCAGTACGAAGCTTTGGAGGAGTGGGAGATTGAGGCTGCAGAGCGAGATAAACCCCGAATGGATAAAGGAGTGAGTAAGTGGTATCCCAGACTTCCAACGCCAACCAAAGAGCAGAAATTGAAACAGTGGAGGCAGTCTATGTTAACTGAAGGGCTATTCCCCATGATGGGAGTATTAGAGGAGAAAAGAGGAAAATGTAAAGCAAAAACCCATCACCTAGCACCTATGGGGGAGGTAGAAGATGAACACCTGGAAGACTTGTTAATGAAGGATCCACCTCCCTATGTAGCAGAATCAGATTCGGTGCATTCTCAAAATTCTGTTACCAATTACCCCCGAAGTAGGAGGGAAAGTGATTCAGACGGGACAGCTACAAGCCGTAAATATAGTGGAAGGGATGAGTTTTGCAGACCTAAGTCCACAGTCCCGAATTATCAACCATTCGGGGAAAGTCCCCCTCGATTGGTTGCCCCGACTGCCCCGAGTATTTATCCATCCTTAGTACCCCAGGTATTGCATGGCAATTCTGCTGAAAGGGGGTTGCAGGAAAAAGAGAGAGAAGTCCTGACTAGACAGCGAGAGGACTTAGCCAGAACCATTGCACAGATGCATCCCCATCCTGAGGCCTTGACCATTCCGGTAACTATTGGTCCTGCTATCCCAATGTATAAAAATGACTTGATTAGTCCCCTTCCTCCTGTCATCACCCCAATACTGCCTACTCCTAGCTTCCAGACCCCGAGGAAAGAAGTATTCGTAGATGAGGATCAGGAAAGTGAGTGTGAATCTGGAAGTTTAATGGATTTGCCCATAAGGGAGTCGAGGGCCAGTATAGCAGGGGCAAGAAGTCAGCCTAGACAAAAGGAAGTGGTGATTGAAAGTGCATCTGGAATTAGGAACGCCTCTTTAGTTTCCCCTGAAGAATTAGACAGATGGACAAAGGAGATAGAGAAGGAGACCACTTCTCAACCTAAAACATTGGAAATATATAAATTAAGAATAGAAATAGAAGAAATGATGGCTGGGAACGTGGGAGTTGAGCGCCTGAGCTCGTATAATGAGGAAGAGTTACTATTCATCAGTAAAAATCTTACCCGGAATGCTAGGGTGCTCCACGAAAAGATAATGGATGCCGCCGCAGAAATGGGAGTTGATGTTAGTCGCTCCAAAATTCTTCAGAAACCCTACAGAGTGGACTTTTCAGACAAGGATTTAGAAAGTCTGAATGTGATGGGGAAACAGATCCAAGTAAAGGAATTGTTGAAACTCCTGCAGAAATGGGGCGAAGTGGGGAAATGGAGAACTAGGTGGGCAAAGAAAAAGGAAGGCAGTAGGGCTGGGTCGATAACTTCAGAATTCGTATTAAAGGAAGTAACCCCAACAGAAAAATTGTGTCCCATGAGAGAGGTCCCGGGAGGAAAGTACGTCCATGTCCCTTGGTCCAGGCAAGACATTGTGTCATTTACAAATGACTTCCCGAAATTACGCGAGAAACCAGTTGACTGGTACCGACAGGTAGAGCGTTTCATAAAAGTTCAGAAATGCCTGCTGAAAGACCTGGATGGGTTTTTCGATATTGTGGTACCTGTAGATCTGTGGACGGAATGTAAAATAGAGATTGATTGGCCTAATGATGAATATCCCAGAGATGAGAGAACGGGAGCCCCTTCACCGGATGTAATGAGGAAATATGACCAGGTCATACAGTATCTTAAGAAAAAGGTGCCAGCCAAAGAGACAGATTGGACCCGAATAGATAGAACAACCCAAGAACGTGATGAGACAGTGCATTCATTTTACGAAAGGTTACTACAGGTATTCAAAACTTACAGTGGTATTGATAATGTGGACATGAAAGACATGACCCATTTCAGTTACAGATTTGTGCTAGGATTAAGGCCTGAAATATCACAATGGATTCGAGATAACAAAATAAGTTGGCAGGGAAAGCCCATAGATGATGTCCTGAAATATGCGAAATACTGCGAAGATGAAATTGAAAATAAAAAGAAAGCCCTCAAGGAGAAAGTGATGTGGGCACAGGTGAAATTAGCCGAACAGCAAGAAAAACAGTTAAGTAAAATGACTTCTGATAATAATGTTCCGAATACCAATTCTGGGGGGGGAGGAAAGCCCAGACCTAAAATGAGTCGTGAGGAGGCCATGAAAAAGTTCCCGTGCCATGGGTGCGGCCAGATGGGGCATTGGAGAGACGAGTGTCCACACCTACAGGCTGGTAATGCCCCTGTAAATGGTTTAAATCCACAGGTGCCGAAAGAGGGGACAAGGAAAACCCAGCAACAGGTAAAATTACCTCCAGTACCTCGCGCTCCTAGACAGAATTTTAAGAGTCAGGGTCAGCAGAATGAGAGGGCGGAAGTATGGGAGGTTGAGAGTGAAAGAAATGCAGTCATCCCGCAGTACTTGCTAAGTGATACCTTCCTTTGTGAGGATCAAGATTGACGGGGCCTGAGAGGGGAGGATGAGGAGTGCGTGCTTGGCGCCTCCTTGCCGGTAGACCAGACTGGACCATACATTGAAGGAAAGGTTGAAGGAAGAGATGTCACCTTTCTGTTGGACACTGGCGCTACCAGATCTACTGTAAGAACAGTGGATGTTCCTAACCTACCCCTCTCGGGAGAAGCAATCCAAGTAGTGGGAGTCTCAAATCAGATAATAAGTACCCCTGTAACTGAACCAATGGAGATTTCCATAGGAAATTTCAAGGAAATGCACAGATTTGTGGTCTGTGATTCCAGTCCTGTAAACCTACTGGGACGTGATTTGTTGTGCAAGATGCGTTGCACCATTTACTGCACACCAAATGGCGTAGAAATTCAGACCCCCGATGAAGATGGCCTGTACAAACTGATGTTAGTCAGACAAGATGCTGATATCAAGCCTTTGACAATTGAGGATTTACCTGAGGAACTCCAGCTAAGAGTAGTACCCGAAGTGTGGGATTTCACGGGAAAAGATGTAGGCCTGATGGCAAATGTGGACCCAGTTAAAATAGCAATAAAAACAAATGCTGTATACCCCAAAACCAGACAGTACAAAATGAGTGCAGAAGTGAAGGCAGGAGTAGCGACTGAAATCACGAGGCTGCTAGAAGCAGAAATAATAGAAGAAGTGTTGAGCAGCCCTTGTAATTCGCCTATCATTGGGATCAAAAAGCCTAGTGGGAAGTACCGGGTGGTGCAAGATTTGCGCAAGGTAAACCAAATTGTTGTGCCTTGCTGTCCTATTGTGCCCAACCCTGCAGTAATACTCTACCAGATTCCTTGGAATGCAGAATGGTTCACTGTCATCGATCTGTGCCACGCATTCTTTTCCATCCCATTGCACCCAGAAAGCAAATTCCTTTTCAGTTTTGAATTCGACAGCCATATCTATGTCTGGAATCGTGTCCCTCAAGGGTACACCGAAAGTCCATCGATTTTCAACCAGATACTGAAAAAGTGCCTTGAATCCCTAGTGCTGCCGAGAGAGTCTGTTTTGGTGCAGTACATAGATGACCTGTTAGTGGCATCTAAAACCCAGTCTGACTGTGTCACTGACACGATTGCCTTGCTGAATCACCTAGGAAAAGGAGGACATAAAGTGTCGCCTGACAAATTACAATTCTTTAAAAACTCAGTAAAATATCTGGGGCACCAGATAGAAAAGGGAATCAGGAAGGTCACTACCGAAAGGATCAAAATAATTAAAGCCATGGAACTGCCCACCACCCAGAAAGAAGTGAGAATGTTCTTGGGAGTTGTGGGTTACTGCAGGCAATGGATTGCAGGATTTGCGGCTCTAGCCCGACCCCTGATAAATATGACAAAGAAAGGAGTGGAAGATCCCGTCCACTGGGACAGTGAGAGCATGAATGCTTGGGTAACTCTGAGAAACTGTCTATGTACCGCACCTGCATTGGGTATGCCTGAGTACAATAAACCCTTTGAACTGTTCTGTGACACCAGAGAAAATTGTGCTCTTTCAGTCCTGACCCAGGAGCACGGATCAGTCAGGAGACCAGTCGCCTACTTTTCGGCCACCCTAGATCCAGTGGCGGCTGGACTGCCTGGCTGCTTAAAAGCCGTTGCTGCTACTTGCGTCAGTCTAGAACAGAGTGAGAACATTGTCATGGGACATCCCGTCACTGTCTATGTTCCTCACTCTGTTGTCATCCTACTGACTAGAACTAAGACCCAGTACCTCACACCTAGTCGGCTGACTAAGTATGAGAGAATTTTGATTGGTGCTGAAAATGTAACTATTTCCCGGTGCAATGTCCTAAACCCTGCGACACTGTTACCCGTCCCTCGGGATGTGGACTCTGATGAGGAAGGGGAACATAATTGCATCGATCTGACTGAATACAGCACCAAGCCCCGTCCTGACATTCGTGAAATAGCACTACGTGATGGGGATAAAACAATGTTTGTGGATGGCTCGTGTTTGAGACATGAGAGTGGGAGTCTGAGTGCTGCCTATGCTGTGGTTACGCTGACAGGAGTCGTCGAGGCATCTTACATGCGCGAGGTGAAATCTGCACAAGTGGCGGAGCTTATAGCGTTAACTCGGGCATGCAAGAGGGGAAAAAACAAAAGAATTACTGTTTACACAGACAGTCAGTACTGTTTCGGGGTTGTTCATGACTTCGGCCAATTGTGGTTGCAAAGAGAATTCATGACTTCCTCTGGCACACCTATCGGAAATGGGAAAGTAGTGCATAACTTACTGGAAGCCATCCAATTACCCAAAGAATTGGCTGTGGTCAAGTGTGCGGCTCACAGATCTGGAAATGATGATGTGACTGCCGGTAATAGGTACGCTGACCAAATTGCACAGTTTTGTGCCCGACACCAGATGTCCCTACAAATTGCCCGGTGGGATGGAACCAGCTGCCAACTTATGTTGTTTGATAATGTGTCAACGTGGGAAGAACTAAGAGAGATACAACAAGCCACAGACAGGCAAGAAAAAGGCAGGTGGGCCGCAAAGGAATGCGAGTTGCGAGAAGATGGTGTGGTGGTAAATCCGGATGGGGTGCCTGTACTGCCTGATAGCTTGATCGACCCCATGGTCAGAATGATACATGAGCCAACACATATGGGAAGAGACGCGATGTGTCGGGTGTTTGAGCAAGTGTTCTGTAATTCAAAGTTCAGGGACCAGGCGGAAAGGCTTTGCCAGAGGTGCCTAGTGTGTCAGCAATTCAATGCAGGAAAGAAGACTGTAGTGAAACAGAGTACTATTGGAAAGGCAGTAGGTCCCTTCGTTAGAATACAGGCAGACTTCATAACCATGCCCAGATGCAAAGGATATAGATATGTCTTAGTCATAGTATGTCTATTCTCCAGGTGGGTGGAAGCATATCCAGCTAAGAAAAATGACGCTATCACCACAGCAAAATTGTTGCTCAGGGAGTTGATACCTAGGTATGGGATCCCAGAGACGATCGAAACGGACCAAGGTGGGCATTTTGCCAACGATGTCCTATTGGAACTCTGTAGAGCATTCAAAATGAAGCAAAGATTGCACTCTGCCTACCACCCAGAGGCTTCTGGGGTAGTGGAACAAATAAATGGCACTCTGAAGTCCAGACTGGGCAAAATGTGTGATTCCACAAAAATGAACTGGATAAAAGCTTTACCCCTGGTGCTGATGAGTTTGAGAAGTATCCCGAATCGAAAGACTGGCCTAAGTCCCCATGAAGTGTTGATGGGAAGAGTGATGCGCCAGGCATGGGTACCCGGAAACAAACTGCTAAGCATTTCTGATGATATGGTGCTAGAATACTGCAAGCAGCTGGGTGACCAAGTGCGTTCTCTCTCTCAGCAGATTGGAGAGACAGAAGACGAGTGGCCAAAGACTCCAGCACACAATCTGCAGCCAGGAGACTGGGTGGTGTTAAAGAAACACACCCGGAGCAGTTGCCTGAAACCAAGGTGGGGAAAGCGACGACAAGTGATCCTCGTCACTACCACTGCTGTGAAGTGCGCTGGTGTACCGAAGTGGATCCACGCCAGCCACACAAAGCGGGTATCTGGAGAAAACGCGACTGGAGCTGAAGGCAGCACAGCTGAAGAGACCTCCGAGGAAGAAAGTCCGGAGCTAGCTGACATCGAACTGCCGAGCACAAGTCGAGACGTTGAATGGTATCCCGCCGACGAACCGGTTCATGATCCAATACGAACCCGGAAATATTCTTACTTAGACAGTGAGTGGGATAGTCCAGGTGAGTCAGAAATAGAAGAAGCAGGTCAGGTCAACGAAAGCCACAACACACCTGATCAGGACATAGGCCAAGTAGGGTCAGATCAAGATCTCGAGACTCCTCCTGAAACTCCGGAGCCGAGAAAGGGACAGTTAGAAATTAGAGCTGACGTTCATGCAGAAGAAAACGAAGAGATCGAAGAGCATGAACAGGAACAGATAGAACTAGATCAAAGTGCTCAGACAACGGAAACAACAGTAACCAGAAACAAAAAGAAAGTGCGATTTGAATCTGAGCAGGGACAGATTAGCGACCAGGCAGAAGAAATAGACGAAAGACCTGGAACCAGTCAGACAGGTAGGGAATCAGAAGTGCCACAACAAAAAGAGAAAAGAGTGCACGAAGAAGGAGAAGTCTCCTCAACCACTGGGAGGCACAGAGGAAGAAGTACACCTCGGTACGTCAAGAGACTAAGGCTCAGACTAAAGACAGTCGAAGAAAACGATAAAGACCGAAAAAGGGCTTTAAGTGAAAGGAATGCAGCCCAAGGCAAATCGCTGAGAAAGAGCGACAGAATAAAGAAACAGAACCGACTGTATCGGAGCCCTGAGTGGACGTACCTTGTGTTGGAAGAGATTGACGAGCCTCACCACAGTGGCAACAGTGACAACGAGTCCATTGCTGATCGGAGTTCGGACGAAGACCCTCCTTAAGCGAGCCCTGAAGTGAGCCTTTGGTGCAAAGAAACGAAGAGGGGTAGCAAAAGCCACCTGTAAGCTAAAAATGTCTGATCCGAGTGTCTCTGGGAGATCCCGCTGTGGGTGTCTCAAAACCTGTTGTAAGATATGCTTGTGTAGTGTAGCTATGCTAATAGTAATGTGGATAGGACTAACAGTTTTTCTACCTTTTATGATAAGTAAGAATCCTAACCTGTCCCCTACTGAACCCGAAGCAGTAGATGTAGGGGTTGTACCGACTGCAGAAACACCACGAAGACTAGAAAGACGCGACAAAAGAGTAGGACTGACACACACACGACCTGACTTAGAAGCACCAGATGAGGATGGACTACATTTTCACAAAATGAAGAACAGGACGCATTTAAATGTTTTTGCTAACTTGTTAGTGCATTACGTAGAGGCTATGGAAATAGAGGACTGTTATGTCTGTATGAAGCTACCAACCTCAGTGGCTGAAGGCGTGACATACCACCATCTACCTTTGACCTATGGAATATCCTGTAGTATATTAGCTAGCTTGTTCTATAGAAGCACCTTGCAGTACTATTATTCGAATGATGACGTAGTATTTTCTGAACTTCCTATTAGAAAACATTTGAACCGTGTACATACTACAAGTGACGTGACCCGCTATATGGGAGAATATTTCCTGACTATAGGTAACATAGACTTAGATCAAGCAAAAGAAGACAATCTGACCTGTTCACTGCAAGAGCAGGAAAAGATGTTTATAAAGATGGCAGACAGAAGGAGAGAAAAGTTTCAGAAGAAGGCAAATGACGAGAAGGAAAGAGTTCCTAGGTGGGCTGAGCACATGGATAACACCTCAGAAGGCGAAGCCAGTCCTGCCTTGTTGCTGGATTTTGAAGGAAAGGGGAAACTTTGTATCCATAGGGAAAGGACAGAGTACTATAACAATGTATTCATCGGTTCCAGCGAGTGTGAACATAATTATAAGGTAATTGGAGGTTGGGGTTTCAAAAATGGGTCAGAACCTTTGTTTCCCGGAATATATTATATATGTGGGAACAAGGCTTATTTCAAATTGCCGGATCACTGGTATGGAAGCTGCTACTTTGGCATTGTTTTCCCGAAAATATACCATGTGAACAATGCAGCTGGAAGCGATGATGAAACTAATGGCTTAGTGCGTAGTAGACGCGAAAGTGTAGGCGAAATTGTAGGTGATATTTTTAGTGCACTGATACCTGGAATGGGGGTAGTTCTGAACACCCATAGAATCTGCAAATTGTCTACAGTAGTGGACCGGTTATCAACGGACACTGCTGCTGGTTTTCTGCTGGTCAATACTGAAATGGTTGCGATCAGATCAATGGTTTTACAAAACCGTCTTGCCCTTGACACCCTATTAGCAAAAGAGGGCGGAGTCTGTAGAATGCTGAGAGCGCATCATTGTTGCACCTACATTCCTGATAAGAGTATCGAATTAAAACAATATGTGAGGAACATAACTAATTTGGAAAAGGAACTCAAACCATTGGAGGTTGACAGTGCCTGGACGAGACTGACTGGAGGTCTCTCCTCTATAGGTAGTTGGTTTACTAATCTAGGTAGAAATATTTTGTGGAAAATACTGATGCCAATAGTCATAATAGGTGTGATTGTATTGATCATTTTTATCTGCTGCAAATGTCAAAAGTGTAAAAAGAAATATACAGTCAATCCGAGGGGGGTGAAAAGAAACATTGCTGAATTAGAATTAGAGGAGCTGAAGAGTGCAATTTATAAAAAGGCGAAAAATCACCACTCTCATAGGGAAGCTGAAAGAAAACTAAACAATAAGTTTATTGAAATTGAAATGGACGATATGAATGAATGAGAAAAGTTGGCATCTGTTTCCTTCATGTAGTGATGATAGTAAATATCATCAAAGAGGGGATTGATGGAGCAAGGATTCGCACGTATAGCGCCTTGCTCGTATGCAAAACCCTTGTCTAAATTGCATAATAATATTAACACGATTGTTCGTCATTTGTAAAGTGTTTTCCCCTACACGCGGGTGTCCCTAGGATGCTTGCTTGTTTGTCTTTTCACGTACTAACGAAGCTTGCACTGAAAATGGCTGCTTTGCCGCAATTCAGTCTGCGCATGCGTCGGTCATACCCATGTGATGTGACGCACTCGCATTCTGGAGGGATTCTGTGCTCATGCGCATTGATGCTAAATATGGCCGCTTGTCTCTCACCACGCTCTCTGCTTACTGCAGCAGCTTTTAGCCTATCTATTCTTTCGCATTAATCCTTAAATGCTATAGTTATTATAAGTAAGGGTTGGTTATCTCTTATCATGGTATACAGTGCGATCATTTTATGTATGATTCTAATTTGTCTTCGCTTACTTTTCATGTACCGCGTCTTTATGGGCTGGGGTACTCATGAGCGGAGCCATACTTGAAGCTCTGCTGGGCACCGTCACATGACCGGAGAAAGTTCCAACTGCGCAGAAGCTAAACCTAGCCAGCTGGCTCCTGAAGCACAATGCGCCTGGGAACATCACTGGGAATACGGAGTCTTACCTTGAAAAAAGCAATACTGTTGCTACATATTGTGAACTATCCTGTACTGCTGTATTCTATGCATGGGAACGTGAACCTGGGGGGCGGGTGTTCAAATTTGAATATTAATCATGTGAAAACTGAATTCTAGGAGGTGGTAAAGACCGCACCACCTCTCCTGACCAATCACAATGTGGGAAACTGTCACTTGCAACATTAATGGGTGGTCTAAGGGTCCCCAAAACTGTATAATTACCCTAGTTTAGCTTAGGAAAATTGTCCGACTTGTCCGAGTAGCAGACCTGTCACTGACCCTACGATCTCAATAGGTGCTCATTCTGAAAGTGCTGCGGAGCACTTTGTCCATACTTTCCACAATCTCCTAAGGGGTGGAAAATCCTAAGTGCTGGCGAAGCACTTTGCTGGGGAATTCGAAAATCCAATCGGGGTTTCTGGCGGATTACTTGCAGGAGGGGGTAACGCAGGCGTTGCTGTCCGAAGCTGTGGGTGTTGGTCGTACTCTGGGAGGCCCAGTCCTTGACCCGAACCTGAGGGGTATCCTGTCCTTACTGTCCGTGAGCTGTACCTGCTCGCATTCTGGCATTCCTTTCTGAGGGTCCCTGTCCCCGTCTTCTCAACTGACCCGTGGCCAGGGTTGGTCTTCAATCTGAACTAGGTAAATATAGATTGTGGGTTTACGTGTCTCTCTCTCTCTCTCTCTCTCTCTTTCTTTTTCTGATCTGGTAAAAGCATTCTTACCTGTATTATTACTCAATTGCCATTGCAGTATATGTGTCTGGATTTTAGTTGGTTCCTTCTCTCCCCCCATCCTTTAGGAACTCAGTGATTTTATGAAACCATAGCATGTTCCCGTTTTTTCCCCTTTCCTTTAGTGGTTTGCAGTGAATTTAGCAAGAATAGCTTAAATACTTAGGTTAAGTACATGTCCTAGGTCTCATCCCAAATCCTACGTTCTAGTAAAAATTGCAGTGACTAGTTGTGTTCTAAAACGTCTACCTTTAGTTCCCCATATATCCTAATGGTCTTAATTTTAATACAAAGTTACCTATTGGTGTTGATTTTAATGTTTGATATATTACTCTGTGTATCGCTTATTATCTTGGCATCTTCTCTTTGAATTCTTATATAAAGTTTTGTTGACTTCATCAGGTGTCTGTGGTCATTTTACAGAATTGTGGAAAGTATTTTACTGGTTTTAAGTTTATTGAATGTTAGGCCTGTCTACTTTTTCCTTAAATAGCTCCAGGTCCGTCAAGGAGTTGCGCCTGTGGTAAGTCGGGTGCATGGTAAGCAGAGGTAAACCAAACCTGATTACTCTTAGCAGCGTGCAGGAGGAGAAATCCTCACCCAGTTTCACCCAAACAAAATTAGTGTGTTCTTCACGCCAAGGGCCCAGTGCGTGTTAAAGAATTTGTAACCCGGGTGACCTGGGGAAAACTGCGCGCTCTAGCACCGGTGTTGTGTAAATACACAAACAAAGCCAGAAAAAAGGCCGCCGCGCACCCAGCGCGCGAGCCTTCTAACCCCGGTCTCCCGCTCCACAACCAAAAAGAGACGCGGGCAAAAAGCACCTGGTCTAAAGGGAGGTGCGCCCATGCTCCCAGACGAAATGCACACAGAAGCGGCGAAATAAACAACGCAGCAATGAAAGGCAAGCCGCAAAGGTAATCAAAGCGCCGTAGACGCGAGAGAAGCGCGAGTTGAAGCGCTAAGCAACAAACAGCCCAAAAGTAATTACCCAAGCATGAAATGCGCATATAACAGCTGATAAGATGCAAAGAGAAGCTCGAGTAGAAGCGCTAAGCAAACCACAGCATATAAGGAACATACAAGTATTAAATGCACATATAACAGTTGATAAGAAGCAAAAAGCACTTAACTGGCTGCTGAGCAGCAAAGAAAGAGGAAAAGAGACTACATGGCCTTTTATACTATGGTCTCTATGGTTGTTACCCTGGTGTTCATGGGTACTGTGGTTTTTTACTGTTTTATTGGCTGCTGAGCCTTTCTATTAAAGAAATGAGAAAGCATAATCGGAGCCTCCTGTCCTGACATAGAATTCCTTTTAGACAAGTATGTCTGCCACCCACTGTTGAGGGAGGAGTAGAATACATGGAGACTGATATACTGATATGTTCATCATGGCATGGTCAGAGGAAGAAAGGTCAGTGGTGGTTGGAGTGTTAGAGTGTGTTAAAAATCAGTATTAGTTCTACAGACTTTTCCTTGTTATGGACAGGCATGTAGTATGTGTGTTAAGCATCACACAGTGAGAGAGAAACTGCGAGAATAGTGCAAAGTTGATTGTTAAAGTTCATGTGTTATTCAATTGCATTACCACAGTCTTGAAAGAAGGAGCACTTGGAGAATGGCAGGGCATCAGAATGGAGCAAACTTCGCAGCATTTAAGAGATAAGCATTTGCAATGCAATAGGTCTCGCAATTGCGAGATTTTGAGCTATTAACTTTGTTAATGACAATGTATTTTATTATTGCAGGTTTTTTAAACACAGATACAAGGCATTGTCATTTACAATGCCCTCAAAATCTCACAATTGCGGGACCCATTGCAGTGAAAATGCTTGTTTTATTTTATTCTAGGAGTTGTACGTCCTGTTTTATAATAGAATAAACAAGACAACAACTCCAAGAATTCAAAGAAAATAACCTTGCCTGGATCACCTCATCACACATAGACCTGGGAAACTTGGCTGGACTAGTGGAAGTATATGAGGGAGCCAGCTGAAAAGTACGTACCCTGGTAGACAGTTTATAAACAAAGAAAAAAGTATAGTGTTATAATCTATTGTTGCATTTCCCTTCTCTATGGTTCCCTTCTCTACTGCTCAGCCAGTGTGTATGTTGGTGTGCCTGAAGATCTCTAGAATGTTTGATGTATGATGATGTCGTGGAATGTTGGGTGCTTGGTGATCTGTGAGTGTCAGTTGGTGTGTGCAGGCTGAGCAGGGCAGAGGCTGCTCCTGGTGGGGCAACATATGGACTTACCATCTTCCTGTGATTTACTGATGTGATTATCTTAACAATAAATCTACAATATTAATCTACTCATCATCTGGTCTCTAAGGACTACCTTATTTACAATACTGGCGACGAGGTAAAAAGAACTACGTGTTGGTGAAGGATTTTGGACATTGGTGCTGTTACTGTGGTTATTTGGACATCAATTTCCTAAGGAGTTCACACCTTTGTGATGTCCGTGCTGTTAATTTGGATTGGCTGTTGGTTGATTTAATGCTCCTTGGTTCTTGACCTTAATCTATAGGAGCGTGCCTAGGACATCAGTTTTACACTACTAAAGGCAGAGCAAGTGGAGTTCGAGTGGAGATCGATGTCTGCGCACCGTTTAGCTTTACAGTTGATCAGAGAGAGTGTGTGCGGACACAGTGTCACAAGTTCACTCCGGGTCTCATTTCAGCGTCACGAGTTGACTCCGGTCTCATTTCAGTGTATTTTGTGTTCTCGCTGCGCAGCTGGTCTCTAATTTCTTGGCGAGAGGACGTTTAACTGCATTAACTCACTGTTGTGGAGTCGGTGACGGTTGGCCAGCGGAGCTCCTCTCTGTTCCTCTGCTGTGTCCTTCTGATGACGTTGTTCGAATTCTCCGGCGTACTGGTGAAGGTGACCCCTGTGACGTCGGAAGTCAGCAGTGTAACCTGCGTCATGCTCAACGTGGCCTATTTCCTTCAGAAAATGACGCTTAACGACGCTGTGGCGGCCATCTTAGCACTTTGGGATGGATTTCTTTGTTTTGCTTTGAAACACGACGTTGGAGATTGGTTTTCGATGGACTTTGGGTTGTTTGATGTTCCACGTTCATTCTTGATGCCCAGACTCCTCATCATTCGATCTTTTCAAGGGATGCAGCGTTTCACCTTTCTAATCCAGGGTGGGTTTGTTGTATCCTTGTTGGTGCTGATCCCTCGCATGTGGTTAATTGAAACTTGGCTGTCATCACTGCGACTGTGGTACTGCTGCATTGGATACACTGGATCTGGCAGATTCTTTCTGGACTTTGGGTGAGAAGCTACATGTATTTTCGGGTGAGAAATCGCTCATCAAAGGTAGTCTACGGTGACCACGTTTATTGTTTTAGTTTGTTGTGTTACTGTGACTTTATCCTATTTACATCTAGGTGTTCACAACATTATTTTTAGGGCATGTTACTATTGTACGAGGGTCATCTCTGTATGTTTTTTTGTATTTATAGGAAGGGAGGAGGAGAGTGTGGGTTGCTTTTATCTGTGTTCTGTTTTGGGTTGCCCTGTTTACCATTCTACTTCTTTTTTGATTTGGGTGAAAGATTGTTTTGTGCTTTGGACTGCGTATGAGATGACATTTTCACATGAACTTCTCTACGTTTACACTCACTGTTTGTTGTGGGTGAATGTTTTTTCCTATTTGGATATTGTGATTTGGTCTGCGTAGTGTAAGTACTTCCATGTGAAGTTTTCTGCGTGTACGCTCACTGTTTGTTGTGGGTGTATTGTTTTCCTATTGGATATTGTGATTTGGTCTGCGTAGTGTAAGTACTTCCACGTGAAGTTTTCTGCGTGTACGCTCACTGTTTGTTGTGGGTGTATTGCTTTCTTATTGGATATTGTGATTTGGTCTGCGTAGTGTAAGTACTTCCACGTGAAGTTTTCTGCGTGTACGCTCACTGTTTGTTGTGGGTGTATGGTTTTCCTTTTAGATATTGTGTTTTGGTCTGCGTAGAGTAAGTACTTTCACGTGAAGTTTTCTGCGTGTATGCTCACTGCTTGTTGTGGGTGAATGGTTTTCCTGTTGGCTTTTGTTGTTTGGTCTGCGTAGTGTATGTACTTCCACATGAAGTTTTCTGCGTGTACGCTCACTGTTTGGTTTATGGGCGGATGGTCTTTCCTGTACTTTCTTTATGTGCAATCCTAGTTCAGACTGTGTTCCAGTTGACACTTTCTCGTGTGTTTTCTTTGGTTCTTACTTTTTATATGTTGGTGTTGAAGAAATTTTGGGCTTTACCTAGTTGTTAGTCTTTTTAGGATTTTCTGGTTTTACTTACGTATGTTGGCTTGATTATTTCTATACTGTCTAGTCTTATACTTCTCGGGAACTCTTTTATTGTGATGCAAGGTTTGTGATTAGATTGGCATTCTGAATTGTCATATGTACTATATTCAATTGCTCAGTGTATCTTCATGCATCTTTTATCATCCTTCATTGTGTTTGGTTTCCTTAGGGAGGGGGATGTGTTATAATCTATTGTTGCATTTCCCTTCTCTATGGTTCCCTTCTCTACTGCTCAGCCAGTGTGTATGTTGGTGTGCCTGAAGATCTCTAGAATGTTTGATGTATGATGATGTCGTGTAATGTTGGGTGCTTGGTGATCTGTGAGTGTCAGTTGGTGTGTGCAGGCTGAGCAGGGCAGAGGCTGCTCCTGGTGGGGCAACATATGGACTCACCATCTTCCTGTGATTTACTGATGTGATTATCTTAACAATAAATCTACAATATTAATCTACTCATCATCTGGTCTCTAAGGACTACCTTATTTACAATATAGAGCCTAAAAAACACAAGCAAATAAAAAGAAAAACAAGAGGAAGGACGCAAGTAATGGGCCTTTACTCCAGGGGATGGACAAACACACAAAGAGGAGGCAAGCCTACAGCAACTAATAATAAGCAAACAAAAGAGCGTGACAATGAAGCCAAACAATGGTAATCAATGAGCGTTCTCTAAGCCCACAGATAGAAAATAAATATTCTCAAAGAGACAGCGCTGTCTAGGCAACACCTGAATAAGAACTGCTTTACACGTGACCTATTATCATTAAAGCAATTTGGTGCTGCTATTGCAGCATGGCTGCCAAATTAGCTCTTACGTCTTGAGAGTTAAAGTTTTCTTCCTTCTTCTGTGTCGATGGCTGCGCTTTGGCCGATCCGTCCTTTCTCTGTGTTGTTGGCGCGCGGGAAGCTCAGTCTAGTGGCTGTGTTACGAGAAGGGTAGCTGTCACCATGGCCGCGAAGGGTGTCAGTAGGGAAACCTTGGACCTGGAGCTTGAAACTTTCGGACTGGAATATAACGAAGATGATGCAGTGCCTGAGAGGAGTGAGTTACGGTCGGGAGTTGGCTGGCTTAGAGCATGAATAGGCATTCCTAGAAACGTAGATCGATAGCGTAAAAACAACTAATCTTAATATTGTAAAGCTGTAAGGGTGGATTGTGCGCCAATGCCTTTTGTAATTAAACAGTAACAACATTTTGCGGCTTAGAAACCCCCTCGTTATATAAAAAACAGACCCAGCGTCCAAAAATCTAAAGGCTTTGTGACTGAATGAATGAGGGGGAATGAGTGAGTGAACCACTTACGAAGGGAAAGTTGATTTGAAAGGAAGTAGCTAACGAGTCAGTGAGGGTATGGCCGATGAGAGTTAGTGATATATCAGGGACGTGAGAGAGGGATAAATGACGTAAAGTTGAGAAAGTGTCCATTGTATGTATTAGAATGTCAGAAGAGGAAACGATGAATAAGACAGCCAAGGGAAGGAGTTGCGGTTAGGTATGGAAAGTGAGCGACGAGACTTATGGACCATGTGGCCTGGGTGTGATGGAAGAAGCTGTACTCAAGCTATGTCTGAGGTCTGCCGGCATAACTGCCAAGTGACCCCCTATGCCATGTGTGACAGCTTTAACCCTTTTTGTAATGAATTCATTAACTCTGAAATGTAAGTGTGAACAGGATTTATTCCAAATTGTGTTCACCCACACTGCAATATGGTCAAGATCTTTTGCTTTCTCACATTGTAAGGTTAGACATAAATACATGTAAAACACACAGGTAGTATTATATGAAAATCCTAGTCTGGCTAAAAGTAATACACATAGTTTGGGGCCTCTTAGTGGCTGTACTTGCTCGAGAGTCTGTTACTTAGTGATGGTCCTGTAAATAATGTACATCCAGTTAAGGCAGTGAATAACTCCTTTCAAAGTTTGAGCGGTGTTATGGGGTCACTGATTTGAACTAGTTCACTTTGCTATAAAGCACAAGACTCTATTGGTGGTAAGTTTGAAAAATGCGCAACTAATAAGGAACAATCTTGTTTTAAAGCTGACTTGTGTAGTAACCACAGTGTGGCTAAAGTGGCCTTTGTTGGAAAAGAGTGAAAGTTGGCAATTGGAGCAATTAGTACAATAAGAAGCAGGACATTCTGAGCTGTGGTTTCGAGGGTTCATAATAACTCAATAAAAACGTGATTGAGTAATTTAGGAATTGCTATGTGAAAAGCATATCCAGACTTTAAACACTGTGGATCCCTTTTTGCATATTGGCAAACTGGTGAATGTTAATTCATGTTAACATTTTGGATAACTATCTAAGGATATATCAATTGGTGTCTATAGTTGAAAGTTAAATAAGAAGTTGAACAATATTGAATGTATAACAATGAGCTCCCTGCTGTATTTAGGGAGAGGCAAGCATCAGTCCAGTTCAGTATTGGAACTAGGCGGTATCTAGGGGTGTATTTTAGCAGAAAGCTATCTTTACTGTAATGTTTAAGCAGGCAAAGCTTAATACTTTAGCATATCTCCTAAATGCTGGCGTTCATGTTTAGAGAGGCACTTTAAGGGTCCTGGGTGCCCCCACGCATAATTTGATAGCAAAAATGTAACATGGCCAATTTGATGGCTTATAATTCTATGTCGCTTTACAGAAAAACAATATATATAGCAAATGGTGTACACTACAGAGATTTCGATTTGAGAAGGACATATATATATATATATATATATATATATATATATATATATATATATATATATATATATAAATCATTAACGTTTTAACCAAAAAAAACAGAGTCACCCAATCTAGTTAGCAGAGCAAACTATAACTTGTGCCCTGTCATACACTGCTTATGACCTCACATATTACATCACTCATGACATGTTCTATGACATTTATAACATCAGGAATGACCTCATCCAAGCTTCTATTGTACACGTCACGCTGTAAACTAGTATGGCATTTGAGGCCTGAAAGTAAAAACAAAATAGCTCAGAATAACATGAAGCATCATTAATGCCATCAAAACTCCCTTAGGTTTAGCGAACATGTGTTATGTGCATTGACCCTATAACATACACTTCACAGGTAGCCTAGTGTTATGAATTCGATGTACCCCAATATAGGCCTAGGTTGTTACGCAACCTTTTACCTAAATCTTTCCTACCATTGTTCTACATAACAGGTTTGGAGCTTACTTTTTACCTAGTTTTGCCTAGGGCTGTCCTGTGGTTTTCTCCAAAAACTAGCCTCATGTATTATCACAGCCAGATTACCCTCTTCTGCATAATAAGTCTGTGTAAGGGTCACCTCTGTTGTCATCCTTGCCTGACCTGCCCATAGTACACTTCTAGGTAGAACCCCTGAGGGTATCTTTCGGGTATATAAGGACTACATCTTTACTGGACAAACTAGAGTATAAAGACTTCCATGCTGGCACGTTGGCACGAGACGCTAAGGTCCCTACATGCAGACACTCCAGCACACAGTGGTCTGCCTTCCCTTGCAGGTGTTCATCTTTAGATCAAGACTGGGTCCTCCTACATCAGGTAATGGGGTTGACTCTATCCTGGGGGGGTGGGGGGTGGCCTGGGGGGGGGGGTGCCTGGACATCAATACCTTAGTTTATGTTGTCTAAACATGCAGATTCTATATAGATTTGTAGGAACAACGCGATGATAGTTCAAATGAACATCAATCACAGTTGGGAAATCCTTATTTCACATAGTATTCAATACGCATACAACTCTTTAATGAAAACCCAGTTTCTTAATATAGTCAATATCTGTTTCAAAATTAATGCCCTACTATAGATAGCTTTTATCTATATCAAACCCCTCCTAGTCACCAAACGTACATTGAGAAATGAAGTTGATATGAGCAGCAAAGTTAGTTATGTAAACAGTATTTACTCTTTCGAGAGAGTTTACTCTTTACCGCGCTGTTTGTAGACAGAGAGACTGTCTTAAGAAATAAACAAAGAGTAGTAAAGATATCTCCTAAGAAGCGTGTACACTCTATGCAGCAGTTGTCAAAAAGGCAATATTTGCTTGAAAAAGCCAATGTCTTCTGCTGCTAAAGATCATACTACTTGCAGCCTTTATACTGTGGTGAAAACATTACAGATAGCCCATCTTCTGAAGCAAAACAAGCACAAGCTCATAGATTAGTATGTAATGTAGAAATTGTCATGCTGAGATGATTCTGTCTAATAGCTCAAGGTTCTTACAAAACTTAGTATCTACTACATAGAATCTTTTCCCTGTTGGACACTTTTCCTGCAGAGCCAAAAAACTTGTGTGGAACATACTGGACACATGTTGTGCACTGTCACCTGCACACACTTACAGGGGGGGGGGGGGGGAGAATCATATCGCCCGACGCCCGAACCATGTAGATTGTTAAAATAGGCAAGAAGATTTAATGTCTATTTTGTCCGACGGACAAGAAGACATTAAATCCCTAAACACGGGTCTCTGCTCTCCAGCTCCCCGACTCTGTGATCTGGAAACGTGATGCCGCTGCCCCAGAAGTAGAGCTGCGGGGCTGACACAGAGATAGACAGAGAACTGCCCTGTCTCTGCGGCTGCTGGACGGTAGGGGCCAGTGTGCGCAGGAGCAGATGGACGGGCACAGGGCCCCAAAAGTGGAGCGGGGTTGGAGACATAGACCGGGCCCGGGAAGCAGCAGACATAAGCTCCCAGTGCACTGGAAGACAGTGGCCGGTTAGGGCTCAGAAACAGACCCCCAAGAGAGGAGGACAGCCTTAGGCTGTCTAGAGGACAGAAGCTGTCTGGTGTACTTAGGATGGTGGGAGGGAGAAGAGGCTGTCTGCCTGTGGCTCTGGGGAAAAGGTCGGTCTGCGGGAGAAAGAGGCTGGCCATGGGGACAGAGACCGAGACAGGCTCACAGTAGCTATAATTGGAGCAGTGGGCAGGCTGCTCAGAGGGAAAGCCCGGAAAAAATTATCTGAGTGTCAGAACCGGGTCCAGAGAGAAAAGCAGCTCCGGGAATTACAGACCAGACTGGCTCGGCAGAGAGCAGCCTGTGAACGGGGATGGGTGTGCCTCCCTGTCAGGGTGGGCTCAGGGAGGGCACACGCCGGGGAGGGAGAAAGGGGCAGCCACCAGAGCAGGAGAGCCCGCAGCGTGGGACAGGAGAGAGACAGAGAGACACCGAGGCAGCCGCTCTGGCCCTGCCACAGAGCAGAGAGAAGAGGCTGCAGTTAAGGGACTTCCTGGGATGCAGCTGTGGAGCAGATGCATTACCAGTGCTAGGATCATCCTAAACCTCCAGTATGTAATGAGGCTGTAGCAGTGGGAGCATAGGCTGCACATCCTTTCACAGACCATCTTCACTTGGCACCGACCTGCCTTCCATGACCCTCCACTCGCACCCCAATCTTACGATCTCCCTCTATCCTTGGGGGATTGGCCTCGCCCTTATTTAACGACTCTTCCCTTTTACCAGCCCTAACCAAAGAACCAACTCCAGCCCCTACCTGAAACCCGTGCGGGATAACTCCCTCAGTTTCAAAGACTGTGCTACAAACTCAGCCATAACAGGGGCCTTCCCTAGCACTAACTTATTCAAATGTCCCACGGCAGAATTCCTTGCTTTTTTAAAGATGCTTCCCAGCCTGCCTCTTCTCTACTGCAATTTGTGCTAGGGCTTGATAGATCTGTTCTTCCCAGTACAGAATTAAATCATGCTTAAAATGATTATATCCTCAGTGATGTACAGTCTTTGTGTATCCCCGATTCAGGCAGGATGGCCCCTTAATGCGCCTGTCTTTTGGGTGGAGAGAGAAGGTCTTCCCCTACTCTCTGTACACACCTCATGTACGACCCCTTCTCTAGAGGTCGGGGAAATGTTCCCCTCCCCCTTGCCCTCAGTACACATCACATTCACCTTAGTGCAGGGACGCAAGCTCTGTGTCTGTCCCATTGACCCCTCTGATCCGGATGGTTGCAAGGAGAAGGGTTCCACCTGCTCTGTGCTCGCCGCGTATACCCACTTCTGGGTGCAGGGAGGTAGACTGCCCCTTACCTCATATCTCTCAAACTTTTCTCCTTAGTGCAGGTTGTTGGTCGTCCACTTTTACCTGTCTCTAAAGTCCTTGTATGCATCCCTTTCTAGGTCTATGGAAGTTAGCTGTGTGCTCTTTTCCTCTGTTACTTTTCCTTTCTGTGACTGTACAACAGTGGCTCTTTGGGCCATTGGATGGGCTCTGTTCTCCAGTTCTCTATGCTCATTCACTTTATATAGACCCCTTGCTTGTGGTATCGCATGTAGTTTCAGTTGTGAAATTTAAGTTGTTGGCCCCCATAAAGGTTGAAATCTGCATTTAGGTGATGCTGTTGGAGTCTTGTAAGTTTTCAGTTTGTTTTAAATGTGGAATTGCAGTGATGTAAAGAGGGACAACACACACAAATAAGGGGGAGTTGATGTGTGGTTTATGCTTGTAATCCTTCCAAAGTTGCTAGATTGAGAACTAATTCCCATCATGGTTGTAATGTATATATTCTTCTGATTGTGTGCAAGTAGGCAGTGTATGCTCTAGGCTGCTTTTCCCTCCTGCAGAAGTTATCTTTTCGGCTCCTGTGATCAACGGTGAGTTCTCTATCCAGTATGCTTGCCTGCTTCCTCATCTGTGGACCTGTGCACTGTGCACTTATGCACATCACTCCCTCTGTGACTAGTTTAGAGGGAATTCTTGCTCTTGGGCTGTGTTTCGGGGGGATGCTTGCATCCTGACCTTGTGTTATAGAGGAGTAATAACAGCGGCAGGTCAGCCTGTTTTAGAGGGCTGGCGAAACTGTCTCATTGGTCTTGTTTGACTGTAGGTATGATGTCTTGTAGGCCTGAGTTATTTGGGTGTGAAAGGGGTGCTGACTTGTGGCTTAGTTTGGGAGGGTGGTTGGGTGCTGATGCTGGCTTCTGCATCTGGTTTAGGGAGTAAAGGCTCAACTTTGTTGCAGGGTTGGAGGCTCCTGGGCCTTGTCGATAGACTGGAGATTCCTGTGCATGCTATAGAGGTGGCTGAAGACTCTTAGGTGTGCTCTAGAGGGCTCTGGCTTGTGGGACAAAATTAGGGAGGCACTGGTGCATATGCTCAGCTTTGGAGTTGAATGCCCTAGGGGTGCTGTTTTCTGAGCTGATAACGGAGGTGCTGTTTTCTGAGCCCAGTTTAAGTCGAGAAAATATTTGGTTCTTGAGCCCAGTTTCAAGGTGGGGGTGCCGGTTCCTGGTCTAAATATTATAGGAGAGACTACTGCTGGTTCCTGGAGCAAATGTATCCACCATTATTCCTGCCCTCACATAAAGCGGACTGTGATATCATCTTGTGTATATGGCAAGCAGTGGGAAAAGTACATATTTTTCCATAAACTAGAAACAGTTGTTTCTCTGTCAGCCCTTATAATTGATTTATGGAGTAGATGGGACAAGTAGATTTTACAGGACATGTAGATCTCCGTACCAATTTGTCCCTTGGCCAAGTAGATTATTCAAACAAATTCCACACCCCTGCACTTACTCTTCAACACTAACATGTATAATGTGATCAGTACCTCCACACAACCATGATGCATTGGTAGCACATGTGTTTTGTAAACACACTCATTAGCTGGACACATGCTGTATAAGATTTGGTAGAAAAGTAATATGGTAGTTACCCGCCACTATGTAAAATATGAAAAAAACTAAAACACTCATTGGATGATGTCATCAATGACATCATTTGAGATGTCATCGGTAAAGTCATAAATTATGTTCACTTCGAACCCCTAGAAGGTTTAAAGGAGGGCGCCCTCACCGCTGAGGACGATTTCTGGGGAGTCCCACCATGTTCATCCCCCCCACCCCAAAACCTGGTCCCCGCTTGCAGTACAGATCATGTCCCTCACCTTAAATACTGCAATAAGGGCCTGCAACGGGTGTACTCCGTCCGATACCCCCTCACTGTGCACCTTCAATAGGAAGGACTATGAGTCGAGGTTAGATTATATTTTTATAGACAAAGTCCAGGATTTCAGGGTGGTACCTAGAATAGATAGCGACCACAATGCGCTCCTACTGGAGATGCAACATCCCGCACCCGTAGCTGGGTCTTTAATTTCCACTATTAGCGACGACCCTGGGAACTTGGTTCTCACTACAAATAGGCTTCGTGTGAAGTGGGGGAAGCTGTTAAATGCGGAAGGCAGCATGATTAAATTATATGAAATAGCACTCCCTAGGTTTAAAGAAGTGTATGATCTTATAGATCAACCGAGACCCACAGATTATAATAATAAACTAGCTCAAATTCATGCGGAACTAGTGAGTGATCTTGCTGAGGTTTTCTATCCAGTGGTACCATCACGTAGGAAAAAGACTCGAACCCTGACCTGGTACAATTCATCTTGTAAGGAAATCAAGTCCGAGCTAATAGCCACTATAAAAGCTGGCTCCAATAAGGGCAAGGTTGCAGAACTTAGGAGGGACTACAAAGCGGCAATGAAAACTGCCAGGGCTAAGTGGGATTGGGACCGTTGGCATGATCTATCCGATGCCCTAGATGCTAGAGACTCTAGGAAATTTTGGGCCCTGGTGACCACTGGGACAGGGGAACCCAAATCAGCAGTGGAGCCTAACATTGCACCCTCTGTCTGGGAGGCCCATTTCGGGACACTCTATCAAGACATTACCCCATTATCTGATGATGTGGCGTTCAAGGTTCCCGCTTCTTCGGAAGCGGGCCTGGAATTCAACCTTGAAGAGGTGATGAGCGCAATGGAGAGATTGGCGATGGGGAAGGCCCCTGGTTTAGATACCTGGGGATCTCTTTAGACATCATCCTGAGATCTGGGGCCCGTACCTCCTTATCCTCTTTAATGCCATCCTAGGAGGTATGGCGATCCCCTGTTCTTGGCTGGGGGCAGAGATTGTACCTATATATAAGAAGGGCTCTCCTCTGCTCCCAGCCAACTACAGGCCGATCAGCCTTATTAGATGTCCCCCAAAAGCTATTCGCTCGCCTCATCCTGAACCACCTGCTAGACTGGGTGGAAGCCAATGATATCCTGAGTCCCCTCCAGGCTGGCTTCAGGAAAAATACGTCCACCATGGATCAGATTTTCCGCCTCGTCCTTCTGTGCTGGAAGACGGTAAGGTTAGAGGGGGGAAGGCTGTACATGGTGTTCGTTGACCTGAAGTCAGCCTTTGACCTAGTCCCACGTAAGAAATTGTGGGAGGTCTTGAAAAAGCTAGGTGTACCTGCTCAGTTATTAAACACTATAATTAGGCTCCATGATAATAACTATGCGCAGGTTAGGTGCGGGAGGGATGGCAGCTTGTCATCGAGGTTCCCTGTTCGTAGAGGGGTGAGGCAGGGCTGCGTATTGGCGCCGACCCTGTTCTGCCTCTTTATTAACAATGTTATCTCCCACCTGGAAAACGTCAAGGATAATGATGCCCCACGTCTGACAGGCAGGAGGGTGCCGGCAATTATGTTTGCCGATGACACCCTCCTGCTCTCCAAATCCCCGATGGGGATTCAGAGGATTCTGGATGGATTTGGTCTTTTCTGCAGACAACATGGTCTAGAGATCAACACAGAAAAGACCAAATTCAAGATTTTTAATCCACCAAAAAAAGCCAGACCTAATCCCACCTTGGGTACTGCCAGCCTTGAGAGGGTAACAACTTTTCTGTATCTGGGAGTAACGTTATAGGAAAACTTATCCTGGAACCCCCAGATAGTAAGATCCCGGCTCAAATTGTCTGAGCTGTCGGGTGCAATCTTGAAGGTGGTAAACACTTCAACTTACAAGCCTATCAGTCCGGCACTTGAAATGTACCAAACCCAAGCCAAGGCAGCCGCTACCTATGGGAGTGAATTATGGGGGCATAAAGCAGGCCAAGATTTAGCAAGAGTGGAAAATAATTTCCTCAGACGCCTCCTGACCCTTCCCCGAGGCACACAGCTCTTGCCCTTGAGACTAGACATGGGCCTCCCCTCCATTGCTGAGGAGTTAGAGTCAAAGCCGGTGAGGTTCTGGCATAGGCTTTGGTCCACTAATGAACTTGTTCACTACAGGCAGGACCTTATTCATGTCATGACCCTGAATTAACATGATAAAATCCCCTGGCTTACTTTTGTAAAAAAAGAACTGTACTCCATGAATTTATCTGAGCTATGGGTGGACCCCGAACACGTCTGCCGAAGGGTTTCGCGCAAAAGTTTGGTCCAAATTTACAAAGACAATAGAATAGTACTCCTGTTGAACGCACAAAATAGCGGCACTCTTACAGACCGGTTCCTGGAATCCAAAAATTCCTATGTATTTGAAAGTTTTATGGATTTTATTTTTCCCATCTTTGCGAGGAAACTGTTTGTACAATGGAGGCTAGGTACCCTGCCTACTAGAACATTCACCTGCAAATGGCTAAAGGGTACTGATAAAACTTGTCCACGTTGCAACACTCATGAGGAAGATGAACTTCACATTATGTTTGTCTGCCCTGCCTATAACAAATCCAGGAAATATTGGTTAGCGCCTCTTTGCAGAAATTTGGGGTTTAGTAATTATTTACATGCAGATAGAGTAATGAAAACCAGCACTCTCGCCCATATTGTGTTTGCGGTGGCCACATTTCTAATGGCAGTCTGGCAGATTAGGAAGAAAAAAATCCTCTAATGTGTGCACATTGTCATGATCTGTTTCTAACTCTTAGTGCCTTGATTAGGTGGGAAATCAAATGCAAGAACTGTATGAAATGTGTTTTTAATAAGCTAAGTTTTACTGTGTTTTGTATTGTATCTTTTATGGTCTAAATGACCGAAATAAAGAATTTTTGGATTGGATTGGTTTTAGAACATGTCTTGAGAGATGCTAATATGTGATATCATAAGCAGTGCATGGCCGGGGCGCAATATATAGTTAGCTCTGCTAATTATAACTGTTGAATTTCTGTGGCGTTTCTAAGTTCAAAATGTTTGTTGTTACTGATATACTCACTTAACTATAATGGCACTGTAACTTTTTTTTATCAGTTATTAGATATATTTTTTATTTTGTTTTCGAAAGTGCACTAAGTGCAAAGCGTGCTTAGGGGACCTTGTATATTAATTTTAGAATGTACACACTGCAGTTTGAGTGTTTTGTCCGAAGACGCAGTATCTGTTCTAGGTAACAGCACTTGCCATTCATTTTGATAGAATAGCAATGGAAGAACTATTTAAGAATCACATTTTGTATTATTATAACTGATTGTATTACTATTGTTTATTTTCTCCTTCTGCCTTTAAATATTTGAGTTTATGGCGCCATAGATAATTATGCATTTAATTTGCTCAATATGGTTAAATATGGTAGTGTTACCAAAAAATGGAAATTGTGAGTTGTGCCTCATTATTATTATTATTATTATAGACAAATCAATTGAGGGAGTCTAATAGTATGTATAGTAATTAAACATAAACTTATTTTACGAAATGAACTTTTTACATGTTTAAAGATGGCGCTTACCAGTCAGTTTTGTCTAGCACTGTGTATTCCTTCTCCTCTGTTTACTACCTATAAGGTATTTAACCCTTTCAGTGCTGATGACGGCTCCCGGTCGTCATCAGTTACGGTGGGCGTGTGCTGATGACGGCTGGGAGCTGTCGTGACCACGCCCGCGATCGGAATGTGCCGCACAGGTGCAGAATTCCGGCCGCGGCGGAGGGGTTAATGAATTTAGAAAATGGCGGTCACCGTTGTGAACAAGGCTGCGGGCTGCAACCGAAACGCGTAGACGTGGCATTTTCTGAGCTTGGAAATTAAATTCTTGAAGTTTCACTGTGGAGTACCGATGTAGTTCTTTGTTAAGGAACATTGTATATGGGGGATATATATATATATCTATCTATCCTAAACTGGAGTACTCTTTGACATCTGAATGGCACGCTGCATTTAAGGAAACAGGATTCAGCCTCAAATTAATATATTTATAGAAAAGGAATACATACTCTCTTTTTCTTTAACACTGTCTAATTGTGAATGATGAACATTAGGTGGGATAATAATGAATGACCAATTACGCAGAGGTCGAAGATGAAGAGTATAAATGATGGGCGCCGCAGGTGGATTACTAACGATATGGAAAAAATGTCGGCAAGAGTTGTACTAGTTCGTATATTATACATTGCTAAAAGCAAAATTGTTGTTCTACTGCATAGCTAGTTTTGTGCTGCACTTGAGGACTAGACTTTGTGTCTGGAAGTCTAGGGGAACTTTAACACTTTGCTGGAGTTAAAATTAACCTGAGTGTAAAGCCTCCATAATTTTTGACCGCATGAGGATTATCCAAAGAGTTACTGGCCTCATTCCTAAACATAAAGTTCACATCACAAAGGTAATTGAGGCATTGTTGTATACTGTGTTTTCATTTTTCAGTTTTAGTTGTACAAAATATTTATTATTATTGTTTGTAAAGGGCAAATTGCTACCTATAACGGTATCCTGGCACCAGATGGGATTGTGTTAGCTTCTGAATGCAAACTCAAAGGGGATCAAAATGCATTGGGAATGAAGTTAAAAAAGTATATAGAATTCCTTTGTTGATGCTGATAGTTCAGTTTAATTTTTAAAGAATATTTCAAGTTCCTGGATAAAAATATTGGTAATATGATGAGTGAACAGTAAGCATGTAAAATTAAGTTTACCAACATGATGCATTATGCTTAAATAAATCTGAAATATTAGAGAGAAAACAATATTGGGCAGGGCACTATGGCATTTTATGTGGATGGCAGAATGTAAAATATTTGGGATTTTCGAGCCCCCATCTCGAAATCAGGATCGGGAAAGGCGCAGTATGTTATTTCTTTCTTTTGTCTGTTTCCCCCCCCCCCCCCCCCCCACCCTTCCCCGCCGCTCCACTGCTTCAGATCTCATGCAGCCGCCACTGCCCCACTGACTAAAGTGCTCACAACGCAGGCAATTGTTTTAAATGATGAACCATGATGAACAGTCAAAGTTGAAACAGGGGTCTGCTTTCAGAGAAACGGGATCATGTTATCTATCAAACACTGTTCAAGCCATTCCAGTGCTGCCGTCATCAGTATTGTTGTGTTTTGATTTTGACAGGTTTGGTGTATGTTCCTTAGAGCTGTGGGCCTAGGTTTATCACTGTCTTGTTACCATATCAATTTGTACTTTGTGTTGCAATATGTACATATTTTACGAATTGTCCTTTGATTCTCCCATGAATGTATGTTTGCGTTTTTAAGATGATAATTGTTATTAAAGAGCTGTGCATCTACAAAATGCACAGCTTTTGCTGTACGTTCACATCTTTATTGTAGATGTAATAATTATATTGTATCTAGACTGAAGCATACATGCCCTTTGAAGTACACCTCACCCATGTCTACCAAAAAAGTCAAGGCTGCTTAAAGTGTGAGTCCTTGGAAGTGATTAAGGCAAATCTCTAAAACAGAGGGCAGGTGCTTGAATAGTTGTGAGCCATTCCACCAAAAACATAGTTAAATCAATGTAAGCATTGAACTTCTATGGTATTTCAAACATACACAGTTTGGTCAAGTTCTAGGCGGGAACTTTGGGAAGATAACTAATTGTACTGCATGTGACAAGGCCAGCTTTGTACAGCTCACTGATCAGCTCTACTCTCGTATAGAAATTGTCCATATAAAAATTTCAACCTTTATGAAGGAGTGACTGGATAAGCTCCCATCCAATATTTCCTATGACTTCTAGCGTGGGAAGGCAACCTACAGAGTGGAGTCCTTCCCTTTATACACTCTCAAGCTGTACACCTAGCCAGTAGAGCTCTCACACAGCATGTACAACTTAATGCTATAGCAAGCTCTTTTACTCTTAACGTACTGCCTGAGCAGCAGCTGCCAATTGTACAGCATCAAGGACTCATCAATGGCTCATAAATGGCTATATTCTTTGAAGGATTATAAATCAGACAAATGTTCCATGACAGGCTGAATTTTGAACAACCTGTAATGATCTGGATGGCCCTGGGGAAATGCAGCAGAATTATCACGGAAATTCAGCATAAGCTGCAATAGCAAGCACCGATCTCTGCTCCTGTACGCTGCAAAGATGGGTGTTACCCAACCCATGCGGGTAGACCAGTAGGACTGTAAGCTTGGTTTTTGCACTAACCCCATTTAAGCGTAAAGCCCAGTAATGTCTTCACCTCCTCAAGGGAAGTTGGAGTCCATCAGTGTGACCTCGAATGAGGCCTTAGAGTGCCTCCATTCTCCCCTCAGAAATTGTTCTGTACACAAATTTGTTTGCTGCACAATTTCATAAAGTAGGTCATCACCCACAAAGAGATGGACGTAGTGAATAGGCAAAACATTTGCTGTATCTACTCTACATCCAGTGGGGAAATTTGCGGCTGCACTAAATTGGGGGACTCCGAAGAGAGAGTCTGTGCTTGCCATCGCACGTAACTGCTCTCTAGGTTGGTCTACCCTGCTACAGTTGCTCAGCACTACAGACTGTGCTTGCAAAGGGACTTCACAAATGCCATCTTCATGTCCCTCTGAATCGGTTGAAGATAAGTTGTCAGATGGAACTGTGTCGACTGAAAAATAACTTCCAGATCCTGCTCTATTTTCCTCTCCCTCAGATGCTGTCTCAGCATCTGATTTTGTCTCAGAGCCGTCCTCTGTAACTCTAGTTGGGGCTTAGGCTGCAGTCATCCACTGAGACACCATCTCTCCTGACTGACGAAAACCGTCATTCTAAAACAGTGTCCTAAGTAGAAGGCACGAGTATTGTTCCCTTTCAGCCGGTAGGAGTGTGCATCTGTGAGATGTGTGCAAATATAAAATGACTTGTCTTTTTAGCTCATGCTTCAGGTTCTCCAAGCCCTCAAGAAAGACAAAAAATGCACAGTATTACTTTATCTTGCCAAATACCCAATACCACAGCATACGTTTGCATGGCTTTAGCAAAACTTTATTTTTGGGGAGCTGCTGTACCTTTGCCAGTATAATAATTATTTGCTAAAGTCAAAATCTACCTTTGATCTCAAGAAGCACACATTCACATAGTAGCCCCTGCTACTTTTTACGCAGGCTTGGGCCTTGTGAAAACTCAGCGCTATTACCAGTGTCACTGGAATTATGCATTGGGAGCGGGCTGAGTTATGGGACAGGGTTCACTAAATCGTTCCGCAAGAAAAGGTAAATTATGTGGCACAACGCAGCACTTTTTTTGACAATATTATTACATTATTTTGTGATTTTTAATGCTTGATACCACTGCCTGGACAAACATGTCACATCATTAACACCAGTGTAGCAACCAAATACAAAAATAAGCAACTGAAAGATGACCACATTTTTAGTTACTTTTGATCTGCAATTTTTTTTATATAAATATGCAGATTATGCAGGGATGATAGAGTATGTAAAATTGTTTGTGAATTGCACCCCCAGGGGAAAACACACATTTATATTTAAAAAAAAAGCCACATAGTCTATAATTTATGCATAATCTACCGATTTGTAAAAAAAACCAATATAGTTCAAACTAAAGGAGAGTCGACCCATGTCAGGACGCGCACTGATGCATAGATGGACGAGAGGGATGCAGAGTCTGGCACGGAAGAGATGCGTCTCGCCTGCACCAAAGGGACTAAATTCAACATGGGCAACAAGTCTGGTTTAACTCATCTATTCTTTTGATACCTCGAAGTGTCAGATTTAGTAACCCCATCTGGAAGTGAGCACTGCCGAGATGCCAGCATGTAAACCATACTAGCCAATAAGGCTACTAACCTTACTACATTAAGAACAACCATGTAGGTTTTATTGTCAGTGCATGTGAAGTCATTGAAACACATGCCCTTTTAAAAAAAAAGATAATGCACCCTGCTTTTAGGGGGTGTGAGACCTAATTTAGGGGTGGCTTATACACATTAAAAAGGAAGATTTGACTTTGCCAAGGGTTTAAAAGACAAAGTCAAGGTAGCAGTTTAAAACAAGCTTTGGCAAAGCCAATAGGTCTTGCCTTTGCAAGAGCTATTGGCTTTGCCAATATGTTTCAGCAATGTTGTACACCAGAGTGGCTGCTGTTCAGCATGGCTAACATTTACTGGGGTAAAGGAGAGTGTTGTGAAGTGGAGTGTCGTAAAGTGGAGTGTTTTGGAGTGGCGTACAGCAGAGTTGAGTGGTGCGGAGAAGAGTGAATTGGAGTGTCATGGAGTAGCGAACAGTTTTGCAAAGTGGAAATGCGTAGAGTTGAGCGGTGTAGAGTGGAGTACATTGTTAGAGTTGAATAGTGTGTTTTTGAGTGGAGTGGCATAGAAGGTGTTGCGTAGAGCGGAGTAAAACGTTGTAGAGTAGAGCAGGGTAGATTGTCATAGAGTGGAGTAGCATAGAGTGAAGTAGTGTGTTATAGAGTAGACTAAAGTGGCATAGAGGGAGTTGCGTAGAGTAGTATTGTAGAATTGAATAGTGTCGTAGATTGGCATAGAGAGTAGTAAAGTGCTGTAGCGTGGAGTGCATAGAGTGGAATAGTGTCAGTGGAGCAGAGTTTAATGGAGTAGAGCATCATAGAGTCGAGTATTGTGGAGTAGCCTAGAGTGTATTAGAGTGGCTGAGAGCGAAGTGCCAAAAAGTACAGTGTTGCGAGTAGAGTGCATTGGTTTGAGTAAAATAGTGTGGAGTGCATTGCGTCGTGTGCAGTGATGTAGCGTAGTTTAGAGTGCAGTGGCATAGAGAGAGTGGCACAGAGTGGAGTAGAGGTAGAGTGGCTTTGAGTGAAGTGGCATAGAGTGGAGTGGTGCAGGGCTGAATGGAGTAGTGGGGGGTAGAGTCCAGAGATGTAGAGTGCAGGGTCGTCGAGTGGTGCAAGGTCGTAGAGTGGTGCAGAGAGCAGTGACATAGAGTACTATGGTGCAGAGTGGAATAGAGTGCAATGATGTAGAGTAACGTAATGTGCAGTGGCATAGAGTGCAGTGGCATTGAGTAGAATGTTGTAGAGTATAGTGGCATAAAGTGCAGTGGTGCAAAGTAGTTACAATGGCTTAAGGTGCATTGGTTTTTAATCAAGTGGTGGAGTGCATTGGCGTACAGTGCAGTGGTTTAGAGTATAGTGGAATATCTTAGACTGCAGAGGCATAGAGTGCAGTAGCATAGAGAGCAGTGGCATGGAGTAGATTTTGAGTGGAGTGGTGCAGGGTAGAGTATAGTGGTGCAGGATAGAGCACAGTGCCATAGTGTAGAGTGATGCAGAGTTGCTTGCAGTGGCATAGAGGGGAGTGGAGGAGAGAGGCAGAGAGTGCAGTGGCTTACAGTAGATTGCTTCAGAATGCAGTGGTGCAGTGTAGAGTGGAGTGGTTTAGAGTAGTGAAGTGGTGCAGAGTGGATTGGCATAGAGTGGTGTAGAGTGTCGCAGGTTAGAGTGGCAGAGTGCAGTGCTACAGAATAGAATGTCATAGAGTGTGTGCGGTTGTGTAGAGTGGCGTAGAGTGCATTGGTGTAAAGTGCAGTGGCATAGAGTGGTGCAGTGTAACGGGACAGTGTGCAATGTTGTAGCTTGCAGTGGACTAGAGTATTGTGGCGTACAGTGCATTGGTCCATAGTAGATTGGCTTGGAGTGCAGTGGCGTAGCATGCAGTGGCACAGAATGGAGTTGAATAGACTGGCATAGAGTAGAGTATTATATAGTGCAAAGTATTTTAGAGTGGCTTAAAGTGGATTGGTGTAGAGTGCAGTGGGGCAGAGTGGAGAGATGCAGAGTTCAGTGGCATAAAGTATGGTGGCATAAAGTGCAGTGTTGTAGAGTTTTCTGTCCTAGAGTGCCCTGTTGTATAGTATAGTAGAGTGTTGTAGAGTTGGTTTTGAGTAAAGTGGCTTAGAGTGCAGTGGCGTACACTGCAGTAGAGTATAGTGCAGTGGCACAGAGTGCAGTGTCATAGAGCGCAGTGGTGCAGAGTAGGTTAGAGTGACATAGAGGGGATTGGCATAGAGTGCACCAACAAACAGTGGAGTGGTATAGAGTAGAGTGCAGTGGCATAGAGGACTGTGTTGCAGAGTAGGATGGCGTAGAGTGCGGTGGTGCATAGTAGAGTGGTGTGGGGTAAAGTGCATTGGCATAAACTGGAGTGGTTTAGAGTAGAGAGGAGTGGGGTAATGTGGAGTATGCATGGTATGGTAGTGTGCTGCTATTACAGGCAACACATCTTCAATTGAAATGACCATTACATTTGCACTTGCGTACAGTTTTACTGATAAAAGTGTACAACGCACAAACAATCGTGTTATAATGTCCACACCCAATGTATTGATTTGATAGTCCGCACAGTTCATTTACAGACATTTAAATATTGTTTGTTAAATAACATCGTACAGCCTTCCTCAAGCAGAGCCCCTGTAGCCATATGATTGTCACATAAATCCTCTCACTTTGAAGTTGGAGAAAGAAAAATAAACACCAAGCTACCTGGAAAAGACAGGCTCTCTTGCTTGTGTGCCTTGAAGTTCCATACAGCTTTTCGAATATAATAATGCTTGTTCCCTGTAACAAGTTTTTCTACAGCGACGTGTGTTTTTATCCATTATAGTAGTTAAAAAAGTTCAGTAGCCTTTCTGACATGCCTACCAACATAGGCTTTCCATTTAGTTGAGGGTAGCCTTCCAAATCCTGTTTTGTGCACCCTTTGTTTCAGGCCAAATCTGGGTAGTCCAGTCATTCCCATAATGGATGTTGCAAACTAATGCTAAGACGTGGTGCAAGTGATCACTGCTGGCAATACGCTGAATTCTGAAATAACAGAGTTTCTTCAAAATCTGAAAGGACTTTCACATCTATTTTCCCCTTAGGTGACTTATGCAGGATGGAATATCAACTGGAGACCATTATATGAATGTAATGGAGCGTACGTCTGTTTTATACTGTATGCATGCTTATTTTGGATATATTATAGGACAGGAACCATGGCAAATTTTCAGGAAATTAATGTGAGATGAATTCACATACATGTAATCCAAAAAGGAATCACTTAAACAGCTTCCCTTCAAATGTGGTTAGATCTGACCTCCCAGAAAAATATTGAACACTCGTGCCAGAGTGTTTGCATTTACATTAAATCTTAGCGAGGGCTGTTACAGGCTGTGCTCTCCAAATGAATGTCGTATACCATAGACCCTGTCACATTCACCAACAATTTGTTTGGTACATTCTCGGGAAACTGGCAGGCTTTACTCATCTATTCTTCCACTACTGAATAATACTGCAGTTTGCTTGTGTGGCTCCCCCTCAACAACCTAAAGTTACCCAATCCTCCTTTGGCCCCCATCTTCAAAAACATTACAGCCGTCTCTAAGATTTCAAGTGATTTAAGCAAAACCCATAGCTTTGCAACCGTGAATCATTCCCCCTTAACCAGGACAGCCAATTAGGACCAATATTGTGTGCAAATTTGAGAAACCTGTGTAAGAGGATTATCAAGTCCTAGACAAGGACTCATTTAAGCAATGAACAGTTTTGCTATAGAGTATAAAAAGTAAGGTTGAAGTTTCCAGCTGTCGACATAAATCAGTACCAACGTTTCATCACCTAATTGACTGCTGATACTCCTATTAAGTCTGAGAAATATAGTCTGTTTGTTAAGGCATTGCGAGCAAAAGGGCATGAACTCTTCCAAGTCCAAATCCGTCATTTTGTGCATCCGCTTTGTATTATATGAAAAGTATACACACTGGTATTCCGACTCCTATTCCATGCATGATGTTGTAGTGGCTTTTGGAGAGATCTTGGTATTTGGGTGGGCGTGTCCTGATTGCAGCATAAGCACTACATTTTGGATAGAAAGAGACGTACCACTAATGTTTAGGACTCTGCACTGATGTTGGAAACTTTAATGCCATTTGATCGGACATCTCTATCTAATGGATAACGCCTTTCATTCAGTTGACCAGTTTTTGTGCAAATTATGATTGCTTTTACCATTTACTCGTCTGTTAAAGAAATTTTATTTATAGGTCAACAGGAGTAGATCTTGTTTGCCCTTCTGACATTAGCCATACAGTAAAAAGTTTATTGTGAAAACTTGCAGAGCTTTGAGAAACTAGGGGTCATGTTTGTATTACATTTCTTTATTGATTTTACATTTTTCTTTAACCAAGGATATGTAATAAAAGATCTAGTAATTAAAGAACATGGATCGATTTGGTCTTTAAAGTTCAGAAAGCAATGGCTTGTGTGTCAAAGTCAGGTGATAGCTATTTATGTCAAAGAAAGAGTCAATTGATTTTACTATGCACCCTAACTAAGCGATGAATTGAGCATGTATGAAAGATTTTTTACAATGAGGGAAGCAAAATGTGTAGCTACAGTTTTACTGCTAGTGATTGAATCAAAGGATCTAAACGTTGCTACAAAAGCAAAATACTATTAATCTGATCGCAAATTTCAGTTGATGGTTTTGAATCAAAGGCGTGCAATACGGCTGGTCGAAAGCATTCTTACTTAGACTATAACATCTGTAATTTAGACCTGTTTCCAAACTTAGAAAATTACAGCATCATAGCACGATCGACAGTGATCACCGCCCACAAATCGTTACTGTTACCCTAAATTCAGTCCATCATGGTCCTGCTACAATTACTTACAGGGGAATTCATTTTGAAAACCTAAAACGTTTAAGATGTAATGACGACATCAGTATAAACATGGTAAAGGAATGCCTTTGGCCTCTGTCCTTTTCTTTTATGGTGTTATGTTATTGTGCTGCAGCCTTCCTTTTCCAAAAGCGCCGGGACACTCTTTTTGAGTAGCCGTGCGCTATATAAAAGAATAAATAACATAACATAACAATGCCTGCTACTTACTGCAGGTTGTTACCTGTTGAAAGCCTTTCCCATCGCTGATTGGACACATTTTTGTTTTCAACTTTTAAGTCAATTTCCATCTCCGTCGCATTTCTGTACTGACTTTCGTACCACTCAGACCCCCACTTCAAATCAAACTATGGCGTAAAAGAAGACCAGAAACACCGCCCTCATGACAGCCAGCAAGCATCCTGACTCTGAAGAACTACTGAAAAAATACAAAATTGCACACAAAAAACTATAAATGGGCATACCAAAAGGATAAACAACACCACCTTGATCAATTTTGGTGCATGCTCCTCTGGGAAAGTAAAAGCCAGAACTCACAAATTCTGGGCGCTAGTGAACAGGCAATCCAACGGAAACATCAGTCAGGAGAGTGCAAATATTGCAGAGGAATAATGGGTAATATTTTTGACTGGTCATTTCCGTTCTTATGAAGGAGTAGAATCTATAGCAATCAGCAATGCCACATTGATTAAAGATACCCATAAGGAGTGCCAGGACTGCTCACAAGAGTCGTGGCAACATAAAAGTGAGAAAATCTCTATCACCCATACAAGGCTGGCTAAAATAGTATCTAATGCAAGATCAGATGGAGCGCTAACCCCAAATGGCCTGCCACAAGCCCTGTTTAAATCGAACATCCCTCTCTGGTCAAAGCAGCTAGCAATCCTTTTCTATTACTCACTAAGGAGCTCAATTATACCTGACTCTTGGCGGGGGGCAATAATTCATACAATCTACAAGTCTGGCTCTCATGCGTACCCAAACAACTGCAGGCTGATAGCCTTACTGGACAATGAGGCAAAGCACTTTGCGAGCTTCCTACTTGAAGAACTGAGCTATTGGGCTGACCGGAAAGGACTGATCCCAAAAAATCAAACAGGCTTCATTGCAAATTCTGGCACCATTTCTAACTTACTGGCCCTATCAATACTTTTCGATAATGCAATAATTTCATCCAAGGTGGTTTATTGCTGTTTTGTTGATTTCAAAGCTGCCTTTGTGGAGGCAATAGTCCAATTAGACACCCAACACCTGGATACAAGTCAAGCTTGGTACTGGCTCACACGTTTCTCGAAAAATCATGACAACAAGGGAATCAAACAGGGATGTGTGCTATCTCTGCTGCTCTTCAAATCTGCCCATTGCTAACCTCTCAGCGGAGCTAGACGCAATAAATAGCCCTACCGTCAAGATTGGTGGTGTTCAGTTAAGCAACTTTCTGTATGCCGATGATCTTGTCATCTTCAAACTTACCCAAGTTTGGCTGCAACGACTTCTAAACAAATTATATAGTTACACCCCCATGAACAACCTGGAGGTAAACTTAACGAAAACTCAAGTGGTCATATTTGGCAGGAAGCATCATGGAGGTGGTGGCTGGTCATATAATAACTCTGGACTCTTGGTAGGAAAATCATATAAATACTTGGGGATCAACATCGACTCTAGGGGCACCTTTGTCAAACATCGCAGCAACATCGCTATGAAAGCCATGGCCCTTCAAGTGAACGTCTCAAAACTTTCTAAAAAATTGACAGGCCTGAGCCTAGCCCCAATGTTGGAAGCCATGAGAGCTAAAATAGGCCTCACGTTGTTGTACGTCTTTGAAATCTCCTTGGGTAAATTCAGCTCTACATTAAACCAACATGTGAACTAGATTTACAAAAGGGTCCTTCAGCTGCCAAAATCTGCATCCGCTGCATAGATTAGATTAGAACTAGGCCTCCTAAACTATGAAATTTTAAGCGCAGGTGCTTATCTAAAAATGTGCCACAAGCTAAGGCAGGCTGGAGCTGGTTCCATCGAGTCATTGTTATGGTCAGATATCAGCTCTAGAAATCTTGGCCGGCCATACAGTCGTTTTTTTCATGAATGTGTACAGCAACTATCAGCAAGTGAGCTCTGGAATGTCAACTCAATTAATACAGCTTTCAAAATATCAAGAAGCGCATCCAAATGTGTTCCTTTTCTTCTGACAAAGTGACTCTCGCCAAACGCAAGCATGCCTCTGCAGTAATCAACTCAACAGTTGGACTTTCTTCCATCATATCTGCCCTACACATACCCCCTGTATCTAAAACTGTGGTTTATAGCACTTAGACTGGAGGAGTGGCACTTATTGCAACATCTACCCCTTTGGCGTCTCCAATCAGTTGAGCTTCTGTGCAGGGGCTGCGGGGAATCGGTCGAGTTTTTGGAGCATTTTGTATGCCTCTGCCCAGCATTGCTGTCCTTGCGCAGATCAAAACTGAGGCCAGAGTGGACAGATTGGGAGTCCGGTCTTGTAGACAGGGTAGCTTAGCAGCATTGAATCCCGAGAACACCGCTTTAAATATTAGCTTCACACTCTTTATCCATCTTAGATATCGCAAGCTTAATCGGTAAATATCAGGCCTGTGTCAAAAGCAGGGAATAAGCGCAGGTGGTTACAATGTTGGGTACATCTTTGAAGTTGCTCTCCAGCAAAACCAGTGTATTCAGCTTCATTCTCACGACATGGAACCCAAATTCAATGACTTGTCATTGACTATTGACTGTTCCCACTTTGAACTGTACATTAACTTTGGGATTCTCTTTTTCAAGTTGGTGTTCTACCTGCTGCTTTTAGAAGTAACCTCCTTTTTATTAATCTTATTTATTGATTCTATGCTACCATGTGGTTTCACTTAAGCAAAGGTTACCCTGTTCTAGAAGAAATTTTATATTAACAATTTTATTGCTTTATTTTTATTGAGAACGATGGGAGGAGCTTAGTGAAAAATATTCTCTAATGTCTTTTTAAGTTTCGATTTTTATCTGTCGATTGTAATGATTTAATTAATCAAACCATAAATATCTTCAAAAGGCAAAAAGAAAATAGGGCTGGGTACATTCTATATTTTCAGGTTAGCCACATAAGATACTTGTACATGCTATGAAATGTAATGCAACACTGTTATATAGTCACTGACTAGCATAATAACCCAAGATAATGATAACAGGGTGGCCCGGTGTAAAGAGGAACCTGGGTAGATCCATATTATATCAAGACAGTGGTTCCACACAATCATTTTTTATGATCTTGTTCCTATGTCCCAAACTCACTTTGTATATCTGCATAACAAGTGATCACTTAAACTGAAATTGGAGCACAAGAGTATTCTTGTTAAAAAAAAAAGTAATTTTAATTTCAAATTAAATATTATGCAATCCATCCAGCTGTGGTGCTAACGATGCAATACTCAGCGCAGAAGTAGCAAAGTAGTAATTGTGCAAAGAAATGTTTTTGAAGGGCGAGCCATTATATCCAATGGAATGAGCCAGTGGCAAAACCAGTTTTATGTGGAGGAAGGCCAGAATCTCAAATATTATTATTGTTCATGAGAAAAATGCACCAGTGGAGTAGAAATATATTGACATTTTGACCCATTAGGATTAATCCAGGGTTATCGCCAAGACAAGCTAATATTTGGAAGGTATCTGACAGGGGTGTGTGGGCTTACTGGAACACTCTTGCCTTGAAATTACACCTAGATTGGGCAATGTGGTTGCCAAGAAAATATTGCTGAATATTAATTTGCATGACAGTCAACCAGTGAATCAGTTTGAATATTGATTTACCCACTGACTAGTGCACACATCTGGTATAATAATGCTGTCCTTATTGCCAGTGAGGCTGAACTTATGGCCTGAATATGCCCCTACTGATCCTACTTTTGACATGTTTTGGTTAAATGGTAGATTTAAAACAGATTACAAGGCCCACTATGCGCATTCTACCTTCCGCAGCTTCACTACAGTTGACTATTATTTAACCCACATATGTTGTAATATATTTTGAGATATTTCGTACATGTTGATAGTGATTACTATGTACCGCTGATCACGGAGCTGACGTACAAGTGTAACATAACCCTGAGCGGGTTCATCAATATTGAGTTGAATTGATCACTTATGGGCAATAACAATTCCTACTGAATTTAGTATTTTTTGGAGCATTTTGGTGAATAGGCGGGGTTTTATCTAAATCATTTTTTAACTTCAGTACAAATCACAACATAAACATTGTGGCATCAGATCTCCCACTCGTTTCTCTTTATTGATTTATAATGTTATTGTATGTTTATCATTCAGATCATCCAGTTACGACTCTATAATTACAAATTCTGATGCATGTTTCCACACATTGATATTATTGTATGCAGGTCTCCTTATTTGAATTGTTTATTCCAACCATGCCTCTCTCGCTGCTCCCCCGCTATTCCATTCAACTGCCATCTTTTACTATGCACTATTTGGCTGCATGATGGAACTTGCTTGTTGTGTAATAAAGCCCCAGATCTGAAAGCCCAAGACTCCTGCCAACCATGTCCCTCTTCAGATCAATTTAGAAAAGGGGGTGGTGATGAACAGAGTGTCTGAATTAAGCAGACCACTCTTACCCAGTCCAAAGATCAGGGCTTGATCCATCACCGTTATTTATCTCACTGCCCCATCCCAGCTCAGAAACTGGCTATATGCAAATCAGTCTGTCCCTGGCCCAGTGCATCATGGGAACAGGGCAGACTAAACTACCAAGCCAATTCTTTACCAGAAAGGAGACAAGCTACCGGGGACCGGTTTCTGGCATTTCAGCCGTCTTCGGCCCGGCTTGCTTGAATCCTGATGGAGCAGTGAGAAAGGGACTCCTGTCTGAGTATACCCTGCCACACCTATAGTGGCCAAAAACGATTTAGAAAAGGGGGTGGTGATGAACAGAGTGTCTGAATTAAGCAGACCACTCTTACCCAGTCCAAAGATCAGGGCTTGATCCATCACCGTTATTTATCTCACTGCCCCATCCCAGCTCAGAAACTGGCTATATGCAAATCAGTCTGTCCCTGATGTGAGACCCTTGCTCATTGCACCATCAGGATTCAAGCAAACCGGGCCGAAGATGGCTGTAATGCCAGAAACCGGTCCCCGGGAGCTTGTTTCCTTCCCAGTGTAAGAATTAGCTTTTGTAGTTTGGTTTGCCCTGTTCCCATCATGCACTGGGACAGGAACAGACTAATTTGCATACAGCCAGGTTCTGAAACTGGGATGGTGCAGTGAGCTAAAAAACGGTGTTGGATCTAGCCCTGATCTCTTGACTGGGTGAGAGCTTTCTGCTTAATTCAGAGACTCTGTCCCTCACCACCCCTTGTTGTAAATATTTTTGTCCACCCTAAGCGTGGAAGGGTATTCTCAGATGTGAGACCCTTGCTCATTGCACCATCAGGATTCAAGCAAACCGGGCCGAAGACGGCTGTAATGCCAGAAACCGGTCCCCGGGAGCTTGTTTCCTTCCCAGTGTAAGAATTGGCTTTTGTAGTTTGGTTTGCCCTGTTCCCATCATGCACTGGGACAGGAACAGACTAATTTGCATACAGCCAGGTTCTGAAACTGGGATGGTGCAGTGAGCTAAAAAACGGTGTTGGATCTAGCCCTGATCTCTTGACTGGGTGAGAGCTTTCTGCTTAATTCAGAGACTCTGTCCCTCACCACCCCTTGTTGTAAATATTTTTGTCCACCCTAAGCGTGGAAGGGTATTCTCAGATGTGAGACCCTTGCTCATTGCACCATCAGGATTCAAGCAAACCGGGCCGAAGACGGCTGTAATGCCAGAAACCGGTCCCCGGGAGCTCGTTTCCTTCCCAGTGTAAGAATTGGCTTTTGTAGTTTGGTTTGCCCTGTTCCCATCATGCACTGGGACAGGAACAGACTAATTTGCATACAGCCAGGTTCTGAAACTGGGATGGTGCAGTGAGCTAAAAACGGTGTTGGATCTAGCCCTGATCTCTTGACTGGGTGAGAGCTTTCTGCTTAATTCAGAGACTCTGTCCCTCACCACCCCTTGTTGTAAATATTTTTGTCCACCCTAAGCGTGGAAGGGTATTCTCAGATGTGAGACCCTTGCTCATTGCACCATCAGGATTCAAGCAAACCGGGCCGAAGACGGCTGTAATGCCAGAAACCGGTCCCCGGGAGCTTGTTTTCTTCCCAGTGTAAGAATTGGCTTTTGTAGTTTGGTTTGCCCTGTTCCCATCATGCACTGGGACAGGAACAGACTAATTTGCATACAGCCAGGTTCTGAAACTGGGATGGTGCAGTGAGCTAAAAAACGGTGTTGGATCTAGCCCTGATCTCTTGACTGGGTGAGAGCTTTCTGCTTAATTCAGAGACTCTGTCCCTCACCACCCCTTGTTGTAAATATTTATGTCCACCCTAAGCGTGGAAGGGTATTCTCAGATGTGAGACCCTTGCTCATTGCACCATCAGGATTCAAGCAAACCGGGCCGAAGACGGTTGTAATGCCAGAAACCGGTCCCCGGGAGCTTGTTTCCTTCCCAGTGTAAGAATTGGCTTTTGTAGTTTGGTTTGCCCTGTTCCCATCATGCACTGGGACAGGAACAGACTAATTTGCATACAGCCAGGTTCTGAAACTGGGATGGTGCAGTGAGCTAAAAAACGGTGTTGGATCTAGCCCTGATCTCTTGACTGGGTGAGAGCTTTCTGCTTAATTCAGAGACTCTGTCCCTCACCACCCCTTGTTGTAAATATCCTCTTCAGATCAGGCAGTTGTTTGATGTTTAGTTGTTTGATGTTCATACACTGTAATTATTAGGATGTGTAAGTTGAAAGAAATCTATATCTATTCATACTATGTTAACACTACATCTCCTAGGTTTGTAGATTGTGAGGTAGAAATACTTCTGCAATATGGAGGCACCATGGCATATATAATATTTAATAGTGTGATTCATTGTTTGTTCTGGAAAGCATTGAGTTAGGGCTCTTTAAGAACTCTAATTTGGAGACTGCATCATCACTTCCTGCGGGAGTCATTACCTTCAACAAAGACAGTCTGTTCTACAAGCATAGAAGGTACTTTTGTAAGCGAGCAGCTTTAAGCTGTTTTCAGAACACCGACAGTGGGGTCAAAATCCCACCTCTGCGTAAGAACTGTAAGAGTGGGACCCAAACTATCCCACTTAGTATGCCTGCACAGTCACCAGTCTGAGAGAGTGACCACCATTGCAACTGTGATGTTGCAACCTCCCGGCAGAAGCGGGCTGACTGTGCCTCAAGCTGAGACCAGTAACAGTGGATGGCTCCTTGTGTTTTGGCAGTGGTACTGCTGGGCTTGTACTGGTGCTGTGATGGATCTGCTGCATTCCTGGTCTGCAACTAGGAAAAAGAGTAGCTGCTGCTTCTGTTAACCGCGTGTAGGACTGCTTGCACGGCTGTTGTCTGCAGGCCCCGTGGTCAAGTTTCCTGAGCACCCGATACTTCCAGTAAACCAACCAAGTGAACTCGAACCAAACTGAATGTGTATTTTTCTATTTTATGCATTGAAGTCCAGAGAGAACCTTTTAGCAGGGGGACAAAATGTAACTGATTTTCGGGGCGCCAAACCAAGAAGGCTGCTCCCATTATAGCATGTTTGACATACTCTCACCTCCGCCTCAATTTGACCTAATCATATTATTTGATTGTAATCCTGTAGCATCCATAGTACCCTGTGCCTGATTGACCTTGCTTTATGTATTCTTATGTTTTGATGTAATAAAAGTCCTTCTCTTTTTTTCTGTAAAGAAAAGCATTTAGCATGTATTGTCTCTATTGTATAGGTGATTGAATTCTTAGTCTCTATCCACCACATTATCTTCCTGAGAAACTTACTACTGCTCTTCCCTGCTACCCTAGACACAAGTATGTAAAGGGAGTACTTGCCATCCACTTTTCACTCTCATAGTAGGTCAGGCCCCAGGACATTAGTGGTAAAGAGCCCCTAACCACTATTGTTAAGGCACAGTAGACCTTGCAGAGTGGGACTGTTATGCACAGATGTGGGTCCCGTGCTCTCCATGCCACTGGAATCAAGCTATCTTTGCTGAAGAGGGGTAAAACCCCGAAACCGGTCCATCAGTGTCAGCTTTATGCTGATGTAGAAACAGATTTGTGCTTTAAAGTGCCCACTTTGGATGGTCACCCCCCACGTTTTTCATCTAGATGCTGTGGTAATTGATCTGAAAGTGTGCTGAGCCCTGCTAACCAGGCGGCCACAGCACCAGTGCTCCATCCCTTTAACTGTAAAAAAAATTAAGAAATGTTACACCTAGGCCCTAGTATGTGGTACCAGTGGTACCCAGAGCAGGAATGGTCACATGGGCTGCAGCACTTATTATGCCACTCTGAGTGACCAGAGGGAAACGAAAGCCTGCAGGTCTGCCATGTCAGTGCACACACCATGTGTGACAGGGTCACCTTACTGCATTTAATGTATGTCAGTCACCCCTAAGGCAGGCCTCCTATAGCCAAGTAGGCAGTGTGCATTATATCATATGTGTGGATATATATGTGCAAACATATATTGCCCTGTGGTAGCATTTTAAAGCTAATTCTACCGCAAGTGATCAACCCTCTTTAGGATAACATAGGCTGGACACTGCACATCCCCAGATGAGTAGCTCCATTATAAAACGTTGGGTTTTCTTCGTGTTTGATGTCACTGTGCTTTTTGACCTTTGATACGATGGTTGTGTCAAGGTTTATTCAGCATTTACCTAGGTGGCACTTTAGACAGTGCCCAACAAGCTAAACCAGTGTTCTCGTACCTTGGCGGGCATTTTCGTGGGTTTTGCCGCCAAGACAGAGCTCTGACCTCAGGCTGGGGAGTGTGTGGCGCTCCCAGAGGTCCGAAGCAAAGACCTATGTGTGCATGAGATAACACCTAAATCTTCACAGGATGGCTAGTGAATGGAGACATCACAGCTGTGAGCATCGAAGACTTCGCCGCCGCTGCTGGCAAAGCTGGCTTTATGCTGATGGAGCCGCAGCTTTAGCATTTACCTTCAAGACCACTTCTTCAAATCTTGAAGAAAGATAAGTGTTTAAACTTTATAACAAGTTCTTGAAAGTACCTATGTTGTTGTCTTTTAATCTTAAGAAAAGGTGATACTTTCATGTACAAAGCATGCAGAGAAACGCAAATCCTTTCTATGTGGAGAGTTGTTTTTTATTTGCATTGACCCTAATTATTTGGTACGCCATCTGAGTATAAGGGCCACAATAAATGTGATAAGTGGGCTTATAAAGTTAATTAAAAAATGAATCTGCTTTCATTTCAAACTTGATGACATACTGGGTGGATTTCTTGATAAAATAGTCTTTCAGCAGACCTTGTAGTGCCATTAGACTGTGGGTTGTGTGTGAAAACAAAAGTAAGAGTCATTTCTCACTGCCACATTGGATATGGGTCCATTGGACATGGGGCCATAATATGTTGCATATATATAAGGCTAAATTATGTCCATCCTTCTAGGGCTCTGCAAGCTCGGGTAAGTACAACCCATTCCACAATGGACTCTGAGGATAGCAAGGGTGAGCAGTCACAGACTTCTTGAGGAGGTGATGTGGGAGGCAAGAATTCAGAACTCAACAGTCAACCAACAGACCGAATAATATCCAGGCCCGAGCTTATCTCTTGGTGTGGAGTGGGGTGTTAAGGGTTCTGTCCAGGGAACACTGTAAAGCAAATTTCACAAATTTGAGGGCACACTTCGGGAGTGGTGGATGCTGTCTGGGGATAACCTGTACTAAGGGACTAAAAGAGCCCTAATGCCACAGCATTCCCTCCATGACTTCCTAACATGGTACACTCCCCAAAGTCTATCACAGTTACTGTAAACTTTCCTTAACAAGACTAGCAATCCTATCCTGATTCCTGGAAGTCATCCATGCTGTCACCAAACACAGACCCCATAAACAATTTAAAGGCAGGATGTCAAGGTCTACTCCAAACCATGTATCTGCCATTGTACTGTGCAAGTAATGCCGTGTTCAAGCTGAACTTCCTTTTCTGTTCACGACAGCTGGAACTTGAAGTTGCAGATCTCATGCGACTTTCTGCCAAATGTCAGACCCTCTTCAGGGTGTTGAGAGGGGCACAGGTCAAATTGGAGCTACTGGGCCAACACTCTGCTGGTTAAACTTGTATGCCACTTTTGTCCTGGGGTCCTTTATATAATGGCTCTGCAAAGTGGGAAATTGCAATCCTTTGCAACCTTGAATCGTGAGGACAAGCAGTCACAGGCATCTTAGGGAGGCGGAGTGGAAAGACCTCAGTAATCAGCTGTCACACAAGCAACACAATAATATAATGTCCAGCCCAAGTGCTTATCTTTTAGAAAAATAAAGTACTTTTAATCTCACTGTCATTCTTAGCCGGAGCCTATGAGTCTCAAACACGAGGGTCAAGGGCAAAGTTTCAGGCTGCCACAACAGAACTCTGGGTTGGATGCAGGCACCTTTTTGGTCCAGGTCAAACATTTACCTTCACACTTAGAAACGTAGCTGTTATATTTTTTTACTCGTCACTGGTCAGGTCGATAGAGTCCTCTGTAGCTTGAGTCTAGCTTTGGGTTCAACTTCAACGGACAGGAAAAGTCCAGCAGTTCGATGAAGAGCCTTGGTTGCCACGGCATTCGAGCCTGCCTTCAAACAAAGTAGCAATATTCTTTGAGCCTCGGACTCTATGTCCACAAAATGATATTTTTACTTTATTCTCAAACGTTGCAGTTCCAGGAGGAGGAGGAGGAGGAGTACACTTTAGCACCAGCCAAGGGTGCAGGACCTGGTAGGCACCTCTTGGAGACTTGGACTTGATCTTATGAGCTACACCTGCAGAGTTCTGGGAAAGTCCATTGCAACTGGACAACTGGGCATTGTGTAGAAGCAGGTTTTCTTTAGCTTTTGTGTCACTGAAGCTAAACAAGAGGCTAGCCAGCTAGGTCTTGGAATCCACTCACTGGTCCTTAGCACAAGTGGGAGCAGTGCTTGGGGTCTCTTGACACGGATTCAATGGCAGGATCAGCCCTGCTTTTTCTGAAGTCCTGTCTTGGTTTAGCAGGTGCAGTCTTTCTTGATGCAGCCTCTCTTTTTGAGGGTCACAGATTCAGCAGGTGCAGTCCTTCTTCTGTTCTCTCTGAGACCAGCCGTGGTAACTCTGGACAAAATCTGCAACCTGGGCACACTCAAGTGAGAGCTTTATGCACCTGACTGTTGCCATCCTTTCTAAAGCAATAATCAGGGACGCACAAAAGGTCAGGCCTGACCTAAGAACTTACTCATCTTGGACAACGATAAAGTGGCACTGCTCCTGAAGAAGTAATCAGCAGCCCTTTGTTAACAAAGTCTTCACACAGTTTCTAAAGGTAGCCCTGTATCAAAGCTCCTCCCTTCAGTGTCTGGGTCACCACCCTCCAATCAAAGGAATGCAGGAAATAAACTTCCATCCTCTGGAAAATCCATCTCCTCCCATCTTGTGCCATGCTAAAATAAGGGCATCAAAAATGGCTCTCAGTGGCTTTAGTACTTCGACTTACCCACACACAGTCTTACTACCACACATGCATCACGGCTGTGTGTCCCTACACAGATTAGACCTATACATGATGCTCAAAGCGCTGGGTCTCCCCTAACAGAAGACATTACTCAACAGTGCACAGCAGCCAGCACTCTCATTGATACAGATAAAAATGTGTGGTCATACCGCACCTTATTAACATGGTACACATCTACTGCAGTATTACATGATGAACCCAGAATAGGAACTGTTGTTCACTGTTCGGGCACACCTGGTGTTCTCCTGCAGGTAACAGGACATGTCCCAGATCTCAGATTGTCCGCGCACAGTTACACTTGCCAGGAGCCAGGGGCAAAATAAAGTCAGGATACCAGGATCACCTTCAGTTGGGCACTCGGGCTTGGGAACATTCCTATTTACTATGCAGCGGACATTTCTGTCCCAACTGATGATCAAAGGTTTTCCAAGAGCACCAAGAAAATAGAATGTTCAGAAAAGGTGGTATGCTTGTGTCCTTGGTGCTGGTGTGTGGAAAACTAGCGGGCCTAGTCCATGATGACTATTTAGGCATTACCTTTACGCAGAGGGGACTTTAGGTAAAGGTATTTTTGGATTGCCATGTATGCTGAGAAGGGTATAGAGCATAGTATAGTGATGAGCAAATGTTGATAAGAACACTTCTTCTTACACTTCAGTAGTTACACTACCACCTTCCAAAGGGTACACATTTCGACACTGGGTCTACTAGTGTTGATGATGATGATGCCCCATGGTTACATCCCAAACACAGTTGAATCTGTGGATTTGCCTTTGTTCTTTTGCAGTGTTGGAGCCGTGTTCTCTCTTGTCTCTTCACTTTTACAGCGTTGGTGTTGAGTTGCAATTGCTTTAGTACCTTATTGCAGAAATGCTTTCCCCTTGTGCCTTAATTTTTGCTTTTTTAGTGCTGTGCTATCCCCATGATTAAATTTCGCTAAAATGTGATCCCTCGACTTCCAGTTGTGTAATACAGGAACAGTACAGCAACAATCTGATTCTTTTTTTATGCTATGTTGTGACTGTCTAGTTCACTAGAGGTTCGTTGTGTAATACCTTGAATCTTTTTCTTGTGGTACTCAAGCTTAGCTGTGCAATGTATCTCTACTTGCTGTTGCAAAGCCATCATAACCAGCTTTTATCTTCCTCTCACCGTGGACCGGTGTTGTGCTCATCTAATATTAATTCTCTGCAGTGTTTAATCTGTGCTGCCTCATTTCTCATTTTGTTGCTGCTCTGGATTTGTGATTTCTCCATTTTTGGTAACCGTTCAGCTGTAACCTGTATTTTACGCTGTGTTGACTACTTGTCTTTTCACTCGTATTGTGCTGATAACGTATTATTTTTGTGACCTTGCAGTGCTTGAACTTTGTGTGGCGCACAGACTTAAAGAAGAAGAGCTTGTCAACCAATGGGTTGCCCTTACCACCAGAAAACATTTGCCCCTCACTGTGGACAGCTTGAACATTCTTGAACATGAAGTAAGGATGTCAGTTTTCATCACAGAAAAGTAATTCCTGCTCGATGGCGTCATTGTACCACGTAATTGTGTGCATTCATAGTAATGGGGTCACCATTTAAGGGGAGGGTGGGGCATTTGCTTTAGCTATATTCATGTCAATGTGGGTTAGAGCTGCCAGAGTAACATAACGCATGTTATAACTGTACAACCACTGGTCTGTCAAACAGTACAGCAAAGACCTTTGCACATGTGGCTCCATATGATCCTTACCAGAGGTGAATATTCTTTGCAGATTTTTGTTTACCTTTTTCAGATTGTGATTGCCCCATTTCTCTATTTGCATGACATTGCTTTGTGGTTGATGGAGACTGTAGTTGTGATAGGTTTACGGTGAAGATGATTTCTGTTTTGGTGTAGTAATAAAAGTTTAGATGAAATATTAGTGTTTGAGGTGCATTTAAAGTTGGGCTAAATGTTGTGTGTCGCACAGCTAGGTGGATCCAATAAATACACTGTTGCATAATAATACCCCAGCACTCAAAAAGTTATATCCCTGTCTCATGCATAGACCTTTAGCCATTAACTACACAGATACATACACCGATTGTCTGAGTTTAAAATTGCCTGTATCAGCCCTGTGCTCAATTGTCGAGTGGTTTAGCCTAAATTGAAAATGCTTTTCTATGAAAGCAATCATCGGCCCCTCAGAGCTCTGGGCCCTGGTGCACTGTACCTGCTGCACCAATGGTAGCTATGCCCCTGTCTGAAGTTGAAAATCCTCATGAATCTGCAAAAAGTATCCCAAGCAGTGAAGCTTAGCCTTGGTTGACACCAATAGGACTGGTTATAAGTGAAAGTGCCTTGTCAGCATAACTAAGAGTCAAGCAGGTGTGTGGTTCTGAGGGACACAAACGGGAGACACAAGACAATGTGTGGTATAGAGCAAAGACACGGAGTAGTGCAGTAGATCGAGATTAGGGAACAAAGTAAATCAGAAGGTTCCACGCACTTCAGTTAGTAACTTTAGGAATTCTGAAACTAAATCCAGCAAGACAAAATGATATATTATGCATTTGGCCTTCAATTCAGAGTAGTTTCCTCAAACTACTTGCCCAGCACTAATCCCTAGAGATGGGCGAACCACCGAAAGCTTGAGTTGTTCGAGCCTGAAGCCTGGCTCTGCATCAGCTCTAGGTTCTGTTGGAACCTCGAGCCCATACCAAGCTGAACTTTCATGTGGGTCTGCTTGCCTCCTTTCCCTGCTGCCTCGATGTGGCGTTTTGACCAGAGCAATCAACTTTGGATCTCGGGAATCATATTTGAGTATTGGTGTCTGTTTAAAATCATGTGATTCTGGGCAAATCACTTAATCGCCCCAATGCAATAAACAACGAATAGTGACCTTGTGTAATGTAACTGGTGACATGTAAAGCTCTCCAATACATGTGGGTTGAGTTTGCACTATATCAAAACTGCAGAAGAGTACACAACAAGGTAAAAACAAACCCCTAACATAAGGAAAGACAAAGATATACCCATTTGCTGACTGATTTGTGCAAAGTGACACCAGAAAATCGGGTTAAATTGTGCTTCCCCGCTTAAATTGTGTTAAACGTATGGAAATATTTTATTGCAGCAAAGCTCTTTTTTCTTCAGTATCGCATATGAAAGCACTTTCAAATATGGGAGTTCAGAATACTAGTTGTACAAAAACCTACTGTGTTTTATTTAGTAGACAATAATGTTTCTCTATAACAATCTGGCCCATGTACTGGGTTTACATGATAATTGACTCACTTGCCTCTCAGTTCACTAACAGTTCATGTTTTAAAACTATCTATATATATAAAAACGAAAGTATGTCTGTTTATCCTTTATGCATTACTACACCATTCATCCGATCGCCATGAAACTTAGGGAAGTTGTTGAGTACACTCCCGCGAAGGTTTCTGGCAACAAAAAAAAAAGAAACATTTGTTAAATATCGGCCCCCCAGGGCACTCATAATCTTTCCAATGCTGAACGTTAACAGTTTACGGTGCGACTCGCATTTGCAATGACCATCAACAAAGCACAAGGACAATCGCTGCAAGTGTGTGGACTAGATTTGGAGAATCCGTGCTTCTCACATGGACAACTGTATGTGGCCAGCTCACGCGTCGGAAAAACGTCTGATTTATTCGTGTACGCACCAGACGGAAAAACAAAAAATACCGTGTATCCACAAGCACTCGAATAAATAAACAGAATTAAAACAACACTTTAAAATGTTTTCCATATTAAAATGAATACGTTTCAATAAAAATGACACAATGTAAATTAAATGTTATCATTAAGTATGGGCCAAAAATTCGTTCCGCTCGCGGAATTTGCGGATTTTCTGCAATTTTGTGATCCGCGAATCTTGCTAAATTGCGGAGAAATCCGAGAGCGAGAACCTTTTTTTCCAGGAAGCACTTACAGGGTTACAGCAGGTGCCCAAGTTGAAGCTATTTTCTTTGTAACCATTTACAAAATGGTTACAAAGAAATTAACTTCAACTTGGGCACCTGCTGTAACGCTGTAAGTGCTTCCTGAGCGGCGCCTCGTTTCCTACTTGCAACTATTCTCTGACCCTCGAAGCAGGGTCAGAGAATAGTTACAAGTATGGCACGAGGATCCTTTCACAAAAATTAAATCTCAACAGGAAGCACTTACAGATAAATAAAGCAGGTGCCCGAGTTGAAGCTCAAATTCAGTAACGTTTTAATCAGCCCAAAACATTAGGTCAAGGTTGGGCAAATGTGCTTTAACCCCATCCCTGCCATCGGAAATTAGCTGTAATACTCAAGGTAGTTCCTGTGGCCAGGAGGCTGCTTTCTCCTCACCTGCTGCCCTGCTTGCTCTCTGACCCTTTATACACAAGGCATGTGCACACGCATAGAAGCCCCTCACCACACACTAGCAGTATCAAACGTTTTTCCCGCCCTTTCCCAACTACGATGGACAGCTCACTCAAGGGACCTCGGCGCCTTTTGGCGCGGTGGCAAAGTTACAGGCACACATGGTCAGTGGGGACAAATCTTCTGGCCCTTTACGCAGCTGAAGTGTAGGAAAAGCACTTAACATTTACACAACGAGGTAGCACTTACTGATTTGCCAGTACTCCGGTTGAGTAGAGGTATTGCACAAAAAGGTGGCATCTTCGTGGATAACTATTGAGGGCAGGATTCATTCTGGCACGAGGCTCCTGTCACAAAAATTAAACCTCAACAGGAAGCACTAACAGATATAGCTGGTGCCCGAGTTGAAGTTCAAATTCAGTAACATTAGTAATCAGCCCAAATTAGTGAGCACGGTCAAGGCTGGGCAAGTGTGCTTTAACCCCATATCTGCCGTCGAAAATTAGCTGTAATACTCGAGGGAGGTCTTTGCATCCATGAGTTTCTCGAGCGCGATCCCCTTGTAGTTCTTGTAGCCAGGAGGCTGCTTTCTCCTCACCTGCTGCCCTGCTCGCTCTCTGACCCTTTACACAAGAGGCATGTGCACACGCATAGAAGCCCCGCACCACACACTAGCAGTATCAAATGTTTTTCCTGCCCTTTCCCAACTATGATGGACCTCTCACTCAAGGGACCTCGGCGCCTTTTGGTGCGGTGGCAAAGTTACAGGCACACATGGTCACTTGGGACAAATCATCTGGCCATTTACGCAGCTGTAGTGTAGGAAAAGCACTATACATTTACCTAACGAGGTAGCACTTACTGATTACCCAGTAGAAAGTACTCCCGTTAAGTATGGTGCAAATCGCAAAAAAATCTGTGATTTCGCGGGAAAATCTGTGGATTTTTTTTGCGGTTTCGCAGGAATTCGCGGACCCGCAGATCCGCCAAATTCGCCCATACTTAGTTATCATAACAAGTTTCCTTAAATTTCATTTTTTCTGAGATCGCAGCAACGCGCGACGGGTAAGCTAGTCACTTATAATAAAGAATGTCTCAGTGCATTGCTGGCGTATTAATGGCAGAGCTTCCAAAATGTTAAAGAAATAAACTTTCGCATTTTTTATAGAGAGGTTTTCATATTTTACGTGATGTTTGTAATATGATTTACGAATCAAACATTTTTAGGTCTCGGCTCTTGCATGGGCTCAAAGAACCGCGCTAGGGGTTCTCCCTGTTAATTTGCTGGCTTGCCTATCTCTACTAATCCCCACTGCAGAAATGTTAAGTCTGCAAATGTTTACATTGTTTCTATCGTTTTCAAGTGCCTAGTTACGAATTTCTGAATCCGCCTTTCCAGTAAAACGAATTTCTACGTACCACTTTTCTTTCATGTTTGTTGCCTCAGTGTACAGTCTATTGAATATACGTAGTCCTCTAGGATTTCAAAACCAAGCACCCACTCAGAGTATGAAAACAATTTTTTGCGCAGTATCCAAACACTCAAAAGAACGACAGTACTTACCATTTCTACAAAAATATGAAGGAAACTTGTTTGTGAATATGCAATGGACGAAGCCCTAATTGCTTTCAGAATCATTTCATAATACGTAACTGAAAGCAGAGACCAAGCAAAAAATGCCGATGCCACACGGTTACCCATAAAATTAAAAGGCAGCCTACTTGGGTCTCAACTGTCCTCCTCTGGATCTCATTGCTCGCACAAGTGAATCCAGCATAACGCAAAAGCCTGCATGAGTTTGAAAACATTCCTTTTAATGAGGACTTTTCACCATTGACACCGTCGAGATACCCCACTTTCTCCATAGGAGTGAAGCGCTGTGCTCCGAATACAAACTATCCATCTGCAAAGGAAAAGGTATAGGATGCATTGGAGCCCCCTGTCTCTTTTAGCCCTCATCTCAAAAGAGAGGTTTAGGGAGACAGTCTGCAGTCCTATGAGCACCGTCCCTTTGACAATACAAATAAATTAAATATATGTCAGTATGCTTATATCCCAACATTAAATTGAGATTAACCTAAAAACAGCTAACATATTGGTGCCAAAACGGACGCGGCAATTGAGGGTTTGGATAAAGTGTTCTTATCTTTCAGAGACAGTCGCATGATATACTACAGTTTAGACGCATAGTGTCTGGGACATTGGCACTCAGAATGTAGGCGTTCTAATTCTGCATTTCTTTCAACAGTCACTGGGGGTGGGAAGTTTGGGGCTGCTGGCTGCCTCCGCCATGTGGGATGCACCAGATGCCAGCTCCCTTCCATCAGGGTGTCAGTGCTCCCCGTGTGATAATGGGATGGGTGAGACGGGGCACTCATGTCTTCGAGAAACTGAATCAGTCATCACTTGCCCAAACCCTTGGAGTGATCCTGAGTTTTTCAGTAATTTGATGGTTTTATAGATTGTTTTTTGAGAAAGTCAGAGCTTGCTGCATTCTGCCGCTTGTGTCTTACACCAGATTCTCCTGCCAGGAAAGACCACTTAAGTAAAAACAAGGAAGGAATGGACACCCTAGTCACTGTACCTGCAGCCCCTGGTTTTGTATAAAAGCCATCCTTTTTCAATCATGCCCGGAGACAGACTTTCCATTGCTGTGTGATATGCCATTATACCCTTCTTTGCAGCATGAAATATTTGCACTTTTAAGAACATTGTGTGCCGCTAGTTCTTGTTGGAAAGTCTAACAAGGACCCAGAGGTTCATCCGTTATGGTGCCCTGCACCCCATTTGCACAAATTAGAGAACTGACTAAAAACTCAGCAGTTGTTTGCTGCTCCCCGTGGCTGTGTTTTTTAGGTCTCGGCTAAACGCGCAGAAGCCCGTTCTCGCCGAGAACTTATTGTTAGCGTGTGTGCTTCCCAGGAGACACTCCTGGCTGCGCGCATCGCCTTGGAGGCGATTTGAAACGCGCACGCGCTCGCTGTGGGCAGCTGCTGTCGTGCATTCACACAGACACACACCAGCGCCCATGCACGCACTTGCTCATACAGTGCCATGCTTCAAGGAAGTAAAAATAATGTGGACAGAACGAATAAAAAGAAGTTCAACATGAATGCTAAAGCTGTGATGGGCACTGAAAATCGAAAAGCTTAAATCAGATGTGTGCAATAATAACGTACCGAAAAAACCCTGAAAAATAACATGTGCATGAAAGCCAAAAAATGAAAAGCAAGTGTTTACCTGTAGATGCAGTCTGTGCGAAGCATTAATACAAATGTTTACATGCTGGCTTATGTGTTTAATCAAACGGAGATGAGAGGATAAAAGCTCAGTGGTAGTGCAATTAGTGAAACAAAACATGGTGCTGTGCTATATATATCCTCCTAGATCCAACACAGTCTTACATCGTAGGTGCCAAGAAATATATGAGAGTACCTACATACTGCATCCGGCTGTGAAGGGCATTTACACTACGGTAGGGAGAATGCTCTAAAATGAATTATAACGTAGTGCTCTTGCATACAAAATGTGGTGCTCTACAGCAGATGAAGTGAAGCAAAACAGAAATAAGGGATGGGCTGTGTAGGATACGATACACTCACAAACGGCACACAGCCTACAAACATAGTAAACAGCTTTACTGCGGTGCCACAGTGCAGTCCAATACCGGCACAAGGAAAGTAATCCATCGAAAGGTCCACGTACCTAAAAGGGATAGAAGCAGCTGCTCATGGCATGTCAGAAAATCGCCATTATGGTGGGATGCGATTTAAATTGTCACACTTGTGCATGGAAGGACGACTGGTCGAAGAGCGTGTGCGATAGGTCTAAATGGGCACCATGATACAGTGGTGCAGAAAGCTCAAAGAGTTTCATTAAAATAGCAATTAGTTGAATGATTCCTCTTTCCTTTAGACTTACATTAGAGATCCTGAGTGCTCCCCCCCTTCCCCCCCTCGCACACAAACACACACACAAGGTCGCCAGAATTAAATTTATTAAAGACACTATGGCCAGGCACTTTGATTACAGGATCGCGCTGTGTTTTTTTTTTTAAACAATGCTACGTACACGGGCTTTGCTTGGCGCGGCGTAGCTCTCAAAAAGTTATACGAAGTGTGAGGCTCTGAACAAGTGTACACGCTGTCTACGCGTCCCTGTCTGCAGATGTTCAGACTATTTGGGGGGCATAATGCTTCTCTTACCTGGGAAATGTTACCAACGGGCAGCGTAATCATTCACGGACCGTTCGTTTGCCCGGGCCGCGATACGCATTTAGTCCGCCTGCCTCCTTTTCCGGTCCGGACGACGCCCCGCTCCCGTCACATGCGATATTGCCTGACTTCCGGTGCGTGCGCCAATGGAGACACAACACTGCAGAAAGGTGTGTTTTAAAGGAAGTTCATGAAAAAATATTATAATCGACGCGCTTTGCAGAGTGTGAGTGGTGAGTGCGCAGAGTGGTGAGTGCGCAGAGTGGTGAGTGCGCAGAGTGGTGAGTGCGCAGAGTGGTGAGTGCGCAGAGTGGTGAGTGCGCAGAGTGGTGAGTGCGCAGAGTGGTGAGTGCGCAGAATGCAGAGTAGGGAGTGCAGAGTAGTGAGTGCAGAATGCAGAGTAGGGAGTGCAGAGTAGTGAGTGCAGAATGCAGAGTAGGGAGTGCAGAGTAGTGAGTGCAGAATGCAGAGTAGGGAGTGCAGAGTAGTGAGTGCAGAATGCAGATTAGTGAGTGCAGAGTAGTGAGTGGTGTGTGCTGTTATTTATGATTTAAGGAAAAAAAAGATATGTCATGAGCAATGCCAATAGCTCTACTTTTAATGATGCCGAGACCATTGCATTGAAAATGCTTGTTTAGAAATATGTTCATGACTACACTAATATTTCCACGATTGGATACTTGCGGACGTTTTTTTTTTTTGCTCTGGCACTGGAGGCATTATCAAGTGTTGGGGGTCAGGCATTTCAAAAGCAAAAAGTCTGACGTTTTTCTTGGCCGAGTCAGCAGCACAGGCAGCGAAACCAGGTAGCTCAACCTAAATTGGGCTCAGTAGGGAAATAGAATTAAATGCTCTCAATATCTTGGGCACATTTAGAATTTGTATACCGAGTTGCAAATATTTTACTAGGATAACAGTGAGACATTGTTTGAACACACAACTATTGCCAATGCATGCAAGTGCTGTTATCTACATAGGTATGTGCCAGGACTTCAAAAAGGAGGAGGAAAAGTTAATTTGCAGAGCTACATAAATAACATGTGATCCCAAACATGCTTGAGCACAAAGAAAAAAGTACTGCCATGAAGGGCAGAGGAAAAGTTCAAATGGAGTACTTGGTCCTCTGATAAGAAAACACACAAAAAGAAAGACTAACACAACAGGAAATAGCATGCTGCAACCAACAGAAAGCAAGAAGAACAGAGTTACAAGCATAAGAACAAATGAAAAGTAAGGGCGTGCTATAAGCCACAGTTAAGATTTTTGTTTTAATCACAAAAGATTTCACGGGCACATTGCAAGTAATGTGCTGGAAAACCCTAAAAAAGGTCTGGGTGGTTAAGATCTGACTTGGAAATTAACTCTTAGTTTCTTATAAATTCTGGCTATTGATTGTCAAACTAAAGGTTCTGGTGTTTTCAGCATGGACAAAATGAAGAGGCATTAACCTTGCTACGGCTTGGAAAGAGGATTCCATTTTCAGAAAGCAAATGTTAAATCCAGAGATAAATTTAGAGTGTGAAGTCTAGTTTCAGCATGGAACCATGCAATATGGAGGGCAGCGAGAGGCTCAGATCCCTATACAGTTGACAGGTCCCCAGACGGTAGACAGTTTGATTTTGGGCCTGGGCAGGAGAAGCTCTATGTTCACTTTGTATCGAAAAGGTGAACATATGTGATGTATATAAACAAAATGACAAAGTATTTTTCTGAGGGTTCCAGTTCTGGACCAGAGAATTTTTTTTATTTCATATATACAAAAGGAAAGATGGAGTTTGGATTGAGCAGGTGTAGCTTACCTACCACGTCCAGCTGAGTATGCAGTGTTACAAAAAGTAAGAGGCTTCTGTTTCCAAGCTTGGAACTGGTGTGCTTGTGATGAATATAACATTCAAGTTTTATCTCTTCCACTACACTCTTTAAAAATGAAGTAAAAGCTATCCTCATGGCTAAATACACTTTAACTATTATCTCGAACTCTGTTAATACTCTGCACCGATCTATACTACATGTTTGACCCCTTTGATTATTTGTATTAGTTGTCTTATTACTCACATGATTGGCTTTGCAGCCACCTATTTGTACTGGTTGATCTATTGATTTATCTGTCTGACTATGCTCCCTCATGTACCCCTTCTATGTAAAGCGCTCTGATATCTGCAAAGATATTGTCCGCGCTATATAAAACTTTCAAAATAAAAATAAAAATAATTTGTTTTTCATTATTCCTACATATTAAAATGGAAGTAAATTGATCTGTTTCTAATGTGCGATCGCTGCATGAAAACAACATTACGTCAGTAACCTATGTCATGATCAGCTTTGCAATACTACGGTTTAATTCTTGAGAAAAAATTGCAAACATTCCTGAGAATATAATCAAAAACACCCTTGGTCTCCAGGCGCAGCTGGAAAATCACGCAAAGATCCTATCCGTGACATTTGACGCAAAGATTAAGGCTTTGCTCTTTTAATGCTTTCCATCCTTTGAAGGGAAGAGTGCTCAAATAGGAAATCATTTAGAATGTAGCTTGTTACATTTGCATTCATTTGTGAAGTCTTGTGTTTTAAATATGTCTAAACTGTGGGGTTCCATAGATGTCTAAGAAAGTGGAATATGCCATCATTTCCTCTCATAGCCGTTTACGAAGCGGATCCGACAACCGATTGCCAAAGTTATTGGAATTTCCCCAGAAATACAGAAATTTGATCCTGAGAAAACTTGAGAAGAAATGGATACACTCGAATGACAACAGTGCTACATAATGCATACAAATACTAAGATTGCAATCTGTGAAGTAGTCAAGAACAATCCCCCACCCCAAAAAAATGTGAAAGTAGGCGTCACACTAGTAAATCATTATGAACCTCTTAAATTGCTATAGTGTCCTCTTCATAGCCCGCCTCCAATTGACTGTTCATAGTACTTCAGATCATTTTTTCAACATGTGCCGTCAATAGGCATTCTAGCATTGTGGAAGGCACGGAGTGTGGCGTCAATTTATGTTGCCAGTGTGGATTGAACATCGAAAGTATGTGCCACTTACTTAGTCTGTGGGATGCCTCGAAGCACCCCAGAGATGGCTTATTGAAAGGCCTCTTTAGAGAAAGATATCTGAAATAGAGGCGATAAGGTAAACTTGTGCTTAGCAGGGGAAAACAACATTTATGAATAATGCATTGCACTACTGGAAACCTAGCTCATCAGTAAACTAATAAGCTGCGGGTTTACAAAAAATTAGCTCATTAGTAAACATAACTTGGTTAACACTGCGGAATTGTAATTTTTTACCCAGTTTTAATTACCATGTTCATTTTTGTATCTGTTAATTAGGTTAGGAGGTTATGCTTAAGTAAAAGTGTTTAGCAGGATAAAACCAATAACATTTGCAGTTGTTTTATAACGGTCACGTTTATCGTCCATGCTTATTGAAATTTACCTAAATGCATGAGGGCTTGAAAAAGGTATAGGATAATTCCTGTGAGCGGTGATAACATTTTTTATTTCTACTTTTTGATTAGCATCTACCTCTTAATTTTAAAAGTTATATTATTTTAACTATTTGTTAGATTCATTTGCACCTGACAACTAGTTAATGGACTTCTTTTTTTAATAAAATGTGAATTTTGATAATGTGATCTGTGTTTCTCTTTTACTTTTCTCTTTTAAATTGTATCACATATTATAATTGCGTTTATCTGTGGTACAGCCTAATTGGCACATTACCAAATTGCTAATAAATGTACTTACTTAGTATTACAATATTTAGTGTGTCGCTTTTATAAAGTAATCACCCTGCACTGTGGACTTACATGACACACACTTCGTGGAATTGCCTAAAGTATAAAAGTTGATTTTGTACTTGTATGTATTGTACACTTGTATAGCGCAAGCTGTCACCCAAAGGGTATCCTGGCGCTTTGACTCCACTAAACCAGGTACGCAGTCACCACATTATACTGTTCTAGGAAAAGGTAGGCCTTCAAACCTTTTTTAAAAGATGGAAAATCCCTCAAACTCCGCAGAGAAAGGGGGAGGGAGTTCCAGAGTTTGGCGGCTGAGTATCTAAAGGAACGGCCACCCATTCGCAATCTCCGAACTCTCGGGACTATCGCCAAACATTCCGAGGAAGAGCGTAACTGTCTTGCTGAGCGGTACCACGAAAAAAGTTTCTGTAGCAAGACAGGTCCTTGGTCATGCAGTGCCTTAAAGGCCAGGCAAGATGCTTTAAAACAAATTTGTTGCTGAACAGGTAGCCAATGAAGGTCTTTTAGCGCCAGGGAAGAAGAAGCTGCTCGTGGCCTAGATAAAGCAAGCTTCGCTGCCATGTTTTGAATGCGCTGCAGCCTACTAATCAGGGTGCTAGGTGCTGCCAAAAGTAAAGCGTTACAATAATCAATCCTACTCAGGATAATACCACGCACCACCTCTGGCCTAGCCTGCACTGGAAGCATGGGGTGAATTTTACGCAGTGGGCGTAATAACAGCATACAAGTGGAAATGGTCTTGTTAACAAAGCCATCCATCTGCAGATTGGGCCTAAACATGACTCCCAAATTACGAGCTGAATCCGCCGCCACCACTGAGCCCATAGAGGACGATGGCCAAAAATCAGCCGGTAGAGGGCGCGGGGTGCAATCAGATGTACAATACCTCAGTCTTTGAGCCATTAAACTGGAGAGAACTGGTTCTCAACCAATCAGTCGTAGCAGACATGCATTGCTGAAAAGTCTCCTTAGACACAGCGTCTTCTCCTTCAAGGGAGAAGATGAGCTGTGTCGTCAGCGTAATTGATCACTGAGATGCCGAAGGACTTAATTAGACTAATCAGAGGGCGAAGATACAAATTAAATAAGATGGGGCTAATCGCTGACCCCTGGGGTACACCTTGCCCTACTCTCTTGATCCCTGATCTAAAAGGAGGCAAGGCCACCACCTGCTGTCTATTCTGGAGATAAGAAATTAGCCAGTCCAGTGCCAATCCCGCTACCCCGATCTCCTCCAGCCGACTGACAAGGATGGAGTGGCTGACCGTGTCAAATGCGGCTGACATGTCGAGCAGCACTAAAAAGGCTTCCCGACCAATGTCGACCCGCGATCGTAGATCATCCAACACGACCGCCAGCACCGACTCCGTACCATGCGCTGGCCGGAATCCGAACTGGGCCACATCCAAACAGATGTTCCTTTCCAGAAAGCTGGACAGAGACTGGGTCACGAGTTTTTCCATGATGTTAACCGGGAAGGGGAGCAACGAAATTGGCCGATAATTCACCGGGCAGGTGGGGTAGAGTGTGGGTTTCTTCAGAAGAGGAGAGACCACAGCCAACTTCCAGCACTCTGGCACCGTAGCAGTGCTAAAGGACTGGAGACAGATGGAATAGAGGAGGCGAAAAGCTCCTCCTGAAAAAGCTTCCAAAATTTATGGGGTAGCGGGTCAAGAGGAGAGCCCGAGGACACACCATTTGCAAGGGAACAAAAATCCTCAAACGGAGGAAGGGTAAAGCTCTCCAACTTTGGGTGACCTGAGATGAATAAAGGTACATGGGCAACAATTGGCTGAGGACATGAGCAGCCCGAACTAGCGAGTCGACTCAAAATGGTGGCAATCTTGTCCTCAAATGCGTCAGTCAAGGTGTCGCAGAGGGACTGTGAGGCCGGAATATTTTTTGCCGCACATGTCGGCTTAGAAAGATCATTTAACTATTTTAAACAGGGTCTGGGAATGTTAGGCGCCTGTAATAGCACATCCTCTAGATATTTCGCACTTAATCTGGGCTTTATAGTCCAGCAGCGCTTGTTTAAAGAGTGATCTAGCAGACTCTGCATAGTGCTTTCTCCATGCCCTTTCTGCCTGTTTGCATCTTATTTTCGTATGGAGAAGATCGTTAGAGTACCACGGCATGGTAGGCCTACGTCTATCTTTTGATTTCCGCAGGGGGGCCAGCTTCTCCAGCGAGTTGGTAATTTGCATACATAGGCCTGAGTAGCTCGCCTCCACATTCCCCTCTAAGGAGAAACCTCCAGAAAGCAGAGTGGGAGGAACACTACTATTTAGAAGTTTAGACCATTGTCTACTAGTTTTGGTGGGACCCGAACTGCACTCTCGCTCAGTCTGCGGGGAGGCCTAGGGAAAAATGGACTAAAGCGTGGTCCGTTCAACATTGAATGATTATATCCCTAATCTCAACCTGCGTGGCTTCCGCAAAAACCAGATCTAAGGCATGGCCCTGCGAGTGAGTCTGGGAAAGTACCAATTGCTGCAGTTGAAGATTGCTACATGCCTGGCACAGTTCTCTATAAGCTGTGTCCTTCGGCCCATTTAGCCACAAATTAAAGTCCCCCAGAATAAGTAATCTAGAATGAGTATTGGAAAGGTCATAGATTAAATCAATCAGGTCAGGTAGGCTGGACAGTGCATTACCCGGAGGTCTATAACATAGCAGTCCGGAATGCAATGCTCCTTTCTGCAATACTCCTATTTGCTAGGAACATGTTCCCTGCCAGTGTTCCTAAAGTAGTTTGAAAATTTCAGCCAACCAGGAAACAGTGTCCCTTGAATGGCCTTTCATTTTATCCATCATGCAGTGCATGGGAATTCCGTTTGGTTTCATTGCCACTACTGCCCTGCTATATAGTCGACCGACTGCTCGTCTCAGACTAAACGGTGCATTGACTCCCCCCTTCTCGCTTTCACGCGGCACCAGATAGAGCTGCCCACTGTATCCATAGTTATTCATTTTAGCCATGGACCCCCTTATAAGGCACTTGCAGAGACGGTTATAGTTTCATACCGGCCCGTTGTTAGACTCACTATATGCAGATGATACGGTTTTATATGTTCGCAACCCCAGACTAACTTGGATCCCCTCATCCAGAAAATGTTGCATTTTGGTGTGTATTCCGGGCTGGGAATCAGCTGGATCACATCTGTAATCTTTCCACTCACTGCCAGTACAGTCCAATGGGACCTGGAGTTCCCTCTGGAATGGGATACGGATTCAGTTAAATACCTAGGCATACCCATACATCTTGACATGGAGCAGATTATTCACCGCAATTACGGGACAGCTATTTCTAGATTGGAGATACAGATTGAGAAGTGGCTGACACTCCCATTATCCATTGCGGGTTGAGTTTCCCTCATTAAAATGGTTGTGCTTCCTAAATGTTTATATTTGTTCCAAAACATTCCTATCCCACTTACAAAGAAATTCTTTTTAACTCTTCGGTCCCATTTAATAAAACTAATTTAGGGGGGTGGCCACCCCAAGGTCAACTGGAGGGTGATGTCGCTCCCCTGCGACAGTCCCCGATTTAAGATTATACTATTTAGCTGTGCAGTGTAGTTTTGCACAGGCATGGTACAACCCGGACGCCAGAATCCCATATCTCCGACCGGAGTCAGATTTAGTCCTACCAGACACTGTTGCGGCGATATTACCAAAGGGTTTCTCCAAAGACCCCAAGGATATCCAACCCACATCGACCACTAGCTGGGCCTGGGAACAATTGCGTCGCACACACTTCATTACTCTACTCCTCAGATCTCCCCCTCCGGAACCCTAAATGGATACCTATAACTGGCGTAAAGTTAGTACAGAAGACGTGCTATCAATTTGGCATTACTAAGATGGGCGACCTATTCCCAAATGGGCATGTATTTGACCCGGACGATGAATCTCTTTTCTAACACCACATTTATGGACAAATTCGTCCTTTTATGTATTCGCTCCGCCCTGCGGGCTACCTTCCCTGACTATCCTCTTGAAACCCTTCATTCCCCCCACTTACCAAAGTGATTGGCAGTGAGAGAGGGATACACATCGTATCCCAGCTCTATAAGGCATGCGCTGCCACTATGCCGGTTAACGATGACCTAATACGCAAAGCATGGGAGGAGGACCTGGGTAGTCCGATCTCGGACGAAGAATGGGATGCCTGCTGTGCGGTCACGGAAAAAAATTCCCTCAACAGCCGACACAAACTAATTCATTTTAAGTTTCTCCTTAGGAATCCATAGAATAGACCCTGCTAGAACGCACCATTGCACCAGATGTCGTGCTCCGAATGCTGACTACGTTCATATTGCTTGGACCTGCCCGAGCGTACAGTCATACTGGGTGGCCATTCATGGGTTGGTGAGTGACATGATTAAGGTCCCAATGACCCCCCTTACCTGAGTTTGTTGCTATTAGTTTACTCCTGACCAAAAGGGAAGTGGCCATCCACTTGGGTGGCAGGGCAGCGGCCTCAGTGAAGGGATGGTTGAGAAGCATGGCATCTTGCTCTACAAACAGTGACATGTACGCAACAACACTCCCCCCTACATCCAGGCCCAAAGATATCTGGGAACATTTCAGGGTATATCTTCAGGCACAGAAGCAAGACCACCCGCCCCCCCCCGCAGGCAGACCACGGTATAGTTCCACCGGAGTGGGCTAGGTTGTCATGAAGTACCTGTCTTTACTCACCTCTTAGATTGTATTCTATTCTTGTTGCTACAGTTGATTTGTGTCCAGTCCTTGAGTGTATACACCACTTATGTTCGAGTGATTGAAATTGCTACTGCATTATCAAGGTGGGGATTCGAGGCACACATTTTGGGGTGGCGTTTGAATGAGTGACACCGTTGACTGTACCATGGATGATGTATATTTTACCTGCATGTACGTACCAAAAGATTTTATTGGTCCCAGTGTACTGTTGTACTTATATCTAAATGCAAAATAAAGTGTTAAAAAAAAAACAGGAATCAGTGGCTGAATTTGTATGCAGTGTAAATATAACTGGCAGGATGTGTGTAGCGTAAAGGACAGAAGCCCATGCAGCCCATTTGTTACCTTTAATTTCTGCACTACTAATGCATTTATTGCGCCTCACTGAAAAGTTAAATAAGGTGAAGTAACTGGGTGTAACTAATTTTGTGTTATGTTTTATGGGGGAAGAGCTGATGCTCTGTACTGAATGACAGCATGGCATTGCTCAGAGTCGTAATACCAGTAAACTCAATCCATATAAACGTAAAAGATCCAGGCATGTCATGCAAAAAAGTCATTTTTTGCTTAACCCACCAGTGCCACAACTAATACCCGACACCACCACTACAGTTATCACAACACAGCTGCAATGCCATAGCGGCAGTACCACAATACCAATACCACCACCAGTAAAAAGCCTCCAACAATAGCACAAGTCTCTAGTACTTCTAGAGCGCCTCCAATACCATCAATAATACTCCACACTGCTACCACCACCAGTACTCTTACAAACATTCCCACAACACAGACACCACGAGCAAGCATTGGCAAGCACAATAAGTCTCATTTTAATGTACCAGTTCATGAAACCATAATTTCTGCATGTATACGTTTGCATGCATTGTCACATTAAACCTATTGGCTTTCGGCCACTAAACGTCTCTTTCTCTTTGAGACAACATCTTCCACACAACGATTCACATAAGTATAATCCACAATTTTCGACATTCAGTGCACCAGTTGGGAACCCTTTGAAAGTTCACAAAATGTGATGTTTTTTCCTCCCCCTAAGTGACTAGTACTTTCCCACTAACATTCAAATCCTGAAAAACACACCGCAATTCCAGAATGTCATATTATGTTTTTACATTGTGCTTTGTCCCCACGGTGTTGCTTTTAATAGTGTTGAATTGTTTTTTTAGCTGAAATATTCACATATGAGTATTTCTTACTGCATGGCTATGTGCACGTAATGCATTGATTTTGCTCAGCAGGCGTGGACCTTGGGGTATTTTACGTGCTAATATTTATGCACATCTTTTCCTTCTTCGATACCCTTTTTTCCCTGCTGCAGACAACTTGTGCTCCTTATTATACAGGCTTCAGATAAGTTCTTGAGAGCCGAAGTAACTGCCATGATGACTCAGAGGAATTAAATTCCGGAAAGAAAGTTCGACAAAACACTTTACTAATTTGTTTTATGAATCATTTTTTTGAGTGCTGAGTGATATGATGTTGCTTACTTTTTTGAAAACAGAACACCAAGTGCTGTAACCCTTAGTTGGAAACTGAGATTAATGCTCTATGAAACAGGGCAATTTGCTGAAGACTTCACTGTTTCAGTTGCGTCAGGATTAATAAAGTGAAAAAGTCACGCTCCATTTTCTAATTTTCTTTCCATTACCCTCTCTACCGTTTTCCTCATCTCATTCCTTACAAAATGATGTCTGCATCGTTCCACAGACAGAGCTTAACTGTCATTATCTCAACAATGACAGGGCATATCCTTGACACATAGGCATGGTTCTGTTGTCATAAGAAGGGAGCAGAGAGGAAAACTCTTTCCACATTGCCAAGGAAAAACTTCCAAGCCTGTGAGCGAACCCAAAAACAAACGGAAGAGGGGAAAACCAGGAATGGGAAGAGGAAAACTAGGACTCACTGTAATGAAGGGTGCTTGCACGCAATTGATGAATTACTTCCTTGCCCGTTTTCCCATTCCAGTCCTGAAAATACGAGGATGCATCCAAGTAGGTATCCTCGACCTTAGGCAAGAAGAAGGAAATAAGGAAATCCCCATCGTCTGCAGAATCCACTGGGCAAGACTGAACCTTCCCAGCGAGTTTGAAGGCAGACCCAAGAGGAGCAACCCAACCGAACCTGAATAACCCGTAACAAGGACACAAAACTGAATGAGAAGATCACAGGAAGACCCTAAACCAGCAGCGACACAAGTCTGAGAACTCAAGCAAAAGCACCCAGGGCTGGACCCTAGGTCAAGAAATGCTGATGCCCGCCCTGGAAAACCAATTAAGCCAAGCTGTCAGGAGAGCCCATTGGGACAAATACCCTTGTGTACCAGCCGCTTCTGTAATGCCCCTCGATAGCCTAAGGAGAGGCCGAGAAACAATTCTCCAAAGTACCAATACCAATGAGTAACAACAAAGGCAGACGTAATAACGAGAGGAACCCCAAGAAGACCCCAATCCAGTCGAGAGAGAGGTGTCCTAGTTTTGAGATCTTCAAGCTGCTGATGTGGTTCGTTGAACGTATGGGCTTGCTCCTCGCTTCACAGTGGCTAAATTGGAACATATAGTTTCCAATCCAAGCTACCTCCCTTAACCAATGTATGATCCTAGGCAAATCACTTCAACCCTGTGCATATTTGCTTAACTTAAGAGAAATTATATCTGGGCTAAATTTCATCTTGCAAGTGTCATGAGGATTAAATTAACTAGTGCTATTTTATGTTCCATCATGCTTCATTCTCTCTTTTTGTATGATACCGAGATCCTAAGTGTTTAGTCCTTGGACACACCAAAGATGGCAGCACATGCATTACACTGGGCGTTCTCTATATTTATTCAGAATGTTTCCCTCTGCCATCTTGATTGCAGTTCACAACAATTGCCTTGGGCTGTATGTGAGTGATATGTACCACAACACATTACTTTGCTTGGCTAGATAACTGCACAAGCCAAGGTTAGATGTACCCATGATGAATTCTTTGAGCCTCCCACTGTATATAAAGATGAAAACGGGCATTTTTTATGCACCTTTTTCTGCCTTCACCACATATAGGTCTACAACATTTTATAAATCTCCATATATACGGATGTGCGATTTCCCCCCCCCCCTAACTTTGCTAAGGTGCATATTAGCCATCATTGTTTTTTTAGGTCTCGCCTACACAGCGCGCAAGCTCTGCTCAGGGACCTCTTGGAATCGCTCAGGACTTTTTGGGAAACTCGTGCATGTACTGCACTGGTTCCAATGAGCCCTCGTGCAAGTGTGGCGTTTACCTTGCGGGAGTGAGCAGCTGCGCCATCTGTTTGCAATTATCGCACTCGCTCCCGCAAGGTAAACGCTGAGGATGCCCTGGGCTCAGCTCGTGTAAAGTTCCCATTACAAACACGCCCACTACTCAAGGCAGCCAATATAGGCAGGCCACTTCTTACCGCTCATCGCAGTGCCCGGGCAGGCCACTGGTCACAGTTTGGAGGCACTCACAGCGTCTAGTCTTTTTACTCCTGTGGTAGTTGACTGGGCTCCGCATGCTGCCTCCCACGATCTCTTCTCCCGCTTCCTCTCACAGGACCTAATGGATGTCCAAGATTGTTCCGGGCCCTTCAGTTATTGTTAATAGCACAATGCTGCCTCTCCTTGAAGACCTCTAGGCCCCGCCCCAGCCGGCTGCGTCCCTAAGGCACCGGATCTGCCTCACCGTTGCCTACTGGCGGCTCTCTTCTGCAATTCAGTGTTGGCCATCACCCACTGCTCTGCAGCCCATTAGGATAACGATGTCAGAGCCAGATTTTCCGTCTCCCAAGCTGTGTTCTCCATCAGCAGTGCCGCTCTTGGTCCCCTTGATCAGCCACAGCTACAGCAACGGCCAGCACCCTGACCGCCGGCAGGTTTATTTTCTATTCCGTTCTTATGTTATGGCATTCCGATGGTGTAGAACGTTCCCCTAACGTGCCCCCACAGCAGTGGGGGGGAGGGGGTGGTACTGTCCACATGTGGCAGGATTTCACCGCATTTACGTGCCCAGGCTGAGAGCTCTCAGGAAAACAACGGTTCCAGTGGTTAATAGAGCAATGATTTAGGCAATATGTGCGCAGAATTGCGATAAATATGAGAAGGACCTAATAATTTTGGAGGGCACAATAAACCTCCTACACAGATTAGTCATTCAATGTTTTTATAAGAACATAGTAGATAGTATAAACACTTTATTAAATTCAAAAAGTGCAACATTTTGTGCATTGTGTCCCCATGTGAAAAAATTGAACCAAAAAGATTTGTTACTATATACAGGGAACAATTCTCAAAAGGGTTTCCATAAATTGCAAGAAGCGACCATTCAATTATACAATATCAACAGCCTTGGTATACAATGACACATTAGCTGTATAATGGTCTGTTCTGTGAGTTTGTTGATGGCATTTCGACCCTCCTGCGAATGTGGGGTCTCCTCAGGACTAACAATGTAGGGACATCTGGATTTGAAAAGGGGCAGCCGGTGTGAATATGGTGTGCCCCTTGTGAAGTGAAAAAGAAAACTCGCGTGAGGACCCAGCCGGGTTCTCACAGTGAGGAAGGCTGGCTCTTAGGGATGATCAGAAGGGCTCTACGGATGCCCTGCTACAGCTGTAGCGTTATACTTCCCAAAGATTAGGTTTTTGAAAACCAGCTCAGGAGGATTCCTTGTAATAATTGTTTGTTTTTGGTGTCCGGACCGCTCTCCGTTTTGGGTGCGGCAAGCATTTGAAATCACTGCTGCCCGGATGCGCTGACTGGCTCTTGGTGTGATGACTTGGGACCAGCCCTTCTGATCATCCCTAAGAGCCAGCCTTCCTCACGGCGAGAACCCGGCTGGGTCCTCACGTGAGTTTTCTTTTTCACTTCACACAGGGCACACCACATTCACACGGGCTGCGCCTTTTCAAATCCAGATGTCCCTACATTGTTAGTCCTGAGGAGACCCCACATTCGCAGGAGTGTCGAAACGCCGTCGACTAACTCAAAGAACGGACCATTATACAGCTAGTGTCATTGTATACCAAGGCTTTTGATATTGTATAATTGAATGGTCGCTTCTTACAATTTATGGAAACCCTTTTGAGAACTGTTCACTGTATATAGTCACAAACAATTTTGGTTCAAATTTTTCACTAATCTCTGTAGGAGGTTTATTGTGTCCTCCAATATTATTAGGTCCTTTTCATATTTATCGCCATTGTGCGCATATATTGCCTAAATCATTGCTCTATTAACCGATGGAACCATTGTTTTCCCATATATAACTAGCACCCTGGTTCCTTGTGAGTAGGGTTCCCCTGTCCTTAGTTGGGAGCTCTCGGGAGGCACGTCTAGTCGGTCATCCTGTCAGGCCACACTCCTTGTGGGGCGCTCTGTCGACCCAAGAATTTTAGTATGCGAGTCACATGCTTCAACACCTCACCAGGGGTAGCAAACGCTATGTAAATTCTAACCTTTTCCCCTCTTCTAGCCCTCCACAATCCTTTTCAATACAAATAAGACTAAGATATCCACCGCTCAAATTATTTTCATATTTCACTTGACTAATTCACCACTAATCCTTTCTGGGTTCCGGAGTAGCGTGCTACTTGCCAAAAAAGCGCTACGACGATGATAATGAGAGGATCTATTCGGAAATAATTTTTGTCCAATAACTTAAAAATGAATTGGCTTAAATACATTGTTTTGATATATTCCATATAGAGTTGTCTTTGATTTGGCACATCGAAGTACAGAGGAGGATATTTATGATGAACTTGAGGGATATGATAACCCATGTTAAAGTAGCCCATGTATGACATTTCTGACCACAATTGCAGAATTGTTTCTAGCTGGAAAAATGGTGATTTATCCCTAGGGACATTTTGTGGTACAGTATAGTTTTGAGCTCCTGTGCCACAAGGTTGTAAGGCAATACCCACTATATATAATATATTTTTGCTACCTTTGAGCATACAGTTGCCACTTGCTGTCTCCTTTGTTTAGCTCCACACCCCATTAAGACATTATAATGAAACCTCAGACCTAAGGATTTGAGGCTGTGTGCTGTAACCCGGGGGGAAGAGAGACACGTTTACTGATAGATGGGTTTTTCTGTTTGCAAGGAAGGCCCGCTCCACCATTAGTGTTGGATGGTTGCTTTTCTTCTGGATAAGATGGCCACTCCACTTTATGTATGAAAGCATGCTGCTCGGGGGTGGGGGGGGGGGGGGGGGTAACCCCTCTTATTAGCAACAGGTAATCATTGCCTCTTTTGCTGACATGGGGAGACTGACAGCAAGGAGGACTCTGGCTAAAACGCTTTGATAAAGAAGCATTTATTTTCTGCTTGTGCAGTTATGCTTGCCGGTGGCACATACATGCCACTGAATAATGCTCGAACGTTTGAGTTATGTTCCACCTTGCTGAGAGGTTACTGATGAACTTTTGTTTTTAACTCCACAGGTGCTCAACAAGAAAGCAGCCAAAGCCCGTCAGAAGGCGGTAAAGCGAGAACAGCATTCTGGGACCCGAGACGTCCACTCTATCCAGGAACTGTATCCTCCTCCAACTGTTATGCTTTTAGTTGACAAAGCTCCATGTTAGTTGTGTATTTATTGGTGCACTGCTATCAGCATCTGCTTTCTTTGTTTAGAAATGGCACCCTTGTGTTATGTCCGTTAAGCATTTTACTGCAAACTCGAGTTTTGGTATTTTGCTATAAATTCAGATATTACCATTACCGAGTGCTATGTGGTGTTCTGGTTACTGTTGTTGGGGAGCAGAAAAGCAACAATCAGGCCCCAATAATGGCTGTTTCTTTGATCATGAATAACTTTACCACGTGCTGTCCTCAATAGAGACGTATCCTTAAGTGTTCCGGTGCTGCACTGTTAGTAGTTCCTCCTGCGTTGGATTTGGTAGGTTTTTATCCGCATAAAGAAGTCTTGCTTCTGTGTTGTAGCCATACCAGCCAACTCACACGGTTCCACAGTGTGACACACGATATCGGCTCCCATCACCCGGTCACCAGGTGAGGAGCCGATATTACACTGTGGCAGAGAAAGCGAGCTGAAAACCACTGTAAATAGTGGTTTTCCAGCTCGTTTTTGAGAGGCTTTGAACTGCTGCTGTCCATTAAGGGGTGTGACTTAAAGCCCTGCCCACTCTCCTCTCATATTTTTCATTGGCTTGTGTCCATGCCCTTCGTAATTCTGGCTTCTGATTTGTTAATAGGCTTGTTAGTCCCTCCTTAGTACCGCCTTGTCTTCATTTGTAACCTCCCATGAGGACTGGCCCTTTTACTTCTGTTGTTACATGCTATGTGTTTCTTAGTCTGTAAGCACTATTTTATCTTTAATGAGTTTCTCCTACTGCAGGCACGACATGCTTTTCTGTAACATTCAGTGCGCCATGCGCGCTTTCACTTTCCAAGCAGCCCAGGACAATGACAGCTGATTATCTGAAATGAAATGGGTCTCGCATTTACAAGAGTTTGAGCTATCAACATTGTAAATTACAATGCCTTTTATTTATGTGTTAATTATACAGATAAATTAAAGGCATTGTCATTTACAATGCCAATAGGTTAAACTTTCGCAAATGCAAAACCTATTCCTTTGCAAATGTTTGGTTTTTATCTTTTTTGGTAGGAGGTGGCTTGGGGGCCGGTGGAGTTCAAAAGAACGTCCTATTTACTTATCGGAAAGATGGCCCCCCCCCCTCACACTGTGAGATTGTTCTTCAAGTTGGCAAGTATGTTGTAGTTGTGTGGAAATCTAAAGGATAGCTAGAGAGCAGAGAAAAGCCCGCGGGCGTTGCTTATCCGTCTCTTAATTTGTTTCTCTGCGTACAACAGCAGTTACCTACTGTTGCTGTCTACGACTATATTCTATGTCAGGACCGGAGGCTTCAGATTATGCTTATTCTTCCTTCGCTTTATTTCATTATAAAAAACACAGCAGCTCAGGAAAAATGTTCAACACTATGCTCAAAGGAACAAAGAGCATATAAAATAACTTTGTAAGACCCAAGAACTACAAGTCCCATGAGTTTAGCCCTGGTCATCCAAACGTATTCCTTCCACTATGTCCACTACCAGGTAGAAAGCCAGTCCTTCCTTGAACTTCCTCCTCTTTCTTCGCTGCTCACGCAGCCAGTTAAGTGCTCTTTATGTTTTTTTCTAGTTGTTCGATTTAGTGCTGATTGTTAGAGTGTGTGATGCTCTAGCGCTTGGGGGCTTATCGCGGCGTTGTTTGCCTTTCAGAGCCCTGACCGCGGGAGCGCTTTCTCGCTCCTTTCGCGTTTTTTGCCCGAGTCTTGGTGTGGTGCGGAAGACGCCCGCCAGAGGGCGCTCGAACGTCTCGCTGGCTCCTCGGCGCACTCCTCACGCTGGGAGAAGCACGGATGAGTCGGACAGCGTCGGAGCCTTGCCCTCGCCACCCCTTCACGCCCGGTGAAACCGGGTCTGTAATTAAGGCCCCGTACATATTTGGCGCCCTCTTAAGGGTCTGTACTGCGGCTGTTGACCGCGTGAAACGCCGGAAGGCGAGTTGTGCACTGGATTTGTCTGTGTGTGGGGAACGCGCTGTGGGGGTGGTTTAGACCCAGTCCAGTGTGAGGGTCTGCGCGTTTGGGGGTCACAGTGCAACCCCGATTGCCAGGTACCTTGGCCCATAAATTAATTGCAGCCCTTGGGACTGCTCATATTCTGCCCACAAACACCCGGTGGGGTAGGCAGCTCTGTCCTCCTCCCTAGTTTAGTTTACAGGGCTAGGATGGAAGAGGATAGCTATTTTGAGGAGTCTCACTCCTATCTCCAAGATGATGAATTTTATCAGGCGGTTGACAATTCAATCTACCGCTGCGTGACTGAGATAGTGGGGCCCATGGAGGACCGCCTTTCAGCACGTATTGTAGAGGAGTGCCAGAAGTTAGCGTCTGCCCATTTACAAGGTTCTTCTAACCTCCCGGGGCCCTCGTCTGAGGGTCCACCGGCCCCCAAAAAGCCGTGCAAGGAAGGGGCCCCGTCGGGGGCACAGGGGGTGGACAGGGACGCATTTGAGCGCCTCATGGATGCTTTCCTGGCTCAAGCGTATTCTGCCGCTCCTGCGCCACTTTCGGGCCCTGACCCTTCACTGGACGCGGGGACCGCTCCCCCGTCTCCGGGGCTATCCTCCCCAGATACGGACGACGAGGGGGAGTCTGAGCGCTCTTGGCGCCCCTCGGGCTCGACCGGGGACTTACCACGGGATGGTTCGGGCATGTTGGACCCGGATGAGATAGTGCATCCGAGGTCCGCGGCTTGGACACCGGGTGAGACCGTGGCGAAGTTCGTGGCGGGTCGCCTGCGCAAACCCTTAGAGAAGGAAGCTAGAGGTTGCCTGCGAGGTGAATGTCCGAGGCCCACCCTAGAAGGCAAGGTGGCCCTGACGCCCGAGTTAGATGCGAAAATGGCCACTTTCTTGGCCACGTTTATGAAGGATCCGCGCAAAGGCATTGACCGCTCTTGGCGGTCATGCCAGGATAAGCTACTTGACGCGGTCGGGCCCGCCACAAAGATTCTTGACATTGCGGAGGAGGCGAAAGCCAACGGTACCGTCATTTCCCCTGAGGTTTTGTCTAATTGGGCCCAGAGGGTAATAATTTTCCTTGGGAACGCTAACTGCGCCCTTTCCACAGAGCGTAGGCGATCCTTGCTCATCAAACTGGATCCCAAGTTGGGAGACTTGGCTTCGTCAGAAGCGGGGGCGGTAGCCCAGGGTGGCCTTTTTGGGGAACCCTTCATCAGAGAACTAGGTATATTTGTCTCCACGTTTACCTCGTTGGACAAGGCGCAGTCCAGCATTAAACGCATTTTTCAACAGCGTTTTTCTGGAGGGGCTGGTCGCGGAAGGGGCCGCGTGACTGGCCGAGGGCAGAATGCCAATAACAGGGGTCAAGGCTCCGGCAGAGGACAGTACCAGACCTCCGCCAACTTCAACAATTTCTATCCCACAAGAGGGCAGCGCTTTGGCGGCAGAGGCTTCCGCAGGAACCCAGGACCCAATAATACCAACAGTGAGTGTCCTTTCTTTGGATCACGTTCCCATAGGTGGGAGACTGGCAACCTTTTACGAGGAATGGGTGTCGCTTACTGCCGACGCATGGGTATTACAAACCGTCCGTGGTTTTCACATAGAGTTCTACGATCAGCCATTTCAGGAATGTTTGCCACGGCCGATTGTGTTTTCAGAACCCGACGCGCTCTTGATCGGAGAGGTCAAAGACTTGCTACGCAAGGGAGCCATCTATCGATCAACGCGCCACCATGCTGGTTTCATCAGCAATGTGTTCCTGGTGGACAAGACAGATGGGGGCAAACGTCCGGTGATCAACCTCAGGGAGTTCAACGGGTGGTTGGTCTACCGGCATTTCAAGATGGAGGGGATTCACCTCCTTCGAGACGTGCTTCTCCCTCTGGATTGGATGGTGAGGTTGGACCTCAAAGATGCCTACTTGGTGATTCCTATCCACCCTCCGCACCGTCGTTTCCTACAGTTTTGCTGGAGAGACGCGGTGTTCGAGTTCACCGCCCTTCCATTCGGGCTTTCCTCGGCCCCGTGGTGCTTCACGAAGGTGTTGCACCCGGTGGTGGAATACCTGCGAGGTCAGGGTATTCGGATGTTGGTGTACTTAGACAACATCATTTTGATGGGCCAGTGTCCAGTGGTCTTGGCGGGTCAGCTTCGGCAAACCGTCTCGCTCCTGCAACGGCTGGGGTTCGTGATCAACGGCCCCAAATCGGCTCTGGTTCCCACTCAGAAACTTACCTTTCTAGGTTTCGTTATAGACTCAGTCGAGGCTACGCTGAGTCTCCCCTCAAGGAAAATCTCCAAGATCGCTTCAACGCCTCAAGGCCCACCACCTGCGACGGGGTATGACCTACGACCAGATGGTGCCCCTTACGGAGGAGGTGAAAGAGGAGATGTCTTGGTGACTCACGCACATGGAGGAGTGGAATGGGCGTGCGATCTTCGGATCGGTCCCGGGTTTGGTCATCGAGTCAGACGCCAGCAGGTCGGGCTGGGGAGCCCGATGCGGGGACTTCTACACCGGCGGCGTCTGGTCTTCCGACGAGCAACAGTTACATATCAACTGTTTGGAGCTCCTAGCGGGGTCCTTTGCAGTGTGTTGCTGGACCAAGGATTCGGCGACGGCCTGTGTCCTACTGAAAATGGACAACCTCTCGGCGGTCCGCTACGTGAACCATCTGGGAGGTCCGCGCTCTCGAGCGCTGGCGGATTTAGCGAAGACTTTCTGGGACTATTGTCTCTCCCGCCACATTTCGGTGACGGCGGAATACTTGCCGGGCCACGTCCATCAAGTGGCGGATTGGCATTCCAGACATCTGCGGGATTCCAGTCAATGGATGTTGGGTCCCCGAGTGTTTCAGTGGATCACCGATCTGTGGGGCCCGTTTACGGTGGATCTGTTTGCGTCCCGCCTGGATCACCAGCTCCCGCGGTTCTACAGTTCAAGGCCGGATCCCCTGGCGGAGGCCACGGACGCCTTCCTGCAGGATTGGAGTCGGGATCGGCCTTATGCTTTTCCCCCATTCTCGATAGTGGTCCGAGCGGCTGCCCAGCTGCGCCGTCAGGGGGCGGACTTGGTGTTGATCACGCCACTTTGGAGATCTCAAGTCCTGGTTTCCAGTTCTTCTGGAACTTTCTTGGGATTTTCCAATCCTACTCCCCCAGTTTCCTCACCTCCTGCTGAATCCGAGTCGGGAGCCGCATCCTCTCATCACTCGGAGTTCGCTCCTCCTCATGGCATGGAGGCTTTCCGGAGCCGTTGGTCGCTCCCGGGCCTTTCGGGATCGGCTGAGAACCTCCTGTCAAAAGCCTGGGCTGATAGCACGACAAAGCGATACAAATCCGCTTGGCTTAGGTGGATGCGTTGGTGTCTACGAAGGGACCTGGATCCCCTGGTCGCAGGCCTTGTTCCCATTTTGAATTTCTTAGCTGAATTGGCGACTAAGGGCCTGGCATATAGAACGATCAATGCTATACGTTCTGCGATTTCTGCTGGACACCAACCGGTGGAGAATTCCCCGGTGGGGGAGCACCCCTTTGTTTGTCGGCTCTTGCGAGGTATCCGCCTTGCGTTGCCTCCGGAACCCAGGTATTCAGTTCTTTGGGATGTCAATGTGGTTTTGAATTTGTTTCTGTCCTGGCCGGCTAATCGTTACTTGTCATTGAAGGAGATTTCGGCGGAATTAGCCATGCTTCTATCTTGCAGGCGAGTTTCAGATGTACGCGCATTGGACGTCTCCGCGCGTGTTTTTTCTCCTGATGGAGTTACCTTCACGGTGGGGCGTCGCACGAAGTCCGCAAATCGATCCATCTCGTACCCGGCTTTCGTGGACACCCCGAAATTATGTGTTGTACATTGCTTGAAAGCTTATGAAGACATTACCTTAGACATTCGCCCGGCGGGCGAAAGACAGTTACTAATTGCCTTGCGTAAACCACACAAAGCAGTCTCCTCCCCCACTATTGCAAGGTGGGTGCGTTGGGTCATGCATGAGGCAGGCATTGATACAAAACTTTTTGGAGCTCACTCGGCCAGGGGGGCCATGGCCTCGAAGGCTTTCTCAGTGGGAGCTCGGTTAGAGGATCTCATGCGAGCAGCAGATTGGTCCTTGGATTCTACGTTTAAAAGGTTCTATTTCAAACCAGTAGTGGATCTGGCCCAGTTGGTGGTGAGTAAGCTTTGAACTAGCATAATCTGAAGCCTCCGGTCCTGACATAGAATCGAAATTTGCCTAGCTTACGTAACGGTAAGTTTCAATTCTATTAAGGACACGGAGGCGAGGATTATCCCACCCAGTTGTCCCTCCATAGTCAGGACCCACCCGTATGGAAGTAAGTAAAGCGTTTACGAAAAGTTCTACATCGTAGCTATGTTATGCCAGTCTTACGATGCTCCTCTGTTACATGCTTGTAAAGCACCCGATTTATGCTGTCGTTTTTTCTGCTAGGAAACGATGGCGCCAAACAAGATCAGTGAGATGAAGGGTGACCTACGCGAAGAAAGAGGAGGAAGTTCAAGGAAGGACTGGCTTTCTACCTGGTAGCGGACATAGTGGAAGGACTACGTTTGGATGACCAGGGCTAAACTCATGGGACTTGTAGTTCTTGGGTCTTACAAAGTTATTTTATATGCTCTTTGTTCCTTTGAGCATAGTGTTGAACATTTTTCCTGAGCTGCTGTGTTTTTTATAACGAAATAAAGCGAAGGAAGAATAAGCATAATCCTCGCCTCTGTGTCCTCAATAGAATTGAAACTTACCGTTACGTAAGCTAGGCAAATTTCGATTCACCGCTATTCACTGTTCATTCTTTTAAAGGGCACAAAAAGCTAAATTGAAATGCGCTGCAGTTTTTATAAATTTGTGGTCTTGTGGACATCTGGGCAACCTGTGAACTATAACCTGTGTCAAGATTAAATGCCCACCTTGTAGATGCATGGACCAATTATGGCATTATGTTTAAGGAAACCTTAGCATAAGGTGCTCTGACTTGTTTTCCTTAAATTACACATTTAGCATAGAAGTAGAAGTGGCTGAAGAGGATCTACTGGATTCTTATGGTACCCCAGCAAAAGTGAGCATTGGCATTTGTTTGTTTACTTACTTTGTACTGCAGCTTAAATAATTTGGGAATGTTTAAGAGGATGTCTACTCTGATTTTTAATTTGTTTATTGTTTATGATGTATCTCTCCCAATAGTGCTGTAAAGTGTGTTTCTGCCTCAGTTTATTCATAATTGAATGTTAATGTCAAGTGGTAAGCCATTAACCCTAGTTGGGCATAAAGTTTGCTTGCCCTGATTTCTAATTGAAGCACATCATGTGAAGAGCACATAAAGTGAACTGCGAAAGTGTCCTGGGCGAACCGTGCACCAAGACTTGGTACTGCAAATTATCTCAGGTTTCAATACGGGTTAGAAAGCAGTTTAGGGTTGGTTACTCACAAAACACAGTAGAATAGAAACGGATAAAAAGGCCTGCTCCAGAAGACTGTGTAGACGTTTCAATTACTGTTGTTTGAATGGCAACTTATGTTACCATAAAATATAGTAATGCAACCATGTATAAATATAACTGATATAGTTTTCTTTAATATACCCTTTGGAGCTGAACGTACAGCCACAGTGAAAACAAATTCTGTTGAAGCCACCCCAAGGGTGGATTATACAACACAATGACCACCAACAGGCAACAGTGAACATAAATGTCCCCTTTTTATATTAAGATGGAATTTGATATTTTTCCATGCTCCTTCATGCAAAGTAAATTGACAACTCACTGCACATTGACTTTACCAGTTGAGATTGCTTGCACTGCTCATGCTCTTACTTGAGGCTACACTTGCTTCCATTCTAGGCATCGAACACAAACTGATTTTTAACATACAAGGCACTGGACTCGAGTGAGTTCACTGTCCCCATGATTACCACAAATGCAAACTAACCTCCTAAGTAAGTGATGAACCCAGAATTGCAGGATTTTGAGCCTCTACCGCGACTTGAACCTAGTTCCCCAGTTCCAACGTTGGCAGCTCTGACCGTAATGCCACATCCTCTACCATTGCTAACTGCTGCACTCACACTTTGCTTATCATTGCTTAGTACTGTGAACTGGGGATTTTATGTTTTTCCTCACTTCTTGGTGTTTAATTCTGATGAGTGCAAGCAGGGAGCGGCTGTGAAGATTTAGGTGTATTCTATGTATCTATGTAATATATGTGCATTATAATGTATGGTTGTGCGACCTTACTGTGTAGTATGCTTGCAAAAACTTTCTTGGGTCCAGTCAGGATCGTTTGTAAAACTTTAAGCTCAACCCTGTGTAGGTATGGCTACTAGTATAAAGCATTTGACAGTACCAAACAATGAAATAGCACAGCTGTACGACCCAACAGAAATCCAACACCAATTTATAAAAATAGAATATATTTTTATGAATGTTAAAGTCCGAGATGAGCAGAAACCAGAGGGTTTTGCAGATACAGATTTTAAATGAAAACTTAAATCTCATTTTAATCGCAAACACGCTTTGACAACCATAAAGTTTGGAAACTTTAGAAAAGTTTGTATGAGTTGATTTTCATAACTTCCACCAGCTTGTGTGACCAAATCCAAAAGGGAGAAGGTCTGGGGGGGGCTATAAGGAGTATTTGAACAGGTACCTGACCCCCGTAGCATCTTCCAGTTCAGTTCCAAAGTGGACTTCAATGGAATGGTTCTGATGCTGTGGATGCAGGAGATGGAAGTTGCTCACAGATGCTCTGAGTGCAGTGCAGTGACGTGGTGGCCTTTGCGGTTATTCCTTGGTACCCGTGTCAGATGGGGTGACTTTACTCTTAGCATTAGAAGGTCAGCTGCTGCAGAGCTACAGATCTCCATCCGCAGCGATCCCAGCAACATCCTTTTGTAGAGGTTGGTGACCAGTCTGGATGCAGACGACGCTCCACGGTCTGGCTGTCTAGAATGCAACTTTTTGCCATGGGGGATTGGTCTCCTGGGGTGCCCAGCAGCAGTCAGCTGAGATTCTTTTGGAGTGGCTTCTGATTTGCCAAGTTTGGCTACTTCAGCTTTGTTGACCCTGGTTCTGGTTCCAGGGAATCAGCCGACTGACCCTTGGAGTCACTTCTTTGGTTTGGGACTGGGGTGCAACTTTTCCCCAAGCAAGCTAAGAGCAAAAGGGACAGGCCACTATTCGCTAGCCCATGGTGCGGCAGGTGCAATCCAGCAGACTGTGCAGTCTTTCTTTGCTAAGTCCAGGAGTTAGCAGGGTTGTCCTTCCTTGGTGCTTTTCCCAGTTCCGGCGTGATCTGAGGTTCAGGTTACCCAGAGTGCTAAATTTATTTCCAGAGACTTCCCTAAGGGAATGATGCAGTTACTAGCCAATAATCTTGATAATGAATTTCCAACTGTGTGTGGCATCTAGCAATCCCAGAGTGCACTATTCTGACTCTCAAGATGTTGAGGCCCTCCCCCGGATTTTAGGAGCTTAGAAGCCTACCCTAGAGGTGTGGCTAACTGTGGGCTACACCCCCCCCCCCCTCAGGAAAGCCGTTTGGGCACTGGTCTCTCATCTCTGTTTCTGTCTCTATCCTGCCTGTCTATCTGAACAAAGGGCAGCCGCTCAAGAATGTGATCCCTGTTTGCCCACTAAAGGCATCTTCACTTTTGAAGCTTGCCTTTTAGTCTAACGCCTTGAGTGGCTTTCTGCAAATGGGAGGTAACACCTCGCCCTGTAGCAAGCTGCTATTGTTCCTAAGCCTGGGAGTCGAGTCGTTCACACGACTCCCCAGGAGGGTAGAAAGCTGTCTTGTGTCAAGTGACCGTGTAAGGCCATTAGACAAACTGGGTCACAAAGTGGCAACTTTCTAGTAGTGGCATTAAATTCGAATTGGGCATCAATTTGGGCTTAATGCCACAATAAATTTGATACCTTACAGTACTCCTCTCAGTAGTCCCATTCAGTAATTAGCCGGGCTGATTGGTCAGCTGGTAACCCTGTGTAAGCAAATGGGCCTACTAACTCTCCCATAGCAAAACGACAATTCGGAAGTGTTGCCGTCAGGACACGTGTATAAATTACATGTCATTCCTAATAATATACAGCTCCCTGCCTTTGGGCTCGTAGGCCTTCCTTGGGGTAGAATTACATATATTGTTAAGGGAATTAGGGCCTTTGCTATTGGTTTGAATGGCAAAGTCGAACTAGCAGTGTTACCACTGCCCTTCCAGTCTGAAGCGGCAGAATGGGAGCCATTTTGTATTTGGTCACACACAGGGTGGCAAAATCAGTGCTGCCGCCCTGATTTGACACTCTGACTTACATGCCCAGGGTACCAAGCACTAGGGATTTATACGTAGGTCAGTCTCGACCAATTGGGGGTAGCCAATTAGACGTACAATTTGTAAGGGGTTAGAACACTAGCACTGAAGTCTTGTTTGCAGGCCTCCGTGCAATCTGAGTTGAAAAACCAGCAGCTTCTGATGGATACATCGGTCTGTGGATTCCTCACCTTATGAATATCCCCTGCACCAGCATTCTGCTGAAATTTTTCCCAGCTGTCCCCGCCGACGTGGTCGTTGCAATACCATGGCTCCGCACGCGGCTCCGCATGACGTCACTGGAGCCATAAGAGGACCACGTCAGCGTGATGATGTCGGTTCCCTTTTTTCCGCGCTGTCGACGCTAACAGTTTTTTCTGGGACTCTCCATACTTTTGACTGGATACTTTGTTATTTCAATTGTATCTTTCTCTGTTTTGGCATGTCTGCCCTGAGGAAGTCTGACTTTAAGCCCTGTAAAGAATGCGGGTCATATGTCGATCACTGACCCGCATGAGGACTGTCTTTGGTGTTTGTCGTCTGACCACGACGTCGAGGGCTGTCCTTCTTGTAGGAAGATGAATCCGAAGGCTCTTAAGGAACGGGAGCCAAGCTTTATATGGCCAAGGCATGAAAAGAAAAAAGGGGTCGTAAAAGGTCAAAGTCCTCGACGTCTCATGACTCCAAGAGAAAGCATAAGAAGAAGAGAAGACCTGCTTCTCGGCGCCGGTCTTCGAAGGCTGTGGTGTCAAGGTCGCCTTCCCCAGCTCCTGTACGTCGAGAAAAGGACTTTGGCTCTCCTTCTCCTTTAGTGTCTCCAGTCCATTCTCCATCTTACAAGGGGACTCCGGAGCAGTCACCGACGTCGGGATTCTCACCGACTCCAAAGGGTGTGTCGAATTCGGCTGATGCTGAGGGTCCTTCGGCTCCTGCTGCTCTGCCTATGGCTCCAGCGGTGCCTCGTTTGGAGCTCGAACCGGCTTAGTATCCACAATTTCCGGCGCCTGGTTCGGATCCATCGCATTTTTGTAATGCAATGTATGGCATGTTCGCTAGGGCCTCATACCGCTTTGGTGCACCTTTGTGTCCCATGGATCCTTTGGCATTTAATTTGGGTGTGCCTCACCAGTATCCACAGGCACCCTTTGTGCCTTTCATGCCGGCAATGTCGTCCTGGCACTTTCCGGCTCCGAGGATGTCGACGCTGGCTCCATCCTGTGAAGCTTCTCGGATTCGATCGGTGCCGGTTACGACAGTGGATCCTCCTTCGACGCGTGTGGCGCCGCTGACGCCGCAGCCAAAGATGCGCCCGTGGAGAAAAGAGCAGGGATTTTTGGAGGTGGAACAGTACCAGGCTGATAAGAGGGAGGAAGGAGAAGTGTATGACACAGAAGTGTGTTTGAGGATTTGTGTGAGGCAAGTGGACTTGATACTTCTCCAGAGTGGGACTTTGCTACTAAGAAGGCTTCCCCCTCAAAGGAGGTTGCTCCTTACCATTTTGTGATTAGGAAGGCTGCAGAACGTTTGGATTGCACCTCCCTAGGGCTGAGTATAAGCCTAATCTACTCACAGAGTTAACTTCATTCTCCGTCCTCGGTGGATGAAATACTCTTACCCTTTAACGATGCACTGACGAAGCCAATCCACGATGTGTGGCGCAACCCTCTTTCTGCTCCTGAGGTTTCAAGGTCGGTGTCCAGAAGATATAGACCAGCTCCTGGGGATCCTGTGTTCCTTTCATCTCACCCCTCTCCTGAGAGCTTGGTGGTGCAGGCTTTTTGTTCCAAGCAGTCTACAGGGACTTTTCCGCAGGCTCCGGCTGACGGGGATTCCAAGAAGTTGAAACATTCTGCGAAGAAGGTCTTTTCATCAGCCAGCATGGCACTGAAATCTACCAACGCTACTTGTCTGTTGGGTAGATACAGTCATGCCCTAATGGACTCTGCCAAACAGCTTCTTCCTAAATTGTCTGAGGAAGATAGGGGAAATCTGAGTGAGGTGTTGGCAGACTCTCAGGCTGCGGCTCGCCAAGTCATCCAGTCTGGTCTGGACACAGCGGATTCTGTGGCCAGGGTGATGGGTTCATCCATTGCAAGAAGAAGACATGTGTGGTTGAGGTCTTCTGGGTTCTCTCCCGATGTGCAGGCTGCCCTTCTTGATCTGCCTTTTGATGGGTCGAAGCTTTTTGGAGGGAAAGCTGATTCTGCCCTGCAAAGATTTTAAGGACAGTAAGGCCACAGGAAAGTCTTTGGGCCTGCAGACACAGGCGAGAGGTTATGATTATAAACGATACCAGGGCTTCAGGAAGTCTTCCTTTCGAAGTTTCAGACAGCCTCAGCAGCAGCAACAAAACCCCTTGTACAAGTCCTGTAGGGGTAAAGGCAGAGGTCGCCTTCGTGGAGCAGGCATCAACCTTCTTCCTCCTCCTCCTCTACCTCCCCAACCCATCCTGGAAATACAGGAAGCAGCCCTAGATCTGCCACCCTGGATCATGTAGGTCCTGTGGGAGGCCGGCGTACCCATTTTCTACAGGATTGTAAATTGATCGCTTCGGACCTTTGGGTTTTGGATCTAGTAGAAAATGGATACGCCCTTCGCTTCAGGGAATTTCCTCCTTATCCTCCTTGCCAGGGGTTCTGCACAGAGGATCATTTACTTTTCCTTCAGAAGGAGGTTCTTGCACTGTTACAAAAGGGTGCGATAGAGGTTGTTCCGGAGCAGGAAATGGGTCATGGATGCTACTCCAGGTATTTCCTGATTCCCAAGAAGGATGGCAGGTTACGTCCTATTCTGGACCTAAGAATCTTGAATTTGTTTCTCAAGCAGGAGAGATTCAAGATGCTCACTCCAGCACAGGTTCTTCAGGCGCTGACTAGAGGACTGGAGGGTGTCCATCGACTTACAGGATTAGTATTTTCTCATCCCAATCCTGAAGTCGCACAGGTTGTATCTCTGTTTTACGGTTGGTTCGCAACACTGCCAGTTTACGGTCCTTCCGTTTGGTCTTACTACTACACCTCGAGTCTTCACCAAGGTGATGGCAGTGGATGCTGCCCATCTCAGGAGGTTGGGGATCCTGGTTTTCCCCTACCTGGACGACTGGCTTCTGAAAGCAGACTCTCTAGAGATGATGTGTCGTCGTCTGCAGTTAACAACCCAGCTGTGGAACAAATTGGGTTTTTCGATAAATGTACCCAAGTCTCACCTGGTGCCCTCACAGCGCAACCTGTTCATAGGGGCAGTACTGGATACCACTGTGTGCCGAGCTTTCCTGCCTACAACTGAGCGGTTGTTCCAGTTTTGAAGGTCGTTCGCCTGCTAGGTCTGTTCGCTTCCTGCATTCTGTTGGTCAACCATGCACGCTGGCACATGAGGGTGCTCCAGTGGTGTCTCCGCAGGCAGTGGTATCAGCACAACGGAGATCTCAGGGAGTCAGTCAAGATTTCCAGAGAAGCTGCAACAGATCTGTCTTGGTGGAGCGTGGAGGGTAATCGGTCTCAAGGAAAGCCCTTCCACCTTCCACCATCAGTGGCCACAGAGATATCTGAAGCCTCTAGCCTAGGGTGGGGTGCTCATCTGGGGGACCTGGAGGTCAAGGGTCTTTGGTCTCCCGAGGAGAGATTGCTTATATCAATCTTCTGGAATTACGGGCGATACATTTGGCGCTTAAGGCCCTTCTCCCTTCCCTTCACTGTCAGTCGGTTCAAGTCCTGACGTACAACACTGCCGCGATGTGGTACGTCAACAAGCAGGGAGGAGTAGGGTCGTACCGTCTTTGCAGAGAGGAGTTGCAGCTCTGGTCCTGGGCTCAGGACCATCGGATTTGCTTGATGGCAAGTCATCTGGCCGGGGCGCTGAATGTGAGTGCGTACAGTCTGTCGGCAGTTCTCTGCTGATCACGAGTGGAGGCTTCATCCGGAGGTTGTTCATCACATCTTCCAGACGTGGGGAACTCCTCGGGTAGACCTGTTTGCACTGCCCGTCATTCTGCAGTCTCCAGGTTCTGAGGCGGGGAGCGTTGGGGGGACGCGTTTCAGTTGAGTTGGAGCTCACAACTCCTTTACGCTTTTCCTCTCATACCCTCGGGTTCTAAGGAGGATTTGCCAAGACCGGGCCCAAGTTATATTGATCGCACCGGATTGGCCGAGAAGGGTGTGGTACACAGACCTCCTTCACCTTTCGTCGCGCCATCCGCTCCGTCTCCCGCTCAGGGTAGACCTCCTCTCGCAGTCGCAGGGGCAGGTTCTACACCCTCACCTCCAGAGCCTGCACCTTCATGCCTGGAGATTGAACGGGGCAACCTGAATTCTTTCTCTCTCCCGCCTGACGTGGTGGATGTTATATTATCGGCTAGGCGACACTCCACCAAGTCGATCTACTCCTACAGGTGGTCAAAATGTGTTCAATGGTGTGGAGAGAAGTCTATTGATCCCTTAAAAGCTCATCTTTCTGATGTTCTTTGTTTTTCGCTGCATTTGGCCCAGCAGGGTTGTGCTGTGGCCACTGTTAAAGGATATTTGTAGGCTTTATCAGCATTTCTTTGTTTGCCTGATCATCTGTCTCTTTTTAAGTCTCCTATAGTTTTAAGGTTCATTAAGGGGCTTACTGACATGTTTCCGCCCACTCTTTTTATTATGCCCCAGTGGGATTTAAATCTAGTTTTAACTTTCTTAATGGGTTCCCCATTTGAACCTATACATAGTTGTCCTTTGAGACTACTGTCATTCAAAACGGTCTTCCTTGTGGCTATCACTTCAGCTAGGAAGGGTGACGGAGCTTCAGGCTTGGAGTTCAAAGCCTCCCTTTCAGACCATACATGCTGAAAGGATGGTCCTCAGGACCAGGGCTGCTTTTCTGCCTAAAGTGGTGACTCCCTTCCATCTAGGGCAGTCCATTACCCTTCCTACTTTCTATCCTCAACCTCACCCTTCCAAGGAGGAGGAGAGTCTTCACCGCTTGGACCCTAAGAGGGCGATTAGATTCTATCTGGATAGAACAAAGGACTTGCGACAGGATGATCAACTCTTTGTGGGCTATGTGGGACGCATGAAGGGCAAGGTGGTGCACAAGCGCACTTTATCCAGGTGGATCATCTTGTGCGTCAAGATCTGCTACGCTCTGGCTGGTAAGGAGCCTCCTGAAGGCATCAGAGCTCACTTCACCAGGGCTAAATCTTCTACTTCGGCCTTGTCCAGGTGTGTTTCTGTGTTGGACATCTGTAAGGCCGCAACTTGGGCCTCCCTCCGAACTTTCGAGAAGCATTACTGCTTGGATTCTGAAGTGAGGAGGGATGGCCATTTTGCCCGCTCTGTTTTGCAAGACTTTTTGGTATAGAAGGGTGGACACCCTCCTCCGGGAGTGGGACTGCTGTGGGATTCTATTCATAAAGTGAGGAATCCACAGGCAGATGTATCCATCAGAAGAACAAGTTACTTAACTTTGGTAACGCTTTTTCTGGTGGATACAGTATCTGCCTCTGGATTCCTCACTGACCCATCCGCCTCCCCGTTATCCACCTTCTTATACCTTAAAAAGAGGTATTGGTTAATATGGTTATTTCATATTGTCACTTTTTGTTGCCTCTATTTGCCTTTGTGTAGGTTTATGGGAAATGTTTGCTTTCTTTGCTTTCCTATTTCACTTTACACTGTGAATACTGTGTACTATGCATGTATTGTCTCTATGGTCGGTCCGCCCGTTTACCTCGGTGGCACGGAAAAAATGGGTGTAACTGATGTCATCACCCAACGTGGTCCTCTTATGGCTCCAGTGACGTCATGCGGAGCCGCGTGCGGAGCCAGGGTATTGTGACGACCTCATCGGCGCGGAGAGCTAGGAAAAATTCCCATGGAATGCTGGCACAGGCAGATACTGTATCCACCAGAAAAAGCGTTACCGAAGGTGAGTAACTTGTTCATCAGTTCAAAAATATGGGGGTAAACATGCAAAAAGAGGCGTTTTCTTACAGAGGTCTGTGAAATGTTTGTCTTCATTCCATTCTCTTCCTTTGCGTTGTTATTCTTCTCCACCATCTTGAAGGTGCATAAGATTAGCTTTCTAGTTGGCTGCCACGGAGGTCATGTGCTGCTGCTCAGATCTGTATGTATTTGGGACACCTGCCTGTCTGTACTACAGAGCTCGTTCTCTTTTAAATTGTTGGTTGTTATGTTTTAGTGGGTTTTAAAATCTTTTGAAGCTTTTTTAACTTACTCCAGCATCTTCAATTTTAGATGTCATTGTTTAGGACTTTCTGCACTTGCTCTTTGCTAATCTTTACATTGCCTTGTGATGGGGAATTACACTTTTTTCTCACGTTTCAGTTTTTTCTTCTCATGGGTATAAGCAGCTGGTGGTCTCTGAAGTGAGACATGCCTCTGATTCCCTTTCCCATGGTCTCCACCTTTGCACCTTCTCCTGCTTCTCCATCTGTAAAGTTAATCTTCTAGTTGGCTGCCTCACCGGTTATATGCTGTTGCTCCTCTCTATTTATTTGGACAACATTAGCATGTCTGTACTAGAGATCTTGTTCTCTCCTAAATTGTTGGTGTTATGTTTTAGTGTGTTTTTAAGTTTCTTTAAGCTTCATTTAACTTTTAACTTACTTCTTAATCTGCTTTTCTGATGGATGCAGCTAACCGCAGATTCCTCACCTTAAGAATATATTCTGTTCTCAGACAGTAGCCGCAATTCTTTGAAGCACTTGCTTTTGTGCATCACAAGGTGGTGCTGAGGACTCTCTCATGGCCTTGGGCCACCTCGGTAGTGATGGACCCAAGCTGCATATAGGCACCACCCCAACATGGTGACGTCTATTCCTTTTGTGTTATGATTTTCAAAGTGAATGTGGAGAGCAACTCCCAAATGTGTCAGTCTTCCCACTATTCCAAATTTCGAAAGTGTATCAGGGAAGAAGTATGTCTTCCACCCCACAAAACAACAGGATTCAAGCTATGCCATTACTGCAGGCAGCAGATGTGAAACGTTTTCCATGATGCGCCCAAAAGTGACCAGTCAGTCGACCTGTGACTAGGTGACAGCAGCCCTAGGAGCTTAATGCAGGCCCCTGCGGTGCAGGGGGCCCTAGCCCCTTTAGTGGGCTCCTACCTTTCATGGGCCCCTATTGATACCAATACCAATGAATATCTGTCAGATGTGGGCAACTCAGGGGCCGCTCATCACATTCTGCAGGTGGGCCCCAGCATTTTGTGTTACGCCACTGACCAGCCTCTGATGATCCAGCATTCTTCAGCCAGCAACCAACTCCTGTCAGCTTTGTGATACAAGAGTGAACCAGTAAACTTAACCTGAATAGTTTTCCTCTGCTACTGTAGACAAGGAATCCAAGTGTGTTGACATATTTTGGAAGAAATTATTATTTTCTGCTAGTCTAGCCTTGCAATCGATAAATGCTGTCTGTCTTGTGAATCGATATACACATACAATTTGTAGGATATGGTCAGTGAGACCTTGCGGACTACCTTAGGGCATTGTTTGCCCAGCCCATCCTACATGGGCGGGATGTTGTGAAGTACATATTATGTGCTTGGCAGTATGCATGAATGTGTGCAACAACATTTCAAGGGATTTCCAAGCATCCCTGATAGACCTACCCTTTGGCAGCTCTAGAGTTTTTGGGAAGAAAGCCAACTCTGTGCTGGAGAGATTTCAAGACAGCCGAATCACAACCCATTCCCTACGGTTGCTCTTGTTAGACTGCCAATTCCATCAGCAATATTGTGTGTCCAGACATATTTCACTTAATGTTAGGCATTTTAATGAATGATTATGTACTCTCTTAATATATTTTCTCCTGTTATGAACTCATGTAGAAAAGTTCCATCAGCTCTGTGGTACACTATGGAGCTGGTTGAAGTCAAACGTCAATTGAAAGCCCTAGAAAGACTTTGCAGGGAGAATTATAAACCATCTGCACAATGTAGTTATATGAATGAGATTGAACCGTCCCAAACATCCTTTTGTATGTACTTTCTATGCCCCTCCTGTTGCTTCTGGAGGCAATTTCCCGAGGGAGGACTTTAAAATTGTAAAAAAAAAAAACCAATTCTGCCTCCTTTTCCCTATACGGTGGTCCCACGTTTGGAAGATCTGTGTTCTCATTGCTTTACTTTGTGGACAATATTTTGAAAATTCACTAGACTTTAGATGCTACTGTTTTTTTAATGGTTTTGATCCTTTAGTTAGTCTTATTCAGACCCTGGACTGTTATCTCAAAAATCATCCCACTTTCCCAGTCCACTATTATCCACCATCTCCAGTTTATTAAATCTGTGATTGATATCATCAGTCCTCTGCTATAATTCTTGAACACTTCTGGACTGTGGACATTCTGCCAGGAAAAAGAGCTGGATGCTATAGGAGGGACTGCCTCTTTTGCTTTGTTGTGCTGGCCTGCTGCTTGCTGCTTTAGTCCTGGGAGTGAAAGGATTGGACTTTGCTGTCTAATTCCTACTTCCAAGGTTCTCCAAGGGCTTTGTGCATGCTTGCCTCCTGTTAAGAAGTCTCAGGGCCATCAGAGACTTCACCTGCCAGTGCCTTGGCTCTTCTGCTGAGAGTCCTGACTTCCCAAGTGGTACCATTCCAGTTCCTGGGCCCTTGGAAGTAGAATCTGGTAATCTGAAAGAGAAAATCCACGCATCGATTACCATTGCCTGTTTTCTTGCCACTGCCTGCCCCGAAGCATGCTTCCCGATTGGTGCATTGACTACGGCTTTCATAAAAGGTCCCAGCTCGCTGTCCCAGTGCGTCAGAAAAACTGCTGCAGCGTGAGTCCCGAGCACGGTGTCACTGATGTACGTGACACCCGCTCTGACTCCGATGCAGCACCTGCTGCTCCTGCGGCTGTGCTTTGCCTGCCCAGGGAATGGAAAATCGATGCAGCGCCAGCCTCTCCACTATCGTGACAAAGCAGTGCATCTGGATTTTTGACACCTCATCCATGGGCACCAATTCTTCAAGACACTGCAGTAAGGAACTGACGCATTCCCTCCCGTTCCAGTAAAGAACTGATGCATCACCTTCCCTGCCAGTAAGGAACCGACGTATCACCTTCCCGGTCAGTGAGGAACCGACCGATCACTTCGTCTGTGTAGTAAGGAACCGACTTGTCTCTTTACTTTTCCGGCACCTCACCTCCCCTGTGCCTTTTTCGTCTTTGATTTTTGTACATCTCAGATACTGTGTGCAAAAAGAAATGCATCCATTGATTTCGATGGACTAAACTTGCTTAATGTTTGAAAAGTGATATTTTGAGTTGTTCTATGTTGCATTTTTGTCATTTTGGTCTTGTTTAGTTCAGATAAAGTGTGTGTGGTGTGTGTGTGGTGTGTGTGGTGTGTGTGTGTGTGTGTCTGTGTGTGTGTCTGTGTGTGTGTCTGTGTGTGTGTCTGTGTCTGTGTGTGTGTGTGTGTGTGTGTGTGTGTCAGTCATTTACACATTGTCTCTGAGACAAGTCTGACTGCTTGTGCCAAGAGAGATCTATCTTTGTATGAGACCAATGCATTCATTCCGAACGATTTTCAAAAATGTATGAAGTGGAATATTGGCAACAGTAGATGGTTACATTAAGAGATCAAACTCACATATGACCATGTGTGCCATTTCGTTGGCCTCCTTTGTATTCATGTACAGGGTTATTCTTTCTGGAACATGAACACTTTGGAATGGATGGTGTTGAAGGTCATATGAGGGGTGGTGCTAGTAAAGATGTGTTGGGCATGTCTAGATTCTTCGAGTTCTTCCTGCAACTTGTGGAGTTAAAGGTCATGGCTTGATTGACTGAAACATATAAATAATGCTCTTGTGAGGCTGGTGTGATTTATGTTCTGGTATCTGATGATTAATGTTCTCTGGTTGGCTTTCTGTGGGGCTGTTCTGAGAGCTGGTGGCAGCATTCCTTTGGTTGGGTTTCAGTGGTGACGTTCTAAAGCTTGTGTTAAAATTCTGAAGGCTGGTGGTGGGGTGGTTTATTTTTGCGTCTTAGAAGATTGCTTATGATTTTGTCGGCTGCCACCGGTACTGGTGATGCTCTGGGGCTTGCAGAGATGCTGCTGACGTCCCTGTGTATTCTATTGGTAGTGGGTAAAAATCTGTGTAGTATTGCTGATGGTGTTGTTGGCAGTGTCTGATAGATTGGTGGTGGTGTTGAAGGCAAGTCTCTGGGGTACTGTTAGTGCTGATGGCTTGCATGCTCTCACATTTAGATGCAACAACAATAACTCCGTTCTTGTTCTTGACTGGAGTTAACATTGCCTCAGGGAATCGCACAAATTGGATGGCTTTGACAATGGCGTGAGTGCTTACAGGTTTAAAGGATGGTGATGATGCCCTGAGCATTCACTCATTTGGCGATGAGTTCTCAATTATTTTTGATTTTGGCCTACATTTTAGGGTTCTCAGAAACGGACCCTCAGCACGCCTGAGAACCCCCAGTCTAAGAGGATCTCTGCTATTGCCCGAAGTCCACATCTGCTGTTGTCACCCTCCAGCTTTTCACCCAGGTATGTAGCACGATGAAAAGACGACTCCACATATGTTTCTGAGAAGATTCATGCATTGTTTGTTCAAGATTGGAGCTCTGTAAAGCGTTACAATAAGGCATTTCTGCCTAATGAATGTACTCCATGATAATTCTTGTTCATGCATGCTAATGTTAGTTTTGTGATTTTACTCCAGGAAAACACCATGCAGTCTGAGCTGCCTAAGATCTAACCTGAAAAATTAGTATTCAACTTAAGGAGTCTTGTAAGAGACTGAACCATAAACTGCATACTAGTGGTTATATAAAACATTTTGTTGGGGGCACATTTTTCTTTCAAAGTGCAAATAAGTTGCCCAAACAGACTGCCTCTGCCGTTAACAACCTGATTTTGTTCTTGTTCGATCAACCATAAAAAATAAGTTAAGTAGGTCCACAAAAGAGTGTTTCTCAAATTAAAAGGTCTAGCAAGTGGCCAAGATGGCGGTGAGATAGGAGGTGTGTTTCTATCCCTCCCGCGCCACTGCTTCTTAGCTTTGTCTTATCACCCATTCTGGCGCCCATCAGTGCTTACCGGCGAGTGTGCTGGCTAGTGAAGATATCCTGATACCGGAGGCAAGCCTCTTTTCCAGGCGTCTGTGGTCTTGCTTGCTTTTTGTGACCTTCCTGACCTCGGCATCGCTGCGGTCCGGTGAACTGGGAGCGTGCTTGTGACCATCTTCGATCCCTGATGCGATCCTGCGCCGGGAGTGCCTGACGAAGGACACAGACACCCGCCTTGCTGGTGGGCTCTTCACTGGAGGTGGAATGGAGCTTTGGCACTGCTGGCGCAATCGCAGCGAGGCGCGATCTGGGGATGGTGCCATTTTGAGCTCTCCTGTTGCGGACGATAGCTGCCGGAGGTGAATGAGCCTGAGGGTCCCGAAAGGCCGTCTGCAAATGCTCCCACTGCTTGGGTCCCTGCTGCTGTGAAGTGCCCTCTAGCTGTTGTTCGGCTCTGTACAGCAGCTTTAACAGAGACGGCGATCCCCCCCGGAGGTGAGGAGCGGCGGACAGGGAGTGTGGGGCGCGACCGCTGAACCGAGACCCGGTCCATAGGTCGGCGGACTTGAGTAGAGTTCTGTTGAGGCCGCCGCTGGTTCCTGAGGGGCTGGGAGAGAGGGGTGTCTTCACCGGCGGGCCCCCTCTTGGGGTCAGCGACTTAACAAGCAGACTCAGGCCTCGCCCTGCTATGGGCGATAGTGTGGCAGTGATGGCGAGGCCTGGCGGTAGCGGCGCGGCCTTGGGGCCTGGGGCCCAGTAAGTGGGGTGGCTTATTTTGGAGACCTACGTGAAGGTCCCTGGAGGTTTCCCTGCACGATGGTGAAAGTAGTACCTTTCTTGCTGAAGGCTGGCACAATGCTGGCTTGAGCGTGTGGCCTATTGTGCTCAGGTGCTGTAATCTGGATCGCCTCTTAACATCCAGGAACTGCAGTGTGAGTGGGGCTTCCTCCAGTGAGGCCCCGGCGAGTGACCCTTATCCGAGCTAGCGCCCACGAGGCAGACAGCGGGAGAGCCGACTAGTGACAGTGGCAGTACACCCTCCTGCCATGGTTGGGCTCTGAGGTCTATTAGATGTGGGGTGAGTTCCCATATTAGCTTGGCACAGCCTGGTCGCTGCATAGTACCACTGCCCTCTGAGTCCAGTTGGCCCGCTGTAACAACCGTAATCCTCTTGTTGACCCAAAGCTGAGGGGCAGGAAGATATTGGTCTGGAAGGAGTACTGGCCGGCCCGAGGTAGGCAGTGTGCACGGAGAGTTACTGGACTGACGCAATCCGACAGAACGGAGCAAAGAGTGCGGTTCCTCCTACGCACAGAGGGTGCGCTGGCTAAGTTGGTCAAGCCTGACAGCGTGGGCCCGGTGTTATTGTGAGGCATGGTACGCTGCTCTCATCTATCATACTGTGACAAGAGGGGTACAGAGTGGAGGTTTCCTGGGGCCATCATGTCATGTAAATGTAAATGTAAATGTATTTGAGCTTATATAGCGCACAGCTACCCACAAAGGGTTTCCCGGCGCTTGCTTAGGGAACCCGTCCTGGTATTCTCCTGTGAGATAACCCTGGCAGGGTATCCACAAGGTGAAAGCCAGGCATCCCCCCACGAGGGGCCGTTGTGGAGATTAAGCAAGCTATTGCCCAGAGTCGCAGAGTGTGAACCCGTGAGTTGAGAAGGCACCGGAGCGAGAATTATCGAGTCTGTGGAATTTTTGAGCCCAAGACCCGCCAAGGCGGGGAATTGAACCCTGGTCCAGGGCCGATCTCAGCTTCCGGGTCTGCCGCCTCTAACCCCTGAGCCACACTTCTCATCGGCCAGAGGAAGGAAAGAGAAATCCCTGAAGGACCTTCTGCAGAAATCAACAGGACACTCTGCTCCACACCCTGAAGCCAGGGCACCACCAATGGAAGGAGATGACACGCCGACAACTAAGGCTTTCATGATTGAGCTCTTCTCGGCTATCAAGGATGACATCCAAGAACTACGCTCCCAGCTCTCTGCGGACCTGCAAGAGGTTCGGCATGATGTTGATGGCATTGGAGAAAGGGTGGCGACTTTGGAGGAGCACGATCTGAGTAGGAAGGATGACTTACACCAGCTACAGCAAGAGATGCTACGCCTTCGGGAACAGAACATTGATCTGCAAGCTCATGCGAAGGACCTGGAGAACCGCTCCAGACCTAATAATATCCGAGCGGTCCCTTGGAAAGGGGAAGGTGGTGACCTTGCCTACGTCAGTGTTATGTTCTACAGATCCTCGGGGACGAGGAGGTACAGAAGATACAAATGGCACATGTCCATTGTGTAGGGCTCACACGTGGTGCTAAAGTTCCCCCCCCCTGATTACTTGTCTGCGTTCATGACTTTTAACTGAAGGAACGCTTCCTATATAGGGCATGAGACCTTAATCCAGTCCAGTTCCGTGGTCACCAACCTACACTCTTCCAAGATTTGGCGGCCTCCACAATGATTAAGCGCAGAGAATTTAAGCCCATCACCAACCACCTCCGAGAGAAAAATATTCCTTATTCCTGGGGCCACCCGTTCCGCCTCCTCTTCAAATATCAAGGCAAGTTGTTGCAGATTCGGTCCTTGGAGGAAGCATATGACGCATTGAGTCTTGAGAAGACTCCTGCCTTGGCAGGGGATGCCAAACCACTCCCTCGTAAAAGACGTTGCTCGTCTGAATGGCAGCGGGTCGGGAAATCGCTGCCAAGCCCTGCGCCTGACACGGCCGCTAGCAAGCTGGAGAGGGAGGCGGCCCTTTCATCAGTGACACAGGTAACAGAGCGTCCTGAGACTCCTTGATGTACTGAGCATGGCTGCCACTTGGGTTCATCATCTGGCGCCAGAAGGGGGAAGCACTTCGACTGTGTCGGATGACACTACACCCTGGTCATTGGAGTGATAGTCACGTAATACTTGGTATGGACTGGGTCTGTGCTACGTTGCCCTGGACGCTGACCATTGAGACGAACTTTTGTCATATTTTCTCTTTTTCTTTTCTTCTTTAGTGGTTTCTTATGGTTTTGGGATGAGTTTTTTTTGGGTGTTACTTGGGGCTCCGCATCAGTTCACAGGCAAGATTGGCAGGTGACTAGACTGTACGGGATAACCTTTGCTGTCCTTGATTCATTTGGTCTTGAGCGGGTGCATAGCCTCTCTCCTCCCCAATGCTGCGATTGTTAGGAATCTGAAAATTGTTAGCCTGAATGTGTGAGGGTTAAATAATCCTGTAAAGCGATCTGCAATACTCTCCCTTTTGGAGAATGCTGATGGTGATATAGGGCAGGTTACTGGCCGTTAGGATACAATGGAGGGACGCACATTTGATAATAGGGTCCTTATATGCGCCGAATGAATGGCAGGATCCCTTCTTGCGCCTAGCCCTGTCCGAGATTCTTGCCTCTCCTGATACAGCGCTTTTGGTCAGGGGGGGCTTAAATGTTGTAATGGATTCGGATCTGGATAGATCGGGGCAGAGGTCACATCAGACAGGGGCATTGTCGCAGGTTGGGAAACAATGGTTGGCTGATTGTGGGTTGTGTGATGTGTGGCGTATACAGCATCCTAATGAGCGCGACTATACCTACTTTTCAGCGGCGCACAAAACAAATGCGCGTCTAGATCACTTTTTAGCCTCCTCATCTCTTCTCCCTAATTTGCATGCTGTGGATATCAACCCAGCTCCCTCTCAGACCATGCCCTCATTTCGGTGCTGCTCCTAGCATGGTGCTCGCGCTCAACCCCGCCAGGCTGGAGACTTCGTGAATCCCTTCTTCACTCTGAGGAAGTCACCAAGAGGATCCAAGATACTATAGTACATTACCTCTCTGAGAACGATAAGGGGGGCTCGCCCCTTGCGGCGGTGTGGAAGGCTTTGAAGTTGGTGGTGCTAGGCGAATTCATCGCGGTTGTGGCGTCATTTGCGCACCTACGCAGAGAGAAGCGTGCAGATTTAGAAAAGGAGGTGGGAGAGCTGGAGGCAGTTAATAAGCGGATGGGGGCTCCGAGATTTTGAAGGGAGTTGGAAACTCGACGGCGCATGCTGAAACACCTGGACCTAGATAGGGCTGAGCATGCTCTCCTGAGACTGCAGCATATATTCTACCTCAGTGGGGATAAGTGTAGGAAGATTACGAGCACAAGCACAGATGTCTGCAATCCATTCCATAGGGGACCAGAAAGGGGTGGAACATACCACGGATGCCGAGATACAGCTGCTGGGGTTTTTTGGAAATCTCAGAAAAGCAGGGGGCTCTATCTGGTGTGTACGTTGAGTGTCTCAATAGCTAGGTAAAAGTATGGATGCCCTTATCATCGATTCCTTTTGTCGTTTTTACCAACGCCTTTATGCGAAGGGCGACGCCCTCCTGCTTGACCCAGGGGAATACTTGAACTCCTGCGATATTTCTCCCTTACTCAAATCTTCGGCTGATAACTTGGACTCAGTCATTCGCATAGAAGAGATCATATCGGCGATAGCGAGGGTAAAAGTAGCTAAGTCACTGGGTCCGGATGGCTTCCCGGCTGTGTTTTATAAAACATTCTGCGTGGAGCTGGCTCCCCTTTTAACGTTACTTTGTAACTCCTTCCTGGACACTGGGGAAGGGACGCCTACAATGTCTGAGGCAGCAATTTCTGTGATCCTTAAACCCGGGAAAGAACCCAAAGATTGTGGGTCATACCGACCAATCTCGCTCCTTAATATTGACGTGAAATTGTTTGCGGGTGTTTTAGCTTCACGCCTTTGCTCCCTTATGGATGATATTGTCGACCCGGACCAATCTGGTTTCATACCGACGCGGCAAGGAGGGGATAACTCTAAACGACTACTGCATCTCATTGACTTATACATCGATCGCATACTCAGGCCCTCCTACTCTCGATTGACGTGGAGAAGGCCTTAGACAACGTTGATTGGGAGTACCTGTTCACGTGATGCGTGCATACGGATTAGGGGATAACTATTCAATGGGTTAGTTGCTTATATGCCTCCCCCACAGCTACGGTGCGGGTTAATGGTTGCAAATCGACCCTTTTCCCCATTGCACGGGGTATGCGTCAGGGCTGTCCCTTATCCCCACTTTAATTTGTGCTCTAGATGAGCCTTTTGCCCAGCGCATTCTGTCATACCCTGACATTGTGGGTCTTAAATTTGGAGCCGACGCACATAAAATTAGTATGTATGGCAATGATGTCATCCTCTCAATCACTCAGCCTTGGTTGACACTGCAGTCCCTGACTAGGGAGCTTACTGCTTTTGGGAACGTTGCCGGGTTCAAAGTCAACTTCGCAAAGTCGCAGATTCTTAATCTCTCTATTCCGGAGAATGAGGTACAGGACCTGCAACAAGACTTTGCATTTCATTGGGCGCCTAAGGACGTCACGTACCTGGGCATTCGTCTGACCTCGTCCATCGCTAAGACGGTCTCTCTCAACTACACAATGCTGATGGAGCAAACAACCAAGGCGCTAGCTGCCTGGTCGCGTCTCAAGTTGGCATGGTACGGGAGGATGGCGGCGGTGAAGATGACAGTGCTCCCACGCATCCTGTACATCTTCCAAATGCTATCTTTGAGCCCACCGCTGGGCACACTTCGGAAATTGCAAGGACTTCTCAATAAGTTTCTGTGGGAAAACAAGAAGCCGTGCCTCGCGTTTGTGCACATAACCTCCTCGAAGGCACAGGGAGGGCTAGGCTTCCCGCTGGTGGGTGCCTATTACCAGGCGACATGCCTCCGCTACATCGCTGAATGGAACAGGCCCCTATCCAGCAAACACTGGAACTTTATGGACCAATCAGTGGCCCGACGGAACATATGGCGCGAACTGTGGCTCCCGCGCAAGCATAGAGCGTGGGGACTAAATTCCTCCCGGGTTACTTCCCCGACTCTCAAGGTGTGGGACCGGCTAGCAGGCCCGAAAGGTTGGACCACATTTCCTTCTCCTATGTCCCCCATCGTAGATAATCCCGACTTTCAGCCAGGATGTGCGTCGCCGATCTTCCATCGCTGGAGGGAGGAGGGTTGCAAGAGAGTGGGTTCCCTTTTTGATGTTGAGGGCTTGATTCCTTTTCCCCAGTTGCGTAAAGACTATGATCTACCACCTTCAGATGCCTTCCACTACTCACAAGTCGCACATTGGGTTACACGACCTGAGAACTTTGCCCCAATGTTTTGCCCCCTGTCAACCTTTGAAAAGTGGCTGGTGTGTAAAAAAGATGATCGTAAACTCATATCTGAACTTTACGCCATGATCACTACACATCCGAAGAGAGACTGCACAAAAGCCCAAGTAAGATGGGAGACTGAACTGGGGAGGCCCTTATCACATAAAGAGTGGGAACACATTTTGTATTGAGCACATCACACTGCTTCCAATACGGCAGGAACGGAATCTGCATATAAAGTGGTTACTTACTGGTATTATACTCCATCGCACGTTAAATGTTGGGACAGGCCCAAGTCAGACCTCTGCTGGCGGGGGTTTGGTCTTACTGGTACCCTGGTGCATTTGCTTTGACATTGTCCGAAACTGGTGCGATATTGGTCAGCAATCATTGACGATGTTGATGCAGCATTTCAGAGTACATTGCTACGTGTTCCTGAACATACAGTACTGGGTCTTCCCCCACCCTAGGTTCTTTCCGCTGAAGTCACTGAGGGGCAAGCAGATCGCTATGGCATTACTTGCAGCGAGTCAGGTGCTCTAAGCGCATTGGGGGTCTTCGATAGTCCCAGATCCTCGAGATTGGATCCACTGACTGGCAACTTTTAATAATGGAGCGCTTCTCGCTTAGCGTAGAAGGAAAAGGAAAAGAATTTGCGAAACTATGGGCCCCTTACTTGCAGATTTTTACCAAGGATATGAGTGAAGTAACGTTCCTGAAATATCTGAAAATCTTACAGCTCATACCATTAGAGCCACCTGGTGCATCCACAGATCAAATTGCTAGATGATTGACCATTGCACCTGGTGGTTGTGGTGCAGTGGATTAGTCTGGCTCGAACTGATGCGGAGGGAGGGTGGAGGGTGGTCTGGGGGAGGTGGGGTTGTTCTTTGTTTTACTGATTTCTTATAAAAGTGGTATCTTCGCTGGGTGCATTAATACTAAACTAAGGCTTAAACTCATCGCGAGGTCGTCCTCCGGGATGTAGACCTGAACGCTGTGTACTTCTAAACAGTTTTCCCTCTGCCGGCACCCTGATGTAGGAAGCTAAGCTATGTACTTACTACCATGCTACCATGCAATCAAAATGATTGAATCTAAAAGGTCTAACATCGCTAGTCTTAGTGTGCATGATGACCATCTTTGTGTTGTAATCAACACGTAATTGATAGTTAAAATAATCAACAGTTAAAGATCAATAGCCAAAACCGAATACCCGAAATCTACAGCTGACACATTTTATTCTAAAGAAAGAATGATTCTGTATCTTTCTTTCTAATTATACATGTATTGCAGCTGTGCCCAATACATATAATCTCCCTTCATCTTAAAAACTCCAAAGTCAAGGTTATAGAACTTTTATATGTTAATGTACACAAATTGGCATCTGCCAGAAAGTAGGTCACAGTTCAAGTGTTCCCAAACATATCCACTGTAGAGGTAAGTCCAACTGGAAATGTTGAACCGCTACTAGCATTCAGTGGTGTTAGTTACAGTGCAAAATGACGTAGAATGGGCTTCAGAGCTGGTGGTCATATTAGGGGCAGACTCTTCGAGTTGGAGCCAATTCAAGTAGAATACCATTTTAATATTTCATACCCCAGTGCTGGCAAATTACTGGAGACTTTACATATTGCATTGTATTCTAATTGCATTTATAAAGCCTTTACTTCCCATGACAAGGTGTTGAAGTGCTTTACGCAGGTAGCACTCTACTCTGGAACCCAATGTAAGTGATTAATCCAATGGTTATGGTAATTGGTTATTCAGATTAGTTTTATGCTCTCAAGCAAACCATTCCATGCATTCACTCCAGTTTCTTTGAGGTGGATTAAATTAATATGAGTTAGAACATCAGTGTGCAGACAGTTGGTACGATGGATCCAGTGGATAGATGAGCTAGAGGACATTCGATATTGTGAGGTTGCAGGGGTATAACAAATAAGGCTAGGTTGAGATCTTTGAAATGAGTTGTGGGCAAATTGCAGAAATGCATTAATAGAGATAAAGGCAAACATGCATGTGACTTAGACAAGGCTGTGCTCAGAGAGTATCTGTGTTTCGGGCATGAAAAGTGAGGAGAGGATATTTGAAAGAAAAAAGGAGAGGCTGCAATCAGAAGTTTCAAGTAAAGGTCAGCTTACATATTGTGCACAGCTTCACTAGCATATAGTTGGAAAGCACTAGATAAGAGGCATCCTTTCTTTAGCAGTGTTTCCCAAACTGTGGGTTGCGAGCTGATTTTTGGCGGGTTGCAAAAATTCAAGCAATAAATAAATTTGCATTTAAATTCTGTAATTATCTTATCACATTTGCAGCGCCTCAAAGACAGAGGTCAAATGTCAGGCTATGTCTTGTGTGTCCTATTTTTTTAAAGAGTGGGACTGGTGTTCACAAACTCTTCTCACTTTGCAGTCAGAGAAAGATAAGTAAAGTGAATTATGTGGGACTGGTGTTCACAAACTCTTCCCACTTTGCAGTCAGAGAATGATAAGTAAAGTGAATTATGTGAGAATCTTGCTGAGGTACATGAAGTGTGAAAGGAAAGACTGTAGGACCTCATTTGTTCATAACATAACAAAATATAAATACCTGTAAATCAACTGTACACATTCAGCTGTTAGGAAAGCAAAAATGAATTACTTTTTTTGTTGATTTTGAAGTGTGATGGAAATCAAGATTTAGTAGGATCAGAACAAATCAAGACCCTTTACTTGGTGATGTACATATAATTTATATTCACTGAAACCCAATTTCCACACATTATCATTTGTGTGCACTATAGTTTTATCAGTAAAGCTGTATGTCTGTGCTAATGTAGTGGCCCGGTCAATGGAAGAAGTGGTCTGTAAATGAAAAAGCACCACCACACGATGCTTTAAACATTAAACATTAAACAAATTGCCTGCCTCATATCCATTAAAGCTAGGTGGGTCGTGAAAGTTTGTCTTACTAATAAGTGGGTATTCAGAGAAATGTTTGGTAGTTTCCCCAATCATACTTTGCTGTTCATTGGTAAAAATTAATCCAGCATACATTTCTTAATTGTTACAATGGAAGTGATTTGTGCAAAAGGTACCAACATTTTCTTCCTCTGCTGCTTTTCGTTCTAGCTGGATTTCAAACACTGAGCTTTGTATTTCCAGTGTAGTTATGCTAATCCATTTTTTGATTTTTTTTTGCATAGTCCTTGACTTAATGGTGTTTCACACAGTTTATCTAGTAAGGTACATATAGACTTTTCAAACCCAGAAGATCATGCCTATCTAAGGCACTTCCTGGTGGTGTCGGTAGATTGGTAATCTCCTGAGAATAAAGATATGACTCGGGGTTTACTGTTTTTATCAGGTAATCAGTGAACCAGGCAGGATACAGTCCGTCTTCTTCTGTAAACTTTTGATTTTTCTCACTCCAATTCACGTTCTTCTGTTCTCTTCCAGTGCTACCCCCTCTCAGAAGTATGGCACACGTGGAAGTCGAGGTGAGGTGGTCACCTCATTTGGAGCAGTACATGGTACCTCATGGAGTGGAAGTGGTGGCCATAGCGCCAAAGTGAAGCTCTTCGGCCCTGATGAGGAGTTACTCACAAAAAGCTACAAATTCATGTTCCAGAAACTTCTAGATATCCGGGAAGGTAAATGGTGTTAGTAGAAAAGTGTTCGAATTAGCTGAAGAACAAGAGACAAACATTATTTGGGCATTTAACATTATTGGGACTTGTTTGGAATCCCACTTCATGACATGAGCTATCTTCTCTCTTAGTTTTCGGAGCACTATACGAATGATAGTCTTGGACATTGTGTATATTGAAGATGGCCTACACCCCAGCTGTACAGCTACCTATTTGTCATGGATTGACCTTGTCTGAATAGTCTTTTTCCCCATATCACAGGGCAGTCTTCACTGAATTATCCAGGGCATGAACAGTAGGGTGAAGCCCACTTCACCTATGAGGCCAAGCACAGTGCTTGACTAGAGGAGACCTGGGATGTGTATGGGTTTATATGTTGAAGGTCTCCTAGACCACTCACTTGATGTGGAGTGAGGCAGTATCTGTTCATAATTCTAGCATACTGTATCTCACTAACTCTAGTAGTTTTATTTATTTTGATTTGTTTTGATGTTTGTGGCATCTCCATGGTTGAATGTGTATGAATGTTCTTAAACATAGACTATCCCTGCTTGTGTCGAGGGATTCAATAGTACTTATATCAAAGAGAAAATTAATCCCATAATATATGTTTAAACAGGTTGCTATCTCAAGGCAACATTTCTTATATTCTTTAAAATATCCCATTTGAATTGAAACTAAGCTTTCGTGTAGCAGCTGAGCTGAAGAACACTTTTTTATTCTCCAGTATAAAAGGAGAAAGAAACTGGGAATGTGAATCTTCTTTAATATTCATAAATATTAGAGTGTGTATTTGTACATCTGCCAACCCAGCACATGTGTCCTGTTTTAGCAGTTCAGAGGGGTTAGGCACTTCCCTATAGTCAAGCTTTTGTTAAAAGGACAGTACCTCTGCTCTACTACTGTCTGCTCTCCTCAACCAAGCTGGAAATATTTGTCCATGATGGGCGATTTTGAAGAAATAAACCGGTATGAGAGCCTTATGCCCTGCTTACATTTGCTTGCTTGACACTAATCAGAATCATATAGGCAGGGAATCTACAAGTCCTAAAGGAATCCGGAGACCCTTATAGGCTTTTGTAACTTGGCTGAAAAACGTAGGTTATACCTATTAATGAGTGGACTGTATGCATCATTAAGTGTGATAACACATCCTCACAACATATTTTAACATAGGCCCCCCGGAAATAAAGAGAGATCTTTAGGGTATGCCCATAGCCTTTTTTAAACAATAAGCTGGATCCCTGCATTTATCCAGATACAACAATTTATATAGAGCTCACAAGCAATGATTGAGCCCATTCGGGTGATACTCACCTCCCGAACAAAGGGAAGGCACCTATGATGAAGCATGCCACTATTAATTGTCAGTGAGGGGTTTTCCCGTAATATCTAAATATATCTGCTATGAAGGAGGTGAGTCCATAGATCATGATTCTCCTAGATAAGTGGCCCATGTACCTTTTTCTGTTTTGGTATAATCATCCGGGAGAATGAGCTTTGGTCCTTAAGTTTCTCTCTCTCTCTTGGTGCGTACAAGGAAAAGGAAGAAGACATCATCTTTATCATCATACTGAGAAATCAGGCGGTGTCCCAGACCAACCGTTGTTTCCCCAGGAGAATGTATTCAGCCGCTACAATCGTAGCTCACAGTGATGCCCCTCACCGGTAACTACTCTAAGCCTTAGCAGTGCGTCCACCACATGGAAGACCTCTGACAAAGGTACCAGTGTCACAGAAGTAAAAAAACACTTTGAAAGGATGGGTCTTGGACAGACACCGCTAATCCTGTGGCGTAGACTGCATTTGAGATTAACCCCTTGCATGCTGGGCTGATTCCCCAGCTGTGCTGGGGGGAGAGGGGGCGCGCTCGGCGCCCCCGTGCTCATGACGAGCTGAATTCGTCATGAACACACCCGATTCTTCAGAACGCTCGCACATCAGGGGAATTAGCCCAGCGTGCGGGCGTTCCAATGGTCATGATGAGCTCAGCTCGTCATGAGCACACGAGCACCGTGGCTCAGGACGAGCTGAGCTCATCATGAGCGTCGATGAGGATAAGGTTGAGAATATGCCATAATCAAGTAACATCAAAGAAAGATGCTTACAGCACAATGACAGAATATGGAACATACTTTCCTCAATTTCTTTAGTTGATATTGTGATAAGAACTTTAAACATTGACACCTCTATTCCACAAGTGAGGCTCTCCATACATCTTGCAATCTTGAAGCTGAAGCCAATGGCAAGAACAATAGTGTATCTGGTACAAGGAAGCAATTATTAGATTGCTTGTTACACCAGCAAAAAAAGGAAGGCATACAGTTCAAGACAGCAGAACTGAGCTATATGTTTCCGAGTAAAAAGCCTCTTAGTTCCTTCTATTAATAAGACATTTCACTCTTCATGGGTGTTATCGGTCTATTCAGGTAAGAGTGCTGACATATGTGTACTCTTGAAAGGAATGTATGTCAAACGTCATACACAACCGTCTGACTAGGAAGTTTCTCAGTCATTATGATCATGTCTTATGGCAGTTTGTAGATAATAACCAGCATCGCCAAATTCGATCAATAATCAATCGAAACTGGTCGATAGACAGATGCAGTCATGACACCGGAGTTGCCTCAAAAACCCACAATAACTTATCGTAGAGGCATCTCCATGAGAAGTGAAATAGCCAAAAGCATCCCAGATCTCGGTACCAAAAAGAAAAGTACTCCTTGGTTACCAGAAAAACAGGGTTTTTACAAATGCTCGTCCTGTCGGGCTTGTAAGTTTGGCATGACAACTAAAAAATACACTACACCATTCAGCCCGAAGGAACTGAAAATTCAGGGATGCTATGACTGCAAAACTGAATATGCAGTTTACTTTCTGACGTGCACTTGCGGGCTCAGATATGTGGGTAGTACCAAGCAGCAAGTACACGTCAGAATTCTGCAACACTTGCGTGCTATCGTGAATAACGATAGCACGTATCCGGTCGCAAGACACTTTAAGGCAATCCACCAAAACAATCTAGCAGATTTAAAATATTTTGTCATCGGAGCTGTAAAGGAAAATCCGCGTGGTGGTAATAGAGAGAAGTGCCTGCGGCAGCTGGAATCCAAATTTATTGTAGAATTAGATAGCAGACAGCCTAATGGTTTGAACAATACTGAGGACCTGCATCATTTCCTTTGAGGTCCTATCCATTAGTTAGATTTCTCCGATATGTATTTCAAACTCCTGTATCTTATTATTAAGCCTGATAATATCACTGTGGCCCCAGTTTCTTTTCCATTCATCTCAATATTGGTTTTAGTCTTTCACATTATAAGCATAAATTATTTTTATCTTATAACTTTTAAAAACACATATCTTGCTAAAATCAAGATTTTTTCTTAAATAGGAGCACTGAATTGATGAAGTTGGGTAAATATCACTTCAATTGTTAGCACTTTATTTGAGGAAATACTTCCATGCTGCTATAAAATAATTTTGCACTTGTTTTGTATTTTTGCACATTGCCCCATTTGCACATTTTTTATCTTGACTAGTCCAGATCAATGAGGTTAGGCCCATATGAAATCAGGAATTCATTCCGGGATACATGTGTATTTAATTGTGGAGTACCAATATTTTTACAGTACATTTCTATTTTTATATTGTATATTGTATATATGACATGCATATTTATTATATATATCTTTTTTTTTTTAAAAGAGAGATATATATTTTTGTATGACATATTTTACATGTGCATTCATGCATATGCATTGAATTATACACTGAAAGTGGCCAACCTATCAAACTATAATGTGTATTGTGCCAATAGTCCAATACAATTGTGCATTACGTTATATACATCACAAATGAACCGGCATTCGTGCTGTAATGTTGTTTCAAGTCAATATGCCAAGTAATTGATTTTAGGCTTGTTTTAAAACTACAAGTCCCAGCATGCATATGTATACAGTATTTCCTCTATCTCTATATCACTTAGATGAGGTGAAAGCATCACACCAAAAAATGTATAAAAACTAAAAGCGGACCATCTGTTTGTCGATTGAGAAAGAATACGGAGGTATTCGAAACGCGTCTGACAAAACTTTGAAAAATAAAAGACCTGCATTTCTACAAAACCTGGAGTCTGTATTTCGTCCTTTGGCTGTGTTCCGGCTGGGCACTGCAGAGAGGTTCGGAGATATATATATATATATATATATCAGGATGGATTCCCTATTATCTGGGATGACTGCAGCAAAACTCCTCTTTTCCCAAGAAAGCCAGAGGTAATCCACCAGAGGATACTCGCATCTACTGGCTACACAAGGAAAGTTGATAGGAACTGGAATACAATGGCTGTGTTATTCTTCCTCCACAAGACATCACTCCAAGCGGCGCATATTTAACCATTTTCAATCATTGAAAACAATCTGACATGCCCCTGCTCAGTATTCCACCCATTATTTAGTAGAGGCATTCTTCCTATTATGAATTGGTGCAGGAAGTACATCTGTTGTACCTCTGAGTCAAGCAACAGTGATTGAGGTGGTTTATACAGGCCCTTAATGGATGTCAATAGCTGGTGTATGCTACCTTTTCCTTGAGTTACTGCAACCAGACCGTTTAACAACTTTTGAGGTTACCCATAATTCCGAAATGCTTCCTTTTATGCTGCTAAGGAAGATGATGTGAAAGTGAGGATCGGCTGGTTTATCATTCTTTTGGTGCTCCTGGTTTGAGTGACGAATTGCAAATATGAACTGGTTCCCCCACTGTTGGATGGTATTCTCCAAGTAATGTATGGATGTGTAGCTTCCTTGAATTTGGGACCGATGGCTAGGCTGACTTGTCTGATTAGAGTGACAATGTGATATGTTACACCAGAGGCGCTTATATTTCTGTATTTTTATGCCTCCAAAATGTCAGTGGACAGAGTCAGACTGAATGGACCCTCAAAAAAGAATCCTCCTCAATTTTAACTTACTGTACTGGCATGGGGCTTGACTTTATTGATTTGGAGCTTGACCACTCAGAGGGGAGGGGAGGGGATGTGCTGCACCTATAAGAATGTAGAGTACACTGAAGTTGAAGTGGACTGCACTGAAATGGAACAGAACTGCACCAATGTGGGTCAAGACTGCACCAAAATGGGAATAGACTACACAGAAACATAGCTTGACCTCACTGTTAAGGAGTTTGAATAATCCGATGTGTAGTGTCAATGTTCTTATGTAGAGGGAGCCTGTAATTACCTAAAGAAACTGAGCTTTGACACTGATTTAGAGAGTGCCACTGTGCAGGTTGGGTATGGCTACCTGGGTGATGTATACATAGGTGAAACTGGGCACCAGAACTGCGTGATGCTAAATTCAATCGTCTAAATATCAGAAAAACATGCTGTACGCAGCTGAAAGCTCAATATTTCAGGGTATGCAATACACACTGAGCCTTTTAGCCGGTCCTTTGTTTTAAATCCATGTGCTTCTTGTGAAAATCTTGATTTTCAAAGCACAGGTTAATGCCATCTCCTCATCAAGTTTTTTTTTTTTTTTTTGCTAAGAACATTAAAAAAATACTACCTTTTATCCCCACGGATAGCAGGAAACTGATTTCTTCTCTAATTCTTGCAAAGCTAGATTACTGTAATGGTCTTTATCTTGAAATGCTGAAAAACAACTCAATAAGCTACAAATGGGGGGAGGAGCCGAGACGGCGGCCAAGATGGCCGCATAGAAGCCCGGCTCCGTCGATCGCCTTTCCTCCCGCACTATCCTGACACCCATCCTGCGTCCCGATAGCGGCCCTGCACTGATGAGTGTTTCCTGAGTCCGGCGGTGTTTCTCCTGGTCGAGATCGGTCTTCCCCGACCGAGTTCAGTCGTCTCTGATTTCCCGGCCCTCCCACGGTGTGAGCCGGGACCTCGCCTGATATAACAGCCGGAGTCCGATTGAATAACAACGGCCCCGGCCGGCCATCTTTGCCCGGTGGTCGGACCGGGTTCATCACCGCCCGGGACCGGAGATTGCCGACTGTGGACCAGCACTGGCGCCACTTGTGCTGCTTGCTATCGGTTTTAGCTGGAATCTGTTTTGCCTGCTCCCTCGGCGTGCCTGCCTGCCGGCCGTTCCAGCCCCGACCTGCCCCGGAAAATGTCGGCGACCGGTGGGTCTCCTTGCATCGCTCTTTAGAGGGAACTGTGGGCACGCCTGGGGCTGTGTGTCCCTGCCAGCATTGGATTTCCCTGTGAACGAAGTGAGCAACGTACGCCGCCATGCACGCTGGCGGACTGTGCATTAACCCTACAACATGGGACGTCCTGCTGGCCATTAAAGACCTGCACTCTGCGCTGCTCAGTGGCTGGACTCATGTGGCTTCCCCACGGGTGTCGGCGAGTTGTGTGACAGCGGATGACTACGCTGTCGAACCGGAGCCTGTGCTTTCCCGGTCTGTTGGCGACCGGAATCCTCTAATGTGTGTGCAACCGGACAACGACCTTGCTGGAAATTGTGACCGACCTACTACGTTTGCTGATCGGGAGGCTTTCTGTCTATCTGCCTACGTTCCGGAACCGCATCACCTGCCTCCATTGATCGCTAGAACGCTGTGGAGCTACTATGCCGTGTGGATTTTTACACTCTATCCTGCTGCTACAATGGCTACAAGAGGGACTGCGGACTCATCGACTTTGTTTTTTCCCGATGCACGAAGTTTCGCTGTCCTGGTTCGTACGGGCCAAGGCTGATCCTAGACTTGTTTGCGTGATGGATGTCTCTGGTGCTGGATAAACATATTGCTTACGATGGTGCTTTGGGATGCTTGGGACGATTCTGTATTGTTGTGTGCCCTCCATTTTGGTGGGTTCACTTTGGTCACTCAGGATGGGCGGGGAGGGAGGCGGGTTAGGGGCCGGTGCTTGGGCCCTCCTCCTATTTTCCCTTCTGTGGGGTTTCTGGGGCGACAGGCATGTCTATGGGGGGGGGTGGGCCGTGGCCTTCCGCTGCATGCAGGGTGGGGGGTGGTGCTGGGACGTGTCTTTTGTGTTCTCTTTGTCTCTATGGCCCGTTCTTTCCTTTCCTTTGCTCTTCTTTTCTTGATCCATATTTCCTCTTTCTCTTTCTCATAGTTGTAGTCTGGGGTATGGGTCCCATGGGTGTAACATTGTTTGTGTCCCTTCCTAGTAATAGATCCTGCTAGCATTGCTGCTTTGTGGATGGGACACTGCTATAGATGGAGTTCCGCTAGTTTTATCTGCCGTTTGTTCTCCCACTGGTACTTTCAATTGAAGGCTGCTATCCTGACGCGTCAATAGACTGTAATTGCTGTTGCAATATTGCCTTTCGTATGATCCTTCAACTTACTGCAAATTGGAATCCTCGAATGTTCTGCTACACTGTGGGTAATCTTGGTTGTTAATTTTGCCTTAATATTGCTAGCTGAGTCTGATTACGCAGTGTAACTCTCCTGTGGTGCGCGATGTTTTGGGGTTTGTCGGTACTGTTGGATGGCCTCTCGGCCTTTTACTGCTTTGCACATGATGTAATCCTGAGGTTTCCTAATAAAAAAAATTTCAAAAAATAAGCTACAAATGAGCCAAAATGCGCCCGCAAGGCTTTTGCTGTGAATCCATAGGCACTTATCAGTTCGAAACCCGCAGTATAAGCTACACTGGCTCCCAGTCAGGAACCGCATCATCTTTAAGGCCCTCTGCATCACATATAAAGCTCTTCAGGATACTGGCCCCATGTTCCTGAGACGCCTACTTTACTGGTATGTCCCAAAAAGGTATCTGCTCTCTGAAGGTGTTAAATTGCAAACCATTCCGAGAGACTTCAAATTCAGCTGGGATGGCAGTAGCTTCTGGGCAAATGCCCCCAAACTCTGGAATGCATTCCCTTTCTCCATCAGAACACTTCCAACTCTATTTGCCTCCAGGAAGGCCTTGAAAACCTGGCTATTTGAGAAATAAAGACCCACGTTTTACAGGAACTTGCTTACTCTACCTTTCAGCGCCAAGACACCTCCGGGTATTCACGCGCTTAATAAATATATTAGCCATAACATAACATTTGGCAAGGATCCAAAGTACCTCGAATTTGTAGCAGATAATCCAATTATAGGAGAGCAGTATTTAATAGAAACTGTTTCCACCAGGCATGATGGGATGAAAACTCATGCTTAGCTGTCCAGTCAATCAAAAGTTTACGACAGGAAATATTTGGCAGGATTTGCAGTGATCTGGTTTCCTAATTTCGCCATTTGTAAGCGTTGTGCCTTGCAGACTTGAAGGGAGAGAGTCTGGGAGTTCCCTCCAGGACCTTGATATGTTTAGGAGCCCTCAAGGTGGCTTGGAAAGTTGAAGCCTAGATATTTAGTTTTCTTATTCTATTTTAGGTTACTTTACGCACTTAATAATTAATTACACATGGTGTTGCTAAGCTTTTCCCTGTGTGTGATAGGTGTCTCATACAGGTAATATCTAGCCATGTCCTAACTAGTCCTTCAAAATGTGGGGACAGTTGTCTTTAGGAGATCCAGATTGCCAGTGGTAGCCAATTTGGTTCTAGGTTGAGCACACTTACACTGGTTTCTCTAGACCACAAAAAATATATTTTTCTATTGCACCGCAAATGCAATTTGCTTCTTCTTGAAGAGGTTAGAACTATATATCTTTTTTTATAATATCGTCTAGTATTTTGCAGCAAAGTTTTTGCCATTGTTAAAACATATCAAACTCATTCCTATAAAAAAGGTTTAGGATAGATTTGACATGTTTTAATAGTTCATCATTGTCTATCAGCTGTGTAGTTTGCTTTTTTTTGGTTCAATTTCTAGCTGGTGTCCTAACTGTACGTAATAAAACACTCCATGTGCAGATTAACATTTAAAGTTATTGAATGATCTGAAAAAGTTGAGCGTTTTTAAATAATACTGGAAAAACTTGGGTGATGTAAGAAAATGGCGACCGTGTTTTAATAGTCATAGTCAAGTTTGTTTGATTAATTAAAATCTTACAAAAATACATTTTAAAATATCATCAGCAGTAAAAAGCTTAAAACACCATGTGCATTATTATTCTAGTATTATATAATATAAAAAAGGAGGAACCTAAATATTGTTTACCTTAAGGTTTTTGCCAATCACAGATAAAAATTTTACGAATGTAGAATTCATTAATACATCATTCGGGTTTAGACATGCCATTAGCGTTTGTCTGCATGTTCTTACTCCTCGAGCATTAAATATTAGTGTTCATGTGAACTGTAAGACTTGTTTGCAAGGTATGCAGCTATGTGAAGCAAGATTCCAGGTTCCCCTTCCAGGGACCGTATCCGGCATACCACCAATAACTTAAAAAGCTTAAACTCTCTTGCACATTTTTATAATCACCTTTGAAGAGAACAACTTAACATAAACACATAATCAGAGTTACTGTAGATGTTCTAAGCATAGAAAAGGGAGTAACTAGTGAAATCATATTAGAGTTTTCACAGAAAACAACCCTCTGCATAGAAATCAAAGTAGTAGTGGTTGGTACCGATATTTCTCCGATATCTCGGGCCAGTATTGGTGCTTGATAATGTTTAGCAAAATATTTTGTCTGTGCTTTGTCTCCTCAGTAATTACAGCAGTCCAGAAGTAAAGCTTTTACTCTGAGATGGTTATAGGTTTGAGTCAAAGTGTAGTATGCCACTCAATCAGGGTTCTTATGGAGCGCAGCTTGTCACCAGTTAGGGTCTCAAGGCGCTTGGGGGCATGAGGGGAGCTGCAGTTCAGTCGAAGAGCCAGTTCTTGAGGGCCTTCCTGACTTGATGCAGTGAGAGTGATTGCCTAAGATGTAGAGAAAGGGAGTTCCAGGTCTTCGCAGCGAGGTAGGAGAAGGAACTTCCTCCGGCCCTATGTCACCAGTGTTAAAACGCCATGCAATTAGTGGTATATTTTTTAAAGAATACAACTACATATATGTATACACTCACCAAGGCTTTAAACCAGTTGAAATAGATGCTGTCAAGCATACCAGAGCTGTCTAATATATTCAGGAGCTGAGACCACAGGAGGAGTATTTTCCTGTGGGCAGGTTAACACAATCCCGAGGTCTCGAATAAAAATCAGCATCTCCTAAGTCCCCATTCAATGAGAGTTAGTAACTTTCATCTCTTAGCCGAAGGTTACCATGTTTAACTGTGTGCCAGTAATGTTTGGGATCATGATTTCAATGACTGTTCGGTCAGGAAAGCTCAGCGTGCTTTGCCCTTTTAGCTGAGCTGTGGTGGGCAGCTGAGAGTACAGTTATATTCCCCTATCTGAGCTAATCATTATGGGTAGGCGGGTAGTTGTTTGTCACAGGTGTTCCACACTTGTTCTTCAATGGATCTCAATAACATAGAACCTTGCCAGCCTCACTGTCAAGGTATGGGAAAGCCAGCAAACATTTAGGAGCCAGTATATTCAAAACAGGAAATTCTGGTAGTGTTTTTCCGATGCCCTGATGTCCAGTTCTGGTTGACTGCTTTGGTGCAATAGCTGTCTAAAGGTCCCTGAAGGCCAGAAGGAATTCGTAAGGCACACTGGGCAAATCTTAGCCCAGTAGCTCATTGACCTCCAGCAATGATTGCAAATTTCTCTCACCTACAGGCTTTTGCCACCTTTTGTTAAGGACAAAGCACCATGTGCTACTGAATATGAAACCAGCAAAATGACCACAATGGCGCCATAGAGTAAAATAATTTGTGACACCATGTGGCCGTATGTCTCTTCAGACACCATCGCAGCTCATTAGGACAGTGATGGGTTCTCACCCACCGTCTGTTGGATCAGGCCACGATTAAGGCTGGATGGATGTATGAATGAGGCGCAGGAGCGTGTAATAGAAAGTCTCTTGAAAGGTACAGGCTTAACAGTACGGCCAGGCATAGCCACTCCTTTTGCTGACTTATCTTGGTTGTCTTTCTTCACTCTGGACAGCTAGTTTGTTTTTTTCCCCCCAAGAATTCTTTGCTGTTCTTTTCTTGTGCAGCTTCACGATTCCTGCATGGACAACTTATCTGCTGGCCTGGTGTCTTATGTTGCAGGGGATATTTACGGTTATATTTAATGCTCTGGTACTGCAGGTAAAGATGTCTTCTTTGCCACACACAGGCCTGCCCACGGCTTCAAGTGGTTAGGAACAGCAAGCGAGTTTTGAAATAGCCTTTTTTCCTGTGTCTGGCTAGTAGATTCAGATTCCCGAGCTTCTACCTAAAAGATTGCTTTACATAAACAATGAATGGATGACACAAAAAAATTAAATGTATGTTGACATAAGGTACAGATGTAAAATTGTGCCTGGTGCATTCCATTGGAAGCAAATGGTTACAACTAAAAAGTCAATCGAAATAAAGTGAGGTTAAAATAATCCAGTGCAATGGGAAATGCAACTGACAATGCCTCACATCATGGCTGAAGACTAAGCTAAAGGCTGAAGGGGGTTGAAACAAAGCCCATTAGAGTATCTTGCGTCATTTTTGTCCAGCCTTTATGTAATGGGCTGGTGCTTGTCCTTATGTCTGCTAAAGCTGATTGCCCGGAGGTGGGCAATCCCTTCCCATGCTGTTATATGCCGATGATGTGGTCCTCATGGCTGGTATGGCTACGGATATGGACTTACTCCTGGACAAGTCCAGTTCATGGGGAGTTTGGACTTACCTGTTAATAGTCCCATGTTATGGTTGTTGGCCCGCGTCATAGCAGCTCTAAAACCTTTAGAGTGGCTGGTAACACCCTTGGCAAAGTCTCTCTTCCCATATTTAGGGGTGCTATTTGATGCAAAGAATAATGGAAATCCCCTCATAGAGGGAAAAAGATCTGAGTTTATTAAATCCACTGGGGTGTTTTTTTTATTTTTGCACGTCGACTGTGATCTTGGTCTCCTAGTTTCTTACTAAAACTTTCTGGCAAAATATCTGTTCCTATTAAGGTATGAAGCATGGTTTGAAGGTTTGTAAAGACTGATGAATTACAAGTAGTAGAAAAACAGTTTTTACTGCGAATAGTGCAAGTTCCGCAAAGAACCCCTGCATTCTCAGTGCTTGCGGAACTTGGGCTTAGTCATATAACAGATATAGTGGCTCTTGGCCCACTACTGTGTTGGATTAAGATGTAGTCAAGGGAGAAGATGAAGCTCCATTGATTGATTCTATCGGATTGCCGGGCCCTTGAGCAGGCGTATAGAATCCCCTGGCTATCGTATGTTAAGGCAGCTTTTACTTCGCTTTGGAGATCAGATATTATTACTACACCCCATTCTATATCTTTTCGGGATTTGAATGTTATCAAATGATTGTTCCTTGAGCGGGCTCAGCTAGCAAGAGAACATATTGAGCTGCAGAAACACTTGTTGTAGGGACATATGCTCATAAGACTGTTCAGGGTATAGAGCCATACTCGTAGAGGGTAAACTCTGAAACATACCCTTTTCCCTAAACAGAAACACAATATTTAAATGTTTAAACTCTTCTTGCTCTGCAATATCCAGTCACTCCTTCAAATACACGAAGAGGAGCAGAGTGAATTTTGGGCACTTTAATTACTGCACTATGATGTACATCGCTTTCACTAAATGCTTCATTGTCTGCACTAGGTGCAATGAGGTAAAATCCAGTTATCAAGATATAAATGAAACATAAAAAACTGATGTACAAACTTGTCTTAAAAATCACTTTATTGGCTGTTGGTGGTCTCTACCCTTCCCCATTATTATGTATAGACATGGTACCATGTGTCAGCTAACACGAAAAGAAACAGGCAAGCAAAGTTCACACTGAAAAAAGTAAGGGAAACTGATTTGAAGTGTATTGTGCATACATGGCAATATCTGTCTTTGAAGCATGCTGTTTAGTCAGCTTCCTTCAGGTCGTAGCCACTCCCCTCCATCTTCCCATCTAGTATCGTGAATTCATAATCTCTCCCGCTAAATCCAATCAAATTGAACTTTTTTGTCAAAGTATTCTCACTGAATGAGATTACTTTTGAATGCAGTGGTTGAAGAAGTTTCTTTGGGGCCCAGAATTGTGGCTACATTCATTTTACTTGTCTAAAATTACAGCAAAATCTTTTGCTCTGTATAAAATATCTCTAACGAGTACATTGTTTGGTATATTGACTACTTGTATGGTTAGAATACTGTATCACACTAATCAATCAGTTAAATGTTTATTTTTCTCTTCCATATGTAAGCTATTTTATTATTTGAGCTCCCATTATCATGAAATCACAGACCTTTACGCTACATAGGTTCTTGTTGGAAAGTGGCCCTCTCTGAAGGATCACCCCAAACCTTTTGCCTTCACTTCCTTTTTGCTGAATTTGTTTTGTTGGCTTTAGGACTCTGAGCACTGTACCACTGTCAACCAGTGCTAAAATGTATGTGCTCTTTCCTCTAAACATGATATAATTGATTTACACCTGTTTGGCATGTTTAATTTACTTGTAAGTCCCTTGTAAGTGGTATACCATATACCAAGGTCCTGTAAATTAAATGCTTCTAGTGGGCCTGCAGCATTGATTGTGCCACTATTGCAAGGTGACACTATTATGTGGTATGTCAGGGGTGCCTTTCTATGTAATACTATCGCAATGCACAGTGATTGTGGCCCCTGGGTACTCTCTCAGTACCCCTTCTAAAAGTCCTGGTAGAGAGGCAAAGAGCTGACATGGTAGACCTGCAGACTTCAATTTTACTCTGGTCACTTGGGTGGCACAATAAATGCTGCAGCCATGGTACTCCTTTTGCATCCATGCCCTGGGTCCCACTGGTACCATATACTAGGGCCTTACAGGGTTGTAAAAGTACTTTGGCAATTCGGTGTACCAATTCACATTTACAGTTTGAGGAAAAGCACACTGGTATGGGCCTGGTTAGCAGGACTCAGCACACTTTCAGATCAATAACCACAACATCTAGCAGCATAAAGTGGGCACTTATTAGCAGCCACCCACACAAGTAGCATTTAAACCTTTCTCAGGCCTGCTACTGCTGTACCTATGTGTGCAGTTTACTGACAATTTGACTTGACATTTAAAACCCTTTGCCAAGCCTTAAACTCCCTTTTTATTACACATTAGTCACCCCTAAGGTAGGTTCTAGGTAGCCCATAGGGCTATGTAAGTAAGGGCTGTGTACGTAAAAGGTAGAACACATACTACTAACTTTTACATGTCCTGGTAGTGACAAACCGCGTAACTTGTTTTTCACTCCTGTGAGGCCTACTCCGCTCACAGGTTAACATTGGAAATTCCTTAATAAACCTTTAAGCTGTATTTCCGGATTAGAAAGGAGTAGTTTCATCATGTTTTATATCTTTTGAATGGTAGTGATTAGTCCTCTTTACTGGTAAAGTTGGATTTAACTTACTATTTTAGAAATGCCACTTTTCAGTAGTGGCATTTCTCTGCTCTTACTTCTCCGTGTTCCTGCAGCCTGAGGTGGGTGACGGCTTCACTCTGTGCATTCCCTCTAGATAGCCACAAACACAGGTAGGTTGGTGTGTCTGAGCACTCATCTGCATTCTGATGATTTCCTGGGCAGGAAGGTGGGAGGAGCTGACACTTAGAACTGAATAGGCAGTGTCTTGTTCCAACACAAAGGGATCATATCCCATACTGATAGTTTTGAGCTAGCGCTGGGACAAAAGGACCTCTGTGCACTTCAAAGACCCTTCTTTGAAGTCACCCCCTCTTCAAATGCAAAACTGGGAATAAGTACCTGGTCTCTAACCCTACCAAGACCAGTACACTACTTGATCTGTGAAGAACCCTGCCAAGAAGGGCTGCTGTGCTGCTAAAAGGTCTGCCACTCTGCTGGACTGCTGCTCTGGAAGAACTGCTTTTCTGCTCTGATGTGCTGCCAGATGCCAGCTGCATGCTACCATCTGCCCTGCTGAGGAAAGGACTGAACCCATCTCACTTGACCCCAGAGTGAGTCCAAGGGTTAGCTGATTTGCCCCCTGTTCTGCAGTCTTGGGGCCATCAAAGACTTCGTACAACCCTGCAACAGCACCTGTTCTGGGACATCTGTGAGTCCGGCTTTGCCATGTAGTGCCAATCCAGTCCTGGACCCTTGGAATTGCCTTTTCCTGTTCTGACCCAGCAGAATCCACGCATCAACGACTTTGCGTCGATCAGAACCGATGCATCTCCTTCTACACCAACGCAATTGCTGCTCAACTACATCAGTTCAGCAGACTGCTCAGCTCGACAATGACACATCGTCTGATTCACCTAGGGCATGGGTACTCACAAACTTTCTCTCGGGAGCCAAATTTACAGTGTGGTTTGTGTCCGAGGGCCGCACCGGTGGGGGCGGGGTCAGTGGGGAAGGGGGTGGGGTCAGTGGGGAAGGGGGCGGGGCTAGAGCAACAAAAAAAACTGCAGCCAAGAGGTTGATCACAGGTCCCTGCAGCGGACGCCTTCGTCCACTGAGCCACCAGACCCAGCATACACACATCTCTCTCTCTGTCTCCCTCCCTCTCTTTCTCACTCTCCCTCACTCTCTCTCTCTCTCTCCCTCTGTCTCCCTCCCTCTGTCTCCCTCCCTCTGTCTCCCTCCCTCTGTCTCCCTCCCTCTGTCTCCCTCCCTCTGTCTCCCTCCCTCTGTCTCCCTCCCTCTGTCTCCCTCCCTCTGTCTCCCTCCCTCTGTCTCCCTCCCTCTGTCTCCCTCCCTCTGTCTCCCTCCCTCTGTCTCCCTCCCTCTGTCTCTCTCCCTCTGTCTCTCTCACTCTGTCTCTCTCACTCTGTCTCACTCTCTCTCTTTGGCTGGCTCACTCCCTCACTCTGTTTCCCTCTCGCTCACTCTGTTTCCCTCCCGCTCACTCTGTTTCCCTCTCGCTCACTCTGTTTCCCTCTCGCTCACTCTGTTTCCCTCTCGCTCACTCTGTTTCCCTCTCGCTCACTCTGTTTCCCTCTCGCTCACTCTGTTTCCCTCTCGCTCACTCTGTTTCCCTCTCGCTCACTCTGTTTCCCTCTCGCTCACTCTGTTTCCCTCTCGCTCACTCTGTTTCCCTCTCGCTCACTCTGTTTCCCTCTCGCTCACTCTGTTTCCCTCTCGCTCACTCTGTCCCTCTCGCTCACTCTGTGTCCCTCTCGCTCACTCTGTTTCCCTCTCGCTCACTCTGTTTCCCTCTCGCTCACTCTGTTTCCCTCTCGCTCACTCTGTTTCCCTCTCGCTCACTCTGTTTCCCTCTCGCTCACTCTGTGTCCCTCTCGCTCACTCTGTGTCCCTCTCGCTCACTCTGTGTCCCTCTCGCTCACTCTGTTTCCCTCTCGCTCACTCTGTTTCCCTCTCGCTCACTCTGTTTCCCTCTCGCTCACTCTGTGTCCCTCTCGCTCACTCTGTTTCCCTCTCGCTCACTCTGTTTCCCTCTCGCTCACTCTGTTTCCCTCTCGCTCACTCTGTTTCCCTCTCGCTCACTCTGTTTCCCTCTCGCTCACTCTGTTTCCCTCTCGCTCACTCTGTTTCCCTCTCGCTCACTCTGTTTCCCTCTCGCTCACTCTGTTTCCCTCTCGCTCACTCTGTTTCCCTCTCGCTCACTCTGTTTCCCTCTCGCTCACTCCTTCTCTCTCCCTCATTCCCTCTGTCTCCCTTGCTCTCCTTCCCTCTCCCTCTCTCTGAGGTCTCCCTCTCTCTGAGGCCTCCGTCTGTTTGCCTCCCTCTCTCTGCCTCCCTCCCTCCCTCCCTCTCCCTCCCTTTACCTCCCACTCCCTCCCTCCTTCTCCCTCTGCCTCCCTCTCCCCCTCCCTCTGTCTCCGTGCCTTTCCCTCCCTCAGTCTCCCTCCCTATACCTCTCACCCTTGCTCTCCCTCCCTATCCCTGCCTTTCCCTCCCTCCTTCTCGCTCTCCCTCCCTTTGACTCCCTCCCTCCGTCTGCCTCCCTTTCCCTTCCTCCCTCTCCTTCACTTCATATGGTCTTGGTACTCTGGGGTGCCTTGCAATATCCTTTTAATGCAAATCACAGGGTACTTTATTTCTTATAATATATGGTGACTCCATCACCCTTCCCACACACTGCTTAAAGTCCTTGGGTTGTTGCACTTTCATATGAAATCGATAGTATGTTTGCTGACCTGATGAATAAAAGTCAGACCTGTACCACAAAATTAAACACACCAAAGGGCAGTTAGACTTTTTTGCAAAAAGATATTGGAATCAGTTTAATACATGTCAGATTTTTTAAAAATGTTGTAGTGCAGAAGCAATATGCATGGACAGAAACAGAGATGATATATTTTTCCATCATTTCCTAATGCATGCATGCAAAAAAAATATATATATGTTGCCATAAATGTCTCCGTTCTACAGATCATCGTTCATTCAGAAAATGTGTGGTTTCGTTTTTGCATGTTTAAATTGCAGCTTTAATAATGCTCCATGTCCTCCCTTTCACCTTTGCCGCTGGCTCTGGCAGCAGGCGTGATGTCAGCTCAGCTGTAATAAGGCATTACAGTTGATCAGCTATGTCAGTTCTTTTTCACAGGCGACTAGAGAAGTCACAAGTCGCCTACCGTATGGAAATCAGAGACCCGCTTTAATAAAGGGATTCCAGTCTCTCCTATATTTTAAACGCCCTTTTAATGTTATACTAATGTTGGACAAAATGAGCGTGCGCATTAAAATCCACCCCCTGCCCCTCCCATCTTCCCCCTGAAATCTGCTCATCATAAATAAAGTGCAGGTTCTGAAATACGGCTGGCGAGTTATTATTCAACATTAAATGTGCTCGTCAAAATGCTGCCTGATGGGATCGGAAAGTGGGCCTTGTCACAAAGATAGCACCAAGTAGAACCACTGACCTTTTGCAGGAATACACTCACTTCTTTGTAGGGTACTGCAGTGGGTCTACATTAGCCAGTGCACAGAGGGTGCACAACTTCAGCCAATGGTGAGTGGGGTTGCGTTACAGCTGGCAGGCTGAGGTACTTCAATTTGTATGAGAGAAAATGTATTTGCGTACCTAAACCCCGATTTTGTGGGTTATAGACGTGGCTGATCGCTAGTCAAAAAGGTTACTTTGCTTGTAAGCTGAATTTAAATGCTAAAACATCCTTAACTATCAGATTAGGCAAGCACTAGTTAACGAACTGGTGGTTGAGTATAATGCAAAAATACCCAAGGGCAACAACAGTACCTTCTCGCTCCAACAGATGTTTCAACAACTGCTCTTATTTTTCAGGAGTAAGGTTCAGAGCTTCATCTCTGCGAACAGCTCTCCCCGAGAATTAAATAGGAATGAATTGTAATTACACCAAACGCAAAGGGCGAGCTGTCCCCATAGACAGCCATCCATCACATCGCAGATTCTCCCAGGGACACAGAGGTCAAACATTGGTCACGGGCCTTACTCTGTCCCAGGTGGGACAGTGGCACCACATTACTGAAAATGCTGAAATAGCATTGGGCAGGGTCGGTTTTAGCGTTAGTAGCCTCCCATTGCGAGAGCCTTTGTTGCCCCCCTTCCCGCCTTCTCTAAGGATGCCTTCACTATTTCCTTTCAGTGCTTCCCCTCATTTCTTTATAGCCGCCCTCTCGGAATGAATTGTTATTATTACGATGCCCATTCTAATGTAGGGTCACAGAGCGCTTTACATAAAACGCAAATTATTCAGAGTCAATGAATCCTACAAGAGAGTAAATCCTTCTCCCTCCCTTTCCCTCCCACTTGCTCTCCCTCCGTGTCTGCCTCCCTTTCTCTCCCGCGCCCCCTCCCCCTCTCCTCACCCTTGCTGTGTGTGCCCAGTCTGTGACAGCTTCCAGGCGCAGGCCCACACACACACAGCCGCACCCGAGCTCTTGACAGATCTTTAATAGACCATTAACATGCTAATTAGGCCTTGATCACCTCTCAGCGCCCCTGCAGCCCCACTCGGACTACGGCGGGAATCGCCCGTCCCCCACAGAGCAGCAGAGTTGCTGAGTGGCGCTCTGGTTGCAGACACACTTAAAAAAAAAAAAAACTCGGGTACGATATTTACAATGTCCGCGGGCCGCCAGGGAAGGCTTGCCGGGCCGTACTATGAGTACCCCTGACCTAGGGGTTTGTCGACGAGACTTCACAGACTGTGCGGATCAAAACCGACACGTCGCGTACATCCAAGAGATCAACGAAGAGGCATCGCCTCCTCTGCTCCTTCCATCCAGACCTCGGTGTCGACGATTCATCCATCCATGGTTCTTTTTCAGCGAGGCCTGCATGAGTACTGTAGCCGCCCTGCCGTTCATCGCGTTCAGCCTGAACTTTGGATTTACCCCGGTCTAGCGTTAACCGATGTTCCCTTTGGTGCTTTATGATTCTAAGCACTATAATTTGTTTAATCTTTAAAAATTCATAACTCCGTTTCTACTTATTGAATGCTTGGCATTTTGGTCTTGTACTGCTCATAAAATTATCTATTTTACTAACACTGTGTAGTGTAGTTTTGTGGTGTTCTCATTTTGTTACTGTGTGTGTGTGTGTTGCACAAATACCTTACACATTGCCTCTTTGTATAAGCCTGACTGCTCTGTACCAAGCTACCACAGGGTGAGTACAGGTTACAGTGTGTATCTAGCTTACCCAGACTAGGATTCTGGTCCCTACTCTGTTAACAAGAGACCCAATTTCTAAATGTTCTTTAGTGAAATTCCATAGCTTTGATATAGCACAGACAATAGTACAAAACACCTTTATTAAACCTAAGATTTAATGAAGACTCCTGTAAAGGCTAATGCTGGGGTGTCCAACCTTTTCTGTAGTGAGCTACTTCTGGTCATTGAAACCCACCTTGAGCTACCACCTAAAATAAGGGTGCTTGATAAGGGTACATAAGGTACAAATTACAATCAGTTCCCGTTGAGTATCCTAGTCCTACTCCAGGATATTACGTTCATGCACCACTAGCTCCACAGCAAATGTTAACTTGTGGAGACCCGAAGAATACATTTTATCAGTAGTTTGAATCAACTGCAATAAATGAGACTGCTCTCATTTTGAGAGTTATGACCCGAATGACCATTAGCATAAATACATTTTGTGAGGCCCATGCAAATTTCATGGGTAGCTACAAGTAAGCATAGCTCTGCAGTGATCATCCTCAATAATGGCACACAAATTAATTCACAAAGAGATTGCTTTAAGAAGCCAGGGAGGAGGGAAAGAATGGAAGAGAAAAGGAGAGGGAAAAATACAAAAGGAGAAGACGGGGAAAAAAAAGAAATTTGAGGAAGAAAGGAGTGTAGAAAGGAAACAAAAGACAATGAAAGGACACATGTAAGTAGAGGAAGAAAGAAATGAAGAGACTGAGAGCCAGTGAAAGAAAAAGTATACAAAAAGATAAAAGCAGAGAGAAAGCCAGGGATAGAGATAAAGGTTAGGAGAGATGTTGAGTATGGGAAGGAGAAAGACAAAGTGAGAACAAGAAAGAAAAAAGAGAGGAAGAAGGATGAAGACAATAGAAGCAGAAACAAAAAAGGGAGAATAAGACAAAATACATGAGAAGGCAAAACAAGGAGAAGTAATAAAGAAAAAGAAAGGAAGAAAAAGAAATGGAAGCTAAGCAAAGGAGAAAGAAGGAATAAAGGAAAAGAAAACAAGTGAAAGTAGAAGAGAACAGATAAAGAAGGTGGTAGGAAAAGATAGGAGCAAGGAAAGAGCAAGTCAGAAGCAAGGGCAAAAGAAAAGGAGAGCAAGTGAAGTACAAGTCGAGAAGGAAAGAGGAAGAAAAAGATAAGTCCTATAAAGACGAGAAAGAAAGAAGATAAAGAAAAAAGAAAAGACCAGGAAAGCAAAAGCAAATTGTGAAAGAAAGAGAAAAACAGGAAAGGAGAGAATGGATTGGGGGACTGAAAGAGAGCAAGAAAAACGAGTAACAGAAACAGAATAGAGAGAAAGCAGAGAAAAGGGAAAGAAGTAGAGGAAGAAAGGAGAAAGGAAACAAGTGAGGCACAGTGGGGCATAAGCCTGTCATTGCATTTGGGCAGCTGCATATTGTCAAACCAGCTGATGGCTAATTAATGTGTATGAGCTACTCAGAGGCAACCTGAGAGCCACTGGTAGCTCGAGATTGACCTTTCTGGAAACCCCTTGATTAATAAAACTAGTAAATATGTGAGAAATTGAAATTGACAGGTTAATCCTTATGTGTTGCTTTGCTTTGTCTCCAGTTTTGTCTGCTAAAATTGAGGACCTCGGCTGTACCTTGAAGGATCATTTCCTTTTTTTTTTTTTTTTTTTTTTTTATTTTGGCAAGCATGTCATACCAGAAAAAACAGCATTATATCAATACAAATTTTGGAGTGATTTCAGGGAGAAGTTAAGTATACCGATTATGCAAAGTAAAACATCATATTCCTACACATGATAGCACATCAGCCTAACAAAAAAGAATACTAATGCAGAATATATACAATATATAAGAAATCAGTAGTAAACCAAAAGCATTCAATCTGCAAAGCACAAAGACCCTAGCCATTCATCTTATTTCCTAAAAAAGGGTTATACAAAATTAGTCCATATCTTTTCCATTCTTTCTGCTGCTTTTTGGCTGTTATTCTTAGCAAGAGCTTTTTCCATAGAGTATATTTCATGGATTAAGGTTAACCATTCTGTCCTACATGGTGGGTTTGGTGAAATCCATGCTCTAGCAACCACCAATCTAGCACAAGACAGTGCTATGTTTAGCCAGCCGGAATGATTGTTACTTCTCGTATTTAAAGCAAGTAATACCGTAGGTGCCGTGAGTGGTTGGTAAATTAATTGTTTTTGAATTAGAAAATGTTCTATTTCTTGCCAGAATGAAGATAAAGAAAAAAGAAAAGACCAGGAAAGCAAAAGCAAATTGTGAAAGAAAGAGAAAAACAGGAAAGGAGAGAATGGATTGGGGGACTGAAAGAGAGCAAGAAAAACGAGTAACAGAAACAGAATAGAGAGAAAGCAGAGAAAAGGGAAAGAAGTAGAGGAAGAAAGGAGAAAGGAAACAAGTGAGGCACAGTGGGGCATAAGCCTGTCATTGCATTTGGGCAGCTGCATATTGTCAAACCAGCTGATGGCTAATTATTGTGTATGAGCTACTCCGAGGCAACCTGAGAGCCACTGGTAGCTCGAGATTGACCTTTTGGAAACCCCTTGATTAATAAAACTAGTAAATATGTGAGAAATTGAAATTGACAGGTTAATCCTTATGTGTTATTTGCTTTGTCTCCAGTTTTGTCTGCTAAAATTGAGGACCTCGGCTGTACCTTGAAGGATCATTTCCACATTGAAGAGTTCTCCGCAGTATCCATGCCTGCCCAGGTGAGAATGCTCATCATTGTTTGCGTCTAGTGTTTACCTCGCTCTTTCCCCAGTGCTTGCAGAAACCATCATTGCCAGCGAGATCTGTGAATATGACCTTGTTGCTTATATAATGCAACATCAAATTAAAGTCACATGTAGAGTCGCTCGGTTGACTGCTCAGTCCATTGATTCAGGATGGATTGTTCCAAGAGTGAGCATTACCCCCTGGCTCCATGTTCATCCAGTTCTCTTGTCTCGGGCAGAGAGGGAATTATGATCTTTCTAATAGTATATGGTGACCTCTGCCTATTCAGTACCTGGATAGTTTGAGGCCATATGTCCTTCCTCTCTATAGCATTCAGTCCTCGGTCTTTCACGTTGCCTCACTCTCCACAAACAACCTGAACTGTTGCTTTTTTCATAAGCATGTTGTAGGAAGGTAGAATCTGACTTCATGGTTACCCCCACTTTTTGCTGGCTTTTGACGAGTCTGACTGGGATCCTGCTAATCAGGATCCCAGTCTTTCTGTTTTCTCCCTAAATTGTTTGTGTTATGTACTTGGATACACTCCAGATTTGATACTGGGGTACCCTTGTCAGTCCCTAGTATATGGTACACATGTACCCAGGGCATAGGTACCCCAGAGGCCTCCCATGGGCAGAAGCATGTATTATGCCACCCATAAGAGTCATGCAAAATGGAACTACAGTCCTGCCATTGCAGCCTGTGTACGCTGGTGCTTGCACCACTTACTTTAGATATAGGTTTCCTATAGCTATAGGTCACTACACTTAATACGTGCAAGTCACCACTATAGCAGGCCTTGACAATCCTGAAGGCAGGGTGCTGGGATTTACATGAGGGGGTGCCCCTGCATGAGCAGAGCTCCTCTCCACCCTTTGGAGACCATTCTCCCGGGTTGTCTGTGACACAGCCAGATATATAGGTAGAGGTGCATTATATCCTCGCGGAAAATGCTATCTCGAAAACGGCTGAAACGAAACATGTAGAGTTTGGTATCATACATCTTCGAATCATACCTCTACACTGGTAACCGGTGTGGGAGGTATGATTCCATCCTTCTGAAGCCAGCTTTGTGGGGTCACTGGTCTATCCGGTACCAGCTTTCTCGACCCAGGCAGCACAAAATGGTTGCACCGACCAGAGACATATTTCTGCCCTCCTGCTGCTGAGCCAAGCTCGAGCAGGGAAAGGCAGGACAATAGGCATCCTGTCACAGGGAAGTGTGACCACCTCCCTGACAGGATTTAGTGTATTGAGGCTGGGTGAGGGCTCTTCCAAAGTGCCTGAAAGTCTGCCTCTGGGGCACACTTGGTATCCCTGTGCATAGTCCAGTGATTCTACACTCTCTAGACATTGTCTTGACTCGAGTCGTGGTTCTTATTCCACTAATATTAGTATATGGTTTAGTCTCCCCCTGGAGCTCACTGTGTATTAGTGCTACTTAAGATTGTTTCTGTGCTACAGTATTGTGTGCTTTGTGTTTATCTGTGTGTAGCAGATACTGTGAGGTATTTAACTTGTTATAGTAATAAATATATATTCTTATAACTAATGTGTGGTGTTCCTTTCATTTAACCAATAGAATAAGTTTGCATTCTGGTAAAACAAGCTGCCTAACATTCTTTCAAGACTAAGCCTGAAGGCTGCTCTCCACGGTTACCACTTGGATAGATTTCTAAGGTTATCTTTGACCTCTTAAATCACCCTAAGGGTTGTTTGGACTGGTGCAAGGTGCCCACTTTAATTAGTGGACAGCACATGTTCACAAATGATTTTTTTTTAATGCAAATGTGTGCTTTATCCTATACATGGGTGCAGTTATGAAGTCGCTGAAAATAACATTGTTAAAGGCTTGGGTTATAATAAAATAACTTTCCTTCTACCTGGATTGCCAGTTTTGTGTCAATTATAATTGTGGTTTGTGTGAATTGGCAGGTGAACAATTGTGCATGTTATTATCTGTTTGCTGTGTGTCATTGTCATCTATAGCTTTCAAGCCAGAAGCCTTAAAAAGAGGTAAAATGTTGTCTTTTGACATGCAGCTTGATTTGGGTTCATCCCAGCAAGATCTGCTTGTGAAGTGGACTGACACTCCCAACAGCATCTCTATAATGTAGGATATAAGGCAAGCCACAAGTATACATCAATTCAGGATGGTTTAGCTGCCCCATAGCTATTTCCAATATGAGGTTGTGTGGAGCTCTGTGCCATTAGATAAAGAGGATCACAGCAGCCAGCATTGGCCAAATCACTTGCAAGAAATAATTTACCTGTAACTGCAGTTCTCCAGCAATGGCATCTTTCATAGATTCACATGCTTGAATATTTCCTTTGGTTGGCTGAGAATCACTGGTATGTTTTTTACAACCGTAAATGCTGCTAAAATGGCCATAGGTCCAACAACAATTCTTATTTATAGTACGTCATCTCATCTGAAACCACCCAACCTTCAGCAATAAGGTACATTTTTTTGAGCGCTCCACTTCCCCTACATGTCTCCATAACTTAGACTTTATTGCAAATGTGAAGGATATGGAGCTTTAGGTAGTGAACATCTGAAAAGTGAGGAGAGAGAACTGTGTGCAAATCTATGAAGAACAGGAGCTACAAGTAACTAATTTAGTCTCCAGTATTGGTGTTTTCAGTGATTCACACACTGCTTATCATTCTGCAGACATGTCCAGCTTCTCAAACTCGAGTGGTCAGGAACCAGGCTGTTGGACTGAGCGACGTCAAGTCGTGGTGTAGGATCCGGTTGTTGTTTCTGCTGAGAAGCACTAAATGAATATTCAGTGGTAATGGCTGGTACTAGGACTAACTAATCAGGTTGGTGTACTAGGATTGCTATGGCCACAAGAGTCAGCGAACATTTTTCCATTTTGGTATTTATCAGCACCCTGTAAATGAGGGGAAAGAGTAGAAAGGCATAGGTGAAGATGTTCAGCTATGTCCTTGAGAAGGAATTGTCCCTGCAGCACTTCTGTGCTGCCTATACTATCTGCTTGTATAGTACAGGCATTTATTGTTCTGACAGGTGGTTAATAGGTCCATTATTGGATAGCCCCACTTCTTCAAGATTTGTTGTAGCTGCTCGATTGAGCTCTCCTTCATGGCTATCCGGTACAGCAGTGGGGAGCGCCTGCCTGCTCAATCTATACCCGTGGCAGGTGTTTCACAAAGATGTCTACTTGATTTGCAATAGACTAGTCCCATACACTTTGGGCCTCCTCTGATAAGATGTGAGACTTCGCACCTCCCAGTTTTGCTATGTAGTACATGGAGGTTGTATTATCGGTTCGGAACAGCATGTTTTGGCTTGCCCGTCATGGTAGGAACACATGCAGGCCCAATCCAATGACCTATATCTCCAAGATTTTTATGTGAATAGATTTCTCTTCCTTGGACTACCTACCACTTGTTGATAGTCCTTGCAAGTGAGCTCTCTAACCTTCCAGAGAGGCATCTGCTGTTAAAACGATCCTGTCTTCCTCAGGTTGGAAGCCGAGGCTTGCTTAGTGGTGTCTAAAACATCCACCATAGTGGAGCCTGCTTGAGATGATACTTTCACCACGCTGTTCCATGAACTACACAACTGCTACCACTAGACCTCTAGCACCGGCTGGATGGGCTACATCAGTAGTCTACTAAAGGTAATGAGGCCCATGCAAACCTACTTCAGACACATTAGTGACTTGTTTGTGGCTAATTTACTAAGCTGTGAGACATGTTGTTGGAAAGTTTGAAAACCTTTGCACTCTTGAGTTTCAGTACCAGCCGATTAAACAAATAAAATAATAATAATTACAAAAAAAGAGAACAGCAACAAAGCATGGAAGTGGGTGATGTCATCTTGGTGAATCTGTCTGCTGAGCAGTTTTCTCCCCTTGTGTAGACAATAGTCCCTTAACTCTTCAACCTGGTGCTCACCCTCCTCCTCTGGCTGCTATTCTGGACCTTCATCTTCTTCAGTGTCCTAATCTGTGTCCTGCTGGACTTCCTTGCCCATATCCAGCATAATGGGACGTACATAGTGTGGCGTTGTAGGTGGTGCACATGGTTCCTATGGGTGTGCCATGGATGGTTGAGGCAGCTGTGGGTTATGCAGCATAAGAGGAGGTTACTGAGATAGAACCTGCAGAAATTGCTGTGGATGAGGGATTAGCTTCTGGAAAGTCTTCATCATTTAATGCAGAATTCATGCAATCATTCGTCATTCCTTAAATTTTTTTAAAGAGAGCAACAAAATACTATGTGCAGCAGCAGATAGCCCTTGCCACGAAATCATTTATTAACCATACACAGTTAAAATGTATCTAAGCAATGTCTAAATTGGGTAATGTAGCTAGTGTATTCTCAAGAATAAAGTACCTGGGTATAGCCTTTCACCTTCCAGCTCTCTGCTGGTCTGAAATACAAGTTAATTTATAATCAATGCAATATTTTAGCAATTTTCAAGTTCTATCTCAATATAGGACTCGTCTATACATTAGAAATATTCACCACCCTTAGTACATGCATTGCAAATACCAATATGCTAAATCATGCAGAGCTAACGGGTAAATACTAGAAAAAAAGCTCAGTCAAATTCTAAAACCCTCTCTTAGCCATCTTAATATATTTGAACTATCCTGATCTTGTTAATCCTATGCGCTTTGAAACCACTGTCAATGTTGCTGTATGTTGGAGTGAGCTTGTCGAGTGCATGCAGTTTATTCCTAGGAGTCACCCGATAACACTAAAGAAGGCCAAAGAACTATAGTGTGATATTGTTTGCTGTCCATAATATGTCCAAGTTTCATTCTGCGAAGCTTCAGCTAAGATACCTCTCCCTGTTTGCTCCACAGGAACCGGTCACGCTGCTGGGACAGATCGGCTGCGACAGCAATGGAAAGCTGAATGCCAAGTCTGTAGTCTTGGAGGGGGACCAGGAACACTCTTCAGGCATGCAGGTGCCAGTAGACCTGTCTGAGCTGAAGGAGTTCTCCCTGTTCCCGGGCCAGGTGAGACACTCCTTGGGGCTGGGACAATGAACTGTAACTGAATCATCCATAGTGGAATGCCGGAATATGCCTCTGTCTCTTATGTTTGAATTTCTAATTTCCTGAAACAAATCTAAACAGAACTTTGTTATATTGAGTGAGCCAGCCTTGTATTTCTTTTTTTATATATTTAGAAACTTTTAGAATGACCTCTGCCTTCCTGCATATTAATATAAAACAGCAACATATATTCCAATCTTAGTTTGACAATGGTGGCCCTTTACGGCTTCATCAATCACACATGACCTGGCTTGGCAGTTCAGGCTAGACTCTTCCTATTGGATCAGGGCCAAGATTGATTTGCATATGGCTGGGTTTAATCTGAGGTGACAAAGTGGGCAAAAGACCAGTGGGTTCGAAGGCTGCCGGAGCGATTGCCAGTGGTTAGCATTCCTCCCATCACCTTTTGTGTAAGCCATACTAGGAGAGATGCTGCAGTGCCTTTTCTGTGTTTTTGTGAGAACATAGTAGTTTGAGCTCTTCCAAACAAAAAGGTACTGTTTCTATGCTTTAACTGGAAATCCTTTTTGGCAGAGTGTTTCTTCCACATAGACTCTGTCTGGGCAAGATAGTGATTTTTCTGGGAGAGGGGAAACGTTTTCCTTCAAAATACTCTCTTGGTCTAATGCCTTTGCTGATGTGTGAGAATGTTTCTCCTTTTATAGATTTCATTCTTGAGAAATGAAGGTGCAGAGACTGTCATTTTTGTAAGAGGGTAAGCTATCTTCAGCAGCAGGAATTGAGACCACAAAGGACATTTTTCCTCATCAGGGTTTCACCAGTTCCCTAATGCGTCTCCAGTCTCCTCTAGGAAAGATTAAAGAATACATCTTTCGGCCCAGAGTCACAAACTTAAGTCAGTGATATGCCCATTCATGTTGACGAAGCTTTAGAGAACGTTAAAGCAAAAACTAAGATGGCCCATCCTTCACCTCAATACACAATATTATAGGCTACTCTCTTTATGGCTTGAGATCAGACTGCAGTCTGTCTTCATTGCAGCCACCTTACCTGCAATAAAACCTGCATTCGACTTCCTGTTAGGAATACACAATTATGTAATGTACACCAATTGATTTAAACCTATTCAAGCAACAGGAAAGAATCCTGCTACTTCAAATCGCTAGACATTGAAAAATGACACTTTGTTTTCTATCCATGCTGACATTTTTGCCACATCCTGATGGCGTGGAGGTTTACACTTTCACAAAAGACTAGAAAGCTAACCCACACAGACCAGTATGTGCTCGAAATGGTTCTATCAGCGTACACCTTGGAGTTTTATAAAAGGAGAATAAATCCTCAAGCACCAGACTGGCCCCAACCCAACTCAGCACGTACCCGCCGAAAAGGAAGACAAAATCTGGTTTGTCATGCTCAAAAGAGCAATAGAATGTCTATAAAAACCAGCTACGTAATCCTGCCAAAGTTCAGAAAGTACAAAAGGTTTTGTATTAACGGCCATCATTCTCAGATCCGAGAGTTACCAGTTGGACCTCAATCTGCACCAACAGTATTTACCATGCTTCGCGCCAGTGGCTGGCCATCCGTTAAGGACTGTTTCGTACAGCGAGGTTTCTTTCACACAGAGGCTACCTGTTAAATTCTCCTTTGTATGCTTTGTCTAGCTATGCAGATAGACTCTACTCGAGGGCGTTGCTGTGCCTGCTACAAACAGTACAAGAATCTGGAATGATAAACTCCTTCACCTTTGAATGTGTGTCTACATTACACCAGACCTCCAAGCACTTCACGGGCTACCTGTGGGCTGGTGTTCCCCCTTTAAGGCACTCTGCAATGCACCTAGCACTAATCGTAGCACTGGGTGAACTTTCATTGACGAAAAGCTGCTTAGACAATCAAAACATAATCCTTAAATCTTGACTTGAAGCCCAGTTTTCAGTCCCTCCATTCAAGAAGGCACACATCTGTGGCCCTCCTTCCTCTTACAGTCAGCAAAATTGCAAAACTCCCAGAGAAGGCAAACCTCGAAGGCCACTGGAATTCAGGAAATCAATTTAAACCTGGCTCTTCCCATCAAATTATGAATTGTACGGACAAAGAGATGGAACAATTCACCAGCACCAGAAGGGTATGGATGCACTAGAATTGGAGCCAAATCGGTCCAAAGGAAGGTAGCCATGTCTGCATGCACAGGTATCACTCACTGTTCTTTACTGTGCTCTACAAATAATCGCAGCGGCAGGTACATAGAAGCTACTAACCACATACACCATACTTACATTACTGCATCATTCCAACCGCTTACTGCAACACCTTAATGATTTACGCATCCTATTGTTCATGCCTTTTAAAAAATAATAATAATACCAGCATTTGCAAAGTGCGCAGTTACCTCAGGCGCGAGGTGTCCCGGCGCTCGGGCCGGCGGGAAAATTACGCGAGCTATTGCCCAGAGTCACAAGGTGCTGGGCTAACCTTGCGCCGGGCATCGAACCGTGAGCCCTTGTGTTCCTTAGTCAGCCGCCCTAGCTGCTGCACCACACCTCTTCCCTCTTCCAAATCACTACATGCCCATGTTAGGCAACATAAAAGAGTAAGAGTGTAACTCTGGTCATCACCCACAACACTCACACTTCAAGTTCAGGTCACACTACAAACTCACGCCCTTCCAGCCAAGCACAACCTACGAAGTAGTGAGCTGCTCTTATGTCAAAGTACTTGGTCCCCTCTTCGGGGGACATGAAACCCTATATAAAGTCAACTGCTATACAAAACAGTTGGATGTTTCATTTTGGGAGGATTTGTTTCTGAAAGGCTTGTCCATCCAAGCAGTCCAGAAATCCACAATTGCTACTTGGACTTTGAAACCAAAGCTTCGACCAACACTGGAAAAGTCATCTTTAAGGTCAGCACAAGATCTGAGCTCAGGCCTGGGGATAGGAAGGCGGGAGGGGGGGGGATAACCGCAGGACAGGGGAAGGTTTACCTGTCACAGAAATAAATGTCACAACTTCATAATTCAGTCGCAAGCGGGTTAGTTCAGTCCGATTTCTTCCAGGGCCCTCTTTTCTTGCATCTTTCTCTGCGGTCTGCAAGTGAAACTGATTGAAAAACTCCCTTGACAGTTGACACTGACAGATGAGCACTGCCACAGGATGAGACACTAGGCTTTGCTTTACAAAGCCATTCATCATTCGCACCACAGACCTTTCCTTAGAGGGCTGGGGTGCTCTTCACAGTCAATTAACTATATGGTCCACTCAAGAAAAGTCTCAATAGTTATGTGTTGTAAAGGAAAGATGATTCCACGATCAGGTAAGTGAAGCAAAGGATTTAATGCAGCACAGATATTGGTAGGTCAGCCCCTCGTCCAACCAGAGCTCCAACTGCCAACAGGGCGAAGGAGAACTCCAGAACTAAGAACACAGAGAGAGAGATCTAGAGTGCTAGCCCAAGGAAGAAGCAAAGCACTGTACAACATATCTCCCCCCTTTGCAAGGAAAGATAACACAGGAAAAGAAAAGAAAACACTAATGTACATAGTCATTCAAATACATCGGTGGGCGACGGGAGCGAGAGCTCCTCAATCTGACATCAACCAAAGAAGAGGAAGGAGAGGCAGGAGCACAGGGGACAGAAATAGGAACAAGAGATAGGAGCAGAATCAACCAAAGAACCACTATGATGTGTGCGTAAAGATGTGGAGGCATCTCCACCACCCACCTCCCCCCGTCCAGTTGGCAAGGGGATGGGAGAAGGACGGCCAGAAGACAGCAAATAACCATTACAACCATCAACTCCAGTAGCAAACAGGTCATCAGAAGAAGAATCTTTACATTTTTGGTAGAGCGCCACCCTCCGATAGTTCCAACTTTCACCATTGGCTAAGACAATGAAATGTGGAAAGACCTTCTTGACTCTGTAGGGACCCCTAAACTTGCTAAGACCTTTGGCAAGCCTCCCCGGCTTAACTTTAACAAGGTCACCAACAGAGATGGGCAAGCTGGTACTGTTACAAATTAAAGGCACTTCACCACAAGAGCCCTTCAACCAAGCAGGGATTAATTTGGTTTTTGGTGTGCGTCCACGCATTAGTTCAAAGGGAGACTTTTCACCACTCTTATGCGGAGTGGAGATGTAAGCCCAGACCAGTTCCTGGACACGTTCATCAGAAAAGCAACCGGTCTCAACAAACATCTGAATCACACCCTTTACAAGGCGATTCACTCTTTCACAAAGGCCATTGCCCTGTGGGTTGTAAAGACTAGTCTTCTGATGCCTGATGCCACATTCATTTACAAAAGAAGTCATTTTCGAGGATGTGAGTTGAGTCCCATTATCTGAAATGAGGACAGATGGGTAACCTTCATTAATAAAAATGCTCTTCAAAAACTTAATGGTGGTGTCAGTGTTGATCTCTTTTACAAATTGTACACAAAGCCATTTCGAAAAACAATCGATTAAGACAATTGCAAAACGGTGATCAGTAGGTAATTCACTCATGGGGCCTATGAAGTCTATGCAGACACTGTGCCAGGGGACATTCTCAAAAACAATCTTATGTGTAGACTGAGAGCCCAAAACTTTCAGACGCTTCTCGCCTTCTTTGCAGAAGCTACACTTCAACACACAATCCACCGCATCATTATCAATAGAGGGCCACCAAAAGTTCTGTTTGACACGACGTTGAGTGAGACTCTGACCCAAATGTCCCTCATGGGCTAAGTCAAGGATCCTTCTTCTTAAGAGGCCAGGAGGGACAAAGCGATCACCTCGCATCAACACATCTTTACCCTCTAAAGAAAGTTCATCCAAGATTTTCAGGAAGGGTCTGACTAAAGGACTAACGGTACTTTCCCTTCTTGTTCCTTTAGAAACAAGATTGATAACAGCCTTTAAAGTCAGATCTTCCTCCATGCCTTTGGACCACTCATCACGAGAGAATGAACCACCCCCCACCAACAAAACATCCTCAATCACAGCAACAGCAAGGTCATCACACGTGATCTCAGAACCACAACAAGTGGAAGGAATGGGAAGCCTAGACAGACAATCCGCCTGGATATTCTTCCACCCGTGAACAAATTCGATCTCACACTGATAATCTTGTAAGCGAGAGGCTAATCTCGCCAATCTTGGAGAACCCTTTCCGGCCCCACCAGGCGCTAGGACATTTAAAAGGGGTTTGTGGTCTGTACGCAAAACGAACTTGTAACCCCACAAGTAGGTCCGAAAGTAACTTGTGCCCCAGACCGCAGCAAGGGCTTCACGCTCCATAACAGAGTAGTGAGACTCAGAGGTAGATAGAGGCCTAGATGCGAAGGCTATGGTTTTTTCAATACTCCCATGCTTTTGTAAGAGGACCGCACCAAGGCCAACAGCACTGGCGTCAACCATAAGGATGGAGGACCGAGCAGTGTCAAAAGGGGTGAGGACATTAGCAGATTTAAGTTCCCCTTTAATTAGCTTAAAGCAGGACTCATGCTCAGTAGTCCAACAAAATTTTACACCTTTTTTTTAGCAAGGATCTCAGGGAAGCAGTCTTAGACGAAAAATCCCTTACAAATTTCGAGTAAAACTCGATCAAGCCCATAAAGGACCGAAGTTGATCCTTATCAACGGGGGAAGGTGCTAGCTCAATGGCCTCAAGTAAGTTTTTCTTTGGTCTAATGCCTTCTTCAGACAAACAAAAACCTAAATACTCTATCTCCTTCAACAAAAAGGCACACTTCTCTTTTCTTAACGTCAAACCAGCCTTATCCACTCTAACTAACACATCTTGTAAGATTTTATTGTGTTCTTGTAGAGAATCACCATATATCAAGATATCGTCTTGAAAATACAGCACCTTATCAAGACCTTTAAAAACCTCAGAGACAAGTCTCTGGAAAACGCTAGCGGCTGAGACTAGCCCAAAGGGTAGCCTAGTGAATTGGAATGTTCCCTCGCTAGTGATAAAAGCAGTTAAGTGCTTTGAGCTGTCATCTAGGCAAATTTGATGGTACGCATGTTTAAGGTCCAACTTACTGAAGCACCGATACCAATTCACCAATGTTTGGTAGAGGGAACACGTCAGCTACAACACACTTGTTTAGGGAACGAAGATCTACACAGAATCTGATCTTGTTATCCGGTTTCTGCGAGATCACTACGGGCGAAACCCAAGGAGATGCTTCGATGGGTTCAATGATACCCCCTTGGAGCATTTCCTCAAGGGTAGCCTTAACTTCATCTCGTAAAGCAAAGGGCACCCTCCTCACCTTGTGTTGCACAGGTGAACTGCCCTCCTTGAGAATTATGTGATGTGAGTAGCCAATAAGTTCACCCAACTGGTCCCTAAAAACATTTTTATATTTGGCCAATATATCTTCCACGGATGAGATCTCAACAATAGAAATAGGATTATCGGATCTAGGATCAACCACAATGTGCAGATCATATTGATGGTGACGGCCTAAGATTGCTGGTCCATCTGCCGATATATATATTTTACCATAAGCTGATCTGCATTTGAAGTCAATTTCAGCTTCAAAGAAACCTAGCATGTCAATTTTCTCACCCTGGTAGCCAGACGGGAAAATGTCGCACGTCTTCAGAGCTCTTTCGCCCCACACACTCTTCATCAATGAAGTGGGAATTCTGGTCCACTTGGAACCTGTATCAACCATGAGTGTAATAACTTTCCCATCAACAACAAAATCATCCTTAAAAGGATTACCCCTCTGGTTATCACACGCGCACACAGTGTCAGTCAGAACTAAAATTTTGTTAACATCACGTCTCAAATCGTCACATTCATTAATGACTGTAACTCTTGAATTATTCTTATTCCTACACATTTTAGCGAAGTGTCCCGTCTTACCACAACGTAGACACTCTTTGTTGTTTGCAAAACAAAATTTCCCATCCGAAGAATGAGAAAAACTACCACACCTAGAACACATCTTTTGATTATTCTTGCTAAAAGATGATTGTTGTACATTCTTTTTCTGAAGGACATAGCCTTTTTTTCTAACAATTGCAATGGCAGTAGCTTCATCGTCACTGTTTTCGCTAAAAGTACCCTTATGAGAGATTTCTGCCACTTTGGTCTCCAGACCACTTTTCTGTAGCTCCCTCATACACTTTTCATTTTCTTCCACGACTTTAGCTAGTTCTATTGCATCTTTCAATGTTGGGTTCTTCGCCGCCCACAAACGTTCTTGGACTTTTCTATTGTTGGCTTGAACAACTAGCTGGTCTCTAATCAATTCGTCCGCCATCAGTAGAGAGGTGTGGCTCACTGGTTAGAGGCGGCAGACCCGGAGGCTGAGAACGGCCCGGGACCAGGGTTCGATTCCCGACGCGGCAGGGTCGAGGACCAGGGTCAGCGGACTGATAATTCTCGCCTCGGTGCCCACTTTGGGCAGTGATCACACTCGGTAACTCTGGGCATTAAGCTTGCCTCATCTCTACAACGGCCCCCCACAGACGCCGGGGATGCCTGGCTTCACCTTGGAGATACCCAGCATGGGACCATCTCACAGGGAAAGCCAGGACGGGTTCCCCAGCGGTCATTCGCGCCAGGATACTCCGGTAGTAATTGAGCGCGCCACAAAACACCTTACATTTACATTTACATTTACATCTGGCCAAAGTTACATTTAATCGATAACTCACGCAGTCTTGCTACAAACTCATCAATGCTTTCTTCAGCCAATTGTTTATTTTTATAAAATTTGTATCTTTGAAGGATAAGATTTTCCTCTTTACCAAAACGGGTTTCTAATCTTGTTACTGCCTCTTTAAACTCATCCAAGTCAGCTTGTGACCCTGCAGGTAGTACTTGTGGTAAATATCTGAAAAGGCGCTGTCCCTCTTTACCCAAAGTGGTCATTAATAGTGCTTTTTTGCGTTTAGGTGAATAGTCCTCTCCATCTAGAGCTTCAATATAATTATAGAACATGACTATCCAGTCTTCCCGTGCTATAGGTGGATTGCCTGGCTCTGACAAAAATTGAGGAGGAAGAGCGACATTAATCGATTGAGCCATGTCCCTTAATGACTACAAACAGGGTAATGAGTAGACAAAACAAGTACACCAGACAGTAAACCAAAATGAGTTGAAAATAAGTGCTTACTCCTATTAATAGAGAAGATCCGTGGCGAAGAAACGATGCTTAACGCTCAATCACGAGCGTTTCCTTGGAGATTGTCAACAATGCAGGGAAATACCTACAAATGGCCGATTACGTCGTGCGTGTGATTGGTAACACGTCAGACGTTATGACCACAGCGAGAGTCTACGCGCAAGGAAAATGCGCTTCAGGAACGTTATACGCGTTGTTACGCGTTTCAGTGATGCTGCTCATGCGTTCCAGTGACACGACTCGTGTCGGGATTGGTGACGCTGCCGCTTGTGCGTTGTTGTGCGTTCCAGTGACGCTGCTTATGCGTTCCAGTGACGCTGCCGCCTGCGTTCAGAGACGCTAGTGCCTGCGTAGTTATGTGGTTGCGTGTTCGCGTTGCCAAGCAACTCACCGTGATTCTTGGTCGTCGATGGAGATGACGTCGATTACTGTTTCCAAAATCCCAAGAAGGAGAAAACATCAGCACAGTCTAATTTCTGATAAAATAGTCACCGCTGATACCAAAGACGATGTCAGTGTCCTCGCTGTGTCCCACACGGGGTTCTTCAGGGGTTGGAGATCTACCGCACTGTATAGTCTTCATGGGCTGCAGCAACAAACGAAGAAGCAGTGGTTGGACACATCGCCAGTCCAAGTTGCCAAATGTTGTAAAGGAAAGATGATTCCACGATCAGGTAAGTGAAGCAAAGGATTTAATGCAGCACAGATATTGGTAGGTCAGCCCCTCGTCCAACCAGAGCTCCAACTGCCAACAGGGCGAAGGAGAACTCCAGAACTAAGAACACAGAGAGAGAGATCTAGAGTGCTAGCCCAAGGAAGAAGCAAAGCACTGTACAACATTATGCCCTTGAGCTCAGTGTGATTCTTTTAGTGCTGCATGTTTCACTCCCATTTGCAAGAATCTGCAGTTAAATAAGAATAGACAACTTGATGTCAGGCTTAAACATCACCCAACAGTATTTGGGGATGAGCCTCAGGCAACCAGATCTTGCTAGAAGCCTAATAGCCAGATAAACTAAACCCACTGGTGGACATCCCGACCAGGACAACAGAATGAAACCACAAGTTGGAAATGGTCTACAAGGAATTGTGCTACACTTATTTGCAACAACTTTTTTTGCATTTTGCAGCCCCAAAGCAGCAATAGGAAAGTGTTTTATTTCTTTGAAACGATATATTAGCATAGACTTCCCCAGGTTTTTTTTTTTTTTTTTTTTTTTTACAGAGTTTTATATAGCACAAACTTGCCCGAATCTGGTATCAGAACACTTTACGTAGCACCAGTTGCATTACACGAGGACACATTCATTTTTGTAGGCACGGGGAGATTAAGTGATGTGCCCAGAATCACAGGATGTTCAGCGTCAGTGCCAAGACTCGAACCCAGTTCCCCAGATTCGAGGTCGACCGCCCAGGCCGTTAGGCCAACTCCTCTCCCCAGTTGCCGTTGAAAATTAGAGAATCGTGCTAGATGATGAAGGAACTGTGCAGGATACTTATGGCCCCTGTATAAGGGATGCCGTTGTGGTACACACATCTCCACAAACACTCTGGAGCCAAAGCTTCCAACTTTTGTGTTCACCCAACTATTCTGACCAAAAACAAAGGCAGGGTATGTGTTATATCCTGCTCTTCCTCTCTCTTAGTCCCTCCTTAGTGTTAGAGTCTTCTTGTCTATGTCATGTCTCTGTGATGTAATCCACGATTCTACCTGTTGCTATTCAAGGGATTTATCAGTTACCTGGAGGCTGAGCAGGAAGTTATCTGCTCCCGGTGGCGTTTCTTACCATATTACATTCCTATTTGAATGCTGTACCTGACTATCTAATCCCAAGAATAAATATACTACTTGAACATTACAACTAGGACCCATCATCTTTATTTTACTGAATGCAACAGTATGTCATCCCAATACAGATAAATTCCACCTGACTGCTTGGCTCCTGACCAGCTTGGGTATCTTCAATTTTAAATTACTGAGGAATGCAGAATATATTTTTGGTGACTGTAGCATTGCCCAACATTAAGATTCACAATCTGAAACAGAAAAAAATATTCTGCACTTGCTGAAAACTTGCCATTTTTTTGCATGTAGTAAAATCAGGTCTTAGATTTCCATGTGTCAGTGTGCATTTGGCAGCAGTTTCAACATATAGAAGGTGCCTGAATCAAGCGTCTTTGTTTTCTCATTGTTTCATTGAACAGTTATGAGAAGATAATTCAGACCTGTTCTGCTTCCAGCAAAAAAAATGAAACTAATGCTTTACTTGCTTATTTTAATTCCCTTCTTTGCATATGTTAATACAAATATTTATTTCCAGTTTTTCTTCTTCTGTCTTCCACTAGACCCTGTTTGGGCTCAAGGATGGGAGGGACATTATATATGCCTCTTCGTTTTAAATACAATTTTAGATTTCTGCTTCAGTATATCTAGGTACAATATGCAAGTTGAAACCCTAGAAAGGACTCTGGCCTTTTGTCTGGCTGGCTTAAGGTATAAGGTTCTGAAGATCTTTGCACAAGCCAAGACCTTTAAAGTCTTGGCTCCAAGAGTGGAATGAGCACTAAAATTGGAAGTATCCATCACGGTGGCTACCATTGTATTCTTCAAACAGCGAGCCATTGTGGAGTAACAGACTGGCTTGGAGACTTCTAAAATACAGTGCTAACTGGTGTGAAGAACAAAGAGAAGAAGTACGAGAAATCTACGGTTGGCGACAGTTGACAACACAAAGAGATGGAGAGGACTGGAAATAAGGATAGAGGATGAATCAGGAGTCCATCTTGGTGCAAGCTTAAATGTAAAATGTAGCACAATAAGGTGTAAGTGCAGCATAGAGCTCTGACGTCTCAGACCCTTCTACAAGAAAAAAAGGCACAAGGATATACGTTTAAAAGATAAATCTCAAAAGGAGAGTGAGGAATTTGGAAATTAGATGGAACAAATGAGAGAATAATGGAGACGTTGCATGTGGAAAAATATCTGAAGAGGAGATCTTTTAGGGCTGAAGCTCCTCATGAGATGGCAGATGAAATGGTCCCTACTTCGTTGAAGTGGGCAAGGTAAGCAGCAATAGTAGCGAGTGCTGTTAATAATTCTGTAAGAGAGGCCTTTAGAGAAGATAACTAAAAGAAAATTGGTCACTGTGGAAGCAGAGCAAGTAAGGGGATCCAGGTTCTGTTCCAGACACCAACAAAGCAAGGGTTTCCAGGTAGAGCTATAGGCATGCCCAGTTCCTGCAGCCCAGGATTAGTCAACCATATCTGCAGTGATTCCCGAAGGTTCCCACCATCTTCAGGATCTCCAGAAGTTCTCCCAATCCCGAAGATGCCCTTTTGATATAAGGTAGTGTGGGGGACCTTCTGGGTCTCATACAAGTGACTCTGTCGTCAGTTCCAAGATATTGGGAAACCAAACCTAAGAGGCCAGGGTGGGTAATTAGAACCACCCCACGAAGAGAGGACTGTGGAAAGAACAGCAAAGGGGGAAAGTATAATGGTGGGAAAGGGACCAGTCCTGAATAAAAGCATATTTTGACCAAGCTTCGGGGTCTGGGTGCAAATTCATGAAATTAGGATGTTGACAATTTAGCTGAGAATAAAAGAGGTCTAGGTCCAGAGGTCCCCAAAGGAGGATGAGACAATGGATGCTATTCGGGTTCAGCTTCCAGTCGTTGAAATCTCGAAGATGTCTGGAGAACCAGTCTGCAGTGGACTTGGAGAGGCCCATGAGATACTCTGTTAACAATTTTTTGTAAATCTTTTTATTCGTATAAAAAAACGAAAAACAATAAGAGCGTATCAAGTGCAATGCAGTCCAAAACATACAAGGAATCAAACAATTGAAAGGTCGCAATATCGGCAGCTGTTGAAGCAGGACACTGAGACTCTAACACACATTTGACGAATCCGGATTATAAAACTAGCTGAGTTAGTCTATATCAATGCGTGCTGCCCACAGGCCCCTCCACCCACAAAATCAGGATATCAATGATCATTGCGCCCCTCGATACTAAAATCGTAAACAGGATAAAGTACTTACACTTGTATGCAAAAATGGACAAATCAAAATAATAGAGCTCGCATTGGCACCTTAATACTGAAAACTGAGACAGGATATCCAGTAAATAAAGAAAGAAAATAAAATTTAAAAAACGCAACGCGCGCAACACCCCCACCCCCCACCCTGCACCCCTGTATGTAGCTTACACCTGACCCCAACTAGCAGTGTGCCTGTCGCCCCATCTAATCTACAAATACTAAAAGAAATAAGCGTAGGAGGGCCTTCGTACAGGCTCCCGGCCTCTTCTCCCCCCTCCACCCCCCACTCTCCCCCACCCCCCCGTTCTCAGCCTTGACCCGCTCGATCAGGTACATGAATGTTCTTCAAATGAACAGCAACCATCTTGAAAAATTCGAAAGAACAGTACCGAGCCGGAAATAGCTGGGCTTTCTCAGTCTCATTGTCACTGGGTCCCATCTGTGTCGATAAAAACCACGGATGTTGTTTAAAGTCCAGGTGCACTGAGTTCGGAAAGGCAGAAAGGGCCACCCTGTCGAGCCACTCCTGAGTCATCACATGAGTCATCAGATACATTGCCTGGTACGATTTTCCCTCAGTCGATAACAATATTGTGAGCACTGACACGACTGGGACCTCCAATACACGGGCATTAGCTAATTTGCAATCCAGGGTCTCTCGCATCACTCGTTTTATGGGGTTGCTGGCCGCCATCAGTCTGGGTGGTGTGGATGTTGTTACTTCCACAGTGTCATTGAATTGAACAAAAGCTATGTCACTATTTCCCAGTCCAAAAGCCACGGCGTCCAATTTGTGCTCCAAGGCTTGGGCTTTCCAATTCAGGGAGAGATGAAGACGCTCGATCGCCGCCATTATAGCCCCAAGCGTAGGTTCAACCCTGGTCAGCACTAGTTGGTCCCCCTCGATATGGAAATTCTGGTCCGGTCTCGGAGATCCCTTAGATAGGATATGTCGTCCCAGGTCACCCATTCGAATTTTCCCAGACCTCTCGGAGGATCGGGTCCGATTCACACGAAGGCCGATATTGAGCGCCATTTCGCGCGTTTCGTTCACGGTCTATCCTTGGTCCTTCGGGATAGACCCAGTAGAATCAGAAGAGAAGACACGCATTCCAGCCCCTCTGCATGCAAGGATATTGCGGAGCCGTCTTCAGGATATGCCCGAAACCATCGGGTCGCAGTTTAGACGGTACCAAGCCGTTTATATTCCGGGCTCCGACAACCAATTATTCAGCTCGCATTCGCAGTGCCATTGAGGTGTCCCACTTCGGCGCTAATCCATACGGATGTTTGATGTTGAAATCGGACAAAATTTACTTCCATTCTGGTGGACCGGCTCCTCCCGAACTCTTTTGGCCGATGTTGTTCAACTAGAAGCCGGCTGCATTCTTACTTGAGGCTCCGGCTTCAATGATGATGTAGGCCGCAAACTGCAAGGCGACGTTTCTCTGTTCTCGAAGCAGGTGGAACTTTCGTGGTCACTCGGTGTAGCATTATTTTGTTTCGTCTACCCGGGAGAGTTGCATAGGCACAGGATAACTGGCAGGATCTTGTAGCAGGATGAGAAGGTCTGCGGAGCTGGGAGCCTAAGCGGCCATCTTCTCTGTTAACAATTTAGATCTTTCTTGGGACTTCTGGGAACACTGCCTCTGTAATTTAGGGCCCGATGTAGGTAATCCCAGATTACCGATTCTTAAATACCGAATCATACCGATTCGGTATTTAAGAACTGGCAATCTGGATGTAGGTAATTTTACCCATTTAATTACCGAATCGGTATGATTCGGTAATTACCGAATCTGCATTTACCGATTCGGTAATTGCCATTCATTCCTATGGGCCTGGAGGCCCATAGGAATGACTGTCAATTACCGAATCAGTAAATACCGATTCGGTAATTGGGGGAAACATAGAAGGGTGGCAGGGTGGCACTTTGACACCCTGTTGCACCCCTCAATTGTGCATGGGTGCACATGTTGCAGACATACATGCCCTTGGGGAGACCTGGTCCCCCCAAGCTTACTGACATACTTCTTCACTCCAGACTGAGTGTTCATTTAAAGGAGGATGCAGCAGCGAAATTTCTGCTGTGCTAGACTCTAAATGGCAACGGTACCCGCAGGAGTTCTAAGGCATGTAATGTTATGTTATGTTAATTAAAATTTATAAAGCGCACATACGCCCGAGGGCTTCTTGGCGCTGGAAAGAGATAAAAAACATAACAAAGGGTGAATCAACGAAAGTCTCTATTTCAAGTATGCCTGTGTGAAGAGGTGAGTCTTAAATGCCTTTCTAAAGGCAAGAAGGTCCTTGCTCTGTCTGAGGGCTAGCGGCAGAGAGTTCCATAGGGTGGCTGCTAAAAAATGGAAACTGCTGCCTCCTTGTTGTTTTTTCTTAAAGCGTGGTACCTCAAGTAGGTCTTTGTGGGCTGATCGCAGACTGCGTGAAGGAACGTGTTCGGGTATTAGGGTATTAGGGTATTTCTACACCGCACAACTCATCGGATGAAAACGTAGAGCTAATGTCAGTACAAGCTTAAGGCAGTCCTCCAAGATTGATGTGGATCTTTTTTTCAGTTGCTGGCCATAACGCCCTCAACCCCCTATGGACATAATCAGACATTGGCACCACATATGGACCTGTCTGGTATCTGAGTTAGCCAAAAATTGGTTTGCTGCTTTAGGCCTATTTGATGGGCAACCACCAGTCGAGTTCCCAATGAGATTTGGTGTCTAACGAGATGTGGTCTGAACAAGAATGACCCTGATAAAGATTGAAAGTCTTCCAGCGTTGAAGAGGCTCATAATGTAGAGGAGGCAGGAATATGGCTTGACCAGAGGCAACTAAAAGACAGATGCTATAGGTTATTAGTCTTACGGCAAGCATGTGGGCTAAGAGAGTGTATTTTAGCGCCTTCTTCATAAGAGATATCTCTTTGTGCGCTCTGAAATTCCCCTTAATCCTTATGAATTCAGCGAGTACCTTTTAGCAAGGGGCTGCTTATTAGTTCATTCTGAGCCCTGCCATTTTGAAGATGAGGGGTTGGGTCAGTGTTTTTCTATTGTTCAAAGAGATGACGTTTCTATGCAGGACTTGACATTTGTCATTCCCTGATTGCTGATTCAGGGAGGCTGATGACTACCCAGCACAGACATCCTGCAATTCATGGTGCCCTTTTTTGCATACTCCTGCCTGCAACTAACCTCATTACTACTTACTGTTGAAGCCCTCACTTGGTACAAAGGCTCTGTGCACTACAGTCAGAAAATGACATTTGATAAGAAAACCAGCCCAGAAGGTTCCAGGACCATGGACAGTCGATCCACATGCCTATCAATTTACAGTACTCGCAAATTCCTAAACATTACCCTGGACTGAAATACGTCCTTTCATTTGCAGTGACGCTTCCTTTCTCCTATATTTCCACCTACTCACCATTGAGAATGTTACCAATGGACGAAATCTCTTCTTGTCATGTCATCTTGGCCATTAGTTTAGCAAAGCTGAAATCTGCCTCTTGTGTTTCCAGGGTCAGACGTAAGTGATCCTCTTATGTAAATGTAAATGTAGGTGTATTTATATATATATCCTGGCGCTTGCTTAGGGAACCCGTCCTGGTATTCCCCTGTGAGAGGCCCCGGCAGGGTGTCCACAGGGTGAAAGCCAGGCATCCCGCCGCGAGAGGCCGTTGTGGAGATTAAGCAAGCTATTGCCCAGAGTTGCAGAGTGAGACCCCGTGAGTCGAGTAGACACCGGAGCGAGAATTGTCGAGGCCGTGGAATTTTGAGCCCGAGACCCGAGATACTCAATACTTTGTTTATTTTTTGCCTATGGATAACCAAGTTTCTATCAAACGGTTCCTAGCTGCAGCTGCTTTCAGTTTGACTCGGTGATGCCTTCAAAAGAAAGTGTTCCGGATTAGGAACTTTTTTGTCCACTGGTACTTCTTCTGATTCTGTAATAGTGTCCTCAGAAGGGAGACACTCATTTCCTTCTCCTTCAGTGCCACAACCAGACCTTAAGAGCAAATGTCTTATTTCTGGGGTTACATAGTCTGTGAAATAAAAGCGATATTGATGGAGGCAGCCAGCTCGTTGGTCCTCCTCGGGTGTTATCACAGGGTACTCTGGGAATTGATGCATATGTTTGAAGAGAATTTGTCTGTGGGCAACTAGATCCTGAGGGCAACAGCTATTGCAGGTTTATGACACTTGGTGAACATCTCTTGCAGGCCAGGAAGTGCAAATGGCATAACTTTCACCAAGTCAGTGAAGGCTGCTTCTGTGTGGTTCCCCACGTGGGTACTCAAACTGTAAGATCGGTGTGTAAGTCGAGCTCTTTAACATCATTGCATTGCTGGGGGAAAGGATTAAAAAGGCCAAAGTAAACTACAAATGGAAAACCACAATGGCCTGTGTTTTGACACCATCTTCGTAACCGTTTGATGCCCTAAATAGGAGTGTTTCACTCGTGCTTCTGTCCTTGTGTCTACACTAAACATATAGCAGATGTGTTAGGAAACTGATTCCAACTAGTGAATAGTTTGGTCTTAAACCTGTGTCTTAGAGATCGTAGACTTTGAATCTGTGCCACTTTAAAAATTCTGCTAACGAGTGTTACACATGGCGTAAAAATAATTAGTCCTGGTATCCCTTTCTGTGAATTTGAAAAATAACAATTGTTTGCTTGTTTCTAGGTGGTAGTGATGGAGGGTACCAACAGCACAGGTCGGAAACTGGTGGCCTCCAAATTATATGAGGTAAGAAACAGAAAATGCGGCTGCACGAGATCTTCTCTAGCGGTCTGAAAGTGCATACCCTTAAATCTTACCCTAATCATATAATTTACTCTATTCCCTTCCTCCAGTCTCAACTCTTGACCTAACCATATTTAACATGTTCATGATTATATATTTGCAACATAGCTGTTATGTACACAACTTTGTTACCGCTACATTTTAATTGGAATCTGATTAAACTGTTGATATTGTCAGGATTTCCTTGAGCTTCTTTGCCTTTTCCAGATTCCAGCTTGATGTACAGTAATCAGCCCTAGATTTGCCTATTTTAAAATCTTTATTGGTTTTGCATGCTGATGATACACAGAAGATGAGAATGTAAGCCAACACGCTGAAGTTAGTCAATACAATGGGGGGGAGAGGTATTCTCAGCCTTCAGTCTTGTGACCGCTTTACCCGCAAGCTAATCTGGAGGCCCTACTTGTGTAAACCTCTGCAAGAGAGGTAGAAGCCTTACTAACAAACAAGTCAGTCCAGATGCTGCGGATGAACCCAGTGTTTGGCATTCCTTTCGAAGCCTCCAGCTAATAACCAAAAACTCGATTCTTTCCACTTTTCTTCCATTAACAAGGGTTCTATGGAAGTAAAATACACACTTCATTGCATGACACATAAGAAAATAACCTAACCATGACAAATGGTGGTCAGGATTTCACAGGACAGACAATAGCCTAGGTTTATTCCGAAGGCCCCATACAATTTTCCACCTGTGAGAGTAATTAATCCTCTTAACTTGAACCAGCTGGTTCTGGAGGGGAGCACTGCTAGAAAGGTGAGGTCTAGAGAACGTTTGAAGCAGATTTACTTCTGCTACTTTATTCTGATAAACCTTGGCCCATTCATTCCTACTCGAGGCATAAAAACAGCGAGCAAATGAGAGAGAAGGCAACATTGGCCATAGGCCTTCAGCAACACGGATTGGGTATTAGCAGTACACCTATAAGATACATATTTCTATGTAGCCAATTATGGGGAAAAGCACAGGGCAATCTAGATACCCGTGCGACCTACAAGTAGAGAATTTCTAGATGACCTGCAGTCTGCACTACCTGTGTTTCCTGTATTTGTACAACCTAATAGAAGAATCATAAGATCAATTTTTGAAACATTCTCTGAAATTGACCTTGTGTCCCATATAAATGCCAACACCCCACCTTGATAGAGAATCCAATACTCGGTTGCCTGCTTAGGCACAAGGATCAACAATCCTTGTTATTCAAAGTACATGCTCTTTTATGTACATCAGAAATGCCTTTAGCTCCACACCACTGCAATTATCGAATCTCTTCTGCACTCAGCGGTGACCTGCATATTCAGTGCTTCCTTCCTTTAGCTACCCAAGATATTTCTTCTGCAATACCTAGACCAGTGATGGGGAACAGAAAGAGATGGCCTGGTAAAGCCAGGGACAGTGAGAGGCATAAAACTGAGATATTGAAATTCGCATTTGTGAATATGAATGGAGATTACGTGAGGGTGAAGATACTTTTTGTCCTAGTTATCCACCAAGGATATCTTCCTTAAATTCATGAATTACCCCCAGCCCCACCTCTAAACTCGGGGGAATGGATATGAAAATTGCACTTAAGATCCTTTTTTCTGTCCTTACCATCAGAATGAACCGATAACCTGCACAGGGCTCTGCAGATGGAGCATTCCTTGTTTCTTACTGTGACCGAACCGAATGACTGTCGAAGAAGACTTCTGCCCATCTCGCATTTTTTTTCTCCTGAAAGTGAGAATTTAAAAGAGTTGTGGAGCCCAGTTGCTTTCTTAAGTTTAGGTTGAAATTATAATCGAAATTACCTGCAACCAAAAATGTGTGGTTGCTTTTGGAGAGGCATTAAGTTGGAAAGAAATATCTGGAGAAAAAAAGTGTTCCTGGATCCAGAAATTAGATGGAGATATTCTGTGAATGCATTCAATATAGAAATCCTCTGTCGGTGAGATCTAGGATTGCAACTATGTAACCTTACCATATTCGCCTTAGTCGCTGTAGTTTGGGCCGTTTCAATGAGGGAAATGGGCTACTAAACAAAAACTTGCTTTGCCTATGGACATATTAATGCTGTTTATTTATATGGTGAAATACTGGGGGTTCTCGGCCTGGTGACGTGTAGTGCTTCAAGCATGTGGTTCTATGAGAGATACTAGAGCTTGGGAAGTAGAGCTACAGATAAGCAGCTGATTTCTTCTCTGTAGACCAGAATGTGGAGTTGCAGGCAGAGGCTCATCCAGGTTATATGATGCCAGATCTCTGCAGCTCTGACCCCTTCTATGATACTAGGGATATCTCATCAGTGCACCATGTTTAGGCTGCAACCCTCGGTTGGAGGTTTCTCTGATGTGACAACCATTTCCACTGATGCACCATGCCAGGCCTTTGACTTCACCTTCCCGACCCCCTTCAGCCTTTCAGTGACACGCTGTCGCAAAACTTCTCATTTCCTGGCATTCCTGTCGCCTTAGAAGCTGAGCTAACCCTCCTGGCATGGGCGACAGTTTCAACTTACACTAGCCCAAAGTACTTTCCACAGCGTGCATGCATTTTAAATTACACCTACTTTTCGTTTATTAAATTGCATGTGTTTGCTTTCTCATCAGGGTGTGCCGCTTTCTTTCTACGAGCCTACGGAACCCTTACAAGGCAAGTATTAAAAACATACGTCTGCCCAGGTGCATCTCAGAGTCTTTAATGCTAATGAGTATTGCTTTTCTGACTTGCAAGTTCGAATATTAGGAAATCCGGCTTTCCTTTATAGTTCCTTCCTAATGCCGGTTTGACTGTTCCCCGTCCCAATGCTGGAAATTTGCCCGGATAATACGTCCCATTGCTGAAAATTGCCTGGATAATACGGAACAACCAGTTTCTTCACGGGTCACGACTGCAAACCGATAATTTGTACCGGCCAGCACCAACTGCGTGCGAGCTGTTCATCGTGGCTATCATGGCTAGGAATAATTAGGCTTTATTCAGTCCTGATGATGATCCTTGTAACTTTTTAATGGGATCGAAACGCCGTCGACAATTACTACACCATATACTGTGTTGTGTATTAATTACTATAATTCCAGTAATGGTGTGAATGAAAATTCTGTTATTGTTATATTCACAGAATATAATAGCTCTTGCCTAAAAATCTCATTCTACTTTCTATCTACTCTGCTAACCATGACAATTTGTAAATGTTTGGGTACAGGCTTGTGCCCATCTCCAAGAAATTGTTGAAGGTATTTTTCTGAAAATGTGTGTTGAAAATTAAATACTGGACCTCTGCCCGGCTGGGCAAGTTAATATACAATGTAGTTTCCATTGTGTCTATATTTATCCTTTGTTTACAATTCCTCCATGCATAGGACCACTGTTGTGCTCACTAATATGTTTCCCGAGGTCCTGTGCTGACTCGATTGGGTGCCCTTGTTGTGTTTCATAATACCCATGGAGTCTGTCAGGAGTTTGGAGCCGATCCCTGATTGAGGAATATTTAAAGGGCATGGCATCTCGATTTCAGGACTGGCAGACAAGAAGACTGGGCGGCAGCTGTAGCCCCATGGGCAACATGAGATGTTTGACTGCATGTGGGGTGTGGGGAGTGGTGCTCTCTAGGCTTTCAGAGATTTATGGATATGTCCAACCGGGAATAAGGGTGCTTGTAACCATTATGGCGCGTTTTAAAGCACCCTTCAAAGTGTACATGGGATACATAAATGTGTCCTGGGGGATTTCTCTACCTCCTCTCCATATTTCACCATGCAGGACTTGGGCTCCCAAAATGGAACTCGGGGCCCTCCATGCATTGTACCATTCACAGCACACATCCATCCAGTGCATGTATACAGCTTACACACACACACACACACTGCACAGCACTGTATCCTTTGTGCATTGTACACTCGTAGACACTCCTGCACCCAGCACATACATTTATAATGCACACACTGCCCAGCACTGTACCCTTTGTGTATTGAACCACTCACAGGCACACATACGTCTAGCACACACACTCACCATCACTCACTGCTCAGTACAACATCCTTCATGTATGGTACCATTCACAGGCACACATACACCCACCCATTACAGATACACCACTTATGCGCTGTGCAGCACTTCACAGAAAAACAATGTAGGCCAAGGGTGAGTTAAGTACAAAGCCCCGGAACCTTGAAATGAGTGAGCCTGTATACTCACTCTAGTGGCACAGGTTATAAGGGACCAGTTCACTCCTGTTGGTCCCTGCCTCGTATGCTGCCACCACCGTGCTCGTGCTGCACCACTCCGGGTGAAGGCAGTTTCCTTCCACCACTATGAGGGTAGCACTTTGGGCGTCCTTCCCAAACCAACAAGACCACAATCCGTGAGACAGGCCTATGCCATGGCGAACACACATGATCTGTGTTTGCCTATGACAACGAAAATCAGCATTAGGAATCCAAACATCAGTACAGTTGGGCACCAAGGGCAAGTGTGCACATCCATTACAATGCAGACGACTTCTCCATTTGAACGTATGTACTATGCATTTTCAGCAATTTTGCTGGAGGTTAATAATACCCTATGGATTGGAAACAGTGACCACTACGTCTTAGTGCACTCAACCTCCTTGACTGTCTTAATTGGCACTACTATAGATGATCTTCTCGTTTTATAGACATCTCAAGCCTTTCCAAGGTGGTCGACATCCTACCTGTCTGGCAGAAACATTTAACTCGATGGACTTTCCCGTGTTCTATTATTTACAGTGTCCCTCAAAGTCAGTTTTCGCCTCATATTTTGTCAATGTAGAAATCCTTTGCCAATCAGAAATGTAATTTAATCTTTACTTTCATCACTGACAATACAAACTTAGAAACGAAGGGCACAGGTGCTGTTCTGAGTTTATGCTGCCCTCTAAATACTCCATACGTTCCATCCTGCCCTCCTGCACTGTCTCTTATCCCCCCTCCCCCCCCCCCCCTCCACTCCACCCCTCTCCAAGAGGTTCTCAAAGCCCGCGCAGGCAAAGTGGGCAAATCATTTTCACTTGTGGAATATGTAGCTTTACTTATTGGAAGCAGATTTGTCAAATACATTTAAATCTAGGCTGAGCCACGCTTTTAAACATGGCTTTACAGTACTAAGGGTTTCTCCTTTTGGCGCTTTCCCATATCATTTAGGTTGTTTAGTAATTCTGTTAAGGCACAAATTGTGTGTGTTTCATAGGAGAAAGGGCACCTTTTTACGTTGTGTGTTTTTGTGATGGTGTTGCAGCACCCATATATTTGTGTACATGGGTCTGAAAACATAGACCCCTTATTGTATCGAGGAGGTCTGTGCATCTATGGCGCTTTTGCCCCAGCAGGAATCCGTTTTAAAATATGTGAGAAAATTATATTTTGTAAATACATTTTGTGCTTAATCCCAGACTGCTTCTGCAAGAGCTCTCTTTGTCAAGACTACGTACACTGGCAGAATTATTTAAAAAAAAAAAAAATCCTTCCTTTTCATCTTGTAATACTGCTTACCAGCCACCTAGTGGCATGGTTGTATCATACATGTTTTTTATCCGTGACAAATCACCGAGTCGGATGTTTTTACATTTGTGAATGCTGTCCAACGTTGCCGTTGGGGTTTCCCCTCATGTATTTACAACAGTACTGTTAATTTTGTGCCTGATATTCGCCTGCTCCTTAGCCAGCAAGGCCCCGCACTGCTTGACGGTCGAGGAGGGCTGAATGGCCTCAGGCTAGACTCGAGCCTGGCTTTTCACTCTCCCTCCACCCGTGTCGTCTTTATTCAGCGGATATAAATGTTTATTTTTCTTGCCCACGTGAGCCATTGCTAAAGTTCCAAGATGTTCCAGAATGTTTTTGGATGAGTTTAAACAGGCTGATGTTTAAGGCATGCCTTCGATCAGAGCAGTGCTACAGCCAAGGTGGGAAAGGACACTCTGATTTTGTCGATTTTAAAGTAGTAACATATTTGGCTTTATCAAGAGTGGAAGTAAATTAGCTGACTTGATGAGATGAGTTATGTGCCATGCCAGAGATCTTGTATTATCCAGTGTGAAGCCCAGCGAGTTAACTTTAGGCGATGAGGCAGCGCAGAGACAATCTAGCTTCCACTCAGACAGTGATTGTGGGTCAAATCTGCTTTGATGTTTAGGGGTGATAAGAAGAAATTAAGTTTATTATGGGTTGAACATAAATTCATTTTCTGACTTCTAAACATTTATTATGAGTAGTGTAGGAATGTCTTCCACTGATGATCTCTTTGTGTAGAAATGAGTGTCATCCAAGAACTGATGTATAGTTAGTAACTGTGGAATCTGCTAGGCCTAGTCTGAGTGCTTCCATGTAAAGGTTAAACCTGACTGGGGCAAGAATGAATCCTTAGAGAACACCTCCGATCAGGTGGGAGGTTCTAGAGGTATGTCATGGGAAATGGTGTAATGTTAAAGGTTCACTTTCAACACATGCCGTTTCACCCTGTATCGTTTACCTCAAATACATTCGAGGCTGGACTGGCACAAAACATCTTAAATTATAATTTTTTTGTTTCATTTTATTGAGGTTGATAGAACTTTTTTTAAGTTAGTCCCTTGGTCCTGCACGAAGCCACAAATATTAGCATTTACGTTCTCATACACGCTGCCAATGAGAGTCAACATCACGCTTGACCATGCGTTGCCTCCACCAGTTAACTAACAATGACCTGATATTGCGCACGAGAATGTGCCAGGTCATGAATTGATAATGCCTTAAATTCTTTGAATCTATATTTTGGACACTGGGTGACAAGGGATACAGAAGAAGGTGGTAGACACCAAATCTGCTGCTGCTACACCTGAGATCAGCCACTTTTTCGGAATGATGGGTTATTAGGGATCTTTAAACCTAAGGACATCATGAAACTCATTCAGAAGCTGCGAAAAAGCAACATGGGCAAGAGCTCGAGTCGGATACATTACAGTTGGCCTGAACATTTGATTTACGAAGGTCCCTCGCGACCGCAAGTATCCGTTTAGCTATATTGACTTCTAAGTACTGTTTTTGCATTTCTTCTTTTAAAATTCATATCTCAACATCTACTGATTTGATTTTTGTCATTTTGGTCTTGTTTTATTCTGATAAACATTCTCTATTTTTCTAAACCTGTGCAGATGTATTTGTGGTGTATTTGTTACTGTCTGCACGTGTGTTTGTGTGTGCGCACAAATACTTTACAAATTGCCTCTTCAGTTAAGCCTGCCTGCTCTGTGCACAGCTACCAGAGGGCGAGCACAGGTTAGTTTACAGTGTGTTTATAGCTTACCCTGACTAGGATTGTGGTCTGTTCTTGGGCAGGGTGCATACTCCTGCCAACTAGAGATCCAATTTCCAACAGTCACCACTTCAAAATAGGAGATACTTATATTTCCTCAGGGCACACAACTAAGCGAATATACAACAAATCTATGAAAATAGTACCCACTAACTTTGGGCGATGGAGTAGTACGCTACCCATAATTTAGCACTCCAATGCCTCGTCAGGGGTAGCATGCACAATATATATGCAATTACATTACAATACAATTGCAAAATGTAATCTGTTGTTCTTCAGGCTAATTCTGACCCGATGTCTCTACCAAAATGCAATTATCAGCAGAGGCTCCATTTTCATTTTGGGGTCGGAGGATCAAGGTCGCAGCGGAGCCGGGCAGAGCGTCGGCGGTGCAGCAGGTGTTACAGAGGGTCCTCTTCCCTGCTAGCCCCTGCTAAAGCGGCACCTGGCTGAACCCTAGCCCAATCCTTGTGGAGGGAGTGAGAGGTTGTGGGGAGTGCACTAAGCGTTGGCGGCTCCAACGGTGTGCGGAGACGGCCAACATTAGGTTGGAGCTGCTTGCGCCATGGGATGTACGCCTATCAATCAATCAGTTTTCAAAAGATACTTTATTGGGTTAAATAAAAACTACAACGGTATATTACATGCATAAAAAGATCAAAATTGCATTTTTAATATTGAAATACTATACAAGGATTCAATTTAAAAAGACCTTTGCATAATTTCAGCTGCTTAAACGTTTATCCCCAACTCCTGAGAGCACCAACCAAAAAGCATACTACATTAAAGCAACTTTTTGGGGCACTGTAACATTTGAAGGTAGGTCAGGGCTGGTTTTACCTGCCAAAATCACTCCCTTTGAGCATCGGTAAAATATAACATTGTCTTAGGGTCTGCTAATCACAAAAAATATAAAGTGTCATCACATGAGCATGGCCCTTGGTCTTCTAACTTATGTTGCCCGCGGGGTTCTGCTAAAAGCCAGTGCAAAGATTCATTTAAAAACATGTTAAAAGAAAGAGGTGATGGGGTGCTATCACCGTGATTAGGTAGGGCTCTATAAAAAACATCTGTTTTTAGGAGCATATGCACCCCTATCATTTCTCCCGTTTGATTGCCCAACTGCTTATGGGCATGTTTGTGGCAGCTTGGACGACTTATGTTGACACCTCGAGTACCACAGGTTCGGTGGGTCGTTGCAGTTGGAATCGCGGAGGTCCCTGGTTTCTTGGGCCTTGGATCTCTGAATTGTTGAGTGCCATTCAGGTGAATGCATTGGTGATTGGAGCCTAAAAGAAGCCCAGAGAGTTATCGGCAGCAGGTGTGTTGAGCACATTTGGCTGTGGTGCCTGTCTGCCTGATTTTGCTTCATTTCATCGCTCCCGCCTGGTACTGGCCCTAGCACTGTCACCTCCCCACAAGGATTGCCCTGCCTCAGTTATAAGCCCCATTAAAGAATCCGCAACCGTTGTGTTTAACAGCGGTTGTATCTTCACAGAGACTGTTGAAGTGCAGAATCCAACATTTGAAGTACAAGGCAGTGGTATTGAGGTAGCTGGTAGTAGGTGTGTTCAGGCCAGGTCTTGCTTCCCCCTGCTGTCTTTGTGTGCAGCACGTAGGGTCGTTGGTGACTACAGTGGACCCCATGCCAAACTCTGCTTTAGTTCGTACTGCCTCTGTCACTAGAGGAGTCGAGCGATAAGTGGGAGTTGCCGTAGTCGGGGAGAGTGGAGTCACGGGGAAACTGTAGTGTTGTCCTGGGACAACGTGGAGTTGCGCGGTCCAGGCACCGCTACTGTAGCCCCTACCTTTCCATGTTGCTGCAGTACTGTGCATCTCTGTTGCCCAACACTTTTTGCTGGCTAGGTCTGTCACAGCCACAGTTCGTTGAGATGACTTTAGGTACTTAAGAAATACGATTTCGCTCAGCCACCTATCCAACATTTGCTGTGTAGGTGTCTGACCCTACTGCAGCCTCTCATGAGGTTTCTGCTCCATAAACTATTTCTACCCCCAAAACTTTAACTATTCCAGATTTCTTCCCCTCGTCCAAGAGCAAAAATCAAAAGAGAAATATGGTAAATGTTATGGATTTTGATCTTGTTGGAAAGAATGTTACTGTTCACGATTTACAATCTTCTTCATCTTAAAGGAAATCTTGGGGAATGACGAGATACCAGATCATTCCTTGTTACAATCTGCAGCATTGACTATGAACAAGCTGCCAAGGACCAAGGCGAATCACATGTCTATTTTTAATGGCATTGATCTTACTCCGCCATCACTTCTAACTATGAAGTCTTGTGTTCATTCTATGCATCTGTTACTGTAGGAGTTGGAGTTACATTTGGCCCTAATTAATGTCAGATGTGATCAATTAAAATCCAATAATTTCACTTCAGACAGAGGTTCGCAACGATCCTAGATTGATTGTCTTTGTTCTATATTTTTGGGGCAATTTGGTTTTGAACTTTGAAATGTGTCCTAATTTGAAAGCTCTATGTAACCTTTTATCTTAGGTTTATCAAGCCAGTGGACATAATAGCATCTCCCTATGAATTACGCTGGCAATCGGACAGTATTTGTGTGGAAGGATGTCCCGAGTGATAAATTAAAAAATTGGCTGCAAGAAACCCCTAATAACATGGACATCCCTTCTTTTGAAGGTCTATTGATTTATTTTTAAGAGATTTAGTCTTCTAGAGTACACTTGCCTAGGACATCCTAGAACTCACTAAATAAACCCTCTGTCGTTGGATCCAGTAAATATACTAAGTTTCAAAGACGACTATTGAAAAATCATCAGGTGACCAAGTTTTGGCATTATCCCTATCCAGCAGTTATTCAACGAAGTATGTGCAAATTATGGTTTCTGAAATCAAAACGTGAAAAAAAAACCTCCAATCCCCATTGATGAAAGTACGTTTTACTTAAATAAGCTATATGCAGTAACTGTTACTAACTTACCTAATACAAGATTGCTCTCCTTCGTACCAATTTTTTCCCGACCTGAGTTCACCCAGGACGAAATTGTGAATACAGTTTTAGAGCTTAGCTATAGTAGAGCTCATGGGCCAGATGGCATTCCTGCTTGCCTTGTTAAAGCCGACTCCATATTATGGGCAGGAATTCTTAAGCTGTTATTTTATCATTGTTTAAATACAGATATGGTTCCTCAGTCCTGGCAAGGCAGTATCAATATTCCTCCATATTTATCACGAAAAAAAGGTCCGGAATCATTGGCCAATTGTACTTTTGAACGTCACTGATAAGATTTTCACAAAATGTTTGCTAAAATGCTTAACTCCCAGGGTAGAAGCAGCTCAGCTTTTGCCAACTGAGCAATACGAATTTTGCAAGATATGGCCCACAATTGATAACATTGCTGTATGCGAAATTTCATAAAAAGGTCTGTGTGGCAAATGTTGACATCAGTAGCGCCTTCGATTCGGTACTCTCTGGTACAAACCTAAAAAAATTCGGAATTCCGTGTGAACTGCTGCACCTGTTGATGACTCTACACTGGGATACGTGGCTATGGGTACTGTTTAGTACTGGAATCAAATATTCTGATAACATCTGAATTAATAATGGTTTAAAACAGGGCTGTATAATGGCTCCTTTCCTTTTTTCCATATATTTGTCCGACTGACCATTATTACTGAGCAAAGGAATGAAGAGTGTCTCCACCCTGTTGTATACTAATGACCCGGCTTTAATGTCATTGACTCCGACTTTCCTACAGCTGAAACAGCTTGACATTTTAGCCTCTTTGCAGTACCTCACAATCTCTCAGTCAAAGAGAAAAAAGTCATAATTATGATTGTGGGAGCAAGACGGCTCAAATAACCCAGATCTTGGTGTTTTTAATAGGGGTAAACTAGAGGTTGTGAAAGAGTACACTTATTTGGGAGTAAAGATTTCAAATGATCTTTTGTGAGCTCGTCGGGATAAACTTCAATCTTCTAAAATAAAGTCTATATGTATTGGCCAATTGCAAGTTTTTAATGCACTGGGAAAGAGATGTGGAATAGCTATTAAAGCTTTATCAAGCAAATGTTCTCCCTGTAGCATTCTATGGTGTAGAGGCAAAATAGAAGTCTTCCCTAAATATTCTATCCCACATTGAATCTAAATTATGGAAGCAACATCTTGACCTCAGTAAGTCTAGCTCAATTGAAATGATATGTCTTGAGCTTTGGCTGAATGGGATAAAAGTTAGAGCCTATTCCCAGGTTATTTGTCGTTTTTTTTATAATTGTTTTGTAGCTCAGAAAAATCACTGAAAAAGATCCTTTGAAGAAAACTTTCACGGGATAGGAACGGAACCTATACTTTTTGGCAAAATACCCATTGCTTGAGGCAGATAAATCTGGGCTGTGGGAAGGTGCTTTCATGTACGAACAGTAATAAATAGAAGCTAAGCTTGAAAAAGGTCATGAAGATGAAAAGCTTTCAGCTTGATCTTGAACAATTGTGTACAGATAAAAAGATTGCCTTTGACTTCTATGTTTGTTACCTATGATATTGCGTAATTCAATTTGAAGGCATATATATGTTAGACCAATCAAAAACATTTTATGAAATTTAAGTTTGGCCAAATACCATTAGGAGTAAATACATTTATCAAAAAGGAGGGGCTTAATTTCACCAGGGTTGTCAATATTGTGGTGCTGACATACAGGATATGAATCAAGTTTTATTCTTCTGTCCAGGACTTTTTAATTTGCAAAGAAAATTTATTTATCTGGTTTATTTTTAAATATTCATTAGCAATGCATGAGGAAGCCTTTTATCTATCGTAAATTCACATGCTGTGAATGTCTTCTATCGTTGGATGAAATATTCCGATCTTTTCTTGCATTGGGTTGTTTTTAATGGATTTTATGCCTAATAGTAATGCATATACGTTTTTGCATCTTTTAATCTCTCAATATTCTATATGTATTTATATGCGTTATCTGTAGTTTAAGTGTGTTGTGTGGAAGCCCTTTTCTGGAATAAATACATAACTAGTAGTGTGTCCTTTTTTTGGGCTTAGACCCTGTAAAGGATCTGGGTTGGGTCCCTCAGGATACTGATGATCAAGAGGAAGGAGGTGCCCTGCTTCTCTTGTTATACTGATGATGCATTATAACTAGACCTACACAATTCCAGTGTGTTGGGTACATCCCCTGAAACCCAGCTTTACCACATGTAACTCCAATGAAATATAGTGCTGATGTGCACAAGTGTTGAGGAGGGCAGCTGAGGTGCTAGAAGCCCAGATGCCCATCGAAGCAAAGTCATATGTTCTCACAGAAATTCTTCAGCCAGGGCCTATTACCGATGGAGCCTTTATTGCCTTTTAATGAGGCTGTTACCGACCCGTTCATGGCTGCATCGTCAAAGTCCTGTTCTTGGCGACCAGTTTTCAGATGAGTTCCCTGGTGACTTAGATTTGAAATTAATGACCCTGATTTTTTGCCTACTGAGAGCCTCATTCTGCAGGCTTCCACTAGCAAAGTTAGCTCTAAATCCCTAGGAAATCTAACAGGATTAAAACGTGTAATAAGAGAATGTTTGCAATTTTTGCCCTGGGGTCTTTAAACGCTGTATATCTTTCTGTGACAAGGCCAGCAATATATTTGCGTTGTCAGAAGACCTCTTTGGCACAAACCTTACATGACGGACAGAATGCAACAACGTTTGTGATTCATGCTGGCCCGGATAAAAGATTCCATTGGCAGGGTGTTGGTACCAGCGTGATCTTGAGGAGGAACACCAATGAGATGTACTAGATTTTCAGGCTACGTACAGGCAACCTTAATCAACGTGCCCTTTGAGTCTAGGGTTGCTGGGGAAAAAGGAGGTTCTGCTCTAGAGAGGTTCCAGATGCTTAGAGCTTATGAACCAGCAAAACAATTGCCCCTTGTTCTGTAAGTTCATATGTTAGCTCTTGGGTTGGTCTATAGGCAGCAGCTATATAAACCAATGGTGCAGCAATTAGTTCAGTCTTTTTGTGGATGTTGCACCACCAGACAATGTGCAGAGCCGCAGTGGCACCAGTCTTCCATTCCCTCTTTTCTTGCTGCAGCAGATACCAAGCCACTTTTGTTAGTCCTTGATGCCAGCCCTGTGGGGGGCAGGATCCAACATTTGATCCTCAGCTGGAATGCCTTTACATGAGGCAAATGTGTCCTACAAATAGTTTAGAGGGTCTACTTCTAGGCTAATCAGATTTAGAAAACTACACACTGGGGCATTCCTATCTGTCTCCAATTGAAAATGATCTTCCTTCGTAAGTTCATGCTTTTATTCAAAGTAAACCAGCCTGAAAGACAGCCCTAACATACTTTTTGCAAATACCTTGCCCCTTTCTGTGAACCCAGGAAGTTGGTAGTGGGTTAGAAACTTCAAGGTGAGCTTGGCGCTACCTTCACTTCCAGCATTGTTGTTGAACATCATTTTTTCTTTGTTTCCCTACTTTGGTATGAATGTTGCAGTTAAATCACTTTACAAGGACCTCCGCCTTAAATGCTAGAAATTGGTTGGTCTAAATCCTTCTCTTCCGCATCTCCTGTACCGAAGAGCTGTAAATACTGTCTAGAATGCTAAAATAGCTTTTTTCTTTTTATTGTTGCTTTCATACTCTTTTCTAAAACTGGATATAATGCCTCTGATCTGAGGAAAGGTCAGAGAATATGAACTGAGACTGTTCCTTGCAGCCTGGAATTTTTGTGATTAACAACAGCAGTTGAAGTATTGTTATGCATCTGATAGTTGTGTGGCAGAGACCAGGGGGGATATTGAATGTATTCAGCCAAGTAAACAAATTGTTCCTGTTTTAGATTGTGAGCAGCAGATGGTCCTGATCGCCTGTGGACCCTACACAACGTCGGACAGCATCACTTTCGACCCCATGATGGATCTTATCGATATTGTGAACAGAGACAAGCCGGATGTTTGTTTTCTGGTTGGTAAAATAATCCAATATTCTTTGCCTTATCCTTCCAAAGTATCTCTTCTTAAAACCTGGTCCATTTGTCTTAGTTCCCATTTTCTGGTTGACACACTTGGAATTGTTTGTACAGAGAAGATAAATCAATATAACAATGGGTCTTCCATCAGAGGGTTGCTTTGTCATAATTATACGCCTGTTCCACAGTGTGTCTTCTCAAATGACCACATTCCAGTAATTTTACTTTGGATGTGGGATGTGTTGGTTCAGGTTGAGGAGGGAGTTGGTTACACTTTTCCTAAGCGAAGTAGGAATGCTCCCCCGAGGTAAGGTGGAATCACCCTGAATGTGAGCTGATTAGGGAGAGGTTAGTGGTGAAAACCTCAATCTTGACATGCAGTTTGATTTGTTTTCAGAACATGAACTTGTGCTTTAATGAAGGCCAAGTTCTTGAATAATGTTGACACATCCGTTGCTCAGATGGCTCCTAATGTGCGTCACAAAAATACATAATCTTCAGATCTAGACAGGCGGGTTAATAGTCAATTAATAAACCCACCTGAAAGTATTGTCCCGGCATTAGATCTCTGTGCAAAACTACACGTGTTACAGAACCTATTTCTGAATGTTCGGATGGCCTTTAAGACCCTGCTTTGCAAAGGTCACTAAGTTACACCAGTGAATTTATGGAATTTCTATATTAACTTCTGCCTACTTGTGTACTAGTCTTGTTACAATGTCTGCTGTTCAGCTACTTAATATTTGGCAGACCTCACCAGAAGCATGGACACTTGGAATATCATTGATGTAATGAAGGGTCGTGAAATCTTCCTTTTGTGCAAATTTTTCTATGCACATTGAAGAAATTTTCCTTGACACCGTTTTCTGGAGAAGCAGATCCGTTTGCTCATACGCGTACTCCTTGGTAGCCAACTCTGATATCTTACTTTATTACTTTCAGAATAGAAGTTCTAAATGTTTATTTTTATTAAATTCATATACTTTAAACAGTTCCCTATCATCATTCTGTGACTCCCAGACTCTGTTTTTATCAAATTAAAATGAATACGTTCAAAACAGTATTTTAGGTACCCATCCACCTGCCCCGCACCCCCAGGCCAACATACTAAAAAGGTCTATCACACATTGTGTGCTCGGGAATCTCTGAACAGAGCTCTTATCTTCCTCGTAGATTCTTTAACTCTGAACAAGAACATCCACCTACTTCGTCTCCCTGCTATTCATGCACAAAGATAAGAGGCATATTATTTGCTTTATTTTTTCTAACCCTTGAAAATTTCCCTTATCCAGCTGCATATTTTGTGGCCAGCCTTAAAATAGTTGGTGAGCTTAATACCCACAGCCAAATCACCTGCAAAGAACAGAAGAATCCCGATGTGTTCAATACTGCCAACCATCTGCTCAATACTGTTAAAAAACAAACAACACCAGTGACCACAGGAACAAAAGAGCCGGTGGGATAGGTCCCAGTTAATTGCCAATGGCTGGTATTAATAGAAACATTCCACCCATCATGTTTCTTTTTCTCACATTGAAACCCCAAGTCCAAAAGACCTGTCTAGACATGGGTTCCTGGCTTGCTAGGCCATGAAACATATAGCAGATCCTTATTGATAGGGCTTATCAAGGCAGAAACAAGGTTGGGATTGCTTTTGTTCCTATTCAGAGGAACACAGCTTGGCTATTGGTTCTGGAGTGTTCCTATTGGAGCAGGACCAATTCTGATTTGCATAACGTTTTCCTTCTCTTGAGTGGCATAGTGAACAAAAAAGATGGACAGGAATGCGGCATTCAATGAATTACAGTGGCTGAGATTAATTCAAGTATTCCACCTATCAGTTTTTGTTTTTTTCATTGTAGGAACTGAACGATATCTTATTATGAACATACCTTTCTATGACTCAAAACTTCTCTGTAGAAAGACCTCAGTCTGGGAAGTGGGGTGGGATATATCCCCCTGAGCTCTCTTATCTCTACTCTGACTGAGGAACAATCCTGTAATATTGATCAACGAAAGCGCTAATATAGATGCAAGTTTTGCAACAAAGCCTGGTCAGACCAACCACCACGTTTCCAGAGGATTTTGGGCCAGACTCTGTGACCAGTTCAGTGGCTCATAGCAAACAAAACTCCAAAACCCCCACCACACCAGACTGCGCCAAAGTAACAGATGCCTAATGTAAGAAATTAGAATATTAATTGAAGTCATTAAAATTAACTGAGCTCTACAACCTGGTAGAAAAATCCAATTGTGGACCAAATATATGAATCTTTAAAGTTTAAAGGAAAAGCATCACCAAAAAGTGCTAAGCGCTAATGTAGGTCAAGTGATCGCGGTAGACTGGGACCTAGACGGCATTTAAGGCTACCCATGATGGAGCATGGGTCGGGTACATCAACCAGTTTCGATCCAGTCAGAGGTTTTGCTTGGAAACTTAGTGGCAAAAGATGAAGGTTGAAACCCATCAGCGATGCTAGACAGCTGGCTGTGTACAAGGAGGGCTCCATGACATTGGATAGCCATTGGACAAGGTCCCAGATGTTTGTTTAGGCAGAAACATTCAAAATTTGCAAACAGTGAAGTTTTCTCACTGGTCGGACACTTTTGGTGTCTTCCCAGGCCAGATTTCTACGTTAAACCTTGGTCTCTTTTTGACAGTTCGGAATCTTTCAGCGGGGCAAGGCCTCTGGCTGTATTTGATGAGGACTCCACAAAGCTAGAAATCTTCTTGTTGAGATCCTAGTGAAGCAATTTCCTGCTGCAGAGAAGCTCTTTAGCAGGTTGGGCTTCACGTTCAAAAAGCTTCTAAGTCCCTAGTGTTCAAGCGTGATAGGAGAAGTTCAGCCAGACACAACCAAGGGTTCCAGGACCTTGGGGACAGCACTAGGGGACAGGACTCTCTCCAGCAGAGGCTACTAACCGGGCGCAGGTCAGGTCCAGTTGGTGCTGATCAGCTGTGAGTTGCAGAAAATAGCTTTGTAGCTTTTTGTGGCCATACAGGAAGCCAGCCACCTGACCATTGGAGTCCCCTTCTGTGTCTTGGGTACAAAGGGGAGCAGAGCAGGTCCTCGGGGCACCTCTCAGGTCACAGACAGCAGGACAGATCCATCTCTGTTCTTCCTCAGTACCAGCAGTATCCTGAGAAGGGTGCTATGAATGCCATATTTATCCCTTTGCACTACCTTGAGGGTGGATTGGGGGGGTGGGGGGGTGACTCCTGGCCCCTTCCTGATCAATGGGGTATAAATTCCCAGGGGTAACCTAACCCACTTTTGCAGCAGTTTCTGACTGCCCTACTGAATACAGTCGAACAGCGCTCCTCGCTCCTACATCCTACAATGATTAAACTCTTGACCCGTTGTGCAGAGCCTGTGTGCCAGTCTAGAGGTGTGACAAGGGTAATGAGCAGTTCCTCCTCTGTGGTCACTTTAAGCTACTTCTGGGGGCAGCTCTCCACCCTTCCAAATTGGGTTTGGCACCTGCCTAATTGGGAGGACAATAGAAGGGGCCTGTGTAGGTGTCATCTGACATCTGCTTGTGATCTTCTGCCAAAGGAACAAACGCACATCTCCACAACCAGGCTTTTGTCCCTGCTATGCAAGCAGTTTTCACATCTCATTCAGGGCCATTCACCAGCTAGGTGACTGTTGGAAAGCTCATGTTAATTAGCATTCAGGAGTTTCATGCGACAAAAATTTAACTTTCTAAAAGTTACTTTTCGGTAACATTTATTTATATTTGACTTCGCCATTAACTTGGGCTTTTAATAAATATTGCGCGTAGTGTTTTATCATTTTCTCTGGCTTTTCCTGCCCCGGACATGGCAGAATTAATATTGCTTTCTAGCGCTTGTTTATGGGCCAGCCAACTTTCCTACAGTGAAAATAGATGTTGAGTGCTAGTCACTGTAACGTCATGATAACTTTACTTGTCTTCATGTCCTACTTTCAGATTCCATGATCTCTACCTTATAGGCGACAGGGCTTACATGGGAGGATGGGGGACTTTTTAATATTAAAAAGGAAGGCTTTTACATGTCACAAATGGTTTATTTTGACAGGTCACAGCGCATGTTTTGCTCTGTTGCCGTCAGGCTACAGTGGTAGGCCTGTAACTATGTCTGTACTGCTGCTGCAGTGGATGGCACAACAGGTGCTGCAGTCCACTTGTAACATTTAACTTTTAGGCCCTTGGTACAATTTGTACTATAAACTAGGGACTTGTAGGCACGTAAGTACACCAATTAGGAGTATACCAATTTGACCATGTTTAAAGGCACTTTACTGCTGGTTAGCAGGGATTAAGTGCACTGAGTTCTAAAGCCAACAAACAGATAGGGCAAAAATCTTTGGGGACATCACGCAAAAGACTACCATTTCCTGCACCATAAAAGCCATAGATCCACATGCTCAATGCAATATTGAAGAAGTCTAGATCGCTACACTGTGTTCAGGAACCTGACCATTTCTTCTGCAGCGATTTTCGAAAACAGCAGTGAGTCTCCGCATGGATAATATAATGAGAACTACATTGCAAAAGAGAATGTGCACCTATATAAACATGGTGCCCGTCTTCACACCACTTTATCACATTTGATCGAATGGCTAAACGCCAGTCGTAACTGGCACCATTGAATTACATAATTTCTGACTCCGGTTCAAGGTGCCACTTCTTTGTAAAATATGTTGGGGTGACATAACTAGATAAAGCAGGGGTCTCCAACCTTTTCTGTAGGGAGAGCTACCTCTGGTCATTGAAAACCACCCTGAGGTACCGCCTAATTAAGGCTGTTCAATTAAAAAAAAAAAATGTATAAACCTTTTTATTGGCATTTTGAATAGTTACGTACATCACAGCAATCAATGTCGATGGTATTGACATACAAACAGTATCCCGCATCTGTGCTATATCTCGACATAAGGTTGGGTAATATCGTGGTCAATGACTTACCGCGTAGCCTCCTATTTGATGATGGTCCTTGGGGACAGGTGATGGGATAATGTTAGCATTTGCGCGAGGTAGGCTCTGTAGCACGCTGGGATGTGAGGTGTGATCTCTCTGTTAGCACTATATCACAGGGGTAGTGGTGTGCCAGCATTATTCAAACCGTAAACAAACTTGGGAGATAGAACTGGGTTACACTGTGTCTTATACTGTTACCGTGTGGGGGTAGTAGTCTAAATGTTGCAGTAGGCAGGATGGCTAGTTAGGCATGCGCAAGTGTCGGGAGGGGGGGAGGGAAGCGCTGGAAGTCGTCCATATGGAGATGTAGTTACGGCTAACTCGTGGCCGCCAGTTGCGGTGTCCGGGCCCTCTGTGAGTCAGCTCGGGCAGCCGCAGGGGCCTCAAGTGCCCTGGGAGAACCAGTAGTCTGAATCCTGGCGCCACCAGTGTTTCCTGTGTAAAGGAGTGGAGTAACATGGCCCATGGTATAGAGATTGGATGTTTATGGGTTCCCTCAACCTCCTCTGTTCGGAGTATTGCCTCTTCCGCCGCACCCACTTCTTAACAGAACCCACTCATGCCGCTAGAGGACGGCCCTCCGGTGCCTTCCAATGCATAGTGATGCATCGTTTAGCCAGGAGGAGCACCAAGGACGCAAAGCGCACTTCCGCTTTCACGCTTTTATGGCGCTTGCAGACTCCAAGGGCACTAGCTTCCCATGTGTAGAGGTCTGGGTGTCCCATGACCGTTCTAAGAATGGTGTGAATTGTGTGCCAGTAGCTGTGGAGTAGCGGGCAATCCCAAAGCATGTGTCTGAATGAGGCATTGGTCTCCTGGCATCTGGGACAGGTGATGGAACTTTCGGGGAAGTACTTCTGTAACTTTTCGGGAGTGAGGTATGCCCTGTGCAGTATATGCAATTGTATGTTTTTAAAGCGATAGTTACAGGATACTAGTAAATTCTAATGCCCAAGTCCATTCCCTGTCATGCAGTGGCCTACGGAAGTTAGTTTCCCACTTCTCCTGGAGGGGTGCAAGGGTGGGTTGTTTAAGGGTCCCTATGGCTTTGTATATCCAAGTAACTAGGTGTCGGCCGGGGCTCATCTGTAGGACCGCGTGAATTACCGGGTGTGTGGGGTGTTTTGTATCAATTGTTTGCCATTTTTTGCAGCAGTCTTCCATAAGCTGCCTGTATAGGAGAAACTGTCCTCTAGGGAGGCCGAAGTCCTCCATGAGCGTCTCATATGTCTGAAGCTGTCCGTTGAGGTATAGTGTGCCTGTGTCCGTCAAAAAGTGTTCAGTGCATGTGCGCAGTATTCGCTCCGTGTAGTGTGCTCGGCCCCTGGAGAAACCCACCAGCGGCTGGAGGGAGGAGTATGGGGGTGCCGCACGGTTCATTATGTGGATGCGCACCAGACAAGTGTGTGCTATCTTCACCTGGAGCGGTTTGTTCTGAGGTGACGCCGCCCCTGGCCGTAGCATTCGGTGGATGGTTGGAGCCCGAAGTTGCCCGGCCGTTGTGATCCGTTCCCCTTGCGCCCGGCCCGCTGTCCACCGTGATACCCATTGTAGCTGGGCAGCTAGAAAGTAAGCCTCAAAGGATGGGGCAGCTAGTCCTCCTTGATCGAGGGGTAGCTGCAACTTGGCAAGGACAATGCGCCTATGGCCGGATCCCTATATGAGGGTCCCAAGCAGGGTATCCAACTCGTTAAAAAAATGAGCGTGGTGGGGGAACAACAGGAAGGTTCGAGAAGAAGTATAATAGTCGCAGGACGAGGATCATCTTAGTGAATGCTATTTTCCCCGTAACCGCCAGTGAGAGATCTTTCCAAAGTGTATGGAGAATCTGATGTCTGCCATCAGTTTGCGGTAATTACCCCCATAAATGTCCTGTGGTGTGTGATATAGCCGGACTCCTAAGTATCGTACTGCCTGGGGGCTCTATAGATGTGGACGCTGCCCTGCCTCAGGGGGCACTGGGGCATGACCTGTATCGGGGTATATGGTGGATTTGGACCAGTTTTCCCTTAGTCCCACCACCTCCTCACATTCCTGCAAGATGCATAGTATAGGGGAGACGTCTGCCGCAATATCACGGACATAGATGAGCAAGTCATCGGCATACATCGACACCACGTGGGTGGAGTCTGCAATGGGGATGCCCCACTCCTCGCCCGCGGCGCGAAGGTGGATCACCAGAGGTTCCATTGCCATGGCGAAGAGCAGGGGGGGACAGTGGGCATCCCTGCCGCGTGCCTCGGCGGTCCGAAAACTGGGCGGAGATGAGGGGTTATAGCCGTGCTCTGGAGGTGAGCATAGAGTACATGAGCTTGGTGTATGCCTGGAGGCGGGGTCCTATCCCCATGTAATTCAGGAACTGAAGTAAGTATGCCCATGAGAGGGTATCAAAGGCTTTTTCCAGGTCCACAACCAGGCACGCAGCCCGGGGGAAGCGGGCCCATATCTGGTCCTGCACATGAAACAGTCGCCATATGTTGTAGCAGGTGTTTCTGCTCGGTACAAATCCATTTTGATCCGGGTGGATCAGTTTTGGGAGAACTGCGGCATATCTATCCGCTAAGATCTTCCCGTAAATGTTATACTCCGCGGGTAATAAAGCTATAGGAGCCCAATTGGTGGGGGTCTCTGTCCGGTTTAAGAAGGGATACTAAAACTGACTTGCACATGGACTGGGGTAGGGCGCCGCCGTCGAGGGCCACCTGGAATTGAGTCACCAGTTGAGGGACTAATTGGGGAGCAAAGGTGCGGTAGAATTCCAGTGGAAGGCTGTCCAACCGGGGGCCCTTACAGGTGGCTAACGCCTTCATCGCTAGTCTGACTTCCGTCGCACCGATGGGCTCGTCGAGGCCCTGGCGGTCATTGCGATCTATACAGGGCAGCTGGTGTCTACTCAGAAATTGGGTAAGAATGTCCACATGTACAGGAGCGGGGCTAGCGTATAGTAGTGTGTAATGCCTTTGGAAGGCCTCCAGAATCGAAACCTGCGAGTGTAGGAGAGTGTCTGGGTCGCTGCGGATGGTTGTGATTGGTAGGAGGGTCGAGTCTTGGTTGAAGAGCCACGCCAATAGCGCGCCCGCCCTGTCGTCCTCCGTGTGCACCCGGGCAGCATATGCCGCGAAGTTGTACCGGCACATGCTCGCCAGCACCTCCTCGTATGCTGTTTTAGTGTCGGTGATTTGGGCCGGCGTGGCATTGTCTGGGTTTGTCTCTTTTGTGAGTGCGGCTAGTGTTTGCTCTGTGTTTTGATGTCATGTTCCAAGACTTGATGGACCGCTGCGATGTGTTGGATGCATGTGCCTTGTATGACAACTTTAAAGGCATCCCATTCTTTTGCACGTGTGGTGGCCGTGCCTGTCTTCTCCTGGAAGTAGTTGCGGATGTGTTCCGTCTGAGTCTGTTTAAAAACTGGGTCTTCGAGACAGTCACTGGAGAGACTCAAAGTGGGGACCGGAGGGCGGGGCGGGCACCACTGGAATTTGATTGTGTGGGTGTCATGATCCGATAGGGTCCTACCTTGGTAGTCAGTTCCGAAATGGTAGGCAGGATAGCGGGAGAGCAGAGGAAACTGTCCAGGCGCACTTTGAGGTCGTGGGGTACCGAGTAGAACTAATAGTCTGGTGGTGGGGTTCTGAGAGCGCCAAGCATCTGTTAGGGACCAGTGCGCTGTAGAAGGGCGTAGCGTCCATCTGGGTCGATGGTGCGGGATTGTTCTTGGAATGGGATGCCGGGTCGAATCCAGGATGAGGTAAGGAGTGCTGCTTGAGTCAGCGCAACATAGATCTGTGGCGGCACCCCACTGTTCACGTGGAATCTTCTGGATGGTTCTGCCTGTGTTCATAGGCCGGTGGACTCCATATTAGGGTCAGGCAGGCTCCTTCCACAGCTTTCTGCGTGCTGATGATGGCCCTTGCCGGCCCCCAGCCGCGGGTTAGCTACCGGCCAGAGTGCGGATACAGTCCCAGCTGCCGATGTCGTGGTGCGATGCACCTCCCTGGATTCCGAGATCAGTAGTCGCGTGGGACCGCCATCTTTGTCGGGCAGGACGCCCAACGGCCGCACCCCGGCGGGAATCCCAGTGCAAGCAGGGCCCTCCACCAGCCCCCCGGTCCAATCAGGGGGCACTCCCGGTCTCACCCGAGTATCGGCCACAGCTTGAGGTCACGGGGTGCGGGCCGCAGGAACGGGACACACCGCCAGGTCTGTCTGCCGGAGAGTCCCATGAGGCCGATTCCGCCGGTTTCTGCGCCCGTGGACCGTCCTCGACCGCCGGGTCACACTCTGCTCCTCCTGGCCTCCACTCAACTCCGACTGGGTTCAGGTAGGGAGTTCTGGCCACAGTATGATGCGGGATACATAGGGTGTGGGCGGTGAGGGTTGGTCACTCCCATGTGCGCGCCTCTGCTATGATGTTGTGGCGCTACATCCCCGGGACCTCGGATCCATCTCCCCTTTCTCTGTCCTGCGCTCCTCGCCTGAAGCGACCTTGGGGTGTCGGGGGTCCTTTTCAGGGTCTCTCCGGGCCCAAGGCGGGCTCAGCAGTCGAATCGGAGATCCGCAGAGGGGGCGGGCGACATCTTGTGCTCAGTACTGTTTCCTCGATTAGAAGCCCGTTTCCCCCCACCGTGGATCTTCAGTTCGGGCATGGATGTCGGTGTTGGGTGCCCCTTGCATTCCAATGTCGCTGGGTGTAGATTAGAACCAGCTGGGCGCAGTGTAATTAGCAGAGTTAAAAGCCCGTTCACGGAGCCGCAGCAGACCGCTTCCGCCATGGTGGCCATCTTGACGACGCCCCCATATAAGGCTGTTCGATAAGGGGTACATAAAGTCCAAATAACAAACACTGCCCCAGAGTATCCCAGTCCTGCTCCAGTTTACATATTACGTTAATGCACCATTAGCTCCACAGCAAATGTTAACTTGTGGGGACCCCAACAATAAGTTTTGTTAGTTGTTTGCATTACAGCGCAGTAGATGACACTGCTCTTATTTTGAGAGTTAGGGCCGGAATGAATATTTGCAAAAATTTATTTCGGGAGGCTCTTGCAGACTGCATGGGCATCTACAAGTAAACATCCTTGCAGTGTTCATCGCAATAATGACACACGAACGAAACCATGAAGAAATTGCTTTAAGAAACTAGGAAGGAGAGAAAGAATGAAAGCGAAAAGGAAAGGGAGAAATAGGGAGGACGAAGAGACTGTGAAAGCCAGTGAAAGAAAAAAGAGAAAAGCAGAGAGGAAGAAAAGGAGAGAGAGAAAGGTTGGCAGAGACCTTGAGAATGGTAAGGAGAAAGACAAAGTAGAACAAGCATTGGAAATGCAATAGGTCTCGCACCATTAGAGTTAGTGTTTTTAGAATTGTTTATGGGTTTTTTTTGTAAATGTTTAGCATTTTTGTTTCCTGTAGCCAATGCTAAAGAATTACAAATAAAAAAAGCCATAAACATTTCTAAAAGCTCTAACTGAAATGGTCTGAGACCTATTGCACTGTGTGAGGGGTTGAGGGTGAGTGAGGGTGAGGGTGGGTGAGAGTGAGGGTGAGGGGTTGAGGGTGAGTGAGTGAGGGTGGGTGAGGGGTTGAGGGTGAGTGAGAGTGAGGGTGTGTGAGGGTGAGTGAGGGTGAGGGTGAGTGAGGGTGAGGGGTTGAGGTTGAGGGTGAGGTGTTGAGGGTGAGTGAGGGGTTGAGGGTGAGTGAGGGTGAGTTAGGGTGAGGGGTTGAGGGTGAGTGAGGGTGAGGGGTTGAGGGTGAGTGAGGATGAGTGAGGGTGAGTGAGGGGTTGAGGGTGAGGTGTTGAGGGTGAGTGAGGGTGAGGGTGAGTGAGGGGTTGAGGTTGAGTGAGGGTGAGTGAGGGTTGAGGGTGAGGGGTTGAGGGTGGGTGAGGGTGAGTGAGGTGTTGAGGTTGAGTGAGGGTGAGTTAGGGTGAGGGGTTGAGGGTGAGTGAGGGTGAGGGTGAGGGGTTGAGGGTGAGTGAGGGTGAGGGGTTGAGGGTGAGTGAGGGTGAGGGTGAGTGAGGTGTTGAGGGGTTGAGGGTGAGTGAGGGTGAGGGTGAGGGGTTGAGGGTGAGTGAGGATGAGTGAGAGTGAGGATGAGTGAGAGTGAGGGTGAGTGAGGGGTTGAGGGTGAGGGGTTGAGGGTGAGTGAGGGTGAGGGGTTGAGGGTGAGTGAGGGGGTGAGGGTGAGGGTGAGGGGTTGAGGGTGGTGAGGGTGAGTGAGTGAGGGTGAGGGGGTGAGGGTGAGGGTGAGGGGTTGAGGGTGAGTGAGGATGAGTGAGAGTGAGGGTGAGTGAGGGGTTGAGGTTGAGGGTGAGTGAGGGTGAGGGTGAGTGAGGGTGAGGGTGAGTGAGTGAGGGTGAGGGGTTGAGGGTGAGGGGTTGAGGGTGGTGAGGGTGAGGGTGAGTGAGGGTGAGTTAGGGTGAGGGGTTGAGGGTGAGTGAGGGTGAGGGGTTGAGGGTGAGTGAGGATGAGTGAGAGTGAGGGTGAGTGAGGGGTTGAGGGTGAGGGGTTGAGGGTGAGTGAGGGTGAGGGGTTGAGGGTGAGTGAGGGTGAGGGGTTGAGGGTGAGTGAGGGTGAGGGGTTGAGGGTGGTGAGGTTGAGGGTGAGTGAGGGTGAGGTGTTGAGGGTGAGTGGGGGTTGAGGGTGAGTGAGGGTGAGGGTGAGTGAGGGGTTGTGTCTTAACTTTGGTCCCAGCACCATGAAACAGAAGTCTCTTGAGGGGATAACGGTGGGCCTGGCAGTCAAATGTGTGCTGTCATTGGCGAGGAGTCAAATAATCAGTGATGCCTCTCGTTGCTCTTAACTTTGGTCCCAGCACCATGAAACAGGAGTCTCTTGAGGGGATAAAGTTGGGCCTGGCAGTCAAATGTGTGCTGTCATTGGCGAGGAGTCAAATAATCAGTGATGTCACTTTCGCTATCCTCAGCGAATTAATGAGCTGATGTCCATGTGCATATACATTCCACTCTGTACTGTGAGGATTGTTGTGGGTGAAAAACGCTCTTAAACTTATATCCTGGAGGCGTGATCCAAACCAGGTTTTCTAGACCCACAACAAAAAGCAACGGTTTATAAAAAATATATAATTGGAGAGGTTAAAATGTGATTCAAATAGTAATTCAATTCCCCCCCCCCCCCCCCCCCCCCTCTCGCGGTCCTTGCTTCCTGCAAGGGAGCCAAGCCCTTGGGGCGGGGTGCTGCAAAGCAGGACAGGCTGTGGTATGCACGTGCAACAGGAAATGAGGCAGCCTGCGCCTACGAGGACTCTCTCGAGCAGGGTTAGGTGCACAGTTTGTTTAGAATGTGTCCGTCCTGTAAGCTGAATGTTGCACCTTTGAACTTGTCGCGGGAAAGGCAGAGTTTTGTTTTTAATATACAAAATGTTTTACCTCTGCAGAGACGTCTGGTCCTCGAGGAACGAGTGCATGGTTTCCCAAAGTCCAGCAGCATGCCCTACTCCCAGAGTCGAGGCGAACATCCATCACCCCATAAACCGTTTCCCACGGCTTTTTACGAAAGTCAATAGATTACAGATATAAACAAGACGGAGGGAAGGAAGATAAGGGGAGGGGGGAGGAGAAATGCGACACGGCGGGCAGGGGAGGGGGCGGAGCGGGGAGAGGGAACAGACGAAGGAACGGCAGATAAGGGGAGGGGGGAGGAGAAATGCGACACGGCGGGCAGGGGAGGGGGCGGAGCGGGGAGAGGGAACAGACGAAGGAACGGCAGATAAGGGGAGGGGGGAGGAGAAATGCGACACAGCGGGCAGGGGAGGGGGCGGAGCGGGGGCCTGGAGTGCGGCTGAGGGAACTGATGTGCACGCGCTTTTAAGCTCACGGGCACTGCAAGGAATCGCCACGATTCCTTGCAAGTTGGATAAAGAGTGGATAAGCCCCCATAGTCTCGCTTGCTCGATGCGCATGCGCATCGACAGGCGAGACCTAAAAAAGGAGAATAAGAAAGATGAAGGCAATAGAAGCAGAAACATATAGGCGAGAATAAGACATAAGCAATGAGAAGGCAAAACAAAGAGAAATAAGAAAAAAAAGAAAAAGGAAGGAAGATAAAAGAAATGGAAGCTAAACAAAGGGAAAAGAAGGAATAAAGGAGATGAGAAAAAAGGAAAAAACAGAAGTAGTAAATGTAGAGGCGGAAGAAAACAAAGAGGTAGGAAAAGATAAGAACAAGGAAAGAGCAAGTCAGAAACAAAGGCAAAAGAAGAAGAGTAAAGGAGAGCAAGTAAAGTACAAGTTGAGAAGGAAAGAGGAAAAATATAAGAAAGCAACAGACATCTAGAAGAGGAATAAAAAAAGAGGAAGATAAGAAATAAAAAATAAAAGACCAGGAAAGAAAAATGAGAGAGTGAAACAAAGAGAACACCAGGAGAATAGGAGAATGGATTGGGGAATTAAAAATGGGAAGAAGAAAGACTAACAAAGAAACAAATAAGAGAAAATGGAAAGAGTAGAGAAAAAAAGGGAAACAAACAAAAAGTGAAAGTAAGACCGCAAGAAATTAAAATAAACGGGTGGAATACAAAAGGGGATAAAGAAGAGAAGAATAAAAGGAGAAGTGTGGAGAAAAATAAATGGAAAAAAGAGAGCGAAAGGAGGCCGATAAAAAGGCGGAACGAACGAAACAAAGAAAAAGCATTGGCATAGCCAATAGGTCTCGCCTTTGGGACCTTATAAATGTTTTGCCATGCAACAGTTAATGTTGTTGAACCAAGGATATGGTGTTGCATAACTAAATACTTATTAGGTTTCAAAAGCGAGACCTATTGGCTATGCCAATGCTTGTTGTCATTTTCATTGGATTTGCAATTCCTTAACAGTCCACCTATCTCTAAAATGTACCCTCATCATGCCCAGAGCAGAACACATTTAAATCATAATTTCTCAAAACTACTGAAAGGATTTATAACAACAAAAGGCACTTATTTAAATAAAGTTCTTCTTACAACTCAAACATGATAAAATTCCATTGAGACCTTTTTCTATATTGAGGAGCAAAGAATCCAATGGGAGTTAAAATGTGAAATGTCACTTTTGGGATCCCCGTCCCTTTTTTTTGGCCTCTGCTTAGTGGATCTGCACAAAAGTTGCCGTGAAAAATCCAAAGCGGATAAAGTTGATTATAATTTTAAGTTTTCCTGCAGATTCGTCAATCGGGAAAAACGTTATTAGCAAAATAAAAAATGCATTTTAAATAGAAACTCTGACCTAAATGACCGCATAAAGGTGGAACTTTTGCCATTGCCATCTTAGCCAAGAATCAAAAATACATGCAATGAATCCGGTCTTTTTTTTGTAATTTTATTGACTTTTGCCTTTCTTGTAAAACTGGGACTGTAAATATTACTCTGTTATTTTCCCATGTTGTCGTGCGTGCTTATAATTTTCTCGGCATGACAGTCTTATGCAAAAGCAGTGTGCATTTATTATGTTACATAATCATAGTTGCCATGTGTGCATATAGAATACAGTCAGGAATATTGGTAGTCCAGTAACATCAACTTATCAACATCAAACCATACCATTTCACTGTCTACAAAATTAATGTGGTCTTACATGAGCTCTGCAGTTCTAACTGGTTACATTCCATCTGAAGATGCTCATCTGATAAGATGAAACATTTGTTTCCTACGGTTTTTTGAATGTTACCTACTGGAAACATGGCTCTCCCTCTTAAGGGTGTGGATGTTCCAGGATAAAAAAAATGAGAAACATGCAAATGTTTGAAATAAGAATTAGGGTTTTCCCATTCATAATTCTATAAAATCCTTATGTCACTCCTGCCTCACTTACCTTTAATGTACTACTCCAAGTGCCATCTTCATTTTCAGCAACTCGTTCTTCAGCTCAGCCTCTCCAGCAGGTTACGGAAGCCCACTATCCCTAGTACTGAACGGTCCATTACCTGATGCATCAAAACCCATGACTGTATGGCTCAACCCCTAGTAACGCTGCATGAGGATGAAAATGTTGCTGAATTTCCATGCAGCAAGACCGAAACCTCCTCTTAATTAACCTTTCCTCTCATGAAAGGGCAGGAAATATACCATCTGACTAATAGAATATGTACTTCATCGTTCTATCTTAAATAAATAGCTGCAAGTAGAATCAGTTTATCTTAATCTTGCATTGTTTTCTCTGTTCTATCCCATGACGGGCTGAAATCCTACAGAACACAGTAGACAGACTAACTTGTTTCTAATGCTGCACAGATACACCTGACAAAGTTACTAGCCGACTCCAGGCAAAGAAGAACTCTCAGACTTGACATGTTAAAACAAGATACATTTCTTTCATACTACTTCAACAATAATGGTTTAAACCACCTCTTCCCCAGCACCATCATGTACACAACAGGCCAGCAAAGTCATAAGGCCTACTAAGCACTGCTACTTCAGCAGAACATCCACATGAAGAGAAATGCATACTTCGCCCTTAACCAACAAACACATTAGATACATCCAGGGGCTCTGGAATATGTTACAGAGGTGACCAAATTATGTGGCAGGGATGACAATATGATGCAGCAAGAAAATGCAGATTTATTTAAAAAAAAGCATCCAATAAAACCACACTTACTGTACACAGAGAACCTTGAATTGGGTCTCTCCACTCTTCAAAAGTACAGCGGGACCGTGTAAATAGAAATGCTAGAAACAAATGCTCGTAACATATATGTTGTAGTCGTGAATATTATAGTGCACGTTCCCTGCGGATAGCTCTTTCCAGTTACTGCAACACAGAGGGCTGGAATACTTACCTGTTCAATATAGTTCCTTTATTTATATGATTCATGATACAAAAGGAAGAAGATCACCTCCAATGTTCGCCAAACATATCGTAAAAAGAATGGCAGACATCCTCTGAAACGTTAGCGTATTGAAACTACTCTTAAAGAATATAGAAATGTTATAATACTCCCCATTCTTATTTCCAAGAATAGGTGATGAGGATTATATTACGGAAAGTGCATTAACTCTCTGCTGAGCGACTTAAAAAGCGGAGCTGCCGCATCAGCTAGCAGAGGCAAAGCATAAACAAGAGCCGAGAGCGGCTAGGTGTTGCTCCATTCGGAAGCCGGAGGGGGTGGGCTTTGGGACTTCAGCCACGCCACAGAGCTTCAATGGACGGACCACAGCTGCGTCCACTTCACCTTCAAGAAAACAACGACCCACCAACACCAGCAACAGGCCGCCCGCAGAAGCTGGAACAAGATCACAGCAGACCAGCTCGCCACCTCCCTGAGCCAGCACCCTCCTGCCAGCTCAGCGAACCCCAGCCAGGCCGCCGACAACCTCACGAAGTGGATCAGCAACTGCGCGGACGAACTCGCCCCACTGAGGACCCCGCCCAGCAGACCCGGCAGCAAGAAAGCCCCATGGTTCACCGACGAACTCAAGAGCTCCAAGAATGACTGCCGAGCCCTCGAGAAAGTCTGGAGAAGGGAACCGACACCGGACAACAGGACCTCCTTCAAACTTGCCACCCGGAAACACCACCAGCTGATCCGCGCCGCCAAGAAAACAGCATTCAAGGACCGGTTGGACAACAACGCACACAACTGCAAGGAACTCTTCAACATCGTGAAAGAGCTTTCCAACCCCAGCGCAGGAAACAACGACACCACCCCATCGCAAGACCTCTGCAACTCCCTCGCTTCATACTTCCACAACAAGATCGCGGACATACACAACAGCTTCAACAACCAACCAACGCACACCATGACCGAACAACCACCCCCCACCACCACCCTCCACGCCTGGACCCCGATCAGCACCGAAGACACCATCCGCACGATGAACTCCATCCACTCCGGATCACCGACCGACCCCTGCCCTCACCACGTCTTCAACAAGGCAGACGCTGTCATCTTCACCCCACCTGCGAGACATCATCAACACATCCTTCGACACCACCATCTTCCCTGAGAGCTGGAAACACGCCGAACTCAGCGCTCTACTCAAGAAACCAACAGCGGACCCCACCGACCTCAAGAATTACCGCCCCATCTCGCTCCTCCCGTTTCCAGCCAAAGTCATCGAGAAGACCGTCAACAAGCAGATGGCCGCTTTCCTCGAGACGAACGGATCCCTCGACCCCTCACAGTCCGGCTTCCGAGCCAACCACAGCACCGAGACCGCCCTCATCGCCGCCACCGATGACATCCGAGCCCTGATGGACAATGGAGAAACAGCGGCCCTCATCCTCCTAGACCTCTCCGCGGCATTCGACACGGTCTGCCACCGCACCCTGGTACGGCGCCTCAGCAACGTCGGAATCCAGGACAAGGCGCTGGAATGGATCATCTCCTTCCTCGACGGAAGAACACAGAGAGTCCGTCTACCACCGTACAAGTCAGAGGCCACCGAAGTCATCTGCGGCGTCCCCCAAGGATCATCTCTGAGCCCCACCCTCTTCAACGTCTACATGAGCCCCCTCGCGGCCATCGTACGCAAACACAACCTCAGCATAATCTCCTACGCCGACGACACCCAGCTGATCCTCTCCCTGACCAACGACCCCGCCGCCGCCAGAGCCAACCTGCACGAAGGGATGAAAGAGGTAGCCGAGTGGATGACGACCAGCCGCCTGAAACTGAACTCGGACAAGACGGAGGTCCTTATCCTGGGCTCCTCTCCCTCCGCCTGGGACGACTCCTGGTGGCCTCCCGCCCTGGGCACCGCACCCAAACCGACAGACCATGCACGCAACCTGGGCTTCATCCTGGACTCCTCCCTCTCCATGACCAGGCAAGCCAACAACGTCTCCTCGGCATGCTTCAACATCCTACGCATGCTACGGAAGATCTTCTGGTGGATCCCCACCGAGACCAGGAAGACCGTCACCCAGGCCCTCGTCACCAGCCGACTGGACTACGGCAACGCCCTCTACGCCGGTACCACCGCCAAGCTCCAGAAGAGACTCCAGCGGATCCAGAACGCCTCAGCCAGACTCATCCTCGACATCCCACGAACCAGCCACATCTCCGGACATCTGAGAGACCTTCACTGGCTCCCCGTCAACAAAAGAATCACCTTCCGCCTCCTCACCCACGCACACAAAGCCCTACACGACCAAGGCCCGAGCTACCTCAACAGCCGAGTCAACTTCTACGCTCCCAAACGCCACCTCCGATCAGCCAACCACGCCCTCGCCGCCGTCCCCCGCATCCGAAGAGCGACTACAGGAGGAAGGTCCTTCTCCTACCTGGCCGCCAAGACCTGGAACTGCCTCCCGACCGACCTGCGCCTGACCCAAGACCACCTCTCCTTCAGGAAGAAGCTGAAGACCTGGCTGTTCGAGCAGTAGCGGCTCCCCCCCCCCCCCCAGCGCCTTGAGACCCTACGGGTATGTAGCGCGCTTTATAAGTGTCACTGATTGATTGATTGATTGACTGTCAGGTTTAGGCTGAGGAGAGCTGGGATGGTTAGAAAACTAAAGATGGGGTGGTAGGTTGGAGGCTCTGAGTAACTGTGCTCTCGAGGATGTGACTGTGCTGGAGTTGACTTTTCTGGATAAAACTATTGTGTTGATATTGGCAGTGCTAGGAGACATGGGCTTTTAAAGGTCCCTGTGTAAATGAATGTGTCCTTGTGTAACGTAACTGTTGCTCATGTGAAAAGCTCCATTACCTTCTGGTTGAATTCATGCTATATATATCCGCCCAAAAAAAAGGGGGCTGGAAGAAGCTTTGACGAGGCTGAGGAGGATATGCTGACGATGAATATGGTTCGGTTGTCCTAGACATCTGAAGTAATGTTTGGGTATTCGGGAGCCATGCTGAGTTAGAGAGGCTTTGGGGAACCTTTGATTGCGAAATTCAGTTTTTGGCTATGCACAATGTGCAGGGGTGGAACTGGACTAGATCACTGTACCTGACTCCCGGGAAGACTCTGACTCATTTCTCCTCAAATACAGAACTCACACCACAGTTTACCAGGACTAACACCGTACTGATGCAGGAGTGAAGCCACAACTGAATGACTGCAGTGGATGCCATGGAAGCATTGGCCGCGCGGACGTATAAGTAACGCCGTGCGGACGTATAAGTAACGCCGTGCGGCAATAATAAAAATCATTGGCCGGGGTGCAAAGAAATCTTTTTTTTTAAACATGACCTGTGCGCACGAGCAACGAAAAAGTTGCTGTGCACGTCGCATGCATGCTTGTGCGAGCGATAGTAAGCTGGTCGCCAGGAAAGTAGCACTTTCCCAAGCAGCCTACTAAATGTCTCGGCCAGATCAGCGCATGCGCTGGATCAGGCCGAGATCTAAAAAGGAGACAAACTAAGAAAAAGTGAAAGAAAGAAAAAAGTGGCGAAAGAAAATGAAAGAAAAGCAACAAAAGTAGAAAGTTTTAGAAGAGAGTGAGCTCAATGTTCATGCATTTTCAGATTCCTACGCCCACAGAAAGCGTTACACCGTGTTTTATAGTGCTGTGATAGCATTTGGACAGCTGCATATTGTCAAACCAGCAGACAGCTAAATATCGTGTGCGAGCTGCTCAGCATCAACCTGAGAGCCAATGGTAGCTCACTATTGACCTGTTGGAGAACCCTGAGATAAAGCTACAGACCACAAACCCAAATCTGCCTAATTACCTCATTTCAGCACACAATATAAAAAAATTAAAGCAATCTCTTCAATATCGGACCAAAATTTCAGGCTGTCATGCAGCTACCGAACCATCTTATGCTTAACTGAATCAACCTTCACTGAACACTCTACTTTCTTCTCAACACATGCCCACTCAATAAAAGCCTGCAATAATTTTTGACTCCAGCTTCCAGGATCCACCTCTTAATAAAATAATATTCTGGTGTGGCACTTCTAGATAAAGCCACGGACCACAAACCAAATCTTCTTAATTGCAACGTACAGTATTCCCGACTCTGCATGCTTATGAATTATCAGAAATTGTAAAGCGAGCGCTGCAATATCGGACCAAAATAGGAACCTCTGCTTAACTGGGTTGTCGCCATATGATTATTGTTCCTTACAATAGGAAGATGTGGCGTTGTTGATCACTATTATGAACTTAATGAGCAGATAGAGCTCCATTTGATTTGGTAAAAGTTTCGAACAACACAGTATTAACCCACAAGATCACCAATATCAACACAAACCCCTAATGCAGTGGTATATCACTATCTTGTTAGTATCTGAAAAATCTGCAACAGAACAATCTGCTTGAAGCTTACTCATGTGCAACCCGTACCTAACGGTTCCTAGCGGCTTCTATTAACCTCTCTAACACTGCTTTTCCTGGTCATCTCAACACTGCTTTCCCATGCCACCACCAGCTCACCCTTACAGGCAGTGGGGTGAATACATTAAACCCACAAACTGCTAAGCAGAATGCTCTGCTTGTCGTGCACTCACCTGGTCCCAATTGCGGAAATGACACTGGAGTCGATGCTCGACCTCCTATCCCTCCAGGATCCACACAAGATCAAAGGACCGACCACCTTAGATCACACACACCCCGGGGATAAGGGGGATTGGGATCAAATAAGAAGAGAGAGACTTGCAGGATTGAATCTGCTCAGTGGCTGTGTGACACAGCGTAACAGGATTTGTCTCTTCTGAGACCTTCTGTGTTTGCGAGGTTGATGCGCAATGGACCAGAGCCTCTGGTTTTCTGATGATGTAATACAATGGATACAAGAGAAGGCAGTTAACATAAGTATACTAACAGGTCTCTACATATAATTACCATGCATTGCCTTTAGTGGCATACACTTACAGGATGTACCTGCAGCAAGGCATGGTAGCAGAAGAACACAAATCACAGATTGGAGTGTGGCACACCTAGGAATCAGCTTGAAATACAGATTGAAGTTATTGGCACTCCCTGGATAAACTCGGAACAAAGGTTGGAGTTACTTGAACTCCCAAGGATCAATTCAGAACACAGATTTAGCTAGAAGATTCATACAAAAATCAAAGACTCTGTAGTGCTTTCTCTTGGCACTACTGTTCATCGGAGAAACACAGAGCTAAAGTTATCAGTCTTCGATCAATCAAAGTTCTAGAAATAGAAGAGGCAATTAAGAGATCTTTGGTCTACTTGAAATTTCTGAAAAAGATACTGTTTCATGTACTGCGTTCATTGAAACGTGGATCTCAAATGTGTTGTGCGTATTCTTAATGAAGGAATTTGAAATAGAGCACCCAGAATGCCAAACAGAATTACCAGTAACACCAAACAAGCAAGATTAATTCTCTTTAAACCTCTGCGCTACTCATATACTGAACAGATGCTTGACCAAATGAAGAAACAAAAAACGATCACTTGGAATGAAGCCAGAGTAGGAATCTCGCAAGACTGAGCCAAAGACGCACAGTGTCTCATAGGAAGAGCTTCCTTGCCCTAAGGAAGGACTTGCGGTCACCGAATATTTCCTTTGCCATAGTGAGTTCTTCAAAACCAAGAATTATCCATAAAGGAAAGCCCATCATTTTCTATGAACCTTTAGAACTAATGAATTTTTTCAAACATCTCTCAATCATTTATCGACCTTTCATCTTTTGGCAGACAAAGCCACAGGCAGCTGAGGTACACCAGTGGACACATTCACCTGATAATCCTCTGGACGTCACTGAAGTCTCCATGATAAGGCTTGTGGAGTTGAGCTGCATTATCAATCATCTGTTCATTGGCTTACTGATTTTCTTGATGTCTAATTACGATTATGTATCTATTTCCGTAATCACTGGTAATACAAGTGTTTACTGTTCTCATACTAACCATGAATATCCATACCTACTGATACCCTTTGAGGGGACTATTTGCTAATATCAATTTCTATATAACTAAAAGTAATTTCCCGTAACCTTAAAAAAAGCACTATAATCTTTAAAGATCTTGCATTTTCTACCTGCACATTAGGCACGGTCTTCAGGCTTTTGGTCTTAACTGACCAAGACAGCTTTGATTCATGCTAGAGGTCTATGTACAAAGGGAATCTCTAATGGAATCTGGCTACCGTAGCTCACCTTGCCTGCCACAGTCTCCTCCAATCAAATTTCCCCTTTATTAAAACTAGCCACAGATTGGCAGACACAGCTTCCACAGTCTCCTCTCTTCCTCTACTTGTTTTTTATATCTCTAACTTTTCCTCATATGTTTCTTTCATTCTTTTGTCGCCTTTCTCTGTTTGGGTGACTAATTGTTTCTTGCTAGTACCTCAGAACCTCATCTAACTAGCCGCAATATTTAATGTAGAAGACCAGTGAATATTGGTTTCACGTACAAAGTACTCTGCCTTTCAGTCGTAGTCTGTCATAACTGTCATGACCAGGCAAAAGTATTGTGATGATCCATGTTAGGCTTCATTCCTCTTTATTTGTTATATACTTCAATACAAAAGATTTGATTTATGAAAAAAAGAAATGACATCAGTATCTCTTTTCCCCCCAGCTCGGACCTTTCTTGGATGCAAGGCATGAGCAAGTTGAGGTGAGGACCACCATGTGCCTATTAGCTATCTGTTCCAGGTATTGTTGGGGATGAGGTTTGAAGTATTGAAACCAGAGCCGATGTAACACAGTACTGAGAGCATGTTCTAGAGGTGAGTTTGCAAGGTACCAGCTCTCCTGTGCCTTCGAGCAGTTTACCTACCTCTGGCTCCTTTCAGCAAGAAGAGAAAAGAGTTTGGTGACCAGCATTGTCCAGTGCCTCCCTGGACCCTTCCATCACATTTGGGAATGAATGATGTGGCAAGGCAAGCCACATGGCTTCAGGAGTGTTAGTCGTTACTACGCATATTAATACCACGCGTGCCATTGCAACGTAAGTATTACTACACTAGTACGCTTACAACAACCTACCATTACAACGCATTCTATTACCACACATGCCATTACAGCGCAAATGCATGCGTGATAAAGGTATACACTTGGTAAAAGCGTGTAAGGTAAGTGAAACTATCCTGCCCTACCCTAAACCCCAAATCACTACCTCTGCACGACCCCCCCAGCCCTTGCCCTTTCCTAAACCCCTACACGACCCCCGTCCTTTCCCTACCCTAAATCACTACCCCTGCACGACCCCCAACGCTTTCCCTACCCTAAATCACTACCCCTGCATGACCCCGCCCCAATCCTTTCCCTACCCTAAACCCCAAATCACTTCCCCTGCATGACCCTGATCCTTTCCCTACCCTAAACCCTAAATCACTACCCCTGCACGGCACCCCAGATCCCCAATCCTTTCACTACACTAAACCCTAAAACACTACCCCTGCACGACCCCCCAATCCTCTCCCTACCCTAAACCCTAAAACACTACCCCTGCACGACCCTCCTCTGACCCCCCAGTCCTCTCCCTACCCTAAAACACTACCCTGCACAAACCCGTCCTCTCCCCACCCTAAAACACTACACCCCTTTTACCCAAAAATAGTAACCCCCACCCCAGGCCAAATCCCCCTCCCCTCTTTCTCCTTGTGGTTCCTCTCCCTTCTAGTGGTTCCTGCGGGGTGGTGCACGTTGTTGTGAGGAAACTGAAGAGCATCCGTTTTCTCACAACGACGTGGATCGACCTATATATATTTTTTTACAACAATGTGCTTTTACCATTCATACCTTTACAACAAAATTTGTAAAAGCGCATGTATTGTTAAAAAAAAATGTGTAGTAAAGACTACGCATTGTTACAACGCATGCATGGTAATGCTTGGGTTCTAATGGCATGTGGGGAAACAGCCATGATGTAATGGCTTAAACCCCCGCCCCCCACCCCCCACAAATGAGAGTTTATACCCATTGGTAACAGGTTGCAGCACAGTTATCTGTATTGGAGAGAAGTTAACATGGATCCCTCGATAAGGGATTTTCCTTAGGAGGTCAATTAGTTCTTCTGAGTGGAACAAACAGGCAGCACATTTTTCTATCATTATGTTTGCCAGCTTAGTGCACTATCTGATATTGGCATTTTCTTTAATGTACAATCTGAATATATTATGCCTACTTGTGTATTAGACCATTGTGGTGGACACTATTAAGGGTCAACAACAGAGGCCTTATTCTGCTGAAATGGTGAAGACAGTTGTGCCTTATAACTTTCAAGTCTAGTGCTCAGTGTTAAGCCTCACCTCAGTCAAACGTCCATTCTCTTTGTGATCTATGTGGCTGCACAGTCCTGGGATGAACAGTTAAGCAGTAGAACATCTTCATGCATTGTGTACCAAGATTTTCCTATGAATTATGCAGGCAGTCCTAGCAAACAATGGGAGTATTTCAGAAAGGTGTGAGGGATGCTTCAGTTTGTGAGGGAAGGGGTAGAGGAATCATTGAAGAAGGATGGGCTGGATTTAAAAGCAACCGATGTTTAGAAAAATATCCATATGTATTCAGATGAGCACTCTACCAGTGAATGACCGGCTGGTCGGAAATATACTTTGTTCTTCTGCGTCTCTGTCCAAGTAGTTTGTGTATTTGCTACACCCATATTATTCCCTTTAAGTATGTTGTTGCTCTTGGTAAACAAAATGTGCCTTGTTTACTTAAATTGTCTAATGTTGCACTTTTTTTGTAGAACTGTCTGCTTACAGTGCCATTTGAGGATGTATTTAATAGGTGCCTCAAGACGATTATCGAAGGGACAAGGAGGTAGGCATGAAAACTCTGATGCCTATGTTAAATCAAGAAAGAAATGTAATGTCTCCAGTGTCCTCCTTGAGCCTATCTTTTCTATAGTTGTTTGTTAACTTAGCATTGTACAGTTAGTGAGTAGAGTTTACTCTGATCCGAAAGCTGTGTTTTGTTGCCTTACGACTAGCCTGTCCGTACAGGCTATGTTGTTGTGATTTCCCCAGAAATATTGTTCTGTAAGGTCAGCATCCCCAACTGTTAAGGAATTGCCTAAAAGACTGTTAAGGAGAGAATTCTTGCCATTAAACTCTCGACTTTCCCTGAAACTACTAGCTCTCTGAAGAGGATAGCTCTTGCCTATCACTGTTCAAATAATTTCCAAAGCACTAGCTCATCACTTATTCAGGACAGGTTGGTGTTCCATCTTTGCACTATATGAAGGGTAGAAAACTCTTCTTGTTCCAGTCTTTTATGCATGCCTGTTTTAACAATATGATAATTGACACTGCAGTGGTTATTTTTTCTGGTACATCCCTAAACGAGAGGTCCCCTACTGTACCCTTTGCTGTGCTACTCCATGCTTGCAACAGTCCTGCTGTGATGTATTGGTACACCGTGAGTTCTGTTCATTAATACGAGTGTGGTCTTGCTCTTTCCCGTATCTGCCAGCGCCGGTTCTCAGTTGGTGGTTGTTCCTTCGTTTAGAGATGTGCACCACGAGTTTGTATATCCACAGCCTCCTTTCAGCTGCTACGATGTCGCCAAAGAGGATAAACAGGTATTTCCCTTGACAGTGTGCCGCAAGGCACTGATATATCCTAGACAATGCATTTACTCTCTTGTGTTAATATTCATTTTCTTTATGTTGGAGTTTTTCCAAACTGCAACTAGAAAGTCATCGAAATAAAATGCTTCTCTACTGGCTACCCATTGAATCATTTATTATTGACTAACAACTTTGTGCTCCCTATTTGCTATTGGTCTAGTTAGCCATGGCAAATACTATCTACTTGAAGAATATCCCACCTTCCTCCCTTTTCCTGCACTGGCTACTGTGTCACTTAGTTGTGGGCCAGAAAGTGATGCTCAGAAAAGCATGTTGCTCTGCATGCATATGGCAGAGGTACTTACCCCCATGCGTATTTGCACAACAACCTGTTCCCTTTTCCAGTCAGTTGGTGTAAACTGAATCCTGCTTTCCTTGTGCCCAGCATAACTACTCCTAAAGGCTCCTCATCCTGTTCTTTTGCTATTTTACATTTGTGTTGTACTCACTTATTTTCACTGTGAACAATCTAAGCTGCAACATCCTAAATTCAGGCCATGCTGTGTATGCCACATGCGGTATATAGTAGCTGACCAACATAAGCATTTCATGTCCTTTTTAATGGCCACTCCTAGAGTCTGTATATAGAAATGGCAGATTATATCTTTTTACTACCAGTAGCCTGCAGTGGCTACATAAATGCACTACTGCAGTGGTGACATCATAGTTTCTTTCTTCCAGACATGGTTCGCTCGCTCCCCCAATCTACTCAGGCTTGTTATTACTTTTTTCAACTCTTGTGATGGTGCTTACATTTTGTGAAATTTAGCCCGTTGTCAGTGTAAGCACATGATATCTGCATTGGATTGCCAAATTATGTATCAGGGCCTGACCACAGTTCTGTCATGGAGAACACCTGTCAACAAAAAAATGTGTCCATCCAAGAACTGCAGACCGTGGTCTACCTTGGGCTTTACTGTTGGAGCTGAGGATCAAAGTAATGCTCTCTGAGAATCACCTTGGGCATGTATGCTTAGTGCGCCAAATAGAAAAGACACACTAAGAGGTTAAGGTCCCTTTCCTCCCTGACGTTCCAAACTGATTCTGATTGTGAGGACCTCTAAGAGCAGCCTTCCTTACCCCTAAACATTAATTGTCAGAAGACTTTCTTCCTTTCATGAGGTCGATCCTAGAGAATTTATTTACAGACCTAATTTCTTGATAGCAATTATAGTAATGATGACATAAAATAACAGATTTCACACCCTTGAGGTCAAATAATTGCTCTGCGAGCTGCTCCTGTTCCACAAGGAGATTCCCTACTGCAGAAGACGCAAGTGCTTATTGGATAGTTACAACTACCCCCTGTTGCTTCAGAAGTTTTATTTGGCCATGAGGACATAGCATCTGGACTACAGCATCACTGTTCCATTTTGTTTTACCGGGAAGCGGGCCCTTTTGGAGAAGGTGTTTAGTTCAGTGCCAGGACTTGGATTTTCATTTCTTAGTAGTGAAAGTCTGAAATGTAGTAAATAGGCTCTTCCAGTTCAAGTTCTTGAGTTGACTGCAAGTGCCAGAAGTGCAACGAAATAGGTCGTGTACTGCTGTTCCAAGGAGGGAAATCCATTGTTTGACCTACTCCTTTTTTGCAGTTTGTCATTTTCTGTGGTGTTTTGAGTATAGATGAAATACAGGAATATCTGTTGGTTGCCTTTCTTTTCATAAGGATTCCTGAACAGGGTTCTTACTTGAAAGGGCTCTCATTTGCACCTTATGATACTAATTGAGTAGATCAGTATAACAACAAGCTTATTAGGACAATCTGGATCTTACCACTTTATCTGGGACAAAAGGCCAGTATCTTGCTCTTCCCCTTCAAGCATAGAGGCCTAATACGTTGACCTAATTTGGTAATATAGATCAGAGAGCTGTGTTCCACTTGAGGCAAGTCATTGGTTGTATAGTACAGTCATGGAAGAATACAACCATTCCTGAAAGTAGTGTGTACCTCAGTGCAGTGGGAGTGTGGCACAAACAAAGCCAATAGCTTTATGCCAGTCTGTAACGATGTGACCATGACAGCCAGTGGAATTCTCCTGGCATTACGTGCACAAACCTATTTGGGCATGCTATTGCCTGATACATGAAGCTCTGGAGATCTTAATCACTCGCATATGTTCCTTGTCCACTATTAATGACGGCGTACATCAATGGAGAAGGGGACAATGATGATAAAGTTTGCTATATTGACCAAGGCTTCTTTGAATTTTTATAAAACCGGGCAGGCTAGAATGTTTTATGTGTTTCACAATTTCCTCAGCTGCTGTGACTGACCCTCCGCTGATACGAGCGAATGCATCAGATGTCGTTCAAGGGTGTCTTTGCTTCAGTTGAACTGAAGTAGCAACTAATTGCACCATCGGTAATCACAGATAAGCCCTCCTGCAGCTGGCGGATTGGGAGGGCTGAGAGTTTTTCCTCCATGTCTCAAGAAAGATAGTTCAGGACCCTGCACTATTTTAGGTAGGGGTGGAAGGGCCGAGGTAATTTGTATTCGTAGCTGTGTTGGCTGCAGATACACATGCTATGCACACTTCTGCTATCTAGTGTTGGGCTCAGACTCTACAACTTGTTTTTCTCGAAGAAGTCTTTTATTGCAGACGTGATGTTGAGTCTCCTCCTCTTCGAGAGAATGTGCATGTTCAGGTGCTCCATTGTTAGATTGTTTTCTTTCTGCACTTGGTTTCAGATGGATTGCACTGGAGCTCTGTACATCTTCGACACCTTCGCAGCCTGTGGAAACGCAACGGACTCAGCGTCTTCTATTCAAAGAATTCAACTCCACCTCATCATCATCACCTGTGAGATTCAAGTTTTCAGTAACCATTCCGTTTGGGTCGCTTCAACACAATAGCGCCTTCGAAGTTCCGCCAAGAACATTTGGCTCCGGGTGATGAAAGGTAAAAAAAATAAGACTCTTTCCTGGAAGTACCCTCAATGCGGAGCAAAATACACATACTCTGACCATCAGGTCTGCAAAGTGTGCTTTATGCCAGAGCACAACGAGCAGCACTAGGCTGCCTGTGGCCTGTTCAAGAATAGAAAGCCTAATCCTCCAGACTCGACGTTGCCAATCTCATGGAGATAGTGGCGGAGGGTGAATTATCTGCAGATGAAGAACAGCAGCTAGAGATCGGGGATGAGGAGGTAGAGAAGGTTCCTGTTCAGGGAGGCACCATCTTGTGCAGTCTGCACTATCTCTTATAATGGCTTCAGCCAACATTGAGAGGAAGACCGTGACAAATCGATAATAAAGGCTGTGGAGCCTCTGGAAAGAGACTGCATCAGGAAAGGGGATTAGGGCGAAGACAACGCCACAGGCCTTGAGTACTCAAGATCCCCAGACCCCCCGCACATACCAAAAGAATTCCCCCACAAACCTTCCACCATCCCCTTGGTGTGCCACAGCCTTCGGGTCCAGGGCGACGCAGAGAGCATGCCTTGGAGCATAGACTAGATGAGACTGCACTGTATCCTGTTTTTGGCTCCTGGTCACTGAGACAGACTGGAAGGGACACACAGTCCTTGCATCAGCACTCCGTGCCTCAAAGCCATGGAAGCTTGCGCAGCCTACGGCAACAACAAAACTTTCGAAGCCCACTCTCCTTGGTCGGCAAAGCCGTCGGAGCTGACCAAGCGTACAGTGTTGAGCCAAGCCAAGCTATACGTCAACTCCGAAGAAACCCTTGGAGCACAGCCATACATGGACTCCGAAGTAATCAACGATATCCCATGCTCCAGTAGAGCACAGGAGGAAGAAAAACTGATTAGGACGTGGCTTCACCAAAAAAGTACAACCACTATGGATATATAAGGAAATGATTCTGAAAACCTTCAAGCATTAATGGTTAAAAAACATTCTCTGGAGGAGGAGCATTTGCCTGAGAGGGCCGACAATCTGAGAAGGCTGGACATTGAACCACCTCAGCCTCTTCCAAAGAAAAAAAGTATGACGCATAAGGCCACTAGTCTTATGCCACTTGACATTACATCACCTCTACAACCTATACCACTGTCCTCCACACATTCAGACAAAGCAGACTCAGGGAGCCCTAATCATTATACTCATGACACAGACTCACAGGGAGCCCCAGTCCCAGTTAAAGCGTCACCACCTGACAATACTTCCTCCTACCATAGTTTCCTTTAGTGGGTTGCTGAATACCATAAAGTACAAATAAATACTACTGAGAAAGAAACCAACTTCTTAGTTGAGACACTCTCCATAACAGTATGCTCCGCTCAATACTTACCAATGTTAGGGTCAGTGCTGAAAGTTTCAAAGGAGATATTCAAAGACTGAGTCAACTCTAAGGTGCTAACACTGCGCATTGAACTGAAATACAAGCCTTACAAACTGACCCACTTTATAGTCGGGAACACCCAAAAGCTGACTTCCTGGTTGTAGCAACTGCAAGGAAGAGGGCAGCCTCCTAGAGTACTGTGGACACAGCTCTTCCTGATAAAGCAAGCCTAGATGCGGCAGGAAAACTGGTTGCAGTGGGCCATGCATCTCATTGGTGCATGGCCAATTCAGTGGGTTTTCTATTGCGCTATAACAGGGCTACCTGTGCTGACATAGAAGAGTTGCTACAACATCTCCCAAAGCAATGCCAAAAGAGAGGGGAGGAGTTAGTTAGTGAAGGAAGTGTGATCTCAAAAGCAGCTATAAGCTGCGCCCTAAACATTGCTGACACCGCAGCAAGAGGGATAAACTCCTCTATCCTCCTGCGTAGGTATACCTGGCTCTGCATCTCTGGGTTCAAATATGATGTGCAACAACTCCTGCTTAACGTCCCATTTGATGAGAACATCTCTTCGGGCTGGATATAGCCTCCCAGTTAGGAATTTTTTTAAAAAAAGTATACACAGACAGCAAAATCTATGGGGCCACTGCAGATCACTACAGCACCTCAGCAGTCCTTTCGTAGATGTCAGGGTAGAGGAGTCTCCAAGACCTCCTCCCCTGACACCCAGACATACCAAAAAGAGCAGCAAACAATCAATACAAAGGGGGTAAACATTACTACAGAGGATGCTTCAAGGAGGGTAATCAGAGAGGCAGAGGTAGAGGAACTCCTGGAAGGAAACCCTCCACTGCCAAATAATGACTCAACATACATTCCAGCCAGACATAAACACTTGTCTGGGGAAGGCAGCAGCAGTTTCACCACCTGTGGCCAGCTCTTCCAGTTTCACCACCTGTGGCCAGAGATAACATCACACCATCCAACATTACTCCACGCAGACAGCTCCTCAAACCTCAGCATCTTCAACTTCTCAAAGAGGAGGTAAAAGCTCTCTTGTTAAAAGGTACCATAGGGTCCGTTCCCCGCAGGGATCACTGCAAGGGAGTATACTTCCTATACTGTTCAATAGCCAAAAAAGACCAGACACTCAGGGCCGATACTGGACCTAGACCCTCTCAATTGTTACATTCTGTCAGAAAACTTTCACATGGTGACACGACAGGATGTAATAATTGTGCTGCAAGAAGTTGATTTCATGACTGCGCTCGACCTCATACTTTCATATACTGATACTGATTCACCCATCACATTGTGGGTAACATAGGTTTGTGGTAAGTAGACGTCTTTACCAATTAAAAAAGCTACCTTTTGGAGTGACAACAGCCCCAAGAGTGTTTAACAAATGCCTAGCAGATTTGTCAGTCCATCTGAGTAGACATTGTCTTCCAGTATCTCGATGATTGGTTGATCAAGAGTTTAACGAGACAGGGATGCCTCCAGGATAGGAAGGCCACCATCAATCAGTTGCACAAATTAGGGTCCCCAATAAATGCGATTAAATCACTTTTACAGTCTTTTCAGATACAGCCCTATCTGGGAGCAATCCTCAATTTGGTCTCATCCTCCACATACCCCAATGCTCAGAGGTTTCTCATTCTCTAGAACCCACTGGCTCTTTTTTTAGCCACATCGCCACCTGCCGGTCAGAACAGTGATGTGCCTTCTGGGCATGATAGCCTCTTGCCAGGCTCCATAAGTGACCTTTACAGAAGTGTCTAGCATCTCAGTAGTCACAAGCGGGGGCAGTTTAAAGCATCTAGTCTTGGCTTCGCCCATAGTCCATCTGTCATTTCAATGGTGGACACAGAACATATACTCAAGGGCAGACCTTTTTTGGAACCAAACTTGCAAGTGATTATCACCACAGATGCATCACTTACAGGGTGGGGTGCACATATGAAGGACTTGACGGTTCATGGTTCTTATGCAGGTCAATTAACAAACACTACAGATCAATGTGCTGGAGCTCATCGCGATTCAGATGGCTCTAAAAGCCTTCCTCCCCTGTATAACTGGGAAGACCGTTCTTCTCCGAACAAACAACATGACTACAATATATTACATTAAAAATCGAGGAGAAACCTGCTCAATACAGTTGTCTCAGTTGGCACAAGACAATTGGCATTGGGCTTTCTGCCATCACATCCACCTTTTGGCGGAGTGTCTCCTGGAAGTGGACAATTCGAATGGCAAACCTGCTAAGCAGGACGCAACAACAAGTCCACAAGTGGGAACTTCGCCCCAGAGTCCTCCACCGCTACTTCCAGTGGTGGGGACTGTGGACGTGCATCTGTTTGCCACTGTAGAAAATGCAAAATGCAAAAACTTTGCCTCCAGTTTCCACCATCCACAATGTATGGACAATGCCATTTGGATGAATTGGTCAGGAATATTTACATATACTTTTCCGCCTCTCCCACTCATTCCATATCAGGTCAAGAAACTCATACAGACTTCTTTCTGGATGATTCTAGTAGCTTCCACCTGGGCGTGACAACCCTGGTTCACAACTCTCTTGGTTGTCCCAAGTACCTCACGAGAGGCTCCCCCCAACATACCAAACCTTCTCACTCACAGCAAGGACAGGGTCAGGCATCCAAACTGCAAACAACTCAACCTAACAATCTGGCTCCTGAAGTCTTAAAGTTTAGATACTTGCAATTTCCTCCAGAGGGTTAGGACATTATAAGGGAGGTAAGACGCCCAACCACAAGAGCTTGTTACACAGCTAAATTGAAACGCTTTGTGCACTACTGTGTAACCTAACACATAGATCCTTGTTCACCAACTGTATAACAGATAGTATGCTACTTGTTACACCTGCAAAAGTCACATCTAGCCTACATTTTCATACGTCTGCACCTTGTGGCGATTAAGGCTTGCCTGCAGAACCGCGAACATCAGTCACTTCTTCAAATACCAGTCATTAAGGCTTTCATGGAAGAGTTGAAAAGAATTCCACCACATGCACCACCTGTACCCTTGTGGAATTTAAATGTTGTTCTTACAAGGTTTATGACCACACCTTGAAGTCACTGCATTTCTGTCCACTACAGTTCCTGTCTGGAAGGTTGCTTTTCTTGTAACTATCACCTCCCTAGGAAGAGCTAGTAGCGAAATTCATGCTCTTACCATAGAATACCCTTATTTTCAAGTTTTCCTAGATAACGTTAGTCTGCGGACAAATCCCAGATTTCTTCAGTTGGTCGTCTCTTCTTTAGATTTAAACCAAACTATAGATTTGCCTGTTTTCTTACCTAAGCCAGAAACCATGGCAGAGAGAGAAATTCATACACTTTATGTTAAAAGGGCTTTAATGTACTACACTGGGAGTACTAGACCTTTCAGGAACACTCAACAGCCTTTTTGTAGCTTTCACAAATCCAAGAATGGTTAATGATGTTTCCTTTTTTTTTATTTCAAAGTATTTTATTAAGAATTTTACACAAACACTTAAACATCGCTTTCACTTCATGGGGGTACCATCCCCAGCTGGTTGTACCTTCTTGAGGTACTTGGTGTTGTTTACATGATCGGATGTCCCCCTTAGAACTGTCCTACTATATGAGTAGATTAATTGAAAAGATGGAAAAGAAGAAGTGCGTATAGGAAAGGGAAAGAAGGTTGTGCGCAAGGGTATCTTGCTCGTCCTATTCTCTTCGTGTGTGGAGAAGGCCTTTTTGGTAGGTCACTCTATGATCCTGTTGTTCACGTGGGTTCGTGGTGGCCCAGGAACTCATCTAGTGTGTTCCACATACCACTGGTCGCTGGCTTCCAGGGTGAGTTGCGGAGTGCGATTCGATCTGCGCCTCTCAGGTATATTATCCAGTTGAGCCACCCCTTAAACGATGCCCTCCCTGTATCCTTCCAGTTGGAGACCACCATTTTAACCGCTGAAGTTAGCAAGAGGTCTAGAAGGTCCCTGTCTTGTTGTGATTGAAGATTCGCTGTTACAAATGCCGTAGTTAGGGTTGAGAACTCAGGAGTAAGTGTGCACCCCAATATTTTCTTAATAAGCATAAATAGCTCTTCCCAGAATTTCTTTACTTTGTGGCAATGGAAGATGAGACAGACTCCGCCTCCCCAAAATTACGGACGCCAAAGCACATGCACTAGGTCAGGACTTTAGCTCAGCGGAGATAGAAATGGCAGTCAGGTCCCTGAAAGACAACAAAGCGCCAGGCCCTGATGGATACACAGCTGCCTTCTATAAATCGCTCCTACCAGACCTACTATCACCCATGAAGAAAGTATTCAACCACTGCGCGAACGAGGGACTAGTATCGCAATCCATGTCAGAGGCAAATATAATAGTGATACCAAAAGAAGACAAAGACCCGCAACTCCCTAAGAACTACAGGCCCATCTCTTTACTTAACGTGAACTGTAAGGTCTACGCGAAAATCCTGGCAGCAAGATTAACAAACATCTTACCAAGGCTAATATCAAATTCACAGGTAGGATTCTTAAAAACCCGCATGTCGCATGACAACACGAGGCTTCTATGCCACATAATAGAACGCACATCCGTATCAGCCGAACCGGCAGTGGCCATTACACTCGATGCTGAGAAAGCATTTGATAGTGTCCTGGGGCTTTTTAGAAGAGTGCCTAAGGCTTTTAACCTGGGGGGGGCATACATTAGGAAGGTCATGGCACTATACGGGGACCCCAAGGCACGAATAGTAATAAACAGGACGACATTGGTTAATGATGTTTCTAAAGCAGGTATTTCATGGTGGATTGTGGAAAAGAAAGGTGCTTCAAAGGCTTTCTTAGGACACTTCCCATTGGCTGATATGTGTAAACAAGCTACTTGGTTGAATCCACATACGTTCATTAAAACTTATGACTTGGATGTCCAGGCAAAGCTGCAATCTCTTATGGGGAAAACAATCAGACAGACGCTATTTCATACATCTGCACTATCTGATGCCTAGAACAACAGTAAGAGGAGTACTGCTTTACAGTCTATGCATAGCATGTGTATCTGCAGCCAACTCATGCTTTGAATTGAGTATGTTACTTACCTTGTAAGCATCTATTGATAGCGTGTGATGCTGTAGATTCACATACACCACCTTGCCTCCCCAGCAGGCATACATTAGTGTCAGCTTTACATGTATTATATATTATAGATACAAATATTTACATATTATTAGTTTGTTGCACACATTTATTCTTTGATAATATCTTCACTAGCTCTATCCTCCCATTATGGCAAGAAATAAATGAACAATCTATTAATGGATTGTAAGTATGTGCATTCTCTCGAAGAGGAGCCTCAACGTCCACTCAGCAATAAAAGACTTCTTTAATAAAAACAAATTGTTGAGTCCGAGCCCAATGCTAGATGGCAAGTGTGTGTAAGCATGTGAATCTGAAGAACTACACGCTACAAATTGATGCTTACAAGTAACATACTCCTTTTTTTCAAGTCTCCCTTCAGCTGCCTTTCAATGGGGAACAGTTTAGATCTGGACAACATAGCTGTAGCTCAGCCATAATTCCTCAAGGGGTTTTATTCGCTCTTCTTTGGGGTGATAACAGGCCTCTGCTCTAAATCAATCCTCCACATCTTCAATCTAGGGAATCTTTCAAGATAGTTCGTAGCACAGATGTTAGCTACTTAGGAATGGGTTCATGGATTGGTCTGCACTGTAGACCTAAAAGTCACTCTTAATCGAGTGAAAACCACACCGGATGCATCTTTTATTTGTTGGTGGATAATTTGTGATTGATGCTTCTACCTGCAGAGTCCTCATCTTTAGAATCCTCACACTACATCCGGAAAACTATCAATAGCACCCACCCACCTCTAGTTGGAGCCTTCAGCCTCCACTGCAAATCTGTTTTGCCCCAGACATCACAGCACAGAGCAGCATATCGGCGCAATACCTATGTGTTGATGTCAGGTTTTTTCCACATCCTTCACTGTTGATCTGGAGCTCTTCTCCACCAGTTTGTGATTTGGAACAAAGACTTCCAAATAAAACTCTGCGTCTTGCAGTAAAGCATAGATGTCTCCAAGAGAGTCTAAAAAATGTAAATTGTGTTGCATGTTGAAAGCAGACGTGGGTCACGCACCTGCACTACACTGCATCTGTCTTTGGTGTCTGGGGGTCAAACAAGTCTGGTCACACCTGTTCCTTATGCACCAGAAAGCGATTATGGAACAGAAAGCCAAACTTTACATGGCTCAACAAAAATGAATCTATATGCACACCAGGTTCTTCGATAAGGCTTCTGAAAAGAAGCACACCAGACACAGGTGGGACTTCGAGACACTCTTGTTCACTGATTAGGTTCTGTAGCCTGCATGCACCTAACCAGACTCCAGCTTTTTCTTCTTCCTTGGAGCTTGTCCTGATACTGGAAAAGATGTGCCCCTCTTTCCCCATCCGATCTTTGGAGCAGATTGTGAGCCTTAAAGAGGCCATGCTGTAGATATATACATACTCTTCAAAGTGCATTACATGTCCATGCAAGTCCTTCTTTTGTCTGCCTTTTTGTTCCTTTTCACAGGCAGCAACGGCTGGTTCTTTACACAGTCCCTAGTAAAAAATAACATGCGCTCAGCATCGAGCGGACCAGTCTCGACCGTCTGCTGCTATGAGTGAACTTTTAATCTAAAGAATGTTGGATTCTCGTACCAAGATACATCTCAGTATTGCTTCACTTCAGGTTCATGCCATCACTTATTAATGATACAGTTAACCCTTCAGTACGTTGCTTGCGATGAGTTACATCACTTGTGTTCTGGAAAACTAACGAATCCTGCACTTTCTGATGGATAATTGTAACTGCAGATTCCTCATCTTGTGAATATTACCAAGCCATTAGACCAGATATGGAAAAAGCAACACTCCTGCACATTGTGAGGCTCCTCGTCGATATTGTTCCACTCTGGAAGAGACAACAAAGTTGGATATAGGTTCCACCCATGCGCACAGACGTCAGTTTCCTTCTTTCCGTGCTGCCTTACACAATCTGGAGCTGTACTCCTTTGTCTGATTTTTTTTCTTTTTTTTTTTCTTTTTGAAGTGTTATCAGTGTGCAAGGGAAATGTCTCTCCCCTAAAAAACAACCGGGTTTATTCCTTGTAGAAACTGACAAACAGATGTCTGTGAGAGATCCCCATGACATATGTCTTTGATGTTTGAGGTCAGAACATGACTCTAGGACATGCAACAACTGCACACAGATGAGCCCGAAGGCCTTACGGCTTTGTATAGTGAAGCTCTAGATAGTTAATCACAGCAGAACTCCACCAGTCGAGTCTTAAAAGATTATCCTTTTCTCGAAATTGTTCTCACAGCAGATCTTCATCGCATCTCGAAGTCTTCATATAAGTTCGAGAAAAATCTAACAAATGTTTTACCGGAATTGGCCCCTTCCCACATTCTCTAGAAAAGGCACAAGGTTGTCAACATGCTACCCAGTCTTGTTCTCAAACTCCTGAGGGGCTGATTCTGAGCCTGCTGCTGATGCACCCTCAATTTCTGGGTCCTTCGGTTACGTTGCAGCAAGTTGGGCCTTCAGGGAGGCCAAGCTGTGTATTTTCGACATGCTACCTGCTCCCTCTGGCAGGCTTTTGCCCCTGAAGGATACACAGGGGCTTCCAATTGAATTTCTGCCGACTGGTTTGCCATCTGTGACTCTGTCACTTTGGGTTCTGCACCGGCTTTGATGCCAACTTTCATCCCGGTGCTAGACCCTACATCAGCTCCTTCAATTCCGACGCTAACACCAGATCAGGAGGAACACCCTACAGAGGTCTCTTGGCTGAACTCATCTTGGCCTCACCGTAGTTCTGAACCCACCACAGCTCATCTTGTTGGAAATTTTTGTGATTCTGACACTACCTTATTCACGCTGTTTTGCACACACGCTCCAACGTTTTGGATCAGATTTTGATAACTAATTTTATGATGGGGGCAATTTGTCCCACAATGTGACGAGGACAGATGGAATGAAGCATTACTGGATGCTAGTGGATTGAACACCTCTCCGAACACCAGACTGGTCCCTACCCCGGCCTTACCACAGAGGAGAGTACTTCTTTTGCAGTTGTGATAAGACAAGCTGCAGAGGGGCTTTGACCTGCAGCGCCCAGCCATCGAGGCAAAAACTAAAGTACTCACAGAGGTCTTTTACCCTCCGACTTCATGAGCCCATTACGTACATGCCTTTGGGCACACGGTCAAAACCATGTTCCAGCTCCCCGGTCAACATACAGATTGGTCGTGGCCACAGACCAGCTCCAGGAGACCCCTGACTTTCTCAAACAGCATCCTGTGCTGAAGAGTTTGATGGTTTCGGGATCCTCCAGTAGGGATAAAATATAACTCTTTCCCTATAACCCATCTGACTGTGAATCAAAACAGATGGAAATGTTTGGCAAGCACATGTTTTCTTTTGCCAGACTTGCCCCACGATCAATGAATGCCAGCTGCCTTCTTGGCGCTACAACCATGCCTTACGTGACCTGGTCGGTCAGGTTGTAACGGCTGTACCAGAGGACTTGAGGGATGTGGCTCATTTTGGTATCTGCTCTGGCCCGAACACAGCCGATTGCTTGGGTTTTACTATTGGCACAAGTGTGGTGCTTTGGCGTCTTGTTTGGATGAGAGCTATGGGCCAGATGTCCAGGCATCCTTAATAGAAACGTCTTTTGATGCTCTCGCCTCTGATGAGAAAGTAGATTCCGCCTAAGAGCAATTGAATGAGAGTTGCACTTCAGCATGCTCTTTTTTGGGTCTTTTTACAGCTGCTCAACAATTTCACAACAATATTGTCCATTTTACAGAACTAAATTACGTTGATGCGGAGTCACACAGGAATACTGCTTTTCAGTTTTACAGATCCAGTCTGACGCCTAAGGAATATTCACAAGATGCTTACTCTGGTGACATAAACTATCCACTTGAAAGAACGTTGCCAAAGGTAAGTAACCTGTTCATTCCTAGCTATCCCTACCTACACATAAGTACTAGCCCTATTGCTTGCTTGTTTGTACTTTATTCGATAACATTTTATCATAAACATATACACATCCTTTACAGTATAAAAAAACCACCAATCCATTCTTCCATACAATGTGCGTTAAAATTACAAAAATATTACTTTAAAAATAGTATATACAATAAAAGCAGAAATACATAATCACATAAAAGCAGCGTACCATAAATCCATATAAAGTCATCTATTGGGGGGTTTGCTTTATCCTTCGCAGGCGAGTCTGCCAGCCACTGCCCAGGAATTTTGCTACCCCACAGACCATAACTAGGGAAGACGTATCAGTGGAAAAAACCTGCAAGGCCATCTTATGACACCTAAGGCCCAGCTCCTTACATATTGGTTTTAACCATGTCTTTATGGGACCCCTGTATGCTGGACATGCAAAAAGGAGATGAGCCACAGACTCCTTGGGGGCTGCACACCCAGGGCAAGATTTTACTGGAGAACCTGACTTTTTCCACCCTGCAGTAATTTCATTCACCGGGAGGGTCCCGAACCTTAGTTTTAAATAGAGTGATCTATCAAGGGGTTATTGTATAAAGTCAAGGAACGGTTCGAGTTTCTTTACGGGTTTGAACTCTAGGAACCGCTCTGTAAGGATAACCCCTTTGCCTCTACACATGTCCTCCTCCTGTACCCAGTCCCAATATAGTTTCTTCATTACTTGCTTTGGGGGTGGTGTTTGGCTAGCCCATATTTCATTCAAACTTAGTTTTGAAACCAGCTGTCTAAGGTTACTCAGCCACTTAATCTTGTTGCCCGAGTTGAGTGAGATTAGTTCATCCAAAACAGCCGCATAGTTTGAAAGTTCTGGGGTCCTTCTAAGATGTACCCAGAAGAGTAGCGGGCGCAGACAAACTATGTCTTTCAATGAACGCCTACCCATGTCTTGTCGTAAGGGTTTTACCGGACTAGAGATGGGGAATGACACCAATTCTCTCAGGAACTTATTTTCTGATCTCACTGGGTCGGTTGTATTCTCGAACCCCCACAACTCGGATCCATAGACTACCGAGGTCAGTGCTTGACCTTCATACACAGCGAGGGCCTGGGCTACAAGTTTGCTCATAGACTCTCGCTGTTCCCGTAGGATCGCTCCTGAAACTCGTTTGTGATTTTAAAGCATTTTGGCCATATGGTCCTTCCAATTCATCCGAATATTAAACCTTACCCCCAAATAGTCGAATGAATCTACCAACTCCAATGGGGTACCATTAAGGGAGACATTATTCTTAAATCTTTTTGAAGGTGAGATGGCCATAAGCTTTGTCTTGGTAGCCCTATTTCTAAGTGCCACTCTACATGTACCCAAACACCAGTACAAATCCTCTCCATTGAGGTGTTACTGTTGCTTGGGCTCACCCCTACAAGTTTCAGACCACCTTCAGAATAGTGGCATTGCTGCTTAGCCTAGGGTTCTCCATCGAGTCGACCTTTCCAAATGTCTTCTTGTCAGGGATGATCACATTTGTTTGGGATACATGGTAATGTACTAATCCCAGTATCCATCCATGTTACAGTATGTAAAGGGGGGATATCCAGGACCTTTGCTAATCAACAGTGAGCAGCCAGCAGATAACTCGCATTTGGACATATGCATTCATACATGTTACTCACCTGCTACTTGGGTCTACAGCTCCCCTTCAACTAGGCTAAGCCACTGTTCTAGCTTTCTTGTCTGTTCTTGTGAGAAAAAAAAAAATCTTCATTAATATCTTAAAAGTTGAAGGTGATCTGTATTTTTAAAGTTGTGCGAACATCAGTATTGATCTGTACAGGCTGCACAATTGTAATATTTGCATCGGTTATAAATGTGCCCCATGTGCACAGCTGTACGTTTTAGCAGTGAAACAATGGCTGTGAGTTTCCAGACACGTTTTGGCTTATGAGAACAAATATGCTAAGGTATGATCTCTTGAGTGGCAATTACATGATGTGCTGTTAACCGTCCTCTTCGGTTCATGTGGAAATTAGAATGTAGATGCCTTGGTGTGCAAAAGAACATTAAGTACTCCAATTTGCATCTTTTGTGGCCATTGAGGACTGCTTACTGAGGGAGGGCGTGTTCTTCTTTTTTTTTTCTTTTTTTTTTTTTTAACTTTTTGGAAAACCTTTATTTTCAAATCAGTGCACACAGCTATTTAGCCTTACATCCCGGAGGCTAGTCAGCATATTATTGGTCAATCTGCTGGTGTACAGTAAGTATATTACCAAATCGTACAATGTTTTTTTTTTTAATTTTTAAAAAATAACTAAGAGGAAAAAGGGAGCCAAGAAAGATAAGAAAAAAGCACCAAACTAGTGCTAGGAAACAAGGCAATTAAACATTTGCGTAACAGAGCCCGATCACAGGAAAAGCTAGGCCCAATAACATAAAAACAATGTGAGCAGTACCAATTGCAAGACCATGGAGGGGGGGGGGGGGGGGGATACAGGATACATCCGCTAATAGGACGTATGTTGGAGCCATAGGCTACGGGGACATTCGTTCTTCCAGGGGGGCGGTGTCAGGTGGCAGGCAAATATCACCCCTATACTCGTTCCAGGCCCCCCATATCTTTTGCTACTTTTTGGGTTTACCCCTGGCCACGTACACCGTCTTCTCTCGGAACATGCACCAATCCATGTTGGCCTTCCATTGTACCACCTTTGGGGCTGTAACAGCACCCCACATCTGAGCAATGTCTCGTTTCGCAAGCATGTTCCCCAAGGTGACCCATTGTGTTTGCGCACTATTATAATCAGTAGGACCCCACACATTCAGGAGGCAGCGCCGGGCCTCTGCCATCAGGTCTACCCCAGTGACCTCGCTCATGATCATATGTACACGCCTCCAGTAGGAGGCGACCACCCGGCACTCCCAGATAATATGCATGAAGGTGGCCAATGCACCACAGCCACGCCTGCAGAGGCCATCCACTGAATGACCCATGTGTATCAGCCTGGGACCCGTCACGTACACTCTATGGAGAATCTTTAATTGAACCAGCAGCAACCTGGCCGGGATCGCCACCTCCTTGGGGGAGGACACTGCATATTGCCAGTCTTCATCATCCAGCTCAATCCCATCACGCACCCACTGGTCTCTCACCCCAAGGAGGATGTCAGTACGGACATTGATGAGTTTTTTGTATATTAAGGAAATGGCACTGTCCGGCATATAGCCGTCCAGCACCCTATCCTCCAACGGGGAAGACTCAGGGATCTTCTCGCCCTCCGGCATCACTGCCAGAATGGCATGACGCAGTTGGGCGTACCGGAAAAATTCCGTTCCACCCAACTGGAACTCTGTCTGTAAAAGAGCAAAGGATTTTATCTCCCCTTTCACAATCATATCTTCCACCTTGGATATGCCTATCATGTCCCACCTGTCGAATCCCTTCGTGTGCCATAATTTGCCTAGTATTTCAGATTCAAAGAGAGGAGTTGCCATCGTAAGCCTACCCTTCCACCCCTGTGACTTTGTGATTGCCCGCCAGATATGTACAGCTGTCTTCGTCGGCCCCGACATCCTACCATCCAGAGATCTCGAGTATAGCGCTCTATGATACTTCCCGTCGTCCAGGAGCCACCGATCCATGGCATAACCTGGGCTTACTGCTGGACCATAGAGGCCGTGATTAAGGGCCGGTAGCTGAGAAGCCCAATAATATCTCCGGATGTCAGGCAATGCTATGCCCCCGTCATACCATGGGAGCGTAAGCTTCGAAATAGCGATGCATGGCCTGCCATCCCAGAGGAGGGCTCGCTGCAAACCCTCGACCTCCCTAAGGTAACTGGATGGGACCGGATCCTGGGTATTCTGGAGAGCATACAGGAATCTGGGCAGGGACATCATTTTAAACAGTGCCGCACGCCCGGCCAAGGAAAGCGGGAGCTTCCGCCATCCCTCTACGTCACGCCGGAGACGTACGAGAGGGGGGAGCAGGTTATTCGTGTAGCGTACCTTGGGATCCGTTGAAATATAGATCCCCAAGTATTTGAATCCCTGCCGCACGACCTGTATGTTGCAGTCTCTTAGAAGCCGAGGTGTCCCACCTCTCAGCACGTATAGGTGTGACTTCGACCAATTAATAACCAGGCCAGAGTGCCGACCAAAAAGACGTAGCACATCACACACCACAATGAGGGGGGGCGTGGCTTGGACGCCGATCGGGATGGCGGCGTGAGCTTGCAGCTCCGCGCATGGTCCCGCTATTTCTCCTGAAAACTACACCCTTGGCGTTCCCTGAACGGCGATTTCCTTATGCGAAGTGTTGAGGAAACATTGGAGAGCAGCTGAGGGCTCTCGGGAGACCGAATATAACGCTGAGACCCGAAAGTGGAGGCCGGAGGTGCTGCGCCGAGAGGGAGGAAAATGGCGGCGTAGAGGGACGGCGGTCTCTGCGCAAGGGGCGAGGTGGATCAGAATCGAACCGAAGTGTGAGCCTCCTTCAATAGGGCTGGTGAAGCCGGGGCCCGCTTGAACGGGTCTGGGGAGCGGACTTGGAGAAGCGGAGGCCCGCGTTGGGCTGGGGTACGGCCTACACAACATTCGCCTCTACCCTCCCCTCCCCCCCCCAACCCCGGCCTTGGTGATTGTGAGACGGGCGGCCCCGGTATCCAGTGGCTGTCGGCACTGTCGGAGAGGACCACGTCTCGGCAGCCCAGTTGGGGTGTTTGCTCTAAGATCGACAAGAGAGAGCACGGCTCCTGAGACGGGGATCACGAGACCAGGAGGAAGGCCTGCGGCGGCCGTATGACGACGCCCGAAGCAACTAAGATGGCGGCTGCTGGCGGGGCCGCCGTCGTGAAACAGGGCCGGGACGACTCGACTGCGCTGACCCGAGATGGTGAGGCCCGGGCTTCCCCGTTGATGACGGAGCAGGAACAGAGGCTGATCCAGCGATTGGACAACATTTTGGAAGCAATAACTGCGACTAAGGAGGCTTTGCATCAGGACATTGCACAGGTCGCCACAGGGCTGGGTCTCCTGAGAGCGGATCATGCCAAGCTATCGGACAAAGTGAAAGACCACGAACAATTGCTTCAAGAACTGAAGCCGGCGGTGGTGACCGCGGAACATAAACTAACGGATATCCTCTGCCGCCTGGACACACTAGAGAGACGAGCAGAGGATGCGGAAAGTCGTAATCGGAGGAACAACGTGAGGGTTGTAGGCCTTCCGGAGAAAATCGAAGGGGACGACGCAGTGGCCTATATGGAGAACAGGCTCAAGACGGTGGTGGCGCCAGAGGGCCTATCTCCCTACTTCTCCCTGGAATGGGCACACAGGGTACCAGCTCGCCCACCGATGCTAGGCCGACCACCTAGGCCGATGGTGGTGAAACTCCTGCATTATAAAGATCGGGACCTGTTAATACAGAGAGCTCGCACATTGGGCCCCTTTCAGGTGGACAATAGTCGGGTTACGATCTTCCCGGACTATACACAGGAAGTCCAAAAGAGCAGAGCGTCCTTCCTAGCGGTGAAAAAGGAGCTGAGGGAGGAAGGCATTCAATACTCCTTGCTCTTCCCGGCTAAGCTACGTGTTATCCTGGATGGGAACACCCAATTTTTCCAGACCCCTGATGAAGCGTGGTCGTGGCTTGAGTTGTATCGAGCTGGCACGGACCGGACTGGTAAAAATCAACGGGAGAGAATTAAACCGCTCCAGAACCGAAAATCGCAACGAATCCGTTCACGCAACAGGAGAGGGAACTGGTTGAATCGGACTCTGGTGAGGACGGTGGCAGAACTGGAGAAGAACTATCGGAGGCGGAGAGTTCGAAGGGCCCTGCGGTTACCCCACAGACATCGGATGGACTCTTTAATGAGTGACTATTGATTAGGACTACCGATATCGTTGTTTCTACGGGGGCAGATTCTACTAGTGATTGAAGGGCTGGCAGGTATGGTGGTGTATAAGCAGTGTGGGATGGGAAGCGCGGGGCGGGGGCTCTGCCTGCCCTGGGTCGGCGATAAATCACCCCCTTGTGGCCCTTAAGGCCTTCTGTGGTGGCGACCACAGGTTAGTCTGATGTGTGTTGTGTTACAGGTTTGGAACGGGGCTGAAACTGGGTTATTAGGCTCTGTCCTGGGGAGTGGGGTTTGGGGAGTTTTTTCAACAGTTATTTTGGGGGGATGCAACTGCAACGATGTGGGCAGCAACTGGTTGCAACTGAATTGGTACAGTAATGATTACCATGGGGACGTTACCTAATTTGAAATGCCTAACATGGAATGTCCGGGGACTGCGAACAATGGTCAAACGCCACAAAGTGCATGCTTATCTGGTGAGGCGGGGTGTCCAGATTGCAATGTTACAGGAAACTCACTTAACTAAGAAGAGTGCTGATATGGGTAAGGGCGGGCATACCGTTCCAGGTTACGAACCAGTTGGTGGACCCTGAGGGTAGATATGTGGTGGTGGAGGGGAGGTTATATGGCAGAGATGTGGTTTTATGCAGTGTATACGCTCCAAACGTGGACCAGGCTCACTTTTTTGATGGCCTTACGAGCTCACTGGCCTCTTTCCTGGCAGGCCCCGTGATCCTAGGAGGGGACTTTAACTCGATTACTAATGTGGCACTTGATAGGTCGCACCCACCGCTGGCTGATTCCCCGGTACGCAGGTTATCCGCACATAGGAAGGATTGGCATGAGAAGGGGGGATTGCTAGATGTATGGAGGGAGCAACATCCTGATAGTAGGCACTATTCCTTTTTTTCGGCTCTCCATGCGTTACACGTTAGGATCGATTCGGTTTAATGTAGTGGCTCCCTGGCTGCCATGGTCACCCACACAGAATACCTGACCAGGACCATCTCAGATCATAATCCCTTGCTGGTATTAGTGCAGTGGCAACGTGCGAGATCAGCAGTTCCAACATGGCGGCTTCGGCCTGACACCCTAGAAGATTCGGTGTTTAGTGACACGGTTCAACAGGGCATAGAACACTACTTTGAGGAAAACGAGGGTTCAGCCAATACTAGGTCCACAGAATGGGATGCTATGAAAGTGGTGGTGAGAGGAGTATGCATGGGCAGGTTCTCGAATGCTCGAACGTCCGTTTTGAATGCACTTGCAAAAGCAGAGGAGGTATTAAGGGACTTGGAACGGCGTAGACCTGAACGACCAGACTTACAAGCCCGGTTATTAGAGGCCAAAGAGGTAGTGGCGACTGAAACGGAACGGCTGCGGAGTTATGATTATAAGCAATACGCCATTAAAGCGCATGCCGAGAGGGATAAAGTAGGTACGCTACTAGCCAGGATTGCTAATCCGGAAATTAGAGGCTGCCCAATTATGAGCATAAAAACCGAGTCAGGGGAGATGGTTTATTCGCAGGCAGCGGTGATGGAGCGTTTTCGGTCTTATTACACGAAGTTGTATGAATTCCACTTAGAAGTGGAGGCCTCGGAAATCAGGGCTTACCTGGATTCGGTACCGCTCCCAGTGCTGGATGACGACGATGCGAAGGAGTTGGGAGGGCCTATAACGCTAACCGAAATTAGGGTGGCCATTAAACAAATGGCAAGGAACAAAACGCCTGGGGTAGATGGCCTGCCGATCGAATTTTATCAGAAATACGTGGATATTTTGGCGCCCAGACTATTGGTGGTGTATGCGGAGGCTGGAAGATTGGGGTACCTGCCCAGATCAATGAGGGAGGCACTGGTAGTACCGTTGCTGAAACCCGGTAGAGAGGCATCTGATGTAACGTCCTATAGGCCTCTGTCCATGCTGACTGTGGACTACAAGATATTAAGCCGTATTCTGGCCACCAGATTGGCTCCGCACATGCCTAGACTGGTGCACGGGGACCAAGCAGGGTTCATTCCTACTAGGAACACAACGCTAAACATACGCCGACTAATTAGGATATTGGACGGTGCCGCGGACACGGACGGAAGACCGGCGGTCTTATCAGTTGATATTGAAAAAGCTTTTGATAGCCTGGAATGGGCTTACTTAGAAGAGGTGCTGGGGAAGTTTGGTATTGGTGAGGGGTTTGGTAGGTGGACGAGAGTGTTGTACTCTTCGGCAACGGCAAGGGTGCGCCTGGGCGCAATTGTATCTTCGGATTATCCGGTCCGTAGAGGTACGAGACAGGGGTGTTCGTTGTCCCCGTTGCTGTTTGCACTAGCAGTGGAACCATTGGCGGCGTGGGCCAGGTCGGGAGACATGTATCAGGGGATCGAACAGGGTGAGCAATCACACTACATATCCCTGTATGCGGACGATTTGTTGTTGTACCTGGCAGATGTGGGACAGGCTCTAGTGGGGGCGATGGACATGTTGTCTAGGTTTGGTCAGTTGTCAGGACTTAAGGTGAATTGGAATAAAACTTGTATCTTTCCGCTTAAGGCGGACACACAGCGTCCCCCTAGTGATTTGGGTGTGATCTGGGAGCCATCTTGCTTCACATATTTGGGAGTCCACATCTACCATGAGGTCGCGAATCTGTTGGAGGGTAACATAGGGCGTTGTATACGTGCATTGAGAGGTTGTATATCCTTCTGGGCCTCTCTCCCTTTGTCAGTGTTGGGCCGAGTGGCATTACTGAAAATGGTGACGCTCCAGAGGTTGCTCTATTACTTCCGCACACTGCCCATCTGGATCCCTCAGCGGATCTTTAAAGAACTAAGGATGCTGATAACGGACTTCCTCTGGGGTCACGGACGTCGCAGAGTAGCATTGAATACTTTGCTTAGACCCAAGCTCGAAGGGGGGATGGCAGTCCCCGATTTTGAGCTGTACTATTTGGCGGCGCAGCTTCAAATATTCACGCAGCATGTGGCCAGGGAATTTAGAGGGCCGGAAAACGAACGAGGGACTGGTATACAACGTCATGTCCTGGCTTACATAGTTATGCAACAGAAACTAGAGTTGAGGGGCCTCACTATAGAAGAAAAGACGCTCAGGTTGTGTTGGCACAGGAGTTTGAAGAGGACTAAGAAGTCCCGGCCTTATGCCCCAGAGATACCACTGGGAATGTTGACTGCGCTACCACATGGAGGTGATTGGTCTCCGCTGTTGGAATGGGAGGAGTTAGGTTTACAGATGGTGGGAGATCTGTATGTGGATGGAATGTTGGTCCCCTTTCAGACGTTGCAGGAACAGTTTGGTCTACCGGACGGGAGCTTCCTTTTGCATGCGGCGGTGGTGGCGGCGATACAGAAACACTGGAAAGGAGGGCTCCTCGAGCCAGAAACAACCATGGTCTGCCAGTATGTAGTGATGGCCGCGGGTACGTTTAAAGCGGTGACCTGCCTACATAACAGGATGTTACATGAGGGGTTGGACCTGCTTCTGGGGCTGAAATCAAAATGGGAGGATAGTATAGGTAGGCCCATTCCAGACACGGTGTGGGGACATATTCTGAAGCGAACATGGAAAGGGACAAGGAATGCACGTTTTCAACAGGTGCACTTTTACGTCCTACATAGGGCTTACCTGACCCCGGAAAAGATTAAAAGGTACTTCCGGGTGCATGAAGCTCTGTGCCCGAGGTGCCTAGCACCAGAGGTTGACATAGATCACCTGCTGTGGGGCTGTCCAAAGTTGGGGACGTATTGGCTAGAAGTAGGGGAACTCCTGAATGTGGTGACTGATCGGGAGGTGGATTTTGACATGGCGGCGTGTCTATTGCTCTGGTTTCCGCACACAAAGAACACAAAAGTAACAAGCAAATTCATTGATCTGGGGCTTATATTGGCGCAAAGAGAAATTACTTGGCACTGGAAGTCTAAGGAGGGACCATCGGTGAGGAGATGGGTGAATGAACTGCTGAAATGGTCCGAATGTGAAAGTGTGCTCCGGATGAGACAGGCGGTCAGGATTGATAATGAAAAGAGCTTGGAAATGTCAAGGGCGTGGGAGACGATAGTCCAGGTGTTACGTGACTACATGGTGGAGGACGAAGAATAGACTAATTGTATACCTTGGGCTCCATGAGGCTTGAAAGAGCGAAGGCATCACTGGATCTGTAGCGAGCTCCACAGTAGTGTTAACAAGACCAGGCCCACATCAGCAGCGGTTGCAAGGGGGGGGGGCGTTGTTTGGGGGAAGTGTTAGGCACCGTGGCCATGATCAGAGAGGCACTGCAGTTGAACCTAGGGTTAGATATGCTTCCAAGAGTACCGAGAGGGCCCAGATAGGCTGCGAGGGCGATGTGGAACCACCCTAGGTCGACACGATAGGCGTCCATTGGTAGATGGGTATGGGACCAGGATTACAAGTGTGAAGTCGCTCAGTTGGATCGCTAGAGAATGCTGGCTGGTGTAGGGGGAGGGTTGGGAGTTTAGGGGGGTAAAATGCAGATACTGAATGATGCCATTGACCAAATATCCCTATGGGATGATCACTGTGATGTTCTTGCTAGAAGTACGGATTGATGCGCCGCCTGGCCTCCGGGTTGTGGGCTAAATGGCTGTGTACGATATTCTGCTTACTTTATCTATGCAATGGGACACCATGAGTGTACTGGTTAATCTATTATGTGTACTGGTTTCTAATTCTGCAATAAAAACTAATAAAAAAAAAATAATCATACACCACAATGAGGGACTTACAAGGAGAGGTGAGATATAGCAAGATGTCGTCTGCATACAGCGACACACGGTCCTCGAATCCAGGGGACCACCGTATCCCGTTTATATCCGGGTGGCGTCGCAGCCACGCCGCCAGTGGTTCAAGCGCCAATGCAAACAACAGGGGCGACAGGGGGCATCCCTGTCTGGTGCCTCTGCGGAGAGCAGCGGACGCAGATACACGACCATTAACCGTTACGTTGGCAAGCGGGCTAGCATACAGAAGCTTGACCCATCCTATAAATTCCGGACCAAATCCGAACTTCTCCAACACTGCCCACAGATAGTTCCACTCGAGGGAGTCAAACGCCATCGTAGCATCCAAAGAAGCCAAGACGGCAGGCTCCCTGAGCGTGTGGACCCTCGCGAGGGCCCCATGTAGTCTCCTGAGGTTAAGGGAAGTGTTGCGGTGCGGAATAAAGCCCAACTGGTCCGGGTGAATCGCTCCAACCAACTGGTTGGCAAGCAGTTTAGCCAAAATCTTGGGTTCAGCATTCAACAGAGAGATGGGACGATACGATCGACACAGGTCTCTGGGCTTCCCTTCCTTATGAATGACCACAATGGTGGCCAGTCTCTGGTCCAAGGGAAGCATGCCCGTCTCCCGCGCCTCCTGGAACATGTTCCGCAGGGCCAGGGAGATGGCATCAGGCTTAATCTTATAAAGCTCTACTGGTATACCATTGGGGCCGGGCGCTTTGCCAGATCTCAGGGAACGAATTGCGAGGGCAATCTCATCGGCGGAAATATCCCTATCCATGTCGTCCCGTTCCGCTTCCGACAGGCACGGGAGCTCCGCTTCTGCCAAGAGCTCTTCAGAGTCAGTCTCAGACATGTCGGAGACCGAGGTGTAAACGGTCTCGAAATAGTCTGCAAATGCCATGACAATGGCACTAGGGTCGGTGACAGTCACGCCGTCCTCCCCTAGCACCTCTGGGACCACACGGCTGGCTCTCTCTTTTTTATCCAGCCAAGCGATGAGTTTGCCCGCCTTGTCCCCGACATCATAGATCCTACCCTGTTGCTCTCTACCCATGACCTTGGCCGCATCAGTGACAGTAGCTCGATACTCTGACTGTTTAAGTGAGAGAACATGGAGTAGGTCCGGTGTCGGGTCGACTTCCAACTGGGAGTCCAGATCTTCAATTTCAGATTCAATCCGCACCACATCCGCGTCTCTGCGTCTCCGAACCTCAGCTATAAGGGAGAACGCCTCACCCCTCAAGACCGTCCTAAAGGCCTCCCATAGGGAGATAGCCGATGTAACTGACCCCGTGTTTTCAGAAAAATAAAGCTCAATGGCCTTAGCCATGAGTCCACGAGTCTTGGGGTTGCGGAAGTACCACGGATTAACTGATACCACCCTCTCGGTCGCCACGATGTCGAAGTCAAAGGACACCCAGACCGGAGAATGGTCTGAGATGCCCCTCGCCATTAGTCGGGCCTCAGAGACTGCCGACGCGTGTGCCGCTAGAGCCAGAACATAATCGATTCTAGAGAGGCTTCCGTGGGCCCCTGAGTGGAATGAGTATTGACTCTGGGTAGGGTGCATGAGCCGCCAGCAGTCAATAAGTCCCATAGTGTCCAGGAAGTCGGGAAGCCAGGATTGCGAACCTCGGAGATCTCTGGATGGATGTCTGTCTAGGGTCCCCGAACAAACTGTGTTGAAATCCCCTCCCACAATAAGCAGACCCTCAGGGAGACCTAAAATGGCGCCCCCAATGTCCTGAAACGTGTTGTTTTGCAACCCAGGGGGAACATAAACCAGAACCAAAGACCGCCCCTCCCATCTCCCCGAGACGGCGACGTAACGCCCCCTCTCATCGGCAACACTAGAGTCAATCTCAAATAAGAGAGACGCGCGCACCATGATCCCTGCCCCCCGGGATCCCGAAGAGAACCCCGAGTGCGCCACCATCTTGAAACCCTTCCTGTTAAGCGCTTGGCACGTGTTCCCCACCAAGTGTGTCTCTTGTAGCAAAATAACGTCGGGCATACATCTTTTAAACAGTTGCAAAACCACACCTCTCTTTATACCATCCCCCAGCCCATTGACATTCCAACTCAATACTTTTAGGTTCCTACCCCCCATCGTCGAATTGTGGGCCTTCGCCAGGCCCGGCAGGCATCATAGTTACAGAGCCATAAGAATTACAGTTTTTACATTGCCTTGGAGAAGAGAAAGGGAAAAAAGGAAAGAACATACAACCAACAACCAAACCACCCCCCACCCTACACCCCTGCATCAGACTAAATAGCCCCCCCAACCAGCAGTGTGCCTGTCGCCCCAGAAAACTACGCTACAGAAAGACCCTAGAGGAGAATGGAGATCACGCAGGCCCCCCGGCCACCCTCCATAACCAAGTAAAAGATATTCATTATAAAGTGCAGGAATGTGATATCGGTTGTCACCAGCAGTCCCATTGTCCGACAATGTTCCGAAGATACACTCTACTCCTGTTGCTCAGGGCCTCCCGAGGCGCCCTCCGATTGCTCCTCGCGTTCATCATGTCTCTGCGGCAAAGTGTCCAACCACTCGCTCACCACTTCAGTCAAATCAAAGAATATGGCACGGCCATCATGTTCAATGCGAAGTTTCGCGGGGAACATCATAGAGTACTTCATCCCCAGTTCTCCTAGTCTCCTCTTCACCCCTGTGAAGCTTTGTCGCCGCCGCTGTACCGACTGAGTAAAGTCCGGATAAAAGTTTATATCCGCATTTTGGAACTTAAGCGGCCCGTCTCTCCTTAATGCCTGCAGGATAGCATCCCGATCTCTGAAGTTAAACAGCCATTATTATTATTATTATTATTATTATTATTATTATATTCTTATATAGCGCCAGAATCGACCCCCGAAGGGGTATCTCCGCGCTTGCCTTGGGAACCCGTCCTGGTTTTTCGCTGTGAGATAGCCCCTACAGGGCATCCCCAAGGTGAAAGCCAGGCATCCCGCCGCGGGGGGGCCGTTGTGGAGATTAAGCAAGCTTAATGCCCAGAGTTGCAGAGTGTGAACCCATGATTAGGTCAGGCACCGAAGAGAGAATTATCGAGTCCATGGACATTTGAGCTCAAGACCCTGCCGCGTCGGGAATTGAACCCTGGTCCCGGGTCTGACCTCTGCTTCAGGGTCTGCCTCCTCTAACCAGTGAGCCACACTTCTCCAGTGAGCCACACTTCTCCATGCTATAATGGGCCTCGGCGGGGCACCCAGTTTCGGGCGTCTCCCTGGCTGTCTGTGAGCTCTCTCCGCTGAGAAGAAACGGCTGAGGCCCGCAGGGGCCAGATGAGTTTGTATCAGGTCTTCCACAAAGAGATCGGTGGCCGAGTCCTCTGCCACTTCTGGTACGCCGATGATTCGGACGTTCTGTCGCCTGGCACGTCCTTCAAAATCATCCAGCCGTCTCGCAAAAAGATTGTTGGCCGATCTCAAGTCTCGGATCTCCGTTTGTAGGTCCGATACATCAGTTGTGAGGCTCGCGGTTTTAATATCCAACGATTTAACCCTATCGTTGGTCTTGCCCAGATCGGCTCTAATCAAGTTGACCTCAATCACCAGGGTGTCGACTTTATGTGTCAGGACCTCATGTTGTTTATGCATCTCCGTTTTGATGCCCGCAATGGCACCCATGACGTCCCGGAGTGTCGTGTCCGACGTGTCTGGCGACCCGTCCCGATTTGGGTCCTTAGGCCGGGCAGCTGCACCCGGCGAGCTCTTCTGCTGGGCATAGCGATCCATATTGTTCGATTGGGAATACGTAGTTTTCCTACTCCCACGAACCTTCGCCTTGTCCGACTCGCCTCTGCCCGCCATGATGGTTTTGGGGACCAGCACCATGGATCACACACCGGGGCCTCACCGGCTCTTCGAAGTGGCTATCGGGCGCCGCGGACACCAGTTGCTGATCAGCACCGTCCCACTCCGCAACTCCGCGTGCTTCGTTGGGCAAGCGGAGTAGTCACTCTCACACCACACCGCTTCCGTGCGACCGTGTCGCCGTTGTCAACCACAGCACGGGCAGTAGCACGTCCCTGGCACGAATCTTCTACACGGTGTAACTCCACCTAGGAGTGTCGGATTTTGAATCGGACAGCGAGTCCCGCCTCAGCAACCGTTCACCCACAGTATTCCACTATCGTGGATCAGAATTATCATCAGGATTTATGCGGAGGGTCGGAGGGTCGGAGGGTCTCCGGAGCTCCGAGCTTACGCGGCCATCTTGTTTGCCCGCGAAGCTCCTCCGAGGGCGTGTTCTTGAAAACTATTTTCCTGTTCACCTTCCAGTCTTTCCTTATAAATGAGTTCACAGTTTGTGGAAGGGTCATCAATGCTAGAATATTTTAGTGACCTGAGGTTGCTCAATAGGCTTTCAAAAACATGGCACCCCAGCTGCTGTTTGTATGTCAAAGTTGGATATGGTGCCTTACATTTCCATTTAGGGATCTTATTTTTCATGTTTTCCAATATTGTTGAGCTTTGTCGCTTTTAAGTCGCATCAAATTTAGTTAAGATAACGTAGCAGTTTTTTTGCAGCGGAGAAGTAGTTCAACATATACTGATATATGAGCAAGTGGCTCTGTGTTTTGTCATTGCGCTCTGAAGGTTTATCCTGTCAGGTTCAGCGGAGTACCAGTTGCTTTTCAGCTGCACACTCCTCTGGTTGTAATCCACATGTGGTCTTGGCTTCACCACACACTTTTTGCAAACTGTGTGTTGGACTTCGGCTCTAAAGAAGATGGTCTATTTAGCCTGGACATTCTGATGAATATGTTTGGTGGTCGTTTGAGAATTTCTGGTCAGCTGCTTAGCAATGTTTTGGTAATTTATGCAATAAAATCTTACTTGGGTCTACAGCTCCCCTTCAGCTAGGCTAAGCCATTGTTCTAGCTTTCTTGTCTATTATTGTGGTGTCCATATGAGGAGAGAGAAAACAAACTCACTTCAAGAGACGAGGCAAATCCAGTGTGACTATGTGATTACCTACTTCCTGATTTGTCTGAAGCTTGTTTTTATTGCTGTGGAGAAAAGCGTAGCTTGCCCTCTTTGGCTGAAAATATTTCACTTTGGGTCTAGGGAATGTGGTATTGAGGGTAAGAAGTGCAAAAGTGGTTATAGGTAAGTGGCTGTCTTTGTTTGTGCTGGTCCAAAAGCCATTACCAAACCAGAGCTCGTATTTTTTGTCCAAATTTTACTTAACATGTCGGCTAAAAGCATGGCTGTAGTCACCACGTTTGTGAAAGTCCGAGCATTCAGACTTGTCAGTTCTTGGATGACTGGCACAGTGGGCTCCATCAGACAAGGAGCTCCAGTCAAATGATCATTTTGGGCCTTTCCTTGAATCTGGTTAATTCAACATTGCACATTATTCAGACAGTGGTATTAGCTTAACAAAGCTGACCCTGACTGGGTAAACCTTCGGAGCCCAATGACAAAAACTGAAAACTTGATCTTATATCAGTACAGTTGAGCTACTTCTTCTCAGCTGGAAGTATATGTTATTTGCATTGTTGCCTGTTTGACTAGACACAAGGCAAGGCCTTATTGTATTATTGGCAGAATGTTTTTGTAGATCATTTTGATGTGGTAGGTAGAGCTTTGAGTGTGTAAGGCCCATCTGTAACTTTTCTCTCTTTTTGCTTCCCCTAGAGGGTGCATTTTGTTTCTGACCCCTGCACCCTAGATGTCAACGGTGTGGTGTTTGGTGTAACGTCTACAGACCTTCTCTTTCACATGGGTGCTGAGGAGATCAGTAGGTAAGTAATTCTCCATCTTCATCCTACGGTCAAACGTTAGATCAGACTCACCCGGTGAGCTTTTTCATTAATCGACTTGCGAATATTGAAAGAGAAGCTAGGCAGCATGGCTGTCTGATGGAAGATTTTACACAGCCCAGTAGCAAGGTAAAACCTTTCATTTTATGTTGTTTGCCTCTGTATAATGCATTCCCCCATTTAGATGGTTGCAAAACACTTTTAGAATCTGGGTGTCCTTTACGGTTCTAACGTTTTCGTTTACTCGAGTCAGTGGTCTATTGATCTTGTATTCTGTGTGTGTGTGAAGTTCTTGGGAAATCCCTCGAGTAAGAGGGGGATGCCCCCTCTGTGTCTGGAAGAGTCTGTACTCCAACCACAACCAGCTGCTTCTCTCTGATAGATACATTTTTCTGTGGGGGCCGCAAGCAGAAGTGGGAGATGTTGGTAGTTGGAGCTGGAGTTATTGGTATATTCCTTCAATTGCCCAGGTGATCATTTGTCTGGGAGAGCAGAAGTGTCAGTGTTTTGAAGTGAGTGATCTTCAGGATGCTGAAAGCCCTGAATTAGCACTCACCTAGCTTAATATGGCCTATGCTAGGCTACTGGTGCGTACAGCCTCACCTTTAGTTGCCTAGTTTGCTGCATTAGTAGATCCGCTATGTTTTAGATCCTCTGAGGGCAAGTGCCCACAAGCGTATGGGCTCTTGTTCAGGATTTGGGAAATGACACATTGTGGAGAACCCAACCTTTTTTGCTGTAGGATCACAGGAGTTTTGAACTGCTAGGATGGTTGGGTTAGAGAATAGAGCGCAGTGAATGGGAGAATGAACTTCTTTTCCTTCAAGTTTTCATCTGTTCCAGGTTAGAACTGATGCTTTCTGAAGCTTTGATGATGAAATATTTTTCAGATGCTTGATGCATCATGAATTTGATGAAACAGCAGAGAATCTAATTAGCATTGATTACTTGCATTCTACGCCTACGTTAACACGTCATTTTCTCTGCAGGCCCTTGGTCTTCCCTTTCAACTTTATTTTTTGCTGCAAAAGCTGGTCTTGCTCTATATTTCCTGTTCTGTCTGTTGATGCAGACACGTATTTGTGGTGTGGGCCACAACATTTAGGGTTATTCCGACCAAGTGTCTTCGAATCAGGTTATTGCTGGAAGTGGGTTGAATGGCCAGTATCCGTGTAGCATCTAAAGCATTTTAAGTGAAAGAACTAAATCATTTTAAAGTAGCTTTTGGCAAGTAGTGACCACTGGGCTTGTTAATGGTGGTAGTCCATTCCGTATTGTCTTAGTTTGTGTAGCACCCAGAAAGGGAACACAGTTCAATCTAATGTAGTGCAAAATGAAACTTCTTAGAGGCAGGAGGTAATGTGTGAAGAACTCGTTTTCTAGAGCTCTGCAGAAGAATACCATACCTACACAATGGTGTGCGTGCTAGGAGCTGTGTGACTGCAGCAGGTGCCGTATCTAGCAGAATACAAAGCAAACCATTTTGTAGGTGTCCTTTGAGATAGCTGACGTATCTTTTCCTGAAAGAAAGGGTAATGCAAATGTAGGTGATGTACCTGATTCCAGCTTGATTGAAGGGGACTGCTATTAACTGACTTAACTTCTCCTTTACGTACCAAAGTGAAAACGCGTTTCAATATTTTATGCCATTGCAAGCTGGGGTTGGAAGACACAGGAGCTGAAAAGTGCTTCACAAATGACTTCGGCCATGCCAACCCCAGCAAATGTGGCAGGGTACAGGCCTCATCCTTTGTCGAAGGGAGTCTAAATACCCCACAACCTCCATCCAGGAGGAAGGTCAGTGTCCAATGGCACCCAGGGGCTGGATGGCCAAGCGCAATGCCTCATTGAGCAAATTTGGGCAGTATCTCAAAGGCTTTTCAGGTTGGATTCTAGTCCTTCGAAAGCGCAGAGAGCAGACATAAGTTGTCATACCTGAAGCCAGCAACTCCTTCAGTCATTAGTAAGTGGAAAATGGTCATCAACTCTTCATCAAAGTCTCCAACACTGTGGACGAGTTCAGAACACTGGGTGTGACAACTCATTCATCACTGCAGAGGGGAGTACCTGACGTGCTCACAGACTTATGCCCAGAGCCCTTAACACTAGCCTTACCCAGGACTGAAACGCCCAATATAGCCGATACTTGGGTGCACCAAAGGGTACATGGATGGGAAACCCCACACCTGCTCGCAAATAGAGATAAACACACAAAAGGTGATGGGAGAAACGCTTCCAATTTGTCTAACTACTGGCACTGTTCTTAAGCTCAACAGGCCACCTTAGATTGGACCCACCTATGTGCAAATCACGTTTCACCCTGTTCCAATAGGAAGAGTTCAGCCCGAGCTGCCTGTTCAGGTCCTCCCTGAACCAGAGCACAAGCAATTCAAGACTGGTTACACCCTGATTTGGGCTTGTCAGTTGGTGGTAGCTTTGTTCCAATGGCACAGTGAGCTAGGGGCCCACAAATAGGCATACCCATAGCCACTAAGGTCACTACATCAAGCACACTATGATGGTGGATGTTGTGGCGGAAAGGTTCTCTGCATGGTAATGGATATGCGCCACTGCCCTTAGTGTCCAACTGTACTAATGTCTGGATCCCTAAAGCTGATTTTTGTTGTCTTAGGCAAAGACGGTTAATGTGTGTGCGCCATGACATAGGCCTATCTGGTGGACTGCGATGTTGTTGGACCTCTACCCTCATTGTGGTGGAAGGTTACTGTGCCAACACGAGCGTGGTGGTGGTGGTAGCACACCATATATTGATCAGCAGGAGTAAACAGGTCCTTTTTAAGCTGTGTCACTAGAGTGAGATCTACAGGCTCAGTTCACTTCTTTGTGCTTAACTCACGCTTGGCTTACATCTGTTTGTTGTGGAGTGTTGCGCAGCGCAGGAGTGGTGTATCTGTGCTGGGTGTATATGTTTGTGGGAAGGGTACAATACAGGGATAATGCAGTACTGAGCAGGGCATACACAGTGAGTGTATGGGCTGGCTGAATGTGTGCCTGGGATGGGCACAATGGATTGATAATGCAGTACTGATCAGGCTGTGCGCAGTGAATGTATGTGCTGGATGTATGTGTGCCTAGGAGTGATACCATACATGAAGGATACAGTGCTGTGTACTGTGTGTAGGTTGTACATGCACGGGGTGTATTTGTAGATGGTACAATACATGGCGGTCTCGGAGTTCCATATTGGGAGGCCAAGGTATTTATGGCGAAACACGGAAAGGAGGTAGAGTGTTCTCTCCCCCACGCGCACAAACACCCCTTGAAGGACTCAACCCCCACAGAAGAGCCCTGTTACCCCTGTGCCCCTCTGAAAGGGGTTCTGGCAGGGAAATGCCTGCAAGTTGTCAAATCACTGCCAGTGCCTCCTGGAAGCATTCCAGCCCATAGTTATTTTTCCAACCATGCCACCTCAGTTTTCAAATCAATTTTGACCCTGCTCCAATAGGAACAGTCCAGTTCGAACTGCCAGGCCAGGTCCTCCCTGAACATAAGCAGCCCAAGACCTGTCTCTTCCTAATTGGGTCTCGTCAGTGTGTGGCGTAGCTTGGTTCCAGTGGCGCAGTGAGCAAGGGACTCATTTTTTTTGCCATACCTTAGCCACACAGCCTGTTAAATCAAACACAGTAAAGGTAGCATTCCAACCCATTGTTCTTTTTGCCCACCATGTCACCTCAAAGTATAGGTGCCATCTCATATTTATTGTAATGTATATGTAATGTAAAGCGATATTTGTATAGCGCTGATTGTCACTCCGAAAGAAGCATCCTGGCGCTTGATTGTGCTACCAACCAAGAACAGGTGTATCATTGAGAGAGGATAGGATCGTTCAGAGAGGAAGAGGTGCCTCTAGCGATGACAGAAGGAGAGAACAATTGCTTGTATACTTATGAGTGTCTATGGCACCATTATAGTGAAGCACACCATATGATAGAGACTTCTAGCTGCGGATTTCTTACAGTTGAATTAAACCCAGGTATCAAACTGGATCAGTAAATTCCTGAGCAGAACACCTATACACAGGTACGTGGCGTTGTTTGGCACCACTTTTGTGTTGTCCACGTCGGATGTGACCTGCACGGTGCCTACATAGGCGCCACTTCAGCACACTGACATCAGTTCCTTTCTTTCCTCATCAATCACCGCAGGTCTGGAAGAGAAACCCCAATCACTCTTTGAATGAGATTTTTTTTTTTTTTTTTTGAGAATAATTTCTCCTAGTGTGTGAAGGATGTCAAAAAAGAAACCAATGGGTTTTAAACCTTGTGTCTGTGACTATCTTACACTTGGTTTGTTTGTAGTTCTTGGAGTGGGACCATAACTCGAAGGCCTGCGAGAACTGTCGCTCCCTCAACCCAAAAATGTTGAAGGAATGTTTCCTGAAGCTCCTCGTCGCCCGACGTAAGACAACCCCTGCGACGCTATTGATCCTGATCTCATGGAAGGTCCCAGAACTGCTCGCAGAGCTGCTTCCGGCAATAGTCTCAGTCTAAATTGCCGGGGAAGTTCCACAAGTCCAAGAAATCGAAGTGTTTGACTTCTCCTCACCAGTCAAGAAACCGGACGAGGCATCGGAACGATGACACCTCTTGAGGTTGCGCATCTGTGTGGAGCCTGTGCCTTTGCCTGCCTCATGTTTCCGAATTTCCTGGAGCCAGAGAGACCCCTGCCCAACTCAAGGAATTCTATGAGGCCATTCACCTCATATTTGGGTTGCCCGACCCCTCTGAGAGCCTTCGGGCCCCAACGGGTTCAGGAGAAGCCAATTTTTGATTCCGGTCTGTGAATTCACTCTCGGCGCCACTCAGGCCCCATGGATTTGGTGTGCGATCCGGAGCGACTACACCTGTGAGGCCACAACCTTCCACAGAGCCCACTGCAGTGCCATAGTTTCTGGCACCTCTGACCCCACTGCCATTCCAGATGGCGGAGCTGGATTGGCGTCGCCCAACATTACCTCTGATGCCGGCTGGCACCAAACCCTCTAAGTCCACACTAGTGCCTTTTCCTTTTGATAGGCCTGGAGAGGGGTATGAGGACCCTTATTCGGTCTATCAACCCCTAGATAACCAGAGGACAACTGGTATGAGGACCTGGCGAATGCCAGTGGGTTAGACACCTCAGCGACACAAGCTTGGTCTCTCCTCCTATCGTGGCTACAGGGGAGGGAGCCTACTTTGCAATGATGGTGTGTAGGGCTGCTGAGGACCCAGGCCTTCAGCTTCCCTCGCTATCAGTCAAGATGAAAATCTTGATGGAGATGCTTCAGCTTGGAATTACCCCTTCTAAACCTCTCCTCCCTTTCAGCGAAGCCCTCACTGATGTCCTACTTCGGGCCTGGTCCAAGCCCTGCACAGGGACTCCTGTAAATAGGACAATTGCCCCCTGGAGAGTGTGGTGGTCCAAGCCTGTACATCAGGATCAACCCCAGCACATTCCCTACCAGTCCACTGGAAGCGGAATCCAAACGGCTGGAGACCTTTGGCAAGAGGATGTTCTCTTCAACCAGCCTAGCACTGTGATCGGTGAACACCTCATGCCTTTTCAACTGATACCTACACTGTGTGGCAGTCGGTCATGCAAGTGCTGTCCATGATCTCAGATAAGGCCTGAGCCATACTCGCCCAAGTGCATCATAAACTCTCGTACCTTGCTGCCTTAAAGAACTACCACAAACATCTCAGGCATGCCCGTGCAAATTACTATGCCCTACAAATTGAACATTCAAAAAATTCAAGTAGGGAACTTTTCCAAGTAATCAAGTCTTTGACCTCCTTGGAACGCACTGTAGTTACAATTCGCCCTTCTACTGACCGTTGTGATTAGATTGCACAATTCTTTTTGAATGAAGTGAATAACATCTATATCTCTTTTCTGGAGAGTGCTAGGACTCTCAAAACATCTTTCTCTTCCTGCACGCTACCAGACACCCCAGGTAGGCTTCATAACCTGAAGCCTATCTTCGAGACTGGCACGTGCAGTCTAATGCTCAAAGTTAAATCCGGATTCCCTTTAGACCCTGCATCTCTCTCGATGATTCTGGAACAGGGCAGAGCTGCCATAGCACCAGTGCTAATGGAGGCATTTAACTTGTTTCTTTCTGGCCTAGTCCCGAAATAGTGGAAACATGCCATGGTTATCCCTCTACTCAAAAAGCCTAACCTAGACCCACTATTGTCTGAAAATCTAAGACCTATCGCATTACTACCCTATTTTGCTAAAATTGCAGCAAAATGTGTCAATCAGCAACTAATGCAGTTTGTAAAGGAAAATTATCTTCTCCATAAGACACAGTCTGAATTTAGACCCTCCCTTAGCAGTGAATCGGCGCTACTTCTTACGTCTTGATTCAATCCGTCAAATCGCTGATGAAGGTGAAACGGCTGCCTTAGTCATGCTTGACCTGGGAGCCACATTTGATGCCGTCTCTCACGGCCTGCTACTTGACAGATTACATCACTCGGGGATAGGTGGTACAGCATTGGGCTGGTTGGCGAGTTTTCTGGAAGATCGCACCTTCCAAATTACTCTTCAAACCTATATCTCATCCACCCAACATCTGAAAGAGGGGGCCTCAGGGCTCAGCATGTAGCCTGACCCTCTTCAACCTGTACATGCGACCGCTGGCAGACCTGTTGGACAAGCATGGGGTACAGGCGGTGTCATATGCTGATGACACGGAGCTGATCCTCACCTTGGCCCAAGACAACGGCCAAGGTGCAGAGCATTTTAGGCTCTACCTAGAAAACATAGCTAACTGGGTGAAACACAGTTGCCTTAGACTAAATGTCAGTAATACAGATATTTTAATGGTAGGGAAACAACCTTCCATTTGGTCCTCGAGTTGGTGGCCTAGCATATTAGCGTCTCCACCCTCTCCGAGTCATAGAGTCAAAAATCTTGGAGTCTGGTTCGACTCCACAGTACCCTTCTCCGACCAAATCTCCGGCCTCACAGGTACCTGTTTCGGGATTCTAAAAATGCTTACAAAAATTCTAGAGCTCATCCCAGACACTGCCAAAAAAATAGTGGTCCAGGCTTTGGTGACATCCTGATTAGACTACTGTAATGTTCTCTATCTAGAGGCACTGAAAAGAAGCATATACAAGCTCCACGGGTGCAAAAAGCGGCAACTCGGATGCTGCTTTATATTCCTAGATCTGCACCCACAGGCCGTGCTTTGGAAACTCTCCACTGGCTCCCAATTGAGAGGATTTCCTTTAAAGCATTGTGTTATGTCCATAGAATACTACAGGGCAAGGGCTTGAAATATTTCCCCCCTATGATACATTCTTACCACCCCACACGTCTGAGATCGGCTGGAACTAGACTGCCTAGCATTCCAAAATACAACAGGAAATGCTTTGGTTGCATCTTCTTCAGGCACTTGGCAGTGAAGCAGTGGAGTTCTCTACCTCTGCACCTCCGATTAAGAGACATCAGAATCAGCTTTTAGGAAACACCTTAAAATCTGTCTGTTTAGGAGAAATCTCACTCTCTAGCTATACTTCGCCCTGTCTTTTCCTTAAAATGAACTCACCGTTGAAGGAATTTACTGCTGGGACACTCCATATAGGAGTAACCAGGCACTATATAAGCTGCTAAATAAATATAAGTATTTGCTGACAGGCGAGAAGTTTCAAAGTTCACCATCATATGTGGATTGGGCACAACCTACTTGCTAAGCAGAGTGATTGTGACGTCTGTGGCATTTAGACGCCATACCTGGTTGAGAGCCACTTGCTTTCAGGGCATGCTTAATCTTCCCTTATGGACATACCTTTGAAGGCTCTCGTCTTTTTGGCAAAAAGGCAAACTCACCGCTGGAGCACTTTAACCGCATCGCTGCGGCGGTTATTTTTCCCCTACGCGGCTTTTTTCCAAAAGCCGCGTTAGATGACGATCTCAGCTCGTCATCCGCACATGCCCCCCGTGGCTGATGACGAGCTGAGCTCGTCATCAGCATCGAAGGGGTTAAAGACAGCTGAGCTATGGCCAGGTCTTTGGGCCTCTCTATGGCCCCCCACCAAACCAAGTTTCCCTTTAGCCCTGTCCTTGGCTACAGAAGGGCTACCAACCACGCCCATTACTGCTCAGCCACCCAGCCGAGAGAACGTTTGCATCTCCGTCCTAGAGCAGACACCGACAGGGTATCCTCGCGACCAAGTAACGCTGGTGACAGCAGCGCGGAGGAAAACAAACAACTATAAACCCCGCGACCGGAACGAGCAAGTCAGATTACGTCGAGTGTGATACATGAAGAACCGAAGTCTTTGCATACAAGAAATAAGGTGACACGTCCCCATAAAAGGGTAAAGACTGGTTCGGTAAGACTAGAAGAAGTGGACCCGCGGGACCGCCCATCCATAAATGAAGACTACCCACAACGAAAGAGTCTTGATGAGAATCTGGCAATTGTAAACACCGGATTCGAAACGCGTCGGCAGGCAGGCATAAAAAGAAAGACAACAAGATGTCATTAAATGCAACTTAGATTTAGTTTTCAAAGTTTGATTTTGTTCTTTCTCCTAGCAATTTCTTTGCTCATTCTTTTTGTGGTTATTCCATTTTTTGACATTTATCTTGCAAAGAGTAATTATTTGTGGATAAAAACTATTGCATTATAGATAAAGTTTGTTTATAAAATGTATATATGTATAATGTGAAGCATTTGTGTATATATGTGTAAATGTGTATTTATTGTACAGTGTCTTTCTCACTCATGAAAACTTGAAAAAAGAATTGAAAAATTAATAAGGGTAAAAATAAATATACCCAACAAACAGAAGATTAGTCTTTGTTTGTTTTCTCTTATCTTTGGAGACAAAAATAATACTGTGGGGTCAGCATTTTTTCTTAGTTTATTGCAGCCACCCAGGCCAGCAGGCTTTCCAGCCTTTTTGTGACCGTGGATGCAGTTCCCTCAAACAACTTTGGAACACCAGCCAGAGGTAGAGTGAACTGCAAAAGACCTGCAGTGGTTGCTGTCAAACTGACCCCTCTCCCTTCCGCAACCATAGCTGACTTATAGTGACAGATGCGTCATTCCTGGGCTGAGAAGGCCACATGGGAGATGCGTAGACCAGATGACACTGGTCTCCAACAGAGTCCGAGCTCCACATTAACTTGTTGGAACTTTCGGCAATTCGGTTGGCATTGAAAGCCTTTTTTTCTTCAATCAAGGGAGGGCGGGTGCAGATGTTCACCAGCAGCACCATTGCCACTGCAACAAACAGAGTGGGTGGGGTTGAATACCTTTCGTCAAGAGGCTGTGCTTCTCTGGCCATGACTGGAACAGCAGGGAATTTACCTGATAGCTCAACACCTGGTGAGCTCTCTGAAAACCAGGGCAAACAAACTCAGCCGTTGATTCCCAGTGGATCACAAATAGCGTCTTCATCTGTAGGTGGTGCAAGATATCTTTCAAGATTGGGGAGAGCCTTGATTAGGTCTGGTCTCTACCCCCAAGAATGCGCAATGTCAGCAGTTCTGTGCGCTGGAGTTTCCAAAGCAGCATTCGCTCTGAGACTTTTTTGCTCTCATGTGGATCTCAGGCCTCCTGTACGCATTTCCGCTGATACCACTTCTGTCCAGAGTTCTTAAGAAGATCGGGTATGACCAGGCTCAAGTCCTTCTGTGGCTCCGGATTGGGCATGGAGAGTATTTTATCCCGAACTCCCGAGCACCAGCTCCGATCCGGCTGCCCCTTTGGGAGGACCATCTGTTGTAGCAGCAGAGCAGGGTCTTGCACCGAACCTGCCTACCGTCCGCCTCCATTCTTGGAGATTAAGCTGCAACAGTTTACAGTTTTTGACCTGCCTCCCGAGGTCTGTGATGTTATTCTGGCAGCCATGTGTCCCTCCACCGAGACCTCTATATAGTGGTAAATTTTTGCTTATTCTGTTTTTCCTACAAGCAATTTATTAACTCTCCCAGATACATAGTTTAGTACTAAGCGTCTGCCTCAGTGGAAGTATACTTGAAAAAGTAACTGTTTCAAATGGAGAAATCACCTGAGCTGCTCGCAGAACATTTTTTAACATAGAACCTAAGAAGGCAATGTACCTGTGACCTAAGAATGTCGCTTAAAGTGTCTCACAAGACTTATGCGTACTGTCTTTACTGTCTTTGTCATTAATAGGTTATTTATTGAACATCAGAAATATTTCAACCAGAAAAAACTATATATGCATGATAATTGTCATAAGGTCTGTGTCAGTTCTGATGGGAACAGGTGGATAAGGTGACATTTTATAATTGATGGAAAATGATGACCATAACAGGACAGTAAGTACATTTATAATGTATGCGTTTATGCAGCAGCAGATGATCAGGGGGGAGATGCAGGTCTATGATTAGTAATTAGTACAATTCTTGCTGCAGTTATGTTTAAAACATTTTGAGACCGTAAGGAATGAGGTAGAACACGGCTCCTAGAGCCAAGAATAGAAGTTTAAAAGGTCCCAGTAGAATAAAGGGCCACACTTAAGACCAAAATCCGCATTTCACATGATTCTAACTGGTCAAACGTGTTGTTTGGAGTAGGGACATAGTGAGGGCAAGAATCAAATATAATTTGGGATCAAAACTGTGATTATTGTGAAAACTGGTATGGCTAGTATGTTTGGCCTTAGTTTATGGTTCACACTCCTCCATTCTGATGGTGCTATTATAAGGAAGGACTGTGCCTGGGTAGGATAGACAGGTTCTTCATGGTAAAATTCAGCATGCTTGCCAGTGGGGTGAAGGAGTATTGAGTGAGACCCGTCAGGTGACTGTTTCAATAGTCAAATTCGCTAAAGACTAGTCTGCATTCATTTTCCCGGTTGTACGGAAGTGATTGTTTGGATAACACTTCGTTTGTAGTTGGCACCTTGCAGCATTACCAGTTATTAAAGATTCTATGCTGATATTTAGGTTAAACGAATACAGCAAGGTTTCTGTTGACAGCAGTTAAGTCAAGGTGCCGAGGGGGGATATGGTGAGAGAATGGATAGTATTGGGAGAGAGTTGGGTGTCAAAGAAGAAAGTTATTTTCCTTTTGGATGAGTTCAACATGAATGATAAAAGCAACCAAAGGCAGAAATGGATTTCTGACTAACAGATTGTCGAAAGCACCAATCATGAGACTGGGTCTATTAACACTGGTCTAAAAGCTGCTTAGCCAAACAGAATAGTTTTTAACTTTTGCTTGAAGGTAATCCGAGATTGAGAACCTTATTTCCAAAGCCTCTTGACCGAAAAGGAGCAACTGCCTTTGGCGGTAAGTTTAAAACTAAGAACTTTAGTTAATGCTTTGCTCTGGTGATTACAAGTAGGGACCTATTTTGTCAGCCAGATTGTGTGGGCGGATTGTTGTAAACATCTGAGGGCTAGAGAGGCAACCAAAGTATATTGTCAGCAGCAGGTTGCAGTTGTGATGGTCTACATTCTTTAGAGACCTGGTCACTTCTGCCCAAACCCCTTACTGTTCTTATGGTGGCATTTGGATCCCTGTGCTTTGTTTACCAGAAGAGACTTGCAGTAAGGGCTATTACATTTGTTTCAAACCAGAATTTACCCAAATTCCTATCAAAAAAGAACAATGGAAGGTTTTACATGGAGAACAGCTCAAAACCAAAACTATGCATTATGGGGCCTCTACCAGAGAGATGTTAGAATGGAAGATGAAGATTTTCACGAAAGTGACAAAGAATGAGCAAAGCTGCCAAGTGCAGTTTGTCATGCCTCGGTTGGTATGGCGAGATTGTAAATGGAGTAGTACACAATCTCTAAATGCTCAAGAAGCATGCAGATGGATGAGAGATGATTGTAGAGGGCAGAGGCAAGGAAGTTTGTTACATCAGTTGTCCGTTTCCGTAGAACGAAAAGCCTGTAAGCCTAATTGAAGGGAAGATACTGTCGGGTAACAGAGTTTCAGTCAATGTAACTTAAAATTGTAATGCCACTGCATACTCAACAAGTCTAAGTCAACTTCTCTTCCCAAGTATCTAGAATCTGTAGTCAACTTGAGTATTCCCTGTATGCTAGAGCAGGAGACTGTTCCTTTTCCTACCTGGATCCCAATGCTTAGAAAAAGCTTCCTTTGTGTTCTGTTGGATTCTTCTCTGAAATAAGGAAGAAACCTAGCTGTTCTAACTAACTTGGTTTTAAAACTCCAGCCAATAACTTTCTGTCCTGCGCCACTTGACCTAACATAACTCTTGCCAAGTCTACACAGTTGCATGCCCTCAAGTATCCGCTTGCAGGCAGCCTTAGAAAACACGTTCATGACCATGCATTGCGTTTGAGCAACAACGACCACTGCTAGGAGTGGCGTTCTCGTCCCTTCCAGTGCACTGGCTGAAGTTTAGCTCTTCTCAAATGAGGTTGAATGGCTATTAAGAATATACAGTTTTGTAGTGGTTTCTGTGGCAATTGTTTCCTTTACTACTAAGTATATAACTTGGGCTCCCACTTCGACGACAGGGAAGTCTCATTTTCTTGCCCTGCCCCTAGTTCCTCAGTGGCCAGTAGGATGATATTGAAGCGGTAATGGTGTGTGGAGTGATGCAACCTACCGCCCTCAATCCTACTGATGAGTAATTCTGGGCAGGGAAAGGTTTTGGAATCGTCAGACGAAACCCCGAGTCTAAAGGTAAAGTCTTTCCAGAGAAAATTGGAGTTTGAAGCTTTTAGAGAGGCCTCCCTACAGATGCTCTGCCTATGCTGTAAGAAGATATACACATGGAAACCACAAACATGAGCTTAATCATAGCGACAAGGCAGCTGTGTTTGTGTCAAGGTAATAAAATAGCTCTAAACAGTTTAGAAACGTAAGACAAACTTACAAATACATTTTCAATGTTTTTTCACTCGATTCCAGACCGAGGCACAAGAGACGGCAATCTTTGGATTTTGTTGTGCGAAACAATTTTAGTTCATTCACGTTTTTATGTGTATGCTTTTCCAAATCAGAAAAGCTTCTTTTTTTAAATCGTCTTTCCAGTAAAAATGTCATGATTTTTTTTGTCAGGATAAAATACCGTTGGGCATGTTAAGGCTGCTAGAAGTATATCGAGGTGCATTGTGACTGATGTCATTTTAAACAACGTCACATTTAGTGGCTACCCACGTGCAAAGATATTTAATTAAAGCAACTAGGGATAAGATGTAGTGAAGATCAGGTTCGCTCACTGTAATGTTTTTGTGTAGTTTTGTCATCTGTTGTCTATCAGAGGAAAAGGACGTGCGTTTGGAAAGTAATGGTTAATGACAAGCTGTGGATGAGTAAGTACATACTATAAACAGCAACGTCCTTGCCTCTGGTGTGATTTTAACCTCAACGCTGAATGTGTAGAATATAGGCAGGTTGTTTTTTAATAGCTCTTTATTTTAATACCAAAGAAACTAGTTTGTGGCATATATTTTTTGGCATATCTAAGTCGTTCCACTAAAGCAGCATAAGACACAGTGGTTATGCCACTTCTGAAAGGTCAGAAACTGCTGAAAGCTACAACAAATCAACTGTAAGCCATCACATGAACACATGCGAATAAAAAGTATGATGAGCGAGTCATTTTCGTGTTTGAATTGGGGCTTCCAGTATAACTATAACCTAAGCGGGCCCCTGAGAAATTAGAGGCAGAAAATACATAATACACCTTCAGTGATCCAAACATACGATGCTGGCGTTTTTTTTCTAAATAACGCTGTTTAAAAATACATTGTAATCCTTTGGCGCAAAGAAAAAAGACATATAACAATGTTCCGCTACCTAGGCTGGTACCTTCAATATCTCTTATTCTGATTGCATTTATCTAACTTTGCAGATAGATTGCTAGATAACTTTCATGTTGGCTGCCGAATCCTGTGTAGAACATTTAACCTCCGCCAATATTACAAGAGCCACCTCCAATAACACTGTTGCCACTAACACCATAAATATCACAATAACTACACCATCCAAGTGCTACCAATGCTTCCAGTTTCACCATTAACACTATACAAACACCATCACCACCACTAATATCACTATGAATACGAACACCAATATCACTATGAATACGAACACCAATATCACTATGAATACGAACACCAATATCAATACAAATACGAGCACCAATCTCACTATGAATACGAACACCAATATCACCACCAATATTATCATCCACACCAATACCACCACCACTGTACCATCACACCAGTACCAGCACCACCATTGCCATGACTAAAGCGGCCATTAACATCACCCGGAAAAAAAAAACACTACCAAAATCACCACCACTACTACCAATTCCACCCAAACCCCCACCAGTCCCAATCAATGCCAGCAACATTACCACAACCAATCATTGGTAAAGTCAGTAGGTCTGACATTAACATTCTTTCAATCAGTCCAGCAAATATTTATAGAGCGCGGCAAATCACTTGGGAGAGTTTTGAGGCACTAGAGCTGTTCGCTGCTTTGTGGGGGATGATTATTCAAACAACCAGGTCTTAAATTCTCTACTGAATTGTTGTAGCGAAGCTGCTGCCCTGAGGTGCATGGAGAGGTTGTTCCAAGCCTTGCCTGCCCAGTGCGAGAAGGAGCGTCCTCTGCTGTTGGCTAAATTGATCCATAGGCTGTCTGCGAGGGTGAGGTAGGCTGATCAGAGGTGTCTAGTCGGTTGGTGGATTGTCAGGCGTTTGTTGATGTTTGCTGGTCCTTTGTTATGGAGGGTCTTGTCAGCGTGGGTCAGCATCTTGAACTGGCATCTCTTCTGAATCTGGAGCCAGTGTAGGTTCTTGGGATGGGGTCTAATGTGGGTCCTTCTGGGGAGGTCGAGTAGGAGCCTTGCCACTGAGTTCTGTATTGTCTCAAGCCTCTGCAGTAGGCGTGCAGTGATTCCTACTTAGAGTGTGTTTCCGTAGGCCAGTCTGCTGGTGATGAGGGCCTGCTTGACGGTCCTTCTAGTGTTTACTGGCGTCTATCAAATGCAAACACTTCTCTATGTCTCTGTTATTATATTGAAACAAAAACCCATTGGGTTTGCTTGTTTTCTTTATTGTTACTGTTTTAAAGCGAAAAATGCTTGGTGTTCATTTTAGCTAACCTTCTAAAGGATATGTTCTCATAAAAGAGGAAGGGAAGCAAAAAACGTGACCTTCTAGATAGGTATGAGCTGAGGACCTGATTTTAGCAATAGGAATTGATCTTTATTAAAAGTGTTCCGATATCTTGTAGATGAGCAGCAATCTTCTGTTTATGAAGGTCTGAAATGGCCACGTACTTAAGTGGCATCCTTTACCAGCATTCCTTGCAGTGTATTCTTCTGCGTTTACTTGTGCAGATGTAGTCTTAAGTACCCAAGGCCGTATAAGAGCAGATTTAACCTTTGTTGGTGTGTCTCAATTAGTGGCACTCGATCGACCTCCAGAGGGAATGCTGTTTACCTGCTTGGATTGGCACCTGCCACCTTCACATTGCATGCAGATCTCTGCACCATGTTTACCCATTGAGCTTTGTTAACTGCAAAGGAGGCAATAGTGGGACACTGAGACAGGAGGCAATGGTGGTTCATTATGCGAAATGTCTGCATTAGAGGTTTGTTGTGGTTGTAGCTCGGGATGCCTATTACTTGTAAATGTCTGCACACGCTGACACTCTTCTGGATATCTTATTGTGGGACAGTTTTAGTACCTAATATTTAAAGTGTACGGATACCTAACTGCTTGGCACTTACATCATAAAAATTAACCTGAATGCCAGGTGATACAATTGTCAATATATATAACAAAATTCACAAAACAATAATGTTTGTAGAGTCTTTCTGGAAGTTTGATGGTTCCCCTCTGGGGCATATTGTTCCAAACTTTAGGTACCAGATGCTGAAAGGAGTGCCACCCCAGGACAGGCCCCGTAATGTCTAGCTCAGGCTCTCGAGGCACAAGAAATAGGTCTGGTGTATGGTTGCAGAAGACTAGAAGGTGATTTCCCCGTCATGGAAATTGTTAAGGGTTATGCAGAGGCGTGTAACGTGGTCCCTGTGCTCCATGGGCAGCCAACACGGTTTCTCTGAGCCTCCAGTTCAAGATCATATTAATGAGGTTCTCAATCGTTCTTCCCACGAAGTTTTGAGCTCTTCTTAGGATCGTCAAAATGTAAGCCGGCAGATCCAGTGACCGGCGGTTACTGTCATCTATTTTGAAGAGCGAGTTTGGGTGCACAGTCGGCCTTCGGAGGGACGGGGAGTTCTCTTGAGGAGACTACGCATGTGGAAGGAAACAAGCTAGCATAGTGCTGACCTGTGATTTCAAGGCCGTCTATTGAACTAATAAGGCCTCAGGGGCTTAACTTTGTGGATCAGATGGTAGAGGTGTGCCATGGGCACTGTCCTCTCCTTAAGACAAGCAGCTCGGCCTTGCTAGCAATAACTTCCAAAAGCTATGACCTCACTATTGGTGGATGGCCAACCAACCAATCATCACTCTCGGTGATGACATGAGTGTTTGTGAGATTACCATCATTTGGTCAAGGTAGGACATGTGGCCTGCATCTGAAGCACATCATCAGTTCAGATATATGTCTTTCAGAAGGGCAACACAGTGAATCTGGAAGGGATTAGCACTAGAATACCCCCTCCCCTGCACGGCCAAGTTATCTGATCAGAAGGAGGGTAGTGAAAGGGTCTGCTACTTCCCGGACAGAGACTAACTCAGTTCTGTGCATTTGATCCCAATCTTAGTCGCTCAATCAGTACCTCATGGTGCACTGTGGCAAATACCGCAGAGTGATCCACATGGACCTGATATTATCCAGGACAGTCGCCTGTGCTGACACCTACCATAACTTGGGTGGAAAACATAATTTACCTGGGATTGATGAGGCTTTGAGATAAATTGATAGCCCCCTGGATACCTATTTCTCCCGCAGCTTAACATTTAAGAATTTTAGGGTCCGGGAAAATATATATTTTTGGATCCCCTGCTCGAGACAACCTTGACTTTTATGAACCATTTTCTGCTAATGCAAGGCCCATGATGCCAAACAATATTGAATTATACATTGAAGGTTGAGAGAGAGAAATAGACCAAAGTGTAACAGAAAATTCACTTACCCCGTAATCCCATGGGCAATTGCCCAATTTGCCAATTCCTTAAAATGTCTCTATTGCATCTTTCCTAGCACCAGTAGAAAAGGAATTGGTCCATAGTTGTTAGCCGGTGTTGTCATTATTAGCCTTTTCAAGAGAGTAGATGCCGCTTTGATTTCCGGGGTAGTGCTGGCAAGTTGAAAATGAGTCCTAAATATTTAGTAATCCAACTCTGTTGGTGATATTAGACGCTGATCACGGAAAAGCAGCCACTTGGCAGTATCTTCAGGATAACTAGGTTGAGAGCTAGGTATGGAAGCTAGCCCCACCTCGTCAAAGTAAAGCCAGGGTCTTACCCAAAAAGAAGTAGGCCAGGTAATTTCTTAATTTGTGCCGGTGTTTGCAGGGTCTCGCAATCGACACTTATTTCTTACCATTTAATTCGCCAATTGTTACTTAACAAAGCCACATTTTTATATTCCACCACATGGTGGTGCAGTCTGTCAGTAACAGAGCGCATCAGTGGCGTTTTGACAGATATACATACATTAAACAAATAATACCAGTGTGCCTTGGCCATTCTTACAGATTTGGGTGCCCTGGAATAAGCCAGATTCACATTTGTATGAGTGTGATGATTAGCAGGTAGACTTGGTACTGGAATTTCCAAAAAAACAGATGATGGATGGAATGCTCAACAAATCAAACATTCACCCCCAGTAACAGGTCTGCATTACATTAAAAATATTTGTACCGCGCACATACACCAACGGCTTCTTGGCGCGCTTGACAAACTGCAGAGGTCATGGAGAAGGGGTTACTCGAATGCTGACTGGAAAAGGAGGGTTTTCAACTGTCTACGGAAGGAGTCATAGCTGGGACAGAGACGGAGTGTAGAAGGCAAGGAGTTCCAGGTGGAGGGGGCTAAAACAGAGAAACTCGAGCCACTGTGTTTTTTCCGTTTGTATTTGGGGACCACAAGGAGGTTGAGAGAGGAAGAGCGGAGAGCTCTAAGGGGGGTGTAGCGGACCAGGCGTGATGATATAAAGGCAGGAGCCGCCTCAGTAAGTGCCTTGAAAACAGCACAAGCCATCTTGAACAGACACCGCGTGGACACAGGAAGCCAGTGGAGACTGCGGAGGAGGGGGGTGACATGATGATACTTGGGTTGGTGAAAGATCAGGCGAGCAGCCTGATTCTGCACCAATTGCAGTCGATGGAGGTGGCATGCCGGGGTCCCCACGTACAGCATGTTGGCGTAGTCAAGCCTAGAGGTGATGAGGGCAATGACCACTAGAATCAGGGCGTCTCTTGTGAGGAACCTACTGATTTTACAGATCCTCCTGAGTTGAAAAAAACAAGATGAAGTAACTGAGTTTATTTGTGGTCTCATCGAGAGACCTTCAGAAATCATCACCCCTAGACTCTTGACTGTACTGACCGGAGTGGGAGCCGTCCCCAGCGATGGTGGCCAGAAGGTGTTATTCCAAGGGTTAGTAGGCCCGCCCGTGAGTACCAGCTCAGTCTTTGTGGGGTTTAGTTTTAATTGACTGTGGCACATCCAATCTGAAATGGTCAACATAGTAGACTGAAAATGAAAACTGGAGGAAGGTTGGAAATCGATGGGAAAGATTAACTGAAGATCATCTGCATAATTGAAAATTGTGACCGGAGAATTTCTGAGGAGAGCTAAAAGAGGTTGCAGATAAAAATTAAATAAAAGAGGGGATAGTGCCGAGCCCTGGGGGACCCCGCAGGTTAAAGATGTGTAGGGTGCAGAGAAGGTGGACAAGTGGACAGCTTGAGTTCGCTGGTCAAGAAAGGAACTTAGCCAGTCGAGAGCCACTCCCTGAATGCCAGCATTGTGGACACGGTCGATCAGAATAGCATGATCGACCGTGTCGAATGCTGCCGAAAGGTCTAAAAGGACAAGGACCTGAAAGATGTTTTTATCGGCGCCAGTCCTGAGGGCATCCATGACTGCTACTATTACCGCCTCGGTTGAGTGGAGGGGTCGGAATCCAGCTTGTTGGACATCCAGGAAGGAGGATTTCTCTATAAAAGAGGTCAAGCAGCGGGTTACATACGTCTCCAAAATCTTTCCTAGATAAGGAAGAAGGGATATGGGGCGGTAATTACTTAGGATGGTGGGGTCCGCATTAGGTTTTTTCAAAATAGGTAGGACAGCTGCTTGTTTAAAGGAACGAGGGACCTCTCCAGTGGCCAGAGAGTGGTTAAGGAAGGCCAGAGGGGGGTCCGGACAGGCCAAAAAGGCCTCCCTCAGGATCAGGGGAGGGCAACAGTCATTGGGAGAACCTGAACTGACTTTGAGAAGCAATGAAGAAAATTCTTTTAAAGAAATAGGTGGAAACTCTGTCAAAAGGCTGGTATTCCTGGGGGGGGGACGGGGGGGGGAAGAGATAAGGACAGGAGGAATGGGGATATTGTTTTTTATGGTTGTAATTTTTTCAGAAAAATAAGAATTTAAAGAGTCACAAAGGGTTTGAGTTGGCTGAGGTTGGGGAGTATCCCTGTCTGGCAGGGAGAGTTCATTGACGATAGAGAAGATCTCTTTGGACTTGTTATTAGAGACAGTTATCTTGTGAGAAAAATAGGCGGTTTTGGCTGTCAGGATCGAACGTTTGTAAGATTGTAGGGTGTCAACATAGACACGTTTAAGCAAAGGGTCATAGTTGCGCCTCCAGCGACGTTCCGCTTGCCGAAGGGCAAGCTTGTCGGTTTTGAGTTGGTCGGAGAACCAACGTTGGGCCTCGTGGGGGCGCTTGGCTTTGATTGTTTTAAAGGGGGCCACTTTATCGCTGGCGAGGCGTAGCCATTCGTCCAAATGATCAGCCTGATCATCCAGCGAGGTCGCAGGGGTAGGTGGGGTGGAAGTCAAGATGGCATGGAAATCTGCCAGATTAGCCCTTTTCCAGTTGCGAGCTGAGAGATTCTTTACCAGGGGAGGAGGACAGGGAGAGTGAAGGTGTAGAGAAAAAGAAATAAGAGAATGGTCAGACCATGAGCAGGGGAGGACGTCAAGAGAGGAAATGTCTAAATTGACCGTCCAGACTTGGTCCAGAGTGTGGCCTTTTTGGTGGGTAGGGGAGTGGACGTGCTGGGAGAAATTCAAACTGGTTAGGAGATCGGTGAATTCCGCCGAGGAATGACTCTCGCGGATATCAAAAGGCCAGTAATTGAAATCCCCGATAATCAAAATATTGGCATGATTAATTGCTAGATGAGAGATGGAGTCACTGAATAATTAGGGAAAAAGAGGCATATAATCGGGGGGCCTGTAGGCAAGGACACATACAAAGGATGAAATGGCAGCGGAAAATTTCAAAACAAGGCAATCAGTTTTAGGGATAGGAGCCACAGTAAGCTGTGAGAAAATATGTTCAGTGCGGATAATAGCCGCTACTCCGCCGCCCGTCTTGCCAGCAGGCCGATTGGCTGACATAATGTAGTAGCCTGTGGGGATTGCCGCAAGGATGTCAGGGCCAGAGTCCTCCGTAATCCACGTTTCAGCTAGGAGGAGGATGTCAATGGTACTCTGATGTAATAATTGGAATATTTCAAGCTGGTGGCGAACTAGGGAACGGGTGTTAAGATACACAATTGAAAGGGAGACAGATTTTGCAATCGGTACAGAGGGAGGGACTGAGGTAAGGGTGGACGGAGAAGCAGGAGCGGGAGTATCAGATCGAACCAAATACCGCAGTCCTGAGCCGCCCTAGCAGTGCGGGCAGGAATGGGGCCAGTAGAGTTTAGGCGGCGAAGTGCCGAGAAATTATAGGAATGAAAATGGGCATTACGACAGGGCCCTGGGCCTGGTCGGCCGCGGACGGGCGCAGACGGGCTTGACTTATGCGCGACTTCGGCGCGAAGTCGGCGCTCCCGCTGCGCTCGTCCGCTGCGCTTCCGCTGCGCTCGTCCGCTGCGCTTCCTCCATGTCGTCATAAATACTAGACAGGTGAGGGAGCACTAGACCGCTGACCTGCAAAGGTTGCGTGCAGGGCGGAAGTGATGTAGCGAGCAAGGAGTGACGCTCTTGAAACTGACCCTCCGCAACAAACGGCACCAAGCCGGAGCGGAACGGGGCCACGAGCGGCTGACAGAACAGGTAATACGAGTTTAAAAGAAAAGTAGCAATTGCATACACAATTTCAAAAATTAAAAGCTTTTTAAAGCGTGTTCTTAAAATTAGCAGCAAGTACAGTTATCAGCAGCAGCCTCTGTTACCCACATTAGCAGCCTAGATCGCCGCGTTTGTCAATGGGCGGAGGCAAAGAGCAGGAACTAAATACTGAAACAGGCTCGGCAGCACTAGACCGCTGACCTGCAAAGGTTGCGTGCAGGGCGGAAGTGATGTAGCGAGCAAGGAGTGACGCTCCTGAAACTGACCCTCCGCAACAAACTGCACCAAGCCGGGGCGGAACGGGGTCACGAGCGGCTGACAGAACAGGTAATACGAGTTTAAAAGAAAAGTAGCAATTGCATACACAATTTCAAAAATTAAAAGCTTTTTAAAGCGTGTTCTTAAAATTAGCAGCAAGTACAGTTATCAGCAGCAGCCTCTGTTACCCACATTAGCAGCTTAGATCGCGCGGTCTGGGTTAAATCCATCTTTTTTTTCACCCCACGCCTTTCCAGTTTGGACCCAGCCATATGCAGATCAGTCTTCACTCTGCTCACCATGGGAACAGTCCAGCCCGAACTGCCAGGCCAGGTCCTCCCTGGACCAAAAAAAAGCATCCTGGGACTGGTTTCGGGGTATCACCTCATCAGCCAGGCTAGCTTGAATCCAGTGGAAAAGTGAGCAAGGAACCCACGTCTGGGCATACCCTGCCCACTTAGGGCAACAAATGCAAAAAGAACAGTTGATGGACGGAATACTGTCCTGGAATTTGGCAGCATTGCCACAGACAGCAGGTGGTGCACGCTGCATTGACCACCTGAAACACATCTTGGATCCTGGCACTTACAGTCTTACAAATTAAGCCCTGGTTGTGGCAGTGTTCATGCGGCACGTCATCACGAGACGAATTGAATGGACTGAATATCCATGAAACTCTCTCACACATCTATGATGTAAACAGTAGGAGGCAATTTCGTTGCAAAAGAATTGGGATTGGGGCATCACGCTATGTAGACACGCATGGTAGATGAATTGTGTTAAATTGGAAAAAAAATATTTGGAGTCGTGGGCCTCAGAGATTTCAGCTCATAAATAACTGCATTTGGCCTGCATACTAGATTTTTGGTAGGTTTTATGTTGGCTCTTGTAGGCACTTTTGGTCTCAGACTACGGTTCCTCTCAGTTCGATGATTTATGAGTTTTTGAACCAAGCAATGTATGGCGTGGCTCGTTGCATGACGGAAGGTTTTTGGTACTTTTTTATTCAGGACCATGCAATGGACGGAATGTAGTTCTCCCAGTGCTGTTTAATATACTGCAACAGGATTTTAGGCTAGTATTTGCCGTTTTAGTGCGTGTGAAGTTTCAATTCCCCAGTTAGGTACCCAGGGCCTTTGGTAACACAAATATCTTCCACCTCCTCCAACTCACCTGAATCACTCGCAGCTCGGGTTTGTCACACGGGGGCCGAATTGATAGTTGGGGTTGCTGTCGGTGTGTGGCGGCAAGAACTGAGTGAGAAGGACAGGCAAAAGGGCTGATGGGTGTAAAAAATAAAGAAAGAAAAGCACCTGCAGCACGTTAATAAGTAATTAAAAGCACTTAAAACGGATTCACTGGCGCCACTGGACGCCGCTATTTGCATGACCTTAATGCAAACCGCTCCGAGCGCCTTTCTGGAGATTGGCGCCCTGGGCGCGTGCCCAGCTCGCCCCTGCAAAAAGCCGGCCCGAGTACACAGGGGCAAAGTCAGTGGAAGCTTCCTTCGCCCAAATGAGTGCCTCTCCCAACCGTACCTCTGAATATTTCCAGATAAAGCAGCAATCGGATGCGAGGTTAGTCCAGGCTTTGTTTCTTTCACACAGCAACTCTTCTAGGAGTACAGAGAGTTTAGCATAGGGTTGTCATACATGCACGCTTTCATGTTTGTCCTCTGTAGGTGTTTACTCTTAGATCGGGGCGTCTGAGTCATGTGCCTTTTCAAGTCCTTTTCTCTCTTAAATGCCGTGACCTAGTCAAGGCTTTAGGTGGGTGAGAAAATCTGTGCTTAGCATAGTGTGGTATTTTACCTGGTATTTTGCTGTTTCGATCACTGCATCCAGATGTATAATACAACACATAACTTTATACCGACAACAATCCAGGACTGTTGGCTTTGTCAATGGTTGTTTGTTGCATAAGATAAATAATCAACAACTATGGCTTCGTATGTAATACTGAAAATGCTTCCGTTCTGAAATGACGAGGCTGTGAAAGAATTCTAACGAGTCTCTCTCTTTGAAGTTACATCACAGGCAATGAACGATGACACTTATGCAGCGTTAAGTGTTCACCCTGAGGATGAGGGCAAAAATGGGGAGCCTGAAAGGGTCCCGTCCCAGCAGCTGCTTTTTAGAACTTCCGGTGTTGAGCACCGACAGGACCCGGCCCACTTAAAGCCCTGGACCTAGTAATGAAATGGCCTAGGAATCCTGGTCTCGCGTGGGGTCTCCTCTAGGCCAGTTAGGCCGAATGCCGTGCACTTAATGCACCTGCTTTTAAGTAAACCGCTGACTGGGTGAATTAAACTGAGGCCTACCACTTCCAGCAGAGAGCATTTAACCAGTAATCACCCCCTCTGCCGTGCTACTGGGGCCTTTAGGCAAATTGAAAAAGATAATTAACACGCCATGACCGGTGCCAACCCGCTGTTCCATGCAGTGGCCGCTTAACTTATTTTCCAGAAACTGGCCTGGTTGCCAGATCTTTTGCTCGGCACAAAACGTCTTTTCTTGCCTTTCTGAGGAAGCCTCCACACCTTCGCCGGAATTCACAATGGAGGACTTGTGAGGTTTGAGTTTTGCTGTTCCACTTTCAGACAGGTTCTCAGGTAATCTAGCTGCCGCATCTGTAAAAAGGTTACATCTATTGTAAAAAGAAAATTAGGTTGATGTAAGCCCATGCCACGGTAAAGAGCCATCGAGATACTGTCGGTCATGGGAAGTAGATTTCATGGGCCTGAAGGCGAGGCGTTGGGCGAGTCGCCATTACGTATTTGAAAGGAAAAGTTAACTTTGGCTTACTGAATGCACCTATAGCTTTTCTTTTTTTGGCACGATACTTCGCTTTTTAGTTTCTTTTCAAAGGCGGATTCTTTTTAACATTAAAATTCCCGTTTTGGTTTACAGGTTTTCATCATACAAATATAACTGTGAACATAATTTGGTATTAAGTGAACCATTAAAACAAAAAGCATACACATTTTAAAGCAAAAAGAAATACCACTAGCCTCATACACTTGACTAAAACCAACCATAATGGCTCTACCTCTTTCTATAGGAAGGCACTGTTAGGCATATACATGCTGTGGTAGGGGGCGAGGCATGAGTGGTACCTGCAGGTGTAGCTTGCTCCCTGCGGCCCCACTTTGCACTGGTTCCTTGCTGCCCAGTTCCCGGCAGCCGTGTCCAGCAATCGTATTCCAGATTTGTAAAAAAAATATGAAGGTAGTAAGGACCACTGTACCGCACCACCTGTGGGTTCCACGGAGTATATTCACCTGCAGCCCGCCGCTTTAGGTTAGCTATCAAATAACTCAACATAAAGATCATTTTTACACATTAGAGAAGCATCTCCCAAAATCACGATAACAAATAATCAGATAAACAGCGTTGGTCACGAGATTTCTTATAACTTTGAATTATTTTATTCTTCTCTCATGAACAGAAGCACAGCTAACGCATTTCGGCCAAAATAGGGCTTCATCAGGGCAAAGATCACCAGGAATAGTCCATATCTCGGAAGCTCAAATACCAGTAAATTTAGTAGTCACACGCGGAACAGCAAGCATCCATTAAGAACACTCAAACATTGTATGGACCGTGTATTTCTTGATATCAAAATAGTCACTATATTTCAGAAGGTAGTACCCATAGCGCCTTGATTTCACAAATTAGTAAAAAAAAAAAAACAGTAGTCCAAGACGTGTACGGCAGAAAAGGCGCCCGCCTTCAGAGTCCGCTTGTAGGTTAGTAATCAAATCACTTTTAATTTATGAAATCAAGTCACTTCGGGCACTACCATATCAAATATAGTGACCATTTGGATACAGAGAAATGCACACTCCATACATTTTTTGAGTGCTCCGCAGGAATCCACAACATTCCTACCACCCAGCATGACCCCACTTTTGCTGCTAAGAACGTTGTGCCCCTTGTGCAGCGCTCCCTAGTGCCTGCGATCGAAACAGATCAAACAGAGGGCAATCGGAGCCCTCATCGGGGGACTCCCATTGCCCTTGGTTTGATCATTTTCCGTCTCGGGTACTAAGTGGGGCAGCGTTTTTATCGGCATAAGTAGGCTAACACTAGGTGATAGGAATTTTGTAGACTGATGCAGATTTTAGAAACTTCCATCACAGAAATGCAAAGGAAATGCATGATTTCAGGCAATGTTTGAGGAGAACTGTGGCTAAGAAAACCTTGTGTGGTCCATGCAAGGCACACCACCTTGGAATTCCCTGGTTGTCTAGTTTTCGGAAATGTCTACTGTTAGTAGGTTTCCATGGGTGGCAGCAGAGCACAGCCCTGAATCCAGCAGCTACCTCATCACTGATCTATCCACTTTTGTGTCTTGGTCCACCCACACAAGTGGGGTACCATACTTCTCTAGAGACGTGTGGGAACTCAGGGTGGTAGGAAACTAATGACTCCATGCAGTATACAGAACTTTAAATGTGAGGAAAATGTGTGTGTTTTTTCCCCCAAAGTTTTATATATTTTCAAGGGCTTCTGGGTAAAATTACCTAGTGAGAGCCCCCAAAGTCACACACCCCCAGACTACATTGGTTGTCTAGTCACCCAACCCTAGATTCCCCAATCTGTCTAGTTTAAAAAAAATGTACAGGGTTGCTAGGTTTTCCTAGGTGCAGGCTGAGCTAGGGCCCACATTTCATAGCTACCACCTTTGCAAAAAAGAGCGTCCATTTTTAGTCTGAATATGTGATGTGTCCATGTTACGTTTTAGTCTGTTTCCTGTCGTAGGACGTTAGGCATGCACACACAAGTGAGGTATCATTTTTGTTGGCAGACTTGATGCAGTGATGGGTGGAAAAGTTTGTGGCTCCCCACAGATTCTAGACCTTTGTCACAGAAATGTGAGGAAAATGTATTTTTTAGTCAAAGTGTGAGGTTTGCAAGGGATACTGGGTGAAAAAAACCTGGCGAGAGTCATGCCAGCCACCCCACCTTGCATTCCCCAGGTGTCAAGTTTTATAAAAGGTTTAGGTTTGCTAGGCTTCCCTAGGTGCCTGCACAGCTAGAGCCCAACATCCACAACTATCCCCTTTGCAAAAGAAAGGTTCAGTTTTGAGTGGAAAAATGTGATGCATCCATTTTGCATGGGGGACCCCATCCTCCTTGGCCAGGCATGTTAAGAACGCGGGGCGGCTGAGAGGCCCTTTATTTAAAAAAAAAAAAAGAATTTATAAAAGGAAGCGGATGCCACCTGGCCCCTTCCCTGGGCCATTTTTGGCCTTGGGGGACCCCATCCCCCGGGGCCTGGCCTGTAGTGTGGGTGCCCTCCAGGGCAGCCACATTTTAAACTTTGGGGTCCGTGGGGGGGAGCCTGAAGGCCCTGCGGTCCCTGCTGACTCCTTCTTCCCAGCAGTATGTCTGTTTCCCTGCTCGCTTGACAGCAGGCAGGAAAACAGACATGCTCCACCTTCAGCAAGCGAAAGCATTTCCTGCTCTAGCTTGCTGAAAGAAGAGCAGGTTTGCTATAGCTTGACGGCAGCGGTCCAATGTCCCGGGTGTGGGCACCTTGGGACATTGCTGGAACCAGCCCAGTGTGGGATTGGTGGTCCCCTGGGCCATGTATGGCTCTAGGAGGGGGCACCGTGCAGCCCCCCCCATCTTTTTTTCTTATGGGGCCTGCCCCGGGGAGGTGGCGGTCCCCAGGGCCGGGAATGGCCCTGGAGGAGGGCCCACGCGGCTCCCCCTCCCATTTTAGAGTTTGGCCCCCGGGGCGGCGGTGGTCCCTGAGTGGGGTCTGTTAAGCCACCCCAAGCTAAATATAAAAAGCCCCAGGGTGGTGGTGGTCCCCAGTGCTTTGATAAGCCCTAGGAGGGGGCCCATATGCCCCCCCATCCTATATTTATGATGTGCATCAGGGACATGCTCCTGTATTTATGATATGCCCCAGGGGTTATTTAAAAGAAAGAGCGTGAGCCTGCGCTTGGTTTTGGAGCAGTTTTTTGCCCCAAATATCGCAATTTTGCTGCAAATTTAAAAAATAAAAAGAATTTTATGTTGTGGCAGGATCCCATGCGAAACCCAAGACCAAGGGGGGAAGGGTATTTCTTCCCTGCCCTTATTTTTTTTTTTTTTTTTGGGACTCGCTGAAGCCGAGTTCAAGATGGCTGCTAACAATTCCTGGTTGAAGTGTCGGCAGCCAATCAGAGCTGTGCATTTCCCTGCATGAGCTTGTCTTTTTTTTGCGAAGGCTTTGCGACCAGAGATATCACTATAATTTTCAACTTATATTTCTGAAAAACTACTGAACGGATTTGCACCAAGTAACAAAAAGCACAATCTGCGTAACATCTACCTTTCTGCCAAACTTGGTGTAATTCCATTCAGTGATTCGGGCTATAGTCGTGTTGACAGGTTCCTATGGGAAATAACATTGCAAACGCACCCTTTTTTAAACACCCTTTTTCTTTTCCCCCGCTTCACGAATCCCCCTGAAGCTTTCCATGTGCTAAAGGAATAACCAAAGCACTTTTTTGGAAACATTTTGTGAAGATTCTTCAAACGGTGCCAAAGTTCTAGGTAAGTAAAACAATGCTTTTCCTATGGCAACATGGTCCTAACTTATAACTACCAACTGGCAACCGCGAGGAAGATATATATATCACGCTCACCCTCAAAAGAAAGAATGAGCCCGACATATGCTGGCTCCCACCAGGATTTATTGCGCGTAAAATCGCAGCAAAGTCCAGGAAAACGTCAGGCAGACGCGTTTCTAGCAAGTGTCTTAGCTTTCATCAGTGCCGGTTCTCGTTTCCTCATAGAGCCTCACAGCTGGGGATTATCAGGGTCCTGAGCATAACTCTGGTCACTCCTTTTGTAGATGTAAACCCCCAGCCTTCGCTTTCAATGGAACTGCCTCCTGTGACGATGTCGAGACCAGAGGCATGCTGGTACTTTGAGTTCACGGTTACAGCCCATACAGTGATAGCTGGCCAGAGCCCAGTGGCTTGACTCAAAGTTTCACACGCCCCCGACCTCGTCTTCAGGGATAATTTTCGCGGTACCAGGTGGGGCCTCTGCAGACACGCTGCAGCTTCTTTCCCCATAGCAGTAAGTCCCAGCAAAATACTTTGAGACCGCTTGGGGGGGTGACACGTTGTAGTTTTATACACACACCAAAGTTTGCTGATGTTTCGTGTCACGCCAGATCAAGAGGGCATACCGGTAAGCCAGGGAACAGCATACTGGCTCTTTATATGAACACCACGCTCGCCCTCAAAAGAAAGAATGAGCCCGACATATGCTGGCTCCCACCAGGATTTATTGCGCGTAAAATCACAGCAAAGTCCAGGAAAACGTCAGGCAGACGCGTTTCTAGCAAGTGTCTTAGCTTTCATCAGTGCCGGTTCTCGTTTCCTCATAGAGCCTCACAGCTGGGGATTATCAGGGTCCTGAGCATAACTCTGGTCACTCCTTTTGTAGATGTAAACCCCCAGCCTCCGCTTTCAATGGAACTGCCTCCTGAGACGATGTCGATACCAGAGGCATGCTGGTACTTTGAGTTCACGGTTACAGCCCATACAGTGATAGCTGACCAGAGCCCAGTGGCTTGACTCAAAGTTTCACACACCCCCGACCTCGTCTTCAGGGATAATTTGCGCGGTACCAGGTGGGGCCTCTGCAGACACGCTGCAGCCTCTTTCCCCATAGCAGTAAGTCCCAGCAAAATACTTTGAGACCGCTTGGGGGGGTGACACGTTGTAGTTTTATACACACACCAAAGTTTGCTGATGTTTCGTGTCACGCCAGATCAAGAGGGCATGCCGGTAAGCCAGGGAACAGCATACTGGCTCTTTATATGAACACCACGCTCACCCTCAAAAGAAAGAATGAGCCCGACATATGCTGGCTCCCACCAGGATTTATTGCGCGTAAAATCACAGCAAAGTCCAGGAAAACGTCAGGCAGACGCGTTTCTAGCAAGTGTCTTAGCTTTCATCAGTGCCGGTTCTCGTTTCCTCATAGAGCCTCACAGCTGGGGATTATCAGGGTCCTGAGTATAACTCTGGTCACTCCTTTTGTAGATGTAAACCCCCAGCCTCCGCTTTCAATGGAACTGCCTCCTGTGACGATGTCGAGACCAGAGGCATGCTGGTACTTTGAGTTCATGGTTACAGCCCATACAGTGATAGCTGACCAGAGCCCAGTGGCTTGACTCAAAGTTTCACACACCCCCGACCTCGTCTTCAGGGATAATTTTTGCGGTACCGGGTGGGGCCTCTACAGACACGCTGCAGCTTCTTTCCCCATAGCAGTAAGTCCCAGCAAAATACTTTGAGACCTCTTGGGGGGGTGACACATTGTAGTTTTATACACACACCAAAGTTTGCTGATTTTTCGTGTCACGCCAGATCAAGAGGGCATGCCGGTAAGCATACTGGCTCTTTATATGAACACCACGCTCACCCTCAAAAGAAAGAATGAGCCCCACATATGCTGGCTCCCACCAGGATTTATTGCGCGTAAAATCACAGTTTCATAGTTTTTAAATGTCCCTGGTGTCTTGCGGGCTTTCTTCGACCCCTCCCCACCGCCAATAGGTGGGGCATTTGGAAAGAATCACCCTCTTCCAGGGGGGGGGGTGAGGGGGGCAGAAAGATTCATCGTATTTTGTTTCGGAATGGAGGCATGGGTATGCCCATGATGGGCAGTCCCCGTCCCTATATATATATGTTTTTTAAAATAATCCCTGGTGTCTAGTGGGCATCGCGAGCCTGGGAGGAGGGAGGCAGATTGGATTAACGACCCATGCACACCCTGGGGTGTGGGCAAAAGAAAGATGGATTTAACCCAGATCTTTTGACTGGGGGAGAATGTTTGCATTATCAGCATTCCGTCCATCATTTGTTTGCTGTAACACTTTTCTCCCTAAGTGGGATGGGTATGCCCAGACTTTGGTCCCTTGCTCACTGTGCCACTGGATTCAAGCTAGTCTGGCTGAAGAAAGGTGACATACCTTGAAACCGTTCCCAGGATGCTTGTGTCTGGTCCAGGGAGGGCCTGCCCTAGCAGTTCGGTCTGGACTGTTCCCATGGGGCACAGGGTCAAGACTGATTTGCATATGGCTGGGCCAAACTGGGGTGGCGTAGTGGGCAAAAGAACGATGGAGTTAACCCAGATCTTTTGACTGGGGAGAATTTTGCATTGTCAGCATTCCGTCCATTATTTGCTTGATTAAACATAATTGAGCATGTGTGCTAGGGCGGCCTTGGACAGCCGGCCAAGCACAAATGCGTACTTACGAGTGCACTCTACTCCTCCCCGACAAGCCCGGCCCAGCCAGGCCTATAGTCACTGCGGGGCTCTGGCTCGAACAGACAGCATAAATAAAATGACAGTAGCTGTTATTGTCATTTTATTTACCGTCTCCTGGTGCAAGCTGTGGGGCGACACTCCTCCGCCATTACGGAGGTGCCGCACCTGTTTATTTTTCCTTTCCTGACGTTTTTGGTGGGGCCATGCTCCTCCACCATAGCCAAGGAGCCACTGCTGGGTCACTCCAACATCCAGATTATTGTTGACTAGGAATGCCTTTTTCATTTTAAAAGTGACATTTGTGTTTCTTCTCCCCTTTTCTGATTAATAAACTACCATCGCGATAGTACATTTTAACTTGTTTTATAAACCTGAAACAAGTAGACAAATTTGCAGTCAATCCAAGTTGTAGACCTTGCATTAGCAAATAGTGCACTGCTTGCGTTTGTTTCCATTGTTCTAGGTGCGTAAATTGGGCTGCAAACACCAGCATCGGGCACAATGTGTGCAAGACTGTAAAATCCCGTTGGAAGTAGAGACTGTGTTTGCTTGTGAAACGCGATTTTCAGGGCAGATTGGAGTTAAGGCCTTGAGGGGTAATTTTGGTGTGTTAATGTCACACACCGAATTACCCACCCTTCAGATATCGGTAATCTTAGATGCGCAATTACAAAAACGTTATCAGCTGTTCCCTGTGTAATTGGGGACGCCAAGGGACGCTTGTCTCCGTTCCCGCAGATAATTACACAGTTTCGAATTTTTTTATCCGAGACAACATCCGGTAGGGTAGACAGGGAGATAGATTGTCCCTGGTAATACCGAAACTGATTACGTTGCAAAATTAACGCACATTAAGTTACCTCTGAATCAGCACATCACTTGGAATTCTCCATTCGAGGTGATATTTGCTGTTATTAGTGCAGTGGGGCCAGGTGTAGGGTTTCGTTTGGGGTCTAATGCACCCCAGTTATGATGGTCTTTTACTACTTGACCATGGGCAGCAGGGCGGCGCATATCCCTTGTTTACAATCCGGCCTGTTGCATGGTTGCTACGCCACGCGCACGTGTCCCATCAATGAAGATCGTCACATCCGTTAAACGGGGCTGGAATTTTCCAGAATAACGTGTGGGCTGCGTAGTTTATTTCAACGCCTTAACTGAAGTACTTTCGCGTGAGAAAGCTTGTTTTTCCAACCCCGAGCCCCCATATGATGTAATCTTTCAAGGATTTTACGAGAGGAGCATTCGCCTTCATAAAGAAGCTAGAGGGATATTTTGTTTCATAACATTGCATACTCAGCGTTGTTTGTACGACATCAGTTCACAGTGTCCCTATGAGAGCTGTCCATGTACTTTATGTAGTATACATTGTACCCAAATAACAATACGGTGTCTCTATTTATCTTGCATTATCTCGAATTGTCGTACTTTTTCACTTGTGTATCCTTTCAGAGGATACCACAGGTGGTGGTCCATGTGTAACCCGTAAGAAGGAGTCCTCAAACACCCCCTAAATAATTCGGAGACAAAGAATAGCATAATTGCTAAATATACAAGTACTAAAGTGAGAAAATCCGTGTTTGCAGGACCGGAATGGAAACCAAATTTATCCCTGGCAAAAATGTTCCAGCCAGCACCACTCTCCACGAGGGCAAGGTTAGATTTGGGTCGAATGGGCATGTTTTTACCATTGGTATAGCTCTTGCTGAGAAGCAGCCCCTTAGATTGTAGCCTATTGGGAAAATGCTAGAGTGGTAAAATGGCCAGGCTAGCCCTTCGAGTTTGGGCCCTGAAGTGATCTTTTAAGCTCTGAAGTATTCACTCACTTGGAGTAATGATGGAACTTCTTAGTCTAAAAGACAGCTTCACTATTGTGTTGCATCAGCCTGCACCACAGCACTTGTACTAAAGTTGTGTGCGGACCACCTTCATAATTTCGAACCCGAGTAAATCGACAGTGGGATGTCGATGTGTCTCGCGTGGAGGACTACTTCATCTAGACAGATTGAGCCAATTTCTCTCCCCAAATCTAAAATTACTCCCCACTTTAAGAAGGGGAGAGAACATCGCCTCACTTTTAATCTTTTTTCCTGTCAAAGGAACATTTAATACCCAGTTATAAGTCCTAGAAAGTGAAGTGTAGGTTCTGCCCTAAAAATGCTACTCTTCATGCAGCGGAGTTCCTACTTTTATGCTGCTCCTTCACTTTGCCTGCAAATAAATTGTGTAACGTAGTAAAAAGGGGGTATCGGGACACAGCCTGACCGGCACTTGAGTGAACATGTTCAGTTGGAGCTTCAGAGCGGGCCTTACTTTTGGGACCCATCCGAAGTTGGAGGAGCTCAGTGCTGCCTCTTTCATGGTGCAGGTCAGAAAATGCCACTGATTCTATCTGTGAAGGCACAAGATGCACATCCTAAGGCAAGCACTATAAAAAGAGATTGTGCCTACTGTGCAGAGGCGTAGAGACATACAGCATGGTATTTGAGGCTAGTCGACTTCTGTGTGGATGGAGAAGTGTGTTGAGCAGGAAAGAGAGTTAAGATATGTTTGGGACTGATCTGAAACACATGGCCATAGCCCTATGCTGCTCCCACTGTGGGGCTGTGACAAAGGACTCTTACGGGGGAAGCAAGGAGAAGTGGCAGCAGGCCAGTGCGCAGGGGTGCAGTCTACGGAGGACCGTGAGTGTATGTAGTTGCAGTAGGGGAGCTGCAAGAGGCAAGGTGTCCTGGATCAAAGTAGGAGCATAAGGGTTGGAGTGGTGATCTCTACTAATTCAGGAGTAAGGCTCGATCCCTTACAAGGTGCAGCCTATCAGTTCAAAACAGAACGACGTGGGAGAACCCTTCATCCTTTTTATAACCACACTGGATCTTGCTTGGGAAGAGACCAGATGTGAAGGGAGACACAAGCCTAGGCTGTTTATATGTGTTCACCATTGCTGAGATAGTTGTATAGGAGCATATGGAGAGGCTACACTAGAGATTGGACATCATAAAGAGTAATGTGACCGCAGTGGAGAGCAAGGAAAGGGATCAAGATGTGAAGATAACTCAAAATTAGGAAATCTCTAGTATTGGGTCCTAGGCTGATGGTATGAGAAATGAAAACCCAAGGACTGACCAGGCCAGGAAGCAAATGCAAGATTGTTATTGTACACGTTTAGTTAGTAAACTGCCTCGGTGATCTGCTGATTAAAGAGAAAGGTCATGGCCTTTGATAACAGAAAAACAGTGTCGGCCAAGTCTTTGTATTCACATGAGTGACATCGAAAACGACTTAAGAAGTCGAATAGAGGAATTCTTTACAAAAGAGCACGTTGAATTGAGCCATTATCTTTTACAGTGATAATAAAGACCATAAGAATACCCCCTAAATGCCTTACAGGACCAGATCAGCAGAAGGATACAGCAATATTGTACCTTGAAATCCCAGACGCAGTGCAAGTTCTGCTGAGGACCGCTAAGAAGTTTCGCGAGGGTCTAGTGTCTTTGCAGACCTCATCTATTTAGCAGTTCAGAGGAGGACGGACTTACTCGGCACTAGAAAGGAACGAAGTGCATCATAAATTCAAACTGCTCTCTTAATCCATCCAACTAAAAGTTATCCATGGAAGCATTCAAGAATAAAATGAATTTTTTTCGGATGAGGCTAAAAGGGGTATTTACTGAAAGGTTATCCATATTTGGCCAAGAATTTTCTTTGAGTAAACAGTATTTCTGTGCAAGCATCTTTACTACTCTTCAAGCATTGGGTGGGCGTATTTGCTAGTTTTAGATGCTTTTAAAGACATTTGTTGAGAAGAGGACGTTGCATTTCACTATTCACCACCTCTTGCCTCCATTCTCTAGTTGTAATATTATAGGGATGGGAGAGGGGTTTCTTTTGCGTATGGTTAATGGGATTTCCCTGCTGAGTGACCTCTCTATCGCACTACTCGTGTTGCCTACTTTGATTTCAATAAAGAAATTGACATAGACTTCTTGCAATGCATCTCTTGTAGGATTTTCCTCACTACATTTAAAACCAGTCTGGCTTTTTGGTGTAGTCAACAATTTCTTTGTAAAATGGCACGAACACGAACAGTGGCTTCAGAACACTTTTACAGGAATACAAAGGTAAGAGTCAGGAGTATGGCACTGGGATCAACAGCTTCAAAAACTGCTGAGAGCAATGCAGATATTTTTAAAGGAGGGGTTATGTGAGAAGTGAGGAGGTTGGCGACGCGCACAAGTGTTTTTTGTGTGTGGTCAAATTGTTGTGAACCAGATTGTAATGGATACAGAAGATTGCAAGATGGAAGACCTTGAACATTTTTTGTACTTTTTTTTCTTTTTTGGGAGAAAAATATAGTTTGACAATGGGTAATAGTTAGATGGAGATCAGTGACTTCTTTTATAATGGCAAAGCACCTACATACTGTAAGTAATAGCAATATATACCAGAAGAAGAGATTGAAACCATTGGTGAGACTGGTGTAATCTCTAGATGAGCCTGAAAAAGGGTTGGCTACTTGAGGGAGATAGAGCAGTAGAAATGCATGAATGCTTGGTGCACTGGAGGAGGGGGGTCGTTTTGCTGTGGGTATTGGGAATAAAGGAATACAGTTGATAGGTGGGAGTGAAGGATATTGTTGACTGCCAAGTATGTCTCTTACGGTAGGGATTATGGTAGCTAAAAAGGAACCAAAATTCTCAAGATTGGACAAGGTAATTGGTGTATCAAAGAGGAGATAATTAGTGGTAAGAGTTAATGTATTTAGGTTTTACATTAACAATTGCATTGGTCCATATGCTAAGACAGTGGTGTTACGAAGACCCCTGCAGCCCATGCGGTGCAAGGGGGGTGATCAACCCTTTAAAAGTCCCCAACCCTTCAGTTAGCCCCCATAGAGCCCAAAGGCAATTGTTAACTGTGGTAGTTTAAGAGGCCCCTCATCACATTTTGCAGGGGATCCCCACCATTTAGTTACTTTCACCGTGCTAAGGTGACTTGGTAGGAATCAAGATTTTGTTGGTTACTGGATTTGGGCCATCTTCTTATCTTGGTGTGCATTTGTGTTTGAGAATGCAACTGTCACGCAAGATCAAGGGGTGTGGGCGAGCAGGCATGCTGTGAAAATTTACTAACAATAATGAGTTTATAGAGAAGAGTAAGGTATTGTTGATGTGGTCATATGAGATGCACTTTGATTGAGGAACCAGTGGCTGTATTACAGATAGTGCCCCGGGAGTGCAACTGGCATGTGCACCCACTTCTTGCACCCCGGGTCACTATTGTATTACAGAAGGGGCGCAGACACTTGTGTGGCCCCTTCTGTAATATTGTTAATGCTGGCGCAAATGTAGCTCCAGCGTTCTCTTCAGAGGGTGAGGGGGGTGTGGCCACATGCAAACGAGGGAATCACTTTGACTCCACGCCCACACAATATTATGAACACAGGCACAGAAGCAAATGTGCCCTTTGGAGGCATACAGACAGTGTCCCATAAAGAGGAGGTGCACAATTGGTGCTCCACCTGAGGACTGCCCTCTGGAGGGAGTTAAAGGGGTACAGTGGACCCCCCCCCCCAGACATCACCCTGCAGGTAGGTGCAGTCACTCACTGCACCTCCCTGCATATGGATCTCTTTCCCCTCTTCAAAGTTAAAGCAGGTTGCCGCTTGCGCTGTGAAACATGGAGTGGCTTTGAAGCAGCTGCTCTGTATTTCACTGAATGCGCTGCCCCTATGAAATGCAAGTTCCCGGCTTCCCTGGGGATAGCACATTCATTGGACTATGGCCCACTGTTCCTGTTTGCGCCCGCCGTACTTATTTAAAGGTGCTCCAAGGCTCAAACAAAGACAGTGACCTCCATCTCTGTTACTGGCCTAAGTTGTCATTCGTTTGTTGAGGGGGTCAAGAATAATGTTAATGTTTTTCATTTCTAGTATGTGATGTGTTGGTCTTAGTGCAGAATATTTTATTTATTTCTTTATTTTATTTATTTAATGCGATTTTCTATAGCGCGAACATTACCCGAAGGTGTCAGAGCGCTTTACAAAAGAACCAATTGCGATGCATAAGGACTTAGGATTACATGAGTTACATAAAAGATACAAACAGGAAAAAAAATGCAAATATACAAGTTGTAAAGTCACACAGGGAAGAGATACAAATAGAAAAAATTGCAAATGTACAAGTCGTAAAGTCGCTCAAGGAAGAGATACAAATGGCTAAACTCTAAGAATCACATAGGAATCGTAGTGAGTACAAAGGTCTTACAATACAATACTACATATACTAGTGGTTAGAGTTATCTCTATATACATATATATACAAATAGATTTTCTTAGGATTCCATTTTACCAGCGATTCGGCTTGGACAAGTATATATCACATATTTACAGAGAGAAAAGAGAAATAAAAAAATAAAATTAAATTAAAAACGGGTTGAGAGCGGTGTGTGGGGGAGAAGAGTTGGAGGCTGAGATGGTTGAGAGGAGAGAGGGGGACCTGAGGGGGAGAAACATCAGGCAGTCCAGCGTAAGATAAAGGTCTGAAGGTCAGCCGGATGGAATCCAAGGGACCAAAGGAAAGGACAAGAATCAACAAAATGGCGGACCCGGGTCGTGGGCATTAATGAAAACCATCTCAATATGGCAAGATGCACCCAGGGTAAGAGCGACAACAGGAGAGGGTCCCAAAATGGTGGGGCGCACACGAGTTCCAGTCCAAAAGTCACGAGGGCCAAGTCCAAAGAAAACCAGGGAGCCGGCCCAATGGAGGAAGAACAAGAGGGGAAAAGGAGTCAGACAGTGAAAAGGAGGAGCATCTTCAGTATTTGCACCTCCTTTCACCACTGCAGCACACATATGATCCTTGGTCTAAATGCTCTCACGCTCCTGTACTGGGCACCACAGTCCAGCCGAGTCATTAGCTGGAGGGGTGTTAAAACAAATCCCCAGGTCTCCACTCAGCTTTCATGCTCAACAAAAAGCTGGTGTCTATCTTGGCTCTACCAATGAGGCGTTAGCGGCTTTGTCATATGTAGGGGGTGAGCGCTGTAATTAAAATCCTCTCCCGGTCATGTAACCTGTCCCGCCCGTCCGCTGTGTCCACGGGCCCCCATCTACACACTGTGGTCGGGCCACACAGACGGATGGAGGCTGCAGATCCGGCGATCACGGGCTGCACCAGCTGCGGGCGCCCACCGGGAAAGATGAAAGGGCAGCAGGGGGCCCGCTCCTGATGTTGCGGCCCCCGCATTGTTACCTCATAACGGGGGTCCGTTTCAACGCGACCTCCCCCACTTCTACCTCCATTTCACCTCGGGTGCCCTCTTGAGGTGTTCTCGCCAGGGGTGGATGTTTCCGATATCACGGCAGAGCAGCCACTGGAAGTATAAGCGGCCCCAGAGGCAGACGCTCCAGATCGTCCAATTTTGGCATTTGGCCCTTGCAGATAATTTAGTGGGGCTTGGAGGGCCGCGTTAGGATGTTCTGAGCGGGGTTTCCAACTGAGCTGAAGCTCCAGGCAGCCATGTTGGAATTGGCTCGGCAGTCCAGGAATAGTGGTGGTGGAAGGGCAGGGGTATAACTGTAGGAGTGGAGTAGTAAGTTTGTGGTGCAGAGCAGTAGATCCGGTACATTACTTTCCGTATGTGAGTATGGCTTTGGGGGGTGTTAGTGAGTTGTCGGACAGAAACCGTTTGCTCCTATTTAGGGAATGAAAGTGTCAGACAATTTTCCGGTCAGTTCAGGCTTTCTCTCTACTCCTTGAATCCTCATTTGTTAGCGATTCTTACTCAAAAACATTTAGAGCCAGTTTACTGTACTGACCCACATAATAGGAAAGGTTGTCTCCTTGAAGGGTACAATTCTTTGAGGAATCAAAACGTTTTCACAGAGACTAAAGTAGTCTGTTATAGGTATGCATCATTTTTAAGGTTTGCCGAGTCATTTCCAAGTCAAACGATTGTCCCCTTCTTACCTCCAAGTCTGGAGTTGTGGAACATCACTGCTTTTTTCTGACTGCTTAAAAGAATACATACAAACTTAACTTCGGTGTCTAGCAATGTAATGTTTTATCATTTTCTACTCCAAGGTGGTTTCCTCTTTGGGTATTTGCCTTGTAGCTTTGCAATGATGTCCCAGTTAATGTTTTCAGCAGAGCTTCACCATGACTTCTTACATACTTAACCCGTCAGGACATCATTTCTGGGGACTGATGCTCTGCATATCTTACCCATATAAAAGAAATTCTAAGTACATTATGTGCTGGGCATCATATTTGTATTTTTTTAGATATCTAAATAGGTCAGATGGCACCAAATGGGTAGTGGATCACTTCACAGAGAACAGACTTGCATTACACTGATAATGATTAAGCCAATAGAAAGTCGCATATAAACCGGAGACCCTGCATGTTAATGAGATGACTTCCATAGAAACATTTTGAGGGCCTTGCACAGTTCAAGTTAATTAGCAACTTTTGTTTTTTTCTTGGAGGGCTTTGAGGCAAAGGAGTAGGCTGACTTGAGTAGTGTTTGTTTCTTTGTGGTCCGAGGAATGTCTAACATCTGCCTTGAACTGTATCCATATTTTAAGAACCTCTGGCGATCAGTTTGTTGAAAATATATATTTGTTTTGATAATGATACATTTGATTTTATGGCAGCTTGAGCTCCCTGAGAAGTAAGAGGAGGTGGTTAAGGGTTGTTGTAATATGGTCAGATGCCCTTGCTCCAATCACCAGGTAAGCTCTGGCATGATGGATGGATTTGATTGGGTCATGCTTCACTTGGGTAGACCAGCAAAAATCATTGCCATCAGTGATGGGTGGTAAAAGTAATAATGACTGTACAACTGTTATTGGGTGGTAGGGCACACTAAATCAGGTGGTGGACCTGGTATGGACAGATTTTTTTAATGTGCATTTGGATTTTGGGTTGAGTCCAGCTTAAGCCTAATGGTTCTGCAACGCAGGCAACTTATAGGTGGTTTGCGACGAAGGCTAATGAAGCTATGCCTGTCCTTTTACTTGAGTGAAGGGTCACTTGTATGATGTAGTTTTATTTCCCGAGATTGGTGCCAAAGAGAGAAGTCATCCAGTCTTCCAGGTTGTCCAGAAAGGCAGTCAGAACCAGAATTAAGTAGTGTGTTGCTAGCTTTAGGTACATCTGAATGTCATCAGCTTATTGATGAATGATGGTGTTCTCTTTGAGCACAGAGAACCTTGTCGTTCTTGTGAATGCTGAAGGCATAGGCGAGAGAATAGTGACCTAAGTGCTAACCCCAGTGTTAGAACTGGCTATTTCTGGTAGGCTAAGGCTGACGCCAAAGCCAGGCAGAAACCCCCATTCTAGTCAGGGCAAGGAAGTCACACGCCAAGATAACCTCTGCTCACCCCCTTGGTAGCTTGGCTCAAGCAGTAAGGCTAAACTCGGAGGCAATGTGTAAAGCATTTGCGCAAGCGCACAACAGCAACAACATACTAGGCACACCACAAAAGAGACTCCACACAAGGTTATTGTAAAAATGACTTTTGTATTGTAAAAACACATCAGATAAAATCACACATATACATTGTGCCAACTGGCACGGGCAATATTCACAGGGATTATGTACACCAGACAGGCCACATGGGCGCCTGTCAGAATCAGATATAGTACTTCTAGATAAAATGTAGAATATAAAATCACTTCTAGAATAAAGAATAAATGTAACATAAAATAATAATCAAAGATAACCACCAGTAACCACTGGTAACAGGAACCAGGACCTTACTAGGACCACCTGTACTAAGAAAGAAGAACCACCTAAGTATCACACAGCATTTAGGGGTCTAAGAAAGAATACATTACTCATGATGCAATAAACTTACATTACCTCCTCGTTAGTCTTCCTCGCCACATGACTTACATAGTGAGCATTAGCTCCACGACAGAACCCTCCAAAGCAAAAAAAGCCTCCCACCCCCTCCCAACATGGCCGACCAGTCCCACCTGACCTCTATAAGAGGCGGGCCGGCCCAACCAACAGCCTGTTTTTTTTGTTCTGCGCGATTCTCTCCAGAGGCGCTGTGCAGGTAAGATGGGCCGGCGTGAGCTGGCCCTTGGGTTTTAGGGTAGAGGACCTGCTCTAGCGGTCCCTGGTGCCTTGTGCCTAAATAATCCCCCCCCCCTCTTCCTTCCCCCGGTCCTGTGGGGCCGGTTAGGTGCTGCTCTAGCGTGCCAGGGGTTTACGGGGGGGGGGGGGGGGGCGGCCGGGAAGGTGGGGTGTTGGTGCATCCCCGTGCCTCCCCTGGTCGTTACTGTAGGGCCCTTGCCCGTTGTGGGCTTCGGGTCCGGCGCTGGGGGTTCTCCGGTGTGTCTGGGGCTCCGGTTGCTTTCTGGGCGCTGGACGCAGGTGTTCCCGGGTTATTCCCGGTTTTCTCTTGCGCTACGGGCGCCCCCTGAGTGTGGGGGATGCCGTGCATATTTGGTCCCGAGTGGTTTGCTTGTGGACTTATGGGGTTGTGCTACGCCCGTTTACGGGTGGGATTCATTCACATGCCTTTGCCCAGGGGGCGCTTCAGTGAGCACTACGTGCTATGTGACAAGCGTGCACGGTTAAGTTCATGATTCCCTACGGCCTAACTTCCTGAGGACTTCTCTGTGTATGTTTTTTTACTGTCTCCTGCATGATATGTAAAGGCGAGGTCGGGGTACACTCCCAAGACTGCTGCTGGAAAGTGAATCTACATCGCTTTCAAACATACTCCTCACACTAGCGCTGGGTTTCTTAACTCACGAATGCATGCTTAGCCCTGCAAAAGGGGAGATGCAGTCGAAGGTACAATATCTGCGTGAATGGGAGTTTCACTTTCACCGTTCGGTGTGTGGCGTTTGCTAGTTCATTCTCGTCCTTTGACCTGATAGCCAGCCTTGTTTTCTGCCATAATCCGAGACACGCGTGGCAGATGTCTGGCGATTCCGGGGATTGAACCCGGGGCCTCATTCATGCGGCGCATACGCTCTGCCTCGGGGCTACATCCCCGTGTCATCGGCGCGCTTACTGGACTTGCACTGCGCCTGGCCGGGGTAGTGTGCCTCGGCGTGCGGCACGTACCGGTCTGAAGGCGGGCTCGGTCCTTCCTCGTTTTTGCTGAATACGCTGGCCGGGTCCGGGTGCTCCTCTCCGGCCGGCCTGGGGCTCCGTTACGCGGCGCTGGTCGCTGCCGCCTCCCTTCGTGGTTTTTCTGGCTCCCCAACGGGCCGCGGCGGTTTGCCGCGCTGGTATTGGCTCCGGACGCCTCTCGGGGGCGGGGTTGGGTTGCCACCAGGTGCGACCGATGATTCCTTCATCGGTCTTGCGCGGCATTCTCCTGCTGGCTCTGCGGTTTGGACGCGGCATGCACAGCGCGGCTGTCTCCTTCTCGGAAGGTCCGGGGGTTCGGTCCTCGGTGAGGGCATTTTTGGTTTGGGGTCATTCCCATTTCGTTAAATGTTTTTTTTTTGTGTCGGCCATACACTTTTGCCTGCCCCCGGCTGGCTGTGACATGCATCTTGGAATTTTTTACCACACCTGGAGGCCATTCGGCCTATGTCATTGTCTCGGTGCCAGCATTTCAGTACCACACTGGCGCGCTCTAAAGGTGCGCGGTGCACCGTGGAGACTTGTCCTTGTGTCTGTATTCCCTTTCTGGCGCCATGGGGGCCCGTGTGTTTCTCATATGGGCCCTGGACCGTCTGGTTGCGCCGGTCTCGAGTGAGTTTGTTCGGCTGGGTGGCTGTGCCTTCTGGTCTCCTCGGGCAGCCGGGGTTCCCTTCGGTCCCCGTCTGCGGGGTCTCCCTGTTTTACGGCGCTATCCCTTCTGGGGGTCCTTGCGCGGCGGGGTGCCCTGGCCCTCCTCACCACGTCTCGCTCTCGGTGGCCCCTGTGGGGGTGTGTGGCCCTTGGGTTCGGTGCTGCAGACCCTGGGGCTGTGGTCGGGCCCGGGCCCGGGCCCTGGATCCGGTTCCCCGCCTCGGCGGGTCTTAGGCTCGGATTCATCCTCGGTCCTGGTTTTTCTCGCCTCTGTGCCTGTGCCACTCGTGGAGTTCCGCTCTGCGGCTCTGGGCGCTAGCTGGCATTTTTCTCACCTTCTTTATTTCCAGGTTCGGTGGGGTGGGCCTTGTCACCTTTACCGCTCTGGTGGCCGCGGGGCTGGCTCGGCCGTCTGGTCTGGCTGCGTCCTTGTCGGCGGTGAGCGAATGGCCTGATCTGAGTGCTCGCTTCGGCAGCACATCGACAGAAATTGGAACGATGCAGAGGTGATTAGCATGGCCCCTGCGCGAGGAGGGCATGCATATTCGTGAAGCGTTCCATGGATCCGGTCTCTTCTTTTGGGGCCCGCTCCCCCGGGCGCGGCCTGCCTTCGGACTCCTCGTCCGCCTGTGGGTGAGGGCGTCCCGCCCTTGCAGGGGTGGGGGCCTTCGGCTTTTCCACTCGGGTTTCGGGTGTCAGTCTTCACGGGGTGCGTGCGGGTTTGACGTCCGGGCCCGTGTTACGGCTATTCCCGGTCTCGTACTGGTGCTGCCGCTCCCTTTTTTCGCCCTAGATCCTGGCTTTCGGCCGTCTCTCTCCAGGGGGTCCCCTGGGGGGGTGGGGGGGGGCTGTTGCCTCCGTTACGTCCCGTCTTGGGTCGTGGCTGTCCCGGTTCTTGGGCTCTTCGGGCTTGCTGGCCGGCCTACGTGTGGGCTTGCCTTCGGGCCCGTGGGCCTGACCCGCCTAGTGGATCTTCTTCGCCGGGTGTGGGTCTTGGTGTTCCCTGTCTGGCCGTGTGCTACCTCTCGGCCTCGTTTTTTTTTCCCCCCGTGGGTGAGGCTTCACGTCTGGCGGTGTCTCTCATCCGTCGGCTTCCTGACCTATGTACGGTGGACCCTTCGGCCCTCGTCTCGGGCTTGTCCTCCTTCGGGGGGCGTGTGCCTGGCCCCGGTACTTCCCTCTGGTTCATTCAGGGGGGGGGGGGGCGTCCTTTGGCGCCGGGTCGTTTGGGGGTCGTTGGGATCTCCTGCAGTCGCACAGCTCCTCGTGCTTCGGGGGTTGCTGAATGTTCTCCTGGCCTGCCGTCTTTTTGCTGTGCTCGCTTCGGCCGCACGTTTACTATTTTTGGATGGGAAGATTGGCATGGCCCCTGCGCAAGGATGACACGCATATTCGTGGAGCTTTCCATACACCGGTGCTTCGGGGTCCCCGGGTCTTGGTCGGGTCGGGCGACCTGGTGGTGTTGGTGTCACCGGTCCTGTCCCTTCGGGCTGTCTTTCCCCCGGGGTCCGACTTGGTGGAGGCGGTTCGACTGTGTCGGGTCTTGCCTTCGTTGCCTGGTCTCGCCCTGACCCCAGTGGGGTTTCGGCGCCTGGGGCATCGACTCGGTCTGCCTCCGGTGACTCTGTTCACGGAGGGGGTCTCGGCCCTCCTGCCCGGGTTCTGGTATCTCCGCCCGGGTCCTTGTGGTTGCCCGGTCTTTCGCTTGACCTTTTCGGTCTACTGTACGCGTTTCCCCCGTGCCCTCTGTTCCCACGGGTCCTCTGCTGGCTTCGCTTGGGCGGGGCCGGGGTGCTCCTGTGTGCTCGCTTCGGCAGCGCGTGGACTACTGATGGACCGTTACAGTGCAGTTTGGCTTGGCCCCTGCGCGTGGTTGGCACGTTGATTCGGGATGCGTTCCTGTTTTTGGTTCCCGGCGGGGTCCGCCGCCCCTGGTGCCCTCTCCTTTTGCGGGCTGGCGGTTCGGACCTCCTGGCCGGTCCCGGATCTTCCCGTCCGGTGGTTGGGTCCCCCGCTCCCGGGGTCGGTGTTGAGCGGCTCTTTCTGCTGGCCTGGCTCCGTCTGCTGGCCTGATTCTTGAGCGGTTGTCGCTGCTGCTGCCACTTTCTCCTCCTGTGCCCGGCTCTGGGCTTCCTTCTCGCGTTGGTGCGGTCGGCTTGGTGCTGACCCCGCCTCCGTGGACCCCTTGCGGGTCTGGGATTTCCTGGCCGAGGGGTTTTCCTTGGGCGTGGCCTCTTCTTCCCGGTGGGCCCGGGGAGTGGCCTTGCGGGCCGTCCGCGGTCCGGTGGTCGACGGGCTGGGTTCCCGGGTGGCTCGCTGGCTCCGGAGTTGTTTTCTCCGTCGCCCTCGGGCGCTCGGCCTGTCTCCCCCGTGGGCTCTCTCTCTCGGTCTACGAGCTCTTCAGGGTCCGCCCTTTGTGCCCCTGGCCTCGGTGGCTTTGCGGTTCCTCGCCTTTTAGGTGGTTTTGTTCCTGGGGGCAGTAGTGTCTGCTGGGCGGATGGGCGTGCGGGGGTCGTGCCTCCGCTCCCCTCCCTTCTTGCGGGTTTTGCCGGTCTGGTGGTTCCTCCGGCATGTCCCCCGTTTCCTTCCCGGGGTTCCTTCCCTGGTGTCCCGGGCTCGGGTGGTGTCCTTACCGCCTTTCCCTGCCGACAAGGTTCCTCTCTTGTCCGTGCTGGTTGTCCGGGGTGCGGTTTTGGTTTCTCTTGACCGCACGTCTTCCCTTTCCCGGGGGGATGGCCTGTTTGTGTCTTTTGGGTCCGGTTCGTTCGGGCCGCTGACCCTTTCTTTCCGCCTTGGTTCTCTGGCTTGCACAGGCTGTCCCCCTTTCCTTTCCTTCGCTGGGTTCGGTGGATCCGGCGGGGGTCCGGGGTCGGTCCACGGGGTGTGGCCCTGGGTCCTGGGCCCCCTTCATGGGTGTCTCCTCTGTGGAGAGCTGTCGGGCCTCGGCGTGGTCGTCCCACACCTTGTTCAGGGGACTCTATCAGTCCCGGGGGGACTTCGCTGGGGCCGTTCTGTGTACTGGAGCTGCGGCTCCGGGTTGGCCTGCTTTTCCTTTAGGTCTTGATTTCAGGTTTCCTGTGTTCCCTGTTTTCTGTTCACTTATTCTAAACCATCCTTGTGTTGGTTTCTCTGCCTCACCGGGTGGTGAGGTTCTTATGGTGGTCAATGAAGCCTTGTTGGCTTGGGTATTTGCTCACTATGTAAGTCATGTGGCGAGGAAGACTAACGAGGAGGTAATGCCCCGGTAATCTTCATTACTCCGAGTATAGTCTTCCTCGCCACATGAATTCCCTCCCCCCCTCCCTGTCTAGCTATCGGCTTCATTGTTTGCTTGGTAGTTCAGGCTGTTGGTTGGGCCGGCCCGCCTCTTATAGAGGTCAGGTGGGACTGGTCGGACATGTTGGGAGGGGGTGGGAGGCTTTTTTTTGCTTTGGAGGGTTCTGTCGTGGAGCTAATGCTCACTATGTAAGTCATGTGGCGAGGAAGACTATACTCTGAGTAATGAAGATTACCGGTAAGTAACCGGGGCATTCAGAGGAGTAGAAAAGACAACCACCTAAGTATCACTCAGCGTTTAGGGGTCTAGGAAAAGGACACATTACCCATGATGCAATAACCAACATTCAGAGGAGTAATAAAGACAACCACCTAAGAATAAACACATTTAGGGGTATACACCAGAACACCTTACCTATGATGCATGAACACATTCAGAGGAGTAATAAAGAGAAACACATGACGCCATAAACATTCAGAGGTGTTAAGAATAGAGCACATGATGCAATAAAATACATTCAGGGGTGCAGCGCAAGAAGACACATGATGACTAACCATTCAGAGGTGCAGCGCATGGAAAGGAAGACACATGATGCAGTAACACATTCAGAGGTGCATAATAAATCAATAGCGCAAAAACTCACATTAGCAATAACTATTAAAAAGCATAGAAATCACATTGCGCCAACACTACATAAGCCACTACCTGTGGCAGTCCCTAGGCCAACTGGCCTTGATGGGGCTAAGATGCCCTGGGTCCAAAGTCAGGGTGCGCTGCCATGCAGCGCCAGTCCAAAGCACAAAAGCCTAAACGTGGCAGCTGCCCACAAAGTGCTGGGCAACTGTGTACTAAAAAGCTGTGGCAGGGCTCTCAGTAGCCCCTAGAACAAATCTGCGCCACCTGAGCCACACAGGCTCTAACTACTATGCACCCAGCGTTGGAGCCTCTCAGGCTCTGGCCAACACTGGTCAAACGTTGGAGCCACACTGGCTCTAAAGCAACATGCCCCCTCTGAGCCTCCGTGGCTCTAAAATACACTAATGGCCCTCTGAGCCACACAGGCTCTCTCCACAATTCTGCCCCCACGTTGGAGCCTCTCAGGGCTCTAGATTGCACGTGCCGGCAGGAAGGGGGGGGGGCGGGCACCGACCATGTGCCCCGACGCCCCATCTAGAGGCTGCCCTCGTTGGAGTCCCTCACAGGGAACTCGACACAAACAAATGCCCTCACGAGCCTCGCAGGCTCGTAAATCAAGCTAGGCGGGTTGAGCCTCTCTGGGCTCCAAAACAATAGGAGGAGTCCCCCTCGGGAGACTGGGCAGCCGCGGAAGCTCCACGGCCTCTGAGCACCCAGGCGCTCGCACTCGAGGGGGGGGCGGGCACCGGACATATGCCCCGACGCCCCCCTGCTGTCAAAAACAGTACCGGCCCCACTCACCGGCTCAGCGCGCCGTCTGCTCTCTCTCCCTGGGGCTCCCTCAGCACACGGGAGCCCCAGCAGCGGGTCACGCTTCACCCGGTCCCCCATCTTGGGACCGGGACTTCGGAAAGCGGAGCCCTCCTGGCTCCAGGCTCATTCTTCGGCCGGACTCCCTCGTGGCGGCCTCAGCAGACACCCGGGAGCCAGCCAATGGCAGTGCGGCTCCCGGGACAAGCTTCCGATGACGCTGACGCCTCAGCCAATCGCTGCGCGGCTCTGCCAATGACGCGGCGGGGCTGGGGCCAATCCCAGCGCGGCGTCACTGAGGGGGCTCGTCGCGCTCCGCCAATGGGAGCGCGGATGCTTCGGTTTATCTCGGCAATCCCCGGCCAAGGGCTCTGATGAATGTGGGCCCCGGGCATCGGCAGAGAAAAGCGGAATAAGGCAAATAAAGCGCTCTCAAGCGCTGCAGGCAATTCCCAGCGCTCCCCAGCGCTGAAGGTCCCGAAAAAGCGCCCTCAGTACTAGAAGGGGGAAATAAAGCGCTCTCAGCGCTAAGAAGGACAAATCCAGCGCTCCCAAGCGCTATAGCAAAGAAAAAGCACTTCCAGGTGCTTAGGGGAGCAGAAAGTCCAGCAAAGTCCCCCCCTCAGCCTAGGCAAGGCAGAGGGGTCACCCAGAAGTCCTCCAGGCATCCAGGGGCTGCAGCAGGCAGGGGGACAGTCAGGAAGAGTCCATCAGAGGTCCAGGAGCTGGGCAGGGCCCAGGGATTCCCCTGAGCCCCAGCAGCAGCATGCCCCTGGCAGATTCAAGTCAGAAACAAGAACTTTTTGGAAGGGGACACAGCCCCTTCTTATACACAGAAAAGCCTTTGAAGTCCTTTGAAGCAGGCAGTGTGAGAACCAGCTAGACTGGTTTAGAGGGAAGTCCCCTTCAGTATCAGGGACAGAGGTGTCAGTCGCCCAGCGGGAGGTGGAGCCAGCTTTGTAGTTAGGCAGGCACAGCCCTTCACTATCAGGTGCCATCTCCTCCCACTTCCCTGGCAGCAGATGCTGCCTTTCATCCATGGGCTGACTTCAGACAACCTCCTGGGCTCTCTAGCCCCTGTCATCCTCAAACCAGACAGTCAATCCACAAGCAGGCCCAGGCACTCTGGGCCAGGCCTACCAGCCAATCACACGCTAGCACCAACTTACACAAATATGCCCACTTCTAAAAGTAGTACTTCTAGACTAGACACAGTCATGCCGCATACATCATTTTGCAGCATTCACTCTCACGAGCTCATCCATACAAACTCGCCCCTGCACTCCCCACACATCAGGAACTACCATGGGCATACATATTCCCCATTCATTCCTATGGGAGGGCAGGTCACTCACCACACATTCACAGAGAGCTCAAGCACTTTACACTGTACCACAGCGAAAAAATGCGCAGAGGCCTAAAATCACCAACACCAGGTTCCAAAAACAGGCTAGGAAAAAGCAAAAAGTCTAGGGGTGAACCTGCCCAACGGGCCGGGTCCAACACCCAGGAACCGGCGAGTCAATGTTTAGTTTATCAGCAGCCTTTCCACCACTGCTGAAGCATGGTTCCTGTCTCTTAGTAGTAGTTGATTTGAGTATACTGTTGCATGTATTCCTTCTCCGAACTCTCTCTATAATCTGTAACTGCTGAACTAGTTCTTCCTAATGGTGTCTGCCGCTGCTTTTATACTTCCTCTTCTGAATGGAATCTGAATAAAGACCGACTGAAAAACTTAGATCCAGGAACTGGAAGCATTGGAGACAAATCCAGTTTTGTATGCAAATCTATTTTGAATGCCTATATGTTGCTAAACTTTATACAAGCAACTCTTCAATTAATACATCCACAAAGATTTGCTTTTTTGCTTTATTGTATGTTCTCCAGGTAGCTCTGTAAATTCCCTTAGCCATCTGTTGTATCTGCCATGGTCCTGTGGAGTTCACATCACACAAAGATTTTGCAGAAGAGCCACAGAATACCCACTGCTTTCATAGAGCTACATTCTTTGTCAGGAAAGTCAGTAGATGATGATGAGTAACTGTACTTCTTGCAAACAGAGTATAGAGTTAAGGAAGGTGCTACTCCTCTTGAACAGAGTTGTGGGCTAGAGATCTGAACTTGCGTCCGTGTGTGCAGTAACTGAACCTGTGTCGTATCATTTTTTTCATTCTCGAAGGCTTTGGATCTCTGAAATTGAAACTTGTTAATGGTGCTTCGGGCTGAAGCAATCTGGAATGACTGGCACCTGCACCTTTAGCACAATAGTCAGAATGCTGAGTGCTGAAGTGGCTCTTTTAGTGACATTGATAAATATGGTTCCATATATGGGTGTTAAAATGGATGCGAGTTGCATGATTTTGGAAAACAGTCTTGGTCTCCTTGGAGTAGGACTTCTGTGTCATCTTCTGCTCCCCCTGGAGCAGGATCTCACTCTGGGGTTAGACACTGGTTGGGTGCCTATGGGCTGAATTGGAATAAGTTGATCCTTCCCCATGAATATCGAAAGGGGTGCAGAGATTGGATCAGGGGGATCCTGAATGTTTTCTGCATCTAATATAGTTCTTTTGGAGTTCAGCGTCAAACCCATCAATGGTGGCATGCTCGACTGAAGAGAGCCTAGTTGTTGATGCTCAAAGAAGACCTCCATGGCAAAAGATACCCCAGAGTACAGCAGGAATGGTCATTCATATGCAAAATTATGGAATTTTGTGGTTTAACTATTTTAATTGATGTTACAGGACACAAAAGCTCGCTTACAACCACTTGGCCTGTGAGTGGCAATGTAAATACAATATACCCTAGACATAAAGGCAAAGAGGGTAAAATAGCAAAGAAAAAAAAAACAGGGAATCTTAAACATCTCCCTAGAACTCCTGCCCCCTCCCCAATCCATCAGATTATGAAGTGATTTAGGTAATTTGTAATGTCTAGGCACTATTTTTATGTATAGGTAGAAGGATAAGCTGCTGTGAAAAGGCAGAAAAAGCTGTGATCATGAATGTGTCTCTGAATTTTTTAGAATGAATTATGATGAATGGAGCCCAGTCAGCCCTATATGCATTGTCTATGTGCCAATGACAGAGTGAATTTCTCCAGGGCAAGCCTTTCCCATCTGGTGCAGCCAGTCCATAAGTGTCCGAACTTTGTTTCTTCTCCATTGTAAAAGGTTTGCCTGTAGAGCACTGATATGGACTACAGTTTGTTGTGTCCCGATCAGGCATTTTTTGGATCTGCTCCTTGCAAATGGCAGACCAAGAAATACCTCTCTGGGGTTCCTTGGAATCCGTACTTCGAAGGCCAGGTCTAATCCTTTGGGAACGTCCTCCTAGTATCTATGCAACACGGGACAATTCCTTAATGCATGCATTGGGGTAACAGTGGCTCCACTACCCTTCTGTGTCTGATTTTTGATTTGGCCCATTTAGTCATTTTATCGAGCGGGGATACCAGTAGGTGGGGATTTTGTTGTGTTCTTCTCTAAGTTTAACACACTGAGCAGAGATGCAGGTTTTGTCATGTAAGCGTTACTAGCTTTCAAGGGATGTGTCCCAGCCAAGTTCCATATCCTAGCGTCTCTGTGCAGGTGTCTTCTCTACTAAAGCTGGACCGAACAGGTGTTTACGTTGGTTTGAGATGAAGTTACAGTCATGTGCCATGTCCTTCAGCCATTTTTCAAAGATTGTGAGGGTGGGGGCGGGCTTGCAGCCCTTTTTTCATTGTGGGGTAGAGTTTTACCCATAATTATACAATACATTCTGTTTCTGGCAAGTTGTATTGGTTCTTAATCTCATCACATGGTATTATGTGGCTATTCCGAAACAAAGAGCCCATTATTACTCCCACCACCGTAAATAACTTTGCCTCCCTAACATTGGGGAAAATCCAATTTTAAGCAAATGGGAGCAAATGGTGTTTGTTAGAATGTAAGGCCCAGTTGTTCACTAACTTTCTCCCTCACCAGCAATGTCAAACTGGTCACTGGTATTGTCACAACCCATGTATCTGCCACGGGGGGGGGGGGGGGGGTTAGTAGTTAGCACCACTGCTTAGCTGTTTCCATTTTCTCACATGCTACCAAATAGTTCAAGTGTGGAGCTCAGTAGTATGTTAGGATACGCAGGAAGGCAAGTCCTCTCTGTGAGATCATCCGTTATAGCATCCTGCTAGCCGTTCACAGAGTCTTCTGCTGCCATTTAAAGTTATTTATCAGGATGGAAAGTTTATTAGCAAAGTGGGGCTTTGGTTGAAATAAATGTAAAATCATGAGTAATATGGTTATTTTTATTATAGTTATCCTACCTTACTAGGAGAATTACTTCAACTGCCATTTCTATAGGTTGTGCTTTATTTCCTATAAAAGTTTAGCATAATTAAGTGTTATGATCTGTGATGCAGTATGGCTTAGAAGAATCCTTGGATATGTTACTGCCATCCCAACTTTAGTCCAAAGGAATCTCTTCTCCAGAAACTCTGTTTGTTGGTTTAGTGGGGTAAGAAGAGTGGCCCCAGATTTCCCAATATTAATCCTAAATCCTGCTACAGTCTGGTAGTCTTCAGGTCATCTAACTATGGGAGAAGGGAAGTCACTGGGTCCGTCATGGAGATCTTTATGTTGATCACAAACCTAGTGAGGTTGAGCGTCTCCACACTTATTTATTTGCATCTATGGATAGCATTAGCCAAGGATTCTAAGGTCAAAGCAAGTAGGGGGTGCAGTAGGAGGCATCCCTGCGGCCCTCGGGGGCACTGTAGTTCGCCAAGCCCGTCTGAAGAAGCACTGTCTTAAGCCCAATAAACAAAGGACACGGACCATTAACTTTTCTCAGTGTCTTCCTTCCCCTTGAATTGATATTTTTTATTTAAGTTGAGAGCTAGCACTTGGGAGTATAGAACCAGATTTTTGACCCATATCTTACTTGAGGCTGAGCGCTAATAATCCTCTAGGTCAGAAAGCTGCTGTTTCAATGCTGCCCTTGAATCCATTTTGACTTTTTTTCAGTTGTGATACCCCAGCAATAAATATGGGTCTAACCACAGCATTAAGGGTTTCCATTACTGTTGTCTTGAAACTACTAGTGTACCATTCTCGGTCCCATGGTCAGATATTGTCCTTGCAACCTCATGACAGTCATGCAGTAAGGACTTGTTGAGCTGCCATTTATTTCTGCCCAGCTACAGCCATTGGGCTTTAAGGGTAACAAAACAGGTGCATTGTCAGACAAAGATATCGGACTAATGGTTATGTGCTAAATGTATGCTGATAGCATTCCCCCTCCCCCCTCCCAAGAAGAAATGGTCAAGACATGCATATGTTTTGTGAGTTTGGGAGTACTATGTGTAGTTTTGTTCCCCTTTATGTCCAGTCCTCCAGGCATCTACCCGTACCCTCTCCGACCGCAAGTCTCTGAAGTCTGCCCCGGCCTAGCACACCACCTACCATGTTCCCCACCATATTTGTGCGTCAAATGTCTATGTGCCTATCCATGTCCAGATGTCTGCCCACTAATACTTCCCCCTCAGCAAATTTACAGACCATTGAGATGGTGGATGGATTTTTGCAAGCTATATTGTTTACTATTAGGGTCATAAAAGGTAGCCCTGGTGTCAGCTATCTGACTGATTATTCCAAGCATTATTCCTCCTTCTTCTTGGTTGTCTTCTCTATGGTTTCCACAAAGGAATGACTGCATGATTTGGCCACTACTGCTGATTTAGTCATGTAAGAGAAGAAAAGATGGGTGGGGAAAATGTTGATTTCATTCTGTGCCAGTCCACTCTATATAAGTGGGTCTTTTGTAAGGGAAATATAGCCCCTTTGGTTTCTTTCAAGAGATTTCTTATTGTCTGTCTTTTCATCAGTGAAGTAAGTCTGTTGAAGTTCAAACTAACTATTTTTACCATGTGTTATGTGGTCACTATTGTAGGTGATGATTCTCGTGAATTCAAGGGTTACTAATTCATGACAGCCATTGTTGCCCTATCACAGTGCCACCTTCCTCCCCACCATTGAGAATCAGCTGCAGCCTACACTGTGAGTTGTTTATGAAGCCTGATAACCTAATTGCCAATTCAACTCCCTGTCCATTTTCCTTATTAATATCCTGCCCCTCCTTCTCCCCTAACCCCTCACCCCAGGTTCTCCCTCCTCTCCCCCAATCCAAACTCTAACTCCTGCTCCCTCTCTCCAACCCAATAACTTAGATTGTTAGACTGCCTTCTATCCTCTGAAGTCACACTCATGGTCATCCTGAAACCAAAGGACGTTCCATGGGGGCCCCCTATCCCCTACGGCTCATGGATTTCTCAGCACGCCCCCAAGTTGGCCTTGGGCCCACATCATACTGTGTCAAGCATTATCCTCTGCCTTTCGTCTGTTCCTGAGAGGAAGTGTCCTTGGACTAACCAGTGCCCCAGCTGTGCAGTTTTCCAACCTCTCATAGTGCATCATGTTAAGCCTTTTGAATTTCCTTGACCGTGGAAGGGGGTCCTTCTTTTATTCCGCTTTACAGGGCCATTGTGAGTATACAGCGAGGGTCTGGAAGTTCTGTTGCCATTGCGTGCCATGTCTCTGGTCATACCCATGATGCGTTTAGCCACAGCTAGTGTTTCAACTGAGTATTTGGTATTGTCTCAGGTGTAGGTAAGACAGAAGGGGTGACCCCATTGGTATTGTATGTCATATTTGTGTTGGAAATCTGTGACTTGTTGAAAGTCTCTCCTTCCGTTTAACGTTGTTGTGGCTTAGTCATCGTAGAACCAAAGTTCATGTCCCTCACATAACACACAGTATTTGAACTGGGTGAAGCCCATGATCTTTTCTTTCTCGTTAAAGAAGTGGAGTCTGATATGTACGTCTGGTGGAATTTACCGTCAAGGGCACATTATCATTACTCTTTCGTTTGGTCCATGCGGATTGGTGAATATTTGAGGCAATTTCGAATGCACTGGAGTAGATTCTGCACATATGCCTGAATGTTGGAGCTCTCTGCTCTTTTAGGGAAGTCTCTAATCCAAATATTTTTGCACCTCGATCGGTTTTCGAGATCTTCTGGTTTAAAGTGTAACTCAGTGTAGCTATCTTCCAATTCCAGGACCCTCTTCCCAATCTGATGTATTTTTTCAGACCTCTGGTACAATGATTGTTCCATATCAGGTACCCTCCTGCCCAGCTCACTTTGTGTTGAATCTCTTTTAAATATTCCTTATAGTTCCCTCTTATTGTGCTAATCGCTTTGATTTCTAGTAGGAAGTATTGCAGATAGTCCTAGTAGATAATAGTCAACAGGCTATGGTCATCTTCCTTTTCTTAAGTAGAGCCTGTCGACCGCAGTGATTTATCTCCTTTGTTCCCCTTAGTAACCAATATTTCTTTAATGGTTTGTTTCCGACGATCTCTCGTATTTGACATGGTTGGGCGTATCTGGGGTTGCAGAGCACACTAAGATCAGATGTGGCGTTGGGCACAGGGCCCTCCCTGAATGGAGAGAGCAACCCAATGCCCACTTTTGTGTGCCTCACTTATCATACCCTACTGGCGCTTGGTTAGGGGAGGGCAGCATGTGTTTACAAGTTGAATTTGAGGCCCAAGGGTACTGGCTAATCCTGTATGAGAAGGATAAGAGTACCATATCTAAGGTGAGGGTCCACTTTTCACCAGCCTCGAGCAGGACTCACAAATTCTGGGATTTTGAAGTAGGTGCAGTATATTTTGATGTGGGACAGAGACCGCTCTGTTCTTTTACTATGTATGTTACCATGATCTAGAGAGACAGGTCCTCTTCTTTGACAGAGATCTAGAGCAGTGATTCTTAACCTGTGGTCTGTGGACTCCCCAGGGGTGTGTGAAGCCTACTCGGGGGTACTCCACTGCTTAGAAAGTTAAATGATATTAACATTTAGTAAAGTGTATATAAATAAGGAAGCAAAACCTACAATAAAAAATGTTAAAACGTTCTGTAAATGTGAAGGAATCTAAAATTGAAGGCTAAAAATTATTGGAGCAATGCAAGTGCATCGAACAGAATATAGTATGGACAATGAGTGGCCTCAAAGTAATATAACTAATCTCCAACCTTCTTATTAAAATTCAGATTTAGATCTTTTTTTATATTGGGTTGTCAATTAAATAAAATGTTTCATCATTTGTATATTTATTGGATGAATGCATATTTCTGTATTTGTTGTGTATTGTTTCGCGGTTCGAATCAATGAAAATGCTTAGGCCGGGGTGCCTGGCTTCCAGTAATGACTCTGGAGGTCGCTGAATTTCAATAATGTTAAGTGGGGGTCCCCGGCTTCCGGTAATCTTTATGTGGGGGTCAGCAGCAGTCAAACAGTTAAGCCCAACTGACTTAGCGTGTTTCCTCAGAACGCCCAACTTGGCTTTTGGACAAATTCCCTCACTACACCTCACCCTCACTACAACGCACCCTCACATGTGACTCTCCTGGCATGAGAGTGCATGGGATGTGTAGCTGAGAGGGAAGCAAATGACGACAATTGAGTAAAATGAACATTGGCTGTGTAAAAATCATTTGTCAAAGCTAATGGCCCAATGTATGGAGTGAATCAAACATTATTACTAAAAAATGTTTCCGAAGAACATACCATTAAATGCAAAGGCCATTGATGAATTCTTGCTCCACAATGCTGGAAAACGAACTGAACTCTTACTGCGACTACACTGCATTATGTAACTCAACAGCAACCTACCTTAAAGTGCTTGTTAAACTTCTCTCCATTAGGCATTTGCCTGTCTGATTTTGTTTCAAAGAGAGACATAACGACCTGATAAAAACTCATTTTTTTTGACACTTTATCTTCATTGCATTAAAACAAAAAACATGGTTCAGATAGACATTTAAAAAGTAATCTGCTAAGAGAGAAGGTTTCCTAGTAGTCACACACAAGTCGAGTCTTTACAATGTATTGACATTAATGACTATTCCACATCTAAGTATTTTACCAAGATTGCGTTCTTAGTTCTTCAATCAACACCCAAAAGCCCTCCACACTCGCCCTTTTTCTTCTTTCCTCGCCAGAGTGCGAATACTGCTCTCAGACTAGAAAAAAACTCAATTGAGATGCAAGGTGGGAGCCTGGGAGAGGAAAGAGGCGCCCACATTCACGCCAGAGCTAGGGGTTCAAACGCCTTTGTTTCCTTATGAGACCTCTCAGCTGCTAAAGAAGGAGCTTGTAGAGAGAGAGCCTGAGGTTGTTTGTGGTTCAGGGATTCAGAATACCAGATCTGTCTGTGTTCGAGGTCCTAGAAGACAACATCTAGGCCTAGGGTGATGGTCACCCATGAGTTTGCTTTGTAACTAAAGACAGTGGCTGGAGTAATTGTCTCTTCAGCCATTGCTACCTCCTCTGTTTGCTGTGTTTGTTATGGTGTAGTGTGCACGTCTGCCTCGCCCATGCCCTGGTCGTGGTGTGAGTTTCCGCAGTGACTAAAAGCCTCATTTCATGGTGTAGGATATTGCAACTATTTTCTGTGAATTGTGCACTCTTTTGGGTGAGTGTTCAGTCGGTAGCTGAGTTGTGGCATAGCAATGGTCCCAACCCCGGACCCTGCCAAAGGAAAGCGTTAATTACCATGCAGCATTGTAATCCATGCCGTCTGAGGCAACTGATTTTTTTTTATTGGCCAGACACACTTGGCTACTGGGACCTCGACGAGGACCCCTAAACTGGTTTCCTTGGCTTTACCCTGATAGTTCAGAAACATGAAATGAAATGGGCTTTTTATGCGAGGGCCATTTGTTTGCCAGCACTTTGGATAAGACTTGGTTTCCCAAATGTTTAAAGTGACTGTTGCTTCCATATGTGCATGGATGATGTGTGTTCTGCTTAGCACTTGTTGGCTGGTCCCTCCGACCGTGCGAGTAATACACTCACTTCACTCATTTTCAATTGCAGCTCTTCGGGCCCCTCCGACCGTTTCAGCAGAATCCTGAAGCATGTATTGACCCAAAGAAGGTGAGTATACAAAAAGCATGATTCGCACCTAGCGAACTGTCACTGCAAATCCTGTGCATATACAGGGCTGCATGCCTTGGCCTACAACTTAACTTGTGATGTAAAAAGAAAAAAATAGAATGTGATGTGGCCTCTCCATCCTCTAGGCAATTCCAACTCTGTATAGCATTCCTTGTCCCAGCATTACCTTCTTTGCTGTATAAGTGGTGCCCTGTAATTGTGCCAGATATTTCTTAATTCATTTACACTTGGTGTTCAGACCTTTCTAACTGAAAGGTTAAGTATTCACTCTATTTGCAGGAAGGGTTATCTCATTTGATTGCCCCTTCCAACTTCATTTTGATTTTATGATTTTTAATTTTGAGTGCAGTTACTGAGAAAGCTATCTTTTATAATGTTTGTTGGTTTCCTCTTTCCCTTTGTTCAATCTTTGCATTGTTGGGTCTTCATACAGCTCGTGTTTTAAACTATGCAGTGCTTAGTAAACCTTTCTTTCACTTTCTTTTGCGTATAGTCTTCATTCAGATGTGCCATGGCTGAGATTTGTTGATGAGCAATCTGTGCACCTCACTATGTACAGTATGTATTTTTTTCCCAGCTGATGTACAATTTCTTCAGAACATTTAGGATGTGCTGAAAATTCTGCCTGTTATTAGAACCTGCTTCTAAAATATTATCATGGTGTCTCCGGAGGTGAGCAGAGGTCTTCAGATATGTCATTTTACAAGAATGGGATGATGGGTGAACTGTTCTTCCTGACTGCATCCAAGAAGGTTCTAGTCATGGACACCTTCCCTGAGGGTTGGGGAATGCAACTGGAAAAATTCCTAATCAGTCGAACATCATCATAGCTTGAAAAATGGTTTTACCGAAGCATGTTGGATTACAGAGTCATTTGACTAGCTCTTATGGCCTTTCTCTTGTCCATGAGCAAAACTGAAATTTCGATTCTGACCGGCATTTCAGACACCAAGCTCCAGGAGGTTAAGTGTACACATTTTGATAGCCCTAGTCTTGTTGAGGAGAAGCTGACTTTCCCTCCCTACCCCAGCCTCTGATTTATGTTCCATGAAGGTAGGACCTACTGTCCCAAGGGTCTATAGTCCTACAGCAGGGAGTGTCCGGCCTCCAATCCATGGCCCTTTTGCGTTCAGGCATGGAGACCCAGAAGTTTCGCCTGTCCTAATGGTTGCATCTCAAAAGGTCATGGAAGTTGTCTTGGACTTTCGAAAGTCATCCACAAAAGCTGCCTACTCCTGAAGATTGAAGGAATTGCAGCCTCAGTTTTCTGGCTTACTCATGAAAGGATTAGCGGAGTGAAATCAGTAATGTAAGACGTTATGCTGCAGCCAGTTTGTCTTTTATTTTTCCACCACAGCAGGTTCTTTGTTTATGGTCCCCTTAGTTTAATCAGTTTTGAAGGGTTGGCTAACTCGCTCCACCGGATCCTTTTCATTCCTAATCAGCCCTGCTAAATGTTAATTATTACCGCAATCCAGCACAGGAGCATTGTGTCATGCAATAATTGTTGGTGCTCCTTCTGAATCATTTTGTCCACCATAAGCGTGGAAGGGTATACTCGGATGTGAGTCCCTTGCTCATTGCACCATCAGGATTCAAGCAAGCCGGGCCGAAGACTGCTGAAATGCCAGAAACCGGTCCCCGGAAGCTTGTTTCCTTCCCAGTATAACAATTGGCTTGGTAGTCTAGTCTGCCCTGTTCCCATGATGCACTGGGCCAGGGACAGACTAATTTGCATGTAGCCAGGTTCTGAGCTGGGATGGTGCAGTGAGCTAAAAAACGGTGATGGATCAAGCCCTGATCTTTGGACTGGGTAAGAGTGGTCTGCTTAATTCAGACACTCTATTCATCACCACCCCCATTTCTGAATCATTTTGTCCACCATAAGCGTGGAAGGGTATACTCAGATGTGAGTCCCTTGCTCATTGCACCATCAGGATTCAAGCAAGCCGGGCCGAAGACGGCTGAAATGCCAGAAACCGGTCCCCGGAAGCTTGTTTCCTTCCAGTATAAGAATTGGCTTGGTAGTCTGGTCTGCCCTGTTCCCATGATGCACTGGGCCAGGGACAGACTAATTTGCATGTAGCCAGGTTCTGAGCTGGGATGGTGCAGTGAGCTAAAAAAAAACGGTGGTGGATCAAGCCCTGATCTTTGGACTGGGTAAGAGTGGTCTGCCTAATTCAGACACTCTGTTCATCACCACCCCCTTTTCTGAATCCCTTTGAGCTCAGTAGCAGCCCTTCGCTATAATTGACCGTGTATCAAAACATTGTTTTCCAGCATGCTCAAGAAAGCAGGCAAATGTAAAAAGAACAATTAATGGGCAGAATGCAAAACAATGTCATACATTCACCCTAGTACAGAGATCTGGGTCTAGATCCATCGTTTTTTTGCTCCCCATGCCATTCCAGTTTGAACCCAGCCATTTGCAAATCAGCCTTGACCCTGCACTCAATGGGAACCGTCCAGCCCGAACTGCCAGGCCAGGTCCTCCCTGGACTGCAAACACGCATCCTTGGACCAGTTTTTGGGTTTCACTCCTCATCAGCTAGGATAGCTTGACTCCAGTTGCATGGAGAGCACGGGGCCCCACGTCTGAGTATACCCATCCCACTCGGGGTGACAAATGCAAAAAGAACAATTGATGGACAGAATGCAGAACAATGTCATACATTCACCTGATGTGGGTCCCGGGATCACTGTGCCACTGATTCAAGCTAGCCTGGCTGAGGAGGGGTGATGCCCCGAAACCGGTCCCAGGATACTTGTTTCCGCTTCAGTGAGGACCTGGCTTGGTAGTTCAGGCTGGACTGTTCCCACGAGGCACAAGGTCAAGACTGATTTGTATAAGGCTGGGTCTAAACTGAAGTGGCATGGTGAGCAAAAGAACGATGGAGTTAACCTAGATCTATTGACTGGGGTGAATGTTTGATTTGCTCTGCATTCCTTCCATCATCTGTGTGTCTTTTGCTTGCTTGCAGCGAGAAAGCAGACAGTAAGCTTTTCTGAAATGTCAGGGGTCGAGGAGGGATTTTTGTAATGCCTACATGACTGACTGGCTCAAAAGGCTGGGACTGTTCCCCTGTGATTCAAAGCTGAAAGACAAAATCGTTGAGTGTTCTGATAGCAAATTTGAGAAACCTTTAGAAAAGATCCTCTGTCCCTGAGTTTAAAATACGTGCTTAAACATCAAAGCACCACAGCTGTTTCAGATACTGTCAAGTAGGTCCGTGCCCGCCCATAAGCACTAATGAGGTATTACAGTAGTTTCAATGTTATTTTACCAGCGCTTCCAGGAGCGCAAATGTGGTACTGTCATCCCATCCCATGGATTTCAGTGCTTGTGTTTACTTGAGGCAGTGTCACTCAGAGTGCAATAGAATGTTACACAACTGCACACCGAAACCGTGGCAATGTCACTCATAAATAATATGAAAACTTGTCAGCTATGCATTATCTCATCTAAATGCTATGCTCCGTGTTCTAGTGAGTATTCCTTTTGAGCCGTTACATCTGTGCTTCCTCCATTTGTTGACGTTCAAGACTTTGTTTGGAAAGCAGCTGATGCGAGTTTCATACTCGTGCTGATAACCGCGTTTGCTTTCCATGATAATGCTATATGCTGATTCCAAATCCTCTCTAACAGAATTACTGATTTTGATCAGGACCACAACATCCAGTTTCCTATCTAAACTCCTCGTTCTCATCTCTCCAAAGCCGGCAAGAGACTCAGTCGCCAAAACCCTGCTGGAGCTCTGAGTTTCGCAGTGCACAACACTTACACGTTGGCTTCTCTATTCCGAAGTGTGGGCAAGTCGTTTGTTACAATATCTTGAGTTCAGTTGTGCTCTGCATCAGGGTTTGTCGTTTGTCAGCCATTCAAAGTATTCAAATGCATTCTGTGAGGTGTAAAGCGACTTGTGTGTACTTTTGATGGGTGTGTTGTTTCACGCGTTATGCCAAGGAACACTATGCACCATGTGCCTCTATAAACAATCGCAAGACCTTGTTGATTGCACTCAAAGTCGAGGCTGGAGGCATGATTCGAACATGTTGTTCTCCAGGTGTTTCAGGTTTTTATGTTTGTCTTTTTTCTCTGCAAACCCTCCCTTGAATTTTTTTGTGTGTAATATGGAAATGTATAAAGCCCAAGTCTATCCACATCGAAACATAGCACTGTGCAATAATTGTAGTAAATAAGAGGCGTTCAAAGTAGTCAGAAGAGCAAGGGAGATTTCCTGCTGGGATCCATAATCCTGAGCATTTCGCGTGGTTTTTGTAGGATTCTCTCCGTGAAAATTAGAATTTTCAGTTCTTTCCTGAAGCGCTAATGTGAGGCTGCATGGCATATTTAGGATGGGAGAATTTACAGATCCCTAGAGCTTAGCAAGAAAAGTAAGGCGATAACTGACAAACTTCAGCAAGAACAGTTGCACCAGGGCCATGGATTTAAGGGAACTACTGTATAGTTTGGCTCGCTTTTACTAGGGAGCAGTAAAACATATGACTCCATTACTTTGTCATTGAGAAACTGCCTTGGCATCTTCGCCTTAAAGCTTGTTTTGTTTGTAGCCTGATCATGTTTCTTCTGGTGGGTTAGTTACCTCCCCGAAGCTTGACCTGGTTTTCCACGTATAGTGGAGTGCTTGAGTTCACTGCTTTGTAGATGATGCAGCAGACTTTGAAGGTAACGCTGGCTGGAAGATGGAGCCAGTGGAATTATTTGAGGATGTATGAGATTGTCACACTACCTGAAACCCACGATCAATCAGGCAGCAGCCTGAAAGATGCTCTTTAGGGAGGCCTGCGATGATTCTGAGGCATTGGAGAGCGGTGCTTTGCCCCAGTGTAGTGTGTTGGATCTTGTTATTATTGTTCTCGTGCTGATGATTATTCTTATCTCGTGTGCACATGCCCGAGCATGTGCATAGAATGTATAAATGTATTCTTTTAAATGTGGAGTCGCTCTCAGAAGCCAGGTGTCCGTTGTGCTTGGTCAGTTGCTACTTGGACTCCTGGCTGATGAGGCGCTCCTCCTGTGATTGGAAACCGAATCAATAAACCTCTTTTGGATTACTTACCTTTTCCTGGATTATTATTCAAGACCTATTGTCTTCTACATATTGGCGACGATCGGGATTGTTTCCATCACCGACCCACGCAAAAGGATTTTTGACGAATTCGCGTCAAATTTGAACTTTGGCAAAAGATCCTTTGATGACCTTTTATTCCATGCTGGTTTATTTAGTCATCTCAAGCGGATCTTCGGATTATTTGGGCCACATTTATACGAGAGAGGAGCGGATTTAAATTTGTTTCATTGACACTTTTCCGGATTTAAGTGTCGTCGGTGTTTCCAGACACGATAAACTTCTTCAAAGACGTTTGGAAACTTTATTCTGTCATCGGATTTAAGGGTTGAAACTAAACATTGGATTTAAAGGTTGAAATCAAACTTGCCTCGTTTTACTTTTTAAATTACGCGCTTACCGGTCTCTTGGAACTCCGGCATCGCGTCTTGGAACCTTCGGAATCTTCGGAACCCTGAATACGCGTGGAAGTCTGGGATTCCACGCTTACGTCGCTACGCACAGACGTCACGTCGCACGTTTGACGCTACGCAAGGCGGCCATTTTGGTAAAGGGTGAAGGTTCACTCGCCTCACAGACAGTTGAAACGACAGGCGATTCAAGCGGCTGACAAGCCGCAGGCAGTTCAAGCGTCGGACAACTTAAGCGACAGACAGCCCAAACGACAGACAGTCCTAGCGACGCTTCAAGCTTTATCTCTGCGTGTGTTCCGGCGATTCACACGCCTTACTACCACTTCTAATTTTAACAGTAACTATATTTGGTGCCTTTAACCAAAACGTTTTCCTTCTGCAAATTGTGTTTTTCAGGTTTTATTGTTTTTCTCTATGTTATAGCTTTTACATATTTACTTCCTTGTTTTATATCTGTAACATGGCTTCTGTTAGGGAGGTCACTCAACCCCCTCCTTTCCTTGAAAAACCTGGAAAACCTACGTTATTATGGTCAGAGTGGTTTGGTCTGTTTGAGAATCACATTTTAGCAATTGATGCTTCTGACTATTCTCCTCCTAGGAAATTTGCTCTTCTTTTTGGCAGTCTTGGGTTGGCCGCACAGCGCATTTTTAAGAGCCTTGTTCCCATTCCTCCTCCAGCTGCTGCTGGTTCAGGTGATAATGAATGGAATATTTATATGGAGGCCATTGCCAGATTAAAGAAACAATTTGAGGAATCTCCTAATATCATGCTGGAGAGACACAATTTCTATAAAAGAAAGCAAAAGGAGGATGAAAAAATTGACGAATATATTTCAGCATTGAGGGTGTTAGCTATCACTTGTGATTTTGGTCCTTTGCTGGACAATTACATTCGTGATCAATTTGTGTTCAATTGTTCGTCTACCAAGGTGAAAGAAAGAATTCTTAGTTGTAAGAATCCTTCATTGTCCGAAGTTATCGATCTTAGCCTTAGTATTGAAAGATCAGTAACTTCTACTAAAGCCATGGCTTTAGATTCAGTCACTAAGGTTAACTTCATTTCAGATGATATGTCTGACGATGGTCTATATGCCATTTCTAGTAAAGAAACTAAGGAAAAGTGGCAGACTAAATCTAGTGGTAATACAAATAAGCAAAATTTTTGTTTTAGATGTGGGTCCAAATTTCACATTGGGAATTTCAAAGGGTGTCCCGCCATGAACAAACGGTGTGTTGGGTGTAAGAAAGTTGGACACTTCCAAAAGGTTTGCAGATTCCAAAAGAAATCTGTCAAGGTCAACTATGTGGATATGGATGAATGTAATGACACCTTTGATAATCTAATGTTAATGGTGGAGTGTGATGATTCTGAACCTATTAAGGGACCTTTGTGTGAAGCCATAATTGACAACATTAAATTACAGGTAATGGCTGATTCTGGTGCTCCCATTACTATCCTCAGGGATTCTACATTTTTTGATAAATGGGGAAAGGATGTGAAATTAAGTCAATCTGATGTTAATTCTAAAGCTTTCGGGGAGAAAGATATTGACATGTTAGGCTTTTTCTTAACAAGTGTAGAGGTCCTGGGAAGGTCCATTATTACAAAAGTCTACGTGGCGATTAAAGGGAAAGATATCGTAGGTTGGAAAGACCTCGCTAAAATGGGTCTATATCTTGTTCCAGGAGATGAAAACCCAATTAAAGTATGTGACTTTCCTATTTGCTTTATTGAGGATACAAAAATTGATAGAACTGAATTGCTAAGTGAGTTTAAAAATGTGTTTAGCAATAAAATTGGGTTGGTGAGTGGCGCAGAACACAAAATTAGACTCATTCCCGGAGCATCACCTGTTTTTCATAAGGTTCGCCCTGTTCCCCTTAGTGTCAGGGCGGAACTTAAAAAGATGCTTGAGGATCTTGTTAAAGACAAGATTATAGAACCTTCAGAATCCTCCCAATGGGTTGCGCCCATCGTCGTTGCACGCAAGAAAAATAATGAGATCAGGCTATGCGCAGACCTCAGGGGTCTCAACAAAAACATCAAAATTGATTGTCATCCCCTCCCCAAAATCCAAGAGCTGCTAGCAAATCTGGGTGGCGCTAGGTGGTTTTCATTGTTAGACTTAAAGTCCGCTTATCACCAGATTCCCTTGTCCAAGGATTCTCAAGAGTTAACAACCTTTGTGACCCCGTTTGGTGCTTTTAAGTTTCTGAGGCTCCCGTTCGGGTTAGCTTCAGCAGCTAGCGTTTTCCAAAGGTTGATGGACTCTTTGTTTGGGGATCTGGTGGGGGTACAAGCATATTTAGATGACATTTTGATTTTCGCAAAAACAATGGAGGAACATAATGTTCTACTGAAAAAGGTTTTGTCCATTCTGGGCAGTAGGGGCATGACGGTCAGGGAAGACAAATGCAAGTTCGGAGTATCTGAATTAGAGTATTTGGGCCATTCAATTTCGAATTCTGGTATTAGACCCAAATTTTCTGTAGTTAGGGCTTTAACAGAAGCTAAACCTCCAAGTGATAAAGATGCTCTGCGTTCGTTTCTGGGCCTGGCCGAGTACTATGCCAGATTTGTCGAAGGGTACGCTCAGGTGGTGGAACCTCTGAGGTTACTCCTTAAGAAAGGACAAAAGTTTGTTTGGTCAAAAGATTTGGATGAGACTTTTGCTAAAGTCAAAGATTTAATTGTCTCTGCACGTTCCCTTCAGGCGTTTAGGGATGATTCCATGTGCATTATTGCAGTAGATGCGAGCATGAAGGGTCTTGGAGCTGTACTTTGCCAGCAAGTGGAGGGCAAGGAACACACGGTAGCTTTTGCCTCTAGATCTTTGAAGGAGTTTGAAAAGCACTACAGCACAATTGAAAGGGAGGCGTTAGCCTGTGTGTGGGCCGCTCAAAAGTTTAAAATGTACATCTGGGGTCGCAAATTTGTTATGCTATCTGATCACAAACCCCTTTCTTTTATTTTTAGCAAAGTTTCAGGTACCAATAGTCTTTCCCCTAGGCTGACTAGACTGGTTTCTAAACTGCAAGAATTCAATTTTGAATTAAGACACATCACTGGGGGAAAAAACTTCAGAGCAGATTGTTTGTCCAGAATGTTGATGGACAAAGATGATGATGATGACTTAGTTGAGGAGGATGTGGAATGTGTCTCTATGGTGGATGCTATTGAGGAGTGGAATTCAGTCATTTCTGAAAAGGATTGGTTGGAGGCTAGTGAAATGGATGGTGTTTTATCACAGGCTTTGGAGTTTTCAACTAAGACTTGGCCAGACGTTAGGAATCTGTCGGGGGATCTAAGGAACTTCGCTCAGGTGGCAGAGGAACTCTCAGTCAAGGATGGAGTTTTATTAAGAGGTGATAAGTTCGTTCCGCCCAGCGGTTTAAGGAACACTGTTATCAAATTAGCCCACGAAGGTCACCTGGGTGTGACCAAGACTTGTATGAGAATCAAAGCTCATTATTGGTGGCCGGGTATTGACGCACAGGTAAGGTCTACTGTGGACAACTGTGAAGAATGTTTGTTGTCTGATAAACATTGGAAGACTCATCAGGCTCCTTTACAGCCTTCTCAATTTCCAGAGATGGCCTGGGAGAAGGTTGCCTTAGATTTCTCCGGTCCGTATAAAGTTCTTCCGGAAGGGAAGAGGTACCTTATCTTAGCAATTGATTACTTCTCGAAATGGATGTACTATAGGTTTGTAGAGGCTCCGGATTCGAATAATACCATTGCTTTCCTTGAAAGATTGTTCTTGTTAGAAGGGGCCCCTCGTACCTTAGTAACTGACAATGGAACCCATTTTGTCTCAGACAAGATGTGTAAATTTCTGAAAGCACATGATGTGAAACAATTGAAGGTAGCACTTTATTCGCCCTCATCTAATGGTCTAGTTGAGCGCGGGAATAAAGTTTTGAAAGAGGGAATTCAGACAGCCATAGCATCTGGGGTGGATGTTTTCAAATTTTTGGAGAAGAAAATTTGGAATTATAATGTCTCACCCCATTGTACGACGCAAATGTCCCCTTTTCAATTGTTGCGGGGTAGGGATTTCCATTCTCCTTTGTTTCCTGCTTGGTTAAGGAAAGTGGAGGGCATTCAATTTCCTCCTGTTAGGGATATCGTTGACTTCTCAGTCAAGCAGAAACAAGCAGTAATGAAAGAAAATTATGACAAGTCAAAATGTGTAAAAGACATTCAAATGTTGGTGGGGGATTGGGTTATGATCAAGAAGCCCTATAAAGTTGCTAAAGGTTTGTCTATGTTCTCAAGTCCTGTGCAAATCCTTAAAGTCAGTAAAAATGCAGTCTTTTTGGGGGACAAAGGTTGGTGGAACGTGAGACAGTTAGCAAAGTTGACGCCAGATCAAGCTGCCCTCATTTCTAGGAGGAAAAATGTATCCACTCAGGAGGGTTGTGATTGGTCTCATTGGCTTCAGCCAAAAATATTTCATGCTAACGTAGATTTACCTTCTACGGCACCTGTTCCTCCTAACAATGCTTCCCCTGCTGTTGTTTCCCCTTCAGTCCCGTCTTGCAGTCGCAGTGGTCGTATTAGAAGACCCCCTGCAAGATATAACGAATTTGTTTCATTTTAATTGTTTAATTAATTCTCTTTTCTGCATTTGCATAAGGGGGAAGGTGATGTAGTGTGTTGGATCTTGTTATTATTGTTCTCGTGCTGATGATTATTCTTATCTCGTGTGCACATGCCCGAGCATGTGCATAGAATGTATAAATGTATTCTTTTAAATGTGGAGTCGCTCTCAGAAGCCAGGTGTCCGTTGTGCTTGGTCAGTTGCTACTTGGACTCCTGGCTGATGAGGCGCTCCTCCTGTGATTGGAAACCGAATCAATAAACCTCTTTTGGATTACTTACCTTTTCCTGGATTATTATTCAAGACCTATTGTCTTCTACACCCAGTCGAGGTTTGCAAAAACAGTCTCCTGAAAACTGATTTTTAAGCATTAAAGCTTTCACTTATCAGAGCTTGTTGGCTTGGTGAAAGGCGATTTAAGTCTTTTTGTTGTTGTTGTGAGTTCTGAAGCTGACAATGTTGTTGTTGTTGTTCTAGAATCCTATATATTGGTTACATTTTCATTTTAGGTTAGGTTCCTTGGGGGTAGAGTTAGCCGTTAGAAAAACATATTAGTTACCTAGGGGGATGGTTTGTCTGAGGACTAGTTTGTCTTCCTACAGTTTACTCATCACCTTTTTGCCACCAAGTTTTTTATTAATTTTCTATGTTCGTGTGCTAATGTTACTTTGGATTGCTGGCTGCATCTATTTCTTGAATTTATGCAGAATTGAAGTAGCCATCAGCGTTGTGTATATTTGCTGGACGTGACGCACACAAGACGAGACCCTTCTGATTACTATTTTTGTGTCACTTTGGCAATGCATAGCACCCAGCAGACAAACTGCTATGTGATCTAGTCTGAGGCTGGACATATTTAAAATTATCTGATTGATTTAAAAGTGTCTGTAAAAAAAATACCAAGTGAATTTTTTACCAAGTAGAAAAATGCCCTACATTTGAATTTTGAGTGGTTGAAGTGCATGGAAATACTGGTGTTACAAGTGGACGTGTATCCACAGAGAAGGAATTAGTTAGTGTTGCCTTGTGGCTGACTGCTTCAAATATCACGCAGTTAAATCTAGACTTGAGCACAGTGTGTTAAATGACACTACTGTTTGTTCTTTCAGCTACTATCCATTGTATCCACCTTCCGAGGAGATCAACATAGACTATGAGAGTTTCTACACCCACGCGCAGATGCACGTCACACCCGATGTCTTCATTGTGCCTTCTGAGTTGCGCTATTTCATAAAGGTAAGAAAAGCCTACTGTGATGTGACGTTAGAGCAGCGTGAACTCGCTCCCAGCTATGTTATGTATAGAACATAATGTGTGGTCAGAAGACATTACGTCAATGAATCTTTCCCTGAGTTTTTTTTTTTTTTTTTTATTAAAGGGATGTTCTTTTGAAATATTAGAAAGACAGGTGACTACAGTTTCTAATAAATACCACTTCCTAGAGATTCATTATCCAGATCTACAAGACCAATGTACAAAAACATTTCTTGCTCACAAATCTTATTATTTGCAAAATCACAGCCACAGCGACCCCAAAATCTCGGGTCCCTATGTTTAGTAGCCATTTTATGAATCATGAATCCCTTACAATTTAGCAAAATAGTTGTTGTAACCCATTCCGACTGAAAAATGCCAAAATACTATGGTGCTTGAAAGGGGATTTAATCTAGTTGCATGTCGCATCTGTTAACCATTCGAAGGTCACAGACTCAGACTTGCCGTGGTAACCTGTGCGCAGAGTGGAAGCTGTCCCCGTGGGACAGCTTCCACTCTGCGAGTGCTGGCACGTAGTAGCCTTGGGGGAGCAGTTAGCGATTCAGAGGATCCATGCTTGTTCTTGCCCCCGATATCATTCCTTGAAAGTAAAATGGTGCACATTTTTTGTGTCCCTATAAGATACAAGTCTGATTTTTTTTAAAGTTCACATGTAAGGAATGCAAATACTGTGTTGGAGGCCTGCTACCAGTCCTTTGTAGAACTCTAAGCTTGTGTTTGCAGGGATCTGCACAATATCTAATTCCTAAGTAATATTACTGAAGCAGTAGGTTTTCTGATCTCCTGCAAATGTACATTTTGTGATGTGTCTGATAAGTACATCAAGTGCATCGCAAAGTAAAGCTCAGAGAGCAAACCAGTCAGTGTAAAAGAAAGACAAACTGGTATACAAACTGTACTAAGGCCTTTGGGTCTTGTATGCCCTGACTGTGGTAAGTGTTATTCATTTCACCCGTCTGGCGCTAAGCAGTGTAATATTTTCATGACTTCTTTGAATAAAGTGAGTTCTAATGTATGTTCTGACTGAAGGCGGCAGATATCTGGCACACATTATAATTTGGCTACTGACAGGCCCAAAAGTATGGATTACACCGTTCTTAGGAGACTTTACTGGCTGCCAGTTGAATAAAGTATTATCTTTATGTAATCTATTACCCACAAAATGTGGTATAGCAGTGGTCTTTCTTTATTTAAGGATAGGTTTCATTATTGCTACACTTTATCTGCTCAAATTTAATAACTTGCTCTTTGGGCACTCCAGGATTAGGAAAAAAGAGTACGTGGTGTAAGGGCTCAACTCAATGACCTATTCCAATTGTAGCCCTTGGCAGCCTTTCTAATTTTAAATTACCAGGGAACCGGTTGTGAAGGTCTGCTATACAAAATAAATGTGTATAGCAACTATCTTGGAAGCTGTATATTGTGCTTTCATTCTATGCTATGGTATTGCTTTGCAACATTTATGTAGCACTTACTACCTCGATGTGGGGGCACAGAAAAGTTTATTTTTCTCGGCGTACAGTTTATGGTTTTCAGTAAGCATAAATCCTTCGATGCCATTGACGGAACGGTTCCGTCATGAGCGTCGGTTGGCCTGTGCTCATGACGGAACCGTTCCGTCATGAGCCCGTTGGCTCATTAGAACGTACAGCACAGCGCAGGAATCTGCGCCGCGCTGAAGGTGTTAAGACTTTGAAGAGCTCTGCAGGTCCCTTTATGTTTTTTCTTATGATCATAGTCCAGTTAGCACGTTACTACACTAGGGTGTCCATTCTGAGATAATTTGTTTAAAATGTAAGATCCTGAGCTGGTGTAGGATGGAGGAAGAAACGGTGGAGAGACCTGCTGGGATGGAATTCGTAAATATCATCCAATACCTGATTGCCATTGTAAGCTGCAAAAAGCAGTCATAGTGTGTAGTTTGTTGGGATCTCTGTTGGCCAGTGCCACGTGGCAAATCTCTACAGTTATTTCATGCCTGTTCAGTTAGTGATGGGTGGATTGTTGCTGTGGACTGATACATAATTGGGTGATGAACATGACCTATAACATTTTTATTCAATGTGAGCACAAGCATTTCAATCAAATCAAAAGATAGCTTTATTCGGGTTCAAGTTTGTAGAATCCATAAAAGCGCATTTAAAAAGTTTTTCAAATTACATACAGAATAAAATTTAACATGTCCATATAAGATCAAAGTAATTATAATCATAAACAAAGTTGAAATTAGTACAGAGTGTCGAGATCAATTCATTGATAGTCTAAATCTCATCGTATCTTTTAAAAACATAGATACAGCGTATAATGCAACTCATCCTCCAGCATTTGCAATCTCAATAGGGACAGTTCTGCATTGTCTTAGCCCCCATTTCTTAAGTAATAAAAATAAGTATTTTTTCCTTATTGAGGTGTAATATTTGCAAAACAATATAGAGTGTAGTGTGGATTGATGAGAGGTGCCGTCACACGGGCACAGAATTAATGTCTTAGACCAAGTATTTGTAACCGGGAAGGTCAATAATCTGAAAAAACTCCATCCCCTAAAGCGTGTTTAGAGCATCCGTGTGTAACTGCTCTTAGTACACACTAGATAATGCTGTATACCCTTGTTATGTAGCATTAATTGATTCTGAATCACCAAACTTTTCTTACCCTCTATTTGCCACCTTTTATTTTCTAAGAAGATGAGACAGATTTCCTTCAACTTTTTCCTAGGCATTACTGCCATAGATGGCGGATTATCAAAGAATTCTGAGTGCCCTATGTCTGTTAAAAATTTGTTTCACATAGGTAACCCATTCTATATTTCGGCATTTCAATCAGTTTAAGGGAATTATGCAGCCTGTATCCTCTTAGATTGACTGCCTAACTTTTGAGTGTCCTAATATTATTAATCGTGTGGGTCAGAGGGATTATATATTCCATTGTGTGTGTGTGTGTGTGTATTTATATTCCTTGTGTTCGGTCACATGAGGTGTGTGTGTGTGTGTGTATGTATGTATATATATATATATATTTCACTCCTCCTTGCCTCGGAAAGCAGCCACCGCCTCCAGACCAACGGGTGTCTCGCCTGAATCGGTGCCGGGTCTCTCGAAATTTCCTTATCAACGAGCAGAAAAACCACACGATGGCGAGACTGTGTGCCAGACAAATAAGTTTATTTGCCAACACTCGGACGCGTTTCGCCTGTCCCGCAGGCTTGTTCACCAAAGTTACAATGAAAACAATCACCATTTTAAAGTGCAAAGTCATGGGTCACATGATCGGGACCAACAAGTAACAGTTACAATAGAAGAAAGACTAATGGTTTCTCTATTACAAAACTTGATATAAACACTATTGGCAGTTTGTCTTGTCATTACACCCAACAATTTTAAACGCTTTTGCCTGTAGTCACATTACATCAAAACCTACATTATAAAGAGGTATTAACTGTTGGACGCGCATTCAATAGTATAGCGCATGCGCCGCCTGCTCGTGTGTTTTTGTACTTTTTTGCTTTTTTTCAACTGGCTGTGCTTTATTTACGTACAAACACAAGAACATTAACACTCGTGTTCGCTGCTCACACGATCCTTTAGGGACTTGATGCTCTTGTCCTAATGCCAATAGTGCCCAAGTGGGCTACCATGCAAACGTGAGGTGCAACCACTATAATCTGGTTACACTGTGACAATTTGTTGTTTTTTTACGTTAATACTTTAGCTGTTATTTTTGTTAATAATGTTGCCAATGTAGCCCAAGTGGGCATATACATTTAAGGATTCCCGATCCTTCCCTATAATAAATGTGCCTCACCTAAACAGATACCATAGAAAATTAATTAAAAACAACTTCATGGTAGGAGCGGGATTCATCAACCTGCCCCCCCCCCCCCCCCATGACCCTACCGACAAACAATCAGATATCAAAAAAAATTCATGCAATCTAATTCAATGTACAACTGTTAAAGACCTGTTCAAGTCCACATCTAGAGGTGTGTTTTCAGATCTTCCTCCAAATTCAGGCCCCATGGGGCTTTGGCATTAAGTTTCCAGGATATACCTGGATTCCAGACGCCTACGTTTTTGTAGGCGGTCCCCACCCCGAATGCTGTAAGGAATTACATCAATGACATAATAGCAGAGCCCTGCTACATCTTTATTGTGGAATGCTTCAAAGTGTCGAGCCACCGGGTAGGTTTGGTCTGCATGATTGATAGCCCTCAATTGCTGTAAAATTCGGACATGCACTGGATGGATTGTGCTGCCCACATACCTCAGCCCACAAGGGCACTGGAGCACGTAGACAGCATGGTCCGTTTTGCAGTTATAGAAGCCTTTTATTTGCTTCACTCTTTTGGATACACCTGCCTGGTATGTGCGTGTGTTCACTCCCACTGAACACGCTTTACATTTTGTGCATTTCAAGAATCCTGGTTTCTTCTTTAGCCAGTCTGCCCCACTTTTCTGTTTTTGATTTACTGCCGGTAGCATGTTAGAAACCAGCATTTGCTTAAAGGATCTAGCTTTCCTAAAGGTAATCTCAGGTCTCTTTTTCACCATACTCTGCAGCACTGGATCATTGGCTAGAAAATGCCAATGCCTGTTAATTATTCCCCCTTACTGCCTTATGCTTTTTGTTGTAGGTTGTTATCATCCTTACTTGATTTACTGGTTGCTCTTCTGCATTAACCTGGGGAGATTTTTTGAACAGAATATCTTCTCTACTTCTGATTTTGGCTTTGCGGATGGCACTTGTGATGTTGGAGTGCGAATAACCCCTGGATTTAAATCTCTTCTCCAGGGTGTTAAGTTCCCTCTCTAAGCCCGTTGCATCACTGCAATTACAAATTGCACGCAGACTCTCCCCATAGGGGATGCTCCTAATGAGGCTGTTGGGATGGAAACTGTCCGCGTGTAGCAGTGTGTTCCCTGCTGTAGGTTTCCTGAATAATTGAGAGTGGAGTCGACCATCTTTTATATAGATTGTTAAATCCAGGAAATTAAGGGAAGTGGCACTAATCTCACTGGTGAATTTGAGGTTAAGGTTGTTGGACTGTATTCTCCTTACAAACCTCTGTGCACTTTCCTACGTGCCTTTCCATACCACAAATAGGTCGTCTATGTAACGATTCCACTGCAGTATGTGGTCCCCCCATTCTTTGTGGAACTCCGCCCAGATCACCTGCTCCTCCCACCAGCCCATATGCAAATTAGCATAGCTGGGGGCGAAGCAGGTGCCCATCGCGGTCCCACATATTTGTTTATACAGTGAGGACTCAAAAAGGAAGTAATTGTTGTTCAGACAAACTGATGTCATAGCCACCAGCATCTGTGAGTGCAGCCAGAGGTTGATTGGTCTCTCCTTGAGTGCATGTTTAATGGCTCTTAAGTCCATCCTCATGCCTGATGCTGGTGTAAAGTGTTGTGACATCAATGGTCATGAGGAGGTAATCATCTTCCCAAGGAAGATCATAGATCTTCAGCAGGAAATCTCCAGAGTCTTGGACATAAGAGGGAAGTTGCCTCACCAAGGGGCATAGAAAAGCATCTATAAACTTGGAAGTATTCTCCAATGCCCCCCCGATAGCGGAAATTATAGGCCTTCCCGGGGGATTTTCAGGGCATTTATGCACCTTAGGGATTAGGTAAAACACTGGTGTTACTGGATTACAAATTTTAAGAAAATGCAGTTCCTCTTTGGAGATTAAACTCTGACCATACCAATCCTGCAATTGCTTATTATACTTGTCAAAATTCTTGGTCATTTCCACCTCCTTTATTTTGACATAGTTTCTCCTGTTGTTAAGCTGTTTATAGCTCTCAGTTAAGTACCTCTCCCTGTCCCACAGGACAACATTTCCCCCCTTGTCTGCATCTCGTACAATACAGTTGTTATTAGACTTCAACTTTTTAATTAAGGCAAAATACTCCTTTTCCTGCTTAGAAAACGTTTTATGTTTTACACTGGTGCACTTTTCAAGATTCTTTAGATCATTTACCACCAGCTCATGAAAGATATCAACAGTGTCTCTCACATTCAAAGGAGTGAATTTAGATTTTAACTTAAATTCAGTGTTCACAGTCCTTGCAATGTCCACATTCTGCCCCCTCGCCACCTCTCTGGCTAGGCTACTCGTGACCTCCGCTTCCCAAACACAAAGGGTTGGCAATTTTGGTGGCCTCTCTTGCCTCAGCGGGCAGTGGCAGCTGCCCCACGAGCTGACATTGGGGTGTGCGGGTCCTGGTGTCCGGGCAGCGTACTCGACTATCCTGTGCATCACTGCAAGGAGCTCTTGCCTGCTCGTACCCCAGTGGACTCTGGGTGAGGTGGGGCTGTGTGTCCGAAGAGCTGCCTGCTGTGACTGACACATTCATACATGTAGTTAGGCAAATAACATATGGGACAGAAAACGCAAATATAGGCCTGCTCGTACATATCATCCCCCCCCCCCCCCTCCCCTCTTTGTGAATGCAAGCTGGGGAGCTGGGGAGTGGTGGGACTTTGGCGGGTGCTGATGCCTTGGAGTGAGTTGAAATAAACATAACAGATTTGCTGCCTGCCAGGGCTTGCTTCATGGAAGATGGGTAAGGCAGATGTGCAGGAAGCCAAACTGTCTTTTGAAAACCGCTGCCAAACCACAATAATGAAACTCCCAGTTGATTACTCCTTGCTGGGGCGAAGTGGCGGGATGGACCTGACCCCGGAACTGGGCATCAAGACCATGTCTCTGGATCTGAAGCATAGCCCCACAACCATTGACACGAAAATGGACTTCATAGTGGATAGTGTTGACCCCTTCACAGAAAAGGTTGACAAGCATTAAGACCAGATCAATCATCTTGAGTGGCACACCTCTGAGGTGGATGATGGCTAGTCCATTCGTTGACAGAGAACATTTTTGTGAATGGAGAATATCCTAGAGGTGATATGCAATAAAAATGAAGACTTAGAGGTGCGCTCGAAAAGGAACAACCTTCCGATTTTGGTGGTGCTTCAATCGACACCCATGGGAAGAATGTAGGACTACGTTGAGGACATGCTCCAGGCCCTCTTTGGTGAGATGCTCTCGCCATGATCTCTGTAGAGCGAGGCCATAGATCTCTTCGGCTGTGGCCTCGCCCGGGGACTCTAGCCCATCCTATATTAGCTTGTTTATTGAGCTACAAAGACCACAATGTAGCCCTATGCTTGGCGAGTGAGAAGCGGACGCTCCAGAACCAGCAAAACTAAATATCCTTAAACCCAGATTTCACGATGCAGTGCAGGTCAGCAGAAAAGACTTCCTGCCAAGTAAGCACATCTTCCAGCTAACCAACGCTAAATACCCTATGCTGCTCCCTTCTAAACTTTGGATACTTCACCGAGGGAATACGCACTTCTTTACTGACCCCACCTCTGCGGCTAAGTTTGTCAAGTCAATCCCGACAAGGAAGGAGGACTCTTCTGGTTCTTTGCAAAGAATCGGAGTGCCTTAGGGACGACTAGCTACATTCTGCCACTCCTTATTGCGCCCTGAAGGCATACTGAGGCTGGGCCCAGCCTGGGTAGGGCCTTTCTCCCCACAGACTGGGCGAACTGTTGGTCCCATGAAGGTACACACTAGAGAGACCTCTTCAGAATCCGTTCCCCTGGCCATGCTGATTACGGTAAGAGGGGATGGTGCTGTACTGCATGGGGTGACTGTAGAGTGCACTGGGGTACCTGCCTAATTCCAATTTTAATGCACTTACATGGTGCCACCTGATGCCCCTTGACACTGGTGTCTCTGGCCACCCGGCTCGTTGAGACTGGAAGTACGCCGGACCCCTAGTTCGCCCCCACGGGATGACTCTGGCACCTTATGCAAATGAACTGTTGGATGTTACACAGAGGGAGGGTACTCCGAATTTGGACAAATTAGGGGGCGAAAGTGGGATGTGGGGGAATGTTTGTTGATTGTTTACTGCAGCCCTCTGGTTGCTCTTTCTTGTCCCTTCCCTCATGTTCACTTAGCACATAAGCAACAATTGGCATGAACAGGAATTGGCACACAGGTACACCTGGCTAGTGGTGGCTGGCTGGATCTACCCCTCACTACACACGCAATTGGTTATGGTCCTTGCCTGGAACGTTTCCAGCCTCAATGATCGGTGCAAAGCGCTGCACATCCTTGCCTACTTACAGCGACATTTGAAAGATATCTGCCTATTGCAGGAGATTCATCTCACTAAGACCACCCTAAAGAGACTGTGAGCGGGATGGGTGGGAGAAAAACATGTGGCCTATTATTCTAACTATGCACGAGGTGTGGCTATACTTATTCATAAGGGATTACCATGGTGTGCATGACATGTAGTGTGCAACCCGAAGGGGTGTTATGTGATGCTTTCTGGTGTGTTGCAGGCCACCCAGTCAAGCTGATGGCGGTGTATGGGCCAAATGTTGATGATCTTCTGTTTTTTGCAGAGGTGTGGTGTGAAGCCAGTTCCTTGTACAGTGCTGTGAGGTGGGGATTTTAATGTTGTTTTAGAGCCTGAGGTAGATTAGCCAAGTGATTCTGGGCACCCGCAACCAGGAGCGGTGGCCCAGATGCGAATGATCATAAATGATTTTGAATTGACCGACTTGTGGCGCTCCCTGCACCCAAACGCAGCTGAAGGCACGTGCATAATGGCGGCAAACACCATGTGGTCCCGCATTGACATTGATGTGTGGACCACCGTGTCTCTCACCTGCCTTGGACGTTGTCCCATCATGCCCCAGTCCTGTTTGAACTTGTCCTACCAGAGGGTCCCTCACTTGACTTTACCTGGCGACTGCCCCCTGGAGCTCAGCGAGATAACGTTTTTCGAGAGGAAATTGGAGTTCCGATATTGGAGTATTTTGAGCTCAATGAAAATCTTAAAGGGCCCGCTCCGTCTCTATGGGAGGCCTTTAAGGTGCTGATGAGAGGAGCTTGCATTGCTGAACAGGCAGGGGTACTGCATTCACTGTGAGGCTTGCTGGAGTGCCTGGAAAACGAAGTTGGGGAGTTAGAGCTCAGATACTTCTCAGATTGTAGTGTGGCGGTGCTGGTGTCCATCAGAGGCAACCTGGCAGAATAGTAAGAGGCGATGCAGAAGAAAACCCACTGCTTGAGAAAGGAGGCCGGCACACAGAGATATGGAGAGGGTGGCAGAGCGGGCAAAACATTATTGCAAATGTTGCGCAAAGCCTGGTAGAATTTTATAAGGAATATGCCCATTTACTGGTGTCAAACCTCCTCGCAATGGACAAGGACTTATTGGCTGCTGGCTCTCTCCCCTTGTCCTTGAGAAAGGACTTGATCATGGCAATACTAAAACCCGTAAAGACCCCCGGCGCGCCAATACGTACTGCGCTTCATCGTTGATAAACATGGATAATAAAATCCTCGCCAAACTGATCACATTGAGGCTGCTCCCAAAAAAAGTGCAGCCGGACCAGGTGAGATTTGTCCACGGTAGGTCTACCTTGCAAAATATGTGCATCTTTTTTCCCTCCTTCACACCATCGAGCCGACCCTGACCACAGTGGCAGTGTTCCTGGATGCTACCAAGGCATTGTTTGCTGGAGTGGCCTTATCTCTTTGCTCTACTATCACACATTTAAGTGAGCTCTCAATTAGAGTGGCTGATTGGGCTATTGTATAGTCAACTGGTCGCGCGGATACTCGTCAATGGCATAATCACGCCTTCCTTTACGCTGACAAGCGGGACTCTGCAATGATGCCCCCGTCACCTATTGTGATGGCCATGGAGCCGATTGTGGCACGACTGAGGCAACACCGGCTTGGCTTTAAGTCCACGTGGGATCCTTGTATCCATGTACTCTGACGATGTGGCACTCTAGAACTCCTGCGAGCCCTGAAAGATCTGCCAGTTCTTAGTGACACCTTTTATTGACGTCTTATGTCCAACCTTACGTCAAACACTGCACCTTCCAGGTATAAATATACCAGCGTTTGCCTTAAGCAACACACAGTGGTTTGGAGCAGAGCGGCTATCTATTTATCCGAAGCCCAGCTGATGCGAGTGCCGAAGGAAGCCGTCCCTCCCATTTGACGCACTGAGGAAGGCGCTGTCTTTTTCTCCTGCCGAGAAAATCCAGCTCCAGTGTTTCCAGTCACCCTGGCGGGTTACTGGGAGATCCAGTCCTGAGAACGAGATACAAGACCTCCTTCATTCTAAAACCAAGGTACGGAGCTGATTAGACCCTTAGAGAATTCCTGATTCAGATTCTTGGCAAAACTAACTTAATTTAAGCTTCAACTCCCTTACTCCTTCCCATGTACTAGGCTTACGTTAGGTACACTGGAGTAGGCGTATTTAGAAGCACCAGTTAAGTACGTTTAGTCAACTTTTATCATTGTATGTAATTGTATATATTTTATCCGTTTTAAGTATCATATGGCTCAGAAACCATATCAATGCTTTTACAGTATTATTTCATAATACTCATTTTACTGTATGCACTTTACTTTATAACAAGTATTGCAATTGTGGCAATTAATTTCTCTTGCATGAGAAAGAAGACTGCTCAATAAATAACACCTTTTATTGAAAACGCCTGTCTATCTATTTCTCTGCACTCTGGTGAAACTAAGTATGCACGGTTGACTGAGTGAAATAGTTATCTATTATTTTCACACAACTCTGGAGATATACTCCTTATTCTGGGGGAGCAAAGTTGTCATGTTTATGCGGTTGTCAGAAGCTAATCCCTTCTTGTCTAATCAGGGAAGTTAACGCCTCCCTGTTCATTCGAGAAAGTTTCTAGTGACCTCTGAGCTAGCTGGCATACCTAATTAAGTCTAACATATTCAGTAGAGACCTAGTCGACCTCAGTCCTACGTCTAAACTGCCGTTTGTTATTCCAATGCGCAGAGCCTATTGGGAACATAGGAACTACACTACACAACCGAGATCCGCTGATCAAGAAATTCACTGACTTGTCCGGTGTCATGATTAACTAGACGAAGTCCATCCTGTTCCCCTTAACAGACACAATACCGAAATTCTCCACTGAATGCCAGATTGAGTGGGTGGCTGGCGCTGTCCAGTACCATGAGATTTGGCTTAGTAGGGATGTAGATGATCTCTGGAGGGACAATTATGGCCGATTGATGACTTGGCTGGATGAACATATGGAGAGTTGGCGGGGACTCTCTCTCTGTTTCACACAAAGACTGGCCGTTGCCAAGATGGTGATTTTTCCGAAATTCCTTTATCTTCCTGCTTCCCCTGCCATTCTATTTCAGACATCAACTTTGATTGCAATTGGTGTCCCACACGTGGGCTGGAAGTCAACCCCAGATAGCCTGGGAGGGGCTGACACTCCCCTTCAAGCAGAGGTGCCTCGGTGCCCCAGATATGGATCGCTACTATTACTGCACCCAGGCACAATTTGTGCACTAATGGCTCTTTCCCACACAATTCCAAGCTCACGCGTGTCTTGAGCATGATCTTCTGCACCGTGGCCCCTACAGATGGCTCTCTTCCAGTCGTCCATGAGCGTGAGTTGATACAGTGGCTTGCATGGTGTGGGAATGGTGGGAACTCATGTGGAGTGCCAAACTGGATCATTCTGTTGACTATGTCGGTGTCGCTTATAGAAACACAAAACATACAAGATGATGAACGGAATGTTGCACAATGGCAAAACATTCACCCCCCAGTCCCAGATCTGGGTTTAATCCATCGCTATTTTGCTCACCAAGCCACCCTAGTTCAGACATGGCCATATGCAAATCAGTCTTGACCCTGTGCCTCATGGGAACAGTCCAGCCCGAACTGCCAAGCCATATCTTCCCTGGACAGGAATCAAGCATCCTAGGGCCGGTTTCTGGCTATTAGCCGTCTTCAGCCGGGATAGCTTGAATCCAGTGGCTTAGTGAGCACCTGACCCACGTCTGGGCATACCCTTCCCACATAGGGTGAACAGCAAAACACACAAGATGATGGACGGAATGTTGCACAATTGCAAAACATTCACCCCCAGTCACAGATCTGGGTTTAATCCATTGTTATTTTGCTCACCAAGCCACCCCAGTTCAGACATGGCCATATGCAAATCAGTTTTGACCCTGTGCCTCATGAGAACAGTCCAGCCCGAACTGCCAAGCCATGTCTTCCCTGGACCGGAATCAAGCATCCTAGGACCAGTTTTTGGCTATCAGCCGTCTTCCGCTGGATAGCTTGACTCCAGTGGTTTAGTGAGCACGGGACCCACGTCTGGGCATACCCTTCCCACATAGGGTGAACAGCAAAACACACAAGACGATGGACGGAATGTTGCACAATGGCAAAACATTCACCTCCAGTCACAGATCCGGGTTTAATCCATCGTTATTTTGATCACCAAGCCACCCCAGTTCAGACATGGCTATATGCAAATCAGTCTTGACCCTGTGCCTCTTGGGAACAGTCCAGCCCGAACTGCCAAGCCATGAGCAAAATAACGATGGATTAAACCCAGATCTGTGACTGGGGTGAATGTTTTGCCATTGTGCAACATTCCGTCCATCATCTTGTGTTTTGCTTATAGAAACATCCCCGATTTCCATTATTTGGGATGCAGGTACCCACAGTAGATTACACTACATTCATCTTACCTCAATGGGATCAACATACCTAGATGGCCAATTTGTAGCACCACAGCTAATGCCATTATCCTATACAACTTCAAGTCTTACCAGTTGAGAGCGGCAGCCCGGGCAGCTCCCTGCTTGGTCCCGGAGGTCCCACCTGTTTTCCAGTTACTCAAGACGACCCTCGCTTCCCTCTTGCTCTGTAAATTGATGACAACGCTATATACTGGAATGCCGGAGAGCGCACCTGTGTGGGCTCCTGCTGGCTGCGAAGCATGAGACAACGACCTAACGCCTCCCCTCACTGACGAACAATGGTAGTAATGCTGTGCTTAGGTGTGTGTCGCTGTCTCCTAACTATCGACTTCGTCTTATACATTTTAAATACTTACAGAGGCTATATCGCCCACCAGAGAGGCTGCATAAAGCGGGACTGATTGCGGATGGGCTTTGTGATGTGCAATGTGGGACACTTTGAGCTAATTTTTTAACACTTGCTTGGGACTGCCCAAATGTGAGGCGGTACTGGGATGCAGTATTTGAGATGCTGGAGAAGATTACAGGGCATGCGCTGGAACAATCCCCGCATCTCGCACTGTTGAGTTATGTGAGGGACGTGCCACCGGAGAGGTGTAGGCTGACAGCGATGCTCCTGTAGGTTGCAAGTGGTGATAGCTGGGGGCCAAAGCACAATTCCGCACGTGGCGGACTGGCTTAAGGATGCAGCATTCTGCCAGGGGCATCTGAATAATTACTGGGAACTGATGCCGATTCGGGCTCGCACCACAGATATACGGTCCCCCTTGAAAGTATACTTACAAGCTCAGGCTGACCAGGAGGTTTTAACTGCTGACGGTGCAGCAACTCCAGAGGAGCCCGCTCCTGCAGTCGAGCGGACCCGGCGTCCCTAGGGTTGGTGTCACCCAGTGCAGGTAATTCATGGTGTCACCCCCTCACGACTTACCCCATGAATCCATGATGTCCCCCAGATACCCTTACACAGTCCCCCACATCTTCCTCATCAGAGCCGAACGCTCAAGTTTACCAGTTCGATGTGTGTGCAGGTCATTCAGTCCAGGTGCATTCTGGTACTTGTAGTCACACGTTTAACTGAATGAAGAAGACTGCCAGGACAAGAATGTAAAACAAAGCCCAGATTTTGGGGAATTCTCAGGTTTACGTCAGATCGTACACACCCTAAGTAACCTGGAGAGAAGTGAACTTGCAGTTACAGAGACTAATGGCGGGGCCACTGGAATTATCTCATTTCTGTGTAAATGTGGGTTTACCGCACTTGCCACATAATTCACTGCCGGATGCATTAAATGCACATTTCACAAAAAAATGTGCTTCTTTAGTTCACATGGATCAAACGTCACTACAGGAGATAAACACAAATGCTGCTACACAGTGGGGCCTGCATACAAAGGTGCACTGGTCTCCTTTTAGTTGCAAATTGCTCTTTTCATGTGCTAAACTGGTAATTTTGAGGTGAGACGCCTACGTGGCAGCACAGTGTGCGTCGCTCTAGGCCACTATTAGGCCAAATGTTCCTTTTCTTGCCACATAATTCAGTCGGTGTTCCTATGGGGACCGAGGAGATTTCACGACAGGCAGCCGGGGCTGAGCAGTGCCAGCCATGTCAGGCGTGACATGCAACCTCTTCTGCCCCGTCTCTGGCGGGCTGCCGGGGAAACCCGGCTGCTGGGAAGCCTCGCCGTTCCTCTGGGGTAACCAGGCCAGCCCCTGGTTCCATCTTTCCAAGTCCCTGACGCGTCTCCCTGGGTCTGAGGGGGTGCGTTAGAAGGAGGCGCTGGTTGCCCCAGGGACCTTCGACGGGCCCAGGGAGCCCCTCTAGCGCCCACTCGCAGGGGCTATCTTGCCAAAGCTCTAGCACCAAACACTCTTCTCTTCCCCTCGCGCCTCCTTCTTTCATTACCAATTGCTTCCCTCTACTCCTTCTTTCTACTCCACTAAATCTTTCTCCCTTCGCTCTCCCTACTTCTCCATTTCATTTATTTTGCCTTGTCACTCCAGGTCTCTTTTACTTGCTTTGCCATCTACCCTCTCCTATGTTCAGTTTAGTTCCTTTCGAACCCTTCTCTTCCGGTCTTCCTCATCGCTGGGTCTTCCTTCCCTTTTCTTTCCCTTTCCTCTTTCGTCTTTCATCTTTTCTTTTTCTTTTCTCCTTTTTCCCTTCTCCTTTTTCCTTTCCACTTTCTTTTTCTTCTCATCGCTGGGTATTCCTTTCCTTTTTCTTTTTTCCTTTCTCCTTTCTGCATTCCCCTTTCCTTTCCTTCTCTCCGTCTTCCCCTTCCCCTCACCTTTATAGTCTAATGTTGGCATCAACTCTTTTATTTAATACATGTGACCCCCACCACCTCTTGCCTGTGCGCGTGGATGAAAGCTCTGCGCCAAGAAGTGACTTCTCATTACAAAATGCATAATTTATTTTAACTTTTCGCCGTGAGCTGATATTTCTAGATCTCTTATCTTGCCATCTCTCCCTGTGAGAGTTAAATGGAATGGACAGTGAGATATTTTTTCCTTTCAGTGTAGGTATACTGATGTTTTAAGCTTTAATCTGAAAACAGGATTAACACATTTTGGATTTGGATCACTGTTTGCCCCACTCAGGACTGCTTCCTCTACTGCACCATTCAATCAGGTGTTCTTGGTCAATATATAGGATGTCTACTGTTTAACCAGATATACCGGTCTAGAAAAGGCATTCACACATAGTTCCTGCATTTCCAACCTACTCTCTTGTGGACTGTGCTAAAATTGTATAAAATATTCCCCTTGTCTTTTTTATGTTAGATCCAGTATAAGCTAAAACCCATTTAGCTCATAAATAGCTTGCCCTTTGCTTAAACTTACCAAAAAATACATCTGCTCTTGTTCTCCAAAACCTTTGGTTTCATGCAAATAGTATGGGAGACACTGACCCCATTATGGTTTCAGAAAATGTAAAGGTATTCCTGCTAGGGAAGAAGGATCCTTAACAAGAAGTGGATCAAACCATATGGTGTGTTGATCATTCTTCCCTTTTCCTAAAGAGATCTCTCAATTGGATCCATCAGGAAAGATATCCTTCTTTGCTGCTATTACCCCTCTAAATCCTTCACAAGTGTAGGCGTGTCTACATTGGTTGTACCTGAGGAAATTTGCATGTGAACTGCTTCAAACTAAGTATAATCTGCTGATTTTTTTATTTTGCAGTGACTGAGAATAGTTAGGTGGTGACAAAAGAGTCTGCTGACAGAAGGAACCAATTATTGATATTTGTTAGACAGTTTATATGATCATCCATGCATGCGTCCATTATGTTCTATGGACTATGATGTGAGGAGTCAGATGTGAGCCTTCCTCCTTTTATGCAACAAACAAAAAAATTAAGGAGGTAGTATGCATTTATTCTCAGCAATTGTCATTGAGTCTGGCCGCATCCCAGCCCATCAATTTTGTTTACTATGCTGCTCTAGACCTAGACCAGCCTTATGCAAATCTGTCTTTGTTCTGCTCTTAAACAGTCCAAGACAAACTGCTCAACCAGGTTCCCTCCAGACAGGCATACAAGCAACTTCTGATTTAGAACATCTACTGCAGCAAACAACAAAGCGAGTGATAATCAGTGACCAAAATGAGTGCAGTAGAATCCTTGATTGTGACGGGTGTGCAAAGATTTGGGTTTTGTGCTGATTGTGCCATAGGGCTGAAGCAGCACCTCACCAATGACACTCAAATGGGACGAACAATGGATGTGGCGGCTTTGAGGGAAGCAGCAGTACCACCATCCCATTTTGGCCTTTACTGGCAATTACCCCAGCTCTCTTTTCTCGCTTCTGTGATGAAGGATGCCTGAGATCTGACAATAAAATCTTTTCACATATGTACCTTCTGAGTTCACTGAACACCTTTAGGGATAGGAGTTTTTGTATAATCTGTCTCCCAAGATCGAACCCCTTGAAATAATGTCAGTTTTTTCAGAAAATATCACACAGTGAATAGAAGCACCAAGAGATTTGTCTCCATGGCAGGCAGTATGAAGCCAAGCTGTGTAATGTGGCAGGAGACACCTGATCACAGAGGTCTGGTGCACCTGAGGAAGAGGCTTCTTCCTCCAAGATTCACTGAGGTCCCTTTGAAGACCACCATTTGAAGACCACCATAGAGGTATATTGAAAACGATGTGACAAATGCAGACTCTCTCTGTTTCCAGTCAACATTGAGGACTTTGATATCAAGTAAGGGACAATTTCTGCTCACTTACCATTGAGGAGTCTGTCAACATAAAGAACCCATTTGTTCCCTGAAGAAAATGAGTGTTAGACGTTGAGATAGCCTTCTACTTCAAGTAGGACAATCAGCAAGGTAGTCTTCAAGTGTTCCTACATCTGAATAAGAGTACTTCCAGATATGCCGCCCTTAAAAACTGAGTGCCTCAGTAATGCTTATTGCCATCGTTCCCGACCCCAGTTCTTCTTCAGACTCCACCAAGAGAAATGGCAGCCATTACTTGGACTCCTCTGACGCCTTGTTCGTTGAGGAACTCTTTCAGTTATCTAAAAGCTAAGACACCGTTGCAAAGAAGTGTTACTACCACAAAGAGAAAAAGAATAAGATGATTTATTCCCAGATGGCAACGTTTGCGGGGCATCATTCTTCTTGAAGAGCATACATGCATCAGTAAGTGTGAATTATTGTAGAACATCTGTTTGTGTGTATATGCCAGTTTCATGGAATAGCAGCTGATAAAGGCTTGTCTACAGATGTGCAAAATACTCCCCAACTCCGAGTGACTCTTAAAGAGCATCCCTTGAGCTTCAGCATCACCCACAACGTTGTTAGGAAAATAGCAGCAAAGCTGAAGGTTTTTATATGACTGCTCACACCAAGACCTCAGTCATTTTAGAAACATTCAATATCTGACAATACCAAAACCTATGCCTTCTTTAATCTCCCAGCCCTAAAAGAACTATCATTGGAACTATTTTTTTTTAATTCATGTTTCTTCTGAAGCTTTAAGGAGACTTGCGCATGAGCAAATGGCACAAGAAAATAAATAAGCAGGAAAAGAGGCCGATGTATTGGGGAGAGTAAGAGCTACTAGGCTTTAAGTGTGGGTAGAGGTAGTAAGTTTTAGGGAGGGATATGTGTACTATGGTAGAGATATTGCACTTGAGCATAGGCATGATCAAGTACTTGTTATAGATATGGGGAGAGGTAGTCGGGTATGAATATGGTTATAGATACTAGGGGACAGCATGAAGTCTGGAAAGAGTCTAGATATGCTATAAAAGGATAAGGAGAGAAACACATTATTTGGGTTCATATTGACGGAGAGGCAAACAGGAAGAGGAAAGAGCTTGGGGTTTCCTGCATAAAAAGAAACAAAGTATCTGTACTATACTAGAAGCATAGGTTATGTTTACAATATGAAGGAAATTCACCAGGATGAATGTAACATCCTGGGAATACCAGTCATTTGAAAACAAATGAGGTAAAATGTTTCTGGAGAAAGTTCTCGAGAGCAAGTAAGTATCCTTGAGGTTGTTTTTCGCCAGAAGCACATACAACTTTCGTGTACTGAGCATTCAAGTCCCTCAATAGCAGGAGCCACAGCGAAGACAACTGTTTCTGCAACTAAGGCCAACAAGAGGAAGACTAGGTTAACCTACTTATGCAATAGCAGGAAACCTCCAGCAGGAGGAAAACAGTGACTCCCTTCTTGCTCTTCTGTTAGCCACTCTAGTGGGAGAATCTGTTTGAATCCTTTACCAGAGTGGCACAAAAAGGAAGGGTTTAATTTGTTCTAGAAGACCTCTCCATCTCCTTTGATCCTCACCAAAGTGCAGGTACTAATACTTGTAGTGTTTTACTAATTACCGTTCGGCTTTCTGTTCATTAAGCTTGCTTTCAAAGTTTGTCTATGCGGCCACTTTGGTACTTAGTTTATGTCCAGTGGTGAATGACTCCCTTAAATCATCTGCTCTCTTTGGCCTGCTTTTGCTTCCTATATTATCTCACCTGGCCTCTGCATGTGTTGTACTAGCTGATCTCTTTAGGCTCTGTAGATTACTTGACAGACTAGGAGTTGTTCTGGCCATGGTTTAATGACTTGTGCAAGTTGGTTGAGCTGTAGGAAATGCCCAAAGTTAATCAAGGTTAGTTTGTTTTGTCCACGAGTCCAGTCTTACCACTTTTGGCACTAATCTTTTAAAATGCATTGAAAATTATGTGTTTATTCTTGAGAATTAAATTCTCCCCGTTTAAAGAAATTCTTTCCATTTGACGTGGACCAGCTGTGAATGACTCCTTATCCCATGCCTTCATCCAGTCTTTCATTAACACTTTCCTTTTCCCTTGCAGGATGTCATTGGCTGTGTGTGCGTGAATCCAGGACGACTGACGAAAGGTCAAGTTGGTGGAACGTATGGGCGGCTCTTTATTAAGAGGGAAGATCCTGGGACAGAGAAGCGGAAAAGCCCCTGTATTTCAGCCCAAGTAGTGAAAATCTGATAGGATTTCCAATTCAGTTGAATAGGACTACCTTACTCCTACTGTTCATGGAATGCCCTTCACTATTCATTATACCTGGAAAGGAAGTCTTGGTCAAACCATTTAAGAAGGGATTTCTGAAAAGAGTTGTCAGTCTCTCAGAACATATGCAAACTGGCAAGAGGGTGTTTTGCTTTTCATTGTAAGACTCAGGAATTCATTAGCAAGGCGCTATCTTCTACAGACCCCATGCCTTCTCAACAGCACTATCCGTATTCTGAATTTTCAGGTTGACCGAGAAAATGTTGAACTTTTCATAGCTCCTCCTACATCCGATCGCCATTTGGTTGTACCTTTGTATCAAAGAAGAAAAAGTAAATCTAGCATGGCATCTTGTAGTGGATGTTTCTATTGACTTTGGAGCAGTGTTGCATATTTTCCACCATTATTAACAGAGAAGGTCTTGGGAGCTCTTCTTCCAAGGTGTTCCCGGTGGATCCTACTTGACATTATTAAGCTTACCTGATGCTAAATTTTGAGGCTTCCTATCTCATTGTCATATCTGCATTTTTCGCAGTTATTTTATATCCTGCAACCAGGGAAACCTATTGCAGTCTAGAAACATACTTTACCACATTCCAGGCAGTCACAAGGACATTTTATCCATTAGGTAAATTGTGAGGTTTCCATTTATCTTAACAAATGTCAATTTGTGTGGAATACTAATCCTGGCACCATACAGATCATCTACCCAATTACCAATACCCATGATTTTCACTTTTACTTCCACATTACAAGTCAACGTAATTGAGAGAATGATACTGCAAATCTCACAATTCAGAATTAGTCTAAGCTAGGATGCTGTGTGGGACATGTCCAAAGTAGTGGTCCATTTGCAGAGGTCTGATTTTTAGACATGTGAAATGACGTTTTTGTGAATAAAAGTATTTTGATATGTAAGGTATGTTTCTTGTATTTCTGGTGAGAATAATGAAATCCGTACAGCCTAGCAAATGCAAGATGTGGCACAGCCTGTTAGATTTGCTTTAGTAGTTACACTTAAAACTTAGATATGCCCTAGGAGCAACTGTAGAGTAGTTTGCCGGTCACTATTCGAGAACAAAAATGTTATGTTGATGCTTAACCAAATATTTCAAATTAATGAGAATGTGCTTCACTGCCATGTCATTTTAACAGGTTTGTGCATTTCAAACTTCTGCAAGTCCCTCTCAACCGAGCTAGTAGGGGAGGTGGCCCAATAGTTTGGCCTCGAGTGCCAATTTCGGTGTGATTTCAATCTTATGATCTAAGTGGAGTGGGACTGTTAATTATGGATACCAATACCAGCAGATTTTCACCATTGTGTACCCCAAGGGGCCAGACTGGATACGGAAACTTTGCAATACCTCTCCAGCATTGTTGAGTTGTGGTAAGTTCTGCTTGAGCATTGTTTAGCGTCTTGGATATGGCAGGACCCGAGCCATATATATCTCCAGCCTGATCCCTTCAGGGCACGTTTTGTGCCTTTCGACTTAAAACTGTGTGGAAAATGTTCATAAAACTTCCAAATCTTGGCATATGCTTGCTATGAGCGCTGGACTTAACACAATGTATGCTCTGGGGTCAAAACCCAAGTTGAGCTTGTCCCTCTTCTTCAAGTAGTCAAAAGAAAAAGCACAAGAAGAGGCGCAGGTGAGTGAATTCCAGGCCTATCGCTGTTCTCGATTCAGCGATACGTCTCCACAATGCTCATCCCCTTTCCCTCCTCCTCACAATTCCTCACCTCCAAAACCCCATTAACGCCGGAGTTTTTGCCTGAGCTGGAGTTAGTCAGCATCACTCCCCACCAGGAGTTTGTCACAACACCAAGCTTTTCTTCAGCAATCCTGGAGTTCCTGGCACCCAGTGTAGGTCTTGCTTTCAGGCAGGCCATGCTGGCCTCGTCTGGGGCGCCTCTGTTCCATATGATGCAGCTTCAGGCCCTATGGAACCAGTGTGTTCTGTGACTGGGATACTGCCAACTGATCATTCCCTGATGCCAGTCAACCACAGACATCCTCCTCCAGGCAGTCCTCGGGCAATGGCTGGGGCTGCACTGGTAACAGGTGTCCGCCAATAGCTCCAACACCATTGCCAGCTCAGCTCTAGCTCCAATTCCAGAGAATATATCTCAAACCAAGGTATTACACTAATGCGTTAAAGAGGGAGCCAATTTGCCACTGCTAAACTTCCTTAGAGGAGGTCTGGACACTGTGAATTCGGTTTCCAGGGCCATGGGATCCTCCCTAGCAATCAGAACAAACACATGGCTTCTCTCAACAGTCTTTTCGTAGGATGTCCAGGCGGGTTTGATGGACATGGTTTTTGCTCTGTCTTACCTCTTTTGTAAAAAAAGGGTTCAAAGTGAGTCAAGCTATGGCTCGTTCCTTGGTTTTGGCATTCTGTGTCAGTTTTTTTCACAGGCCGTACCACGTTTCAGGTTTCCTCAGAAGGTGTGTCCTTTCACCAACGCTCTTGTTCAGACCAGCAGTCAACCCCATTTCTATGGCTATACAGAGGCTGTGGCAGGCTGGCTCACAAGCTCTCTTCCTCCCTGACACCATCCAGGAAGCTCCTTTAGATTTTTCTCGAAGGATCACATGTGGCCTGTGAGGAGATGGACATCGCACCATCTGGTGGCCTGGTAGGCTATAACAACTAACCAGTGAGTCCTACAAATGATATAAAGAAACTATGCCTCCCCATTTCAACAATCCCCTCCCACCATTCTCCAAGTCAGACAAACAAATCTGTATTCTCCATCTGGATGTGGTGGCCCTACTGTAGAAAGCAGTGGAGGTGTTTATCCCAGAGCAGAATAAGCAGGATGTTACTCCTAGTGCTTCCCTCGGGACAAGAAAGATGGCCTGTGTCTGACAGAGGTCTGCTTCCAATGCTGGACCAAAGGGTCATGAATTCCTTCCTGCATGGGTTCTTGCTGGGCTCTCCTTGTTCCTTTCCTTAGTATCTACCTGGCTGCGACATAGACTTCAGTCTATAACCTTCACCTGGCATTGTAGCCTCAACTCTGAAGTATGCAGGGATGGCCATTTTGTGAGATCTGTGTTGTGTTGACTTATTGGTTTTATAATCCCCTCAGACCAACTACCTCTGAGGTACTGTTTAGGTATGGATTCAAACAGTGAAGAATCTGCTGGGAGAAGTAGCCTTTAGAAGAGCAAGTTGCTTACCTTCGGTAATGATCTTTCTGGTGCATAGGCTAGCTACCTGCAGCTTCCTCACTTATTCCGTCCACCTCCCCATATAAAGAGCAGTCATTTGATTTCTATCATTCTGCCAATTTCTGTCACCCTCAACAGATTTATCTCCTCCTTTGACGGTGTGGAAAAAAGGTTGGTCAACTAACATTAGTGCCGTGGTGGGGCCTTATATGGCTCTGATGTCAAATCTGGGGTGAATCCCTGAACAGAGTCGAGGTGCCTGGAAGAGATTCAAGAGGTGAAAAATATGCAAGAGAAAGAATATCCACCAGAAAGATAGTTACTGATGGTAAATAAATATTCGTCAGGATCATCGAGAAAGAAGTAAAAAAGATTTGATATTCTCAAGATGATGATCCAGAATATCAAACAAAATAACATTCATGATCAGAACAGTGTACTCTGCCCCGAAAGGTAAAACTCAGTGAAATCCCTTAACCAACTTGTACTCCTGATCGCCTGCTAGCAATCCAAGCTTGGATGTCTTTGTCAATCTATTGTAATTGTCAAAACCTGCAGACCATAGCTTAATACTATCCAACTGTAATCAGCCCTGGCCAAATAACCTATCCTGTTGGGCATGATACAGTACCTGTGGCATGATTGACTTCAACTATAGCAGTTCAGAAGTTACCGCAGGGCTTCCTTACAGTATCAGAAAACTACTGAATCCAGCTAAACATAAATGCCCAAGACCAAAGAGGATAATTGGATAAGTTTAAAAGTGACCTAGTACATAGTTCGTCCATACTAGAACACTCTAATATAGTTCATCCTAACCACGATGTAAATGTATCTCCTGCATATAGCTGGCATCTTTGGCAGACCGCCCAGCTTTTCGCTATTTCGCCATATGCAATTTTACAGCAAAATTCTCCAAAGTACGCAATGCCCACAATTTCATGCACCGGTGCAACGAAAAAAAAATGTTTGTTCCTTCTCAGTGGTGTGGCAGCAGGTCAGGCCCAAAGCCCTTCCCAATCTGTTTGATTTCCCCTGCTGCTAAGTGGTCGAGCAGCAGTGGGTCTGACGTGAACAGCAGGGAGACATCAGATGTGGTAGGCTAATATAATTTCCTGCCTAAATGCGGGTGGTCTTGCTGCTAAATATAGTTTAACCCTTTGGCTCTTAACAAAAGGAACGGAACGGTTCATAACACTCGCAGGTGAAGTGGGGGCGGGGAAAGGTCAGCCTGCTCCTACCTCAGTTGCCCAACCTGTCTTGGCATTTCCCAGAAGGACGTTGCATTCTGCTGTTAGTAATAACGGGGAAGAGTTTTGCCAAGAAGAATGCTGACTTGAAGTAGCTTCAGCGGAAGCAGATGTACCTTAGGTAGGAGAACTTCCCTTTGTGGCTGGAAAGGTAGGCTTGCACTCATATTTATTTATGGTGTTTACGGAGCGCATTCAGGCTGAGACCTCAATTGGATTTGCTCACTGAGGATGTGTGGCAACTGAAATCCTCATGGTTCAAACATATACTGAGGCAAATTCCACCCCTGAGATGAACTTATTTTTAAAATACCTATGTTAAACTTGCCCGTACTTGATTGATGCTGGCATGGGAGTGTTGACTGAAGTCTCCTGAATGTAAAAGATACATATAATCACAGGGATACTATTTATAATACTTCTGTCACCAAACATGATGCTCTGGTGAACCACAAGGCTGGTTTTCTGGTAGGTGCTAGGCACTGTGTCACCAAGCAGCCCTGATGGGTCATTGTTTGTGTGGAAGCTTGGCTTTTACCAGTAGCATTTTGAATTCTCGGACTTGTGGTTATATAATTATGTATGCTAAATGTAGGCCTATAAGTCAACATACAGTATGATGTTGGTAATCATGACCAGTTGAATATGCCATACATGCAGTGGTGCCCTTGGCAACTATGTCTGCATTGCGATGTGGGAAGAACCATGTTTTACAGTGTGAATTGTATATTAGATAAACAATCATGTAATTGGAGAGACATGGAATGTATTGTAACAAGACTTTCAATTCAATGTGTGGTTTGCACAAAATTGTTTGCTACCTTGGCATTCCCTCGTGCTCTTTGTCATGTACATGGGCACTTCCGGGTCGGGGTGAATAACAGTTTTCCAGTATTGGGGTATCTTTCATAGATTCACATGTTTGAATCATTCCCCATCGTTGAAGTGGGGGTCCAACGGTAATCTAAATAAAGCAGTAATTAATAACTTTTGTAGGCTATCATGGAGGCAACTATGCATTTAATAGCCTATCCACTCCTTTTCTTAAAAAGGACCAAACTTAAACACAAACAATCCGTAACCAGCACCCTCTAGAACCTTCCCAAGAGAGGCTGAATCCCTCAGATTTTCACCACACATCGTGTGTGAAGGGAGTCTCCCTGAGCTCTGCTCAGTTCTTCAACAATTTTCTCAGATAAGTCACAGTCCTTGCTTTATAGACAATGTCTGATAAGAAGGTACTATTTCGCCCTTGTAAATCCTGTGGGAAGAAAAGAGTGCACATTGATGATGCCCACAAGTATTGCATCTATTGGCTCGATCTCCATAATGAGGCAAAACAATGTAAAATATGCAGCACTTTTTTCAGCTAAGATTCTTAGAGACAGAGAGGGCAGGCTTTTATTGTGGCTGAAAAAGAAGCAAAGGGCGTCATCAGATGAAAGTTGACACTTCCTCTAAATCCCATAAGAGGCACTGGTCATCTGAGGGTCAGCCTGAGAAGGGCAGGAAATACCCTAAAACCTCTCATCTGACAAGAGAATCTCGAAAAAAGGAGAAAGAGCCTAAGGTCTCCTCAGAGATAAGTCTGACTCATTCTTCTAGGACTTATAAGAAAAAACCTGAAGCTTCAGGATATTCCAGACACAAATCCAGCCACAAATCCTCATCATAGTCAGCCTCACCATCGACGCCTATCACTTCAGCAACGCCGCCGACGACTACTATCTCATCATCGAGACCATCGATGGCACCGACGACTTCGACGGCAAATATAAAAAGCCCAATACAGTCTGCATTACCCTTGTCGACGACTACCTCGGTGACAAAGTTGTCATAATCGACGACCATGTCGATGAAAACTCCTCTGTCGACTAAGACTTCAACATCGACAAAGGCTCCATCGTCAACAGCCCCACCGTCGACGACAGCCCCACCGTCGACGACAGCCCCACCGTCGACGACAGCCCCACCGTCGACGACAGCCCCACCGTCGACGACAGCCCCACCGTCGACGACAGCCCCACCGTCGACGACCACTCCCCATAGACGACCGCTCCCCCGTCGACGGCCCCGATTTTCCGGTTACAAGATTTTTGGGGTCGTAGACAGGCCCTTCGAATCGGCTTCCATCCAGATTGGCCAGAACGTCACTGCAGCCTGATTTTCAAACGCCAAAGATTTCACCTTTGCTTCCAAGACACCCGCTAGATCCAGAGGAAACTGATGATGATGGTCCCTTTGGGACTGCTCTTAGTCCCTCTGAACTAAATGTCAAGTGTCAGGAGGAGGATGAGGACTATCTTGACGAGGAACCGTACTATCAACACTATCCAGTTTTTCCTACACAGTATCATCATTTCAGATATTATGGACAAGTAAAAACACCAACTTCTCAAAAGGGGGGGGGTCCAAGGGATATAGAGTTTAAAGACCCACACCTGGTTTTATCCCCAGCTCCAAATAGATATACACCATAAGAAACACAGGGGGTCTATTAGCTAACTATTAGAGCTATGCTATCACTACGGAATCACCTAGATCTCAACGTGTGTGCCAAAGAATAAGGACAAAGTAAGAAAACAAGTGGATACAAAGGTGAAAAAGAGATCGATACATTATAGACTATTCATCAGTGGCTGACCAGTCCAAAAGAGTGATGTAGGGTTTCCATCAAAAAAGACTTTTGTGATCAGTCATATCATCTGGCCAAACCCTGGAGTGTGAACGGCTAGTCCCCTGATCAATGGGACTGAACCACACAGTGTTGATATCTTAGGATTTGGTCCACCAGTACTGATGAAACATCCGCAATGACTGATCTATTGATGGTTAGGTAAGTGAGACTATTTGCTGCCAAGATACTACAGAGTTGGTATCAAAATGAATAAATAACATCTTGTGATTAGAATCTTGCTGGGATTTAGACCAGTAGTTGTCAGTTAATAGTGTTAGGACACTAGGTTGCTGGATCCACTGGAGCTGCTATGGACCTACTTCAGTTTTGAAATAGGGCAATACAGGAAGGAGTTTGACACATAGTGATAGGCTTATATGTTTTTAGCTTTATTATGCGACATTTCCTTCTTTCTTCCCTATACCAGTGCGGTGCCTCCTATACCTGAGCAGTGTCCAGGCGAGGTGAGGTAGCTTCACCCATCAGTTGGGGTGAGCATTGATTTTACTACTTTTTTCACACATTAATGTTGGGTGGATAGGGTGTATTGAGAACCGATACACTCAGATATATAGTTATTGTTTGATGTGTTTTCCTTCGCAGGATTCACTAGAGTACGAGTGAGTCGGAGGGTGACAACATATGGTTATTACAGGTTGTACCGTAGTGAACCAACTCTTTTCAGTTTTCCCATTTTTTCTTATGGTGGAGGTGAACTTTTTTCACTTGTAAGAGTGCAACGAGTATAAGAACAGAGGCCCTGATGAATGCCGTGGGATTAGACTCCCAAGAGGCAGAAACATGTTGGCCCCTTTACAGACAGATATTTGTTACTGTCATCTTGCACTGTTCTGTTTTTAATTAGGAGGCATGTCTTGTCCATAGAATAAAGTTGCTTAAAGGAGGACATTCCATCCTATTTTAAGTCACATTTTCTGTTTTGTTGCACCTTTTTCAAAACCATCAATAGATCAGTCATTGCGGATGTTTCATCAGTACTGGTGGACCAAATCCTAAGATATCAACACTGTGTGGTTCAGTCCCATTTATCAGGGGACTAGCCGTTCACACTCCAGGGTTTGGCCAGATGATATGACTGATCACAAAAGTCTTTTTTGATGGAAACCCTACATCACTCTTTTGGACTGGTCAGCCACTGATGAATAGTCTATAATGTATCGATCTCTTTTTCACCTTTGTATCCACTTGTTTTCTTACTTTGTCTTTATTCTTTGGCACACACGTTGAGATCTAGGTGACTCCGTAGTGATAGCATAGCTCTAATAGTTAGCTAATAGCCCCCCTGTGTTTCTTATGGTGTATAGATATTATGGACAGCCAAGACCGGAATCTGCTCAACTGCCTTCATCTCTAATTCAAGACTTACAGGCCATGCTAACGGACTACAAAAAGAAGTTCCCGCCCCAAGAGGAGCACGCTGCGGTTCTGCCGCCTCCACCTGTAGTACCGCTGTTTCCACCATTGCCTCCTCCTGCTACTCCTAGGATACGCCACGTCCCATAATCCCTATGCCTTCTAGAGAGGACCCAACCACTTCTGAAGAAGAGCCTGAGGAGGGAGAAATTCATGTCTTCCTCCACCCGTGGATGAATGGGATGACTATGTGGTACAGACACCGTCCCCTCCTCCTCGTCCTTCGGACTCTCCCCCGGAGGATATTGGAGGTTTTCATAACCTGATGGACATGGCTACGTCCAGATTTCATCTGCCCACAATTGTCAAGCAATCTGATTGATTTCTTTATGACTTTAAAGAACAATCCAGAAAATCAATAAGAGCGATACCCATGATAGATTTGATCTGGCAGGAAGGAATTAAGTTAATGAAGACACCGGCCTCTGTGGTGCCGATAATGCCAAGACTTGACAAGAAATACAGGGCACCAGAGGATTCCCTTGTATGTCTTACAGTTCATCCCAAACCGGACTTTGTGATTTCTCAAGCTGCCCAGAGGAGATCAAAAAATCATTCCACGCCCATCACGACTCCACTGGATAAATAGGGATGCCGTTTGGACTCCACTGGGAAAAGATTCTCCTCAATGTCCACAATCTCTATCAGAGCATCTAATGCACTAGCCATTCTTGACCGCTATGATCGGCAAATGTGGTCCAATATAGGGGCCATGAGAGAGTTTATTCCAGAGGAAAACAAAGAGGAATTTAATAAGGTCCTTGCGGAGGGAGAGCACACAGCGGCCAAAATTATAGACTGTGCTATGGGTATAGTCACTACAGGCTTTCATCAACGGGCTGATACGGCTGTTTTAAGATGCCAAGGATGGCTTAGGGCAACGTCCTTTCACCCAGAAGTGCAGTCAGAAATACGCGACATGGCATATGATGGGGATAGGATGGGCATATGGTGTAAAACACAGACAAAGCTCTTCTGGCAATAAAGGTAGATACAGATACTGCCAAAGCGTTAGGTACGCTACAGTACCGTAAAGTGCCCTTTTAGGGAGCACAAGGTCGCGGCTTTTCCGGCTATAGAGGAAATTTCCAACGCACCCAGAATTATCCATCCTTCCAGCCACAATATCGTCAGGGGTATCAACAGCAATCCTATTGACAGCCAACAAGAGCTGGTTTCTCCAGGCACGGCTCTCGCAGAAAACCAGCGTCGCAAGCATGCGACTCGGGTCGCAAACAGTGATCACAACAGGGTACCAGCTACATTTTACTCCCCCTAAGCCGGTGCGAACATTTCCGACCATATGCATCAGTGGCGCAATATTACAACAGACAAGTGGGTATTGGACCTCATATCTTATGGCCACACTCTGGAATTTACCCAACGACAACCAAACACTCCATCCAGGGGATCGCACCCCCCTCGTCTTCACTTACTCAAACAGGAAGCGAAGATTGTGCTAGAGAAAGAGGCAATAAAAAGGCTTCCAGTACTTCAGAGAAGGAAAGGCTTCTACTCCCGCTTCTTCCTTATACGCAAAAAATCGGGAGAGTTAAGACTATCTTAGACCTCAGAAGACTAAACAAATTCTTCAAAAATCAAACCTTCAGAATGGTCTCGCTCTCCGACATCATTCGGCGCCTCAACAGCAGAGATTACATGACCTCATTGGATCTGGAGGATGCTTATTTCCATGTTCCTATACACCCCAAACACAGAAAATTCCTCCGATTCACAGTGACGGGTACCCACTTTCAGTTCTGAGTCCTACCTTTTGGCCTCAAATGTGATCCACTGATTTTTACGAAGTTTCTGGCCCAGTGGCAGCCGCCTTGCGGAACCAGGGTCATCAAGTATTTCCATACTTAGACGATTGGCTCCTGAAAGATCCTTCGGCTCGTCTAGCGAAGGCTGCTACAGAGGATTGTGTAGATCTGTTTCACAAATGAGGCCTTTCAATAAACCAACAAAAGTCATTGGTCTCTCCAAGTCAGACTGGCGTTTTATGGGGCTGACTTGAACACCATACAGAACAAAGCTTCCCTCTCACAAGAAAGGCAAGAGCGGTTGCAACCTTTGGCTCTCGGACTTTCCAAAAGAAAGTACACTTCTGTGAGAACATACAAGTCTCTACTGGGCATGCTCTCCTCCGCAATCAACCTAGTGCCACTGGCTCGTCTGCATATCAGACCTTTGCAAGACGAACTCCAATGTAAATTTTTTCAAACTACGGGATCCTTCGATGACGTGATAACTATCATTCCACACAGGAAAGAGGCATTTGAATGGTGGACACTGAAGTCACATCTTTCTCAGGGCCTCTCTTTTCTGCTGGTGATCCTGAAATTTATAGTCCCTACCGTTTCTTCCATGTAAGGTTGGGGAGGTCATCTTCAAGACCTTCAGATTCAGGGAAGTTGGTCCTCGTCCCTGTGTCAAATGCACATAAACAGTCTGGAGTTGAATGCCATTTTTCCATCCCTGCAGGCTTTCCTCCCTCATATCAAAGGTTCATTGGTGTTGATCCGTACAGACACACCACAAGCATGTTTTATGTCAACAAACAAGGAGGAACCACATCTCTATCTCTCTCACAGGACACCCAGCAGCTATGGAGCTGGCTAACATTTCACAGGATATCTCTAACAGCGGAACATGTTCCAGGGCTTCGGAAAACCCTGGCAGAACCAAAAACAGCTGCCACGAGTGGGAGCTCCAACAAGACCAGCAATCCAATGATACCCAAGGTCCTGACAAAAATGAAGATGTAACACTGCTGCCTTCTTCGGATAGCCCCCAGATGGCCCAGACAGCATTGGTACAAGGATCTTCTCTTCTCGGAAGCCCAGCCCATCTGTCTTATTACCAACTCTGTTGATCAGGAACCAGGGTCAGATGTGTTATCTGTAACCAGCGTCTCAGTTACATGTGTGGCTCCTGAATTCTTCTAATTTAAGGATCTGACCATTGCGCAAGAGTGCAAAGACATTATCGCCAGGTCTTGCACCAGCAAGACGTACAGACTGAAATGGAAGCGATTTTGCCTATGGTGTCTGCGGAGTAAGGTGCATTCGTATCTCCCAGCTCCAGAACAAACATTACCATACTTACTATTTGTGGCAAAATCTGGGCTGGTATATTCTTCAGTTAAGATTCATCTTGCGGCTATCTCTAGATATTGGCGCTCACCGAAACACACATCTCTATGCTCTACAAGATTTGTACAGCAATTCATGAAAGGATTGTTTCATACTTTCCCCCCTGTTTGAGCTCCACCCCCTGAGTGGTACTTAAATGTAGTCCTATCACAACTGATGAAGCAACTCTTTGAGCCCATCCATAGGGCTGACATCAAATACCTATTGTGGAAAGTAGCTCTCTTGTTAGCCCTCACGTCAACTAGAAGGGTTAGTGAGATAAACGTTTTCGCCATAAAACATCTGTTCCTTCGCTTTACGGACAAAATTGTTATTCTCCGGACGAATCCAAAATTCATTCCGAAGGTTCCCTCACAGTTCAACTTGAACGTACCAGTCATTCTAGGGACTTTTTTCCCGGATCCTTCTACTCCTGCGGAACGAGCTCTACACACTTTAGAAATTAAGAGATGTCTTAAATTCTACCTGCAAAGGACTAAGGGCCAGATGTATCAAGGCTTTCGCGACTCGCAAAGGCTGAAAATCGCAGAATTTCGGCCTTTGCGACTCGCAAACGGCCGTTTTGCGATATTTCACATGTATGAAATAATCGCAATTTATTTAATCGCAATTATTTGCGATTCCTTCTTTTGCATAGCATTTAAGGAATCGCAAATTTTGCGATTCCTTAAATGATATGTATGACACATTTTTGGTGTGCGAATTTGTGTAAAAAAATCGCATTTTACCATCAACTTGTAGTTGGTGGTAAATTGCGATTTTTTTCAAAAATGCCCTAATTGGCATTTGTAAGGGTGGCATGTGACACTCATACATGCCCATAGGACATGTATGTGTGCCACATGCACACACATGTAGATTTGAGGGGTGCAGCAGGGTGTCTTTGAGACACCCCTGCACCCTTGAAATACTTCTCAAATTGCGATTAGCAAATTGCGAATTCGCAATTTGAGAATTACTGCACAATCATTCCTATGGGCCTCCTGGCCCATAGAAATGAATGGGAAAATTATTCCTTAATTGCGATTAGCAATTTGCTAATCGCAATTAAGGAATTTTAAGGAATCGCTAAAAAATAGCGAAATTCTACATACATACCATTTTGCACTTCTCAAATAGCGATTCCTTAACAATCGCTATTAGAGAAGTGCAAAATGGTTTCTTGATACATCTGCCCCTTTGTATATACACACTGCAGTTTCTAAAACTACTATCGCAACTTGGATAGCGGCCACATTCCAATTTTGCCACAATAAAGCTGGCAAACCATTGTCCAGGACAGTGAAAGCACATTCCACTCTGGCAGTCTCTACTTCGGCTGCCATGTTCACTGGTGTGCTACTGGAAAAAATCTGCAGAGCTTCAACGTGGAAAACAACACATACGTTCACGCAGCATTACTGCCTGGAGTCGACACAGTGGTCTGACGCAGCCTTGGGACAGGCAGTACTACGTAACTTATTTCAATAAGGTGTGCCTCTTTAATTAGAGGATTTCTGTTCTATGGTCAATGTCAATAGAGAGTTTTCAAAAATGTGTGTTCTGTGAATTTAGAATTGGTATACTTGTTTAAGATTACAATAGAGATATTTATTGCACATGCCAGCACCCTTATATGCGTTTACTTTACACCAACACTTTCAACCATACCTTTTGAGAATACATTTGGAAGTATTATTGGCACTACCCACCATCCACTTAAAGTGCTTACTAAGTGTATATTACTGCTTACTATTTTGATTCAAGCATGTGAATCTATGAAAGATACCCCAATACTTGATAAGAAATAAGTTACTTGCCTATAACTGCAGTTATCCAGTATTGGTATCTTTCATAGATTCACATGCAACCCACCCTCCTCCCCGGAGAGGCTTCTCTGGCACTACAGTATTACTATTCACACTTGTGCTGGAAATTTTGAGGGATTCAGCCTCTCTTGAGAAGGTTGTAGAGGGTGCTGGTTACTGATTGGTTGTGTTTAAGTTTGGTCCTTTTGTTGAAAAAGACGTGGATAGGCTATTAAATGCATGGTTGCCTACATGATAGCCTATGAAAGTTATTTATTACTTCTTTATTTAAATTACAATGGGACTCACACTTCGACGACAGGGAATGATTCAAGCATGTGAATGTATGAAAGATACCAATACTCAACTGCAGTTACAGGTAAGTAACCTATTTCTTACTCTGCAGAAGAGGAGGCTGTTCAAATGCTTCTTAAGTTGGACAGTGACCCATTACATTTGTGGGTACAAGAATACACCACTAATTCTAGTTCTATTGTATGCCTTTTACTGATTTTACACTATTAACTCTGCCGAGGCATTGGCTGCTATTTTGGCAAATTTACAGTTTATCCATGTTTCAGGGCATTACTGTGCAACCATGCATGGTGTCAGCATTGCTTGCTATTCAGACTTTGCCTTTAAGAGAAGAATATTGAAGTGAGAAATGATGCAGTATTTCTTGTATCATTTTGTGCATAAACAATGATGGGTTCCAGTGGCCTTGAAGAGAATTGCTTTCCAAAAATCACATATTGCATGTAGGGTCATGAAGGCAACCTGGGGATTCCTTAATGCAAAACCCAGTGCCTTAAAGAGTGAAGTTTTGTACTGAAGAGCTTCCAAATTAATGATGATCTCTACGTAATGCGGCCGGTCTCACTCTGTCTCCAATTATGTCCAACCTTAGACCTGCCTAATGAAAAACGACCTCCTGTGCTTTTTTCTCCAATGACAGTAGTTGCCACACCACTAGTATCTAATGGAATTCTCTTGAACATTCTCTTACTTCCTTCATAGCTTCTTTCCTGCAGATCAGTGGCGTAATAAAACTTGAGGGGTCCCCCTGCAAGGTACAAGGAGCCCCCATTTCGGGAACTTAATCAGGAGCTCTCATGTCAGGGTACTGTGTTGAGGGGGGCCCTGGCGCTTGGGGGCTGCGAGGGTCTATGTTATGCCACTGCTGCAGATTCCCTTTTTATTAGGACATAACTATTAAATGTCACAAAAATAAGGTGCTGAAAAATACAATATGGTGCCGCAAAATGTCCTAATCCATGCCGCAATATCCTGGGTTGGCCTGCTTGGGGCCCTGTAATATCATCCATCTCTGCCGGTCTCAACATGGAATAATCCAAGTTAAAACCTGACACACACTAATGAACACATAAAGGATGACACCAATACAGTCCTTCCAGGCTGACCTCTCTCTCCCTACCATCCTCCTATCAGCAGTCTCCTCTCCTTACCATCCCGACCAGGTAGCCCAACTGTGGCTTTTCCAGACAGGTCTCAACTTGGGTTGAGAAAAATAGAATAAAGAAAGGCTTTCTCGGATCACTTAAACATACTATGAGGCCTACTAAATAAACTTGTAAATGGTAAGCTAATGTATAATTATAGCAGGGCGTGTCCCTTTCTCACACTTCCTCCTCACTCACATTGCTAGGCGCTGTGAACTCAGGAAATTATACTTGAACTCCTTCCTGATTGGCAGGCGAAGCTAGCTTGCTCCCCGCATTTTGTACCTTAAAGTGATAGCGCGTGTTTAACTGTATTTTGTGGAACGTTTAATCGCTGATAGCCTGGCACGTTTGTTTTTTTGTTTCTATGCTGGTGAGTTAAAAAGGCTTATGCATAATATTGTATGTCATTAATAGCATCTAGGCCTCCAATCGCCAGAGTGGGAGAGACTCTTGAGTGTTTTGTCCTATTCGTGACACAAAGCTTTGGTTCTGTTTAGAAAACAGCGTATTTGCATGTTTCTGTTCAAAATACAAATTCAGAGGGCTCGGCATGATATCAAAAAATAAAAAAAACAGTTTTGAACACAAGGCATAGAAAGAGTAGAATCCGTTGGCGCGGTGGCTGGAAGCAAGAGATGCATTAATTGTTTCCTTGTAACTGTAGTTGGACGGTTCAGGCAGCAGGGGTGGGGGCCCGTGAGGGGGGAGAGCCCAGCACTTGAGACCAGTAAGGTCTCTATTCATGTCTGCGTGCCAGACCCGCGTGTTGCCAGGTTACGTTTCAGGCGGGATCTGTGGGAACGCGGCTCGGCGGCCCTGACACTGCCCCAGTTCAGCGCCATTCAAAGGCGACGGGCAGAGCAAACGATAGAAAAGAAAAGGCGCGAACCATGGCGTGCTGGGGACCCTAAGATCCCAGGACTCTGGGCTTTGTGCCCTGGGGGAGAGCGGCCCCGTTTACAATGGCAGCCCACGTAGGCAAGGGTACTTAACTTCACAAACTTGGCAGTATCTGGGAGGATAGCTCTGTAAGGCAAACATACAGTACCGACACTTCTCGAGAATGCAGTACTTTTAATTGGAGAGTACCGGCACTTCTCAAGAGAATAGAGTACTGGCACTTCTCAAACAAACAGGTACTCTGGTACAGAGTACCTGCACTTCTATTTTTCCATTTCAAGCACTGGGGGTGTGTGAAGCCTGCAGATCAGTTTATTTAATCATACAAAGGCTAGCCCAAACCTGCATCCATCAGAGGTCTTATGAGTAAACCATCTAACAATGTTAAGTCAATATGACATTGATTATTTAAAGGAGAAGAGGTCTTTCACTGTGTGGTGTTTGTATGAGCAGCTTGGTTAAGGAATGGTAGGGGACAGTGTAATGTTGGAATATATGCCAAAGAGTTTCGCCGCATGGCCCCGATGGATTTGGTCTGGCCAACAAGGCCTTTTGCCTTGAACAACCGGAAGTGAGTCTTCGGTTGGCGTTCCTCCGGCAAAAATGGGGTTGTTGTTGTGTTCTTTTCCTTGTCTTAGCCTCCTTAAGAGCAAAATGTGGATAATGTTTCAAGCATTTTTGAAAACTCTGTTAAGGCACCACAACTAGGGGAAAAGGGTGCGTCAGTCTACATGGGTGACCCTTCTTTTGTAGAATCACTCGAAGGATGAACAGGATGTTCAGTCTCCCTGTTCATTCATACTCTCCTCTGCTGGGACCACGCCTCAAGACTGCAGCGTAATTCATCCCCATGTCCTATGGAAATATCACGGACAGAGAGCAATGTATGGATTATAAGAGCGCAGGGAGCATACGGTGAATGATATGCCACACGGTTGAAGTTATATAACAATGACTACTATAAAGTACTTCAGCTGGCATTGTTAAAGAGCACCCAAATAAATGTTATACATTTTTTTTCAGTGTCTGTTTGCTCACAAGACATTTTGACCTGTGGTAAAGGATTAGGAAGAAATCGAACTCTTGCAACCAGCGTTGATCCGCTATGAATCCTGGAACAGAATGGCAACAGGGCCTGAACGTCCTTGTCGCCCTCAAAGATGATTTTTGGGGAAAGGCCAAGAATTGAATGACTATCACACAGAATGGTTCTTTCTCTCTCTTAGAGGTCAGCCATCCAGAGAAGAAAAGAACTGGAAGATCATAGAGACCGAACGACCCTCTCATCTCTAAAGGTGGTCTTTCCAGAGAGGCTGGCAATGTGTGTGGTGCATGCTATTTAGGAGATACTTGGTCGCTTTCGAAAAGAAACTGAAGCCATTAGCAGCAGTTTAGGATGTGCCAGTAGCCATAAGTTTTGATCCCAAAAGAAGTTCAAGAAATGGAGGGGCGCACGCCAAATCAGCAAGATAATTAATTTTTGGCTGATATGAGACCTGGCTGGGCCTCCCTGAATTGCTTTAGTGTATTTACTTTACTTTTCGTTTTTCAAGTTTTATTTCTTTGCCCCTTGTGCATTGGCTTAAGCTGGACTTCATATTTTACTGATCCAATATGTAATTGTATATGTATTCATAAATAAAACATACATACTGCATCGATTTATTCAAGAGGAAGCTCAAAATCTGCCTTGTTAACATCTAATCCCACGGCCTGTCCGATTCCTCCTATGCCTAGCACCAGGACACTCTGCCGAGTAGCCGTGCGCTTTATAAATTAATATAGCATAACAGACTATATAGAGGGGCTTTGAGCCAACCTCTTTATACAGTGGTCTGTTCAACTGTCATTCACATTTTGTTTCTGTCCACTACAACATAAGGCAGTAGGTCAGCCCTTTTCAGCCATTGGCCCTCTTGAACCGTGAGTGACGGCATTTTATCTGATCACGCGTTCACATCCACCTAAGAGTGCAATTCGGTGCCAGGACTAGTGGGCTAGGTCTTTAACTTGCAACTGCTTTTTCTTTCCATTCGGTATCCTTTAATATTTTTGTTACCCATGTGTGTTTACACGAAGACTTCAGCAGGGCTCGAGTTGGGGGTACACGCAGGTACACGGCGTCCCCCTACTCTTTCCACAGGGGGGACGCCGTTCCTCCTGCCAAGAAGCTGGGCCCCACAGAAATATGCTGAACGTGTCCTGGTGTAATTTTCAGACAAAGGGACACATTCCGCATGTGACGTCATGAGGTAATTTGCATATTGCCAGTCCCCCCACTTTTTTTTATAGGACTTGTGCCCTGGTCTTAAGTAATTTAAAGCCAGTACTATCTTTTCTCGCACCAACAAGAATCATATTTTCTTGTAAATTCCATTAAAACTGAAAGTGTCTGTACCTGTTCTGAATGCATTTACTTACTGGGAAGTATTCATATAGTTGTATTAAAATTATATGTGATGGTTGCATTTTTATTTAAACATTTCATTGCAGGCATCGGGCTGCTACACACACACGCACACACACATACATACATATATATATATATATATATATATATATATATATATATATATATATATATTATTTTTTTTTTTTTGTGTATGTAATATACATACTTGTATATAATATTTTTTTTTCTGTGGCCTATACTTAATATAAAATAAAATAAAAATGTTGCACCGACTATCTAGGCCAGACTTATTGGCTATGCTAATGCTTGTTCTCAACTGGTGGTGAAAGAACCGCGCTTCCCCTTCCCGTGCCCAGAGGCAAGCCGCGTATATATAATGGGCAAGAAGAATAAACTTCTTTCGAAACCAGAGCTCATCACTCTTGGTTGAAAATGGGAAAAAACTCTGGTTTTCGTAACATTAATAAACGCGCTGGAACTTCTGCAGAAGTGGGCAAAACACTGTAATTTCTCTATCCAGGAAATGGCAGAATTCTGCGACCTTGGGTAAAATTGCTTGGTGTCGTTAAACAGAATTAAACAGGTGAGCTGTTGTTTCTCCGCTGGAGAAATTAATCCTGTTGGCACAGATCTGCCTCTTTTATTAAATACAGTGGTTGCTTTCATTTCCTTGAGATGAATCCGAGCTTAAGTACCCGAGGGCTGATGTTTCTGTGTAATCTGATCAAAGGCTCAGTTGTTTTTCTGACGTGCATGTCTTTTTCTCACGTTCGCAGGTTTAAAAAATCCCCTGCTCGCAGTATTTGCCCGTGAAGGCGAGAAATTATTTTCAAGTTGTGAATCTGAGAAGATGTTTTGCTCTGTTGCTATGGGTGATCAACTTTGCCTGGTGCTTAGGGTTCAGGAACTTGTTTCCAGACCCCAAATGCCGTCCCTTTCCTATGAATTAAGTGCTGCTGAAAGTTGACCAATGGGTTTCCCAGAAACCCAATCTCTTCACTTTTGCCTAAAAGGTGAATTCAGGGCATGAGGTTTGATGGTATTCAATACACTGATTTGCTGGTTGTTACCTTACCCACCTTCTGTGACGCCTTGCCTCTTTTAGTACCAACCTCCTCCGTCTGTACATTATTGCTTTCGAGTATTATTGTTTTCTCGATATGTAAACTGAGTGTAACTGTTATCTGATCGGGATTTCTAGCCGCAGGTTCTCCTGTCCTTAGAATATTCCCCAGGCATCAGACTGGATCCGGAAAATCTTGAAGTACCTCTGCTCGCCAGTAGGTGCAATAGGCTCCACTTTGCTTCGGGTGTGACATGCGTGATGCCTAGACGCCACACCAGCTCACTGCCATCAGTTCTTTTGTTTCTGCTCTATCAGCGCAGATTGGGAGAGACCTACCTCAGTCCTTTGTTCGGACTACCTTCTGTGAACTTGTCAAAGTTTTTTATAAGCTAAGCCCCAAGTTTGCATTGGGATGTCCCCAAAAAACCTGTGGGGTTTAACCCCACCTTTCCTCATGCAGCACCCCACCCCAGAGAGCCTGGTCATCCAGCCCCCCACCTCCAAGGTTAATCCTAACTTTATCCCTAAAACATCAACGGATAGGGATGCCAAGAGGCTGGACATCTTCGGCAAGAGGATTTTCTCTTCCACCAGCCTTGCACTATGGCCAGTGAACATAGTGCATACCTCTTGTGCTGGTATTTCCACACATTTTGGGACTCAGTTGGGCAGGTGCTGCCCATGGTCTTGAAGCAGTCCCATGCCATCCTCTTCCAGGATATTGCTGATGGCAGAGATGCAGCAAAGTTCACAATACGTTGTGGATTGGACACCACACACTTGCTAGATAGAGCTATTGCTTTGTCAGTTGCACTTCGTCACAATGCCGGGCTGAGGTCAACTGGCTTTTTATGGGATGGCCTGGCATCCCTAATGGACATACCTTTTGATGCGCTTTAAGGAATGCAGGTCCAATGCCTGGTCGTTGGGACTCTCCACTTCACCACCCCAGCCTCATTTTGCAATTTTGCACTGTGGCTATGGTAGGGACTCCCAGCCACATGCTTTTCCGTTCAGCCACCATGGCCAGCCGACTTTCGCCCTACACACAAACGTCGTGGGACACAAGGCTGGATATCTGCCCAGTCCACCACCCCCGGCAGCCGAAGCCTCCAGACCACTTTAATATTCCCTCTCTCCATCAGGGGCAACCGGTCGGCGGCAGGGTCCAGGATCACTAGCCTGATGACAGTCTATCACCTCAGACAACTTGGTGCTCCAAATTGTTCAGCGGGGTTCCGCCCTTTCATTCACAGAAACGCCATCACCCACCCTACCATCTTCAGATCAACTGACGGAGGACCACCTCTCCCTGTTGCATTAGGAAGTACAGGCTCCTCTGGCCAAAGAAGCTATTGAGAGGGTGCTAACATCAGAAGTAGGCTATGGTTGCTATTCAAGCTTTTTCTGATGCTGAAAAATGGTGGAGGCCTCTGCCCTATATTAGACTTTAGAAACTCAACAACTTCTTGAAGGAGGAGAAATTCAGAATGCTCATGTTGGCTCAGGTCCTGCCTACCCTGGAGACAGGTTGGTAACGCTGGACTTGTAGGTTTTATATTTCCATAAACACTGCTCACAAGCATTCATTGCTGATCAAGGTGGGCCAAGAGCACTTTCAGTTTGCTGTGCTCCCTTTTGGCCTTAGCAGTGTCCCTCTGGTCTTCATGAAAGGTGATGGCGGTAGTGGCAGCCCATCTGCGGATGTCAGAAATTCCAGTCTCCCCTACCTTGACGACTGGCAGTTGAAAGCAGGCCTACTCCAAACAGGCATCACCCACATCCAGTCTGCTACGGACCGCCTACATTTGATGTGGTTCACTATAAACATGCTGAAGTCAGACCTGACTCTCTCTCAGACGCTCCCCGTCATCTGAGCCATTCTGGACTCAGTGCAGTTCCACTCCTACCCTCCAGATCTGCAAGTCCAGTATATTCAGGCTATGAATCTAATGTTTCAGTCTCTATCCTTGTTGGACCTGGCCTCGTGGCGTGGCCCCACTCCTCCCGCATGGCGGGTCCCGGACTACCTCGACCCCTGTTCCCCGGCCAAGAGCAGCACCATCCACCCTCCACGAGTGCCGCCCCTCCGGGCAGCCCCCAGTTCTTCCCCGGTGGAACTCGACCTCCTCTCCTCAACCCCCTCGGCTGGCCCGGACCCTTTCCCGGACCACCATCTCCGGCCCAGCCGCCATCTTGGACCCTCCACAACCAGGCCTCGGGCCTCGGCCCGACCCCAGCCTCAGACCCAGCAAAGCCCCGACATCGAGGCACCACGATCCAACCAGGGGGTAAAGAGACCACTTAACGAATCAATGGGGGAAGGAGTTTCAATGGTCCCCCATCCGACTGGTTTCGATCGCCCCCAGCCTCCCTGGGCGCTGGCTCCACCCCCCTGCTGGGTGTCTGGACTCGCACATCACGGACCCTCCGACCTCCAAGTGCGAGGGTCCGGACATCAAAGGGCACCAGACCTATAACTGGGGCAGCTCCAGATCAGGTCGGCAGTTGTATCCTGGAGTCGAGAGACACCGAGACAAACTCATCTTCGTGAAACCATCCTTGGAGTCCTGCTGGCGCTGCCGCGGCCCATCTTCGTGAAACCATCCTTGGAGTCCTGCTGGCGCTGCCGCGGCCCATCTTTGTGAAACCATCCTTGGAGTCCTGCTGGCGCGGCCGCGGCCCATCTTCGGGAGACCATCCCTGGGGTCCTGCTGGCGCTGCCACGGCCCATACTGAAGAACCCCCCAGCTCGAGGATTGAGAGCTGTGCGCAAGATATCCCTGTACCAGACTGGTACCAAGACTGTCCCGCTACCCCCTTCCCACAGAGACTAAGTTTAAGAGGATCCCTGAATCTTGTTCCTTCTGTATCGTTACAATAACCTACCCAAAAGTACTGATAAAAGTGTTAAGAACCTATCTTTGTGTGGCGTCCATCTGTAGGGGGTAGGTTGCTCGGCTGTACAATCCTAGGAGAGGGCCCTCGCCTGGAGGCCTCTCCCCCTTGCTCGGCCGACCCTAAGATTTCCCTTCTAACAATCCTGGATTTTGGTGAGACTGATTCTGAGGCTGCTGGGTCTCATGGCCTTCTGCAGCCTGTGGGTAAAACATGCTCGCTGGCATATGTAAGCTCTGCAGTGGGACCTGAATTTTCAGGTCACGCAGCATCAGGGGAATCACTATGACCTGATAGAGATAGCAGGGATGTGAGAAATTGAGTTGTTTGGTGAGCGGGGTTGGGAGCACTTCTCGAATAACCGCCACACTCCTTGTCAGGGTGAACCACAAAAGTCATTAAATTAACCTGTGCTTAACCCTCTGGCAACTTGGCACAAAAGAAATTAGGCTTAACTTAAAGGCAATGTGTAAAGTATTTATTCAGCAAGCAAACAGTAATAAAGTAACAACACAATACAAGAAAAGCCCCACACCAATTTAGAAAAATAGATTACATTTTAATAAATTATTTGACACCAAAAAAACAAAAACTCAGTCAGTAGAACCGGAGATATGCAATTTTAACGATTTAAGGTATGTATGGCACCTAACAGTACAAAGCGCCACTCAAGGCTTTCTGGTCATGCAAGACCGGGTGAAAGTTACAATGCAGCGCGGGCCAGATACAGGGACCAGTAAAGATCAGCTGAAAGAACTACCTTCCAAAGTCTAGCACAAAGAGTTCAGTTCATGGTGGAGGAGGCCGTAGGGAGCAGGGAGAGTGTCACGTATGATCGTCGCTGTAGCGCAAGGATCAGGCTGGGTGTTTATGACGGTCCCCCCTGTAGCACGTAGATACTAGTGGACGGTTGTTGCTGGAGATTCGCATTGGCGTCACCGGGGGCTGTTGATGCTCTAGCGCGAAGTGCAGATCTTATGTTGCCGGTCATCACTATTGGTCGCGATAGTGTGAAGAGTTTGTTTCACCAGTGCTTTGCAATGGCGGTCAGCGCGGGCAGTAAGATCTTGGCATAAGTGGACCCTTTTGCGGTCATGAAGAGCCCAAAACGACAGGATTCCTTCCTTTCTTCAAGGAGGAGCTCAATTAATGCCACACCAAGGGTCCAAGACCTGGGATACACATCGTGGGGTCAAGGACTCTCTCCAGCAGATGCCAGCAGTGCTCAGGCAGATCCAGTTAAAGGTCCAGGCAGCAGTCAGCTGCAGGGAGGCCTCTGGGCCTTTCCATGTCCCTGTTGCGCACAATAGGTCAGTCAGCTGACCCTTGGAGTCATTTCAGTCTGGGTGAAGGGTGCAGGTCAGTCTTCCTTCTCAGAAAGCTGGGCAGGCCTTGAGCAGAAGGACTTGCAGGATGCATAGAATAATGTGAAGTTATTTGGGTGTAAATTGGGCCAGTTTTCTTGAAGTGCAAGTGTGGTAGGTAACAGCACCGCCCCATCCTGCCACAGTTGTCCAATCCTGCCAACACTCAGACTCTCTATTTTGATACTGTCTGGGACAAAAACACAAAAGCCAACTGCCATCTACACCTAGTCATGAGACACAGGATACAGGCTGCATGCACCAAATGGTTAGGACAAAAAAATGCCAACTTTCTAAAAGTGGCCTTTTCAGAATTGTGACTTAAAATACCACTTTACCATTAAAGAGGATGTTAAATTACAATTCCTCTGATACCAAACATAACTTTCGGACCTGCTCCCAATCAAAAGTTTTCTCTTATTAAATGTAATAAGGTAACCAAATGTTATCCTGTTGGAGAGGTAGGCCTTGCAGTAGAGAAAAAGGAATTTGAGAGTTTTTCTCTACCACGACTTGTAAAACTAAAAGTATTCAAAAGGAAAGTTTAGGCCTTGCAAAAGGTTTATTTTGCCAGGTTGAAATGGCAGCTTAAAACTACACACACACAGGCAATGGCAGGCCTAGGACACGTTTTAAAAAGCTACTTAAGTGGGTGGCACAATCAGTGGTGCATGCTCACACGTAGCATTCAATTTGCATGCCCTGGGTGCCTGTAATGCCACTTAACTAGGGACTTAAAAGTAAATTGAATTTGCCAGTGGGTGTAAGCCAATATCACCATGTTTAAGGGAAAGCGCACAACCACTTTAGAATTGGTTAACAGTGGTAAAGTGTGCAGAGGCCTAAGACTAACAAAAATTAATTTAACAAAGCAGGAGGAGTGAAGGCAAAAGGTTTGGTGGAAGTCCTACCTAAGGTTGACAGGTCTAAAGGAGGGAACCACAAAAGACCTGCAGTGGTGTCTGACGAATGGAAATTGGGTCAGCGGCAGAGCCCTCTCCTTTCTCCACCCAGACTCACTATGGCGAAAGATATGGCCCTTATGGATTGGTGTGCCCATCTGGGAGAGGTGGAGATCAGAGGACTCTGGTCTCCAGCACCAGCAGAGTCGCAGCTTTACATCAACTTGTTGGAGCCAGAGCGATCCACCTGTCATTGAAAGCCTTCCTACCCTCCATCAAGGGTAGATTGTTTCAGGTGTTAACGGACAACACCACTGCCCTGTGGTATTGCTACAAACAGTGCGGGTGGGGACATGAACCCTGTGTCAAGAGGCCCTACATCTCTGGAAAATCAGGAGATTTTCCTGGTCTTCCAACACCTGGCAGGCTCTCTGAAAGCCAAGGTGGGCAAACTCAGACATCAATGTCTAGTGTATCATGAATAGCATCTCCATCTTAAGGTGGTGCAAGGCCTCTTCTGTGGCTGGGGAGAACATTGTTTAGATCTGTTGACCATCACCGAGAACACACAATGTCCACACTTCTGCGCATTGGAGCTTTCAAGGTGGCTCTTGCTCTGAGATGCCTTTTGTCTTGAGGGGGGCTTAGGACTCCTGTTCACCTTCCCACCGATACCACCCTTGCCTCAAGTCCAGAAGAAGATCAAGACGGACCAGGCTCAAGTCATCCTTATGGCTCTAGATTGGGCACAGAGAGTATGGTATCCCCAACTCCTGAGCATGAGCATCAATCTTCCAGTCTGGCTGCCCCTTCAGGACGATCTGCAGTTGCAAAAACAGGGCAGGTTCTACACGTGAATTTGTGCACCCTCCTCCTTCATGCGTGGGGATCAAGTGGCGGCAGCTGACAGTTTTTGATCTTCCCTCGGAAATCTGTCAAGTTATACTGGCAGCCAGGCGTCCGTCAGCAAAGACTGAATACACCCGTAATTGGGACAAGTTTGTAGCTTGGTGTGCTAAAAAGCATGTTGATCCTTTTTCTGCACCTTTATCTGAGGTATTCTGTTTGTTTTATATTTAGCCTGGAAAAGTTTTGCTTTGGGCACAGTTAAAGGGTATCTTACAGTCATTTTGCCTTTCTTACGGTTGCTGGATCAGACCTCCCTGTTCAAGTCACCTATTGTGACTCGTTTGTGTTCGGCTTTCGAGCCCATGCATAGCTTCTCCATGTCTCTTGACGGTCAAAACAGCCAAGTTAAAAGGGAGCAATTATTTCAGCCAGGGTTAGCGAGCTACAGGCACTCTCTGTACACCCTCCATAAACCAACTCCTTCCCAGGCAAACTGATTCTCTGCACTTGTGGCTCTTTTCTGCAAAACGTGGTGATGCCTTTCCACGTCAGCCAAAGCATCACGCTGCCAACCTTCTTCGCTCCACCTTACCCCTTTAAGTAGGAAGAGAGACTGTATTGCCAGGACCCAAAAAGAGTGCTGTTGTTCCACATCAATCGCACCAGGGTATACCGGGTGGATGAGCAACTCTGTTAAATCCGCTAGAGCAAGATAAGGAAAAGCAGTGCAGGAACAGACCATCTTCAGATGGATTGTGCTCTGCATTTAAATCTGCTAAGTACTGGACAAGAAGCAACTCCTGAAGGCTTGGGGCTCATTCCACCAGGTAAAGCCAAGGCTCCAAGCACTGTAAGATCGCAAAATCCCATCCTGGACATCTGTCAGGCTGCTATTTGGGCTTCTCTGAACAAGTTTACAAAACACAACTGCCTTGACAGTCAGGTCCATCATGATTGGCATTTTGCCTGTTCGGTCCTCCAGGACATTTTTGGTATACCCCAGTTCACAGACCAACCTCTAGGAAGGTAATACTTTGGTATCCATTTTAAGGTTAGGAATCTGCAGTTAGAAGTGTCTATCAGATCAACAAGTTACTTACCTTTGGTAACGCTTTATCTAGTAGAGATTTTATCTAGCCTCTTATTCCCTACCAACACTCCCAACCACCCCACTTCTGCGAGCGAGTAGGTTCTTAGTATCTTCATACTAGTCCAACAGCCTACTGACGTGGCTCTGTGCCTCATGTCATGGCAATGTCTCAAAAAGAAACTGATGTCACCCCTTTGGGGTGATGGCTATATAGCCACCATGCACACCACTCTTGGTGTTGCCGGTCAACGTCACTTACTGGCGCGCAGAAGTACTGCGCAAGATTTTCTGAATCCAGTCTCAAGCCTGGGTAATAATCTAAGGTAAGGAATCTGCGGCTAGATAGAGTCTACCAAATAAGCTATTACGATAGGTAAGTACCTTGTTCATCTCTTTTAATTGTATAAAGTATATGAAATATTTCTGTTTTGAAATATTTCTTTTAATAAATGAGTAAATGTCCATAACTAGCTAAGATCAACATGTGGATGTCTTTAACTTAAACTGATTGCCCATATATGCTCTCTTGCACTTTTTTACCTGGGCCCCACCCATGAACGCGGGCATTTAAGCAACAACTATTGACTTTGGCTCTAGAGGGCCGGTAGGGTCATGAGTTACCATAATACAACGGTTTTTGTATTTAATAAGGTGGATGGTAGTCATTCAACTCCGTACCAGAGGAGGATCAAGATATTTCTGACCTCAGAAGTGCACTGGGCATATGAGCGACTGGAACCATTGCTATCTCCAATAGATCGGGTTTAATACAATCTACCTTTCATTAAAGTGCTGCAGAGTATTCTGCCACTGTGCACATTTTTTCGGCAAATACGTCAGTACTTACATTGTAAAGACACATCACTGTTTAATGTTGTTCTTTAGATGCCTAAGTGAAGCTTTAGTGCAATGTGTGCAAGGCTGTATGTTACATTGTCCTCTACCACTACATCACATGACAAACAAGTTACTCATTTTTGGTAACAATATATCTGTAAGAAACATTAGTTAGTTATAGATTCCTTACCTTAGAATTAACCCCAGGTATCAGACTGGATACGGAAAGTTTTTCGTGGTGTAGGTCGGCCCCGTGTTTGTCAATGGCGTTGTGTCGCCGGGATGACGTCGCGGTAGCTACGCAGACGCAGCCCTCGCGTGCTGGTGTCAGTTCTATACCCGACTTTCTGCGCCAGAAACGCAGAGCCATGCAAGGCACAGACCACTGGAGCACAAAACTAGAGCCCTGAAATGATAACCTTAACCCTAGAAATCAGTTTGCAGAACGGGGAGGATGGGTGGGGCGATAAGGAATCTATAACTAACTAATGTTTCTTACAGATGTCGTTACCGAAGGTAAGTAACTTGTTCATCTGAAAGAAATACGCTAGTTATTGATTCTTTACCTTAGAATAGATACCCCAGCAGTACCAACCCCGGAGGTGGGTCTGCAAACCAAGATCACACCAGGAAGTTATGGAGAACAGAACAGCAAAGAAGCCATCTCTCTGGACTTGACCGTCAAGGAAGTAGTGTTTCGTGAAAGTGTGTAACGAAGCCCACGTAGCTGCCTGACAGATGTCATTCAGAGGAACGCCTTGTCCCAGAGCAGTAGTTGCCGTCGCCCTGGTGAAATGAGCGCGCAGCCCCACTGGAGACTCCTTTTTGCCACAGAATAACAGGTTTTGATACACAAAACGACCCATCGGGAGATAGTCCCCGTATGTACGGCCCGATCTTTCTTGGCGCCCACGTACTCAACAAAGAGCTGGTCATCCACCCGGAACTGTTTGGTGCAATCCAGATAAAAGAAAAGCACACGTTTTGGGTTCAGACAGTGGAGCCTCTCTTTCGAAGGATGCAGAGGCGGAAAGAAGGTGGACAAAGTGATGGTCTGCCCGATGTGACAGGCAGTGACCACCTTGGGCAGAAAGGATGGACGGGTCCTACGGACAACTTTGTCCGGATGCACAGATAGAAAAGGAGGCTTGAAGAAAGCGCCTGGAGCTCACTCACTCGTCTGGCAGATGTGATGGCGACCAGGAATGCAGTTATGAGAGTTAAAAGCCTCAAAGGACAGTTGTGAAGTGGCTCAAAGAGAGCACACATTAAATAGGATAAAACCAGGTTCAAGTCCCACTGAGGCATAACGAAGGGAATAGGAGGAAAGAGATGAGTTATGCCTTTCAAGAAGCAATTTACAACTGGGGACTTAAAAAGGGAAGGCTGACTGGGAGCCGAAGGAAGGCAGAGACGGCCGAGAGATAGCCCTTGATAGTGCCCAGAGCAGAGCCCTGCTGGGCCAAAGAAAGGAGGAACAAGAGAACCTCAGAAAGAGGGGCAAAAAGGGGATCCACAGCCTTTGCTGTACACCATGCCACAAATTTGTTCCATGGACAGGTTTATAACGTCTTAGTGGAGGGACGCCTGGCTGCCAAGATTACACCGCAGACTTCGGGAGGCAGGGCGAATGACGTCAACTGCTGCCGCTCAATCTCCACGCAAGGAGGTGGAGGCAGAGGATCGATGGCCATATTGAGCAGCTCAGGATACCAGACTCTCTGTGCCCAATCCAGAGCCACTAGAATGACTTCGGCCCGGTCGCGCCTGATCTTCAGTACTCTGGGCAGAAGTGGTATAGGCAGAAAAGGTGTACAAGAGACTGCAACTCCGATCGTGATGAAAAGCGTCGCAGAGCGAGTGCCGCCTTGGAAGTCCCAAGGCGAATTGCTGACATTGCGCGTTCTCGTCGGTGGTGAATAGATCCAACCAAGGCTCTCCCCACTGTCGAAAGAGACCTTGCACCACCTCCGAGTGAAGACGCACCAGTGGCTGAGTTAGTCGCCCCTGGCGGTCAGTAAACCCGCCAGGTGTTGAACCTCCAGAGATATGCCCTGATGTTCCAGCCATGTCCAGAGGCAGAGAGCCAATTTTGGAAAAGGTGATGGACAGAGTTTCTGAATGATGCAGAATACTCCTACCCAGTCAAGAGATCAGGGCTTGATCCATCACCGTTTTTTAGCTCACTGCACCATCCCAGCTTCAGAACCTGGCTATATGCAAATTAGTCTGTTCCTGTCCCAGTGCATGATGGGAACAGGGCAAACCAAACTACCAAGCCAATTCTTATACTGGGAAGGAGACAAGCTACCGGGGACCGGTTTCTGGAATTTCAGCCGTCGTTGGCCCGGCTTGCTTGAATCCTGATGGTGCAATTTATTTATTTCTTTATTTATGGGCTTGTTACGCGCCGGCATCACACCCGAAGGTGTATCTCCGCGCGGTACTGTGAGGTGAACAGGTCGGAAAGGCTCCTCCTAGAATAGTACAGTCTTTAGTCGTTTCCTGAAAGCTGTGTGGCTCTGGCATTCTCTGAGGGAAAGGGGGAGACTGTTCCATAGACGAGGACCCATGATAGATAGGGCACGGCCTCCCTGTCTGGTCTTATAATGTCTAGGAACCTGAAGCAGGTGTTGATTAGAGGACCTGAGGCTACGGGATGGACGGTGAAAAACAAATTTGTCAGTCAAGTAATGTGGTCCCAGATTGTGTAAACATTTATGTATCACACAGCTGATCTTAAATTCTATCCGTTTCCGGATAGAAAGCCAATGAAGGGCTTTAAGGAGGGGAAGGGACGGAGTTCTGGGGGGGGGTGTTGGTCACCAGCCGTGCTGCGGTGTTCTGCACCACCTGCAGTTTATTGAGCACTCCCTCATTGGCAGCTAGGAGTAAGCCATTACAATAGTCCAGGCGACTTAAAACGAGGGCCTGGACCAGGGTCTTCCGGGTATCATCAGGTTTACGGTGGGACACCTTCCGAAGTAGGCCAATAGTGTGGAAGCAAGACCCTGCAGTGGTGCTGGCATGGTGAGAAAGGGTGAGGTCCTGGTCTAGACGCACTCCCAGGTTCTTGACTACCTGTTTGGGGAGCGGAGCCTGTCCCAAGCTTGGAGGCCACCAGTCTGGGGTCCAGAGGATTCTCGCCTCTCCGAATAACATGACCTCAGACTTTCCTACATTACACTGTAGGAAGTTTTTGGCCATCCAGCTGGCGATTGCAGTCATGCCGTTAGAGAAAGCTTGTCTAATCTCAGGAGTAAAGGTCTTAAAAGTAAACAGCAGCTGCGTGTCGTCAGCGTAGGAAATAGGCATGAACCCAAAGGACCTTGTCATGTTGGCCAGAGAGGAGACATATACGTTAAACAACGTAGGGCTAAGACATGAGCCCTGCGGGACTCCTCTGATGATGTTGGCCGAGGTGGAGCTAAAGGAGCCCATGTTCACCGTCTGTGTCCGCTCTGAAAGAAAGCTGGTAAACCATGCCAGGGCAGCTTTGTCAATGCCTGTCTCCTTTAATCTGGTAAGGAGAATGGCATGGGATATGGTGTCGAATGCTGCGGACAAGTCCAGCAGCACCAACACCACAGACAGCCCTCTATCCAGAGACATGCGTATGGCATCCGTAACGGAGAGGAGGGCGGTCTCAGTACCGTGCCTGGGCCTAAACCCGGACTGTGAATGGTCTAAGCTGCCAGTCTGTTCAATGAAGGAGGAGAGATGGTGATTGACATGCTTCTCCGTCAATTTGCCGATGAATGGCAGAAGGGAGATAGGCCTCAGGTTGGTCATGTCTGACCAAGGGATGGCGGTGTTCTTCCTGATGGGCTTAACTATGGCCTCCTTCCACACCCGGGGGACCAGCCCTTCAGATAGGGAGCGGTTGATCACCGTCCGAATACTGGGGCTGAGGACACTCCCAATATGGTGCATAACCCGGGCAGGTACGAGGTCTACTGGGCTACCTGACTTAATGGTCCCGATCAGAGAGTTGACCTGGTCTAAGGTGATCTCAGGGATAAATGATAGTGAGGTTGGGGCAGCCCCGACTGTTCCAGGCTGAGAGCTTGAAGGGGGGACATTATCATCCACGGCTGTGCTAGATTGAGAGATTTTTTGATAAATGGCATCAATTTTATCCGAGAAAAAACCGGCCGTGTCATCGCACAGTTTTTGTGTTAGCACTTCTGCACTGTCGCAAGCGGCAGGCTTAGTAAATGTGCATAGCACCTGATACAGCATTTTGGGGTCATGACCGGCCCCAGAGAGTTGGGAGATAATATGGGACTTGCGGGCAGCTCTGATGTTTTTATGATAGAGTCTCATTGCTGAGCTATACCTATCTCTATCGACAGTGCTTCGCGAGAGTCTCCAAGATTTCTCCAGCTTTCTGCAAGCTCTTTTCTCCGCGCGCAATAGGTCTGAGTACCATAGTTCTTGTTTGATGAACTAGGGACTCACGTCTGAGTATACCCTCCCAAACATAGTGTGGATAAAATCAATTTTGGAAAAGGTGATGGACAGAGTTTCTGAATGATGCAGAATACTCCTACCCAGTCAAGAGATCAGGGCTGCCCTCTCCACCAGGTCCGGGAGTCCGGACCCGGTGGAGAGGGCAGGTCTACTACCTTGCATACTGTGCAGAAACTTACAATACACATAGGAGCCAAGCCTTATGCGTATCCCACCGGGTACTGTTGATGCCTGGGGATTTTACTGAATAGGGTAGATTCAGGTTGCACCAGGTACATTGAGTAATAGATACCATTACTGTGAGTAAAAAATATACCACACAGTTGAGGTGTAGATAGTTAGCAATCTAGGTCCTGAAGAATCGTGTGGATTATAGTCCAGAAGCGCGAAACATGACGACCAACACTTCCTAAAGAAATCCATTACTACACAAGACATTATACTCGGACTAGTGCCTTGTTTTTTGTTTTTGTTTTTACTTAAGGTAGGAGGCCCCCAGAATAAAAGTCTGTTCTCCTCGGTACTCCCAATCCTATTTTAACTCACCTCACCACATCTCCAGACAAAGAACCCCTGTTTCAGGGAGCCCGTTGGGTATTGCACCGCCAACACAATGAGGAGCAGCCCAAATGATGAAGCATGACAAGGGTGTGTGAGGGCATTACTATCCAGCGTATGGATTCCCAGCACTGACCCCACTTGGGGCACTTGTGATTCCGGTCTACTCGGACTTCGCACTCTCTGACTCTAAAGGAATGGCATACCCCTGTTTTGATCAAACTTTCATTTGGCCCTGGTTTATGCTGGACCTCCCACTCCTGTAAAACGAGTGGAAAAAGGCTCTTTGCGTCCCTCTTTATTGTATACACCACCACTGCAGTTGTCGCGCAGTGCCCGCCAAGACCTGAACGCAATCGGACAGATTCGCCTGATGCTGCGCCCACTGGAACTTCAGGTCCCACTGCAGAGCCTGCATATGCCACCTGGCATGATCGACCAACAGGATGCAGGAGGCCATGAGGCCCAGCAGCCTCAGGGTCAGTCTGACCGGAAACCGGGATAGAGGCTGAAAGATCGGAATCATAGCCCGAATATCCCGGACTCCCTGTTCGGGAAGATAGACCTGAAACTGCGTTGTGTCCAGAAGCGCTCCGATGAAGAGGTGCGTCTGAGAGGGAATCAGGTGTGACTACGGCACATTGAAGGAGAACCCCAGCAAATGCAGGAGGTCGGCTGTAGTCTGGAGGTGGGAGACGACTGCCTGGGTCGAGCCCTCCTTCAACAACCAGTCGCCGAGTTCGGGGAAGACTAAAACCCTAATCTGCGCAGATGAGCTGCGATCACGCCATCACTTTCGTGAACACCCGAGGGCCGCTGGTAAAGCCAAAGGGGAGCACTGTGAACTGAAAATGATGGTGGCCTATTGTGAACCTCGGGTAACGCCTGTGGGCTGGCAGGACGGGGATGAGAAAATAGGCGTCCTGCAATTCCAACGCTACCATCCAGTCTTCCGGGTCGAGGGCAGACAAGACCTGAGAAAGCATCCATATCTTGAACTTCTGGGATGCGCTGGTCCCCGGAGTGGGAAGACAGGATTTCATTGTACGCAGATGATGTCTGCTGCATCTCACTTGCTAGATAACCTCTCTGACTTGTGTATTAGATATCCTTGCGATCTTCGGCAGATACTCCGGGTTTACCATAAATTGGTCTAAATCTGTGATGTATGTGCTGCAGGGACAACCACCAGTGGTTCCTAAAGGCTGTCCGATTCAGACAGCTTTGGATGTCTTCTGTTATCTCAGAATATTTATCACATTGGATCCGGCGCTTCGCTTTACCTGAAATCTCCTACCACCAATCCAGAGATTGAAAGGTGATGTTAGCCGCTGAAAGTCCCTGCCTCTTTCATTATTGGGTAAAGCAGTTCTATTAAAAATTATAGCTCTGCCCCGTTTTCTGTATGCTCTTCAAAACGCCATGGACCCAGTTCCCAAATCGTATTTTAAAGAGGTGAAAACCCTGCAACGTTCTCTTTAATGAGACGGTAAGCCTAAGATTGCCCTGGTTAAGCTCACCCTCAACTGGTACGATGGCGGTATCAGTCTACCGGACATCAGGAAATATTACTGGGCTGCCCATCTGTCCGCAATAAACCAAGGAATGTATAGTCGCCCAGATGATCCCGGTTACGCCATGGATCGATGGCTCCTCCCCGTTGGAGACTATCTCAGAGCTCTATACTCTAAACCTCGGAAATATCCCCTCACGGGCCTGACTGCGCACTCAGTCCACATATGGCATGAGGTCAACAAACACTTGGGATGGCACTGTAGGCTCACACTGGCAACTCCTCTGTGGAAATCCGAACATTTGGGAAGCCTCTGGTACACTAAAGGATTCAACAAATGGGACTTATTTGGCATCTCCCAAGTCAAGGATCTCTGGGTTAAGGGCGAGGTTCTTCTCTTCGCCTCCCTTCAGCAACAATTTAGCTTGGTAAACTCTGAGTACTATAGGTATTTGCAGGTCCGACACTTGCACCAGGCACATATAACTAGTAAGTCCTCCCTCCCAGAGGCATCTCCCCTTAAAGATAGGATACTGGACGGTCATCTTCCTGAGAAGGCGATCTCCCTGATCTACAAGAAATTAATAAATAATATGGAAGACCTGCTCCGACCACTTAGATTTGGGTTGCTGATGGCCTAGAATTGGAGGATGAGGACTGGCAGGAGGCGACCTCCTCCCCTAGGGAAGTCGCGATCCAGGCGAGGTTGCGCCTGGTGCAAATAAAAATCCTGCATAGAACTTACATCACCTGGCTGAGTTTGGTCCATATCGGTAGAACTGATTGTGGAGAGTGTAGGCGTGGCTGTGGGGAGATAGGCACATTTATGCACATTATAAGGGAATGCAAACATATACAGACGTACTGGCACGCACTACATGACATGCTCCGGGAAGTGCTTAGAGTTGACTTACAGCCGAAAGGCACGTAGGTGCCTCCTAAACATCTGGGAGCCTACAGACCTCATCTTGTACGAAACAGTGGGAGACCCTGGCTCTTATGGTAGCTAAAAGGAATATAGCGCAAACGTGGGCGTCACATAGACCCCCGGAAATGGTTAAATGTAAGGAGGATTTAGATTGGTGCATGTTCCCGGAAAAATCAGTCTATGTTGCCAGGGGGTGCCCCGGGAAATGGAGTAAGTTCTGGGGGCTATGGAACACATATAGAGGCAATATTTGTGCCCCACCAATTTCCCAAGCTGATTAAGAGACTCTTGATACACTGTAACTCACATATTGCTTACTGTGATTGGCACCTATGTAACCCGTGTCTAACTTTTGAAAGGTGTATGCTATACTGCTCATGCTAATTAATGCTCTGTATTGTAGCTTGTTTGTTAATACACAGATATACAAAAAAAACATCTTGGGGCTAGATGTAGGTAAATAGGATTTACCGATTCTAAAATACTGAATTTTACTGATTCAGTATTTTAGAATCAGTAAATCCTATGTAGCTAATAATTTGGTAAAAATTACCGAATCGTTCAGATTCGGTATTTACTGAATCGGTATTTACAGATTCGGTAATTGCCATTCATTCCGATGGGCCTGGAGGCCCATAGGAATGAATGTCAATTACCGCATCAGTAATATAGGGAAAGAGTCAAGGGTGGCAGGATGTCACTTTCACACCCTGTTGCACCCCTGAATAGTGCTTGTGTGCAAATGTGGCACACATACATGCCCTAAGGGCATGTATGTCTGTCACATGGCACAGGTGTAAATGCACAGATTTGCATTTACAGAGGTATTCGTTATTTACCACCAACTAATGGTTGGTGGTAAATAACAAATACTTAAAGCACAGAAGCACTCTTCAAAGTGCTAAAGTGCTTCCTACATGTCATTTACCGATTCGGTAAATACCGAATTGGTAAATACAGATTTGTTATTTACCGAATCCTCCCCTACATCCCAAATGCCCAGTACCGGTCAGTAACGGCCGAAATTCGGTAATTTCGGCTGTTACCGACCGGTATTGGACCACCTACATCTGGCCCTTTAACTTCTCCTACCGGAGGAAGCGGTTGACATTCCTGAAATCCAAGATAGGACGCAGGCCTTGTCCTTCTTGGGAACGAGAAAGTAGTGGGCATAACAACCACAACCTACTTTTGGGACAGGGACACTCTTGATGGCTCCCTTGGCCAAGAGAGTCATAAATTCCTGCTGGAGAAGGGCCAGATGATCCTCCGACATGTGGTGATATTGCGGTGGCATGGCTGGAGGGGTAGCCTCGAAGAGGAGGGAGCAGCCCCTTCGTACTATCTGCAAAACCCCCCTGTCTGACGTGATGGTGCACCAGTGGGGGAATGATGGCGAATCCTGCCGCCCATTGGCGTTGGATGGGCCTGAAATGTCGGACTAGGAAGGTTTGGAGGGTGCTGCAGAGGGGGGGGGGGCGCGGGTGTTGGTGTACTAGCCTGCCCGCTGGCCCCCGTAACCATGACTGGTGTTCCCACGTCCCCCCGAAGGTTGGGTAACTTGCTTCTGCCTGTAGCTATGGGCGGGACATAGCGGGGCACCCCTTCCATAGCCACGAAAGGGGCAAAATGCTGACTGCGCAGGGCTGTTTGAGAGGCCCAAGGACTTAGCTGTAGCATGAGAGTACTTTAAACACTCTAAAGCATTGTCTGCTTTGTCACCGAAAAGGCAATGGCCATCAAAGGGCATGCCCATGAGGGTATTCTGGACACCCCCAGAAAAGCCAATCGATCTCATCCAGGCGTAGCGCCGGAGAGCTACTGACGTAGAAATCGTCCTACCCAGAGAGACGGCAGTATCCGGCCCACAATGGATGGTAAACTTGGCTGCATCCCTCCCGGTGGCAATAGCCAGGGAGAGCACTGTCTGGGCCTCATCCGAACACTGAGGCAGCACCTGCGCAACCGAGTCCCACACAGAATGGGAATAACGGCCCAATAGACATTCAGTGTTTACCAACCGCAGTTCCAAGCTGGCGGAAGAGAAAATCTTCTTTCCAAGGATGATCCAGCTTCTTGTATTCCCTTTCTGGTGGAGCGGTAGGGAATGCGCTTTTTGAAGTAGAGGCTTGGACCACCAATCTCTCAGGGGTGGAGTGCTGGGAATGGAAAGTGGGGTTGCCTAGAGCCTGGCGGTGGCGTTGGGTAATCATCCTTTCCACGGGAGCCCCCGTGTTGGGCCTGGACCAGGTGCCCTAAAGGACATCAGTAAAGGATTTGTTGAACAGGAGCAGAGGCTCCAAAAAGTTTGCCGCCGGCTGAAGCACCTCTGTTAGGAGGTTAGTCCTGACTGCCACTGTTGGGAGTTTGAGGTTGAGAAACTCGGCTCCTCAGCTAGCCTATGCAACACCACTGCGTATGACGCTCCCTCCTCCGTAGCCACGGTAGGAGGAGACAACATGCCATGGTCAGGGGAGGTGTCCAGACCACTGGCATACCCAGTTCCCCTCTCCAGTCCTGCTCAGATTCTAGCTGATCAGTCAGAGGGTCACCTGACCTCTCCCAGTCCTCCTCCTCATCCTCTGGGTGCCAATCTGGCCAAAGAGGGACCCCAGGAGTGAACAGGGGCACAAAAACCTTACTTGGCACCGGATCCGGCGTCGGGCGACGCCGGTCCAGCTCCGGGTCCACATCAGGATGGAGGCCATGGTCGACACTAGCCAGGAATGCGGTAATGGTGCCGGACGAAGCGGCACCGGTGGAGGCGTAATCCAGTCAACCGGCGCTGATCCGGATCCCGGCCTTGATCCAAGGAGGGACTGCGGCGCTGTGGCCGGAGCCGTCGGCGGAGAAGCCTAGCCCCCCAACCAAGTCCGCAGGCCCGAAGGTGCGCCGACGGGTTCTGGCTACCCAAAGATGGCATGCATCGCCTCGTAGAATGTATGAAGCTGGTCGGGAGTTGCTCTGGGTCCCGGGAAGGGAGGGAAATGCGGCGTCGACTCTTCGGGCTCTGCTCGCGGAGCTGCAGGATGGGCACCACCCGTATACCTCGTCAGGTCAGCCTGACGAGGAGAAGTCGAAGAGCGACGATGCTTCTTCGACTTCTTCTTATGCTTTGACTTACCTGACCCAAGTGCGAAGACTTCGATAACTTGGACGAATGGAGGTGGCTCCGCGACCGGTCCCTCGTCCTCCCTCGTGACTTGGACCTCGAACGCCACGGAGCCGACTGCCGGCGCACACGCAGCTTACGGGACCGCTCCCGCAAACCCTTTGGTGCCACTGGCCGGCAGTCGGAGCACGACTTGGGGTTGTGGTCGTGCTCCAGGCAAAAGACGCACATGCGGTGCAGATCTGTTGCTGACATAAGTCGGTTACAGGAACCGCATGCCTTGAAGCCGGGCATCTCTCGTGCACCAGGAGTAGGTGGACTCCAAAAAGAAGTCGACAAAAGTCGAGAAAAAAGTCAGTCAAAAAGTGACTGGAGGTACCTCTCTTTCCGGATCTGTGCTGGTTGGTGCGGAAAAAGAAAGAACTGACGTCTGCGCGTGAGGGCGGCGTCTAAGTAGCTACTGTGACGTCATCCCGGTGACAAGACGCCAACAACAAACGCAGGGCTGACCGATGCCACCTTCCGACACGCAGGGGTAATGCTGACAAAAAAATTTCAGGATCTAGTCTGACGCCTGGGGGTAATTCTAAGGTAAGGAATCTATAAATAACGTTTTACTTTCAGATCAATACATCAATCTGATAGACTTTGAGCCGCAGATTCCTTACCTTAGAATTATCCCCAGGCATCAGACTAAGTCATGAAACAAAATATGTTGTGAGCAGTACCTCTGTACACCAGAAGGTGTTTGTTCGGCTCTATGTGGTGTTGTTGGCGTAGTGTACACTAGAAGTGACATTCATGGTACCCTATACATGCACCACCTAAGCATGCCGACGTCAGTCCTTTTCTTTATGCCACAGTCACTGCAGATCCCGGAAAAGCTACCCCTTAGTCAATTTTTGACTAAACATGTTTCTATATTTTGTTGAAGTCTTTTTTTTTTTTTGGTCTTACCTTCTGGTGTGGCATAAATGTCAACAAAGAAGGCCAGCTTCAAGACCTGCAGCGCCTGTCAACAACAGATGTGGATGACGGATCCGCACCTTGTTTGCCTCTGGGGCCTCGAACAAGACCCTGACCCGATGGCTTGTCCCCACTACCACGCCATGCATCCAAATGCCTTGATGGAGCAATCCCTCAAGCTCCTGGTGGCTCAACTCACGACACTCAAGGGCCTGGTCGGGATAAGGTTCCGGAAGCGGTCATGAAGTTTGAGGTCATCATCTAGCCATTCGTGTAGGTCTCAGTTCCACAAAAAGAAGTTGTTGAAGCTTGCTTCGGCTTCACCTTGTCTGTCGGCCGACAAGACAAGGTTGCATCACTCAAGGCCTTGCTCCGTGGTTGAGGCAGTGCTTTGGTCGACTTCGCACCATCCTGCATTTCCTGGTCGAACCCAGTTCAAATTCTAGAGTTTTGTGAGGCCAGGCAACTCATACTTGAGTGGCCTGTTCCCTCTGTTGCACTTTCGCGCCCATGGGTTTGGAAGGGGTCTCTCCTGGGTCCTCCCCAGTCTGTGCCAGTCGTGCTCCAGTCGGGCCCGAAGATGGAACCAGCCCGGTGCCGGTCGTGCCATGTCCACCACCCCTGGCTGCCGCCCCCCCCTCCATTTGTAAATTGATACTTGTATAGCGCACTACTCCCCCGCAAGGGTCTCAAGGCGCTTGTACGAATACCGCTGTGGAACCCATCCTGGCTTTCCCTGTGAGGCGTCCACTCCTGGGCACCCCCAAGGTGGAGGCCAGGCATCCTTAGCGTTGTGGGGGCCGTTGTGGAGATTAAGCAAGCTATTGCCCAGAGTTGCAGAGTGGGACTCCATGATTGGAATAGGCACCGAGGCGAGAATTATCAGGTCTGTGGAATTTTGAGCCCAAGACCCGCCGAGGCGGGGAATTGAACCCTGGTCCCGGGCTAGACCTCTGCATCAGGGTCTGCCGCTCTAATCGTTGAACTACACTTCTCCATTTGTATCCCTGACTCCAACACAATGCTGGAGGGATGTCGTCCGATGCTAACTTAAGCGCTGACTGGAGCCATGCCTTCCTATTCCCATGGGCTAAGACTCGGAGAATAATCGGAGGAGGTTACTGGACCCTGCGGAATACCACCCATATGAATCCTTGGACTGGTGAGAGGATCTGGGTGAAACCAGTGGACTGGACACTTCTCCAGATACTGGATGCTTTCTCCCCCTACCTTGGCTACGGAGGAGGGGGCTTCATTTGCTATGATGTTGCAGAGGGCAGCTGAACCTAATGTCTTCAGGGAAGTGCTTCAACTGGGAGTGTCCCTGTTAGACCTGGCATCTTTTGGCGTGTTTCTTCTGTCTTTTTGCTTTCTGACCTCCTGGTTGTGAGTCTGTTTTTGCTGGTTTAGTCTCTCTGCACACTCTCACTTCTGATCAGTGTTAACGTGCAAGTGTTCTTATGGTAAATTGTGTTTTGGATTGGCCTTTCCATGATCGGCTATTTTATTCTCTGAGAAGTCCCTAATACAGTGCACGAGGTATGCCAAGGGCCTGTAAATCAAATGCTTTTAGTGGGCCTGCAGCACTGGTTGTGCCACCCACAGAAGTAGTCATGTAAGTACATCTCAGACCTACCACTGCAGTGTCTGTGTGCAGTTTCTAACTGCCGTGTCGACCTGGTAAGTGCACCTACTTGCCAGGCCCTAACCTTCCATTTTCATACATGTAAGCACCCCTTAGGTAGACCCAGGGTGCCCCCATGGGCAGGGTGCGGTGAATGTGAAAGGTAGGACATGTACTGGTGTGTGTGACGTGTCCTGACAGTGAAATGCTGTGTATTTTGTTTCACTATTGAAAGGCTATCTGTCCCATAGGAATGAATGGGAGTGGCTTTGTACATCTTACAAGCATAACTTTACATTAGGACAAGATAGGAGAATGGAGTTTGGGCTCTCTCAACTCAGAATTTACACATCTTTTAGTAAAGATATTTTTTAAATTATGTGTTTGAAAATGCTACTTTTAGAAAGAAGCTATTTTCTTGCTTAACTATCCAGTGTGCCTCTGCTGAGTTGTGGATTGACTAACTGGCTTTTGAGTGACAGGGGCTGGGGGTGTGCATTCACTGTAGACAGCCACTGGAGGATTTGAGGTATGTCCTGTCTTTCCTGCTTTCCTGGATGAGTCAGGGCTGGGCTGAATAGACCTGGGCTGCAATTAGAGTAGTGGGAGGAGATTTCCTTGCACCTGAATAGGCCTGATCTGCCTTACACAATGCTGTCTCTACCTCCTGCCAGGAGGAAGCTTGGCCAGAGAAGACGGAGCTGTTTTGGAATAAGCACAGAGACTCTCAGCCACAAGAGAACAAAGGGAAATGTGGTATCAATATTGGGGCCCAGACCCAGAACTTTAGAACACTTTTGGACTCAGAAACCTGCCAAGAAGAAAAGCTGAAGAAGCTGTGAGGAAGAATTACCACTTTTCTGTGTTGGCCTGCAGTGGCTGCTCTTGTCTTGGGCAGAGAAAGGACTGGACTGAACTTTCTGCAACTTCTTTAGTTGAGTTTCTCCAAGGGCTTGAGGTAGAGTTTGCCCCCTGTTCAAGAAGTCTCAGGAACAGCAAAGACTTCAAGTTTATCCGCTACAAGCACTGGGAACTGTGTGTTTTGTGCTGTAACAGAAGAAAAAGAACCTGCTGTTTGCACCATGACCTGTGGGCAACGCACTTCGCACCGCCTCACTTAACACCTCCAGCCTGGTATCCCCAATGACGACGCTCCAGGCTGATATCGACGCCGCTGCTTGCACCATGTTTTGAGGGCACCGCTCATAAGTAACACAACGTACCACCCTCATCCCGCTCCACAGCCTTGTCCTGCCGGTGCCATCGAACTCGGTTTGTCAGCCGACGACAGTGCTTCCACAACGAAGATGACACTGCTTGCACCATGACCTGCCAGCACTGCAACGAGCTCCGCATCACTTTGCGCAGCCGACCTGGGCTCACCAACGCACCTGGACGACCATCACCGAGCCGCTGCCTGCACCGCCACCTACGTGTACCGCACCACTGCACCTCGCACCACAGCCCCGATGCCTGCTGGCGCTCCCACTTTAACGGCAAGTAGTTTGATCTGCAACGCATGTGACTTCAAGGGCCCGACGACTCCTGCACTGACCTCCAGAACAGATGCCTGCCAGCGCCAGCTCTTCGGAGTTCAACGAGAGGTCGCCAATGCCCTGCATTTCTAACGGTACTGTTTGGCAGGTCTTCCTGTCACCGTAGCTGGCCCACGACCCAGCAGTCAGCCAGAACTGTTTGGATTTGTTGTTCATGACGCCGTGTTAGCTCCGGAACTGTATCGTGGATTTTTATCGTTTTTGGTCTTGTTTGCACAGATAAAATATTGGTTATTTTTCTAAAAATGGTGTGATGTCCTTTTGTAGTGTTTTCACTGTATTACTATTGGTTATCTGCAAATGCTTCAAACACTGCCTCTGAGATAAGCCTGACTGCTTGTGCCAAGCTACCAAGGGGGTGAGTAGGGGTTATTTCAGAAGTGTATCCCCCTTATCCTGACTAGGAAGAAAGGTCCCTACTTGGACAGGGTAACAACCTGCCAACTAGAGACCCCCCCATTTCTACCAGTCCTCTTCTGAACCGCTTACTGATGTCCTGCTTGGAACCTGATCCAAGCCCAACACAGGGGCTCCTGTGAACAGGACAATTGCCCACCGTCACGGCCACCACCCTGCTCCTAGAGATTCCAAATTCCTCACACAACACCCCGCCCTGGAAAGCTTGGTGTTCCAAGCCTCCACTTCACATGTTAATCCTCGTGCTTTCCCAACCATCCCACCGGATCGGAAATCCAAGAGGCTGGACAATTTAGTCAGGAAATTGTTTTCTTCCACCAACATGGCATTGCGGTCGGTGAACACTGGATACCTTTTGGACCGCTATTACCACACTCTGTGGGATACAGCTGCGCAAGTGCTGCCAGCGGGCCCGGAGGAGGCCCGGCCCAGGCCGTGCTGTCCCAGGCCATTGGCAACAAGAGGGATGCAGCTAAGTTCACGATTAGATGAGACTAGACACCACTGACTCACTAGGCAGAGCGGTTTCGTCAACAGTGGCCCTTAGACTCCATGCCTGGTTAAGGACTACAGGCTTTTGTGGGGGATGTCCAGACGTTACTCATGAACATGCCCTTTGATGACTCCCATCTTTTCGGAGACCAGGCAGATTCTGCGCTGGAGCACTTTAAGGACAGCAGGGCTACGGTGAGGTCTTGGCCCTTTCAATGGGTCCTTGTCCAGCTCAATCTGCTTTACGCTCCTTTTGTGTTCACTGAAGGGGCGTACCATACAGCACTGTCCTTACTTGCCCAGCCACCGCAGCAACCAAGCTTTTCAGCCTCTGCGTGGCCGTTTAACCTACCACACAAAGCACTCTACGAAATCGGACCCGAATGCCTCAACACACGACTATCCTTCTACACCCCCTCCCGCCAGCTACGATCCTCCAACCAAGCCCTTGCCACTGTACCCCGCATCAACAAAACCACCATGGGAGGTAGATCCTTCTCCTACCTAGCAGCTAAAACTTGGAACTCACTTCCCACTCACCTTCGCCGTACTCAGAACCACCTAGCATTCAGAAAACAACTCAAAACGTGGATATTCGACAAGTGACTCCCCACCCTTCTTCAAGCGCCTTGAGACCCTCTGGGTATGTAGCGCGCTATATAAATCTTTTGACTTGACTTGACTTGGTCCCAGGGGTTGGGTAGCCAGCGGACAGATCAGTCCACCACCACCCCAGCAGCTGCAGCCTCCAATCCCTCCTAGTTTGCCCGTTTATCATCATGGGCACCCAGTGGGCAGCAGGATTCACCATCACCTGTTCCACTGGCAGTTCATAACATCGGACAGATAGTTTTGCAGATTGTCCAAAGGGGGTACACCCTCCCCTTCGTAACTAGCCCTCCCTCCATGCCACCTTCCTAAGACAGGCTGATGGAGGACAATCTATCTCTTCTTTGCCAGGAAGTGCCTGCTCTTTTGGCCAAAGGCATAGGGAGAGTACTGACGCCAGAAGTGGGTTGTGGTTGTTATTCACGCTACTTTCTGGTGCCCAAGAAGGATTGGCTTTCATCCTATCCTAGACCTGCGTTCTCTCAACTTCCTCCTCATGATGAAGAAGTTCAAAATGCGCTCTCTTACTTGGGTCCTATCTGCCCTGGACCCAGGAGACTGGATATTAGCATTGGACTTACAGGACACATATTTCTATACTTCTGTGCTGCCTGCCCAAAGGCGTTACCTCAAGTTAACAGTGGGCTACAAGCACTTTCAGTTCAGTGTGCTCCCCTTTGGCCTCACCAGTACCCCTCAGGTGTTCAACAAGGTGATGGCAGTGGTTGCAGCTCATCTGTGGAGATCAGCGGTGCCAGTCTTCTCCAATATCTAGGACTAGCTGTTAAAGACTGGCTCACCCCAGGCTGTTGTCTTCTACATCCAGACTATGACAGACATGCTGAACTCACACTTGACTCCCTCTCAGACGCTTCCTTAAATCAGACCTGTTCTGGACACGGCGAAGTTTCGGGCCTATCCTCCTGAATGGCAATTCCAGAATATTCAGGCTGTGATACAGATGTTTCAGCCTATATCCTGATGGCCGCCCTCTAGATTCAACCCGGTAAACAGTGTGCCACCCAGGATAGAGACGGCCGGAAAACCACCAGTTTATTGTCAACTGGGGGGGGACGACCCCCGCGGCGCTCTAGAGGGGTGCTAAAAATCAAGAAACCCCCTTCTGAGTCTTAGCCCCAGCTCGCACTACTGCGATGGGGCCGCCTGACCCCAAAATGGCCGCCCACAAAGACGCTAGCACATAAATCAAGGATGCACTTGTGTCAGGTTTTTTATCTACTCGGAGGCGGGCATAGGCCTACTGCCCACACTCTCCAGCAAGACAGAACAGCCCCCTGGCAGGAGGTCTGTGCTCCTGTTTGATTTAACTAGAAGACCTCATTCCTGAAAGAACCCCCCCTCCCCTCACCCCCCCCCCAAGCTGGCCGCAAGGAAGGAGCTGCCTGGTTGAGCTCATGGTCTGGAAGCACTGCTCAGGACCAGTATTGCCCACAGAGAGCAGTATCCCTCGACCCAGCAACACCAGGTTCGTGGGGACCCGCAACAAGCTACGCATCCATAACGGGGGAGCCTCGGGCTTCATCATGCTAGGAACACCTACGTCCCGCCCCCAGAGGGGTCTCCAGACCTCACCACTAACTCCCCCACAATCCTCCCCGTCAATCAGCTCCTCCCCCTGGCACGACACTCTCCCTCCTACACACAAGAGGGACGCATATTTGGACCCTGTGTCTCCTAGATAAAAGCCCTCTCCCCTAGAGAGACTTCATCTCTAATTACCCCACCTTCCACCCCGACAAGCAGCTCTCCCACCCAAGGCACGGCACTCTCCCCACTACACACAAGAAGAACACCTCCTCTTTCATCCTAGTTAAGATGCCACAGCCATGCAAATGGACACCTACTCTCACCCTACACCTAACTACCTGACACCCCATGGACAGAACGCTTTTGCTATAACTTTCCCCCACAGACTCACGTCTAAAGCAAAAAAACACTTTAAACACAAAGTAATCAGACAACATCCCGAAACGCTAGCCGTAGATACATACCACTGCCCATCTAGAGGGCATCGTAAAATGGACTTCATCTTCCACACTGACAGACTCGACCACTGGGTCAACATCCTCAATTCACACCTCCTCGTCTCCAAAACCACCATCACAGCTCATAGCCGTAAACTAACTACCTCTCTCCCGAAACACCAGACCCTTACCGGATGCATCTCCATTACCATTTTCGAGAATGGCACCATCCTAATACAGGCAAAAAACGAGAACCTCGAGTTCTTCGACTCCCTTTTCCTCTCGCTAAAGAAGGCAACATCTCACAACACACCACACGCGGACCCCCCCCTGTGAGCCTCCAACAACCATCAAGTCAGCAGACACCACCTGCGCCCTCTTCCCGTGCCCCTCCCCTGCCTTCCAATGACACCTCCCGCCACTCGTCCCCCTCAACTAAGGTTACACCCACCGTCCAACCCTGCCCCCACCTATCACAGCCATCCTCACAGAGAGGAGCCCGACTCCCTATCACAACCGCTCCACAGCCCCCCACTACCAGCCCGAACGCAACTAGAGCACAGCCATCCTCCCAGAGAGGAGCCCTACTCTCAATTACAACTGATCCACAGCCCCCCCTCCACCAGCCCTAACTCAGCTAGAGCACAGCCATCCTCACAGAGAGAAGCCCTACTCCCAATCAAAACCGCTCCACAGCCCCCCCACTACCAGCCCGAACGCAACTAGAGCACAGCCATCCTCCCAGAGAGGAGCCCTACTCTCAATCACAACTGATCCACAGCCCCCCCTCCACCAGCTCTAACTCAGCTAGAGCACAGCCATCCTCCCAGAGAGGAGCCTTACTCCCAATCTCAACTGATCCACAGCCCCGCCTCCATTAGCCCTAATGCAGCTCGACACTCAACCAGAGACAGCCCCCCCTTCCCCTGAACCCTACTAGAAATAACATGACGTGCAGCTCGCCCTGCATCATCAAACAAGACAAGACCGCACTCTCCCCCCCAGCGCATAGCACCACCAATCTTCCCCTTCTCACCCCCTCAAATAATCTGACGGGCAGCTTGCCCTCCATTATCAAACAAGACAGGACCGCACCCTCCCCCCAGCACATAGCACCACCCATCTCTCCCCCCCCCCCCTCAAATAATCTGACGCAACGCCTCAACCTTCTTGAAGCTCAGCTCAAAACCTTGGTTCGAGGCCTGAACAAAACCCTATCCTCCCTAGCTAAAATCCAATTGCCCACCCAACAATCCGTAGCCCCCCATCCCCTCTCAACCCATAAGGAGCAAAACACCGCCCCCCCAATCGGACCCCTGCCCCCCCAGATCCTGTCCGTCAGTCATTAAACCATTGACCGAGATACGAGCAGACAGACCAAGAAGAACAAAACCCACTCTCTCCCCTCAGGAAGCGACCACACTCGCCTCATCATATGACCACCCCGCAAACCCCTACCCTAAGGCCGCACTTCGCTTTCAGAAAGTGATCCCACTTACCTTAGCAAAGGTCCCCCCACTGAACTCCTCACCCAAATCCACGATTCAAGTAATTACAGGAGTTGGTAGGGAGCATCCCCCCCTAGAGTCCTTAGACCCCCAGCGCACCTAACCTCCTTACCTAGAGACCAACCCAGCAAATCGGAGCCAGAGGAAGAACCCCCCATTAAATGCATGCTTATCAACAGCAGATCTGCTTCCAAACATGCAACAGAATTAGAAGAAGCTATCCTCTCCCATGATCTAGATGTAGCTTTCATTACTGAAACCGGGCTCAACACCCTGTCCTACCTCAACATGGATTTGCTGGTGCCGCTCGGATTTACAATAATCCACAAATATAGACTTGAGCAGAGAGGCGGAGGCACAGCAATCATTCACAAAAGTGACTTCTCCATCACAGAAAGCTCCTCGTGCCTCTATAGATCCTTCGAATGCCTTTCAGTCAACATCAAATCATGCACGAACAGATCCCTACTTTGCCATCTCCTGTACCACCCTCCAGGCAACTCCAACGAATTCGGAGTGCAGCTGCCGGTCTGATCACCCAATGCGCCCTCAGCAACGCCAACAGCATCATTCTGGGCGACCTCAACATAAGATGGAATGAAACAAAAAACCTGCTAATTCAATCTCTCAACAGACTCCTGCTAGATAACGGTTTGACCCAACTCTGCTCAGAAGAAACACACCACAGAGGAGCGATCCTTGACACAATCATTTCAGATAGAAACACAATTACTATTGACTATATCATTCCCGTGGACTGTTCAGACCACCACATTATTCTTTTCCATATCAACCAACTGGCCTTAACTCAACCCCATAATCAGGCCCCTCCCAAATGGGTCAGGAACACAGCTCAAGTCCCCCGGGCCAAACTAGAAGAAGGGCTAAGCATGCTCCTCCCCAGCACGACGGAGCACCTCTCAACCACCGAACTCACCTCCCTCTACCACTTCAACATGACACTCACCTTGGACCTCCTGGCGCCCCTGAAACTAAAAAAAAACAGAAGCACCCCCTCCAGGTCCTGGTTCACCACCGACATCAATGATGAAAGAAGACAGCTTAGAACCTTAGAAAGAATCTGGAGGAACAATCCCTCCTCCCTCCACCGTGATCAACTCAAGGCAGCCCGCAGAAACTACAATAAGCACATCAAGAACAAAAAGACAACTTTCTTCTGCTCCGCTTTAGACAGCGCAAAAAACCACCCCAAAGAACTCTTTAATATCATTAGGAGCCAAACATCCAAACAGATGACATCCGACATAGTGGCATCCAAAGAACAATGCCACAACTTTGCCAGCTTTTTCAACGAAAAAAATTGCCATGATCGATCTCTCTCTCAGCACAAATACCTCCCCTCACACGGAGATCAAGACACAAGCAATCAAGGACAGCGCCCCAGTGAACAAACCTAATCACTGGTCCTCCGTCACCCCCATCCAGGAAGCAGAGATAGTCAATCTGATCACCTCCGCCAAACCTTCATCCCACTCCCTAGATCAGCTTCCCACGAGCCTGGCTAAAGACCTGAAGCTTATCTTAGCTCCAATTTGGTGCAAGATCATCAATAGCTCACTGAGCTCGGGAATCATTCCACACTGCCTCAAAGTAGGTCAAGTCACGCCGCTACTAAAAAAAACAGGGCTAGACACTAAGGATATGAACAACTTTAGACCTGTATCGAACCTACCTCTTGTATCCAAAATTCTGGAAAGATGTGTTCTTCCACAGCTAACCCAACACTTGGAGAACATCAAGCTCCTAGACCCACACCAATTGGGATTCAGAAAGGGATGCAGCACGGAAACCACAATCCTAAATGTCAGACGATCTACACAAGTCACTTGACTCAGACCAAATCAGCCTTCTCATTCTCCTAGACTTATTGGCCGCTTTCGATACAGTTGATCACACCCTGCTCCTCAAAGTCCTCCACGAAAGAGCAGGCATTGAAATGACGGTCCTAACCTGGCTCTTCTCTTTTCTTCACAACCGCTCGCAAAGAATAACAATTAAAAACTTTGAATCTGACCTCCTTCCCGTTAACAGAGGAGTTCCACAGGGTCAGTACTCTCTCCCCAACTTCTCAACATCTACATGGAACCCCTCACAACACTACTCAGGAACTCCAACATCCCCTTCCACTTCTATGCGGATGACACTCTCCTTGATTTAATAACGCGTGTCAAGTCGGGCTCTCCAAAGAACTGCTGCACTCCCTTCGTCCTTAGGGACATTTCCTCGGCCCTACCTAATAGCATCCTCCCTTTTCTTAATGAATCCCTTAGTAAGGGTAAAGTCCCTGGTGCCCTTAAAAGCGCTACGTTAGTTCCCCTCCTAAAGAAACCTGGGGCAGATCCCTCGAACCCCTCTAACTACCGCCCTATTTCCCTCCTCACCTATCTGGCTAAAATCCTGGAGGCCCACATGGCGAGGTGTCTCTCTAACTTCATCGAAAATTCAGGATTTTTAGAGCCAAACCAAGCAGGTTTTCGGCTGGCTCACTCGACTAAGTCAGTTATTCTGACGGTACTGGATACATTGAGAGCAAATGCAGACAGGGGAGTCCCCCAGGCCCTTGTGCTCCTGGATTTGTCGGCGGCGTTCGACGCGGTTGATCACAACGTCTTGATGCAACGTGTCGAACAAGCAGGCATACTTGGACCGGCCTCTAAGTGGATAGAGTCCTTTCTCACAGGCAGATCCCAAGCAGTACGTCTTGGTGCCTTTACTGCACCAAACGGCCCACCTCGTGTGGGCTCCCACAGGGCTCGTCCCTCTCCCCATTATTGTTCAACCTTTACATCCGGCCTCTGATCCATTCATTTAAAGCCAGAAGAATTGCGTTTTTTAATTATGCCGATGACCTTCAGATCATCTTCCCCTTGGATTCCCCAAATGCCGTCACTGAGTTCCAATCTACGATGCTTCACATCCAGCACTGGATAGATCTTTACCAGCTAAAACTTAACCCTGGTAAGACAGAACTGGTGCTACCCGGGAACAGCGCCGTTTACTGGGGACCACAGTTCTGGCCGGGTGAACTTGGATCTCCTCCCACCCCCTCCCCCTCAGTGAAAAGCTTAGGGGTGGTTATCGACGCTGATCTCTCACTTAGAGGTCATGTGGGGGCGGTGGTCTCTACTAGCCTCTTTCAACTGCGTAAAATTAGGAAGATTTCTCACCTGCTATCGTACGCAGCCCTCGTCCAGGTACTCATCGTGCTGGTGCTCTCACGCTTAGATTTTTCTAACTCCCTTTACATCGGACTTTCCCAGGTCCTGCTTAACCGTTTGCAAATGGTTCAGAATCAGGCGGCTAGATTAATTCACAAACAGCAAAGATGGCAATCGGCCAGGCTTTCTTTACAAAAGCTCCATTTGCTGCCGGTGGCACAACGAGCTGCCTTCAAGACGGGTTGCTTCGTCTTCAAAGCACTGCATTGTAACAGCCCAAAAATTCTCAGAGGCTTGATTACGAAACACGTTCCTACCCGCAATCTTCGATCCGCTTATCTTCACTTACTCACCATACCGCTCATTAAACTGAAAAGGCAGGGAGGCCGTAGGTTTTCCTACTTTGCAGCCAGATTTTGGAATTCCATTCCCCTTGCAACCAGGTCTTGTAACAACTTATTGGGCTTTAGAAAGGCCCTAAAAACGTGGTTATTCGGGCAATCCTGCTAACTGGTCTTCTGCAACTATACCACATACTACTAGCGCCAGGAAACCTTCGGTGGCAGTGCGCTTTACAAGCTCCTATTAACATAACATAACACACAGCTTTATCTGGAAACCACCTCTATTGACGACATACACAGACTAAATGTCACGCTCAAAGAGGTCCAACATTGGCTCACATTGAATCACCTTAAACTCAATCAAGAGAAAACAGAAGTTCTCCTCATCTCCAACAGAGACGAAACCCCCCCAAATCGAGGAATGGCTCAAAGCCATGGACGCCCTCAATGAAGCCCTCACTCCAACGGACTCAGTAAAATCTCTAGGTATCACCCTACACCCCAAACTGGACATGAAAAAACACATCTCAAGATCCACCAAAAGTGCGTTTCTCAGTCTGAAACTTCTATACAAAATAAAACCATTCATGTCCCCGAAAGACCTTCAACAGGCCACCCAGGCACTGGTGCTCTCTAGAATTGATTATTGAATCGCAGCCCTAACCGGGACAGCAAAATCTCACCTAGGTCCCCTGTTAACTACCTTCAATGCCGCAGCAAGAATGGTCACAGGAACTAAGAAATTCGACCACATCTCTCCCGCACTCAAGGAACTTAAGTGGCTCCCCATTGAACAACGAGCCAGCTTCCGAACAGCCTGTCTCACGCACAAAGCCCTGCACACAGGCAAACCAGAATACCTAGCTGACAAACTCAAAAGGGCCGGCCAGTTCACGAACCTCATTAGTTCCAACATGCTTCTACTCATCCCACTGAAATCTCGGAAACACAAAACCACAACCAAATCTTTTGCGGGAAATGCACCTAAGATCTGGAACTCCACCCCCCCCTCCCCCACATCAGAACGACCACCTCCTTCCCGAAATTCAAGATACTACTCAAAGCCCTCTTCCTAGAGCGCTCTCGAGCATAAAGTGAAGACCACAAGATACACCGGAAAGTGTTCGACACCGCACCTTAACCTCGATGTATCGACTTCGAACTAAAATCGATGGGATTTCCAGCCGGACCGCGTCTTGTTTGATAGACACCCCACTCGCTATCAGCAAACTAACTCCTCTTCATGAATCCCCTCAGCCTCGCCCCTCTTGCTCGACCACAAAATCTGTATTGTAATTATGTCTATAATGCTCTTAAGTTTGTAAGTTGCGGATTCTGTCTTTGCCAATAATGCTCATAATTGTACTTGTTGTGAAGCGCTCGGATACCCTCGGGTCCAGCTAGCGCTATACAAAACGTCTAAATAAATAAATAAATAAATAAATAAATAATGCTCTCCTGCATTATGATGGTTACACATACCCGTTGGCAAATGTGGGCTCTGCAGTGGAACCATAAGTTTCAGTGGGCTCAGCATCAGGGTAATCTCTCCGACATGGTCCAGATCTCAGAGGGAACTGTGAAAGATCTATAGTGGTGGTTAACAAACCACAATTGGGTCAGCAGCAGACCCTTCTTCCTTCCCCAACCAGATCCCACAGTAGTGACAGATGCATCACTCCTGGGAGGGGGTGGCTATCTTGGAGGTAGCGATCAGAGGCCTCTGGTCTCTGTCGGAATCCGGACTCCACATCATCCTGTTGGAGCTCCAGACGATGTGGTTTGCTTTGAAAGCTTTTCTACCCTCTATCCAGGAAAGGCTGGTGCAACTGTTCACAGACAACACCGCTGCCATGTGGTACTGCAACAAACAGGGTGTAGTGGGGCCATGGACCTTTTGTCAAGAGGCCCTGCATCTCTGGACATGGCTGGAACAGCAGAGCATATCCCTTGTGGCTCAACACCTGATGGGCTCTCTGAAAGCAAGGGTGGGTGATTGCAGCCAGAGATGCTTAGCAGATCACAAATGGCATCTCAATCCGGAGGTGGTGCAAGTTCTCTTTCAGCAGTGGGGGAGTACCTTGGTTCGATCGGTTCACCAGCAAAGGGAACGTGCAATGCCACCAGGTCTCTGCGCTGGAGTTTCCAAGACAGCTCTCGCTCTGAGGTGCTTTTCCTCTTCAGTGGTGCTCAGGCCTCCTGTACGCCTTTCCGCCTTTCCGCCTTTCCGCCTGTACCTCTCCTACCCAGAGTTCTCAAGAAGAACAGGAACAACTGGGCACAGGTCATCGTTGTGGCTCGGGACTGGGCATGGAGAGTCTGGTATCCCGAGCTGTTGGGCATGGCCATCGCTCCTCCGATCAGGCTTCCCCTTCGGGGGGATCTTCTGTTACAGCAGCAGGGGAGAGTTCTCCACCCGAACCTGTCAACACTCTACCTTCTTAAATGAAGATTGAGCTGCAACAGTTGACAGATTTCAACTTTCCTCCTGAAGTCTGTGACATTATCTGGGCAGCCCTCCACTAAAAAGGTTTACACCTGCATTTGGGAAACATTTGCGGCATGGTTTGCCAAAAGAAAAATTAATTCCCTCTCTGCCAACCTCTCTGTTTCTCCTGTCCATAGGCCACTTAGGCGAATCCATCACTTGGCCTAATTTTTATGCTCGGCCTCAACCCTCCAAAGAAAAGGAGCAACTTCAGTCTGCACCCAAGAAGAGTGTTGTTGTTCTACTGAGGTAATAGAAATTTTCAGGTAGCTAATGTGTCCCCCACTCGCACCCCATCCAAACACACGTGTCCCATGTATGTCATGTAATTCCTTTTCCGTGCATGCTAGAAAGACGCATATGCATTTGCGTCCAACGTTAACATGTCAGTTATACAGTTCCCCAAGAAAATCACGTTAATTAGGCTTCTAGGCCTATGGTGCCGATGTCTTTACATGGTACACTGTTGAATAAAGCACACGTTTTCTCCATGTTTCCTGGCCCAGTCGAGCCAGGCCCTTAATCGAGGTTCTAAGTTCTTTTCTGTCTCTGAAAGCTACAGTTTAGGTATGCATCCCTGACCTTTACCTTACATCCTGCTCAGACGAGCGGTGCCCGGCTCGGCCTGCTTGCCTGCCAAGATGATATTTTGCCTACAGTTATCAGCTCAGCCTCCTCGAAAACACATTCCAGTCTAGTGAAATAGGTAAACATATTCCCGGCTGCAGAGCAAAGGGCCCTGCCTTCCTGTCTCCATGCAAGTAATTTACTGCTCCCGTTACCATGGTAGGCCCATGGCCCCCGCACTCTACATGAAGATCCATATACACGCACTAGCATTCAGTGATGAACGGCCTCTGCCCGAGAGACCTTTTACTTCAGACACTACATCCTCCAAACATAAGATACCAGATATGTTATAGGTGCAGGTCGTTCTGACATCCCAGACATTAGTCGCCTCTACTAGTGTAAAAGTCAAAGCCCCCAGTTCTCCCCAGTTACACGTCATGCTCAGCTGCGCGCGCATCTAAGCCTAAAGTTTCTGCTGATTCTGCAAACTTTCTCTAAGCATCCTCCCACCTTGTGACGTTTCATGTGACGTTTCTCTGACATGTCAAGTGCACGCCCACGTGTACGTCTTCTTACACGCCTCCTGTTACGCACATGTGTTCTTATCTCTCTCTTTTCACCTGTTACGCCTACTGTATTCGATTCAATTATACTGTTTTACTATATATATTGTGTGATGTTAATAAAATGTTGAATGTCCCTTCCTGAACCTTAGCGGTGATGGAACTCGATGTCCCATGCCTCGAGGCATTTCATTAAAGCCCGTATGACTCAGATACCACGGACTCTGCCTCTCATTTGATTGAGCTATCCTAATTGTCATTTAATGTATAGAAAAATAGTCCGGTAATTTTATTTACCACATAATCTGGCGCCCGAATAGGGACCCCCCCCCCCTTCCCCACTCGCCGGCGATGTACCGCAGGCCTTGACCCCTTCTACAGCCGTGACGGATCCAGTGCACACCTGCGGGTTTTCCTGCTATCTCCCTCAGGCTCACGGAGGAGACGGAGACTGCGGCCCGGCATCCAGACGAGGCGGTGAGGAATGCGGAGGATCCCGACCAGAGCCCCAAGCCGAGAGAGCAAGGTCCGAGGTATCCAGAGGCCCACCTGTTCCGAAGCGCATGCATAGGAGAAACCGTAGCCCGACGCAGTCCAGTCCAGTCCAGTCCAGTCCAGTTTCCGAGGCCTTCAGTTTCTGCTTCCCGGTGAGTACCATTATTGGGAACGCATCTAGACGGGTTCATTAATTTGTGCCCGGTCAAGACAGGTCTGGGTACACAGACCTGGTCCAGACGTGTTCACTTAGGTGAATACGGTATGACGTGTCTCTTTATGGGACCGGTATGTCTGTACTGTTCTAGCAGTGCATCAAGTACTTCAGTATTCTAAATCTCGAGAATCTTCAGTATTGTGTTTTCTTGTACTAGGTAGAATCTGTTCGAAAAATGTTTTAATGTGTTTTCATGTCGTGGTATGAATGATTGTTTGCAATTCATTACTGTGTTTATTGTGTTCACGTTCAAATCAGTCCAAATATGCCACTGTTCTCGAAATTACGTCAGATAGGAACCAGGAAAGGGATACTCGAAGAAGCAGTTCCCGTCCCGCCTAGGGACACTCCAGGACATTTTATGTACCATAAGCATGGCTTAGATTCCATACTGTATCTAGATTTGTGGGTGGATTATACTTAAGATCTGGAAGAGAAATATAGATGGCCTGTCTCAGGGACATGGGATGCTGATTGCATCATGAGAGTAGAAGAAGCATTATGGAAAAAGAAAGCCAGACAATCCCAGAAAGATGCCATAGAATTATGGCGTAAAGAAGCACATAGAAGAACAGAGAAAGAAATCAGGAAAGCAGAGAGAAGTAGAGAAGAATCCGAAAAAGCTAGAGAAAAAGAGTTACTAGAAGAAGGAGAACGAGTCAGAATAGAACAACAAGACAGACAAAGAAATGCCCTTATTACAGGTCTATATCCTGTTCTCGCCGAGGGCCTGCCCAAGGCGACCTCGGAAGTACCCCGTAACTTGCCACCACCATTTGTCCCGACTAAACTTCGTCATAAACAGACCGCAGCAGACATTTTCCTTTCTTCCTATTTAGATGATGTAGCTCCAGCATATACTAATGTACACGTACCACCTGATAATAATGTGCATCAGCCTATTCAGTCCGTTCAAGCCAGGACACCTCCACCTCCTCAAGACTCGCTTCCCCCACCTATTGTCACTTCCCCTACTACTACTGCTACTGTTCCTCCTGCTATTGGTCCTACCAATCCTTTTTCGACAGATGCAACCCAGAGTCTGCCTCCGTTACGTATACCTACTCTACCCGCTATGACACCAGTAGTTACAACACAGCCAATTCATGTCTTCGCTTCCGCTTCAGGAGGCGCAACAGGAGGTCTCCCTGTCACCCCGCCTCAAGTAAAGCGACTGACGCTTAGAGAGTTAGCATTACAACGTACACCCAGAGCAGCGACATTCGCAACCCTTAAACAGTACATTACAGATTGCAGATATGATCCCGTACCAGGCGAAGACGAGATGATGCTATACTCACTACGTTTATGACGAGTCACAAACTATCTGACTTTTCTACCACATATGGACGAACATCTAGATAACATATATAATTTCATTAGAACAGGGGAGAGACCAGAATGCATTCACGAAGCCATGGCACACAATAAGGTTGAGACACAGAAAATGATCTTACAGTTTTTGATAAATTGTTTGATAAGGGAACGAGATCGGCCAGGTACAAGCAAAGAAGAAATGGATATCCTGATCAATTGGAGTAACAATATAGCTGATGGTAAACATAATACACAAGGTTGTATAGAATCCATGTACAGAAAGATCCGTAAAGAGATTGTACTAATACATGAAAGGGAAGCCGAGAAAGAGGAGAATGAAACCACAGAAGAAGACGAGATAGATGATGCAGAAGAAAACAGAGATATGATAGCGTACGTAGGTAGAGCAAGACCTTTTGACAGACTGTAATGGCTGGATTTTCTGAGTAGGTGGGATCAGCCCCCAGGGGCCCCTCCAACCCAGCCAGAACGTACTCACCTTCCCTCCTCAGGACTCCTCTATCCAGGCACCTGGTACCTACCTGAGGATGGGGAACTCGCAATATACAAGCTCATATTATTAAAAACACCACTAAATCTATAGGGATACTAAGAATACTCACTGATTACTAGGGATATCCATACCCTACACCACACTTATTCACATCAGTTGGTCTCGCGGCCACCCTGACCCAGACCGTTCTACCCTAGGGCAGATATGACACACAATCCGGTGCGTCTACACACGGGCCTGCAGAACCCAATGCTCCCTTTTCCAAACTGTTCGCAATCCTGCGAAACTACACGTTAGTTCGACCTCCTAACGCTCTCACTTACTCAAGCCACAATCCAGTGGGTATTAACACTGGTCTCCCACCCAGTGCTGTCACTAACGCCGCATATCAACGACGACCACATTCCTATGAACCATTATTTGGGGTATTATCTCAGTGGTCTACTTCGAATAGAACTACAATAATAACTTTGAATAGGGTTCCAGATTGTATAGTGTACTCCCTGCTCTTGGCATCAAAGGTCCACTCACTCCCTATTTATGTGATCACCACCTACCTGATTGGGATTACTCATCCATTCACATACCTAGTAATCACCTAGGAGATACATTTACCTTCAGTGAACAAGAATAGGGGCTACACACCAGTTTGTTATAAACTGGGGTTATTTTATTACAACAATATAAACATTTACACAGATCTGACAAAGACTATAGGTAGAACACACCGCTTGAAAGAGAAAAGAATAAACATAACAGGAACACTCCGCTGAAAGGGAAAAGATTAGACATAAAGTGTAAGTGTAACTAATTCAGACTACCTCACCTATTAGAAGGAAGATTTCTCTCTCTGCCTCTGGTGGGATTAGGGCTCTCTCTCTGCCTCTGGTGGGATTAGGGCTCTCTCTGTCTCTCCCTCCTTCACCACATCACCACGCCTCTGGTTCAGTTGCTCCAGCTGACAGCCTTCTTTGATGCTCTCTGCACTGCTTTCTCTCTCCTCATCTTCAGCAATCGTCTGCCTTCTTTCTCCATTCAAGAACTGCACTCTATTCTGCAGCTTCAGCAGACATCCTCTCTCTCTCTGCAAGCTGTTCTGAGCTCCAAGCTGTTCTGAGCTCCCAGCAGTTCTGTGCTCCAAGCTGTTCTGAGCACCACGCTGAACTGCACACCACGCTGGACTGACCTCCAAACCTGAACTGAACTGAGCTGAACTGACCACTCCTCCTCTCCTGTAGCTCACTAATATGGAAGCTTGTCCTTTCATGGAAAGCTACGGCCAGTAACCTGCCGCCCACCAAATTCTTGTACCTCCCCGTACCAAGGACACGTTCCCAGCTGGCCAGCCTGAAGTTGTGTCTTCGGAGTGGAGAAAAATACATTCCTTCGATAAGGGCCAGCCTGAACCGGTTCTCTCCAAGCGAACAACAGCCTTAACTATAAACTTTGCCTTTGCCCTGAAAAGCCTCTCAGCTTCATCAAGATGGAGTCCCTCTAGCTCTAGGCCTGTAGGCCTGAAAAGGGGTGAAATGCTCCTTAGCTCTGTCAGAATACCTACATAAACCATACCAATGTGTCTAATATGTCAAAGCCAATAGGCAATAGACAGGTGAAAGTCAAGAATAAAGGCATATTAAGCAGCTATCCTCTTCTAGATCTGGAAAAAAGGGCTTAAAAGGGCCAACACAGGCTAAGAATACCTATACTAGATGCGAGCAAGACTAATGATCTATATCACTGCTAAATAAAGCCAAAAACTCTGCCATAACATTCCACCCTTAGATCCTTATCTTGCGAGCATCAGTAAACAACAACAACCATCTAAACAAACATCAACATAATCTATCCAACATAGGCTAAGAATACCTATCCTAGATGTGAGCAAGATTAAGATCTATATCACTGCTAAATATCTCTGCCATCCACCCTTAGATCCTTATCTTGCGAACATCTTATAAACAATAACATCTAGATAAACAAACATCAACACAATCTATCAACAAATCAAAACCTAAAAAACTCCCTAAAAACAATGACAACTCAAGGAAATTCCACCTGAAACTCAATTGTAGGGAATAGAAACCTAAAAACAAATCAAAGCACCCTTGACTTGAATGCTGAAACATATCTGATAACAACAGAAACTAACCAAAGCATCCTCAAACTAAATGTGCCTCAACTTCTAATGATAACTGGTGAAATCTAGTGATATAGGGACTTATGTGTTGAATGAAAACAGCAAGGGGCCTAAATGGGGCCTACTTCGGACAACTTAAGGCTAAATGAGGCCTACCTACTATTGTCAACTTAAGAACTAAATGTGTTTCAACTCCTAAGGAGAGAACAAGAAAGGGCCTAAATGAGCCCTACCTACTATAAGCAACTTAAGCTAATGATGACTCATGAAACTATTGGTGTAGGGGCTTGTTTGTGGGATGAAAATAACAATAGGCCTAAATGAGGCCTACCTACTTTAGTTAACCTAAGCTAACATTTTGGTGAAATCTGAGAAGTAAACATGATAAACTGTGTCAAGGTTTGGGCAAACATTAATACATAATCATACTAAAAGACACACCACCCAGAACAATCCAAATTTTAAGGTAACCACCCTTTGATCAATCAAGGTGAAAATGTAAGAACCGTTAAAAAAACCCATGTCTACAAGATAGCTGGTGTAACATCAAGCTTAGAACAACAAAAAACATTTTAAATCACACGGTGGAACACATGTGCGCACCACCATTCAAAAAAGTCCTTCATTGGCAAAAACTGTTTTGAAGAAAACAGAAAAACTATAATAGGTGACATGTTTTTTTGCTTTAAAAAGTGGGGCCTGCTTGTCCAAGGGATTATGCATCAAATTCTTTTATAATACTGTTACAAATAAAACATGTTTTAGTTTTTTGTTTTTTAAAAGTGGGGCCTGCTCGTAGTGATGTCAAGAAAAAATTGCAGGCCAAGGAATTAAATAACTTAGTCCAAAAGTCTTCAGTGTAGGCCACCACCCTGCATCCTCGGTATCCGGACACTTCCTCCAATGCGGCCATCCATCACCCTTCCGGTCTGGTCTGGTCTGGTTCCATCATCCAAAAATAATAAACTAAAATAAAAACATGAAAGTAAAAAGCTAAAACAAAAAAAAAAGAAGTGGAAGGGGGAGGGACCCACGCACAACCACAACTTCAGCAATCCTAGGAACAAGAGAACAAGTATCATTATTCTTGTAAAATAAAATTTTCCATTTAAAAAGCACCCCGGGTGCCTTTCATTATTGAAAAGAAAATATCCTAATTAATTAAAAACATTCAAAATTTAACTTTTAATAATATTAGTAGGGCCTAACATACCCTAATCCTTACTAAACCAGCCCCTCCCTTCAAAGCAGGAGCCATGCTACAGTGGGAAGCTACTTTGAAACACTGCAATATGATGAGCCTCTCCAAACCAGCCCCTCCCTTACATAAACAAGCCATCCGCGGAAGAAAATTGGATTGTAGCCAATCATAACGAACAGGGACGTGATCGAAACTTGCAGAATGAAGGAAAAAAACTCGTCTGCACAAACCAGCTGGTCTGCCAAGGTCGAAAAACAAATTTCTCATGCCTTATTTTCTAACTAACGGAAGCTAGCATTTATAAAAAAAAAAGCAATTCTGTTACAGTGTACTGCCAATTAAAAAAGCTCCAGTTTTTAAAAAGAGTTTAGTCCAACTAATTCAGCTAAAGGCAAGACACTCAAAATATGGGCACTTATTTAGAAAGGGGCAACTACCTTTTGCACACAAGATTATACATTCTGCATTTGAGAAAAAAAACGAATTAACATGGTCCATTGTAAAAGAGAAATAATTTGTAAAACAACATAAAATGCAGATACATTTCAACATTGTATTTAATTTAATGTTTTGCTGACACATTTATAAAAGCATACATTTTAATTTACATTTGGGAAAATAATAATGTTACATTTTAACATTTTTTCTTTCAAAGGCACATGGTTGCCTTCCACTAATTAAAAGCACATGTCACCATGCACAGTCGGGCAAGATTTATTATTCTCAAACCAGCACATTCCTGTCTAGATGGAAACCCCTCACAGAAATAATTTATGAAAACAGCTCCGTAGCGTGCACTCTAACGGGCCATCTTTTTAACATTTCACTCATTTTAAAAAAAACACAGCTCTCTCCGTAATCCGACTGATTGATTTATAACCACATCAGTTCCAAGGTAAACCCACACAAATTCGTAGACGCATTTCAAAAGGAATGTTAAATGAACAGAACCCTTTGCAAAGCACAAGATGTTACCTTTCCGTCAAGAAACTGACAAAGCACATAGGCAGACCAAGGAATAAAAAAAAAGTCAAAATCAAACCATCAAATAATCCACTGACTTTTATAGTCAGGTCAGATAACCATGCATGTTGACAGCATGTAAAAAATAAAGACTGCCATCTCAACTCAAGATATTAACCCTTTGGCAGCTCAAGCAGAATCATTTCCCAACGTCCATGGATACATGGGAAAATCATAATCACATTTCTTCACGTTTACAGATGACACATACACATATTTTCAAAAACGTTATCCCCAAGCACCCGAGAGAGATCCAGCTCTCTCCTGCCAAACGTAATGATAACATGCCCTGTCCAAGCCATGACCACATGGCGCTATTCACAAGCCATATTTACAAGACAAGCCTTTCACAAACAACATTTCCAAGGCGCAATGCACAAGGAACACAGCAGATCAACATGAGAACATGCACCTCACAAGCCACAATAATATGGCGCTATTCACAAGCCATATTTACAAGACAAGCTTTTCACAAACAATATATCCAAGGCGCAATGCACAAGGAACACAGCAGATCAACATGAGAACATGCACCTCACAAGCCACATTAACATGGCGCTATTCACAAGCCATATTTAAAAGGAGCTATATTCAAAGAACTCCACAAATCATAATACAATGAACACATTTCACATTGCACAGCATAAGCAGATGCAGCAAGCAATTGAATGGGCAATTTAAAAGCATTTTTTACACACATTTATACAATTGGACCATCACATAGATGTAACTGGCTTCCTCATGTAATGCCATCCTTCAACTCTGACAGTTTAAACACCAAGATGAAAACCATTCCTTCCACCCTGAATAAACCAAATGCCATGATGTAATGCAATCTCCTCACGCTGCAACTGTTCAAGCCCTTATGTCTAACAAGCTACATAAACTGCAACATTACGCCAGATGGAACCAGCGTTCAGGGCACTCCCTCAGAACACATGGGAAACTCTCTAAGCACATGGCCAGGCACACAGGCTTCGTAAGATGACGACTACGCCAGATGTAATGTCTGGCGCTCAGGGCACTCCCACACAACACATGGGAAACAATCTAAGCACATGGCCAGGCACACAGGCTTCGTAAGATGACGACTACGCCAGATGTAATGGCTGGATTTTCTGAGTAGGTGGGATCAGCCCCCAGGGGCCCCTCCAACCCAGCCAGAACGTACTCACCTTCCCTCCTCAGGACTCCTCTATCCAGGCACCTGGTACCTACCTGAGGATGGGGAACTCGCAATATACAAGCTCATATTATTAAAAACACCACTAAATCTATAGGGATACTAAGAATACTCACTGATTACTAGGGATATCCATACCCTACACCACACTTATTCACATCAGTTGGTCTCGCGGCCACCCTGACCCAGACCGTTCTACCCTAGGGCAGATATGACACACAATCCGGTGCGTCTACACACGGGCCTGCAGAACCCAATGCTCCCTTTTCCAAACTGTTCGCAATCCTGCGAAACTACACGTTAGTTCGACCTCCTAACGCTCTCACTTACTCAAGCCACAATCCAGTGGGTATTAACACTGGTCTCCCACCCAGTGCTGTCACTAACGCCGCATATCAACGACGACCACATTCCTATGAACCATTATTTGGGGTATTATCTCAGTGGTCTACTTCGAATAGAACTACAATAATAACTTTGAATAGGGTTCCAGATTGTATAGTGTACTCCCTGCTCTTGGCATCAAAGGTCCACTCACTCCCTATTTATGTGATCACCACTTACCTGATTGGGATTACTCATCCATTCACATACCTAGTAATCACCTAGGAGATACATTTACCTTCAGTGAACAAGAATAGGGGCTACACACCAGTTTGTTATAAACTGGGGTTATTTTATTACAACAATATAAACATTTACACAGATCTGACAAAGACTATAGGTAGAACACACCGCTTGAAAGAGAAAAGAATAAACATAACAGGAACACTCTGCTGAAAGGGAAAAGATTAGACATAAAGTGTAAGTGTAACTAATTCAGACTACCTCACCTATTAGAAGGAAGATTTCTCTCTCTGCCTCTGGTGGGATTAGGGCTCTCTCTCTGCCTCTGGTGGGATTAGGGCTCTCTCTGTCTCTCCCTCCTTCACCACATCACCACGCCTCTGGTTCAGTTGCTCCAGCTGACAGCCTTCTTTGATGCTCTCTGCACTGCTTTCTCTCTCCTCATCTTCAGCAATCGTCTGCCTTCTTTCTCCATTCAAGAACTGCACTCTATTCTGCAGCTTCAGCAGACATCCTCTCTCTCTCTGCAAGCTGTTCTGAGCTCCAAGCTGTTCTGAGCTCCCAGCAGTTCTGTGCTCCAAGCTGTTCTGAGCACCACGCTGAACTGCACACCACGCTGGACTGACCTCCAAACCTGAACTGAACTGAGCTGAACTGACCACTCCTCCTCTCCTGTAGCTCACTAATATGGAAGCTTGTCCTTTCATGGAAAGCTACGGCCAGTAACCTGCCGCCCACCAAATTCTTGTACCTCCCCGTACCAAGGACACGTTCCCAGCTGGCCAGCCTGAAGTTGTGTCTTCGGAGTGGAGAAAAATACATTCCTTCGATAAGGGCCAGCCTGAACCGGTTCTCTCCAAGCGAACAACAGCCTTAACTATAAACTTTGCCTTTGCCCTGAAAAGCCTCTCAGCTTCATCAAGATGGAGTTCCTCTAGCTCTAGGCCTGTAGGCCTGAAAAGGGGTGAAATGCTCCTTAGCTCTGTCAGAATACCTACATAAACCATACCAATGTGTCTAATATGTCAAAGCCAATAGGCAATAGACAGGTGAAAGTCAAGAATAAAGGCATATTAAGCAGCTATCCTCTTCTAGATCTGGAAAAAAGGGCTTAAAAGGGCCAACACAGGCTAAGAATACCTATACTAGATGCGAGCAAGACTAATGATCTATATCACTGCTAAATAAAGCCAAAAACTCTGCCATAACACAGACCCATACGCCTAGAGAGCAAGAAACGTTTTCTTTCTCCCATATCAGAACAATGTTCTCTTGAGCATTTATTCCAAGCCACGGATAAAGTACTGAAACAACGAATAGGTTACAGTGAACTTAGTACCATGCGTGAACAAGAACTAGCACGATCAGCAGTACAGTGGGCTGAAAATAATAGTGTATATAAAGACGATTCAGTAGCGCAAACATTTTTGAATCTTTCCCCAGCCGAACAGCGCTTAGCTGGAATGTACATGATCCAGCATCTCATTACACTATATGAGAGTCAGCATTCTGATCCAGGTCCCCTATATAACATATTAGACGAGTTACTCCTAGGTAGGTGGAGAGGCCTAGGTACCGATTTGATTAATGTCATTCTAGAACAACGACACAAATACAGAACATTTCTGACTCCACATTTCGTTCCTGTTCCACCCCCAGTAAGGAAAACATTTTACATAGACAGATAGAATCCCTTACGAGAAGTTCATCCCATCCAGACCACAGGGGGTGAGCTTCGACGCGTATTCGTATACACACCCTTGACTAAAATGGAATTGTTGGAAATGAAAAAGTTGGTGCCCTGTCATGATAAAGATCCAGCAGGGTTTCACCGTGAATTAAAAGACATGTTATTCATGGGGGATTATACATATCCCGATATTCTTAAAATGTTAAAAGTATTGTTGCCTGCTGGTATTTACGAAAAACTTAAAGAAAAAGAATGGGAGGTGGGAGATAAAAAGATTATCTGGACTGAATTAGAAAACGAAGAAAATACACGAATTCCAGGTACTGGTCTTGGGGACAAAGCTAAAGCATTACCAGGATTATTAGTACAGGTTTTACCGAGGTTATTGGCAATCAAAAAGGAAGACTGGGATGCAATCTCAGCCTGCAAACAGAAGCAAGACGAAGACACTAGTGATTTTTATTCCAGATTCGAGAAATGTTTTATAATTAATAGCGGCCTGAAAACAAGTAGTGAATCATATCCACATCTTTTTGTGACCAAATTAGTCGAGAATTCCTTACCACAAGTCAAAAATAGAGTACTGAAAGTCGAGAGTACATGGCAAGCAAATACCCCTTCTCAAATGTTACAAATGTTACAGTACCACCAGAACCGAATCAGAGAGGAACATGATCATGAACAGAGGCGTATGAAAGATACGAAAATGAAAGTACTTGTAGCTCAGTCTGTTCCAGCAGACGGTCAGAAAAAGGGTACAGCACCGCCAGGTCATTCTGCAGCTCCCGTTAAAGGGAATTGCAACTATTGTAAACAGCCAGGTCACTATATAAACGAATGTACCGTTCTGAAATACAATATTGCAACCGGCAGGACGAAAGAAAGACTGCGTCCTCCTAGACAAGAACATGTTCCACAGAATACGCAACCTCCACAGCAAGCACAACAGACAGTAGCTGTACCCCAACCCCAACCTATTGCTGCCACGCAACATGTCACGCAACAAATGTACCAGTATGCACAGTCAGATTACTCCGATTACCAGCAGTACTCATGAAACAGCCTGGAGAGGGAGGTTGGCTTGCCTCTTATTGAGGTTCCTGTAGATCAAGAGGGTCCCTATGTACATAGTCCGGTATTAGGGAAAGACAGAAAATTTTTGATTGACATAGGGGCGAGCAGAACTACCATCAGTAATGACGAGGTTCCAGGGGCACCCCTCTCAGGCTCACAGAATGTTTCCCTGGGTTTTTCAGGAAAACCTATTGTTAACGAAGTGTCAAAGCCAGTTTCCCTAGAAGTTGGTCCATTGTCCCGTACTACAGACTTGTTACTTACGAAAGCATGTCCTGAAAATCTGCTTGGTATTAAAACGTTGAAAGCTCTAGGAGCAGTAATATGTTGTTCTCCGGAAGGAGTGAGATTGTTCTTACGTGATTTTAAAGGTCATTATGTGTTGAGAGATTTTGATCCACGATTGCAAAATGTACCAGAGTATTTATGGGCACAAGGTCCAACTGATGTAGGTTGTATGCACATTACACCTTATCGTGTTACACTCAAGCAAGGAGTTGTACTACCCCGAATCCGACAATATAAATTGCCCCCCGAGGCTGTAACAGCCTTACTGAAAATTATTGACGAACTGATTGCCCAAGGAGTAGTTATAGAAACCGACTCCAATGTATGTAATTCTCAAATCATTCCGATTCTTAAACGAACAGACCCAAATGCACCACCAGTCTACAGATTTGTGATCGACCTCCGAGAATTGAATAAATGCATCATTCCCCAGTACCCAGTTGTGCCAGACATATCCTCCCTATTGACGGCTATGGATTCCGGAGCAGCGTTCTTTACTGTAATCGACCTCAAGAACGCTTTCTTTAGTGTCCCCATTCATCCGGAAAGCCAGTATCTCTTCGGATTCTCTTTAAATGGCCGAAGCTTCAAATTTGCTCGTGCACCTCAAGGGTTCACGGAAAGTCCCAGTATTTACAGTCAAGCCTTGAAACGACAACTAGACAGTATTCACATGCCTGCTGACACTGCTCTGCTCCAATATGTCGATGACCTGTTAATAACTGCACGGACCGAACGTGACTGCGAGCGCGCGTCACTGACTGTCTTGTATTTCTTGGCCGAAAAGGGGCATAAAGTGTCCCCTTCGAAGCTACAATTCTGTGCCCAGCAAGTGGTATACCTTCGGCACTTGCTGTCCAAGTGGGGGAGACAGTTGACACCAGACCGCATCCAGCTAATTGCACATCTGCCACAACCTAAGACACAAAAGGAGGTACGGGCCATTATTGGCCTCACCTCGTACTGCAGACAATGGATCCCTCAGTACGCATATCTAGCCAAACCACTCATACAGTTGACAACACAGGAGGCAGCGACTTCGACTGTCCTCCCTTGGACTCAGGAACACACACAAGCTTTTGACGAATTAAAGAACGCCCTATGTCAAGCACCTGTTTTAGCGACACCATGTTATAGCAAACCTTTTACACTTTTTGTCACTGAACGCGATGGCACAGCATTATCTGTGCTCACACAAGATCAAGCAGGAAAACATAAGCCTTGTGCTTATTTCTCTAGTACATTGGATCCAGTGGCCCAGGCTCTGCCTGCGTGCCTCAAATCAGTTGCAGCAACAGCTCTAGCAATCAGACAAAGCGATTCAATAGTGTTAGGACATCCTCTGACAGTCCAAGTTCCACACTCCGTGGAAGTTCTTTTGAACCGAACCCAGACACAGCACCTGACCATAGCAAGACTGACGGGATATGAATTGACATTGTTTCAGCCACACATAGAGATCAGACGTTGCAATACGTTAAACCCTGCCACATTGTTACCCTCGAGCACAATTGACCCGACACCACATGACTGTGTAGAAGTCATCAATACTGTAACGAAGCCCAGACAAGACTTGACAGACATTGCATTACCTGACCCAGACCTGACACTTTACGTGGATGGTTCATGCATGAGAACAAGCACAGGAGAGTTAGTGGCTGCATATGCAGTGACCACTGAAACTGAAGCCATAGAAACACATCGTATTGACACATTGTCTGCCCAAGCAGCAGAGCTCATCGCTCTGACCCAAGCCTGCACCCGAGCCAAGAACCTGAAAGTAAACATATATACAGATTCACAGTATGCATTCGGAGTTGTTCACGACTTCGGTATCCTCTGGCAAGAAAGAGGTTTTTTAACTTCTCATGGCGCCAAGATACAGCATGGTCCCCTTATTCAAGCTCTGTTAGAAGCAATACACTTACCTGCATCCATTGCTATCATGAAGTGCAAGGCACATACGAAAGTCACTGATACCATTTCCCAGGGTAACGACCTGGCAGGTCGAACAGCTAAACTCACAGCTCAGACTCAAACAGACATACCGACAGGTCCGACAAAGACTGAAGTACCAACACAGACACATTGTATGACAGTGAAGGATCCCACTCTAGATGTACTCGACATACAGACACATGCCACTCCAGACGAAATCAAGAAATGGACTGAACAAGGAGGGATCCAAACAGATCAGGGATGGATGACGAAGGGAAGAGCCACATGGTTCCTCCCCGACTCTATGGTTCAAGTGATCATTAATCCATCACACTTAGGAGAAAAAGCCATGTTAGACAGCATTCAGAATCTATGGTTCAACAAGCATTTACGTGCAGCAGCAAAACAGAAAGTGCGTACCTGCATGATCTGTTGTCAGTTCAATCCAGGCAAAGGCATTCCCGTGGAACAAGGTGGATTCCATCCTCCTGACCATCCTTTTGAAGTCCTCCAGATGGATTATATCCAGATGGACAGATGTTGAGGATTCAAATATGTCCTCGTAGTTGTATGTGCCCTTTCCAGATGGACAGAAGCATATCCAGTCCCAGATTACACTGCCGCGACCACTGCCAAGCAGTTGGTTCGTGAATTCTTCCCGCGATACGGTTTGCCCCGTGTCGTGTACTCAGATAATGGACAGCCATTCTCGTCCGAGCTTATGAAACAGATATCACTCCTGTTAGGTTACCAATGGAAATTTCACTGTGTACGACACCCCGAAGCAGCTGGTTTCGTCGAACGACACAACCAGACTCTGAAAACACGACTAGCTAAGGTTTGTGCAGAAAAAGGTGTAGATTGGATAGTAGCATTGCCAGTTGCCCTCTTTTATATGCGCATGGTAGCTCATTCCAGAACCGGACTATCTCCCTATGAGGTAGTCTTCGGCCGACCTCCTAATATGTGGGGTACGCCTATGCCTCGTAAGATTACCGATGTCGATAGTAATATGCTGACAGATTACCTAGCTTCCTTGATGTCTGCACTACAATCTTGTCGTTCACAGGTTGCAGCTGCCTTCCCGGACAACACCCAAGTAAAACCGCATGAAATCGTTCCAGGAGAATATGTCTACGTTCGTAATTTCGACAGATCAAGCCCTCTGGAACCCAGATGGAAGCAGCCAAAGCTGGTGTTGATGACCACGAGGACCGCAGTAAAGCTGGAAGGTCGCAAGGGGTGGCTACACTCCAGTCATATAAAACGAGTTCACGGACTGTGTCCAGAGACTGCTATTAAGGACTGCCCCCTTTTAGACATTGACTCTAAACTCCCCCTGCTAGAGAAAACTCCACAACAGGAGTACAGAACCAAGTTGAGGTCTAGTAAGTCAGACAGCGTTTAATTGTTTAAGTCCCCCCCTGGGTGAAGCGGTTAGACAGGTTTCTGACATGTATAAGATAGACCCAAGTAGTCAGAGAGATAGGCGGATCGAAAAGAGAGAAAAATATTGCAAGAACTTGCATAGTCGATGCATCATAACGTTAATTTTCATGTTTATTCTGAGCATTTCGATCATATGTATAAGCTTCCTGTTACATGATTTCTTTCCTCATTTCAATTCACATGTACATATTGTCTCTAATGAGTCTGTAGAGCACACTTTCAGCAACCTGCCCCCTCATGAGCTGTCCTATCGATTAGCAATGCGCAACAATACATTCATTCGTATGTTACACCATACTCACCAGACCAGCAATGCCACAAATTGCTGGGTATGTGGCCGACTCCCACCTTATCAGAAATACAAGGGAGCTCTGCCCCTCTTTCCCTACCCGTTTACACATAATGGTTCATGTGGAGCATGGTTTGCTTTAATGTCTTCCTTAGACAGTAAGTCCAAGGTTTCTCAAGGCAATTGGATATGGGGTAACCTGAATACAGTCATGAATAACGCATGTTTCCCAGACGCAGACGGTCTTCCTCAAAGGAGAGGGACCGATCTAGAAAATGAAGTGTATAAATTAGGTAACTTTTCCCTCAATCTCATGATCCTGAACGTCCAGTCCGAGTCCAAGTCGGACTTGCCGTTTATAACAGTTTTACCAGTGAAAGGTGAATTATGCTTTAGAAAGAATGGTTCAGTACATCTAGGACACAGTGATTGTAATACTGTGGTCGAATTCAGCGATAAAGGAAAGTCTACTTTCAAAGCCTCTCGCCATTCTTATTTTATTTGTGGTCAGACAGCTTATGTACATCTGCCCCTTGATTGGGATGGGACGTGTTATATTGCGTTCCTATTACCACCTGTTTTTCTAGCCCCGCCTGATTATCATCGAAATTCACGACTAATGCATGTCAGACACAGAAGAGACCTTCCTCCTGTTATTGATTATTCCGAATCAGCATGGGATCAGTATAAGGATTATGTTAAAGGATACTTCTGGTTCATAGGTCCTGTCCAGAACAGTAAAATAATACGCAGGTTAACAAGAACACTGGAAGCGGTAGTGAACGAAACTACTTTTGCTTTAGGTAACCTGACTGAGGAGCAATCTGCTATGAGGATTGTTGTTCTTCAAAATCGCCTTGTCCTTGACGTCATCCTGGCCGATAGGGGCGGGGCTTGTAGAGTGATCGGATCCAGTTGTTGCGTTTTTATTCCTAATAACGCGCCATCCGTATATAAGGCCATAACAAGGCTTCACGAAATTGCTCACCTGATTCACCAGAATCCAGGCACCTGGACTTGGTCCGGTTGGCTCTGGAGTGTGATGTCCGCATGGGGATGGAAATTGCTATCATTCCTAGGAATAATACTACTTATTCTATTCAGTTGTTGTCTCTGTCTGCAATGTGGGCCAGCGATTTGCGGCTTGTGCGCCACAGCTTGTATTCCCCGTCCAAGTTCCCGTTCCCGTTCCCGAATGAAGAAAGAAGAGCAAATGATGTTATATGAACAGATAGATGGTCTCATGAATATAGACATATCCTAAAGGGTGTAGTAGGGACCAAGGAGGGAATGAGGTAATAGAAATTTTCAGGTAGCTAATGTGTCCCTGTGAGAAAGATCTTGTCGGGACCCCTGATAGGGTTGGACTACAAAGCCCAGACGCCCCGGCACGTACAAGGCTGCATTTCGTCTCACCTGAAACAAGGACGAAGACCTATATCTCTCCTCTCTTTCCACAGCGTGAGGTAACGGCTAGAGGAGGCGCTACGGACAATGGACGAATAAAAACAGACGCCACACAGGAAGCGAGGTCGTCGCAGAACGTCGAGGAGGCGGGACCAGAGACGGACCACGAGGAGGACGCCGAATCTCGGAGCCGGGAGCCGGAGCTGAACGCCGAGAGTCAAGACAGCGTTGCTGATCGTGAAGAGGAGGCGGGGGAAACCGAAGACCGCTGGACGGAGGAGTGGTGGTGTCCCCCGGAGGAGGCTGGAGAGCGTGCCGTGACTCAGGAGAGTTACGGCGGGGCCGGTGAGTGGCATTGAACCGAAGCCCAATTGGGGAAATTGTTGTGTGTTGTGGGAGGGGGGGAGGTAGAGAAGAAACTGTGGGTGGTGGGTGGAAATTCGTAAGGGGGAAAACCAAAACGTTCATCTGTGAGAGATCAGTACCCGACAGTATCACGTTAGTTGTTTATCTTGGGATTAGGCGTAGCTGGTCTATGACTCTATCTTCCCTGTATTCCTATCCTCATTCCGTGCCAAGTCACTTCCTACCCCTTTACCTGCCACTTCCAATACCTTTACGCACACCCCTTCACCATCCCCATTTTTCGTGCACTACCTTCCGGTGTAGGAGCAAGGGTTTCGAAGCGACAGTACCACTGACGGCCCCTTTTCTCTTTTTCCCTCTCGGTACCTCCGGTAATCCAACACCACGGAGACTCTACCGTCCCAGGAACAACAACCACTGGAAGACGAGGGAGGAACACCGCATACCACGGCCAACCCTTTCAACTCTGGAGAACTTGGTGCCGCGGGAGGAAGTGCAGAAGCCGTTGTGAAACCTAAAATCTTGTTTCCTGACAATAAAAGTGCTGTTCGCCAATATATTCAGCCTCCGCGTCTGTATATCCGACCTGCCCTCCCACAAGTGGTGTCAGAAGTGGGATCTGACAGAGACATGGAGGCTGCACTTACAAAAATGGCTGAACACCAAGAACATTTGGGCAAAGTAATGGAAAAGTTCCTACATGTTGTAGAAGAAGATCGGGAGAAAACGCAAAAGGTCCTTACAGGTCAGAGCCAAACACATGGAGCGGCCATGGACAAATTGGCTGAAATACTGGGGAATCATAAAGGACCTACTACGCTACCCTCAATGGTTATGCAAAAGTACGTCAGTGGAGAGGATCCTGATTTCTTTTTTACGAACTTTGAGCGTATAGCCACTGCTGCCGCATGGCCAGCCGACAAATGGGGTCAATATCTGGGTCCCCTCCTTTCAGGGGATTTACAGGCGGCGTACCAAGCAGCCACCATACAAGGAACAGTGCCCTATGCAGACATCAAACGCTGTATAACGGAAAGGTTGGGGGTGGACGACGAATCTTACAGGATAAAGTTACGCCAGATAAAAGAGGGCCCGCAAGAAACACCCCGAGCCTTGTACTTCAGGGTAAAAGACATGACCGATCGGTGGTTGAAGCCGGCCACCTCAGATAAGGATGGTATTATGTCGAAAATATACTTAGAGCAGTACCTAGCATCCCTCCATCCGCCTATACAGAGGTGGGTTAGGCAACAACCCCGTCTGACTCTTGAATCTGCAGTGGAGATTGCAAGTGCTTATAACAGGGCTCAAGAACTCCAAAAGGGCAGAGAAGACACACAATGGAGAACCCCCGGACCAGGACATCACAGGGCCTCTCGTGTTTCTGTCCCGAAAAAACCAGATCCCGTGGCTATCTTACCTGGACCTATGATACCTAACCCGGTGTTCAGATCACCGAATCCTGGACCCCAGTGTTTTCATTGTGGAGGGATGGGACATATTGCTAAATTTTGTCCCCAAAAAGAGGAACCAATGGAGATAGGGATAGCCAGGAACTACTACTGTTCTAACCCCCGAGAACCTTTGCCCCCATATCATTGTGAAGTAAAAGTTAATGGACAGTCCACTTTGGCTTTAGCCGACACGGGGTGTAGACAGAGTGTAGTTCGTCCCCAAGATTTTCAACCTAGAGTAGTACCAAGTGAAGAGATGGTGGCCATCCGATGTGTACACGGGGATGTTAAACAATACCCAACTTCCCAGGTTACCATTCAACATACCAACGACCCAGGAACCTCCTTGAAAGTAGGTCTTATCCCGAATCTACCTGAGACAGTCATTTTGGGTAATGACTATCCCCAACTATCACACATGCTAGCATACGATAGACACAAAGGAGAGGACTGGTGGGCTGAAGCTCCTTTTTCTAAAACAGACGAACATGAGTGGCCTGACTCAAAACCGCGGAAGAGTAGGAAGCAGAGGAGGATAGAAAAAGGGAAGCCACCTAATGTGTTGCCAGTTATACCGGAAGAGAATCCGTAGGAAACAGATAGAAGTTTTCGGGCCACGCAAAGAGAGGATCCGGTTCTGCTGGAGGCTTGGAAGAAAGCACTAGAACAGGAAGACCTCCATCATGTAGGTCCCTATTTCTTTAAGAGAAACGGGTTACTTTATAGGAAAGGGAATCCTACACAAGACCCCCAACTGATAGTACCAACCCCATTTCGAGAGAAGGTTATGTTCCTAGCTCACAGCCATCTGTTAGGAGGTCATTTTGTTCCAGAAAAAACTGAAAAACAGATACTCGAGAGATTTTATTGGCCTGGGATTTACCAACAGGTTAAAAGGTATTGCTGAGAATGTCCCATCTGTCAAAGACACAGCAGTAACATACCCCCTCGTGCACCCTTACGTCCACTTCCTGTGATAGAAGAACCCTTTAACAGAATAGGCATGGACATCATAGGCCCTTTGTTTCCATCGAGGAGTGGTTGTAGGTTCGTGCTGGTGTTGGTAGATTACGCTACCCGTTTCCCTGAGGCCATAGCCTTACGACGACCTGATGCAGTTAACATCGCTAAAGCGATGATAACAGTGTTCTCCAGGGTAGGGTTTACAAAACAAATTCTGACAGATCAAGGAACCCCGTTCATATCCAAAGTCATGAAGCAAGTGTGTACCCAACTAGGCATACATCAGATCCGAATGGCAGCTTATCACCCCCAGACTGACGGGTTGGTTGAAAGGTACAACGCTACACTTAAGACCACCCTTAAGAAACTGTTGGAACTAGAAACAAGAAAGTGGGAGGATATGTTACCACTGGCGTTGTTTGCTATACGGTGCAAAATACAGAAAAGTACAGGGTATTCCCCTTTTGAACTACTATATGGCCATCAACCCCGAACATTTTTGGACATGGCCCAAGAAAAGTGGGAGAATGAACCTGATAACACTAAACCCTTAGTTGATTATGTTTCCACTCTCAAAACGCATCTGAGTCAGATCCGGACTATAATCCGTAACAATGTAGAAGAAGCACAAGCTGCCCAGAAAATGCAATATGACAAAAAAGGCCAAGGAGAGAAAGTTCGAGGTGGGCGATCTCGTTCTATTAATGATGGCTTCCTCGGATCACAAATTATTGGGTCAGTGGCAGGGTCCTTATAAGATTACTGAGAAAGTCACCCCTGTGACTTATAGAATAGAGCTAGACGCCACCCGGGGTACTTCACAAATCTATCACATCAATTTGTTAAAAAAATGGGAAGGACCTCAGCCTGTTCTGAGTAACCGACTTGAGACTGAGGAACCTTTATTTGTTCAATGCATTGACTCCACTCTTCCAAACACTTTAAAAGAAAAGTTAATGCAAAATCTCGCTCACCTTGGAGGAGTGTTTTCCCAAACACCAGGAAGGACGACCCTGGTACAACATGCCATCCGAACTCCTATAGGTAAAAGGGTATGACTTCGGCCCTATCGGATACCCGAGGCACGTCGTCAAACCATACGAGAGGAAGTTCAAAAGATGCTGGAAATGGATATTATCGAACCATCCTCTAGTGAGTGGAACTCCCCGATTGTATTAGTTCCAAAACCAGATGGTTCGGTTCGATTTTGTATCGACTTCAGGGAAGTTAACAAATTATCTGAATTCGACACTTATCCCCTACCAAGAGTAGATGAAATGGTGGAGAAAATCGGGAGAGCCAAATATATCAGCACATTAGACCTGTGTAAAGGATATTGGCAAATCCCTTTACGTACCCAAGACAAAGTGAAAACAGCTTTTTCCACCCCAGATGGATTATACCATTTTAAGGTTATGCCATTTGGTTTACATGGGGCACCAGCCACTTTTCAAAGGGCAATGAATTGTATCCTACGTCCTCACGAGAGGTATGCCGGAGCATACATAGATGACATTGTTATCTTTAGCGATACATGGGAACAACATATGCAACACTTGAAACAAGTCGTTGTAACCCTGGGAGAAAATGGTCTAAAAATCAATCCCGCAAAAAGCCATTTAGCAGCCCAAACGGTAAAATATCTGGGGTATCTTTTAGGAGAGGGAATGATTAGACCCCAAGATTCCAAATTGACAGCCATATCTCAAATTCCACTTCCTAAAAACAAGAAAGACCTACGGGCCTTTTTGGGCCTTTTGGGATACTACAGAAGGTTTATTCCCAATTTTTCACAAATTGCATCTCCTCTCACTAACCTACTGCAAAAAGACTCTAATACGGAAGAAAGCTTGAGACATCCCACTCCCGATATCCTAAAAGCCTTCCATACCCTGAAGGGTTCCCTAACTTCCGAAACAGTGCTAGCCAGTCCTGACTATTCTTTACCGTTTGTTTTACAGACGGATGCATCGGATCAGGGGTTGGGGGCAGTGCTCTCACAAGTATCACGACAGGGACAAGAACAGCCAATTCTATACATCAGTAGGAAATTATTTCCTAGTGAACAAAATTATGCAGTCATTGAAAAAGAGGCATTGGCAGTAAAGTGGGCCATTGAAACACTGAGATACTATCTGGAAGGAAGAGAGTTTACCTTATTCACTGATCATGCCCCTTTGGAATGGTTATCCCGCAACAAAGGAAACAATGATCGTGTGTTAAGATGGTTCCTGGCGTTGCAACCTTATAGGTTTCGCACTCAACATCGGAAGGGATCAGAGCAAGGGAATGTAGATTTCCTGTCCAGATATCCACAAGAAAGAAGCCCTAGTAACAGGACTCCAAGGGAAAGGGGATGTGAGAAAGATCTTGTCGGGACCCCTGATAGGGTTGGACTACAAAGCCCAGACGCCCCGGCACGTACAAGGCTGCATCTCGTCTCACCTGAAACAAGGACGAAGACCTCTCCTCTCTTTCCACAGCATCAGGTAACGGCTAGAGGAGGCGCTACGGACAATGGACGAATAAAAACAGACGCCACACAGGAAGCGAGGTCATCGCAGAACGTCGAGGAGGCGGGACCAGAGACGGACCACGAGGAGGACGCCGAATCTCGGAGCCGGGAGCCGGAGCTGAACGCCGAGAGTCAAGACAGCGTTGCTGATCGTGAAGAGGAGGTGGGGGAAACCGAAGACCGCTGGACGGAGGAGTGGTGGTGTCCCCCGGAGGAGGCTGGAGAGCGTGCCGTGACTCAGGAGAGTTACGGCGGGGCCGGTGAGTGACATTGAACCGAAGCCCAATTGGGGAAATTGTTGTGTGTTGCGGGAGGGGGGGAGGTAGAGAAGAAACTGTGGGTGGTGGGTGGAAATTCGTAAGGGGGAAAACCAAAACGTTCATCTGTGAGAGATCAGTACCCGACAGTATCACGTTAGTTGTTTATCTTGGGATTAGGCGTAGCTGGTCTATGACTCTATCTTCCCTGTATTCCTATCCTCATTCCGTGCCAAGTCACTTCCTACCCCTTTACCTGCCACTTCCAATACCTTTACGCACACCCCTTCACCATCCCCATTTTTCGTGCACTACCTTCCGGTGTAGGAGCAAGGGTTTCGAAGCGACAGTACCACTGACGGCCCCTTTTCTCTTTTTCCCTCTCGGTACCTCCGGTAATCCAACACCACGGAGACTCTACCGTCCCAGGAACAACAACCACTGGAAGACGAGGGAGGAACACCGCATACCACGGCCAACCCTTTCAACTCTGGAGAACTTGGTGCCGCGGGAGGAAGTGCAGAAGCCGTTGTGAAACCTAAAATCTTGTTTCCTGACAATAAAAGTGCTGTTCGCCAATATATTCAGCCTCCGCGTCTGTATATCCGACCTGCCCTCCCACAGTCCCCCACTCGCACCCCATCCAAACACACGTGTCCCATGTATGTCATGTAATTCCTTTTCCGTGCATGCTAGAAAGACGCATATGCATTTGCGTCCAACGTTAACATGTCAGTTATACAGTTCCCCAAGAAAATCACGTTAATTAGGCTTCTAGGCCTATGGTGCCAACGTCTTTACATGGTACACTTTTGAATAAAGCACACGTTTTCTCCATGTTTCCTGGCCCAGTCGAGCCAGGCCCTTAATCGAGGTTCCAAGTTCTTTTCTGTCTCTGAAAGCTACAGTTTAGGTATGCATCCCTGCCCTTTACCTTACATCCTGCTCAGACGAGCGGTGCCCGGCTCGGCCTGCTTGCCTGCCAAGATGACATTTTGCCTACAGTTATCAGCTCAGCCTCCTCGAAAACACATTCCAGTCTAGTGAAATAGGCAAACATATTCCCGGCTGCAGAGCAAAGGGCCTTGCCTTCCTGTCTCCATGCAAGTAATTTACTGCTCCCGTTACCATGGTAGGCCCATGGCCCCCGCACTCTACATGAAGATCCATATACACGCACTAGCATTCAGTGATGAACGGCCTCTGCCCGAGAGACCTTTTACTTCAGACACTACATCCTCCAAACATAAGATACCAGATATGTTATAGGTGCAGGTCGTTCTGACATCCCAGACATTAGTCGCCTCTACTAGTGTAAAAGTCAAAGCCCCCAGTTCTCCCCAGTTACACGTCATGCTCAGTTGCTCGCGCATCTAAGCCTAAAGTTTCTGCTGACTCTGCAAACTTTCTCTAAGCATCCTCCCACCTTGTGACGTTTCATGTGACGTTTCTCTGACATGTCAAGTGCACGCCCACGTGTACGCCTTCTTACACGCCTCCTGTTACGCACATGTGTTCTTATCTCTCTCTTTTCACCTGTTACGCCTACTGTATTCGATTCAATTATACTGTTTTACTATATATATTGTGTGATGTTAATAAAATGTTGAATGTCCCTTCCTGAACCTTAGTGGTGATGGAACTCGATGTCCCATGCCTCGAGGCATTTCATTAAAGCCCGTATGAATCAGATACCACGGACTCTGCCTCTCATTTGATTGAGCTATCCTTATTGTCATTTAATGTATAGAAAAATAGTCCGGTAATTTTATTTACCACACTACCTTGATCGCTCACAAGAGTTTTGGGTGGACAACCAACTCTCCTTGAGGTATGACAGAGCAAAGATGGGACGAACCCTAAAGAAAAGGACCATCTCGCAATGGATGTATCAAAATCTGATACGCATTGGCTAAAAAGCAACCCTCTGAAAGTTTGCATGCTCATTCCACCATAGATAAATCTGCAACAACAGCATTAGCTCGCTGAGTTCCAGTCCTTGACATCTACCAGGCAACCACGTGGGCTTCCCTGCACACATTTGCTAAACACAATACTGTCTGGACGGTCATTTCCGTAGGGATGAACGCTTTGCCCATTCGGTGCTGCACGACTTCCTCATGTGAAATTGGTCCGCAGACACACCACCGGGGAGGTATTGCTTGGGTATGTATTCTTGGGTAAGGAATCTGCGGTTAGAATTCTCCATTAGGTGAACGAGTTACTTAATTTCTGTACCGATCCACCCATCCTCCCCGCTCTGCGTACAGATTTCTAAGGTTAGGGCTTTCTCTTTTCAAGGCCCTAGTTTTCCACACCAGTGGTCAGTGTACTTCAAAACTCAGCACTTCTGCATGGAAAGTTGCAAAAAGTAACCGACATCAGCGCACCTAGGTGGCGCCCAAATAGCCACCCCGAGCTTCACTTCTGGTGCGGAAGACGTCAATGACTCCCTGCGGAGCTGAACAATGCCACCTATCAGCGCGCAGGAATACTGTTCATGAAAGACATTCCAGATCCAATCTAAGTACTTGGGATAATTCTATGGTAAGGAATCTACAAGATAAGGGTTACCGAAGGTAAGTAACTTGGTCTTTCACACCAGCCTTTCAAACTTTCCCTATTTGCTGGGAGGCAGATCACATAGAATTTTCTTTGTATTCAATAGAGAAACATATGTATGCACAAGTTTCATTTTTTTATCTGGTTTAGGGAAAGTTTTAGCTGTTTTTCCACTATGTTTAATTTTAAAAAAGAATAAATATTGCAAACCTATATGCATGCAGCTAGCCTGCTTCAGCCATTGGCTCTCTTGCTCTTTGTGGCCACCTGCACTTTCACCTAAAAAGAGTGCAAACCAGTGCCTGAGCTGGGAGGTTAATATCTGGTTTTTTTTTTTTTAATATTGGACTTTTTTTTCTTTACTTTTTTTGTCATCCTTGTGTGCTTAAATTGGGTTTTAAATTACAGTACTTCAAATTCAGTAGCAGCTTTTCCCTGTACTGAGCATTGAAAATGTAAAAGGGTTTCTTTAGCTGCCCTAAATACACCTGGCTTCTAGGAGGCACCTTTGCACCAGCTTGCAAAGGCCAGACTTATTGGCTTTGCAATGCTTGCTATTTTTGGTGACTTCGATTTTTTATTTTTTTTGCCACTTTTATCAGACTCAGTTTTAAAGGCACTTCTAGAAAATGTGACACCCCATCCATAAATCAAGTACGATGTTTTGTTTAAAATTATTGTTTTTCAGGACAACTGCAAAAGTACTATATCGTTTTTTTTCCCTTTCTTTAAAATGGGGTCGGCTTCTTTCTCGGAAGACAGGCATCAGCTTGTCTGAAGTGGGGTGCAGCCATTCCACAACTTCTGTGCTAATTACAACACGAGAGCTGGCCTGTGTGACCAATACATGTATTTGCCTTGACAAGTGCCATTTTTTGCAGTTCAGCCGCTTGAGGGCTTCTACGTTGCTTCATTTTCGTGAGAGTCCCTTCATATTTGCAAATTGGGAGAAGCTGATGTGTGTATTGTACGAAGAAAGTAAACAAGAGGGCGGGATTTGGAAATGCCTGACGATCCTGTGGCATTGTTGTCGATGCCGTCACCGTCAGTACACAGGCATTGTGGATGCCTCAAGGGACGGCAAGCGGGTGCATGTCATTCAGTGAGAGAATTTATGCTCCGCATTCTCCCGTGTCAATCATTCTGTCAGTCACTCTCAGCCCAGCCTTCCTATTTTATTTTTATCTTTTTGCATATTTCATATAGCGCGAAATGTACAAAAGTGCCATTTACGAACTGATGGGTGCACGAGAGACAGACACCTGTACCACGGGAAGGTGTCATAAACTGTAATGTGATGTGCATGATTTATGGTTAAAGATCGCAAATGAAGATTGTACAACCAGTATGTTATTAATATTGTTATTAATAATCAATATTAATATTGTTATTAATAAATCTGCGGCCAACAATGACCATCAACAAGAACTGAGATTGTTGGCTGACATTATTTGCCAGGTTTGTCGGAGAAGATGGGAGAGGTATGCGGATGCTGACCGACAAGTAAGTATAGACGGTGGACCCACTGAGTAGGCACATGCGAGGGTTATTGGTTGGGCGAGTTTTGTGTTTTTGTTTTAGGCTATGCAGTGAACATGCACATAAGTGAATTTCGCAGCGCCAAACAAGCGGGAGCCGCCCACGAACGCTGCTCCTTGACGGAAGGTCCCCCAGTGGCCCGTCACAATCATGCCTGGTGTGGGGCCTCAGCCATCCATGTACAACAGCCGTCGTTTCCCAGAGGCCGATAAAATGAGTACCAACGAGATGGGTGACAATAAACATCAGTTTTCTTGCCAGAGAGATAAGAAACCCCTTCATGGAGCTAGACTTCACGTAACATTAAGTTTGCTTTCAACCAATAACATCTAAAAGGTTGTTTTGATGTAACTAGTCCTCTCGCGGACTAAAGGCAGACCAACGCAGTATATCCCGACAGAAGATTGTCTGCAAAAGCTGGATTTCATGCCATTTTCAAAGATGGAAATTATTTTTATACAGCACACTTGCCATCCTTCTGGCACCCAGTAGAGAAAGTGTTACTTCTCCCACCATTGCTACTGAAGAAGCGACGGATAGCAGTGGTTACTGGCAGGATGGACGTCTTAAATACCTTTTACAGAAATACGTTTCGAAATATTTAATCTGACGACGTTATAGTGTCAGAGAACTATGGGTTCCCACATGATGGAGCGCTGGAATGACTGGGTTCTCTAAAGAGAATTGGCTGTCTACTGTGTAACCTGCCAAAGATTTTACGATCGCTTTCACAATTTGTGTGACCCTGTGCGAATCACTTCCTGTGGCCCAAAGGAGAAGAGAATGAGTGCCTCTGATTAATTTGTAATGCTTAGACCTAGCCGTGCCGCTCATGAAACACAAAGAGGCCCATTTAAATAAACCCCTTGGTAACTGCTTCCTAGCAGCCCCCAGAGTAAAAACCCTGGTCTGCAGGGCTGGCGAGGCACCGCACTGCCAAGATGAGCCCCGGAGCTTCTCCCGCAATGTTGAAGTGTTTGAGGGTATATGACTTAATTACTTTCTTCCGCTGAGAATACAAATGTCGAACCTCTATGTTATCAGTCCTGTTGCCAACACTGATTAAAGCTGGTATATTTATTGCACGCATGGCCGGGCATGATCTCTCGCGCCTACCCGCTTCATATCTATCTGTCCCCGGGGGGTGTGTGTTTAACGACCCCCGGGTGAAGCCTGCGCCGTGAGGAGGCTGCTTTTTTCTTTGATCCTATGACCTCAAACCCGGCGGTGCCAAGACACCCTTTGGCCCTTGCCGAGGCCGAGCACACCCCGGAGAGCCTCGGAGCCTGCCTGCCTCCATGGAGGCCGGGTATGCCCGGCCGGCAATTCTTTCGGAGCAGACGGGCGGTGGTCGGACCCCTTGTCCCCACGGCTCCAACTCCTATGGCAGTCCCCTTCACGAATAAAACTCCGTATTTCTGCCAAATTACAGGAAGCCGAGAGCCGGGGCTCGACCCTGGAGCCCCAGCTCAAGGTCGGTCGGCAGCACTGGCTGTTAAGCCAAACCTCTCACCCTCACGCCACCAAGACAGCGTCTGGAAGTATGGCAAGCTGCCTGTGCCCACAGGCATACCTTTAATTTAATTATGCGCGGGGGTGTTGATTTGTGGGCGCTTCCCCAGCTGACTCAGAGCGGTCTCTATAACCGTGTGTTAGTACGCTCGGAGTTGTGAGGGTGGGAGGCTGCGGCCGGACATTGCGAGAGGTCACCGGCGGTACACGCCTGACCGCAATCCCTATGGTGCCCCTCTCCCCATCCACATTCACGCATGCCGCCCACTTGGGCCTGGGGGGAGGCCAGTGGGGAGGAATCTGCGCACACGGGCCCTAACACCGGGCCTAGGCAGCCTGCCCGGGAGCTCTGCACTTGCGACGTTGGTACACCGATCCTCCACAACGGATGGGGACGGGGGGGGGCGAGGCAAAAGTCGGGGTCCAACTGGCCCACACTCCCCCGGATATCATTTGTAATAAAACTGTACCGAACCGGGTATCAGAGCGCTTTACATATCACCACTCATTCCCTTTAGTCGGCTCGGGGAGGTTAAATGAAATGCCCAGAATCACAGGATGTGTGAGCGACACTCCCGAGACTCGAACCCGGCTCTTCCAGGTTGGAGGTCCAGTGCCCTAGCCGTTAGGCTACCTCCTCCCCTTGCATGTGAGACCCGCATGGCAATTCAGGCAGCACGCCCGTCCGGCAGAAAGAGGCCGGATAGCGTGTCCACCCCCTAGGCGTCACGGCGAATTGTGTTTACCCCGGTTGCTTTGTTTACTGCACCCGATGCCATTCCGGGATGCTTTGCCGTTGGCCTAAAACTTTTTTTTTTTAACATCAAGGTCCTGTATAAATTTTTGTGGCTAGACAGGAGGCCTCCACAACGGATGGGGACGGGGGGGCAGGCAAAAGTCGGGCCCCAACTAGCCCACACTGTGGTTCCGTAGTTTGAGGGTCTGTGGTTCGGTGGTTCCGAACCCGTTCAATAAAGGTCGTCGGAAATAGACGATTTTGGTATCAGCGGACCGCAAATCACGAGTGCGGTATGTACGAGTGTTTTCGCATTAATCCATCAAAGAGAACACTATGTATTTAGGGATTTCGTTTGAACCTGCGGGTTCCATTTTGTGTGTGGCAGCCATTTTGTGTGGTTGCCCTCACATAGGCCGATGACTATGGCCGAACGAGTCCTTGAGACACGTACACCTTAGCTGACTGCTGAATGACCTGGCCGAACTGACTCCCTTGCCCGAGGCTGACCTCGCTGAGCCAGTTCTTTGTTAAGCAGCTGGTCAGATAAAGATCAAAGAGCAGGACATGCCGAAGTTTATGGTACACTGCACCCACCTTTCTATCTTGCTTCCAATCTGTTTCTGCTCCTTCCTTTACGACATTATTACTAATTTGGGTTGAGGTTTTATGATGGGTTTGTCCGGCCTGATCGAACAGGATATTGGAATGTGCTTGGTCATTTCTGGTGGGCTGGACAACGGAAAAAGGGGATTGTCGTCATGCGTTACTTTTGAATTGTCACATTGTCATTGGCCAGTTTGTGTGTAACCAATGCTAGTCTGGAATGTTGCCTGAGGCTTGATTTTTGGCATAAAAGACCATGCTCCGCTCATTGAAATTGTGCAGTCTCTAGCGAACCACTTGTGTGTGCTTCGTAGACCTCTGTTCCTGGTTGCAGCCAATAAACTTTGGTCTTTGATGTCATCAAGAAGCGTCCTGTGTCTCTGTTTGCCGAGGCAGGGGAACTCGAAGGCATCAGGCGTTTTCCCTGACGCCGCTAGGTTCTAAAACCTGGTCCTTCAGTTGGCGCCCAACGTGGGGCAACTTCAGCGGTACCGGTCCAAGCCCGAAGATCGTGGAGAGCTTCGTGTGATAATTCTGGAGGAAGGCCAACCACTTCATCGAACCCTGTATGTCGTCGTGGTCCGAAAGCCTTTGCTGCGAGGTTCCCCGACGGCTACGAAGGACTGCTGCCCTGACTGTCGCCCTGTCTTGGAGCCTAGACGATTTGTAGAGCGAGACGATAGACGGGTCTTATGGTGACGCCATCGACATTTCAGTTAAGTATGAGTGGAGCGTGTCCTAGTCCTTAGTTTGTTTTGGTATCCTTTAGTGGATCGCTTTGATTTGGTACCTGCAGGCCCCAAAGCCAAGGGACTCGTGCATTCACGAGACTATCGTTTTGAGATTTCCCTTGTAGTTTGAAGCTAGACTAGTGAGCAAGATGCCTGGTCTTAGCAGACTTGGAAAGCTATTTAGTTGTGGTTGTTCTAAGGATTCCCGGTTAGAGGATTCGTGTCCGGTTCCTCCAATTGGAACTCCTACATATGATCTCTATGTGAAGCATGGTGTGGGTCCTATTAGCTACAATGACATCTGGGTAAAATACACGAAGAATGACGGTGTCCTACAGTGGCCCCGTTATGGTAGTTTTAAAACTGAGATTTTAGATAATCTCGAAGTTAAACTGTTCAAAAAGAAAGCCCGGCCGGCAATGTTTGACTCTTTCCGCATATGGCTCAAAGAAGCCAAACAGAAAGAAATTAAATTAGCGAAGAAGAATAAACGAGAACGAGGTTTGTCAATGGGGCAAGCTGCTATAGCTTATAGGGATAATGAGGAAGAGCAAGAGAGCAAACAGATGCTTAGAGTTAGGAAGTTAGCGGTTGATAAATGCTACCCAGTTTTGCCGCCTAAAGAGCAGGAAGAAAAGAAAGATCTTGCGAAAGATCCTTTAATGTCGCATCTATTGAGTTCGCCACCCCCTTATGCACAGAATGCCCCTTATGCACAGAATGCCACTACCAGTTGTAGTTCCACAACCTCCGGTTGTAGTGCCAAATGCGATTCCTCCACAGCCAGCTCCTCTTCCGTTGGCTACTGTTCCTTTGGCGCAGCCTCCTCAGGGGCCGCCAACTTTGCTTCCTTCTCCGTCTGCTACTCCTATGCCTACCTATAATACTCCATCTGTTCCGACTTTGGATTCTTCTACTTTTGTTCCGTCTTCTCTTATTCTTTCATCTTCTCCTTCTGCTAGACAGAGAATGACTGCTGCTTTTTCTGGTTTCCTTTCTCCTTTGTTGGGTCAATTGGGTATGTCTCCGGTTAGTGAGCGTAGACAATCATGTAGGCAGTTGCCCGACAAATGAACGTACAGTTTTGGATCATTTGGCGCGTAAGTGGATTACGTACGCTTCTCAGTATGCTCTTGAGGGTGTTATGGATGTTTTCCTTCAATGGGAAGCACCGAAGCAACGGTATGTTTTTGATATGATGTGTGGGTTCCTCCATGAACAATGGGTTGAAGAAGTAGGTAAAGCTCCTGAAGAGTTGTACCGAATACGTTCTGAGTTTGCGAGAGGGACTGTTGTGGGTCCGGGTGATGTTGAAAGAGCAGTTGCGACTATTTTGTCGTTTCGTAGTGACACTTCTCCCGAGCGATTGTTTGAGCCTGATTCGTCAGTTAGGAGAAAAGCGCGTCAATATCCGATGCGTGAGGTTCCTCCAGTTTGGAGACCTGCTGATCCTAATGCTGCTCCACCTGTTGTTGCGCATTTCCAGCGAGTATGGGTACATGTTCCTTGGAAGCGTGCTGAAGTCTTAGCGCTTAAACAGTCTTTACCTGATCCGTGCAAAAATCCAGCAGGATATTATAAAGAGCTCACTCAAACTGTGGGTTCGTGTATCATGAATTTAGCAGACATAGACATGCTGTTTGGAAATCTCGTCCCACAGCCTATTTGGAGTACGATTCGACATACGGATCATGATCAGGAATTGGGTGATACATGGGTTAATATTAGTGCCGCAAATGATAGACAAGTTGGAGGTGCTAAGCCTGAAGATCTCATTACTCAACTCCCTGGTAGGATAATTAATTATATGAAGACTTTAATGCCCGAAGTGCGTGTTAATTGGGACAAGTTGTCCGATTGTAAGCAGAAGAAAGATGAGACGGTGTCTGACTTTTTAACGCGGTTTGAAGAGACATTTGTAGATCATAGTGGTCAGGATATGGCTACTGAGGGTGGCCATAGATTGTTCGTCGACAAATTTGTGCATAATCTGCTTCCCGAGTTGTGCACTAGGTTGAAAGATTCCGAGAGTGCTTGAGCTGTTTCCACGTCAGCACAGATTTTAGCTACGGCCCAGTACTATGAAAATAGGCGCAAAGATGAGTTAGAGAAAGCGGATAAGAAGACTAAGGAATTGAAGACTAAAGTTCTTCTACAACAAGCTTATCCACCCCGTACTAATAATCAACGTGATTATCAGCAGAATCAGCAATATTCGAGAAACTCGCAAAGGAACGAGTCTTCTAAACAGCGTTTTCCGTATGGGCCTAATCAGTGTGCGTATTGCAAAGAAGAGGGCCATTTTAAGAATAGTTGTTCGGTTTTGCTACAGCGCATGAATGGTGCTTCTGGTGTAAGAGGTCGAGGTGCTCAACAAGCGCCTAGAGGTAGAGGTCGAGGACAGAATGTGCGTTCTTTGCCTCCACAGAACTCAATGAATAGTTTTGATCAGCAGCAAGGTTCGTCTGGTAGGACAGCACAGTACTATATGGATGATTACTATGTTGAAGGTAAGGAAGTGGATGGTAATGATTGTTAGGACAGCCATGGACAAAGAGAGGGAGTTGTTTCAGTTCCAGTAGATCAGAGTGGACCTTATGTTGAAATGATTGCATCAGGTGTGTCAGAGCCTTTTCTGTTAGACACTGGTGCTACAAAGAGTTCTATTATGCACTCTAAACTCCCTGGCGCACCTTTGTCTGGCTTTGAGAACGTCTCTGTAGGTTTTTCTGGCGCCCCGGTTACAAATCCGATTTCTGCTCCATTATCTCTTTCTGTTGGACCTCGTAAGTTTGAAGCACCCCTCATTTTGACTACCGGTTGCGGTGAGAATTTGTTGGGATTGGATTTATTGAAGAGATTGTATGCGACATTTTATTGCTCTCCGTCAGGAGTACATCTTACTTTGGGTGAGAGAGTGATCTCTCCGATGTACATATCGAAAGATAGACTTCCACCTGAATTTTCTTCTTTTCCTGATTCATTATGGGCTATTGGTCCGAACGATGTAGGTCTTTTGGAGATTCCTCCATATGTTGTGACACTGAAGGCGAATGCTAAGTTACCGCGCATTCCACAGTACCGTATTTCGAGTGATGGTGAGAGAATACTTTTGGCGATTATTTATGATCTGATCGAAAAGGGTGTGATTGAGGAAACGAGAGGTGACGTGTGCAATAGTCCCGTCTTGCCTGTTTTGAAGAGAACTGATTCTTCATAACCTCCTGTATATAGGTTTGTGATCGATCTTCGCGAAGTGAACAAGATTGTTGTTCCACAGTTTCCTGTTGTACCTGATATTACTGCTTTATTGACTCTGATTCCGGCTACAGCCACATGGTTTTCGGTGATTGACTTGAAGAATGCTTTCTTCAGCATCCCAATTGCCATGGAAAGTAGAGATATCTTTGGATTCTCTTTAGGAGGACGAAGTTTCCGCTTTAAGCGCGCTCCTCAAGGCTATTGCGAGAGTCCGTCGATCTATAGCCAAGCTTTGAAAACACAACTTGATTTGTTGGTTTTACCTGATGGTGCTGCCCTTATTCAATATGTTGATGATTTGCTAATAGCCGCTGACAATGAAGAGATCTGTAGAGAAGCCACGTTGTCACGGTTACGCCACTTGTCTGATTTCCATCACAAAGTTTCTCTCTCCAAGTTGCAATATTGTCGACAAGAAGTAACCTACTTAGGTCACCTCTTATCGAAGGAGGGAAGGAAACTGACCCCAGAGAGAATTCAAGCTATTGCGAAAATGAGTGTTCCTACAACACAGAGAGAAGTACGTGCGTTTTTGGGAATTACGTCGTACTGTAGACAGTGGATCCCTAATTTTTCTTTGCTAGCGAAGCCTTTGATAGCTCTTACTGTTAAGGATACTCCAAATCCTATTCCTTGGACTGACGATTGTCAGAAGAGCTTCTCCGAATTACGCAATGCGTTGTGTTCGGCTCCTGTGTTGGGTACTCCCGACTACAGTAAGCCCTTCACATTGTATGTTCACGAGAGAGAGGGATGTGCATTATCAGTCTTGACTCAGCAGTTTGGCGATAAGTAACGCCCATGTGCGTACTTTTCGTCGACTTTGGATCCAGTAGCGATAGCGTTGCCGAGTTGCTTGAGAGCAACAGCAGCAGCGGCTGTTTCAATTCGACAGTCTGCTGGTTTGGTTATGGGCAATACGTTAGTGGTAATGGTTCCACATGCAGTGGATACCTTGTTGAACCGTACCAAAACACAGCACTTAACTAGTGCTCGGTTGTCAGGTTACGAGTTGACCTTGTTAGCGAGTCATGTACATATTAAGAGATGCAACACGTTGAATCCAGCCACGTTGTTGCCGATTTTAGTTGAGACAGAAGATGATATTGAAGAACAACATGACTGCTTTCTGAGAACTGAAGAAGAAACGAAAGGGAGAATAGACCTTAGGGATACTCCTCTTCCAGAGTGTGATGGTACTTTGTGGGTTGATGGTTCGTTTTTTAAGTTGCCGAATGGTGATACAACTGCGGCATATGCTGTTATGACTTTGCATACGATTGTTGAAGCTGCACGTATCCCATATAATTCAGCGCAAGCAGCAGAGCTGATTACATTAACGAGAGCATGTGTGTTGGCAAAAGGTAAACAAGTGAATGTGTATACTGACAGCCAATATGCGTTTGGTGTGGCTCATAGCTTTGGACGTTTATGGCGTGAACGTGGGTTTTTGACTTCGCATGGAACAAAGATCCAGCATGGGCAGTTGGTGAATGAACTCCTTGAATCACTTACTTTGCCATTACAAGTAGCGATTGTGAAATGCAGTGCCCATAAGAAAGTTACGGATGATGTTGGTCGCGAGAATGCGTTTGCGGATGAAGTTGAGAGATAAACTGCGAGAAATGTGATGAGCCGAATGTATGTTGCAGGTCCGGCGAGATGGGTTCCAGAGAAGAGTATGTGTGAAGATACGATTGAGAGTGTGAAATCATTCCAAGCTGAAGCTACAGAGAAAGAGTTGAATGAATGGAGAGAAAGTAAGGGTAGATTGGATTCGAATGGTTGTTGGACTGATTTGTCCGAGCATCAAAGATGGTTGTTGCCTGACGCGTATGTGCTTCCAGTTGTTACAATGGCTCATGGGATAGCACATATCAGCGTGAAAGGGATTTGTAAGTTGTTGGCTCCGGTTTGGCAGAATGCGGGAATTCCAAAATGTGCAGAGAATTTGGTTACGAACTGTATGGTGTGTCTGATGTACAATCCTGGTAAGGGAAATCCAACACCAGCTGGTCATTTTGCTCCTCCTACGTATCCGTTCGAGGCTTTGCAGCTAGATTTCATCCACATGGAGAGGTGCAACAACCTGAAATATGTCCTGGTGGTTGTTTGCTCCTTCTCTAGATGGGTGGAAGCTTATCCTTTGAAGGACACTACTGCCTTGTCCACAGCGAAAGCCTTAATAAAAGAGTTTTTCCCTAGATTTGGAATGCCGAGAATTATCTGGAGTGACAATGGGAGTAAATTTGTGGGTCAAGTAATGAAGAGAGTATGCGAGGGTTTTGGAATCCGGCAGAAGTTCCACGCTGCAAATCACCCCCAATCAGCTGGTTTAGTTGAGTGCTATAATGGCACTCTTAAGTTAAAGTTAGCTAAAATCCAAGCGAGCACTGGTTTACAGTGGCCAGATGCTTTGCCTTTAGCACTCCTGTCCTCAAGAATGGCTGTGCATTCGCGAATGGGTTTGAGTCCGTACGAAGTTGTCTTTGGCCGCCCGGCGAATATTTGGGGTGTGCCAAGGCCGACTAAATTTAGCGACCTCGAGTATCCTGTGTTGCTTGATTACTTGCACGAACTGACGGCTAAACTGCGTGTTTTACATCAACAGGTCCACGAAAGTCTACTACGAGCTTCTGAGGATCCAGGTCACATCATCAAACCCGGTGACTGGACTAAGAACTTCCAGCAAAACAAGAATGATCAGCCCCGTTGGACGGGACCCCATCTAGTGCTCCTGTATACACGTTCTGCAGTTCGAGTGCAAGGCAAGAAACACTGGATCCACGGCGTACATTGCAAGCGGGTACCATTGCCCTTACCGTACGACCAGTGGGTCCAGGAGGGACTCCCAGACTCTGAAACAGACACTGTGCCACGATTTTTGCCATTCAGCGATGCCCGTCTGATTGGTACAAACTCTGAGAAAGAAAGTGATGATATTTTGCAAGAAGCTATGCCTCCTTTGAATCGATTGAACACTACCGAGCCTGAACTCTTGTTTCAAGATCAAAGATTGCCTGGAAAAGATCGCTATAATTTGCGACCAAGAGTCGTGGGACTAATAAAAGAGTAAATTAAGTTTTTATGATTTTTATGTTTACAGGTTAACTCTCCGCCGAGGATCTACTAATTTTTGTTTTTCGAACCGCCATCCGGGTTCAGCTGTAGGGTCGCGGTTGATAAGTCTTTGGAGTGCAAGCCTGAGACACTAGGTCGAAGGTTCTGGTTGGCCTAAGGGAGTTGCCCTGGGTTGACAGAGGCATTCCTTAGCATAGAACACCCTACCATCGCGAGCAGCATATTTAGTTAGGATGGATTTCTTCGAGTTGGAGAGACCTGTAAGGACAATGAACTTTAAGAATAAGATATGCAAGTTAATTACACAGAAAAGATTTTTGATACCATGTTTGTTTTTGCTATTGAGTTTAATGACATTCATAATTGGTTATGTGACATTCTCTTTTAAAGTGACGTTTATTCCCACTGTGCAACCTATACCTCCACCCACTATTTCTTCTCATTCTTTTCATCCTTTGCCTGAACATGAGGTAGTTAGATGACTGGAAATTGCCAATAATTCCTTTATTCAACTTTTGCACCAACACCAGTTAGTGATGAACACAACAAACTGTTGGATTTGTGGTCTAATGCCCCATACGACTGATAAAGGTATTCCGTATTTGGTTTTGCCTTTTCGTTTAAATGGTTCTATTTGGGCTTACAGAACGATGTTTATCTATGCCCATAGTGTCTATCCCTTACATTCACCGAAAGACAATCCGAAGAATAGTGCTGTAGCAAGAGGTATAGTCGATATGGTTAAAGGGACTAATGCAGTTGAAACTATTCCGACAGATGAGAAACAACCATATAGTGGTTGGGATGTTACTGGATATGGAGTTAGTCTGAGTGTTAACCAGCGAGCGAAGAGTTCTCCACCGATTTGGATAGTGCCCCATCAGGGTCGCTATTGTCTGCAGGGTAATGGCAAGAATTTGAGAGCCCAGCTAGGGAAGAGCGTTTGTACTGACACCTACGTATTTACGTCCCAGTCTTCCCCAGCATTTCTAGCCGCTAAGGGTATTTATTTTGATTGCTATGACAAAGCATATAAATGGTTGCCCCCTGACTTTTCAGGCACATGTTTTGTTTCCTTCCTGTTGCCCCCCACCTTTACAGCTGCGGCAGATTACCATAAGACCAGAGTTGCCAGAGGTGTTTTCAGTCAGGAAGACACTGCAGGGCAAGAGTTGGGAGATTTCTTTAAGGGTTTTCTGCCGTTCTGGGGACCGATGGCTAACAGCAGGAATATTCGCGAGTAGACGAGAGTGGTTGAGTCCACCATAGTCGAAACTGCCAGTGCCCTTAGTAACTTGACTGTTGAGCTCCAGTCGGATAGACTTATGACACTTCAGAATAGGGTTGCCCTTGTGTCATACTAGCAGACAGAGGTGGAGTATGTAAACTGATTCAATCGAGCTGCTGTGTTTTCATTCCAGACAACGCTCCTTCAGTCTTCCAGGCCATTTCCAAGCTACATAAGATCTCCGATTCTGTCCATTTGGATAAAGGAGATTGGTCATTGATGGGATGGTTATGGGGATTGATATCCACTTGGGGATGGAAGATTCTGATGGTCATTGGGATGGTCTTAGCTATCCTTTTCCTGTTCTGTCTCTGTGTGCAGTGTGCTCCTGCTGTTTGTGGCCTTTGTGCTACTTTGTGTGCAAGGAGACCTGTCCAGAGAGAGGTACTAAGTAATAGGATGATGCTACAACAACATATCGATGATCTGATGAATATAGATCCAGATTCAGACTGACATGAGTTTGGTTTTGTTGCCTATGTAAGGGCAAAAGGAGGGTCTGTGGTTCCGTAGTTTGAGGGTCTGTGGTTCGGTGGTTCCGAACCCGTTCAATAAAGGTCGTCGGAAATAGACGATTTTGGTATCAGCGGACCGCAAATCACGAGTGCGGTATGTACGAGTGTTTTCGCATTAATCGATCAAAGAGAACACTATGTATTTAGGGATTTCGTTTGAACCTGCGGGTTCCATTTTGTGTGTGGCAGCCATTTTGTGTGGTTACCCTCACATAGGCCGATGACTATGGCCGAACGAGTCCTTGAGACACGTACACCTTAGCTGACTTCTGAATGACCTGGCCGAACTGACTCCCTTGCCCGAGGCTGACCTCGCTGAGCCAGTTCCTTGTTGAGCAGCTGGTCAGATAAAGATCAAAGAGTAGGACATGCAGAAGTTTATGGTACACTGCACCCACCTTTCTATCTTGCTTCCAATCTGTTTCTGCTGCTTCCTTTACGACATGATTACTGATTTGGGTTGAGGTTTTATGATGGGTTTGTCCGGCCTGATCGAACAGGATATTGGAATGTGCTTGGTCATTTCTGGTGGGCTGGACAACGGAAAAAGGGGATTGTCGTCATGCGTTACTTTTGAATTGTCACATTGTCATTGGCCAGTTTGTGTGTAACCAATGCTAGTCTGGAATGTTGCCTGAGGCTTGATTTTTGGCATAAAAGACCATGCTCCGCTCATTGAAATTGTGCAGTCTCTAGCGAACCACTTGTGTGTGCTTCGTAGACCTCTGTTCCTGGTTGCAGCTAATAAACTTTGGTCTTTGACGTCATCAAGAAGCGTCCCGTGTCTCTGTTTGCCGAGGCAGGCGAACTCGAAGGCATTGGGCGTTTTCCCTGACGCCGCTAGGTTCTAAAACCTGGTCCTTCAACACTCCCCTGGATACCATTTGTAATAAAACTGTACCGAACCGAACCGGGTATCAGAGCGCTTTACATATCACCACTCATTCCCTTTGGTCGGCTCGGGAAGTTTAAATGAAATGCCCAGAATCAAATGATGTGTGAGTGACACTCCCGAGACTCGAACCCGGCTCTTCCAGGTTCGAGGTCCAGCGCCCTAGCCGTTAGGCCACCTCCTCCCCTTGCATGCGAGACCCGCATGGCGATTCAGGTAGCACGCCCGTCCGGCAGAGAGAGGCTGGATAGCGTGTCCACCCCCTAGGCGTCATAGCGAATTGTGTTTACCCCGGTTGCTTTGTTTACTGCACCCGATGCCATACCGGGATGCTTTGCCGTTAGCCTAAAAGGTCTTTTTATTTAACATCAAGGTCCTGTATAAATCTTTGTGGCTAGACAAGAGGCTCGAACCAGGTTACACAGCACCGAGGGCGACAACGCTAGCCGTCCGGCCACCACACAGCACACATCCTATCCGATAATTTTAGTGTATAAAGTAAATACAGCCCGTCTGACATGCTAAAGTAGTTCCGGGCAAGATCCCCGTGAGTATTCACCAGTATTCCGGCCCTCAACCCTGGCGCAAAATTGCTAAAGGCGGTGGCCCCGTGGCGGAAAGGACAATTATTGATGTAATTTAATTATACCCGTTGCCAGTCTGGGAATCGAACCCTGGTCTGGTTGCCTTCGGAGTATACTGCCGGGCTCCTAATCCTGTGTGCTCCCTACTCATTAATTCCACCACGCGCTTAAACCGGCTCGGTACACATTAAACATTTTAATGCGACCACCAACCTGCGAGCGCAAAGATAGGCAGTGGGGGTCTGGCGTTAAACCGACACCCCGCTCTGCCCGTACCTAAGAAGAGGGCGCTGTGCGCCTTCTTGTGCCAACCGGCATGGCGAGCCAGCCTGCATGGCTTGCACCCGATCAATCACGCTGGGCCCCACACTACCCAACCTCCGGCTCTTGCTGCCCGCAAGCTCGCACAACAACACGCACACGACTCCTACACGGACCTCGTGCCTCCCCGTGGTCATAGCCACGGAGCACTGTACAACTTGGGTTTTACCCAAGGACGGTGCCCAGGGGGAAGCAAAGGAGCGTCCGCTTACCTTCTTCACGACGCTCGGAGAATGAAAAGCGGGTCTAGAGTCCGGTCGGGGAAGGGGGGGCTGCCTACGGCCGGATTGCTGGCGGGGAGCAGCCAGGATGCGAGCTATCTAGGGTGGAGGCAGCAGCAAAGAGGGCGTGTGATAGGAGGGGCCACCCATATAAACCCTCCCTAGGCCCCACCCCTTATCCTGCCCTCCTATGGGGTCCCCTGCAGGGACCACAGGCATCCTGCAAAGCAGCCTCTGTTCGCCCCATGCAACAATTATCCCAGTTATATAACAACATCTTATCACAACTTTGGTATGCTCCCAAGTAATTTTACACTTGCTTCTTTCCATTGTGCAAGTTCCTAAAATTCCCCCTTCTCGTAATAAACATAAAAAATAAACAAAAAAAGACACCTCGTGTGAATTACCAAATACAAGATTTTCCGAAATAAAGATGCTTGTTGTCTAACTGTTGGTTCTCCTTGTTGGTAACAACGTGCACATTTCACATTCTTTTGCATGTAACCTATTTCAGTTGCTAAATTCTCCACCCGATATCAGTTACTTGGAAGACGCTGCACTTCGTAAAGTTCTTTTAAAACTGCAACAGTTACACTTTTTCAATTCTTTCTTGCTGCCAGAATCGGGGTGCAATGAGGCACAGCATCTATTGGAGGTAGATCTCATATAACAACAGACTTTGTGGGAATCAGTGATGGAATGTTCAGTGCTTTAAATGGGCTGGTAATGTCCGGTACGGAGTACAGGCACTTTTTTATTTTGACAAGGAGAGTACCGGCACTTCTCAAGAGAAATGCTATACTTTTAATTGGAGAGTACCAGCACTTCTCAGAAACAAGCAGGTATTCAGGTACTGAGTACCTCTACTTCTATTTTTCCATTTCAAGCACTGGGAATGTTAAATAATTTACTGCAAGAACTCATAAATTTGGGATCAAGCTGTGGCGTGGAAAGGGGTGGAGGCACGAGGGGTAGAGTCATGCAAAACGAAGTCTGATAGTCAATGTATACATTTATTTAGCAAGAACTCTTCCGCAAAGAAATTGGCAATAAGGACAAAGGTAACAGTAAATCTGTTCTGGCTTACTTAATTGGTCGCAGACAGCGGCAGCTCCTTCGCTACGGCGGAGGAGCGTCGCCCCACTGCTTTTCAGCAGTGCAAAAAAAGGAAAAAGAAAATGATAATAACGTGTTATTATCGTTTTATTTTTCCGTGCTAAAGCCAGATTTGGAGATGGGTGGGGCTTGGCTGTCCTCACAGCCAGCAGACGGAGGAGTGGTTAGGGCACTTAAGTCTGCATGACAGTATGGCTGGCCGTCTTGGGCCGGCCAAACAGTCATGCGAACTTAGCATGTTCTCCACTTGGCTGTATTGTACAGCCTGGGTGGAGAACATACACGGGTTCCCAGTCCCTGTCTGAGCGCCAAACCACGGCTCTCAGACTACTCAGGTCTGCTGTCATTCTGGTGACTATTGAAACACAATGGTCTTCAACCATTACTTTCACTTAAATTGAATTGATCAATACATATTCAATATTTCCACTTAGTTACGGGATATGTCTCACAGATCAACCCTATACATTCAATGTGTTACAACATTTACGAAAAGAAGGACAAAAAAATGCAACAGAAATAATTACAAAATCAGGGGCAATTTTAATTCATTGCATTTATAACTATCTCTATGTAAGAGGCTTTTAGGTTGCCCAAAGAGAGCCTGCATGAGATAAAGAAATGTCAGGTGCTTAGTAGAAAAAGGAGTACAGAAAGGCATAGAAATATTTACAATTTTATATTCACAGTAGATCGGTTGACACAGTTCACCGTCTTACAATAACCTGGCCTGTGATGTAAATTCTATACACATTTTTCATTGAGTGGAGACATTGCTTCCAGAAATCTATTGCACCAGAAAATGTGTTTCACAATCCAGGTATTAAAAGAAAGGAGCGTTGACGTTTCGACTCGTCTTAGGGCCTAAAGGTAAGTTGGACCGTGGCCATACGAGTCTTCATCAGGACTATTACATTGGGCAACCAGAGGAGTAGTGTGGGCCCTGAAATGAAGTAAAGATGTACATCAAGCTGTTGCATTAAAAATGAGCCTTAACAGACGACTGCAAGTGCTTCCCGGGCCGGCCCGGGAAGCACTTGCAGTCGTCTGTTAAGGCTCGTGAGGAATCAGCCCATTATTGGCGCCTCTCCCACTCCACGGGGAGATTGATCTCCGTGGCATACCTGCCTGAAACCCAACCCTGCCAGAAACGTAATCACCGTTTAAACTGCCCGTTTAAATTGGGACTATCCGGTTCCTCCGCGGATAACGACTGCCCCCTACTCCCTGCCACCGGCCGGCACCCACTGTGTGCGCCTCGCCCAATGCGGCTATCAAGGCTAGGAATGATTAGGCTTTACTCAGTCCTGATGATGATCCCTGTAACTATGTAATGGGATCGAAACGCCGTCGACAACTTCTACACCATATACTCTGTTGTGTATCTGTTACTATATTTCAAGTAATGGTGTAAATGTGAATTCTGTTATTGCTATATGCACAGAAAACAATAGCTTTTGCCTAAAAACCTTTCTCTACCTTCTATCCACTCCGCTATCCATGACAATTTGTAAACGTCTGGGCACAGGCTTGTGCCCATCTCCAAGAAATTGCTGAAGGTATCTCCTAATATTGTGGTTCTAAATTAAATATTAGACCTCTGCCCGGCTGGGCAAGTCAATTTACAATATAGTTTCCATTGTGTCTATATTTACCTATGCAGCAAGCAAGGAACGTAACAATTTCTTTTTATTTATAGTCACCATTCACCTTACATACATGCACCCATCCATCATCCATTTGCATCCACCACTCTCCGCTGTTGCCAGTTGCCGCTGCAAGCAGGCAGCTAGCTGCCTAGGCTGGAGATGGGGTTTGCAACCACACCTATTAACTCCACTGTTAGCATGGAGGAAGGTCCTCTGCATGGCACTAAATTTGTGTGCCCCTGATTTAAGTTCATCCAGTGCTTAATTTGAGCCAGTGGTTTCTGGTGTTTGACACCTAATTACCAACACTGGCACTTATGACAGCTGCCACATGGTGGCGCTGTTTGTGAATTTAAAGATAAGCAAAACAACAGTTGTTTATTAATTCAATATGCATTAAAAACATCTAATACCCACTCCCAAGCCATTCTTAGAGCTGTGGGGGCCTCGAACAGTCTGAATTGTCCCACTTGTAGGAGTGTGACAGTTAGTAGTTGTGATTATACTGTAATTGACAGCACTACCAATAGCAATAGGTGGTGCAAGCTGGAGTGGCGTCATGGCGAGGGCCCTGGCACTTATTTTGTTTTTAAGAGTTACGCACCGAGTTCATCCTCCCAAGTTCTGTAACGTTTGATCCCCTGACTTAACACATGACCATCATCCATGTGCGCTCAATGCTTTCTCTGCGACATGGATTGCGACACAAAGCAGAGCTCAGTGGTCTGTTGGGGCCCCCTACGTACAGAGCACGAGTACTGTCAGCTCCTCAAACTCCACAGGACTGACAGGGGCAGTCATGTGATAATAGAACCAGGGCATGGTTCTTTACCTGCCCCTGTCATGGAGGTAAATTTACTGAGCTCTCCTGCAATTTCTTAAATTGTTTTGCCAGACCTCCACCTCTGCACACCCTATGATCCTTCTGGTGCTGTGAAGCCTTTCTGTGATGTGGAGTGGGCTCGGAGTGGGGCTCTTATTGGAGAGACACATCAAGTGTGTCCTCCTTTTGATGAGTGCAATTGCTGTCACCTCATTGTACTGTAGAGAATTGAATGGCGGCAGCTAAATAATTATATTAGCAGTATAGGCCTTTGTGTCTGTTGCCCGCTAGGTAGAGTGACCTCTTCTGCATGTCCAGTGGTTTTAATAGAAGTCTGCCAGTCCCCTGCAACCGCTTCTTTTGCTCATCCATGTTGCATGTATACACATTACTGCTGTGAGTAGAGGATGTGTGTGGAGTGTATGAGGCACATGTGGCTGTAGCCACAGTGGAATCCATTTGTGTTTTATGGATCCAATTGGCATCTAATTGAGTCTCAAGCAGCATCGTGAATCTGGGGCCTCGTATAGGACATTCCAGGGATCTCTTGTAGTAGGTTTGACTTTTGGGTGTGGAGGGGAGAAAACAGAGGGCCTTTGTGAAGCAAGAGGATTTACCGAGCCTTTTCCTGGGTCATTCACCGGAAGTGCTCCCCCCACAAGTTAAAACGTAGTTAAGGGCAAGGGGGACAACCTCTCTTGCCTTTACATCTTTGTTTTGGACCTCTCCTGAAAAGAGACGCCCAGCTCCACGCATCTTCATGCTGACGCTTTACAACAAAGACCATGGCTGGACAGTCTGAGTGGAAGAAGCAAAAAGACAGGACATGACCAGAATCGGTCTCAGAGCTGACTGCTGGAATACACAGCTTGGTTATAAATATGTGGGCGAAACTTCCAACCAGTGTGCTAAGATTTTCTACCAGAATGTGGGTTCTCCACACCACTGGCGACCGAGAAACCCTCTGTGCTCTCTGGTTGGGATATCCTTTACCAATAATCCTTGGCCAGTTTGGGACCAAAGCCATGGGAACTTTGACCAAGACTACAGCCTGAACCCTGGTTTGCAGGAAAGAGCTGTCTGACTGCTCAGGAGAGGCATCGGAGAGAAATGCTGCTGGGAACAGTTTAAGTTAGCATAACTAGGCTGCAGAAATGAACCCATTAGGCCTTTCTCATTTTGCATTGACAGCTGAAGACAGCATGGCTTTTAAAAGTACAATGTAAAGTTTCCTACAATGGTTTTATTCCCCTGTGTAGTGCTTTTCTTTTTATAAAATAGTTGAAATAGGATTACTTCTGTGGTGAAGCTTCTGGTATTGTATCTACCTTGTGCTGCTAAGGAAGCCATGCTGGAGATGTTCTCGTAGTGTTGCAATGTTGAAGGCTGATGCTGCTTGCTGCTTCAACTGTTCTCTTATTTATTGTTTAAAGGTTTATTGTTTAGTAGTGCGATGGTATTGCCCTGTGTGTGTAGGTTAAATGGGATAACTGATTATTAATATTCAGGCAGTTCTTAGTATAGCTTGTTTTATGTAACTCCATTTCTGCAATGATGATTGTTTTAGGTCATGTCACTTTATTATTATGGCCCATGGTGCCAATTCCACCATGTGAAGTGTGTATACTCCAGAGACAGACTTCATGTCGATCCTCTTGTTGACTTTATACTTATAGATGTTACAAGACTTTTCCTGGTTCTCATACTCAGCAGACTCTATAACAGTCTGTTACTTGACTTTATTCTTAAATTTTTCCACTGTCTTGTGATATTTGTGCTGATTTGAATTGACTAACCAATTGCACTGTGAATAAGCCTTCATGGTTAGGACTTTGAATATTGTCCAGTGTAGATTTCTTTATTTGCCTTTGGCCCTCTTTCTTTGGGGCTCACAGGGCCCTAGTCCTGCCAATCGGCCATTTGATAATTTATTGGTGTAGAGCTCCAACACAGCCCTGCTATTCTTCTCAACCTGAATCTTCATCGACACCAGGTGCTACAATATTTCTAGGAAGTTTTTTTCAATTACCTTTTCTGTTTCTTCTTCTTAAGTGGGAGCTACTTAAGGGCACAGTTTTATGAAGTGCAGGGTGACAATGTGGCTACTTCGAGGAGTCATCCTTATTTTAGGCAATGAAGACGGCAGTACAGCAAACCTCACGGCCCAGGTGTTGACAACTATAAATACTTTAATTATGCTTATTTTCATCAATTTCCTCTATCTCATCTGTCATAAATACTGTTTCTCTTGCTTATTTTACAAGTTTTGGGAGATGCCCCATGCATCCACAAGTCTTGCATTCCTCGCCCCATGCATAAAACGTTTTAGTCTGTTATTTAAATGTTTACCTCCACAGGTATTGCACATTTTGTTTTACTCAATGTGCTCTATACAGTTACATCTGTCATCAGTTCTACTCATTTCATTGTATTTCTCTCTAAGATAGGCCTGAGGCCTCGGTCCTTCTTTTTGGAACTAGGAAGTAATACAAGCGGCATCCTTCTCACTTTTTCAAGTCCGGCACCCACTCAAATGCACTCTTGGACAACAGAAGGTTTACTTGCAGCATCTTGATTGTGATTTAATCATCTGAAAGTCGCTCTGGTGTTGGAGGAAGGTGGGGTGGGGAGGGGACGAATGGCAGGGCATAACCCTATTGAACAATTTGAAATACTCACCTGTTCAATGTGTTAGGTCTCCAGCAGCGGAGGAAATGTCATATTCTGCCCCCTACTGGCCAGGTGTAAGCCTGAGAGGGGAATCTAAAGCGACTTGTTAGCTGATGTGGAGAAAGAAACCGAGCACTGCTGTCCCTGCTGGTTTGAACAGTGTCTGCCGGTGCCACATCTGGGGCCTCCAAAAGACTGGGTTGGTTATTGAGGTACAGGTTGGGAAGGCTGGTGTTGCCAGTAAGCTAGCCCCTTGGATAAGCCTCTGAATGTTCTGTATTGATGTGGAAATTGTGTATCCGGTGTCAATAGCATCAAAGATTGCGCTGTGATGCGACTATCCTTGAATCATCTCGGTGCTGATTCATCCTTTTTTCCATACACCCTAAGCTATTGATAGTCATGTCCATCAAAGACTCTTGCACATCTTCAGAAAATCCGACTGATCCCTTTCAAGCATCTGTTGAGCATAACACTGGTGGTTATGGCTCTGCCAATGCAGTCTGTAGTAACCAGACCAGCTAGGAGCACACACGTGGCTACATCTTGACCATTGTGTATTGTTTGAGCCATTGAGACCTTGAAGGCCTTCCGGCCGGCCGGCCAGCAAAATGCCCCTGGCTGTATTCCTACAGCGTGGTAGTACCTCCCCAAAAGCCAAACAGCACAAAAGAAAACATTCCATTTCCAAAAGCACAACTTTTTCTTGACTCTCTATTCAGATCGTTAGCTGGAAAAGAATTTGGACTAACCTTGCTTGTTAACATTTGAACAATCAGGCTCTCTGGTGTCAGGTGGGCAGTTAGGAAGACCAGATCACCAGGGGAAGATCTATGCCGCTTAGCCACAGGTCGACTGACTGGTGGCCATGAGCGTGCCTTAGACCACGTAACAGAAAAGGCATCATTAAGAGCTTTGTTAAATGACAATAAAACCCAACCAGTCAAAACATTGGTCTTCCTCTCTATAGTGGGCAACTGCTTTGTAGTGCTTCAGCTGCCCTGCAAACCACCACTACAATCAGAACCCTATTCCATGGGTGGTCCTGGTGGTTAGTCTAACTATGCTTTAGGAGATGTGCCTAGCCCACAGGCAGTTTGTTAATCTACATAGATGAATTCTCAGTCTAATGACAGTGGAGCAACCTCTCCTATTCCTTATCAGTGTCTTGAAGAGCATTTGGTGCTTCTTGCACCGGGTCAGAATAATAACCAAAACAGCGTGATCATCTTTTACTGGGAGAGGGGTTTTGGATTGGAATATGACTGTATACCGTTCAGTTGTGCTTTTGCAGTTCATGGTTCGACATACTCTTGTATCTGCCTGATGTTGTGTCTGGGTTAGAAATTTGCATCTACATTGGATCTCAACTTGGCTGCAACTGGACCTGCGACTTAAAGTGGGACCTATGCTTTTACCACCTACCTTTTTTGGGTCAGTGATGTAGAGTTTCTCCTTGTCCCAAATCACCCTGGGGTGCATAAAGGCATTCTTGTCGCATGACCTAGAGTCGTGCCTGGAGGAGAAGCATCACAGTCATACTCCGTGCGGGTCCGTGACCGACATTTGCTTACTGCACTCTTGGCATGGCTTGAGTTCTATTGTTTTCAGTGGGGACTTTGTTCTTTAGCAAGCTGCAAGGAAAGTTTTATGAGTCGCTGGAAGACTAATGGAGTTGGGAGTGGTCCTCCAGATCCACGTCTAAGAGCATGGAAAAACAGGAACTCACCTCATTGCAAAGAGGTGCCGCACATATGTGGCTCTGCTCTCTCACTTCTGTACAGTATGGAGTCACCACGGAGCCAGTCGGCACCACCCATCTGCTTTGCTGAAGATTTCTCTGGAACCAATCCAGCATCTAGGGATATTCTAAAGATGAGGAATCTGAAGTTATAAGTATCTATCATAACTCATGTTCGTCAGAACTAACCACTTCAAGATGGCGGCTGGACATGTGCATTACAACATAAAATATATTAAGGGGCGAATGAGGCCTGGACAACAAAAAATGGCTTAGTTACTTTGCTATGGAAAATACCTAAGACCTTCTCCAACAGACTCCATCTCAATACATTCTGATCGAAGCATCTCTATTGCAATCTGCGACTTCTGCAACCTCCCTTACTATTCACGTAACTACTTCCCTACAGTTGCAAGGAGGCAAAGTGCTGCCAGGAGGAAGATGATAAGCTTCTGATTCAGCCGACTGAAGTGACGTGAAGTGGCAGCATAGTCTCACCAGGAAGGCACAACCAGTAGGAAAGAAAGAACTTCACATCCCATCCATGTCGCCAATTAAATGGCGTGGTATACACTGGAGAGGTGCAGCGCCCACTGGGGTTGTGCAACTGCCAGAACTGTACCAGTCCTTCGTATACTTAGAGCTGCCCATGCACAGAATCAATATTCTAAGACCTTGCTATAAATACATGTACATTTGCTCGTAGGCAACAGATATCACAACGCTTCTACTGCTCTGTGTTCTAGTGACTGGATGTATCAGCTCACGTGCCTCTGGTCTGCAGGTAAGTGTCACAGGGAAACTGATGGATTATTTGTATGGTCCTTTCTCGTGCTGGTCGTGACATAAAGTCTGATATTGGAAATTGACATTTTTAAAGGAGGTTCTGGTTTCTTTTTAGTATTTTACTGCTGTCTATCGTTTTTCTTCTAACCAAGTTATTTCTGGCTACTTTCCCTGTCAACAGTTTGTTACACAGGGGGCAAGCTTTAAACCATGCGAAATCACCTTTGTCTTTCCACCGTCAAAGCTCACAGTCCTGGTCCGTGAAGCACCTGATTGATGAAGTCTCTGAGGAGGCTGAAGGCGCCCGATGTTAGCTGTGGCGTGGGTTTCTGAAGGTAGGTATATACGCTTGCATTTCCCACCCTCACAGGGTGTAACATACTTCGATGAAGCTGAGACCCCTGTCTTCAAGCTGAGACGTGTCTCAAAGGCCTGGGGGGTTGTGAGGCACCCGTGACTGCCATTATGCGAGATCCTCCACTGCTTGCCCTTTTCAAGATAAAACCAGATGTCTCTAGCAGCTGTAACTTCACTCCTCCCACTGAAACAGGAAAGGGGGAGGAGCGTGTCAGTGACGAGGCAGGGTAATGTGATAAAAGATTCCAAGCATAATATTAGAATATCGTCCCTCGTGCAAATAAAGCACCGGTACTGTGTTTTCTTGCCACATTTGGGAGTGCCACACTCTGGCGGGGTGCTAGAATACCTCAGTGAGTCCACCACGAATGTAACAATCTGTATTTACAATGCTCCATTTAGGTCGCAAAATAGATTCTCTGTTATGCTTCTCAGAGGAAGAACAGCGAATCAGGGCATAAAGACTGTAGAATGCACATAAAAGAAAAGATGGGGTGTTCCAGATAAGTCAAGTTCATACAATTTACTGAAAGGAAGGAGGGGGAGGATGGCATGGTTTACTGTTGGGCGTCGAAATAGTAATGGAAATCTGCAAAGGATCAGGTGTTCTAAAGGTTTTGTGTCTTCTAGGCACAGTTAGGAGCCAGAAACAGGCGGGGCACACCTTAGCACAGAGATTTAAAAACTGGATAATCAGAATGTAATCTGCGAGGAAAAAGGTCTGAAAGCAATGGTTTCTTCAGGGAAACACACAAATCATTACCAAATGAAGCATGCTAATTCGCTGGGTGCCATAGAAGCTTTTCACCCAACAATAGTGTGCCTGTACTTCAGCTAACTTAACCGAGAAAGCTTGCGATTCACGCTTGCGATTCACGCACTGATTGACATGATCCCAGTAAGTCACATCCTGATTGATTCTTACACCTACCTTTGAAAAGAACCCCTGACAAAGTGCCTTTATCCAACAGTGGAAACAAAGACGTTTACTCTTTTTTCCCCCAATGCACAGGTTTCCCCATCTTCTGAGAAATGACCCATAAGAAAAGATATGCTCCAGTGAGGATGGTTGTAAGGAGATTAAAGTATGGCCAAAGGGCTTCTCGGGCACGGGGAATGGTGCTGCCAGCTCCTTTACTGATACAGTTAAGGATGCATTGCCTTAAGTCTCACTTCCGGTCTAATTTACCTCCTGGGAAAAACAGGGAGACCCCGTGCACAGACGAAGAGGACAATCAAATTGTTGATGCACCAGATGCTCTGTCCCGGGAAGGCAATACTCAGGAGTATTCCTGAAGGAATCTTCTGGATCAAGTTCTACCTGTGCTGCTGCACAAGAAAGACAAGAGCCCGGAGAGTTTTGTTCTTCTTCCCCTGGACCAGCATATTTATTTGATTCAGGGACCACAAACCACTTCCAGTCAGACTTAGGAAAATAAAGTATTCAGTGCAAAGGTGGAAATTAGCTCGCAGAGAACCCTGTCTATTATAGCTAAGTTTTCATTCTACATGAAGTCTGAAAAATAAATATTCTGTAGACCCCTGCTAAGGCTTGATGGGTCTGCATTTCATCCTCTGTCCTTGTGTTTTTGCATAGTGATGGTCTTGCAGTAGGTGTTTAAGATCTGTGGGTATTTTTTACATTATGAAGGTTGTATGACTAAAATGCTCACTTTCTTCAGTTAACTGGTGGGTCCTTTTGACTATTAACTACTAAGAAGGCTTAGGTTGCTTCGCTTTTTTTCAAGGCGTCTTGTGCTCCCAATGGGTCTAAGTTTGACCCTAAAGAAGAGTTTAACCATATCAGCAGTACATAGATCAGCCGCACATGTTATCACTCGGTGTCATTCAAAATCACGATGACATATGTCCTTTTGCACAGTTCCAAGAGTTGTGCCAGCATCCAGAGAACCTAGTGAAACAGTTATCCAGACTCTGTGCCATGGGACAGACAGGCTTGGTGCACACACTGAAACTTACACATGCACACGCACTCTTGTTCTCGCTCTCTCTCTCTTATATCCGTAGTCACAACCCAACACTGCAGTAATGATGCAGGCTGCAACGACCGTCACAGGCAGGAAGGTTGCCCTTCATAGGTCTAAAGAACAACTCTCCCATGGCTCCAAGTTGGCAGAAAATAAAATAGCCTAGAACTGAGCTTTGTTCTCAGAGGACATTGTGAAAAGTTGTTACATAGCATTGCTTTGACACAGAACATTCCTATAGAAGAAAGAGGAAAAAACAGGCAACAGCCTAAAGAGTCTATGTTAAGCCTATTCCATCATTCTAAAATTGTTTTACTCAATGACACAATGTTTCAAACCTTTTTTGCCAAGTTTGATAATCCTCCATCAAGTCAGTCCTCCCAACTAGAACCTACACTGGTAACATGTGGAGAAGTGTGGCTCACTGGTTAGAGCAGGCAGACCCTGAAGCAGAGGTCAGACACGGGACCAGGGTTCAATTCCCGACGTGGCAGGGTCTTGAGCTCAAATGTCCATGGACTCGATAATTCTCGCTTCGGTGCCTGACCTAATCATGGGTTCACACTCTGCAACTCTGGGCATTAAGCTTGCTTAATCTCCACAACGCCCCCCCCCCCCGCGGCGGGATGCCTTGCTTTCACCTTGGGGATGCCCTGTAGGGGCTATCTCACAGGGAAAAGCCAGGATGGGTTCCCAAGGCAAGTGCGGAGATACCCCTTCGGGGGTCGATTCTGGCGCTATATAAGAAACATAATAATAATAATAATAACATCTTCACAAGGAGGCTCCCAGCTTCTTACGCCTGTCTCCTGGATTTCTAATATTCCCATTCATTGGTAAAGTACCCCACCGAGTAGCAGGATCAGAAAGAGCTTGGCAAACCCATTGGACATCCAAGTTGTGTGCAGGCTATTGCAATGTATGCATAAGTCACAGTACATAGGCGTATTTCGTCATCTGCAGCAGGCTTAAGAAATTCGTTTTACTCTTCTTTTTTTTTTATGGAACGCCCCAACCCTGTTATATTTTTAACTCAATGTTTTCCTCAAATGTTTCTGGCTCTGACAATGTAATGGTCCAGTTACCACAATGAAGATGTCATCTAGACCTGTGTAGAATCGCCAGATTTTCATTCAGAGAATAGGTGACTTGTCTTTCAGGAGATCATAGACTTCATTCTTGTACCAGAAGAACGCTAAGATATGTAGCCGGGCTTGGCCACATGTAATGGTTTGCAAGTCTCTCAAGGCCAAGATGGTAAAAAGGCAGCCTCCCATGTTAAAGGAGCACTCACTATCCATGCTTTGAAATCACTTTGAACTCACAAGCCAATTTCTGTCCACATTGATGAACTGCTGCACAGTATTGTATTGTAATTGTATTTATATGGTGCTTACTGCTCCTACGAGGCATTTAAGCACTATATGCCGGGCAGAACACTGCTCTGGAACCCAAAGTTAGTGGTTACTACAGTGTTCTTGATTACAGTTGATTACTGGGAATTTCGTTATTGCCCACACAACTCCACCAGATGAACGGGGTGGTGTGGCTGTGGTTTGCTCTGGTAACTGCTTCACATGTTTTAGATGTGGCAGCAGATGTAAGCCCGCTTCGATCAGGTGGTGCAGGCGGAGCCATCTTAACAGCATAATAGGCACCCGGGCACTAGGCTCTACCTACACAACCACTCACAGGAATACAATGGTAAATTATCGATAAGATAAACTTCTATTTATTGGTATCTCCAACAAAATCAGTGTTTTGACATTAAAAATGGGGCCCCTATGCTTGTGGGGTCCGCAGGCAACTGCCCAGCGTGCCCATGCGTTAAGACGACACTGGGTGAAGGTTCGGTGCTCGAGTGCCGCTTACCTGTCCTTGACATGGTGCCAGTCCCATGAGATTTGCTACCTGGAAGGGATAATAGGTTGCTAGGGAGGGAAGGAAATGTTGCCCATGCATAGCAAGGACGCCATGTTGGAGTGGCAGTATCATGGAGCACCCATCACATGAAAACGACAAAACACCACAGCGTTGAGTGGTATATCTCAGTAGATCAGGCCCCACACCACTCTGAGATCTCTCATCAAGACAGCATGCATTCTGTGGAACTGTTGCAGTCTGTGTTAAATCAAGCGGGGGAAGTATGAGCGAGCCCAGCTACCCACTTGGGCAAGACATTGCATTGAGCGGTTGTGCCACTTTTACAGAGCATGACCATGAGAGTTGGACCACACGCATTGAATGTGCAGACTTTGTGGTTCTTTTCATGCCACACGGGGGTGCACAAACAGTGAAGGCAAGATGATCTTGGCTGACAAGAAAAGCTGAAATGAATCAGGATAAAAGGAACAGAAATGTTAGCGGAGAGAAAATATGTCGAGTTAATACAAAAAAACAAAAAAAAAGAAATCTAGCTTACTGACAAAAATTCTGGAATACTTCTCAAACAACCCAGAATATGGCACTGAGACTGGGGAGCAACTGCCAGTAAAGGCGTAATGGGCTATGGAAGCTGCTGCCTCCTTAAAGAAGTAGTGTTTGTTTTTCAAGCTTTCCATGACTGCTGGCTTTCTGCGTGCATTTTCCTTCATGCTCTTCATGTTTTTTTTGTCTGTTTTCCCTGGCCAGCAAAGTTAATGCTTGTGCTGCAATATTACGTATTTTTCCTGTTAATTGGAAAATAAAATATTGTACAAAACGGCAGAAATGAGGTTTCAGGATTTTTATTTTTATGTGCACATGTACATTTACAAATGCCGGTTGTCCCGTTTTAAATAAATATTTGTAAGTGTAAAATATTTTTAAGTGTAAAATATTCTTGGTTCCCTCAGCCAAACAGGATTATGCTAACATTTATGATGACCTCTGAGGAGTTTTTATTGCAGAATTTGGGCATCCAGGTGACATCTTTGCTGCTGGAACTCCCTATTGTGACCACTAGTCCATGATGTGGATAAGTCTGAGCGCGCGGAATTGTAGGCACCAGTAGTACTGCAGACTACATCTAGAGCTTTGCTTCCCAAACATTTTAGAACCATAACCCACTTTTCAGTATCAGGGTTTAGCGCTGGTGGCGCCCGGTGCAACAATAACCTTTGGCGCCCCCACGTCCCATGAGTGCTTCCTCAGATTCTCTTCTTACCACCTGCAAAGGTGCCCCTCATCTCTCCTATCATAAGATATTGCTAAACACTGCACCGCCCCAGCACAGATCAGCACCCAGGGCGGCCACACCAGTCTCTCTGCCCTAAAGCCGGCTCTGTTCAGTATAAACTTTCACGACCACCTAGCTTTAACCCGTTGGCTGCTTCCTCTTTTTTGTGGCAGTGCAGCCGTTTTAAAAAACGGGCGCGGTCGCGTCGGCCATTGGCCGACGGCAGCACCAGCGAGGTAGTGCTTGGCCGACGGCAGCAGCCAACGGGTTAATGGAAATGTAACCGGCGATTTTTTTATTGTAACTAAAGCATCGTGTGGTAGAGCACTGTTCTTACAGATAGCACATTTTCCATTGAAATGGTTACTAACTTGGTACAGACATACAGTTTTTCATTTTCACAATACTTTATTTCGGTTACAAACCATAAAAGGACAGAAAATAATTTCAAACGTGTAAAACATTTAAAAAATGTGCTAAAACTAACATAAAACACCATTATACGATCTGTGTTATCAACCAATTTTTCCGATTCCATGTAAAAGTCACAAGGGTAAGACAAAGCAATCTTAGTCCGTGTATACATAGAGAACCAATGCCTTTGGGAACGTACAAGAGCTCAAAGCAAGCCCTAATCATTCCCCATGTGTACAAATGCAGCATAAATCATGTCCACTCTTTACTAAATTCGGGCAATTATGTTCTTGAGACGTAGCGTCACAAATTTCTCATGGCGGTGGGATAACAGAAACATTAAGCGCCCCCGATTATATCATTGCAACGCAGGGCCGGTCCTAGAACTCCTGGGGCCTCGGGCGAAAGAGAAGATGTGAGGCCCCTCTAATTTGCATGTATCTTCCAGTCGCAGCCGGCATGACTCGCGGGTGGAGGGTCTCGCGGGAGTTCGGAGGGGGCGGGAACAGGAAGCAGGCAGCCTCCCTCCCCTCCCCCCCTAAGCCAATCATAATGCTGCAATGGCAATGTTATGATTGATCAGGACGCCCACCAGCGAGGTGCCTATGCGGAGGCCATTTTCCCCATGTAGACTGCATTGCAGCATACATAGAGAAAGGCCAGAGTGCGCAAGACTGGTTTGGTCAAACAGTCATCGCCCTTAGCAGTTGGCAAGGCAATCCTCCCCTGCCCTAAAACAGACCCGCTCGCCCCCAACGAAACACTTCTGCTTTCTCGCAGTGCTAGAAGCAGAAACATAAAATGGTCGTTTTAGCATGTTGTGTTTCTGCTTTTGCGAGAAAGTAGTGGGGCGTCGCTCCTCCGTCCTAGTGAAGGAGCCGCCCTTGGTAACATCACAAGAAGTGACATCATAGAAAGTGACATCGCAGGACTATTGATCTTATTTGGCATCCCTGAAGAGACCTAACGTGGATATCAGTAACATGGACAAAAAGATAAATATACAAATGAAATAAGTCCATAGATTTTAAAACTGTTAAATAGATTACATTTGTCTCATTAGATGAAAAAAAGCTAGGTGCATGTCTCACAAAGAAGTATATTATTTACTCCTCGTTAACAGATTGTTTCCAGATGAGTGCATGATACAATTTCCAATTCTGCCTCAGTTTAATAGTGATTGATCTGGAGAAACACAAACTCTGAATTTAGAACGTAATACCATGGTTGGAAGTTCTCTTTAGTAACCCGAATTGATTTCTGTTCAAGTGTACCCTTTTCGCAACATTATGTTAATCAAAGACTTGGGAAAAACCATAACGATGTAAATTATACCTTGCAGTTGGCATGCAGCACTTAGATGACAGTTAATAGCTCATTGTTCTATGTAAGGATTTTGACTTATAAACTGCAAGTACCAATAGGATCTCTCTGACAAAAGCAGTAATCCACTGGCCTATTTACATTATGTGGACTTAGTGATCTGCATGGTACATGTTCTTTGCAGCGAGCACATTAACCCTCTGCGCTACCTTTTCATGAGTCAAAACTTCCACTTGACAAACCTCCATCTCTCTCTAGGAAGAACATTGATCACCGGAGTTCCATGACATTTTTATTGTTGCCGAAAATTCCTGGAGACCAGGAAGGAGGCAGCAAGTGCTTTTAGAAACAATATATTCGCAAACATGACCCAAAGTCAGCGCTCAATGCGATCTCACCGTTTGCACCGCCCTAGAGCCTCCCTGCTCAAGGGTCCTGTGACCTCAATGACAGAGTCACTGTTGCTCTAAGGTGTGCTGCTTCGTAGGCCTGCCCAAAAGACTTGCAGTGGGCTTCAATAGGGATTGTAGTAGACAGGCCTTCAAGGTTAACCCACACTTGCCACTGCTAGGATTCACCTGCTGGTGCTAAGACACCAGGACTTCTAAGGTCTTGCGGGTCCTTCCAAGGTCTAGCATGGAAATATGCTCCCTCAGGGAGATTGGTCGGGTGGACTGGTCATGAAGGCTGAACCTGGTTCCCCAGTTCCAAATTCAGCACCTCTGACCATAGTGCCACATCCTCTCCCCACTGAACACCATACTACCCCACTGAGAGAAACTCGCACTGCCTTCAACTACAACCCAATTGTGCCCCACTACAAACACCTAGAGGCGACTCATTTCAAATTACGCACTAGACAAGAGCAATATGCTGCCTAAAAAAAAGTGACAACATTCTGGAAAAAGCAAACACTCATAAGGAATGTAAGATTAATTAAAGCATGTGAAATGTAAGCAGGAACAACATGGTTACCTTAACGCTTTTGCACTTATTCAGAAATGAATGAGTGCTTTTGCATGAAAAGTTAAAGCCAGGACTACAGGCCGGAACGGACCTGCTTCAATGCCCATTGATTATATCCTTACAAAACAAAAGCAGTATGGTTTAAAAAGACCACATTTGTGAATACAGAGCAGAGGCTGGCACTTTATTTTCCAGTCCGCCCATCAAGCAGGTATTGCAGTACATCCAGAAATGGTGCACTTCCCACCCAGGGAAAACAATGCTGTTCAGTGAAAGACAAGAAAACAAAAGTAGCGCTTCACAGGTAAACTCTGTGTAGTGGCACTAATGTGTTTTGGGTGTGAATAAAATCAATCTGGCCCATTTTTGACCCACTCTGTCTTGCTTTAGTTATTTTTTACATTTTGAATTTTTTATTTCTCTCTTTACCAAGGCTGCACTTTGGAAGTGAAAAATTTCACAAAAAGATGACCTTTCCAGCAAAAAAGTGTTTCTTTTTTTAATTCATTTCACAGGGGAACAAATAAAGGAAAGGAAAAGAAAGAGGGAGTAGTGGCTACAAGGCACTGGGAAGGGGGCCCCCACACCCTGACCTTGCAGATTTCTATAGTGCTTAGAGGCCCAGGGAAAGGGGGCCCCACACCTGGACCTTGCAGCTTGCTCTAGTGCTTCGAGGCCCAGGGAAAGGGGGGCCCCTCCCCTGGGCCTTCGAAGCAGTAACAATACCTTTCTTAAAACACTGCCCCAGCACCAGTTGATCTGGCTACTCCCTCCTCCCCTCACCCACTGCTCCTTACCTGTGTCCGGCTGGTCCTGGAAACAAAGGGGCCTTCTGTCACCTAGCAACAAAATGCAGATAGGGAATGGCTGGTACTTAAGAGAGGTGTTGCCTCGCCCCTGACACTCTGAGCCCTGATCGCTGGCCCTCCGCTTTGACTTCCCCACTCTGTTTGTCCCTCCCCCCCACCCCTCTGCACCCCCAGGAATGCCACCACGCGGTCACACTAGACATCTCTGATGTGTATTGAAATTGTGTGGGGACGAGGCCCTGGTGGAGCAGGGGGGCAATCTGTGAAAGTGTTTCATTTCACAGTGAAGGTGTTGCCCCCTGCCTCTCACCTGAGCGTGAGGCCCTGGGCAGCTGCCCATACTGCCCATGCCTAGCGCCGGCCTGGTGCGACGGGCCCCATGCTTGCTTTAAGGTTCAAACGCCTGGTCCTCTCCATCACCCAGAGATAGTGAGATATGGCGAGGACAATACATTGTTTTGTGTTGTACAGTTTTACTGATCAAACTATCTTGCACATACATGATAATGTGTGGAAATCGGGTTTTAGTGATAGTTATTAGTTGTGCATCACCAAATAAAGTGTCTTGATTTGTTCTGATGCTATTAACATCTTTGTTTACACCACTCTTCCGAATTATAAACAAATGCCCTTAATTGTTTCTTTGCTAACTGCTGAGTGTGTACAGTTTACTTACAGGTATTTACATCTTGTTGTTACGAAAAAATTACATCCTACAGGCCTTTCTTTTCACACTTCATGTACCCCAGTAAGATTGTCACATATTTCACTTTACTTTTCTTTCTTTGACTACAACGTGAGAGGAGTTTATAAAAGCTAGTCCCCATGTTAAAAAAATATTTATTGCGATAACTTTTGCGACCCACCAAAAATCAGCTCGCACAACACTCATCTATTGAATGTTTTCCCATCATAGAGTAATATGGGGCACGTTTTGGTGTCTGTTCTTAGGAGAGTGTAGTAGACAGGCAAAAATATGTTTTTGGGTGGACAAAACATCAGGCAGAGGCACTTTATAGAATTTGTGTTTGGTTTGTGACCATGTTAGGGGTATGTTGCACTCTGTCAGTGCTCGGCAGCATCAGCCCACTTCTGTTAGTAAATCACAGATTGTGCCACCCTAGGACAGGAACTATAACATATTTCCATTAAGTTGGATTGGACTTTTGGGAGGCTTTATAATCAAACACACATTGGCAAAGTGAACATGTTTTGCCTTTGCAAGAGCTATTGGTTTTGGCAATGCGTTTTAGCTATGTTGTACATCAATGTGGCTGATGTTCAGCATGGCTAAAAGTGAGTGAGGTTTGTTGGTGAGGGGTGTGGGGGGGTGGGGTGGACTGGGGTGAGGTGGGGTGAGGTGGATTGAGGCAGATTGGAGTGGGGTAGATTACAGTGGGGTAGATTACAATGGTGTAGATTGGAGTGGAGTGGGTTAGATTGGGTTATAGTGGGGTGGGTAGAGTACGGTTGATTAAGGTAGAGGTGGGTAGACTGGGGTAGAGTGTGGTAGATTGTAGTGAAATGCAGTAAAGGTTTACTGGATGTGGTAGATTGGAGTAGACTGAGGTAGAATGGAATGGGTAGAGTGTGATAGAGTTGGGTATATTGGGGTAGCCTTGGTGGGGAAGAGTGGAGTGGGTTACTTTGGATTGAGTGGAGTTGATTGGGGTATAATGGAGTGGGATAGATCAGGGTTGAGTGGAATGCATTGGAGTAGAGTTGAATGGGGACAATTGTGGAAGAGTGGGGTACATTGGAGTGGGGTAGATTGTGGTGGAGTAGACTGAGGCAGATTGGGATGGAGTGGAGTAAATTTGGGTAGAGTGGAGTGGGGAGAGTGTGGTAGATTGGAGTGGGGTACATTGTAGAGGCGTGGGGTAGAATGAGGTTGACTAGGGTGGGGTAGATTGGAGTAGAGTGGAGTGGGCTTGATTGGGGTTGAGTGGATTGGGGTTGATTGGGGGAGAGTGTAGTGAGGTAGATTTGGGTAGAATGAAGTGAAGTCGATTGGGGATGAGTGGAGTGGAACTGAATGGGATAGAGAGTAGTGGAGTGGGGTAGATTGGGGTGGAGTGGGTTATAGATGGGTAGAGTGGAGTAGGGTATATTGGGTATGGTTGAGTGGGGTACATTTGGGTATTGTGGAGTGGGGTAGATTCAGGTAAAGTGAAGTAGATTGTAGTGAGGTAGATTGTGGTACAGTGGGGTAGATTGGAGTAGGCTAGAGCAGAGTAGGGTAGATTGTGCTAGAGTGGAGTGGGTTGGATTGGCGTAGTATGTACTAGGGTAGACAGGGGTAGCATGGGATGGGATAGAATGGGGTAGAGTACAGTGGCTTTCATTCGGGTGGGGTAGACTGTGGTAGAGTGGGGTAGATTTGGGTAGACTGTGGTGGCGAGGAGTGGGGTAGATTGGAGTGGGGTAGATTAGGGTAGGGTAGATTGGAGCTAGAGTGGGATAGATGGGTGTGGGGTAGCATGAGGTAGATAGTAGTTATATAGATGGGGTAGATTGGAGTGGAGTAGATTGGAGTAGAGTTGAATGGGGTAGATTGTGGTAGCCTGGAGTGTGGTGGGGGGGTTGAAGATTGGTAGATTGGGGTGGGGTAGATTAGGGTAGAGTGGAGAGAGATAGATTAGGGTAGAGTGGAGAGGGTTAGATTGGGTGCAGTAGGTTGGATTAGATTGTGTGCAGTGGGGTAGATTAGAAAAGTGTGGTGTGTGGTGGATGAGGGTAGATTGAGTGGGGCAGATTGAGGCAGTGGTGAGTGGGGTAGACTGGGAATAAAATAGAGTAGGGTAGATAGTGGTAGAGTGGAGTCAGGTAAATATGGATAGGGTGGAGTGGGGTAGATTAGGGTGGAAAGGGGTAGATTGGGGTATTTTGTGATGGGGTAGAGTGGTGTTGATTGAAGTGGGGTAGATTGTGGTAGAGTGGAGAAGAGTAGATTTTGGTAGGTTGTAGTGGAGTGGGGTAAATTGGAATGGAGTATATTGGGGGAGAGTGGAGAGGGGTATATTGGAGTAGGGTGAAGTGGGGTGCAGTGGAGTAGATTGGGGTAAGGTAGATTTGGGTTGAGTGGGGTAGACTGGCATGAAGTATTCGAATAACTTGGGATGGGGTAGCTTGGGATAGAGTGGAGTGGAGTAGAGTGAGGTAGAATGGGTTGATTGGGGTTGGGTGAAGAGGGGTAGAGTGGGGTTGATTGGAGTAGGGTGGAGTGGGTGGATTGAGGTAGAGTGTGGTAGATTGGGGTGAGATAGATTTGGGTGTGGTAGACAGGGGTAGAGAGCAGTGGGATAGATTGGGGTAGAGTGGTAGGCGTTAGATTGGGGTAGGGTGGAGTGGAGTAGATTGGAGTGAGGCGGTTTGGTTTTAGAGGTGAGCAGGGTAGATTGAGATAGAGTAGAGTGGGGTAGATTGTGGTGGAGTGAGATAGATTGGGGTAGACTGGAGTGGCGTCAATTGGGATAGGGAAGATGGGGTAAAGTGGCTTCGAGTGGGGTGAAGTTAGGTGCAATGGGGTAGATTGGAGTTGGGTGGATGGTGATAGATTGTAGTGGACCGGAGTGAGGTAGATTGGATTGGGGTAGATTGGAGGAGGTAAATTGGGATATATTGGAATGGGGTTGATTGGGTAAAGTTGACTGGAGTAGATTATAGCAGAGTGGAGTAGGGTAGATTAGAGTGTGCTAGATTGGGGTAGCTTGGAGTCAGGTATATTAGGGTAGAGTGGAGGGGTTTGATTGGGGTGGGGTAGAGTGGTGGTACAGTGGGGTACACTGGAGTGGTGTAGATTAGGGACCACAGCAGCGAAAGAGCTCCTATCTGAGAGCTCATTTGCAGAGCAGTGTCACTCCTATCTGTTTTGCTGTTTATTATTGTACAAGAGCAAAATTCAGAACTAGGCTCTGGATATGGAGTGGAACTTGACCTTGTCACAAGTGATTTATTGATTCAGTGCATTTTCTAGTGACCGTATTTGAGTCTATCATGAGGGGGTGGACTGTTGATCAAGGGAAATATCATTTTAAGAGGGAATATTACATTATTTACTGCTTGATTGCCCGTGCTTAAAAGAAAAAAAGCACTATGGAGGGAGCATCAGGGCGAGTGGGAGGGGGAAAAATAGTGCCATCACAGCGGGAGCAGTGGATAGGCATTGATTAAGCTTGACTAATCTGGGCTTGGTCCCTGCTCCACAGAAAGGATCAGAAATGATGTTTGGCCAGGACTGGCCAATTAAGGTGGCTGCAAAGAAGAGGAACTCTGCAACCAACAAATGGTAAGCAATGGGAGGGCTCCAAGTCGCTTTTATAAACAATAGTGTTTCACAAGCGATACGCATGCACTAATTCATACTCTCACAGACAGGACCGTAATAAGCAATTCACTAACAGTTACTTATTCAACTTTTATGGAGGTATATAGCATTATTTTATATGCACTGTTTATTCTACCTTTAAAAATTCTTGTCTCCGTGTACTTTGAAAAGGGTCAAACTTATTAAATGCCTCTCTTTGGCCTCGACCAGTTACAGAGTAGCGCCATGAAACCTCTTGCTGTACGTGCGCTTTATAAGTCCCTTATAACATTAACATAACATAAATGTTAAATACACTTTACACTGCCAATTTGACAGAATAATCTACACATTACATTGCTTACTAATAGATTTACCTTTCAATAGATTTTTTCCAAAGCAAGGCACGCCAAAGTACAGTGGTTTAACAGGGAGGGTCTCACGTTGAATGGTAGGTGCATTATTAGTAGTACTAAAAATAGTAGTGGAACCAGTAACATTTGTACTAGTACTATTTTTAGTAATATAAACAAACTGTTGCGTCACTAAGCACAGTTCTACTAGTCATGGAACCGAAATTATTAGTGGGATAAGTAGGAACTGCGCCAGGAGTCAAATTTATAGCAATAACATTATAATTGTCATGTTCACAATATTAGGAGGGCAACCTAATTTCCTTCTTCACATTGAACTTTCCAATTAGAATTGCATGCATCTGTAATCACTCTTGTTTTCAATTACTTTCCATATTTCGTTTTTCAATTAATTTCTGCAAGTTGGTGACTTTTTCACAAAGTTCTTTTTATCAAGTATCCAATTCCATCACACTTAAAGCAGACCCAGCCAATGCATTTCATCCCTTATAGGGACTTCATCAGGGTACAAACAATTAAAAGAAAAACATGTACTCAATACTTTTTACTTATTAAAATCAACAACTCTGGTTCTTATTTTTACATTGCATTTTTTAATTTTGGGGCGGGGGTTTGTGTGTGTAATTTTTAACTTATATAACTTGAGCCACTACCATTTCAAGGAGTGTTATTGATCAAAATTTCAGTAGATAATTATAATTATCATATATCATTTATAGGTATCAGCAGTGTTACTAGCATTAGAAGCAGTTGTCGAGTACTAAATAGAGAGTCCAATTGCAAACAAAACAGGTGATGGACAGAATGTGGATCAATGTCATACATTCACCCCAGTCCAAAGATCTGGGCCCAAATCCATCGTTTTTTTGCACTCCACACCACCTTGGGCTAGACAATGGCGATATGCAAATCAGCTCTGACCCTGTGCCCCATGGGAACAGTCTAGTCCGAACTACAAAAGCCATGTCCTTCCCAGAACGGAATCAAGCATCCGAGGACCGGACCGGTTTCGAGGTAACACCTCTCATCAGCCCGGCTAGCTTGACTCCAGTGGTGTGGAGTGCCTGGGACCCACGTCTGAGCATCCCCAGCGCACTTATGGCGGCAATTACAAACAAAACAGGTGATGGACAGAATGTGGATCAATGTCACACATTCACCCCAGTCCAAAGATCTGGGCACAAAATCCATTGTTTTGTTGCACTCCACACCACCCTGGGTTAGACAATGGCGATATGCAAATCAGCTCTGACCCTGTGCCCATGGGAACAGTCCAGTCTGAACTACAAAAGCCATGTCCTTCCCAGAACGGAATCAAGCATCCGAGGACCGGAAAAGTTTCGAGGTAACACCTCTCATCAGCCCAGCTAGCTTGACTCCAGTGGTGTGGAGTGCCTGGGACCCACGTCTGAGCATCCCCAGCGCACTTATGGCTGCAATTGCAAACAAAACAGGTGATGGACAGAATGTGGATCAATGTCACACATTCACCCCAGTCCAAAGATCTGGGCCCAAATCCATCGTTTTTTTGCACTCCACACTACCCTGGGTTAGACAATGGCGATATGCAAATCAGCTCTGACCCTGTGCCCCATGGGAACAGTCCAGTCCGAACTACAAAAGCCATGTCCTTCCCAGAACGGAATCAAGCATCCGAGGACCGGACCGGTTTCGAGGTAACACCTCTCATCAGCCCGGCTAGCTTGACTCCAGTGGTGTGGAGTGCCTGGGACCCACGTCTGAGCATCCCCAGCGCACTTGGCTTTTGTAGTTCGGACTGGACTGTTCCCATGGGGCACAGGGTCAGAGCTGATTTGCATATCGCCATTGTCTAACCCAGGGTGGTGTGGAGTGCAAAAAAACGATGGATTTGGGCCCAGATCTTTGGACTGGGGTGAATGTGTGACATTGATCCACATACTGTCCATCATCTGTTTTGTTTGCAATTGTCGCCATAAGTGCGCTGGGGATGCTCAGACGTGGGTCCCAGGCACTCCACACCACTGGAGTCAAGCTAGCCGGGCTGATGAGAGGTGTTACCTCGAAACCGGTCCGGTCCTCGGATGCTTGATTCCGTTCTGGGAAGGACATGGCTTTTGTAGTTCGGACTGGACTGTTCCCATGGGGCACAGGGTCAGAGCTGATTTGCATATCGCCATTGTCTAACCCAGGGTGGTGTGGAGTGCAAAAAAATGATGGATTTGGGCCCAGATCTTTGGACTGGGGTGAATGTGTGACATTGATCCACATTCTGTCCATCATCTGTTTTGTTTGCAATTGTCGCCATAAGCGCGCTGGGGATGCTCAGACGTGGGTCCCAGCCACTCCACACCACTGGAGTCAAGCTAGCCGGGCTGATGAGAGGTGTTACCTCGAAACCGGTCCGGTCCTCGGATGCTTGATTCCGTTCTGGGAAGGACATGGCTTTTGTAGTTCGGACTGGACTGTTCCCATGGGGCACAGGGTCAGAGCTGATTTGCATATCGCCATTGTCTAACCCAGGGTGGTGTGGAGTGCAAAAAAACGATGGATTTGGGCCCAGATCTTTGGACTGGGGTGAATGTGTGACATTGATCCACATTCTGTCCATCATCTGTTTTGTTTGCAATTGTCGCCATAAGTGTGCTAGGGATGCTCAGACGTGGGTCCCAGGCACTCCACACCACTGGAGTCAAGCTAGCCGGGCTGATGAGAGGTGTTACCTCGAAACCGGTCCGGTCCTCGGATGCTTGATTCCGTTCTCGGAAGGACGTGGCTTTTGTAGTTCGGACTGGACTGTTCCCATGGGGCACAGGGTCAGAGCTGATTTGCATATCGCCATTGTCTAACCCAGGGTGGTGTGGAGTGCAAAAAAACAATGGATTTGGGCCCAGATCTTTGGACTGGGGTGAATGTGTGACATTGATCCACATTCTGTCCATCATCTGTTTTGTTTGCAATTGTCGCCATAAGTGCGCTGGGGATGCTCAGACGTGGGTCCCAGGCACTCCACACCACTGGAGGCAAGCTAGCGGGGCTGATGAGAGGTGTTACTTCGAAACCGGTCCGGTCCTCGGATGCTTGATTCCGTTCTGGGAAGGACATGGCTTTTGTAGTTCGGACTGGACTGTTCCCATGGGGCACAGGGTCAGAGCTGATTTGCATATCGCCATTGTCTAACCCAGGGTGGTGTGGAGTGCAAAAAAACGATGGATTTGGGCCCAGATCTTTGGACTGGGGTCAATGTGTGACATTGATCCACATTCTGTCCATCATCTGTTTTGTTTGCAATTGTCCCCATAAGTGCGCTGGGGATGCTCAGACATGGGTCCCAGGCACTCCACACCACTGGAGTCAAGCTAGCCGGGCTGATGAGAGGTGTTACCTCGAAACCGGTCCGGTCCTCGGATGCTTGATTCCGTTCTGGGAAGGACATGGCTTTTGTAGTTTGGACTGGACTGTTCCCATGGGGCACAGGGTCAGAACTGATTTGCATATCGCCATTGTCTAACCCAGGGTGGTGTGGAGTGCAAAAAAACGATGGATTTAGGCCCAGATCTTTGGACTGGGGTGAATGTGTGACATTGATCCACATTCTGTCCATCATCTGTTTTGTTTGCTAAATAGAGAGTCTGCAAAAGTCTGATGCAATTCATCCATCTATCTGTAGGCAGAGCAGCCATACACCAATATAAAGTCTTTTGGAAAGCAAGTTCCCATTGAAAATGAGAAAAGAGAAAAACACCAATAGTTCCAGGAAGGGTGGTTCTGGAGACTTCAAGAGGATATAGATATCTGTGGTATTAATATCGGCCATACAAGATCCACTCACCTATAACCAATATTATTATGTGATTATTTTTAAAGTGCAACATTCAATCAGTCAATTGTTTTTTTCACAGCAAATATGCCACAAAAGAAAGTCAATAAATACATCCAGAAAAACAAATCATCACAGCCAACATAATATACTGACAACAATGTCCTATTATTATTACCATCACTATTCATTAAATAGATTGGACAAACATGTTCCTATTCCAAGTCGATTATGAATTTCCAAAGTGCTTATTGATGCTAATAGCCACTTTAATAAAGTGGACCAAAGAATGGTAGATAACTGGGGAACATAAAAGCTGTAACTAGGTCATTGCCAGCTGGGGCTGGCTAAAATGTAAAATGCATAATATGGGGACTAAAAATGATTTTTCGGGGACAGCATATAGAAGGCAGAACAATATAAAATGCACAGTGCTTTGGTCTGACAACATATCACAAGGGCATTTTGGGAGTGTATTTGACCATTGTCTCTGAACAGGGAAAAGATACCCCGAAATTTAGGATACCCAGGAGTAATCGGGTAAGATAATATCTATAGTTGGGATTAGATATAAAAATCAAGTGAGGTTAGATTCCAGGGTTTGAGGAAATGGGTAGGTAGCTGGAGACAGATTTCATGGTTTGTGCCCTCTTGATACGTTTGTTGTTACACCACTGATGATTAAATGTTAAAGTTCCTTTGAGATGGCATCAATACTGGCAGGGACCTGAAAAGGCTCGGGTATACCCAACTTGACAAAGGTTTGTCTTACATAGGTTGTGCAGGGTATCCAGTTCTTGATGTCTAGTCCCAATCAGTCAGCCAAAAATAAGTGAACTAAACCTACCTCAGGCTTGCGCCATATGTTAATCCATAACATCAAGGGGACCAACGCTACCATATCAGCAATAAGTGTTAGGTCTAGCTCTGTGTGGCTAATAAAGTTAGCCATGCTGCTTGCGATTAAGTCTACAGAGAAACCTATTCTCAATCCTTTATAAAAACACTGAATTACTGTAGCCCCAAATGCCTACACCATAAAGCAGCATTAATACACATTTACTTTTATACACCTGTATCAGCTCACGCACTGGTTTGGCTCCCAACCTAGAGGAAAAACTAAATAGGGCCTCAGTAGAACTTTCGAATTGGTGGAGTCTTAACTTTAAGAGTGGTCCCCATCTTAGCTTTGAGTTAAAACTACTTTATTTTTTTACGTCATATGTTATTTGATTGCCCAGTTATTATTACGTCATATTTTATTTGATTGCCCAGTTATTCTGAAATTTTGGACTGAAGTATGGGATGTAATATTGAAAATTGTACCTATATGTGATGTGCTTTCTTATAAATTGTTAATTTGTAAATCACTTGCTTTAACGCACCCTCTTGATGATGCTGAAGCAAAGTTATTCAATTTCTTGGTTTCAGCTGTGTTAAAATCAATCACTTTTTGTTGGAATGACGCTACTTCTCTTTCAGTTCATGCCTGGTGGTCCTGGATTGTATTTACAAGAAGAGGTGCTCAATTGTCTCTACAGGGCGTTCATCACAATTCAGTTTCTTATCAATCTTTTCGGTACCCTATTGATTCATATTTACTGCGGTGATTCCAGTTATTTATTAATTGTTATATTTAATGCTGTTCTATTTATGGTAACTATTTTTCGAGTTTATTGTAATATGATAAGTTATTTCCACCCCCCTCCTCTTTCCCCTCCCTCCTTCTCCCTAAGTTTAGTTTGTCTATCTGTGTTTCTTCTTGAAAACTTCAATAAAAGTATTTTGAACAAGAAAACTACTTTATTTTAGCCATCTAGGTTCCCCCAATAAAAAAAGATTTAGATTTTGTTTTGCCAGGGACACACATCATAATAAAAGGATTAGAGAAATTAGCCTTTAAATTCAAGTTTTCCATACATATTACAAACAAGTATAAAAGCAATTGAAGATCATTAGCTGTCCTTGCAACAAGGACAGCATCATCCGCGTATAACAAAATCGGTATATGATAATTCCCCATCTTAGGTAAATCCTTACCTTTAGAGAATAAAAAACTCTCAACCTTGTCAATGTATAATAGAAATAAAAAGTGGGACAGTATGCATCCTTGTCTCACACCTCATCGTGAGGGGCTAGGTGGAGTACACTGTCCCCGGGCCAAAACGCACCATTACAAAGTTGTCTTGATGTAGTCGCCTAACCAAACTCAGAAGTTTCCTCCTCTTACATTCCATAATTTTGATTTGTTCACAAGATCAAAGGAACAGCAGAGATCCACACATGCTAAATGTAAAGCCTGAACTTGATATATTTTTGATATTGATATATCCTGAACTTAAATATATTAACCAGTCCATACTAATATAATAAAGTGAGAGCCCAAACCTTTGAGGCGGGTAACTTCAGTATCCACAGCACCAATCACAACACCCAATACAGCGTTGGAAAGGGAAGCACATAGGTTAGGCAGACGCCCACCTTATACATTTAGAAGGTAAAATAACCGTGCCAGCAAAGTAGTCCCTTGTGGGCGTGTCTGCGTTGTGCTGTGGGCATGTGCTGGGGGCGTGACAAACGCTGGCGGCGTGTGGTACGTTACGCCCTTCATGCCATGTCTCATATCATGTGGTGTCGGCGTGTGCTGGGGGCGCGGCATTACGAAAACGTGTGGTACGTTCCGCCCTTCATGCCATGTCTCATATCCTGTGCTGTGGGCGTGTGCGGGGCGCGGCATTACGAAAAAAAGCAAGCGTACGTTCCAGTTCGGGGTGTGCTTGCCCCGCGCTCCCAGTGCCGTGCACCTGCTTTACTGTATGTAGGTCAGGCATGGCGCTATTCCTAAGGGCCAGAAGGTGCGCAAACAGGGGCCATTGTGCAGGAAATCTAATCTTGCCTTATCGTCCGGTGACGCCTGATGCGCACACTGGAGATTTACCACTTGTGTTGCGCACAGGCCTCGCGCGACGCACATCCAGAAACAAGGCCCGCCTCCACGGAAATAGCAAGAAAAGGCCTATCCCTCCCCCGGTAAGTGCATTGCTGGCACGGCAGGCCACATCTCCAGCAGCATACTCATATTGTTTCACCACCCATTTGAAAAATGCACAGGTCTCTCTCATTGATGGCCAGCACAGAGATACACTTTTAGACACACCAGACGTTCTATGGAGGGCGCTCACATATTAGGATTTAGGCATTTGTTATGGTCATTTTTATTGGGCAATATTTCGTGTTCTGGGGGCGTGGCCAATGGGCGCGACAATTGGCCGGCAGCAATATATACCTGGACAACGTCGGGACGGGCTGCTAGTTAGTAAATATAGGTTAAAACATTGTTCGATTGTGCCTATTCCTGAGCGTAAGCCGAACTGATATGATATTCTGTTCTTTTGCCCACAATTCCAAATTGGATAATAATACGCGCACAAGAATCTTAGTGATAGGGTTTCAAAGAGAGATGGGGTGATACCAAAAAAGTTGGGACCTATCACCTTTTTTTTTTTAAATGGGGACTATTGTTGCTTCTTTCCATGAGTTTGTTATGGGACCTACCACAGCTGATCTCAATATATTAGTAATCAGAGGGGCATAAAAAATAGATTATATCTTTGAAAATGTAGACTGGGACCCAATCAGGCCCTGTGGCCTTGTCTGCAGGGCACTGTTTTGTTTTGTTTATCACCTAAGAGACAGAAATAGAATTTTAGAGCTCCCGTTTTGATTCTGAGGCTATTATGAGATTTTCAGCTAGGTGGTTGGGGTACGCCTCAGGGAGTGTTTTACCCAATCTTCCTTAGGAGTTAAGGCCTCTATGTTCAATGTAGATGTAGCTGTGAAAAGAAGACAATTAGTAAGTTTCTAGAACTTTGAACTATCCTTTAAGTTTGTTGCCTCCATGAGGTCATTCAGAGCTTGGGCCCTTAATTCTGCTTTCGGCTTAGTGACAATTTTCTTGTACTCCTACCTACGTGCGATTTTCACCTCTGATGTTGATCTAGGGTAGGTAGGAGTGTAAAACCTTTTTCACATTTCTATGAGCTGCAAAGCTGGGACCGTTCGAACCATCTAGGTAAAGGGGGAGGAGTGCCTGATGTTTTGCAGATAGTTTAATAGATATAAAGTAACATAAGTAGGTAAAACTACCCATAATAGAGCATGAATTTGCATCAGAGTCTAAACAAACCAATAAAGCTGAAAGGTTCTTTGTAACTAATTTGTGAGAAAAGAGGTCAGAGTTTTCTTTTTCCCATCTTATCCTTACTCCTTTATTAGAGGAGAATTTGATTGTCCAAACTTTTTTATGTTGTGAGACACCTGTGAAGTAATGTTCAGAGTGATGGGGTTATGATCACTAATGCATTTACTAATGACTGAGAAATTTGAAAGCTTAGTAAAGCAGTATGTAGAGAATAAGACATGATCAATTGTGCACCCTTAACCATTGCCAAAATAAGTGGGGATGGGTGCAGTGCTTATTTTGTAGAATAAACATAAGTATCAGAGCTGTCGTCAGGAGGCCACTGCAGCTTGCACTACACATTGCCCCTGTGATGCTGCCAATGACAGTAACAACACAACCACTAACCATCACACTCCTACAAGTGTGACAATTCGGACTATTTCATGCCCACAAAACTATAATAATGGCTTGGGCATCAGGTAATAGTAATTTTTAATGTATATTGAATTAATAATTAACTGTTGTTGTGGTAATCTCTAAATTAGCAAGACAGCACCACATTGTGGCATACTGTCACAAGCACCGGTCACAAGCACCGGTGTTCACAATTAAGTGCCAATGCTGAGCACCAGAAACCTCCGGCTCAAATTAAGCAGTGGACAGGTGGGATCTCGTGGGGCTCATAGTCACTAAGTAGTCACTAACAAATAATAAATAATATTTTAAAAGTAAATCATTTAAAGCCTCACCGAATGGGGAGTGTCAGGAGCCGCAAACCAATTAATCACAATGCTCACAGATTTGGAAGTCAAAATCCCCACCCCAAATTATATACGTGTTATATTTATTCGTTTGAAAAAAAATCTAAAAAGTTAACAAAATCGACAATAGCATCACAATGTTTCTGAATAAAAATACTGTTTTAAAAGTTTACAAGTTAAATATCGAAATAGCCTTTAGAAAAAATCCTAACTAAGAGAGAATAGGGAGGAATATATGATGTTATCTGTGATGGAGCCAGACATATATGTTTAAGTGCATTATAACCTCGTGGTAAATGCTAACTTTAAAACGGCTGCTTAGAAACATGTCATGTTTGGTGTCAAAAACCAGTAACTGGTGCAGGAGGTATGATTCCACCCTTCCAGAGGGACATATGTGGGTCACCGGTATACCCGGTACCAGCTTTCTCGACCTAGGCAGCACAAAATGTATGCTGCCAGACACAGACAACGGTGTGCCCTCCTGCTGCTGGGCCAAGCTTGCGCAGAGAAAGACATGACAATAGGCATCCTGTCACAGGGAGGTGTAAACACCTCCCAGACAGGATTTAGTGTATTGGGGCTGGGTAGGTGCACTCTCTGAGTGTCAGAAAGTCTGCATTGGGGGCACATTTGGTGTCCCTGTGCATAGTCCAGCCCAAACCAGTTCTGTGAGCCATTGGCTCCTGCTATGGTGTGAAACTGGACAAAGGACATGGGTGTAGCCACCCCTTGGTCCTGCCCCTCCCACAGGAGGGTCCACAGAATCTATCCAACTCCTTCACATGGGTATAAAGCGGGTTACTTGATCACAGGACTTGAGATTTTACCTGGACAAGATTCTGCTAAGAAGAAACCAAGTACATCAACTGCCTGCTCGATGCTGGACGACTGAAGAATCTCCCTAGGAGTAAAGGAATTACCCCCCTGCAAAAACAGGCACCTAAACGCATCTACACGGTTGGCTTCTCCCAAGCTCCTGAGGACTCTGAAGATTTCAGCAACACAGGAGGTGGGTTCCCGAAGGTCTCTGAGGTTGATCTGTCCTCTCAGTGATTCTGAGACCAGTATCCCTCGTGGGGACCGTGCAACCCAAACCCCTATGCACAGAGTACTTTTGCAGTTGCATATGCTTAGTGACAATTCCTGAGCCTGTTCTTTGGACTCCGTGTAGTCCCAACCCCGAGCAGTATTTGCACTGAAGATTTCCGGCCTCCACTCTCCGAGTGTCCTGCGGGCTGGTCCTTTGCATACTTGCTTGAGGTCTCCTCGCGATCCCTGGTCCATTGGCCTCTGGGTCCTATCGAGGGTTACCTTGTCAATTCTCTGGCTTACCTGGTTGCTCCAGACGTGCCCTGACTCTCCATTGCATGGAGAGTCCCCTGGACCGTGCTGGTCCACACTGTAACCTGTTTCCTTTGAAATCATAAGGGTTGTGTGGCCTGGTACAAGGTGCCCACTTTAACTAGTGGACAGCATACACCAACCTACCTTCTCACAACAGAGGACAAGTTACCTCAATTCTAGATCATATAACTGCATAAATAGCACCACCAAAAACTATAAATGGAAAGTGCCTTATAATAATGTACATCTTCAATCATCCCCAAACCTCATATGACCAATGTGACCATTTCCCTAACATACTGTAACTGCATACATTCAATGCAACATCTGCTTCAATCGGGGACCCACATATTACTATTCAGACATGTAGGAACGCCCTTCATCATCTCCGCTTTCAGCTCCAGTCCACTGGTCATGTTAAGCAACCTTTACTTTTGTGTTTGTCAAAAAGCCTGACTATAAATTTTAAAGGTCAAGCATTGTTAGAACAACCTCTGTGGCCACAGATTATATACCATGATCCACGTCAACACCTGCTATAGATCACACAGCAAATTTTATTTTCTTTCAAAGATCTGATATCTGGAGTTTCGATAGACAAGGTCTCAAAATATTCTTTTAATTGCCAATCTTCAAGGGTGTCCTGAAACTCTGAAAACCTTTGGGAGGTCGATCACACAACATTTGTAAGCATCACGATTTTTACATATATTTATTAGGTTCAGCAATAAAAGCAAAAATATAAATAATAAACCTAGAGGTCACCTTACAATATACACCTTAATCGACGGGTTTTAGCCACAGACAATTAGTATTAAAAAGATTCTATTTAGTTGAGTGATATAGTGTATAGGTTCATATCTGACCATCTGTGTATTGCATTTAGCCCAGGTCCTTAGTTGCACCTGGCTTTCTGTTCCTTGAACCTTACTTGGCCTTAATGATATTTCACAATTTACCAACCTAAGCATGCTCCCTGAAAAGTTTCCACTAAGCTGGACTTTTGTCGTGGGAGGGGTCAAGGCCTCGACTAGTATGTGCCATACCTGTTTTTATACCCCACATCCAAAGGGCAATGTGCCTTTAGGATATGCTGTAGATTCAGCCTTTACCAATTTATTTAAATATGTCATCCACCCATGTCAATTTATTTAAATCTGTTGGATTTCCACTGTGTCAATATCCTGTTCTTAGGCAAAAAACGGGCCTGGACAAGGGACCTAATTGTGTATGTCTCATATACTTGCTGGTATTAATACCTGCAGGCATAATTTAGGAGTGTACAATTAGATTTATGCATCTGGTTCGCCAGTTTGTTGGCTACTTTCTTTGAGTAATCTTTAATTCTACCTGCACCCGTGTCACATGGTAGAAATCAGCATTTTTATATTTGCCTCTTGGGCATGTGTGTGGTGGCTCTGGATACACTTTATGCACATCTGTGATTAAATACATCCTGAATGTTAGAGGATATACAGGAAGTGATTAAACCCTGCATTGTGTGAAATGTTTTGAGTTTAGAAATATCATGCTCCATTCCCCTGTAGCCCTGAGACGCATCCCGCTCACAAATGGGTTTAGGTACTTGTCTTTAGTTTCAACAGGGCGTTATCTAACAAGGAAATTACTATTAGACTTTATTGTTAGTCAAGATCCCTAGAAGAGATCTTGTGATTCTATCATATCTCCCTTCCAAGTATCTGCGTACTTTAACCATCCTGGGAAAAGACTGCCGTAAAGGACAGAAATGAATTACAATGGAAAAGATAGGTTTTCAGAGAATTGCGCAAAACTAGAAAGTTGCGTTGCATACGAAACCTGAGAGGGAGTGAGTTCCAACATTTCTGGCCAAAGTAGGAGAAAGCACATCTACCACATCTAGATCAATTGATCATGGAAACCACCAAAAGATGAAAAGAGAGTAGGGTGGTATGGTTGAACTCTGCATCTAAGGTAGTGGGGGCCGGACCTATAACAAGCACAGAGACAAAGACAGATTGATCTGAACAGTGCCCATATGGCACAAGGTAGCCAGCGAAGATTAGCCAATAACTAAGACGTAGAAGAAGGAAAGGACTGATTAAAGATGACACTCGCTATAGAATTTTGGAATATCTGCAATTTAAAAATGTATCTATGAGGAAGTAAAAGGAAGGAGGAGTTACCATAGTCTAGTTGAGATAGAAAAGCTACCTGTATGATAGTTTTCTTTCAGTTGATTCAAAGTAGGGGGAATTTTCCTAAGAATAGGAATGTAGTAAAAATAGATGGCAAAAATGCGTGAGATATGAAATGTGCAAGAACGTCGAAAAGACGATGGCAAAGGAATGGGACACACGTCACCTAGCAGCCAGTTTGTTTCCCAAAGGGAGTGCGGGCAACCATTAAAACTTTGATTGCATATGTGTTTGAACCAATTAGTGCTCATCCATTTAATGGCTGAAGATAGACGGCACCCGACGTTGTCACTACAAAGTTGATAGTTGCTGTCCAATCTAAGACGGATCTGAGTGTCATCATGTGATTTGAAAACCAAAGCACTTCATAAAAAGAGTCAGATGGAAACATAAATGCTGGCTAGTGTGGGACTCAGAGATGAGTCCTGTGGTACACCACAAGAGAAAGATTGGAAGCTGGAATTGTAAAGAGGGAAGTGCCCAGCCTGAAAACAATCTACATGAATGAGGAAAATCAATCTAAAGCCTGTCCCTGGATTCAAATCTGCCGAAGATGATGGATAAGCAGGGGGTGAGACACTGTCAATTTTGGAAGACAAATCTAAGGGTTCAGGCCAGCACAGTGGAGTTGGAGCAATTTTTTGTGGGGGTTGCGGCCATCAATGTTACAACCCTGACGTCAAAGGGATTGTGAAAAATCTAATTGTCATACAAAGAACAAGTGTAGAAAATGAGCAGGAAAATTGGGGTTCGGAAAATATTTTTTATTTGCACATCACCAAGTAGAGTGTCTTGATTTGTTTTGATTCCATTCAAATCTTTGTTTCCATCACACTTCAGAATTACCCCAAAAAATATTTCTATAATTAATTTACAGGTAATTGAATTATGTTGTGTGTTAAAAATTGCATCCTAGCCTTTCCTTTCACACACCCTACACCCCATCAAGATTGTCACATAGTTAACTTTACAAATTCCTCTTAATTTGCAAACAGAGAAAGAAACATAAACACCAACCTCCACGTTAAAATAATATGCAGAAATGTGTCAAGCGACGTAGCCTGACATCTGACCTCTATCTCTAAATATATACCAAATGTGACATGATACAAACTAAATTTTAAGGTATGTTGATTTCTCAATCACATCTTGAATTCCAGCATGGTTATTTTGGGGGTGCTGCAGCACCCCCTTGCAACCCTACGTCCTGCACATATGGACCAGCACTGCTGCTGTGATTCTTGTTCTTTTGGAAATCATCAGACCCTGCAAGGAGAGAAGTTTCTGTACTGAGATGAAGACAGTAGCCTGACTGCAGAAATCCATTTTAGAACGGGCTTTTAAAAAACAGGTAGATGAGCAATAAAGTGCTTGGAAGGGTAGAGAAGAAGGAAAATGGACAAATGGTTGTAAGGAACAATGTTGTTTGTTTTTAAAAAGGGACTACAACAGTGGAGGTCTAAACAGAGTGGACAGTAGCGGATAAAATTGAAGAGTTGAGGAGACGAGTGAAAAATCTTCCCCACCATTCCCTAACATGCCTTATAAGAACCTTGGGACGTTAAGCAGCACTAGTAGAAAGAATAAGCCAACACTGAGTCTCTTTACATGGCCACTAAACTCATTTCTGGCTTCCCAGACTGGGTTACACCTGTCATTTTAGCTTGACTTTTAAACCTGATCCATGATTCAACCCCACATTTCTCATTAAATCGACCTGGGTCTCATCCATGCTTTGAGTGAGCTCTGCACATTCTCTCCTTGACCCATTGCCAACAAAACAAAATTCAGATTCACAAAAAAACCTGAAAACGTCACCATAGCTAATGTGTTCCCACCCATTGTGCCAAGGCAGACCATCCTGTTCCTATAGACACAAACGAAAAGGAGGCTTGCACTGGTATTCAAGAACCTCATGAGTGATTACCTAACTGCCAGCTTATACAATTCCGCTTGTAAAATTACAGAATTTAAATGTACAATGATTGCTTAACTGCCAGCTAGTACAATTACACCATTACAATTGCAGTGTGTAATCTCCCACATGCTCAGGGTACAAGGTGAGATCATAGTGGACCGCCTCTCAGTATCAGACCACATCTAGGGCCTCTGCCTTCAACAGTCTAGTGGAACAGTCAGGTTTTTTACATCACTTGCAAAAATGTCCCCAGTTACATTGCCTCACTCGGTCATCTGCATCTAATTTTTTCATGACTTCACTGTTCCTTGCCTTCCCTGAAATGTGTTCATTAGCAGAGCTCGTCCTGTCCTATCTTATTATTTAGTTTTGTGTCCACCCCTCATCATCGTATCTCTGGTTGGGCTTTGCTCCAGTCTTCGTGGTAGCAAGCCTTGATCTCCTATGCTTTTAGTTGTTGCAACCTCTCCACACCACAACACAGTTAAATTCCTATTTTGGATCACTGACAAACAACTATGTCTTTCCATCTATAGTCCTCAGCCCAGCTGGAAGCATGATCGTAAAACTTACCTGCATGGTTCGTAACTTGACAGTCAAAGGATTTCTACTGTTGCTGTCCTACTTGAGTGTCTTCAAGGAATATCAGTATTTTATGCCCCTCACTTAACACATGGTCTCACTCTGTGAAGGCAGATCTTGGAGCCGACCTCACATGTTTTGATAACATTGTTCTAAAAGATCTCACTACTATACACAAACAGGAGCTTAGGGGGTGAAAAAAAACATGTCGCCCCCACTCATCGAGTTCAACACAACAAAAGACCTGTTCTATCAACTGTATGAACTGCTATAAGCGTCCACCATATATTTTATCATCACACAGTTTTGTGTGGCAGGACTATAAGATCTCACCTCTGAGAAATAACCAGACACCAGCAGCATCTCAATCCCATGTTCCATTGGCATCCCCATAGTTTGTTCCCTTAACTAAGTCATTGTTTGCACTATACATGTGCTATTCCTAGGGCAGCCCAAGTTAGCAACCTCTGATGTCTGCTTCACTTTCAAGGTCCTGCTAACCTCACTTTTTACTTGCATTTTTAAAGTAGTCACCTGCTTCTCGAGGTCTTGTTCTTCACTCCACTTTGGTTACTCTGTCCGACTATCACTTTTTGGATTAAGCCTTATGGCCATAGAATCTACCTTCTGTTCCAAGGGGCTGTGTGATTTTTAAAAGCTACCAGTTTCTTAGAGAGTGCTACGGCGCCATCAAGACTCGTAACTTCATTTGGGGAACTCCCACATGCTCTTGGGCTTGCAACTGGCTTTTCCACTCATTTCCATACTTGTACATTTAGTTAGGGCCTGTTTATGAATTTAGCGGTGCAGGAGCGGGACAACCCCATCCCGCACCGCCAAACCTGTGTAGGAATTGCCCACCAGATCAGGAGTTTTCTCATGGTCTGGCGTGCGGTTCTTTGGCGTTTCCAGGGCAGGCCCTATGAAATAGACACCGCAATGGGAACGTCAAAGGCAGTAACTGTATGGCATGGATTGCTGCAGTCCTTGCCGTGTATGTACTGGTGTGCATGCACACAGGGGAGCACCCCCCTGTGTGCATCCACATGGCGTGAGGCACCACGATTTTGATGGCGGGCTCACCGCCGTGAATACCATGGTTGAGAGGAAACTCGTAATATGCTAAGCAGGACAGCGGCAGCCTTGCCAAGCATTTTATGGCCTCGGGAGAACCACAGAACCTTCAAGGAACCGCAGTTCCCTGGCGGTGGTCCCTAGTCGTAATAGGGCAGTTGGGAGACCACTACCGTGAGTCTGGCGGTCCGTGGACCACCACACTCATAATAAGGGCCTTAGCTTGGGCCTGCTGAGATGCTTTATATCTTACCATGGCGGACTTTGGCAATATCTAAAGGCTACTGAGAGTCAATGTCCAGTTGTTTCCTGGTTTGGTCAGATGGAATGCAGCCTTACCTGCCCACTTACTGCCCTGCCAGCATCTTCGGCGGTGCCACTCACACAGACGTGTCATCGCCGAAGGCTTCCTCCCTCTTTCAGCCAAAAATGTCAGCAGTCAGGACAGCGTGGGCCACCCCTCCCCCTTGCAAACACACTGCACAAAATGTATCACTTACGAGGCATCTCAGGCGGGGATTATTCAGTGCTCGTCATGTTCTCAGAAGACTCGGTCTCCTGGACTGTTACATTGTGGGCCTCTCTCCTTGCCAAGCACGACACCGACCCAAAGCAGGAGTTACAATGTAAGCAAGTAAAGAAATGTTGTGTAAAATATGATTACAACTTTTTAAAACAAAAAATAATGTTATTTCTTCAACGCCTGTAAATATTTAAATTTAATTTAATTTATTAGATGATAGCGTTGCATTGAGGTCATGTTATGGGAAAATTCGCTTCTAAACAAAATCCTATAAACGTTCGAGAATATGTGAGTGCTGACGACGTTCCCACGAGACAGCCACGGAGGTTTGTCGCGTGTACATTATAGAGGGACATTGTATTTGCCATATGTGAAGAAACATTGTCGCATATTAAACCGTACAAGGGCGTCGTTTTTGTCAGTTACTTGGCCGTGCCCTATAATTGCTCGTTTAAGGACAATAAAGAACTGAAATAATTGGAGTTGCCTGGGCTCACACACTGTGGTCGAGAGAGGACGCTGTGATTTGAGCCCAGGTGACACATTGTACAGTACAGCCTATCAGTGGGTGAATCTCATTTGGCAACAGTGGCAGTAAGTACATTAGTACCCAATATTGAATAAACATAAATATCACGTTAACTCAATGAGACAAAGTGAATCATCCTACATTAAAGTGCAATGTTAAGCAAAAGGGAAGACACGACGTTGTTTTTATGTTAACATGGGTGGCTTCCCCCGATTTCACTAAAAAAGACCCATTTTAGATGTGGCCCAATTCCTTATTAATGGCCCTTGAACAAATTAGCAAAATAAGGCCGGTCTTGCAGAGGGTGCACTGGGTTACAGGTCTTCATCAGGGCAATACAAAGTGCGGCTGAATGCTTAGAGACATTCATTTACACATTCTACGTATTATTAGAACATTAGAATGTTGAGCACTCCATTGCAGACAATGCAGTGCTCTGGCCTTCTACGGGCCGGTAGAAGCCAGCGGAGCAACAAGCTAATGTTGTTTTCATTCACAGCTGCTGCTGTGGACAAAGGCCTCTCGAGGCCTCCGAGAGGCCTTTGGGGCATATTATCAAGACAGGCGATAAAATTATCGCCGCTTTAGCGGCAGAAAACTGCCGCTAAAACGGCGATAATGGGCTTGATAATATACTCTATGGAATTCCAATTGAAGCCCATGTTAGATGTGAAGGACATCTAACCTGAGCTTCAATTGGAATACCATAGAGCGTATTATCAAGCCCATTATCGCCGTTTTAGCGGCAGTTTTCTGCCGCTAAAGCAGCGGTAATTTTATTGCCTGTCTTGATAATATGCCCCTTTGTTTTTACCACTTAGAATATTCTGCCCTCAGGGGGCAGAATGTTCTAATAGCCTTGGAGCCCTCCTAGCGGGCTCTACCGGCCATTAATGGCCTGATCCCTTTTTAACGCTGGTGTGGGCCTTTAATGGCCGGTAGAGCCCGCTAGGTCGGGCTCTAAGGAAAAGCAGATGTATATACTCATTCAGCCTGATTCATGAAGCTAAATTGCACCCGCAATAGCTGCGAAAATGCTATCGCGGGCGCAATACCCGAAATCGGTATTCACCACGAAAATAGCGATTTCGCAAACACAGATTTGCGAAATCGCTAAAAGATTTGCAGAATCCCGGCAGTAGATCAATTGCGAATCGGAAATAGCGAGAACCCACGGAGACTGCGAATAAAATAGCGAATTCGCAATATCCTCGCAATCGGGATTCATGAAAAATCGCAATTAGCGAAAAAAAACAAAATCGCACTTTGCGAGGCGCAAATTAAGGACAACCCAAAGCAGGTGGTAACCATCAAAGCCATAGAAAAATGTTTTTGAAAAACCGTTGGCCAATCAGTAACTGGTGCACGCCTGACCAAACACATTTAAAGAGAAGCAGCATAAGCAGAAGGAGTGACAAAATGCCAGGAATGTACATGGTGGTCAGGCGGCGAAGGCTACAGCGAGCAGCAAGGAGGAGACGCAGAATCCAGGAAAGGATATTCCGCCAGCGGGTCACCCTGCTGGGCCAAACCAGAGAGCAAATCTACGCCAAGTACCGGCTGAATGGGGCCATGATTATCAAGCTCATACAGGACCTTGACCCCCTGATGCAGCACCCAACAAGGCGGACCAATGCCGTCCTAACACATGTCCAGGTATTGTGTAGCCTGCACCTCCTGGCCTCCGGGAGCTTCCAGGGGATAGTTGCGGTAGCTGGGGGGATATCCCAGCCCACCATGTTCCGCTGCCTACGTAGTTTCCTGGACGCAATGCTGACCCAGCTACACCAGCACATCAAATTTCCCACCAGCCAACAGGAATTGGATGAGACCAAGCTACAATTCTACAATGTCGCCCGTTTCCCACACGTGATAGGATGCATTGACTGTACCCACGTCCACATTTGCCCACCTGCTGGAACGGAGTACATGTACCGCAATCACAAGTCCTACCACTCCCTCAACATCCAGATGGTCTGCAATGCAAAGACATATATCACGGACATAGTGGCACAGTACCCGGGGAGTACACATGACTCATTCATATTCCGGCACAGCGGCCTCCACACACGACTGGTCAGGGGAGACTTTGGGGAAGGACACCTACTTGGTAAGTACACTTTGCCCACAATGTCACATTGCGATTAAGTAGCTGCGCTGCACAGGCACTCATTTCATTTCATTTCATTTCAAAATTCTTTATTTCGGCATGATGCCATAAAAGAACAATGCATACAATACAGTTCAGTGAAATAAAAAAGAAAAATGAAAAATGAACATTCCACTTTAGACATTAGGATCATTAGTTAAAACAATGCAGTTCATGTTGGAAGACAATTGGAGCACAATAAAACAATCATAAAATCATAGGATGGACCACCACGCTGGTTCCAATAGACAAGTCAAATCAAGCCCATATAAGAAAGAAAATTCAATTACAGTTGGTACCCCATTTTTTTCCTTTAGAAGAAAATAGAAAGTAAAAATCTGCTGACACTAAATGTTATCTGTTGCGATGTATTTGTTGTTAAAATTCTCAAAGCCTGTGAACATGACCTCAAGCCTAACAATAGACATATTGGTTTAATCCATCTTTTTCTGGCCTGAACATACGAGGGACAGAAAAAGAGGATATGTTGCTCATTTTCTATCTGGTCATGTTCACACATAGGACAAGTTTCGTCCACTACAGTGGACGATGGATCGCAGTTTTTAGCCCAGCGTGCCAAAGTGGTTTTTATTAAAAGGTTTCCATATCTGAATTTTAAAAATAGTGTTTTGGCAAGTGGGGGCTCTATTTCATCCATGAGGGACTCATAAAGTGGTTCGTTCTTAAAATTTAAGAACTTTGAAACTAGAGTACCACTAGTTGTGATACTTACAATCCTATTTACTATAAAAATCCAAAAGGCCCTTTTTAAAATTAGTTTGGGGTTGGGGGGTAACTGTTCAGGGTTCTCCCAAAAATGTTTCAGACCTATATTGCTGAGCCAAATTTTAACGTGCCTGAGCCAAGGGATAGCTTTCAGGCTGTCAAGCACCATGATTTCTTTTAGCCCATCTCTATAGTCTTGAAGTTCGGGAACATGCCATAGTCTAACCCATGTTTAGAAAATGGGCCGGCAAGGGATTTGTTTATGAAACAATTTTATAACGTGGGTGAGAGGAACTGAACTAAACCAAGTATCCACACTTTATCAAATTGGTGACTAAAATACTTTTGAAAAAAACGTCAATAATGTTACCACACTAACATATTGAAACAATGAAAAAGTACAAGAACCAGGTATTATTGTATCAAAAAGATTATTATTATCTTTATGGCATAAAAATGCATAGGGTACAAGACAATGCAAATGCGATATAAAAAGGAATGTGTTGTCAATATTCCTATGCTATATCACATAAAGGTCTAAGCTGCTTACTAATGAGAACACAATGATTCCAAAAACAATGATTGAAAATCAAAAGTGGTTATAACATAACAAGCAGGATTAGACGCAGCGGTCGACGTTTCGGTCTTTTGTGGATAACTTCATAAGACCATCATCAGGACTTGAGTTTTATAGCATGTGAAGATAGTTGACCCTGGAACAAACTGTGACACAATAATTTTGTATTACTACCTGGTTACATATTTAAAAAGAACAGAAACTTTTCATCTATACATGTGACATTTTAGATATTACATGGGGATGTTCAGATCGGTGTGGCGACTGGACATACAATTGATTGTGATTTCAAAAATGAGATGAGCTTACTTTAAAATTCCGAGACAAATAGTTCCCAGAAGTGGGTGGGGGTGGATATGCAGCGTGAAAGTGAATCAACTGGATCCAGCGAAAAAACAGCTGAAATAGCAGGAGTGGAATATTTACAATTTTGTCAAGGTGCTAAGTTTAGACATAAACAATAAATAGCATCGACCCTTACATTCGGGTTTTGAGATGTTCGCTTCTCAATGGTGTAAATGGTGTTGATCGAATTTGATCTCTCAATTCAGGTCAGGGATTTATCCTGAGTGGAGAAGACAACAGTAACATACTCATTATCTTGTGGCTAAGATTCTTGTAATTAGCCAAAAAGGACCAAATAGAGTTAGAGTTACCTTTAGGTCCAAAGTTTGGAGTGTCCAAAGAGTAAATGGAGGACGACGCCTTATGTTGATTATTAAATAATCCGATTCTGGAAAGTAAAAAGGATTTTTTTGTTGTGGTTGTTCTAATTGTATTGCATGGTCGAGAAACATTACGATGATCAAAATTAAGCAAATGTCAAAAGGTACATTTAAATGCTAATATGCCCAATTGTGGTGAAAAATGCTAGGCCATGCGTGGGAATGTGGTTTAAGAAGCCCTCTGGACTACAGAACAAACGTGTAATGCTGCATTTCTACTTTTGTCTATGTTGTTTAAAACAAAGACATTTAAAAAAAGCAGTTTAAACTATTTACATTTACTCAAAAGCCGTCAGGGCAGGCAATAGGAGCTGTTTAGTTCAGATGAATCACTGGCGAGGTGACGGTGAGCAGAGTAACTTAACCGCTAGTGGAGTTGGGGCGAGACACTTACTTGAGCCAAAGCGACGGAAGAACGCGATCGCGGTGTGTAGAACGGCAGCGGAATTAACACAGCAGCCGATTGCAATGTCAGCTGTGGTTTGACTTTTAAACTGGTGTGCCGCGGGATTCGTGGTTTGAATTCTCGCGTGATTGTGAATTGGTATGCTTGACAGCGAGAATGTCACTCGCTGTTGGTAAGTGCATGTATGGCGGCCATGTTTGAACGTGTATGAAGCGTCTAATACTGGGTTGCTTTCCTGATGCATACATGCCAGTAGACCACTTTGAGCATGAGGTTGAAGAATGGTATTTAGCGGTCTCGTGGCTTACAGGATCAGGGCTGAAATAAATGTGTGATATAAATGTATTTCTTCGTTATCAAGCGAGAATGCTTGTTTTGGAACATGAAGTTAAACATCTTAGACTGGAACGGGATAAACTGTTTAGCAATTACTGTGATGTTTGGCCAACAGCCAGATGCGTGTATTCTAAATGTGGAACCTCAAGATGTACATGGCTGTTACTGTGTTACAAAGTGTCCATACAATTAATTTATAGGCAACCTGTCGCCACACAAAGATGCGCGCACAATCTTAGGACAGAGTACAGTTTAGCAAATTTGTTATACATGTCACTGATGGCCATGAGCAAAACTATTGTTGCTATACAGGAGACATATAAACTGTGTTGCTGCATGTACTATATACACATTATTACCAAATCAATCTTATTGTCAAAGGCAATTTCGTGTCAGAAAGTGATTAAGCCAACCACTACGTTTAACAGGTATATATGATACAGTTGTTGATTCTTGGCATATAAATACATATTAACGACTGTGTTGACAAGTCAGATAAACTCCAAATAACTGTATTAATTTAAGCATGCAAGGGTATGCCATTCAGTATAGGAGTTTAGTCCTTGCTTGATACTGTCAGCAGATTCAATCCACCGGTATTCTTTTATGGTTAATAGTCTGTCAACGTTTTTCTGTCTGATTGTTGGTTTGACTGTATCTATGACCCACCAGGTCATTTCTTTTTCTGAGTGATTGAAAAGTGAATAGTGGTCAACCAATGGAGCATTCTCGGTTTTACACCGAATGCGAGATTGGTGCTGAAGAATTCTCTGTTTGACCATTTGGGTGGTCTTGCCTATATATAGTAGGCCGCAAGGACAGCAAATGCAGTAGATCACATTAGATGTTCTGCAGTTAGAGAAGTGCTTGATTGTGAATTTCTTGCCTTGGATTTCAAAGCTTTTCTTGTTGTTGGTTGTCTTACAGGCAGTGCAATTGTTGCACTTAAAGTGACCTAGTATTGGTGTTAGCTGTTTCATGTTGTCAACAATATGGGGGTCTTGGCGGTCGTATGCATGCACTAAACGATCTTTTAAGTTAGGGCCACGTTTAAAGGCAAATAGTGGCTTCTCTCTTAACTCTGGAAGATTTTGTAGCAATGACCAGTGTTTGTTGATGATCCTTTTGATCTGTTGGCTACTGGTACCAAACGTGGTTACGCATACAAGGGGGACTTCTGTCTTTTTGGGTTTTGTTTCTAGTAACGAGTCACGGTTGTTATACCATGCTCGTTTCATGGAAGACTTAAGGAGCCTGTTTGGATAACCCCTTTCCAGAAGTTTTTGTTTTAGAATCCTGGCTTCATGAAAGTAATCAGCACGCTTGGAACAATTTCTTCGAAGCCGAAGGAATTGACCAAATGGTAGTCCATCACGAAGTGCTTTCGGGTGATGACTGCTATATTTTAGGAGGGTGTTTCTAGCAGTGGGTTTTGTGAACAAGGTGGTGTAGATTGTCTTGTCTTCATTGACTTTGATGGTAATGTCTAAAAAGTTCATGCTTTGCGTACTGTAATCCAGACTGAATTGAAGGTTTGGATTTCTGTCATTTAGCCAATTGTGAAATTCTATCAACAGTTCTTTATTACCCTTCCAAATTAGGAAAACGTCATCTATATACCTGAGCCAGCATGAAATGTTGGCCAGGAATGGATTTAGGTTATGATAGATGAATTTCTGCTCAAAGGTGGAGACGTATATATTGGCTATATTGGGGGCGTAGACCGCCCCCATGGCTACTCCTTTGAGTTGTTTGTAAAATTCCTTTTCAAAAAGGAAGAAGTTCTCACACATGGATAGTCGGATGCACTCGACTATAAATTCAGTCGGAACATTGTGTGGTCTGATACGTTTATCAAGTAGGTCACTGATTATTGCTAAAACCTCTTCTTGGGGGATGTTGGTGTAGAGGCTAGATATATCCATCGTGACTAGATATTCTTCTTCTGGGTCAAAATGATGGTTTTCAAGTTTATTTATCACGGATGTTGTATCCCTGATGTATGTCTCAGATTCTACCACAAAGGGTCTAATGAATACATCCGAGTATTGAGCAAGGGGTTTGAGTATGGAGTTGCAACCCAAGACTATTGGTCTCCCTGGTGGTTCAGTGGCATGCTTGTGTATCTTTGGAAGGATATAGATGGCTGGAACAGTAGGGCTTTTGTTGATAAGGAATTCTGCTTCCTTACTACTCAGCCATCCTCCTTCACTTCCTGCTTTACTCAAGGCCAGTATTTCTGTCTCCAATCTTTTGCTGGGATCGGATCTCAGGAGTTTATAGTTGGTGGTGACTGACAATTGTCTGTGCATTTCTGCTCTATAAGCATCACGGTCCCATAAGACAAGGCCTCCGCCTTTGTCTGCCGGTTTGATGAGTGTGTCAGTTAGGGCTTCTAAATTCTTGAGGGCCAGATGTTGTTCTTTGTCTAGATTGTTTCTACAGAAAACTGGCTGTTGAAAGAGATTGTCTGTTTCAATCAGGACCGCATTCTCGAATGTGAGAATATTTTTTGCAATCATGTTATTGCAAGGGAAGAAAGTGGAAGGTGGATTTAGTCCTGTCCAGTTGGTCTCTCGGGTGTCAGGTTTCAATGCAAAAAAGTTCTTACGGCGCACTGAGCGGAAGAACTTGTACAGCTCGAGTTTGGTTTGAAATTTGTTGTTTCTATAGGTGGGTACAAATGAGAGGCCAGATGTTAACAGGGCAATCTCTGCATCAGAGAGACTATGTTTTGAAAGATTGAAAATGGGGATTGTGGATTGGTCATTCACCACTCGTAGTGCTGGTTGCGTGTTTGACGTTGACCTGGGGTGTATTGGTTCCGGTACCAGCCGCGTCGTGATCCCCTTGTTCTCCGAGGAGGGCCCGAGCCTCTCCTCTCCTGTCCTAAAAAAACCTGACGTGAGGTGGATGGTTGTTGGTCATAGGATGGTCTAAATTGGCCTGTTGGAACTTGCTCACTGTCTGTGTCAGAGCCAGTATCTGAAAAGGTTATCCTTTTTTGTTGTTGTTGGTGATTCTGATTAGGGCCTCTTGTGGTGTTCTGGGATTGATAAAAATCTTTATGTAAATAAGGATAGGTTCTTTCCTTATTATAGCTGCGGATGTCTTTTTGCAGTTTATCTGTTTTCTTTTGGGAGTTGAACTCCTCAAATTCCTTAATGGTTAGGGCAACCTTATCAAGCAGGATTTTGGCATTGGTGATACTGGAGTCACTATTGATCTTGTTTTCTAGCGTCTCAATTTCTTTAAGTAACAACTTGATTTGTTTGAAAGCAGTTTCTATGCTCAGCACCATCCAGGTGCGTGAACATTTGTTTGCTGCATGACTGAATCCAATTTTGAACTCACCGTCATCATTTAAAATGATCGGGATGTTGCCTATTTGGAGCCCAGTGGGGATGATATTCGCACTGAGGCAGTCGGTGAGAAATTTCGCGTGTAACTCAGTTCTTACAAGCTTCTTTTTGAGACGTTCAAGTAGAATGAGATCAGATTCTACTGGTAGGCTGACCAACGTACTTTTATTACCCAGAAGGGAAGGGCCAGACGCTATCTTAAGGATGTAATCATCGGTGTATGAAAGGGTCTCAATCTCAGACATCCAAACAGAATTCGGGTGAGATTTGATGAGACTCTAAGAAAGGTTATACCACTATAAAAATGGCTCACAGCAGAGGTTGTCTGCGCAAAATAAAGTTTTAGGTAGGGTGAGCGACCCAATAAACCCTTGCGGGCTTGGGCAGTTGAAATGTTTAGAAAATGGGCCAGCAAGGGATTTGTTTATGAAACAATTTTTAAAACTCAAGTCCTGATGATGGTCTTATGAAGTTATCCACAAAAGACCGAAACGTCGACCGCTGCGTCTAATCCTGCTTGTTATGTTATAACCACTTTTGATTTTCAATCATTGTTTTTGGAATCATTGTGTTCTCATTAGTAAGCAGCTTAGACCTTTATGTGATATAGCATAGGAATATTGACAACACATTCCTTTTTATATCGCATTTGCATTGTCTTGTACCCTATGCATTTTTATGCCATAAAGATAATAATAATCTTTTCGATACAATAATACCTGGTTCTTGTACTTTTTCATTGTTTCAATATGTTAGTGTGGTAACATTATTGACGTTTTTTTCAAAAGTATTTTAGTCACCAATTTGATAAAGTGTGGATACTTGGTTTAGTTCAGTTCCTCTCACCCACGTTATAAAATTGTTTCATAAACAAATCCCTTGCCGGCCCATTTTCTAAACATTTCAACTGCCCAAGCCCGCAAGGGTTTATTGGGTCGCTCACCCTACCTAAAACTTTATTTTGCGCAGACAACCTCTGCTGTGAGCCATTTTTATAGTGGTATAACCTTTCTTAGAGTCTCATCAAATCTCACCCGAATTCTGTTTGGATGTCTGAGATTGAGACCCTTTCATACACCGATGATTACATCCTTAAGATAGCGTCTGGCCCTTCCCTTCTGGGTAATAAAAGTACGTTGGTCAGCCTACCAGTAGAATCTGATCTCATTCTACTTGAACGTCTCAAAAAGAAGCTTGTAAGAACTGAGTGACACGCGAAATTTCTCACCGACTGCCTCAGTGCGAATATCATCCCCACTGGGCTCCAAATACGCAACATCCCGATCATTTTCACTGATGACGGTGAGTTCAAAATTGGATTCAGTCATGCAGCAAACAAATGTTCACGCACCTGGATGGTGCTGAGCATAGAAACTGCTTTCAAACAAATCAAGTTGTTACTTAAAGAAATTGAGACGCTAGAAAACAAGATCAATAGTGACTCCAGTATCACCAATGCCAAAATCCTGCTTGATAAGGTTGCCCTAACCATTAAGGAATTTGAGGAGTTCAACTCCCAAAAGAAAACAGATAAACTGCAAAAAGACATCCGCAGCTATAATAAGGAAAGAACCTATCCTTATTTACATAAAGATTTTTATCAATCCCAGAACACCACAAGAGGCCCTAATCAGAATCACCAACAACAACAAAAAAGGATAACCTTTTCAGATACTGGCTCTGACACAGACAGTGAGCAAGTTCCAACAGGCCAATTTAGACCATCCTATGACCAACAACCATCCACCTCACGTCAGGTTTTTTTAGGACAGGAGAGGAGAGGCTCGGGCCCTCCTCGGAGAACAAGGGGATCACGACGCGGCTGGTACCGGAACCAATACACCCCAGGTCAACGTCAAACACGCAACCAGCACTACGAGTGGTGAATGACCAATCCACAATCCCCATTTTCAATCTTTCAAAACATAGTCTCTCTGATGCAGAGATTGCCCTGTTAACATCTGGCCTCTCATTTGTACCCACCTATAGAAACAACAAATTTCAAACCAAACTCGAGCTGTACAAGTTCTTCCGCTCAGTGCGCCTTAAGAACTTTTTTGCATTGAAACCTGACACCCGAGAGACCAACTGGACAGGACTAAATCCACCTTCCACTTTCTTCCCTTGCAATAACATGATTGCAAAAAATATTCTCACATTCGAGAATGCGGTCCTGATTGAAACAGACAATCTCTTTCAACAGCCAGTTTTCTGTAGAAACAATCTAGACAAAGAACAACATCTGGCCCTCAAGAATTTAGAAGCCCTAACTGACACACTCATCAAACCGGCAGACAAAGGCGGAGGCCTTGTCTTATGGGACCGTGATGCTTATAGAGCAGAAATGCACAGACAATTGTCAGTCACCACCAACTATAAACTCCTGAGATCCGATCCCAGCAAAAGATTGGAGACAGAAATACTGGCCCTGAGTAAAGCAGGAAGTGAAGGAGGATGGCTGAGTAGTAAGGAAGCAGAATTCCTTATCAACAAAAGCCCTACTGTTCCAGCCATCTATATCCTTCCAAAGATACACAAGCATGCCACTGAACCACCAGGGAGACCAATAGTCTCGGGTTGCAACTCCATACTCAAACCCCTTGCTCAATACTCGGATGTATTCATTAGACCCTTTGTGGTAGAATCTGAGACATACATCAGGGATACAACATCCGTGATAAATAAACTTGAAAACCATCATTTTGACCCAGAAGAAGAATATCTAGTCACGATGGATATATCTAGCCTCTACACCAACATCCCCCAAGAAGAGGTTTTAGCAATAATCAGTGACCTACTTGATAAACGTATCAGACCACACAATGTTCCGACTGAATTTATAGTCGAGTGCATCCGACTATCCATGTGTGAGAACTTCTTCCTTTTTGAAAAGGAATTTTACAAACAACTCAAAGGAGTAGCCATGGGGGCGGTCTACGCCCCCAATATAGCCAATATATACGTCTCCACCTTTGAGCAGAAATTCATCTATCATAACCTAAATCCATTCCTGGCCAACATTTCATGCTGGCTCAGGTATATAGATGACGTTTTCCTAATTTGGAAGGGTAATAAAGAACTGTTGATAGAATTTCACAATTGGCTAAATGACAGAAATCCAAACCTTCAATTCAGTCTGGATTACAGTACGCAAAGCATGAACTTTTTAGACATTACCATCAAAGTCAATGAAGACAAGACAATCTACACCACCTTGTTCACAAAACCCACTGCTAGAAACACCCTCCTAAAATATAGCAGTCATCACCCGAAAGCACTTCGTGATGGACTACCATTTGGTCAATTCCTTCGGCTTCGAAGAAATTGTTCCAAGCGTGCTGATTACTTTCATGAAGCCAGGATTCTAAAACAAAAACTTCTGGAAAGGGGTTATCCAAACAGGCTCCTTAAGTCTTCCATGAAACGAGCATGGTATAACAACCGTGACTCGTTACTAGAAACAAAACCCAAAAAGACAGAAGTCCCCCTTGTATGCGTAACCACGTTTGGTACCAGTAGCCAACAGATCAAAAGGATCATCAACAAACACTGGTCATTGCTACAAAATCTTCCAGAGTTAAGAGAGAAGCCACTATTTGCCTTTAAACGTGGCCCTAACTTAAAAGATCGTTTAGTGCATGCATACGACCGCCAAGACCCCCATATTGTTGACAACATGAAACAGCTAACACCAATACTAGGTCACTTTAAGTGCAACAATTGCACTGCCTGTAAGACAACCAACAACAAGAAAAGCTTTGAAATCCAAGGCAAGAAATTCACAATCAAGCACTTCTCTAACTGCAGAACATCTAATGTGATCTACTGCATTTGCTGTCCTTGCGGCCTACTATATATAGGCAAGACCACCCAAATGGTCAAACAGAGAATTCTTCAGCACCAATCTCGCATTCGGTGTAAAACCGAGAATGCTCCATTGGTTGACCACTATTCACTTTTCAATCACTCAGAAAAAGAAATGACCTGGTGGGTCATAGATACAGTCAAACCAACGATCAGACAGAAAAACGTTGACAGACTATTAACCATAAAAGAATACCGGTGGATTGAATCTGCTGACAGTATCAAGCAAGGACTAAACTCCTATACTGAATGGCATACCCTTGCATGCTTAAATTAATACAGTTATTTGGAGTTTATCTGACTTGTCAACACAGTCGTTAATATGTATTTATATGCCAAGAATCAACAACTGTATCATATATACCTGTTAAACGTAGTGGTTGGCTTAATCACTTTCTGACACGAAATTGCCTTTGACAATAAGATTGATTTGGTAATAATGTGTATATAGTACATGCAGCAACACAGTTTATATGTCTCCTGTATAGCAACAATAGTTTTGCTCATGGCCATCAGTGACATGTATAACAAATTTGCTAAACTGTACTCTGTCCTAAGATTGTGCGCGCATCTTTGTGTGGCGACAGGTTGCCTATAAATTAATTGTATGGACACTTTGTAACACAGTAACAGCCATGTACATCTTGAGGTTCCACATTTAGAATACACGCATCTGGCTGTTGGCCAAACATCACAGTAATTGCTAAACAGTTTATCCCGTTCCAGTCTAAGATGTTTAACTTCATGTTCCAAAACAAGCATTCTCGCTTGATAACGAAGAAATACATTTATATCACACATTTATTTCAGCCCTGATCCTGTAAGCCACGAGACCGCTAAATACCATTCTTCAACCTCATGCTCAAAGTGGTCTACTGGCATGTATGCATCAGGAAAGCAACCCAGTATTAGACGCTTCATACACGTTCAAACATGGCCGCCATACATGCACTTACCAACAGCGAGTGACATTCTCGCTGTCAAGCATACCAATTCACAATCACGCGAGAATTCAAACCACGAATCCCGCGGCACACCAGTTTAAAAGTCAAACCACAGCTGACATTGCAATCGGCTGCTGTGTTAATTCCGCTGCCGTTCTACACACCGCGATCGCGTTCTTCCGTCGCTTTGGCTCAAGTAAGTGTCTCGCCCCAACTCCACTAGCGGTTAAGTTACTCTGCTCACCGTCACCTCGCCAGTGATTCATCTGAACTAAACAGCTCCTATTGCCTGCCCTGACGGCTTTTGAGTAAATGTAAATAGTTTAAACTGCTTTTTTTAAATGTCTTTGTTTTAAACAACATAGACAAAAGTAGAAATGCAGCATTACACGTTTGTTCTGTAGTCCAGAGGGCTTCTTAAACCACATTTCCACGCATGGCCTAGCATTTTTCACCACAATTGGGCATATTAGCATTTAAATGTACCTTTTGACATTTGCTTAATTTTGATCATCGTAATGTTTCTCGACCATGCAATACAATTAGAACAACCACAACAAAAAAATCCTTTTTACTTTCCAGAATCGGATTATTTAATAATCAACATAAGGCGTCGTCCTCAATTTACTCTTTGGACACTCCAAACTTTGGACCTAAAGGTAACTCTAACTCTATTTGGTCCTTTTTGGCTAATTACAAGAATCTTAGCCACAAGATAATGAGTATGTTACTGTTGTCTTCTCCACTCAGGATAAATCCCTGACCTGAATTGAGAGATCAAATTCGATCAACACCATTTACACCATTGAGAAGCGAACATCTCAAAACCCGAATGTAAGGGTCGATGCTATTTATTGTTTATGTCTAAACATAGCACCTTGACAAAATTGTAAATATTCCACTCCTGCTATTTCAGCTGTTTTTTCGCTGGATCCAGTTGATTCACTTTCACGCTGCATATCCACCCCCACCCACTTCTGGGAACTATTTGTCTCGGAATTTTAAAGTAAGCTCATCTCATTTTTGAAATCACAATCAATTGTATGTCCAGTCGCCACACCGATCTGAACATCCCCATGTAATATCTAAAATGTCACATGTATAGATGAAAAGTTTCTGTTCTTTTTAAATATGTAACCAGGTAGTAATACAAAATTATTGTGTCACAGTTTGTTCCAGGGTCAACTATCTTCACATGCTATAAAACTCAAGTCCTGATGATGGTCTTATGAAGTTATCCACAAAAGACCGAAACGTCGACCGCTGCGTCTAATCCTGCTTGTTATGTTATAACCACTTTTGATTTTCAATCATTGTTTTTGGAATCATTGTGTTCTCATTAGTAAGCAGCTTAGACCTTTATGTGATATAGCATAGGAATATTGACAACACATTCCTTTTTATATCGCATTTGCATTGTCTTGTACCCTATGCATTTTTATGCCATAAAGATAATAATAATCTTTTTGATACAATAATACCTGGTTCTTGTACTTTTTCATTGTTTCAATATGTTAGTGTGGTAACATTATTGACGTTTTTTTCAAAAGTATTTTAGTCACCAATTTGATAAAGTGTGGATACTTGGTTTAGTTCAGTTCCTCTCACCCACGTTATAAAATTGTTTCATAAACAAATCCCTTGCCGGCCCATTTTCTAAACATTTCAACTGCCCAAGCCCGCAAGGGTTTATTGGGTCGCTCACCCTACCTAAAACTTTATAGTCTAACCCATAGCATTAAAGGTCGGATCAGGGGGGCGTGGCCAAGATGGCGGGGTGAGCGGACGCTTCCTCCCGTAGCTCCTCCGGCCCGGCTCAGCTCGAGCCCCTTTTTCTGCGCTTCTCTCCCCCCGCTGCTGCTCAGCGAGTGAGAGGAGTGTGCCGGAGTGCCTGGTGCGCACATTGATACCACTTTGGCTCTCATCGCCTCGGAGGAAGCACTTCGAAAGTTTGGTCAAAGATCGAAGCGCGGAGGAGAGCCTGGGAGGCGGAGCGAACTGCAGTGCTGTTCAGGCGCCCTGGCTGGGCCTGGTGCTGAAAGCTGACGATCCGGAGGGGATCGGACCCGCCGCGCACCGGCGGATAACGGAGCCCTACGGACGGTGTCTTGGTGACACACAGAAGACTTTGGATTTGAGTTTGCGCCTTGGCCCTCCGACTAGCGACGGCGACACACTGCGCTGTGCGGGTCCCGGCCCCGTGAACGACGTCCGGAGGCCTCAACACTGGGATCGGCCCATCTGGGCCCTTCGGTGAAATTGTGTAACATTGGCTGCGGACTTTCTCTGATCGCTGTATCCCGGGGGTCGCCAGCGGTGTTGCCAGCCCAGGCCGCTCTACCTGGCCCCGCCCTGTCGCCATCTTGTCCCTGAAGAGCTGGTGTTGGTGGCCTCCGTCTGTGCCTTTGGCTGGCGGGCGCTTGCTGTCGCCTCCGCTACTGGACTAACTTCCCGAGGGGCGCGCTGAAGAGAGACCCTTGCTTTGGCTCCCAGTCGCCGCCCTGGCCGGGCGCCGTGACTGGCAGTGCCCGGGCCGGACCGCCATTTTGTCGCTTGTGACGCAGCACCCTTGCTTGCAGAGCGGTCTCCACATCTGGCGCCCACGGGCGACTGGGCAACTCTGAAGCGGCCGGACTTGGGCCTCGCCCACTGCAGCGACCACGATGACTGGAAGAGGCGGCTCGAGGAAGGGGGACCGCACCCTGCCGGATATGCTTGGCAGGGCCCAGCAGTTGCGGGACAGAACACAGCCGTCGCCGGGATCCTCCCGGGCCTCGGCGGATGTGGCTGGGGGCGAGCCACCGGTCACGAGGTCCTTTATGGAGGAATTATTTAGTTCCCTCAAGGAAGACTTTCAAACGTTGAAGAGAGAAGTGGCCAGTGAAGTCCGCGAAGTACGCAGGGAGGTGGAGGGCCTTGGCGAGCGAGTTGAAACAGCAGAGACGGCGGGCCAAAGAGATAGTCCATCTTCAACAGGACGTTCTCCGCCTCCGGGAGCAATGTGTCGAGCTCCAGGCCCACTCTGAAGACCTTGAGAACAGGTCCAGAATGAACAGAGGATAAGATCTTGGGGGTTGGGGTGTGGGCTGTTTGGGGCGGGTTATCCTAATACAGGGCCATTGGACGGGGGAGTTGGGGTGTTGTTTCCTTTCTTTTTCCTTTATTGGGGGTGGGGGGCTCGGAGGGACTGGGTTGTGCCTTGATGGATCGCTGATGGCTACTCGCGCTCGGCTTTGGGTGGGGTGTTGGGGTGCACGAGAGGGTTACACAAACTGCCTAATTGCCTTATATTTGTTGTATTTTCCTTCTGGACCACCGAACCACTTTTGGCCAACGCTCCTGAGATACGCTTCTTTCTCAATATACTGTATGTAACCTTAACCTCCTATTCCCCTACCCCATGTTTCTTTTTGTCTTAATAAAAATGCTTTAAACCTAAAGGTCGGATCAGGACATAATGATCAGTTCTCTTAAAGTTTAGGTCCAATTGCAAAGGTACTAGTGGGGTACCTCTCGGGACCCTTACCAGACTTCGCATAAAATTGTTATCTTGGACACTAAAGGTGTCTTTGGACCCAGGCCCCCATATTTCTGCGCCATAAAGGATGGATGGTTGGACTTTAAATTTAAATAATTCCATCACTGGAGACACCGCTTTACTAGTGCTCTGGCTTTGCTCCCTGAGAATTGGTTTTACATTCTGGGCAAATATCAGTTTGCTTTTTTCCATTTGGGCTTTCCAAGTGAAGTTGGAATCTATTGTCACCCCTAGGTATGAAAAATGAGGCACTGATTCCAACTTTACTCCATTCAATGTTAAGCAGCCCTTGTCTGGTTTACTCGGATTTAGGGCCATACATTTTGTTTTTTTCCCATTGATCTCCAACCCCTTCTGACTACAATAGTCACTAAAGGTATTCAATAGTGTTTGTAGACCTTTTTTTGTTTGGGAGATCAGGATAGTGTCATCAGCAAATAATAGGGATGTTACCCTATCGCCGTTTAGTTTGGGAGAGTCGTTGTTACATCCCTCTAGGTATGAAGGGATGTCGTTCACAAAAAGGGAAAATAGCGTTGGGGCCAAAACGCAACCCTGGCGAACTCCTCGTTCGATTGGGATTTTTTGAGTTAATTCCCCATTTGGACCCCATCTAATTCTCGCAAAGTTCCCTTCATGTAACTCCTTTATCTGAACTACTAAATTATTTGGCAGACCTGCTGCACTCAGGGTTTTCCATAAGAGATTTCGTGGCACTAAATCAAATGCTGCCCTTAAATCAACAAAAGCAACATATAAATGGCCCCTTTTGATCATTACGTACTTCCAGTAAAGGCAGCAAAATCTAAAAATCTGATCTATTGTGCTGACTTTTGACCTGAACCTAGCTTGGAATTTGGTTAGAATTGTGTTTTCCTCCAGCCAATCACTCGCACGTAATAGAATATGTCGTGAGTAGATTTTCGGGACGATATCCATTAGGCTGATTGGCCGGTAATTGCAGGGGTCCATCCTATCTCCTTTTTTAAAAATTAAAACAATTTCAGCTCCCTTCCAACTTTCGGGGAATTCTAAAGTGTGGGAAAATTCATTGCACAAATAGTTAATATAGGGTGCCCATACTTTTAAGTCGTGCTTGTATAAGTCCCCCGGGATCTTGTCCAGACCTGGGGCTTTGCCGGATTTAATTTGGCTTATTGCCAACTCTGTTTCCCCTAAGGTGAAGTCAAGGTAATCTGCTGGTGTTTGGTGGCTTGCAACATTCGTGTCCATATGGGGATCATCATATTTTTTATATAAATTTGTGAAATGGGTAACCCAGGTTTGCTCGTCCAGAAAAACATCCTTGACCACCCTACCTACGTGGTTCCCATTTGCTACTAGCCTCCAGAAGGCCACACTATCACACGATCTGGCGGCCAGCAGCAGTTCAGCCCATTTATCTTCCTCCCATGCTATTCTAGAGGCCCTTTGAACAGACTTATAATTATTCCTTGCTTTTAGAATATCTAAGGGAGACTTAGACTTGATCGCCATTAATAAATCCCTTTTTGACTCTCTACAGGATCTGTCATACCATGGCTTACTGTGGGACAGATTCTGGATCTTTTGCTGATTTCTTTTAGGCATCTTGGTAACTAATAATTTTAGGTCAGCAAAGAATTTCTGGTGTACTACCAAAAAGGAGGTTTTGGTTACCTCCTCAGATGTTAAACCTAAGTAGGGTCCAAGGGTCCCAGCAAAAAGTAAATATATTTCACTGAGGATGTCACTGTGATCCAATATAAAGGGCCATTTAAGGGATCTCCTATTATTACTAATATGGATCTCGGTATTATCACCATTACTTTCCTCAAGTGGGAATGGTTGAACTAAATCGTTAAACAGTGAGGCATCTAATGTCAAGTTTAAGGGAAAATGATCACTTTCGAACCTCTCCATTACATCGAGGTCCAAAAGATGCGACCATAGGGGTATAGAAGCGATCACAAAATCTAAATTACTTTTGTAGTTGTTCCTACTAAAAGTTGGTTTCTTCGAGCTATCCGATGGTAGCCGTCCGTTGCAAGCCCTGAGAAAGTACTCCGTACATAATTTAGTCAACTGGAGAACCAAGGTTGTACATCTAACTGTTTTAATGTTCTCCAAAGTAGGGATTTTGTTTGCCTGGTCTTCCTCATCAAAAATTTCACTAAGGCCCAAAACTGGCTCAAAATTACAGTTTAAATCACCAGCCACAAGAACAAAACCCTCCCTGAGGTCCAGTCCATTCAAGAAACAGTCTAGTTTAGAGAGGATTGGTGATTCTTTAGAAGAGGGTGAAGGCCTATTGTAAATGTTTATTAAAAATAATTTCTTCCCATTACAAAGTGTGACTTTTAATGCTAATATATCTACGGAGTTTGTGTCTACCACTTCTATATTTACATTTAGTTTTATTTTCACCCAAATCAAGAGCCCCCCCGACGGCCTTCCGGTTCTGGAAGGAATCGCACCAATTCCATAAGTCTTGTAACCTACCCTGTGTGGTGTATCCACTGCCCAGGTTTCCTGTAGTAGACAGAAATCAAAAGATTCTATAAAGCTAGCCCACTCCGGGTCCCTCAGGTTTTTTGTTATACCAGCTATATTCCAGCAAACCAATTTTACCGGCACCCCAAGTGCAGATGGCATCTCGGTGGAAACCGTTGGCATCTCTTCACAACTAATGCGAGCCACAGATTCTGTTACCATGGGTGTTTCCTTTAGAGATGGCATTTTGCTCAAAATGCTTGTGGGTACTACCAGTTCTTTATGTGTAATACAGCACTCTCCTGGGGTGTTATTGTCATTATTGACAGTATTGTCCAGTAAGGAAGGCTCAGGATTCACCAATACATCAGGTTCATAAACAGCACCTACAGCAGTAGGACTCTTTAGTCCTATTCCCCCCCCCCCCCCCCATCTCAAGAAACATCAGTCGCAGTCGTCTAGACCGCTAAAAATGTCGAATCTATTTGAAGTCTCTAGAGGTGTGAAGGGTTTTAGATGATCCATCCTTCTGTTCTGGGAGTTATGTGTTCTAACTGGTGCGTAATTCCATCCAATGGAATCTGGGACTGTCACAGCGCAGGGTACATATTGCAAATTCCTTGTGTTCTGTAAAGTTGAAGGGTACATAGCATATTGGTTGCTCCCAGCATTCTGAACAGTGGAATGGTTAATTGGCTGGGTTTGAGTTGTATACTGAGGTTGGTGGTGCTGGGGTGGAAACACCACTGACCTTGGATAAAAATACGTTAATGGTCTAGGGATTATGGTGTTATTAGAGCTACCTGTCTGCCAGTTTAGTATAAATTGGACAGCGTTAGGGTCCCTAAAGTTCACGACAACCATGTCGCCGTTGATGTCTTTGGGTCTGCCCCCCAACCATTGTAGACGTCGGACATGGACAATTTCACCATTTATATGATTTGCAATTGGCCTGTATAGACTCAGCCAATGCATAATCTTGTTCTTTAATTGGGCGAAACCCTCCCTCTTGTTTTGCTCCAGCACAGGCACCCCTGTTAGGACGACCACATAGGGTACTGCCTCTGGCGGGAGTTCGGGCAAAGGAGTCCTTTTAGGTTTCCCCCATGTATGCCTGGTGTCCCCCACCTCCCTTGTCGGATTTCCCAAAAGTGTATTAGCCGTGTTATCAGTGATTTTATTTGCAGCATTGGCCGACGGGTGGTCTCGAGTTTTTTGTTGCGGCGGTTTGGGGGGTGGGTTGTGTTGGGCAATCACTGTCACCGTGTTCCCCGTGGGCTTAGAGGTAGATACTCTTGAAGGAGGAATGGAAATAGGGACAGCTGGAGGTGGTTGAGAAGATATTGGTGTATTATGTGATGTATTATTTGGTACTGAGCTAGTTGCGTTATTTAAACCAGTGTTAGTTGCAACATCCTTACTTCCCAATGCATACTCAATTTTACACAATCTACATTCTACTTCCATCAACCTCTCCAAAATAGATGCTGAGTAAGATTTAATTAAACTCTCTTTGTTTAGTAATGTGACAAGGCCCTTATCCTCATTGGGTACATTGACAACCATACTAGTGTCCATACTGTTATCTTTGTCTGCAGGCAAATTTGGTATAGAGGGTGAGGTGTGGGTCCCCTCTGAGTCAGCCTGTAAGGCACTGGGTTTTTTAACAGTGGTGTTAACCTTTTTCCCGAAATCAGAACAACTCAACTTAGGTTGTAGCGAATCCCCCCTTTTCCGCCGTTTTTTATTCGGCGGTGGTCCGTAGTTTTTTGACAGAGGGATCGTTTTTTTTACCCTATTACGGGGTATTTTCGCTGAAGGCGGTACATTTCCCTTAAATATACTTGGAGTGCGTGTTTGGGTAGTTGCGGATAGACCATTCGTATCCATCTTTGGAGAGGTAACTAGTGTGAGCGCAACCTCACTCACTTCCAAAGGCTGGCTATCCAATATATGTACCGACTCATTAACTATTAAATCAGTGTCCGTGTCGGTGATACTAGTAATGGGAAGTGATGCCAGTGAAACTGACCTGTTCTTTATATTTTCCACGGAACGGCGACGATCCGCCCGCCGCTCCGCCAAGACAGTTTCCTTTGAGATGTCAGGGGAGGATTTTGTAAAGTAGTTATCAAGAGTTCTATTTAATGACACACCCTGTTTGTCAAGCACAGGCTGTTCTGTGTTTGTGGCAGACATTTTGTAGAGGATAATCCAACAAAACAAACAATTTAGACCTCATTATAGGTGATGTCAGAGGCGATCAGTACCTGTAGATCTAAGGAACGTGCCCAGTCCAGTCTCTTCAGTTCTCTGAGGGTCTCAGAGGGTCCGCCCTTAGTCCGGGCTTTGTCCCGGGATATGTCCCGCACACGCGTCCCGCTCAGGCGTTGAAGCACCTGGGCTTATACGGGAAGGTGGATAAGGGGAGGGGTCACGGGAAGAGGCGGCAGGTGTGCCAGGTGATCCGCGCACAGCCTGGTGGGCCTCGCAGTCCCGTCCTCCATGACAGCAACTTTTCCTCTAGCGCTGCTTCAACACTCCAGCGGCAACTTCCAGCAGGGTTACACAGTCAAAGACACCAAGGCTCCTCTGCGAGCGGCTCCCGCGAAGCGGGGGCCGCGAGGAGTTTTCCAGGGCGGAGACAGAGGGGAGGGGTCACGGGAAGAGGCGGCAGGTGTGCCAGGTGATCCGCGCACAGCCTGGTGGGCCTCACAGTCCCGTCCTCCGTGACAGCAACTTTTCCTCTAGCGCTGCTTCAACACTCCAGCGGCAACTTCAAGCAGGGTTACACAGTCAAAGACACCAAGGCTCCTCTGCGAGCGGCTCCCGCGAAGCGGGGGCCGCGAGGAGTTTTCCAGGGCGGAGACAGAGGGGAGGGGTCACGGGAAGAGGCGCCAGGTGTGCCAGGTGATCCGCGCACAGCCTGGTGGGCCTCGCAGTCCCGTCCTCCGTGACAGCAACTTTTCCTCTAGCGCTGCTTCAACACTCCAGCGGCAACTTCCAGCAGGGTTACACAGTCAAAGACACCAAGGCTCCTCTGCGAGCGGCTCCCGCGAAGCGGGGGCCGCGAGGAGTTTTCAAGGGCGGAGACAGAGGGGGGCACTCACCCTCTGCTCCTCTCATTCAGGTGACAGTGGCTACGCCCTGCGTGAATACCTCCTCACCCCATACCTCAACCCTACTACACCACAGCAACGGCGTTACAACGTATCACACATACGCACAAGGAATTGCATAGAGAGAACTTTTGGCCTACTGAAGAGGAGATTCCGCATACTTCACAAGACAGGTGGGGCCATGTACTACAGTCCTGAAGTGTGTAAGCATGGGCGGAAAATCCGTTACGCTCGCGGATTTTGGGGATTTTCGGTAAATTCGCAATCCGCGAACTCCCGAGAATTCGCAAATCCGCGAGCGGCGGATTTTTCCGGGGGCAAAAGTTCAAAACTTGAAGCCTGGCCTGTTGTAACTATTTTAGGATGGCGCCGGCAAGCTGCCAGCGCCATCCTAAAATAGTTACTAAGTTAGCTTCAACAGGAAGCTCTAATAGATAAAATAAAGCAGGTGCTCGATTTTATCTATTAGAGCTTCCTGTTGAAGCTAACTTAGTAACTATTTTAGGATGGCGCTGGCAGCTTGCCGGCGCCATCCTAAAATATTTACCATGCCCTTCCTGTGACTTCTACAGCACACTCAAGGGACCCCTGCGCCCTTCGGGCGATTGCATAGTAACACACACATGGTCGCTCGAACTAGTTGATGCTTAAATTCAGTGACTCATTCATTAGCCCAAAAACAATCATGAGTGTCTTCGAGGCTGGACAGGTGTGCCTCTTCCCAAATCTACCGTGGAAAGTCAGCTGTGATGCTGGGTAGAGGCCTTTGCATCCTTGACTTTCATGAGCGCAATCCCCGTGCTGTTCCTGTGACCAGGAGCTTCTTTCTCTTCATATTATTGTGTTCGCACGGGTTGCTGCAAGTTCGCACGCGTTTTGTACAATTTCGCAATTTGCGAAATTGTACAAAACCCTCGCGAACTTGCAGAAACCCGTGCGAACATAAAAAAAAAATCCGCAAATTCGCGAGAATTCGCGGATTTTGCGGATTGCAAGTTCGCAAATCCGCAAAATTCGCGAACGCGAGATCCGCAAAATTCGCCCATGCTTAGAAGTGTGCTGCCGCATTGTGATTGTGTGTGCTATCCTACACAACATTGCTACCAAGCGCCGGATACCTGTTGACATCTCTGGCAGTGAATCGGACGGGGACGACCGGCCACCTGCACATGCGCGCCATGCACGCGGGCAGAACCCACCTGAAGGCCACAGACGTCGCAACCGCATCACACTGAACAGTTTCTAGTGCACCCTCCACCCTCACCCCACAAATCACAATTGCATGCAAAATGTAATAATGACACAACGCCAATGTGTGATGCTAAATTAAATGTTATTGTTTGATTCACAATAATGGTACCAGTTTCTATCTTGCCATTGCTAACAGTATTTCTGCATACTGCTGTGTCCAATACACAGGTCAGGCTTATGCTCAGCCTGTGCCTGTACAAGTCTTATTAAGTCATGTGCGCCTCCGGCGCGAACCACCCAAGCGCCTCTGCGGCTCATCCTCATCCAAGGCACGTGTTCCTGCAGTGGGCCTGGTGCTGCGTCTGAGTGCCCCCACGTGTGAGGCAGAGTGGCTGCTCACACTCGATGTCCGCTCACTGGCATCATCACCCCCAACAGTGGCAGGTAGAGCAGGGTGAAGTGCTGTCACGGCAGTGGTCAGGTGCTCGAGTACCCTGGCCACATCCTCGCAGCACTGGATGAGCTGCTGCTGCTGCGCAAGGGACCGGCGCGATAGCTGCCAGGTGGCATTGCCGATGACATAATTGGACCGGGTGTAGGCCGTCAGCCGGGTCAGTAGCTGACGGTGGCGGCGGCGGGCTGCGTTGCGCTGCGATGTCATTGCAGCAGTGTTGGCCTCCATGGCTGCAGTCATGCGGGCCATTCCCTCCCCCACACCTGCCATGGATGCCGTCATGCGGTCCATCCGGTCCCCCACACCGGCCACATTGTGGCCAATGTTGTATAGCTGAAGCTGTATGGCACCTTGCGGGCGTGCCTGCAGCTGATGAATACGGAGCACGCGTCGTTCCACACTCATTCTCGCCAGCCGCTGTCCATTCCCCCTTCTGGTGATAGGTGCATTGGTCTGCACGCGAGACCTGCCACGCCTGCTCTGCTGGCCTGACACAGTGGGTGGCCGCTGTGTTCCCACTGTCGCGGGCCCTGATGTTGAAGCACCAGCTGCTGTTGGTGTCACGGTAGGCGTTGCTGGTGCGGCAGAGGCTGGGGGCCACTGGTAGTGGGCCTGGCTGCGGGAGTTGTTGCTGTGGCAGGGGCTGGAGGCACACTGGTGGTGGACCTGGCAGCAGGAGTTGTAGTTGCGGCAGGGGCTGGAGGCACACTGGTGGTGGACCTGGCAGCAGGAGTTGTAGTTGTGGCAGGGGCTGGAGGCACACTGGTGGTGGACCTGGCAGCAGGAGTTGTTGTTGCAGCAGGGGCAGGAGGCACACTGGTGGTGGACCTGGCAGCAGGAGTTGTTGCTGCGGCAGGGGCTGGAGGCTGTGTATGTGACGGCACCTCCTCCTCATCCTGTGCTTCTTCATCTATTTGCAGCCTCTCGCTGTCGCTGCTGTCTGCGCCACCTGTGAGGGGAAGTGGACGTTCATTAGTTGCATGTATCTGTCACACGTGCAGTTGCTACATGCATAGCTGGGTGACATTCCCTGACTGCCTATGGCTTTGCGTACTTTGGAACCTGTCTGGCGGCATTGTGGTACTTCTACATTGTGGCCACACTACATGTCCCACAATGCTTTAGGGCATTACCTGATGTGCAACGATGGCATGACTATGGAACATTATGGGAGGCTATATGGTCATTGCCATTCATAGGGGACAGGGTCGCAGTCGCATGCCACTTACCTTGGATGTCTTGGGTGGGGCGGGATGAGTCCAGACGGGTCACTCCGATGCACGCCTCAGCCTCCAGCGTGTCTTCTACTTGATCCTCCAAGGGGGTGTTTGGAGGGACTGTAGGTCCTCCCCCTCCAGTGCCCAGGGACTCTCCAAGCCTCTCAGCTACCTTCTCTTTGGCACGACCTCGGAGGTCGTACCAGCGTTTCTTAAGTTCACCGCGGACGCGATGCCCACCCAGATCCTGCGTTTCTCCTGCTCGGCCACCCTCCTTGAGTCCTTCCCGAACAGTTTGGAGTGGTTGGCCACCACCCCTTCAATTAAGTGCTCCAGCTCCTGCTTGAAGAACTTTAACTTTCTCTTTCGCCCTGTGGTGTTGCTGGGCCCAGGAACTGCCTCCTCAGACATAGCTGCAGTATAGTTTGCAAGTATTAATCCAAGCAGAATTGCAGGAGCTCTCCCAGTTGCTGACTCGAGGTCTGCCTCACTGTGGTGAATGGGGGTGGGAACTGGCTGCTTCCTGGTTGTGATGTCATCACTGTGCTCGAAATGCGACTTCCCGTTTTCCCGATCTCGCGATTTTGCGATCGCGCTTTTTGCGATCTCGCAATTAGCGATATCGCTATTTGCGATTTCGCTAATCCGACACGGATGTAGCCGGAAATAGCGATTTTTCTGCGATTATCGATAATCGCTAACGGCTTTTGCGGCCGCGTGCGAATCGCTTTTTTTAATCGCAAAACATCATGAATTCCGTTCTGCGATTTCTCAATTGCGATTCGCAGTTAATTGCTAATTGAGAATCGCAGAATCCGGTTTTCATGAATCAGGCTGATTGTTTTTTCGTTTAAAAATGCATAAGAAACAGAATTGGGCATTGCCTTGGATCCTTGTCCTGGCTGTATTTTGGAGCCAGTCTTCAGGGGACAAAGGGTGAACCAGAGCTAGATATGTGGCTCAAGCATTACTTGACTGACCACATGTTCTCCGTATTCCCAGGTAACATCAGCGGAGTGTAGAAAACACAGTGATGTGAAGGTCTCACCTATCGATGCCTACTGAGCTGGATTTTGGCATGGAAATATGTGTAGCAGGGCCCCTGCCCAGCTGATCATGCCTGCAGTCTGCTGTTACTGTGGGTGTTGTGTTGTGATTTGCTTTTTACAGTAAGAAAAAGCATTTGCAATGCAATAAGTCTCAAATTTGTGAGAGTTTAAGGTATTGGCATTGTAAATGACAACGCCTTTTATTGACCTGTTTTAAAAACAACACATAAATAAAAAGCATTGTCGTTTAAAATGCCAATAGCTCAAACTCTTGTAAATGCGGGACCTATTTCAATTCAAAGAAGAGGCCGCCATTGTGTCTGCTTTGAAACTGAAAGCGTGCATGGTGCGCTGAATGTTGCAGGAAAGCATGTTGTGCTTGCAGTATGGGAAACTCATTAAAGAAAATAGTGCTTACAGACTAAATAAGACGCACCGTGTAACAACAGAAGTAAAGAGCCAGTCCACATGGGAGGTTACAAATGGAGACTAAGGAGGGACTAACAAGCCTCTAACAAATCAGAAGCCAGCATTTACTAAGGACAATGACATAATCCAATGAAAAATATGGGCGGAGAGTGGGCAGGGCTTCATGTCCATACTCTAATACAGCATGCATCGCAGAGCAGCGCATGCACTGCCCGGTTGGCCTAAAAATGGAGCAAGTTTAGTGACCATTTGTATTTGTCTTGTAGTACTATTTGCCACTTGGGAGCCAGTGCAGTGTTTTGAACTCAATCAAAGCACTATCTGAGTGGGAGGACTTGGTGAGCAGCAGCACTGGGCATCTACTTTGTCCAAGAGAAGTTGAGGAGAGCCCCCATCATTCTATTACCATGTAGAGTTTAGCCTTGATTAAATCGCCAACTCCAGTACAAAATCTTTGACCAAGCATTGTAAAAAGTATTTTATATGCATTACAATGAACGAGTCACAATCCTAGAACTTGATCCCAAATTAACCGCATGCGCGCTAGCGGATTTTCTCCCGCTGCACGCTGAAATGTGAAAATCGCGGGTTTCGTGACAAAGCCAGCGCGTCATGCGCACAGCGCAGGTAACGCCCATGACGAGCTGGCTTTGTCATCCGCATCGAAGGGGTTAAGTTTGTTGTCCCAAATTATGCAGAAGTTCTTCGATACAATGGAGGTGCCAAAAAGGCATGTGGGGGATGAGAGCTATGGAAATGGTGTCAAGAGATCAAACTAGCTCTAATTTATTTCATGATTTAGGTGGGAGGCTAAAACCCATAAGTGAAAATGTAATCTTGGCCTTCTCCTTTCTAAAACTGCCTCTGCTCCAATGCAAGGTATTTAGGAAATTATAATTTCCCTATTGTGTCCTATAATTTTCCCTTTAGTTATTTACAAATGTCGGCATGTATGCATTTTATATTGTTCCCTTTTGGTGGCTTGTATGTAAAAGCAGTAATTCAGTGCTATGGTATGTCAGAGGAAATATACATTCCTTACAAAAATTGAACCTAGTCCCAGGATGTGGCCACATTTGTGAGAATTCCAGTGAACCACTGAGCTTTCCATTGCACACTAAAGTGCCACTCCACTCAAATTCAGATGTGTAAAAAAGCAGAACAATAAGGTGATGCACCATATGCAAGAGAGAAATCAGAGACAGAGCCTACCTGCCTGTTTCTTTACGCTCTTTGTAACAACTCTTCCTTACTCATCCATGATACACGTACTGTCATGGGTGGAACTAGACGCTACCTTTGGGTTGGAGGGTGTGGGGTCTAATCGGGCAACCAATGGAGGTGGGACGCGGACTTCAAACAGTTGGGTGAAGCTATCTTTAGGACCAAAAGAAGACAACACAGTGTAAATTGTGCATTTTAATCATACTGGTCAAAATGAATACAATTTCAACCAATACATTTTAGTGGCTTTAACAATGTTTATAGGCTACTAACAGATCTTAAGGATAGTGGCAAATTGACAATTAAAAACCAGCTTCTACAGATTTCAATACAATACATTTTAAAACCAGTTTTCACAGCTATTTCCCCACAGCCACTTTTTTTGCCAATTCATTCTGTGAATTAAAAGTGAGCTTGCGAAATATTTTTAATTCCCTCTTCAGAAAGATGTTGCAGCCTAACTGTTGACTAAATGTAAGTTTTCAGTCTGCTCATTGAAATATATGCTTGTTTGAGGCCACATACACGTACAGGCATCAGAATATTGAGTTAAGTGGGTTAACACACCTGATTTCAGGGTGTGTGACTGATAAGTCACAAGTTTGATACATAATCCATCTCCCATTCCTTCTGAAATTGAATAAGTGAGTACCAATCAATTGGCAATGTTACATCCTGTTAATTACTTAGCCAGAAATCTTTACTATCCTATATCAAAATTAAGTAGTTGTAGTTAGCACCCCACTGTGAGCGGCTCTCTTATGCAATGGGTCAGCTACATCCGTGCATTAAGCCATCAAGAAAAATAAAAGGGATTCTGAGTTGTGAGACAATGCAAATCACTCTACCATGGATCCAACCTGTGTCTAAGCTCTCTCAAAAATGTGCATGTTTCCCTAGGGGCCGGCTGAGCTAGGGCCCAAAATCCACAGCTAACCACTTTGCAAAAAAAAGAGTATGTTTTAAGTGAAAAAATGTGATGTGTCCAGGTTGCATTTTGGGCCCTTTTCTAGGGCTAACCACACAAGGGAGGTACAATTTTTATCAGGAGACTTGGGGGAATGCTGGTTGGAAAGAAATGTGTGGCTTCCCACAAGTTTTCTAGTCAAAATTGGAGGTGTGCAAGGGATTCTGGGTAAAGAAAACCTAATGAGAGCCCTGCAAGTGGCCCCACCCTAGAATCCTCCAGGTGTGTTATTTTAAAAAATGTGCAGGTTTGCTAGGTTTCCATAGGTGTTGGCTGAGTAGGGGCCAAAAGCCACAGGTACCCACTTTGCCAAAAGGGTCAGTTTTGGGTGGAAACATGTGATGTGTCAGTGTTGTATTTCGGACCTTTCCTGTTGCGGACACTTGGCCTACCCACACCAGGAAGATACCATTTTATCGGAAGCCATATGGGAGCATAGAATAGTAGAACATTTGTTATTACCAATTGGATTTCACAGAATGTTGCCTTCCAAATATGTCAGTGTGTAAGAAAGAAGGCATGTTGGAAAATACCCATTTGAATCAGGGGTCTCCAGCCTTTTCTGTAGTGAGAGCAACTTCTCCCCCCCCCCCTCAAAACTCAAAATGTAGCTATATTTTGCATATATGTTCTCAGTCTCATCCAGCAGAACCCACAAACCGTGGGTACCTCTAGAATCCACAGAATGTTGGAAAAAAGGACACACATTGATGTGAATACCTTATGTGTAAAAAAAGTTATGGATCCCTAAGTGCAAACTACCCCAAACAGCCAAAAAAGGGCTCCACACAAGCGGTGGTGATTGAGCCCCAGTAGTTAAGAAGTTAATCATTACTGGAACTTGGGACTGAGTCACCGAGCCCTTTGAAATAAATAAAGGTCTCTGTCAAGGCTGTATCCTTGCCCCTCTTTTATTTATTATGTATATTGACCCACTAGAGGAGGTGCTAATTGACATAGGAGCCAAAGTACCCAAGCTGGATGAAGAGTTATACTCATCTATTATATGTGAAGAAGCAGTTCTAATTGCTCGTACTGCAAGGAGTCTGCAACAACTTCTAGATGCATTTGTCGATTTTATGAATAACTTGAACCTATCTACAATCACTTTTAAATCTCACTTCATGGTTTTAGGTCCGAAGAACACTAAATGTTGCCATCTGTCAGTACAGGGCCAGGTTTTATCTAGAGTAGAAAACTTCTCTTATCTGGGTTTGCTTCTTAACTCAGGCCTTAGTTGGAAACCTCTACTCACAAAAAATAAAGGGTCCCTACAAAGAGATATTTCAGGTTTACATGGCTTTGCCAGGCGCATCAGGCATAAGTCCCTCAAACTTGTATTAGATGTCTATGAGGCCAAATATATCCTAATGGCCCATCTTGGTAGTGAAATCTGGGGGTATGCCAACAATGATTGTATCCAGGTGATATAAAAATTAATTCCTAAAAAATATACTGGCTGTCGGTCAAGGAACCCTCACCAAAATTGCTCATGAAGAATTAGGCATGCCGTACATTGCTGATTTTATTCAGGTGAGTCCTCTTCTGTTGTGGTATTTTGTGTGGTATAAGGAGCCAGGAGCCTCATACTACAGGACTGTTTGCTTTTAGATATGGCACCCTGAATTCCATGGATACAATATATTAAAAAATATTTTAATGAATTAAGAATATCAGGCTTATACTCGACCCGAAGGGACATAGTGAAAATGGACCTTGCTTGGGTTAAACAGGCCTTCTCACAACGGGTGACCACAGAACGGGAGAACTCTACCTTAATAAAGCAGACCATGTACAAGCATGTTGGTTAAGTATGTAAGTGGAATAGATCCCTATATCCTTTTAAATATGTCCAATAGGCACCATCGTTTTTTAAAAAATTTTGAGGTTGGAGATTTTTCATCAGCGTTTGTTTCCTAATGGGGCCTGGTATAAAACGAGCAACTTGTGTGTTTGTAGCAGTGATAAGATCTCGACTTGTGATATCATGCATATTGTACTTGTCCGTCTGAAGTTTTCTTATCCCTGCCGAAAGTATATCAGGCCTGTTTTGATTCCGATACATTTTAGGCAAATTAGACCGGTTTGTCTTTATTTACAGCTGCTTGCGACACCCACAGTGTGTTTTTTGTTTCTGTTTTTTTTTCTAGTGTCCAATTTGCTGGCCAATAATCACTGTGATGTTAGAATCTAGCCTTTGTTAGGACAATGATGGTATACTATTTTTTACTATAGCCTTATAGCCCGCCGTAGCGGGCTATACCGGCTATTAAAGGCCCGCTCCAGCGTTAAAGGCCCGAGCCGAAGGCGAGGGACTTCAACAAGGCAGCAGGACTTTAAAAGCCGGTATAGCCCTGCTGCGAAGGGCTATAAGGCTATTAGAACATTCTGCCACTAGAGGGCAGAATGTTCTAACAAATTAAACAAAGGTTTCAGGGAGCGCAAGGGGTTGAAATCCCCTCAGGCTCCCTGAAGCCTTGTCCACAGCCACAAAGAAGCATTGGAATGTTGGAGCTTACACCAGCCATTATAAGCCCGGAGCTACTCCATTGTTTTCAATGGAGCTTCCAACGTTCCAATGTTCTAATTACTTTGAACAAACTGTTCTTAAATTCAAAGTCTTTAATAATATTTATTCAGTGTATTTTTATCTCACGTCTGGTGTTATGATATATTGCTGCTATGTAAAGAGATGTACTCTTTTAAGATTCATTCCTGCTTTATGAGCTGTACACTTTTATGATTTTAACAAAAAAGTCAAATAAAGTTTAATGAACTGAACTGAATGAGTCAATCAATTAATCAAATAAACTTTATTTGGTTATTATTAAAACCAAAAAAATAACATATTAACATATCATAAATACATTACAATAGTAAGTACAGCATAATTAATCGGTCCGGGTATACCTCAATCTCATATTAACTTTTAAAAAACATAGACCATTAAAAATGACAATTTCATCAGGTAAAAGCTGTAAGAACAAAAGAGCGGGTCAAACTTGTGAAAAAATCAATGCATTCAATAATGGGACAAAAACATTTTCCTGGGTATGTTGAAATAGCTAAAAAAAACATAGTAAAATGTATTATATCTTGTGGAGACACACTGTTGCAAACGCATGGACCCAGAAATCCAAACTCTTGCCAACCTCTAGGAGAGGCAAATAGCAAATGCAGCATGTTAAATTTAAATCTGGTAAGCAGGAATCTATCCTTATTATTGTTCACAGTTACTCAAGTCAAGTCAAGTCAAGAGTTCTTTATTCGAGGGTTAAAAATCACCATAAAAGCACATATACATACAGCTGATTAAAATCCAATTAAATCATTATCAGAACCCTGCTTGTGGTACAATCTCATCTTATAAAATAAAGTAAGCAATATAATATAATGTAAATTCATTGGGAATCTTATCAATCAATCCCCCCCTCTAGTTGCCCTCAGTCGAACCTCCGCTTTAATAAAATTCATAATACAACATAATGTCAGTGGATCAATCGCTTGTTGTAGATAGAGTAGAGCAGCTTTAGCGTGTTTCAGTTTAGCTTGTTTTAGAATTCCTACCAAGAATCTTCGCCTAGGCATTGAATAAAAAGGACACAATAATACAAAATGAAGGGAGTCCTGCGGAGACCTATTGTCACAGCCGCAGGCTCCCTTCTGCTCAATTGAAGTTAAAAATCCTAATTGGGACGCTAATAAATATGGTAATGAATTAAGCCTAAAACGACACATTAAAACCCTATCCTAGGCATTATACATAAGGTATAGGTATGGCTCCATTCCCTCAGTACTTTTGACGAGACTATGGGCACTCACAGTTATTTTGGACCCTTCAGCCTCAGTTCTGTGTTTTATTGTCTGGGCTAAGAAGGCTCTCTTTACGATCCCTTTGTCCTGAGTTACAATTGCTACCGGATCAAGAAAGAGAGTCTTATAGCCAAGGTTTTCTAAGCTTGCCTTTATATAATTGAGCATGGAATGCTCACACTTTTGTCCCTTCCTAGGCAATCACTTAGAATTTCCCTGCTTGAGGACGCCTCCGGGTTTGTCCAGATTTTCAACAAAGCCAGAATGGGTCTAAACATCACCAAATCTTCAAGGTATGGCCTCCCTAGTTCTCTATGTGCTATAACAGCTGGGGTACTTTGTGGAATTTTCAGAATTGATCTTAGATATTTGTTTTCTTCCCGCTGGAGTTGCGTAGTGTTGACAAAGCCCCAAACCCCTGCCCCATACATAACTTTAGAGCAGCACATGGAGCCATAGAGGTTCATCACTTGTTTGGGACACCATCTGTCAACTCTGCGCCCGTAACTCGCAATGGCACCATTAGTGGCAATCATTTTACAACAACGTTCCTCCACCAGGGAATTACATTTTAAGGACCCATCAAATAGTAAGCCTAGGTAGGAAAATGATTTAACCCTTTCCATTTTGTGATTACCTATCATATAAATGGATTTGGTGCAAGGTTTGTTGCCTGCCAACAATACATATGACTTGCCCAGATTGACGGACGGTTCTAAAGATTCCATAAATGTAACAAATCTGTCTATTAAAATCTGTAGACTCTTTGGCGTGCGTGCGAGCAGGACCGCGTCATCCACGTAAAGTAATACCGGGATGCTGCGTGACCCTACTCTTGGGCAATCTGTCTTTAAATTCAACAAAAACTGCTCAAAATTATTAATGTAAAGTGAGAATAAAAAAGGTGCGAGAATACAGCCTTACCGTACCCCGCTCCTACATGGGAACGATTCTGTCAAACCCCCCTCCATGTTATACCGTACTTTGGCTGAAGTGTCACTGTGGAGCTCCCTTAAGATTTTAATTAGGCCAACCTCAATCCCCATATGGGTCATCCTTGCCCAAAGCTTATCCCTATTCACATGATCGAAGGCGGACGCCAAATCCATGAACCCCAAATAAATGGCTTAGTTGCTGGCTTTGATGTATTTAGCAATCAGCATATAGAGGTTCAGGCATTGATCGCTAGTGGACCTCCCTATCCTAAAACCATACTGGGTGTCCGAGATAATGTTGTTTTCCTCGGTCCACTCAGAGAGGCGGTTAAGGATTCCTCGGCCCAACAGCTTAGCGGACACATCTATCAGTGAAATTGGTTGATAGCACTGGGGGTTGTCCCTGTTACCCTTTTTAAAAATAGGGTCAATTATAGCCGTTGACCACGATTGGGGCAAACCACAGCTAATAGCTGCATTTATAATTCTTGTCATTATTGGGGCCCACAACTCCACACAGCACAGAAACAGGCCAGGCGGGATCCCATCTGGGCCAGGGGCTTTGTTTTTTGACAAACCCTCAATTCCCACAGTAATTTCCTTCAGAGTAAAAACCACTGGCTGACCCTGCTGCTCCATCCCCACCTCCTCTGTGCTCGTTCCTGCTTCGTGGTTGTACAACCCCTTGAAGAGTGACCCACTGTTCCGGCCAAATATTTGTCCCAATTTCAGGGGCATTACCATCCTGAAGGCATGGTCTGTTAATTACTCTCCAGAATTCAGTGAAGTCCCTTTTTTCCGCTGCCTCTCTTAAGTCTGCCCAAGCTTCCATCTGTAGGGCTAATTTCCTCCTCTTGGTCTCCCTCTTATATGTCTGTCTGCACAATGTTATTTTTTGGGTATCCCTAGGCCTAGTTTTGAGGCTACATTTAAGCTCCCTTAGGGCGCGGGTGCATTCGCTGTCAAACCATCTTGGTTGACAGTTTTTCCTCGTCGGCGCCCTTGTTTTTAATAGCCCATCTACCAGGCTAGCAATCTGCCCAAATGCGTGTAGTAGCGGAAGCCCTTCTACTGTCATATCTAGGCATTCCTCAATGGAGGATTTCCCACTATCCATCAAGGTTTTGTAGAAAGTTCCCCCATCTATTTTAGTCCACCTCAGCCGTCTATCCTGATCCGTTACCTTCTCGAGGGTGGCACCGGGCTGTCTCCACCTGGTACGAGCCAAGTATAGAAGCTCTAGTACCAAGGTTTTGTGATCGCTAAATGGGCTCCATTCAATCCCTACAGTGGTGAGTCAGTTTTTTAAAACTCTAGATACTAGAATAAAATCAATAAATGAGGAACATCCTCTTCCCTTAAATGTCGGAGGGAGATTACCGTCCCTCTCCAAATCCATCATATTAATAGTATGCTCAAGGTCATGGATATGCAAGAGTGTACTGAGGGCCAAACCTTCTTGTGTGTGGTCAAAATGCGGCCCGTTCTCCATGGGACAATGTGACCATTCCGCATCTATAGGAAGTAAGGCGGGGCATAGGTGGCAGTTAAAGTCTCCCATAACAAGTAAGATAGGCGGAAGAGCCCCCTTCCTAGCTATGGTTTCTTGGCTAAATCTGTGATCCAGTTTCCGTATAAGAATGTTGTTTTCTCCACTAGCCCCTTTATAATAAACGTTAAAGATGGTCAGCCTTAGCCCTTTGCCCTTGAACCGCATGGCCTGTAGGTCATGCGAGCACCAGTCCATGTTAGACCATGTGCCCTGGAGGTTCAAATCTACATATATTGACAGTCCTCCCATAGCTCTACCTGAACGTGATTTCTGTGCCGGGACAAAAAAACATTTGTACCCCAGGATGTGAAAGGGGCCATTATCAACCACCCATGTCTCCTGGAAGCTAATTATCTGGTACCGGCTAATATATTGACGCCACTCGCAGTTGTTAAATTTAGTTGCCAGACCAGCTATATTCCAGGAGATAACTCTTAGTAGTTCCCCTACTTCCCCTATTTGGCTAATGACCGGTTTAGCATCAGGGCTTCCGGCATGCCCTGGATCCAACCCTCTACCCCCTGTAATTTGTTCAATGGTTTTAGCCCTTGCCTCCCTTATGTCTACATCACTGCCCCTGTTGAGGATAGTTAACTGTACTGGGAGACCTGGAGACCCAGTCTCCAATGGTGAACACACTCTATTTACATCAAGTGAACAAACCATTCCCTGATCCCTAGTGTTACCACCCCCAAGTCAGTCATTAATATCCAGTGAGCTCAAAACCTCATATCTGTTACTCAATGTAACAGAACCAATATGTGGAACTATCTGAGAATTGGGCTGTCCCTTACGAATAACTCCAATGTTGTGGGGGGGAAAGAAAAACCCCAATGGAAGTACATTTACGTAGTCGTGGTGAATTCTAGCTGATCCCGCCTGCCTCAGAATGTCGTCAATCAATCTAGGGCAGCCAAAACTTACAACGACACAGTCACCCTCCATAGTTTTCTTGGACTTACCCACCCATGATACCCTTCTCACCATCTTGAAATTATTATACAGGTGTTCACCTAACACGGTTTTAGTGGTTAGGAAGAGAAGGGCTTTATTTTTTAGTGTGGCCCAGTGTTCCTCTCGACCATCCTGAGTTTTCAGCACATTTGCCAGAATTATTGAATACGGGCATGCCTCCGGGGGAAGGTGCAATGTAAACTCCCTATTAGAGTACTGTGCTAGAGGACTTAATTTCCCCACTGGACTCCGCGGCCCATGCTTAGCACCCTGCATGGTTCCCATGGTTCCCATAGCGACAGGTGGTATAATGGGTGCTACAACTTGGGCTGTAACTTGGGGTAATGGGGTCATCATAGAGTCCACCAGTTCATTGACTGTAAATGTAATTATACTTAAGGGATGAGCTACTGGTGGGTCAGTCCCTAGCGTTGTACCTTTTTGATCTACAAAATATTTTTCAATGACATATAATCTGCCATCTATTTGCTCGAGTTTAGCCATTACCGGCGAAATAAGGGACCTAAGCCGTTCATCCATAAGCCTCATGAACTCAGATGTCTTGCACCCCATATTAATTGCTACATCTTGCATAGTGTGTTCATTTCTTTCTAAGACTCTGCCCTCAGTGACCTTAGATAAAACATTTTCTTCCTGACAGCCCAACCCCGATGAGGAATTTGTGTTCCTGGGCTGTTTAGCTTGTTGCCGACTTTCTTTGGGGGCATTGCTTGCCTTTCTTTTCCCCGAAGTAGCTTTAGCGTTACTAGCCGGCATAGCCCGGAGCTGCCTAGTACGTGTAACCGGGGGTGAAGGAGGTAGACTGAGTGCAAGAGAAGGAGCAGAGCTGATAGATAAACTAACGTCTAAAACTGACCCATTAGGAACCTGAAGGGGGTGTATGGAATCAGATAAAACAACAGGACAAGCAGACGTCTCTGGGGTCAGTATAGGAAGAGCAATTTGGCAAGATGGGTCCAAGGACAACCTCCTTTCTACAAGTTCGATGTCCTTGGCCACAACAGATTCAGCCTGTTTGAGAAAGGCATCTAAAGTCCCGACCCCGCCAACCCCAGTACACACTTTGGGGTTAACTTTGGCCATTACAGTTTGCTTAGCCTAAATGTGAATAGACAGGTCTCTAAAATCAAATATAACAAAATAAGTGGCCAAGTACAATAATGTCTCGCACCTTGCTTGTGAATGTCTCTGGAGCTATCCAACCGTAGATGTAAGAGAGGGAGCCCAGCCCGGCCTCTCTCGACCCCGGACGGCCACAGACGGCCCGCCCTATGCCCGGACTTCGCCCGGCGCCGCCCGCGCCGCGGAGGGAGCCTCAGTTCTTTAAGCGCCTCCGGGTGCGATTTGCGGCGGATATGGGCGGTGCAACCGCAAAGCAGCCTGGGAGCTGTAGTTTCCCCCCTCTGTGACCGCGGGATGAAAGTGACAGCGGCGGCAGGGGAGACCAACAGCGTCGGGGACCCAGGTGCAGCACTCTCCCAAGGTCAGGTAGGTCACAGTGTATTCGCTTGTCCCTCGCAGTGTTAATGGCCCCCGCTCCACCGAGGGAGCCTCAGTTCCTTAAGCGCCTCCGGGCGCGATTTGCGGCGGAAATGGGCGGTGCAACCGCAAAGCAGCCTGGAAGCTGTAGTCTCCCCCCTCTGCGGCCGCGGGATGAAAGTGGCAGCGGCGGCAGGGGAGATCAACAGCGTCGGGGACCCAGGTGCAGCACTCTCCCAAGGTCAGGTAGGTCACAGTGTATTCGCTTGTCCCTCGCAGCGTTAATGAGTCTGTCAGTGAGAGTCTCTTATGAGTGCATATCCCACGCTGTCATCTCACGTGTGACTTGTACACATTCCTCCCATAACAAGCTACTGTCAAAGAAGCTGAGACTGTTGCATGCAACAAATTCAAACTTTCACCAGACATTAGAGAGTTCCGGAAACTGGCGCCCTGAAGAATGTATGCATTTAAAACAAGCACTGACTAATAACGAGGCGTGTTACTCAATAGGGTTCCATAAAATGGGTCATTTTTAGCAGGATATATCCTCGTACAGATGGTTTCAACATTTCAATTTGCTCTCTATCCAACATTTTCTGATCGTAGAAGAGATCACACACCTGTTTCAGCTCTGTTTTTACCATAGTCTCAGGATTAAAAAATAATTCTTCCCTCTCCAAACTTTTGAGCAACTCCTTCATATACCGAATTCATGGTATCTTGGAGGCATAATCAAGTGATAAACAATCCTTTAAGATCTACCTGTTTGAGTGGGATTTTGCCCTCGTCCGTACCTTAATCCAGCAAAGCAAGGGTTGCAGTGCTATCAAATCACTGAGGTATTTAACTCCCAATTCTTCATGTACACAGACTGACCAAGTACTTTGGGGGGACACTTAACAGATGCCTTAACATTTGTTTTCAACAGTCTGCAGGAGTCCAACACTCCCATAGCCCCAGCTATCACAGCCGTAAGATACCTTAGACATACACTTTGGTTGGTAAATATTTACTGAGGCCTGTGGCTGTCTGCATCCCAGTCTTGAGGCAAAGGTAGATATGGCCATGTTGGCCTTTATAAACTCATCTTTCTTGCTTTCAATTAGGGGTTTCCAATTTATATTGGAATCGAATGGAACCCCAAGATGGGGAAGGCCGTGACCTCAGGCAAGGAGTGGTTGCTCGCCCTAAAAGTTTTTTACATAGCAGAGCGAGGGCCCACACCATGATGAAGAATTTGGTGAAGGTGACACACAGATCCAAACTATCCATAAAAACCACAAATGTATTCAAAAGCAACTATAAGCCTACTGCAGTCCTAGCCATCAAGACTGCATCGTCTGCATAAAGCATAATCAGAAGCGAGCAAGAACTTATCTGGGGCAATCTGCTTGAGCGGCCAATAGAACATAAGCTGAACAAAAATAAAACAAGGATACACACTTGCTGAACCCCACTGTGACTTTTTAAAGGATGGGTGCATGTGGAATCATTTGTGTAGCGGACAGATGCTGTGATGTTGGCGTGGAGATCTCTCAAAAATTAAATAATGTCCAGGTCCACCCCCATTGAGAAAAGCATATGCCCCATTTGTATCAATTGTCTCAATGGATGTAAGGCCCATCAAGCCAGATGTATTGATTCAGACCGGGCTGCTGTACATTTGTTGATGACCATATACAGATTCAGGTATTCATTTATTTATTTATTTATGTGTTTTATAGAGCGCAAACTTGACCCGTTAGGGTATCAGAGCGCTTTACAGGAAAAACATAGTCATGTACAGAGTAGGCATAGCATCATCAAGTTACATAAGGGAGATAGGGCACATCTCTACAGAATAAATATCCAAATAATCAAGATGGCATACCATATTTACGAATTACGTTAACCAATGTTCGTGATAAGGCCCCTGGTTTCTGATGGGGTGAGTTAGATAATCTGAGGGAGGCGATAGATGGCTATAGATCAGGGCCGTGGTGGTGGTGGAGGCCAAGTTTCAATGAGATATTTGCTCATGAGGAATGATTTGGCATCCTTTTTGAAGCGAGTTAGAGAGGGGATTCTTCTGATCTCTGGTGGGCGAGAGTTCCATATTCTTGGGGCAGCCCTGGAGAAAGCCCGGTTGTAGTTTTTTTCTCTCGGAAAGCGTGCAGGTTGGAGCAGTGGGTCTCTGGCAGATCAGGAGTTTCTGATTCCTCCGGAAATCACATGTTTCTGCCTCAGATATGCAGGGGAGTTAGAGTATAAGGCCTTGTGTGTGATGCATGCTACTTTGAGCTATATTCTTGCCTCCAGGGGAAGCCAGTTGAGAGCTTCCAGGTGTGGGGAAATAGGTTTGTATTTCCTCGTGCCGGTGAGTAGTCTGGTGGCCACGTTCAGGCAGGCTTTTAGAGGTGCCAGGGAGATCTTGGGTAGACCCGAGAGGGTAGAGCAGCTGTATTCCAGTCTAGAGATGACAAGTGCTTGGAATGCCATTTTTAGGTCGAGAGTATTGAGGAAGGGTTTCAGTTTTCTAAGATAGCTCAGGTGGAATCTTGATTTGGCCTTTGAATTGATGTGGTCGCGCATGTTCAGATTACTGTCGAGGGTGATTCCCAGGGATTTGGCCGAATCCACAATAGTTGGTGGGCAATTCAGGGCTGTGATAGCCTTAATCCAGGATTGAATCTCAAGGTTGGTGTTAGGCGGGGCGATCAGGAGAAATTCCGTTTTCTTTGCGTTGAGTTTGAGTTGATTGGATGCGAGCCATTGGACAATGAGTTTCAAGGCTTCGTTCAGGGAGAGGATCTCTTCGAGAGATGAGGTTTTGACATAGATCTGAGTGTCATCAGCGTACATATGACAGGAGATATTAGCAGTGCGTATTACTTCGGTAAGCGGTTCCAGGTAAAGATTGAAGAGGATGGGGGAAAGTGTTGATCCTTGCGGGACTTCAACCGTGACAGGGGACTGTGCCGATAGGTTGCTGTTGACAAGGAATCTCTGGGACCGGTTATGGAGGAAGGAACTGAACCACTCTAGAACAGTGCCATCCAAACCCATCCTGAATTTGAGGTGCTCAAGTAGTTTTTCATGGTTGACCGTGTTGAAGGCAGATGATAGGTCCAGGAGGATTAGCAGACAGGTATTGCCTTGGTCAAGGGCTTGGAGAGCATCGTCAATGATGTGGAGCATAGTAGTTTCGGTGCTGTGCCCTGGTCTAAATCCTGATTGGTAGTCATCAAGCAGGTGGCAGTTGTTGATGTGTTGACTTAGCTGCTGTTGCACACATTTCTCCATCGCTTTGGCTAAGAGGGGGATGTTGGAGATTGGTCTGAAGTTGTCCGGGGAGGCTGGATCCAGTGATGGCTTTTTCAGAATGGGGAGAACTTGGCCGGCTTTAAGAGAGCATGAGCATTTTCAATGATTTCAACAGCAAAGCATTGCACAAATAATACAGAAACAAGCATTCACCAAACAGATAATTACTTTACAAATAAATATTTAAAAAATCTACATTTTAATAGGAAGGTTGGAGCTTTTCTACATTCAATTGAGGTCGCTCATCGTCCAGACTATATATACAGTAATTTCCTTGAGAGTAAAAACCACTGGCTGACCCTGCTGCTCCATCCCCACCTCCTCTGTGCTCGTTTCTGCTTCGTGGTTGTACAACCCCTTGAAGAGTGACCCACTGTTTCAGGAGCATTACCATCCTGAAGGCATGGTCTGTTAATTATTCTCCAGAATTCAGTGAGGTCCCTTTTTTCCGCTGCCTCTCTTAAGTCTGCCGAAGCTTCCATCTGTAGGGCTAATTTCCTCCTCTTGGTCTCCCTCTTATATGTCTGTCTGCACAATGTTATTTTTTGGGTATCCCTAGGCCTAGTTTTGAGGCTACATTTAAGCTCCCTTACGGCGCGGGAGCATTCGCTGTCAAACCATCTTGGTTGACAGTTTTTCCTCGCCGGCGCCCTTGTTTTTAATAGCCCATCTACCAGGCTAGCAATCTACCCAAATGCGTGTAGTAGCGGAAGCCCTTCTACTGTCATATCTAGGCATTCCTCAATGGAGGATTTCTCACTATCCATCAAGGTTTTGTAGAAAGTTCCCCCATCTATTTTAGTCCACCTCAGCCGTCTATCCTGATCCGTTACCTTCTCGAGGGTGGCACCGGGCTGTCTCCACCTGGTACGAGCCAGGTATAGAAGCTCTAGTACCAAGGTTTTGTGATCGCTAAATGGGCTCCATTCAATCCCTACAGTGGTGAGTCAGTTTTTTAAAACTCTAGATACTAGAATAAAATCAATAAATGAGGAACATCCTCTTCCCTTAAATGTCGGAGGGAGAGTACCGTCCCTCTCCAAATCCATCATATTAATAGTATGCTCAAGGTCATGGAAATGCAAGAGTGTACTGAGGGCCAAACCTTCTTGTGTGTGGTCAAAATGCGGCCCGTTCTCCATGGGACAATGCGACCGTTCCGCATCTATAGGAAGTAAGGCGGGGCATAGGTGGCAGTTAAAGTCTCCCATAACAAGTAAGATAGGCGCAAGAGCCCCCTTCCTAGCTATGGTTTCTTGGCTAAATCTGTGATCCAGTTTCCGTATAAGAATGTTGTTTTCTCCACTAGCCCCTTTATAATAAACGTTAAAGATGGTCAGCCTTAGCCCTTTGCCCCTGACCCGCATGGCCTGTAGGTCATGCGAGCACCAGTCCGTGTTAGACCATGTGCCCTGGAGGTTCAAATCTACATATATTGACAGTCCTCCCATAGCTCTACCTGATCGTGATTTCTGTGGCGGGACAAAAAAACATTTGTACCCCAGGATGTGAAAGGGGCCATTATCAACCACCCATGTCTCCTGGAAGCTAATTATCTGGTACCGGCTAATATATTGACGCCACTCACAGTTGTTAAATTTAGTTGCCAGACCAGCTATATTCCAGGAGATAACTCTTAGTAGTTCCCCTACTTCCCCTATTTGGCTAATGACCGGTTTAGCATCAGGGCTTCCGGCATGCCCTGTATCCAACCCTCTACCCCCTGTAATTTGTTCAGTGGTTTTAGCCCTTGCCTTCCTTATGTCTACATCACTGCCCCCATTGAGGATAGTTAACTGTAATGGAGGACCTGGAGACCCAGTCTCCAATGGTGAAGACACTCTATTTACATCAAGTGAACAAACCATTCCCTGATCCCTAGTGTTACCACCCCCAAGTCAGTCATTAATATCCAGTGAGCTCAAAACCTCATATCTGTTACTCAATGTAACAGAACCAATATGTGGAACTATCTGAGAATTGGGCTGTCCCTTACCAATAACTCCAATGTTGTGGGGGGGATAGAAAAACCCCAATGGAAGTACATTTACGTAGTCGTGGTGAATTCTAGCTGATCCCGCCTGCCTCAGAATGTCGTCAATCAATCTAGGGCAGCCAAAACTTACAACGACACAGTCACCCTCCATAGTTTTCTTGGACTTACCCACCCATGATACCCTTCTCACCATTTTGAAATTATTATACAGGTGTTAACCTAACACGGTTTTAGTGGTTAGGAAGTGAAGGGCTTTATTTTTTAGTGTGGCCCAGTGTTCCTCTCGACCATCCTGAGTTTTCGGCACATTTGCCAGAATTATTGAATACGGGCATGCCCCCGGGGGAAGGTGCATTGTAAACTCCCTATTACAGTACTGTGCTAAAGGACTTAATTTCCCCACTGGACTCCGCGGCCCATGCTTAGCACCCTGCATGGTTCCCATGGTTTCCATAGCGACAGGCGGTATAATGGGTGCTACAACTTGGGCTGTAACTTGGGGTAATGGGGTCATCATAGAGTCCACCAGTTCATTGACTGTAGATGTAATTATACTTAAGGGATGAGCTACTGGTGGGTCAGTCCCTACCGTTGTACCTTTTTGATCTACAAAATATTTTTCAATGACATTTAATCTGCCATCTATTTGCTCGAGTTTAGCCATTACCGGCGAAATATGGGACCTAAGCCGTTCATCCATAAGCCTCATGAACTCAGATGTCTTGCACCCCATAATAATTGCTACATCTTGCATAGTGTATTCATTTCTTCCTAAGACTCTTCCCTCAGTGACCTTAGATAAAACATTTTCTTCCTGACAGCCCAACCTGATGAGGAATTTGTGTTCCTGGGCTGTTTAGCTTGCTGCCGACTTTCTTTGGGGGCATTGCTTGCCTTTCTTTTCCCCGAAGTAGCTTTAGCGTTACTAGCCGGCATAGCCCGGAGCTGCTTAGTACGTGTAACTGGGGGTGAAGGAGGTAGACTGAGTGCAGGAGAAGGAGCAGAGCTGATAGATAAACTAACGTCTAAAACTGACCCATTAGGAACCTGAAGGGGGTGTATGGAATCAGATAAAACAACAGGACAAGCAGATGTCTCTGGGGTCAGTATAGGAAGAGCAATTTGGCAAGATGGGTCCAAGGACAACCTCCTTTCTACAAGTTCGATGTCCTTGGCCACAACAGATTCGGCCCGTTAGAGAAAGGCATCTAAAGTCCCGACCCCGCCAACCCCAGGACACACTTTGGGGTTAAATTTGGCCATTACAGTTTGCTTAGCCTAAATGTGAATAGACAGGTCTCTAAAATCAAATATAACAAAATAAGTGGCCAAGCACAATAATGTCTCGCACCTTGCTTGTGAATGTCTCTGGAGCTATCCAACCGTAGATGTAAGAGAGGGAGCCCAGCCCGGCCTCTCTCGGCCCCGGACGGCCACAGACGGCCGGCCTTATGCCCGGGCTTCGCCAGGATATATCCTCGTACAGATGGTTTCAACATTTCAATTTGCTCTCTATCCAACATTTTCTGATCGTAGAAGAGATCACACACCTGTTTCAGCTCTGTTTTTACCATAGTCTCAGGATTAAAAAATAATTCTTCCCTCTCCAAACTTTTGAGCAACTCCTTCATATACCGAATTCATGGAATCTTGGAGGCATAATCAAGTGATAAACAATCCTTTAAGATCTACCTGTTTGAGTGGGATTTTGCACTCGTCCGTACCTTAATCCAGCAAAGCAAGGGTTGCAGTGCTATCAAATGACTGAGGTATTTAACTCCCAATTCTTCATGTACACAGACTGACCAAGTACTTTGGGGGGACACTTAACAGATGCCTTAACATTTGTTTTCAACAGTCCGCAGGAGTCCAACACTCCCATAGCCCCAGCTATCACAGCCGTAAGATACCTTAGACATACACTTTGGTTGGTAAATATTTACTGAGGCCTGTGGCTGTCTGCATCCCAGTCTTGAGGCAAAGTTAGATACGGCCATGTTGGCCTTTATAAACTCATCTTTCTTGCTTTCAATTAGGGGTTTCCAATTTATATTGGAATCGAATGGAACCCCAAGATGGGGAAGGCCGTGACCTCAGGCAAGGAGTGGTTGCTCGCCCTAAAAGTTTTTTACATAGCAGAGCGAGGGCCCACACAATGGTGAAGAATTTGGTGAAGGTGACACACAGATCCAAACTATCCATAAAAACCACAAATGTATTCAAAAGCAACTATAAGCCTACTGCAGTCCTAGCCATCAAGACTGCATCGTCTGCATTAAGCATAATCAGAAGCGAGCAAGAACTTATCTGGGGCAATCTGCTTGAGCGGCCAATAGAACATAAGCTGAACAAAAATAAGACAAGGATACACACTTGCTGAACCCCACTGTGACTTTTTAAAGGATGGGTGCATGTGGAATCATTTGTGTAGCGGACAGATGCTGTGATGTTGGCTTGGAGATCTCTCAAAAATTAAATAATGTCCAGGTCCACCCCCATTGAGAAAAGCATATGCCCCATTTGCATCAATTGTCTCAATGGATGTAAGGCCCATCAAGCCAGATGTATCGATTCGGACCGGGCTGCTGTATATTTGTTGATGACCGTATACAGATTCAGGTATTAATTTTTTTATTTATTTATTTATGTGTTTTTATAGAGCGCAAACTTGACCCGTTAGGGTATCAGGGCGCTTTACAGGAAAAACATAGTCATGTACAGAGTAGGCATAGCATCATCAAGTTACATAAGGGAGATAGGGCACATCTCTACAGAATAAATATCCAAATAATCAAGATGGCATAACATTCTTACGAATTACGTTAACCAATGTTCGCGATAAGGCCCCTGGTTTCTGATGGGGTGTGGGAGGGCAGGCTTGATAAACAGGCGAGGAGGCTGCAAAATGGGTTTAAAAGAAGGTTTATTAAGAATTGGTAAAGAAGTTGAAGGTTGTTGAGTTATAGGCTTTTGAGATTGTACGGCGTCGTCCGAGTCTGACGAGGATGTGGAAGTTCGATCTTCGTTGTATCCGTGATCGTGATGTTTTCCCCAGAGGCTCATAGGAAAGAAAGAAATGAAAAGGAGCCGTTAGAATTAAGTAGTGTTAGGTTCGGAAAAGTCATACCATCCTAACGTTACAAACTAAGCGCTTTGGTGCACAGTCCTGCACCCAGTATGGACTAAAAAAACCACGATAGGGTTTTATCACCCTCAAAAAGATAGTCTCCTATTATTTTAGTTCCAAGGTTCGATTATCAGGATGGGCTGGCAATAACATAAGACTCAACCTAAGGCAGTGTTATTTTCACAAAGAACGCATAAATTATTACTTTGTTGAACGCTACCTCCACCCCTGCTTTACCACCCTCTCCCGACTGTTCCCAGTTTACAATCACTAACCTGGCTCCGCCGTAACTCTCCTGAGTCACGGCCGCTCTCCAGCCACCTCCGGACACCACCAATCTTCGGACCACGTTTCTACTTCGTCCTCGTTGGCTCCGGTTGTCCAATTCTCTCTTCCGTCGGGTTCCGCGTCTTCTTCCTGCTTTACACCGGGTCCCGCGTTTTCCTGCTTGAATTCGGGTCCCGCGTTTTCCTACTTGTATTCGGGTCCCGCGTCTTCCTGCTTGAATTCGGGTCCCGCGTTTTCCTGCTTGTATTCGGGTCCCGCGTCTTCCTGCTTGAATTCGGGTCCCGCGTCTTCCTGCTTGGATTCGGGTCCCGCGTCTTCCTGCTTGAATTCGGGTCCCGCGTCTTCCGTCCACGTTGTCCTCGTTCCACCTCCTTCTCTCTCGTAACGGTTATTCCACTCCCCTCTTATTGGTCCTGAGGAACTGTTTCCGGTCGTCGAGGGAGGGATTTCCGGGTCGTATCCCCGTTCGTAGCCCTGCGAAGATAGACGAGAGGAGCCTGGATGTCGTAGTCGGAAAGGTCTGGTAGGCAAACTCTCACATCCCCTTTCCCTTGCTGTCTTTCTTCTAAGGGGAAGCCTTTCTTGTGGGTATCTGGACAAATAGTCCGCATTTCCTTGCTCTTGACCTTTCCTATGTCGTGTCTGAAATCGGTAAGGTTGTAAAGCGAGGAACCACCTCAGCACTCTCTCGTTGTGTCCTTTGTTCCGTGCTAGCCATTCTAAGGGAGCATGGTCTGTGAACAAAGTAAATTCTCTTCCCTCTAAATAATACCATAATGTCTCGATAGCCCATTTGATGGCAAGGGCTTCTTTCTCGATCGTGGCATAGTTTTTCTCTCGAGGAAACAGCTTGCGGCTAATATACAAAATCGGTTTCTCTCCTTGTGGTGTTTCTTGCGACAGCACAGCCCCAAGTCCTTGATCTGAAGCATCCGTTTGTAAAATAAACTGTCGTGAATAGTCGGGACTAATCAAGACAGTGTCCGACGTTAAAGTTTGTTTTAGGGTTTCGAAGGACTGTTGAACAAGCTTGGGGGGACTTTGTAGTACTTGTTCGGTGTTGCACTGTTTTTGCAACAAATCAGTCAATGGTGCTGCCAACTGTGAAAATTGTGGGATGAACCTTCTATAGTATCCCAGTAACCCCAAGAAGGCCCGTAGATCCTTCTTTGTCTTGGGGAAAGGGATATGGGAAATGGCCGACAATTTTGAAGGCTGTGGTCGTATAACCCCTTCTCCCAACAGATAGCCCAAATACTTAACAGTTTGAGCTGCCAAATGACTTTTGGCGGGATTAATCTTCAGTCCTTGTGAACCCAGGGTGTGTACTACTGCGGCAAGATGTTCTAAATGCTGTTCCCACGTATCACTATATATGATGATATCATCAATATAGGCTCCCGCGAATCTTTCATAGGGCCTTAGTATTGTATTCATGGCCCGCTGAAAAGTGGCAGGAGCTCCGTGTAACCCAAAAGGTAACATCCTAAATTGGTACAACCCATCTGGGGTGGAAAAGGCTGTTTTTTCCCTGTCTTCTTTTTTCAAGGGGATTTGCCAATATCCTTTGCATAAGTCCAAAGTACTAATGTATTTGGCTTTTCCTATTCTTTAAACCATTTCATCCACTCTAGGGAGCGGGTAGGTATCGAATTCTGAAATTTTATTGACTTCTCTAAAGTCTATGCAAAATCGGATAGATCCATCAGGCTTTGGCACAAGTACTATGGGAGAATTCCATTCACTGTTGGATGTTTCTATAATACCCATCTGTAACATCTTTTGTACCTCTTCTCTTATTGTCTGCCTCCTGGCTTCGGGTATCCGATAAGGTCTTAATCTAACCTTTTTCCCCGGGGTGGTCCTTATGGCATGTTCCGTTAGGTTAGTCCCACCCGGTGTATTGGAAAAGACGGATCCGTGAGACTGTAATTTCTCCACTAGCTCCCTGGTTAAAGACCCTGGCAAGTCTGGATCGATACACTGTTTGAAAAGGGGTTCTTGGAGCTCAACAGAGTGAACTGTTGCTGGTGCCGGTCCTTCCCATTTCTTAAGCAAGTTCACATGGTATATTTGAGAGATTTTTTTGTTACTATCTACCTCAATTCGATAAGTTACGGGTGTAACTTGCTGCAATATAGGATAGGGACTCTGCCATTGTCCTAATAACTTCTGATCCGAGGAGGACATCATAAGCAGTACCAGGTCTCCCACCTGGAAAGTTCTGAGTTTGGCTTTCTTGTCATATTGGGTCTTTTGTGCGTTCTGTGCCTCCTCTAAGTTGTTACGGACAATTTCTCGCATTTGACTTAAATGAGTTTTTAGATTCGTGAGATACTCGGGTAAAGGCTTGCTATTATCATGTTCAGCCTCCCAGTGTTCTCGAGCCATATCCAAGAAAGTACGAGGTTTATGGCCATAGAGCAATTCAAAGGGTGAATACCCAGTACTCTTTTGTTCCTTGCACCGGATGGCAAAAAGAGCCAAAGGTAAGATGTCCTCCCATTTCCTACTTTCTAGATCTAGCAGTTTTTTCAGAGTGGTTTTGATCGTAGCATTATATCTTTCTACCAGACCATCTGTCTGGGGATGGTAGGCCGATGTTCGGATCTGATGGATCCCTAATTCTTTGCATACATCTCTCATTAGTTTGGAAACGAAAGGAGTTCCCTGATCCGTTAGGATCTCTTTGGGAAATCCTACTCGGGAAAACACTCCAATCATGGCTTTAGCTACATTGGTTGTGTCAGGACGACGGAGAGGTAAAGCTTCAGGGAATCTTGTGGCATAATCAACAATCACCAGGACATATCTATAACCACTTCGAGAGGGTAAGAGAGGCCCAATTATATCCATGCCCACTCGACTGAAGGGATCATTGATAATGGGTAATGGAAACAATGGTGCCCGAGGGGGATGGTATCGACTATGTCGCTGACAAATGGGACATTCCTTGCAATATTTCTTTACATGCTGATAAATACCTGGCCAATAAAAATTGTCAAGTATGGTCTTTTCCGTCTTATCTGCCCCAAAATGACCACCCAATAAATGACTATGGGCTAAATATAACACTTTTTCTCGGAAAGGTTCTGGTACTAACAACTGCGCTTTTTGATTATGACTCTTTCTATACCACAATCCCTTATTAATAAAAAAATAAGGACCTACATGTTGTGGATCTTCTTCATCGAGGGCGTTTTTCCAGGCTTCTTGTAGCACCGGGTCTTCCCGTTGGGCCGCATGAAAATTACGATCGGTTTCCCATGGATTTTCCACAGGAATGGACGGCATCACCACCGGTGGCTTTCCTTTTTCTGCTCTCCTTTGATTTCGACTTTTCCGCGGTTTGGCTGGGGGCCATACTTTTTCTACATCTGTGGAGAAAGGGGCTGTAGCCAGCCACTCTCTGGTTTCTTCCGTGCCTGTCTCATGTAATAACTGGGGTAATTTCTCATAATCATTGCCAAGAATAGCCTGTTCAGGAAGTCGCGGTATCAAACCCACCGTCAAGGAGGTACCCTGGTCTTGGGGATGTTGAATTAAGACCTTGGCAGTCGGATAGGGTTTGATATCGCCGTGTACACACTTGATAGCCACCATCCCGTCAATGGGTCCTATGCGGTCTCCCAAGTCTTGCGGCCGAACCACACTATGTAAGCAGCCTGTGTCGGCTAATGCGGTCATGGTCTGCCCGTTTACTGAAACCGTACATTTGTATGGTGGTAGTTTCTTTGCGGGGGGAGAACAATAATAATTGCGTGTCAACCCAATTTCCATGGGTTCTTCTCTTTGGGAGCAAAACCGGGCTATGTGGCCGAACCCTCCACATTGAAAAATTGAGGCCCAGTCTGAGGAGGTCTGTTAAGGGGAATACTGGGTATAGGCACTGTGGGCGTACCTGGTACCAAAGCAAGAGGTTCAGGTTTCCTGGGTACAAGGGGTCTGGTCGGCCTATGCAGGGAATGACCTACTGGTTTTCCTACTTCCTCTTTCCCTTTTTGAAAGTCCTGGGCTCTGCTATATGCACTGGCTATTTCAACCGCCGTTTCTAGAGTGAGGTTTGCCTGTTGCCGCACCCATCGTTGAATGGGTGGATGCAGAGATGTTAAATATTGTTCTAAATATATTTTTGCCATAATCCCATCTTTAGTTGTAGTAGTTGGCTTCAACCAACGATCGGCCATGTCTTTTACCCTAAAATAGAGTGCACGTGGAGTTTCTTGTGGACCCTCTTTCATTTGTCGCAACTTGATTCGATATGTTTCATCATCTATTCCTAGTCTTTCCAAAATACATTTTTTTATGTCGGCGTAGGGAACCGTTCCCTGAAGAGTTGCAGCTTGATAAGCAGCCTGTAAGTCACCTGACAACAGTGGACCCAAATATTGACCCCATTTTTCCGGGGGCCATGATGCCGTGTTAGCCATGCGTTCGAAATTACTAAAGAAAAAGTCTGGGTCTTCTCCTGCAACGTATCGTTGTAACACTACCGAGGGTAAGGTTGTTGGCCCTCTTTGTTGACTGAGTGCTGCGGTTAATTTGTCCACAACGGTTCCCTGTGTTTGTTCTTGGTCGGTGAGTACTTTTTGTAACTTCCCTCGGTCTTCTTCCACGACCGTTAGGAACCGCTCCATAACTTTTCCCAAATGTTCTTGGTTTTCAGCCATTTTGGCTAGGGCGGCCTCCATTACGCCTTCAAATCCCACTTCTGACACCACTTGTGGGAGGGCAGGCTTGATAAACAGGCGAGGAGGCTGCAAAATGGGTTTAAAAGAAGGTTTATTAAGAATTGGTAAAGAAGTTGAAGGTTGTTGAGTTATAGGCTTTTGAGATTGTACGGCGTCGTCCGAGTCTGACGAGGATGTGGAAGTTCGATCTTCGTTGTATCCGTGATCGTGATGTTTTCCCCGGAGGCTCATAGGAAAGAAAGAAATGAAAAGGAGCCGTTAGAATTAAGTAGTGTTAGGTTCGGAAAAGTCATACCATCCTAACGTTACAAACTAAGCGCTTTGGTGCACAGTCCTGCACCCAGTATGGACTAAAAAAAACACGATAGGGTTTTATCACCCTCAAAATGATAGTCTCCTATTATTTTAGTTCTAAGGTTCGATTATCAGGATGGGCTGGCAATAACATAAGACTCAACCTAAGGCAGTGTTATTTTCACAAAGAACGCATAAATTATTACTTTGTTGAACGCTACCTCCACCCCTGCGTTACCACCCACTCCCGACTGTTCCCAGTTTACAATCACTAACCTGGCTCCGCCGTAACTCTCCTGAGTCACGGCCGCTCTCCAGCCACCTCCGGACACCACCAATCTTCGGACCACGTTTCTACTTCGTCCTCGTTGGCTCCGGTTGTCCAATTCTCTCTTCGGTCGGGTTCCGCGTCTTCTTCCTGCTTTACACCGGGTCCCGCGTTTTCCTGCTTGAATTCGGGTCCCGCATTATCCTGCTTGTATTCGGGTCCCGCGTCTTCCTGCTTGAATTCGGGTCCCGTGTTTTCCTGCTTGTATTCGGGTCCTGCGTCTTCCTGCTTGAATTCGGGTCCCGCGTCTTCCTGCTTGGATTCGGGTCCCGCGTCTTCCTGCTTGAATTCGGGTCCCGCGTCTTCCGTCCACGTTGTCCTCGTTCCACCTCCTTCTCTCTCATAACGGTTATTCCACTCCCCTCTTATTGGTCCTGAGGAACTGTTTCCGGTCGTCGAGGGAGGGATTTCCGGGTCGTATCCCCGTTCGTAGCCCTGCGAAGATAGACGAGAGGAGCCTGGATGTCGTAGTCGGAAAGGTCTGGTAGGCAAACTCTCACATGGGGTGAGTTAGATAATCTGAGGGAGGCGATAGATGGCTATAGATCAGGGCCGTGGTGGTGGTGGAGGCCAAGTTTCAATGAGATATTTGCTCATGAGGAATGATTTGGCATCCTTTTTGAAGCGAGTTAGAGAGGGGATTCTTCTGATCTTCGGTGGGTGAGAGTTCCATATTCTTGGAGCAGCCCTGGAGAAAGCCCGGTTGCAGTTTTTTTTCCTCTCCGAAAGCGTGCGGGTTGGAGCAGTGGGTCTCTGGCAGATCAGGAGTTTCTGATTCCTCCGGAAATCACATGTTTCTGCCTCAGATATGCAGGGGAGTTAGAGTATAAGGCCTTGTGTGTGATGCATGCTACTTTGAGCTATATTCTTGCCTCCAGGGGAAGCCAGTTGAGAGCTTCCAGGTGTGGGGAAATAGGTTTGTATTTCCTCGTGCCGGTGAGTAGTCTGGTGGCCACGTTCAGGCAGGCTTTTAGAGGTGCCAGGGAGATCTTGGGTAGACCCGAGAGGGTAGAGCAGCCGTATTCCAGTCTAGAGATGACAAGTGCTTGGACTGCCATTTTTAGGTCGAGAGTATTGAGGAAGGTTTTCAGTTTTCTAAGATAGCTCAGGTGGAATCTTGATTTGGCCATTGAATTGATGTAGTCGCGCATGTTCAGATTACTGCTGAGGGTGATTCCCAGGGATTTGGCCGAATCCACAATAGTTGGTGGGCAATTCAGGGCTGTGATAGCCTTAATCCAGGATTGAATCTCAAGGTTGGTGTTAGGCGGGGCGATCAGGAGAAATTCCGTTTTCTTTGCGTTGAGTTTGAGTTGATTGGATGCGAGCCATTGGACAATGAGTTTCAAGGCTTCGTTCAGGGAGAGGATCTCTTCGAGAGATGAGGTTTTGATATAGATCTGAGTATCATCAGCGTACATATGACAGGAGATATTAGCAGTGCGTATTACTTCGGTAAGCGGTTCCAGGTAAAGATTGAAGAGGATGAGGGAAAGTGTTGATCCTTGCGGGACTCCAACCGTGACAGGGGACTGTGCCGATAGGTTGCCGTTGACAAGGAATCTCTGGGACCGGTTATGGAGGGAGGAACTGAACCACTCTAGAACAGTGCCATCCAAACCCATCCTGAATTTGAGGCGCTCAAGTAGTTTTTCATGGTTGACCGTGTCGAAGGCAGATGATAGGTCCAGGAGGATTAGCAGACAGGTATTGCCTTGGTCAAGGGCTTGGAGAGCATCGTCAATGATGTGGAGCATAGTAGTTTCGGTGCTGTGCCCTGGTCTAAATCCTGATTGGTAGTCATCAAGCAGGTGGCAGTTGTTGATGTGTTGACTTAGCTGCTGTTGCACACATTTCTCCATCACTTTGGCTAAGAGGGGGATGTTGGAGATGGGTCTGAAGTTGTCCGGGGAAGCTGGATCCAGTGATGGCTTTTTCAGAATGGGGAGAACTTGCCCGGCTTTAAGAGAGCATGAGCATTTTCAATGATTTCAACAGCAAAGCATTGCACATAAAATACAGAAACAAGCATTCACCAAACAGATAATTACTTTACAAATAAATATTTTAAAAATCTACATTTTAATAGGAAGGTTGGAGCTTTTCTACATTCAATTGAGGTCGCTCATCGTCCAGACTATCTATATCTATCTATATCTATATCTATATATATATCTATATATCTATATCTATATCTATATCTATATCTATATATATATATGTATATATATATATATATATGTATATATATATATATATATGAAAAACGTGTCTCCTGTTAAAGCTGCAGTCCAAGTTGAGAGGGGGTCCGTAAAAAGCCGACAAGAGACTTCACTCGGCTTTCAATATTCCAAAGGTAATCCGGCAGCAAGGCAGGCTTCACTCTACTCGAAAACACGGACACGGACCCAAATTCGGTGCAAAGTGATTTAATCGGTGTTAGTTTTCCCAGCCATCATGACGCGTTTCGCGCTACACAGAGCGCTTGATCACATGACACAGGTAAATTTACGGCATTGGTTTATAAACTGATGACATTGCAAGTCTTGGCCTACAAAATGCATAGACATGAAGAAAATCCTCGTTTGTGAACTACAATGACCTGTTCTTTTCAATACAATGTGTTTATGTATGAATAATGCATTCAATATGCAGTCAGCCAAATGAAATAAATTAAATCGTGTGCATCAGTAAAAAAACATACAATGCCTAAGTATTGTGAAGGTGAGAAACAATATTAGACGTGATTTAAAATAAATGAATTCATTATTATTGAGTCTTGGTGCAGCATGACTCCTGATGTTCGTAATGAATATATATCATTCAATTATAGCAGCAAAACATTTTCTTTACATCCCTGGGTGTATTCACGGGTGGAACGGTATGGAGCCCCATACGTTTGGAATGTTCCTTTAATTACAATCCCCAAGGGATGGAGATAAAGTGCAAGAAAACAATATCATATGACCTCCCGGAAAGCCACTCATAAGGGGGTTTAGGGTGATATCAGTAAAGTACCATGATTGTACAGTCCAGCTACAGTTAATGTGCAAAGTAACGCATGTTTAAATATGGATTCTGAAATTCACATCAATAAATAAATGAATAAATTTCCATTTGTAAAATACCGACCATCATCAGCAATAAATAGATAAATATACATAGACAAATCAATTCATAATTACACCTATAATTAAGACCTTAAAATGGTATATACAGGCTAAAATTGATTTATAAATTGTACATATCTACAAAACCATCACAGTGAATATTGTTGCTAAAAGATGGTATGGCATTACAAAACTTAAGAATTCATCATAATAAATATATATCTAAAATCCATAAAACATGCTAATTCATAATGCAATTAAAATTGGACCACATCCTAAAATATCGTGTATGTCCCCAGTAGACCCACTATAAGCATGTGTAAAGATCTTCAGTAATGTTAAGGCCTGACGGGTGTTTGGTGTTCAGTGCAAGTATATAGTGAGTCTCGAGGCGGCGAAGTTTATCCTCTCTGTTGCCGCCTCGTCTACTTGCCGGTACGCAGTCTATTACATAGTACCTAAGTTTGTTACTCTTGGAGTCGTGCTTGGCTTTAAAATGTCTCGCGACAGGGTAGGTATTATCTTGATTGTCAATTGCTCTGAGATGTTGGAGAATTCTTTTGTGTGCGGGATGTTTAGTGCTCCCAACATAGAGCAGCTCACATGGACAAATCAAGACATAGACGGCGTATTCAGTTTTGCATGTTAACACCTTATCTATTTTATGTTCCCTCCTGTCAAATGGCGAGCGGTATCAAGATTTGTTAACTGCTTGTTGGCAAGCCTTGCATACCTTACAATTAAAAAAGCCTGTGTGTGTTTGATACCAGGCTGTTGACTCCAAGATCTCTGGGCTGGTTTTCACCAGTTCGTCCCTCATAGACTGCCCCCTACTATAAGTGATGGATGGTCTTTTTGGAAGATCGCTTCCTATCACCGGGTCACTGAGGACTAATGGCCAATTTTTGCTGATGATGGACTGTATTTGTTTGAATTGTGCGCTATACTGCACTATTATCCTGAATTCAGGTGGCTTAGTGACTGTAGCATTAGCTTCCAGTGGCAACTCAGGATGTCTTAACAGCAGTTCGGATCTATCTTTTAATTCAGTTTTTTGGATAGCTGCATCTATAATTTTACTTGAGTAACCCCTCTGTAGGAATCTGTTTTTACTCTCTTTTTGTGCGTCTCTCAGGTCACTCTCCCTGCTATGTATCCTTTTAAGCCTGAGCATTTCCCCGTACGGAATGCTGTTCACTAGATGTTTAATATGTGAACTTTTGGCATGCAGGGTAGAGTTCCCTGCGGTGGATTTACGGTGTAGTCTCGTCTCTAGATTGCCTTGTTCAACAAACACTTCTGTGTCTAAGAATGTGATAGATGTTTTACTTATAGTGGCAGTAAACTGGAGGTTCAGATTGTTTCTATTGATGTTAGTTATGAATAATTCTGCTGATGTTACATCCCCCCTCCAGATAACAAACAGGTCATCGATGAAGCGTAACCAAGTTACCACCCTGTTTTGCATTGTCTCTGCGTGTTCTACCATGAGGACCAGCTCCTCCCAATAGCCCATGTGCAAGCACGCGTAGCTAGGAGAGAAGCTGGCCCCCATGGCAACACCCTGTAGCTGCCTATACATCATATTGTTGAACATAAAAACATTGCTGTTTAGACAAAACTTTGCCATATCCACCAACATATTGTTATGCTCTGTCATGTTGGGTTGTGCTCTTTGCAGGTAGAAGTTCATGGCATTGAGGCCGTCTGAGTGTATGATACTCGTGTATAGTGAACACACGTCCAATGCGATTAGTAAATAGTCCGGGTTCCATGCAATGTTCTTTATTTTATTCAAAAAATCGCTAGTATCACTTATATATGACGGCAGTCTTTTTACCTCCCCCTGCAGGAAGAAATCCACATATTGTGACAAATGTTCAGAGCAGCTGTTCCTAGCTGAAATAATGGGACGCCCAGGAGGATTTAGCGGGTCCTTATGCAGTTTAGGCAAAAAGTACATTGTTGGTACAATGGGATGATCGTTTTTAAGGAACTTGTGTTCAGATTTGGTAATCAGGCCCTTGGTTTTCCATTTGGACAATTTTTTATAACAGTCCATATATACCGCCTTTAGTTCCAATCCTGTAAATCTGCCTAGTGTGATCCCTGGTTAGAGTAGGCACCGAGGCGAGAATTATCGAGTCCGCTGACCCTGGTCCATAACCCTGCCGGGAATTGAACCCTGGTCCCGGGCCGTTCTCTGCTTCCGGGTCTGCCGCCTCTAACTAGTGAGCCACACCACTATGTTCTGTTTGATGTACCTGCACTGCTCCCACAAATCAATTTATTTATACTTTATTAATCTGTTAATATTATTAGTTTTCTAAGCAGTAATGGACCCTATGAGTGGTAGTAAATTTATTTTTTTGTTAATTAAAACTAAAAATACAAAAAAAATAAACATTACTTTAAAACCACATAAAATCCCTTCATCTTTTTAATTTGTGCACCATGTGCGGTTGCACCAAAATGTAAAGTAGTTAATATGTAGTTCGCTGTTAATGCGGCATGAGGGGAGGACCACACCCAGGTTTCAATCCTAAAGTCTTGTTAAGCGCAGAGAATTATGTCGAATTAAAGTGCTGGTGCATCAAGGTGTAATCATAATCAGTGCAGTAGGCTTCGTGGCCCCCATGGGCTGTAACTATATATTTGCATATTTAGGCATAACTCTCTTGCCCCATAAGTCATTGAAGCCACACATTACCAAGGCTATGGTTCAAACTGACCACAGACCTCTCATATGGCTAATGTAAATGAAAGGGGAAAATCCAAAACTACTAAGATGGTCCATCGCCCTACAGGGAATGGACTTTGAGGTAGAACACCGACCAGGGACTGCCCATGCCAATGCAGAAGGACTTTCCAGGTTCTTCCACTTAGTCAATGAAGACTCCCTAGGGCAAGGTTAGTCTCATCACCTTTCGTTTGGGTGGGGTGGGGAGTTGTGTGAGAAAGTGCCATCTTTCTTGCATGGTATGCCACCACTTTTTGCTGAATTGCTGATGTGCTTTGACTGAGTGTGCATGCAAAGGCAGTGTGTGTGTGTCAGGGTGCAGGGCCCCTAAGGGTGGCACAATAAGTGCTGCAGCCCTCAGGGGTCTTCTCTGGTCAGAATGCCCTGGGTATCTAGGGTACCATTTACCAGGGGCTGACATGTGGCCAGAGATGCCAATTGGGTTTTAGTTTCAAAAGAGTTTTAGGGAAGGAACACAGGCTCTGTTTACCTGATTGGCAGGAGCCATCCGCTCTCTTGGGCCTGCAGCAAAGCACATCCTGGGCGAGGTGCTAGGTCTCCTCCCCCAGGATGGGCAGGGGAAGCTACAAAGGCATGCTGCCTTTGTTAGCTTCTCCAGGCCACTTGGTGTACTCAGCAAAAGGCCCCCACCGGTTCTGACCCCCACTCTGGCGGGAAGACAGGCGGGAAACCCTAAGTGAGGAAAGGGGGTGTGCCAGCCTCTGCCAACCCCACCCCTCAGGTGGGAGATGCGAGGTGAAGCACGACTCCGGGCTCCAGCCATCTTGAGGATGGGGAGCCCTGCCCAATCAAAGATAGGCTCCTGCCTCCTCCCACAGGAGAGGAGCAGGATAGGGGGTGTACTCACCCCAGGACAGGGACCCATTGGTCTCTGCCCTTACCCTACTTGTAACACCCCTAAATTTAGTATTTAGGGGCACCCTGAACCTTCCTTCCTCAGATCTCGATTTGAAACAAGCAAGAAGATCAAGAAACCAGAAGACATGCCGTGAAGCTGTTAACAAGAGGAAGACACCAACTGACTTGGCCCCTGCCAAATCAATGCTGACCGTTCTCACTCAAGCTGTCAGGGCGGCCCAATGGCGAGGGAAGTCCTTCATAATATAGTAAGCAGTGATACACACCGTTGAGCAGCAGAAATGTAAACAAGTTTTTTTTATGACCGAGGATGTGGTAAATAAATGAGGGACTGTGTTTTAGAGGCGGATTCTTGATGCATGCTCGATAATTAGTAAGTCATTTACCCAGGTCTGTATGTGACATTGTATTTCTACTGTCTAGTGTATTTTTGATACGAAATATAAAAATATTTATAGAATGAAAGTATGTTACAGCATTTGATAATTTAAATGTTCATAAGTCATTCGCAGTAGTTATGCATCCCAGTTATATTCTGTTTCATTCAAACCACGTATGAAGCTTTTTTTGCCCTTAAAGTATTCAGCAACCCTGTTGTATGCTATGTATTCAAGATACTTACAGCGTTTTGATTCTGACTGCACCCCTTGCATAACTTTTGTATCCAAGTCATTCACAGCGCTTTCTAGTAAAGTATTGTGCATTGCTGTCTGATGCGATGCATCCAAGTCATTTACAGCTCTTTTATTCTGCACCCCTGTCATAAGTTATGCATCCAAGCAGTGATGGCGCGTGAACAATCCAGTGTGTTTGTCACCTAACATGAGCAGTTCAGACTTTATGAACTCAATTTAAACAGCGCCTACACATTGAATGAATGAATGAATGAATGAGAATCTTAAATGTCATGCTTGAGTCTGGATCAAATATATATGAGAATGCAAAAAATCATAACAAGTCCCCACTGCCCACTTCCACGTTTTCTCCATGGCCACCATATGATCTACTTTAATGACGACAATCACATTCATATTGTGAATGGAAGTGGCATCCAGATGTTTGCAGACAATGTTTGTAAATGGCACAGACACTGTAGGGGCATATTGTTCTTGCAGCTATGCCCTCGCCTGTCGGATGGTGCACCCTGCCTTAGGGCTGCAAGGCCTTCTAGAGTAGTGACTTACCCGTGCCGAAGGCAGTGTTGTGTAGGCATATTAACCCACAACAAAGCCTCCTCTTCCTTTAAGTGGATTTTGGATGACGTCAGTGGTTGCAGTGTGAGAGATCTATTGGGACGACCTTCCCAATCTTTCCCAGTTCCCATACCGTGTGTTTAAAAACTGCAGTTCCAGAACATAATGCTGACCTTCAGGTGCCTCAGGCTGAAAGGAAAGCGAGGGGGGTCTCCTGTTCTGTGAAGCCAAGTGAGAGACAGACAGCGAAAGAAGAAACAGTCTCTCCAAGTTGTCTGCTAACTGAAGTAAATGGAAATGTGTGCCGTTGGTTATACAGCAAATTTAAATACTGCGTGGGAGCCAGTATATGGATTCAATTGATGGAGTCATTTGGGATTTCAAGGGGACAAATATTAATTATTTATGAGAGGTAATGAAAGAGTGTTATCAACTGAATTCAGGAGTGCATCCTTCTATTGAAAACTAATAAAACAAGCATTGGCAAAGCCAACTGGTCTTGACCATGCAATATGTTTTTAGCCATGTTGTACCCCAGCATGGCTAAAAATGTGTGGGGTAAAGGAGAGTGGACAATGAAGTAAACAGTAACAAAATATTTGATTCAGACCTCAACTGAGATCAACAAATACAGAATTAAAATAATTTTATATACTCATAAAAATGATTAGATAAAAGACTTTTGCTTTTTAGGCTTACTACAAGTTGGTACAGTAGCAGTATTCTACCACCTACTCATTCAGCATTCGATAGGATTAGATATGGTGAAATCTTCGGTTTTGTGTTTATAACTTAAAACAACTGCAAAAAGCTTTTTAAAAACTTAAACAGATTATGACAGACAAATTCATTAACGGGAGAGTTACACAATTTGATTAGGTCTTGGGCAGAGACTGCGTTATACTTTAATTGAATTGGGGTTATATAACGTTGACGAGCGGCAACTATGCTCACATTAGGACATATTAATAAAACGTGTACAAAATCTTGTTGGCAACAAAAAAATAAAAAAAAATTAAAAAAGTGTTGTAAAGTGGTGTAGAGTGGAGTGTAATAGAGCTGACTGGTATAGAGTGTTGTGGAGTGTCGTGGATGGTGCAGAGTGTCATAGAGTGGAAGTAAATAGAGTGGAGTAGAGTGTCAGAGTACAGTAATGTTGTAGAGGAGTGGCATAGAGGGTTGTAGAGTGGTGTACAGCAGGGTGGTGTGGCATAGATGGTGTTCTGTAGAGAGGAGTAGAGTGCTATAGAGTAGAGTGACGCGCAGTAGATTGTTGTATAGATGAGTGGCACATGGTGGAGTAGTGTAGGAGAGTGGAATGGCATAGACTGGAGTAGTGTTGTACAGTCAAGTGGCATAGAGTAGAGTGGAGTGGAGTGGCATAGAGTTTCAGAGTGGAGTGATGTGGGGTGGCTTAGAGTGGGGCTGTGGAGTAGTGTGTCGCAGAATAGAGTAAAGTATAGTGGCATGGAGTGGCGTACAAGGAGTTGCATAGGGCATCGTAGAGCAGAGAAGTGTTGTAGAGTGGAGTGGCATAGAGTTGAGTAGTGTTGTATATAGGAGTAGAGTGGAGTAGAGTGGAGTAGAGTTTAATGGAGTAGAGCACTATAGAGTGGAATGTTGTCTGGTGAAGTGTAGTAGAGTGGTCTAGAGTGAAGTGAGTAAAGTACAGTAGTGCAAAGTAGATTGACATAAAGTGCATTGGCTTTGAGTAAACTGATGTAATCCATTGGGGTAGAGTGCAGTGACACAGAACTGAGGGGTGAAGAGTAGATTGCAATGGCGTAGGGTGGAGTTGTGTAGAGAGGAGTAGAGTAGCATAGAGTGCAGTGGAGCAGAGTGCAGCGACGTAGAGTAGATTGTTTCAGAGTACAGTGAAGTGATGGAGAGTGGAGTGGGTTAGAGTGCAGCGCTGTAGAGTGCAGTGGCATAGAGTACATTGTCGTGGAGTGCATAGTCATAGAGGCTTTAGAGCAGGGGCCTTCAAACTGTGGGGCACGACCCCCAGGGGGGCTGTGGAGTGATACAAAGGGGTCTCGCATTCCCAGTCACACTTCTGCCTAGGCCCATAGAACTACAAGGGCTTCAGCTCCCCTCCTCCCCGATTGTGTGTCTCAGCACGGGCTGCTGCAGTACAGCTCGAGCTAATGTGGGCTCAGCTGGGCAGTGTCTGGAGTCTTATCTCCAGCACGCCCGAGTTTTTCACAGGCCTTTAAAGACCATTTGCATATTTATATACCTTTGTAAACTGGTTACCAAGGCTTAGTTTTTTTTCTGGTTCCAGTGCCCACTGGGCCCCCACTCTGCCTATTCCTTACATTTGCATACTACATTTACTGCTGTAGTGTGAGAATGTATTTCATGAAAAGGAATATAAAGTAGGGTTGCCAAAAGAAAAATGCCTGCCATGTGTTGTTTAAAGAGCCTGCAAAGACCTCCTCTTGACACTAAAAAGAGTTATAAATAAAAAAGTATGCATTCATTCGTTATGGGACTATTCTGTCTTTGTTCTCATTAATTATCAGTCATGGATCATTCAGGCTGCCCTAAAACACAATTAAAAGTGCTTTCTATTTATATTTGCTGTTCTAAGTATGCACAAATAAGTGCTGAAAATACAGCTTTAGGTGACTGCTTATTTTTGTACAGTCTGGGACATCAAAATAATGAGCTGGCAACCCTAACCATAGGACTGGAAGTTTGTTGCAGGATCAGAACATTATTTGTTTCCTCCAACCTCGATCCCTAATTAATACCATAATAGCAATAGTTTAACTTATATCTTAAAGCCTACGCCGCCGTCAATAACATGTTGAGTTGCTTGAAGTGTCTGGGAATGCACCCTGCATTCAGACAACTCACTTCTCATTCTCGCCCTTCACTTTCACGCACACCCTGCACTCACAGCGATCACTATGAAGGCACAGTGATCACCATGCACTCACACCATTCATCCGCTCACAGTGATCACTATGCACTCACAATGCTCTTGCGCTGTTCACACTGTACCTCACTGTGCAGTCACATGAGCACACTACTTATCCTGCACTCATGTCACACTTCAATCACCTGTCTCCCTCACTGCTCAATCTACAATCTTAGTCAAATAAGCCCAACACTAACCATACATTCATTCGTCCCACTCTGCACTTACCTCCGCACCCAAATTCATATGGTCACCTCACTCACCCTGCAGTCACTCCTCTTACCCTACTCTCACACTGTTGCATCACTCACCGTGCACTCACATGGGCGCTCCTGCCACCTACACAGCGCAGAGGGTTAATATGCCTGCTACACAGAACATGTACCATGCAGATCACAGAACTGAGTGTGAGTAAACTATGAGTAGCACTATAAAAAAATGAAATGTTTGTCTGAAAGGTGCTATAGAGAGTTGAGGTGCATTGTTGGTGAGTGGTAGTGAGGGAATTTATGGAGAAGGAGGAAACCGGGGGGTGGGGCACCAAAAATGACTGTGGCACCGTGTGCAACCAGTGCTAGGGCCAGCTCCCCTCCCACCCCTCCAAAGTTCAGATCTAGGGGCTCCCCTGCTTCTGCCTATGATTATTATTTACATTTGCAGAGTGCTGCTGTTACCAAAAGGTGTCCTGGTGCTAATAGCCATCTGCTGCCTGAAGCAAATGAGAAACACACATAAGGGAAAGGAGAACCAGCCAAATGGGGTAACCTACAGAGCATAGAGGCAGGTTTTTATATCTTTCTAAAGGATAATAGATTCTTGGTGGAGTGAAGCAAAGGAGGGTGCAAGTTCCATAACTGCGCGGCCTGCACTAAAACGCAAGACAGACAATTCATGCCTTCCTGAATTAGGGAACAATAAGCAGGGTGGAACAGGCTGAGAGGAGCATACGGCTTCAACCCGTATGTTTGGTGATAAGAGAGGACAGCAAGGGAGTGAAAGAATTTAATTGAAGAGGTCGGGGATGAGGAAAAATGTGAAGTGCCGATGGGAAGTGTGGACACGCAAGAAGTGAGTGTGAGCCAAAGGTGAGGGCTTCTGTTAAACTGAGAGAGATAATCTGTGACCTAAAAAGATAATTTGATGAGACATGGTTGAGGGACAGCAGTGATAGGGAAAGAGAGGGTACTGGGGTGGGTGGTGAGCAGTGATTAATTTGTAATAAAACATGTGCCAGGGCCCTCACCAGTAGGCCACTGCAACTTTAACTACCCACCCATTGCCTTGCCTGCGCGGCCAATGACAATACCTATGCAACTACCAACCATAACACGTGTACCAAGGGTGACTATTGAGACTATTTCAAGCCCCCAAAAGAATAAGAATGGCATGGGTGTCAGGAGTTTATTGCTTTTAATGTATATTGAATTAATTAACAGCAGTTCTGCTCATCTCTAAATTACCAGACAGAGCCAAAATGTGGAAGACTGTCAGAGTGCCAGTGCGGAGCACCGGAAACCACCTGCTGAAATTAGGCACTGGTCCTGCGGTAACAGGGGAGAGGGACATTGGTTTAAGAAGGTGTCGAAGAAAAAAGGGGAGATGTGAAAAATGAAGGGGGGACTGGAGAGGTGTAAGATACAAATAGACATAGGCTTGAGGTGAATGAGAAATGCTGAGGGAACACGAGAGGTGACGGGCCGGAGTAGTGGCGTAACAAAACTTCAGGGGGCCCCCCTGCAAAGTACATGCAGGGGGCCCATAAGCTCCGGACCCTGTCCAGAGCTCTAAGGCCAGGGACCTGCCAATGCTGAAGAGGGTCCCTCGGAGCTCGGGCCCCCTCACCGCAGGGGCTGCGGGGCTTTTGTTACGCCACTAGGCTCACTTGGTTCTATGAACACCCCTTTGCTAGGAATCTTAGAATTATCACTACATAAGACTTCCTCTTCCCAGTCCTAAGATTTGAAGGGTGCAAATCTCTAAGGACTGACTTCTAAAATCTTTAACTAAAAATATGAAAGATTTTTGCACCACTCCTCCAGGGGAGGGATAGGACAGAACTGTAGCATGGCACAGGCTTGTATGGCATCTGTGGTAGACAGGTAATGCTTGTTTTATTATTTAGTTCAGTGAGGTTTGAAGGACTTATTCAAAGAGAATGAATTAAAGAGGAGGCTGCTCTGCTTCCATCTTCTTTATGATTAAGGCATAAGTCTTGTTAGGTGAGCAGCCAATGGATTCCTGCATGCCACTTCTCCTCTTTGCCCTGATGATGCCATGAAACTGTTTATGTACTCCACAATGCACAGCAAGCAGCATGGTGGGGAGAGTTTCAAAAATAAACTTTCTTTTTCCCTGTCTGTGTAAAATTTGGAAAATTGTTATGGAGCCTTGCTTGGCTGATCTCGCGGAGTGGATCCCTAGATGCAGAGGGTTGTAAATGATGCTTCTGGGCCAGTTTTGTGCTCTATCCCAGTAGTATTTGCACACACTTTTCATAGGAGCTTTCTTTATTTAAGAAGAAGCTCAGTTTCACATGGTTAGTAGTTTCACTGAGCATATTTTGTGCTAAAAGTATCTCTTGTATGCTATGAACGTGCACACACAGATCACACAGGCATAACAGGAGAGAGCAATAGCATTGGTCTGTTTTCCCTACATCTCCTGCTACTCTATTCCAGTTAACAAATATTTTGAGGCTGATGATTGAAAAGACTGAATGCTGTCATTGATATGCATTTCTAACCTCAGTTGCATCTGCATGGTCCTGGTCTTATTCCAAATGAATGGACGTCTCAACCTGGTTATCATCTGGGAGGGAATGATGAAGATTTTGTCTCTTTGATAAATCATGATGAAATCCTTACAGTGGAGCAAAATGGTGTTATATTTTTTAAGTGTTTTCATTCAAAGTCCTAAGATATGATTTTTTGGTTCCTTCCTGAGATCTTCCATTAGTTGCAAAGGCTTTCCAGCTGGCCCGTTTGAGCCCATAAACAGGCCCCTTTTAATATCCTTTCTGCTAAGGTAGTTTTTCTGGAGGTCATCGCTTTGGCAAGGAGAATAGAGCAAATTGGTGCCCTACATTTTTTTCTTCTTTTCTTTCCTGTGGTCATTGTCTTACGTCTCTCTCCTGCTTTCATTCCGAAATAAATTATTCGTACTTATCTATATCCTTCCACTTCTTTACCTGGGGAGATTCTTCTGCACTCTCTAGATGTGGACAGAGCTGTATGCATTTACCTTCAGAGAACTTCTGAACTTCATTCATCAGATCATTTTCTATGACTTTTGGTTCACTATGAAAATGATATAAACCTTCAGTGGATACCTTTAGTGATCGAGTATGAAGTGCAATTTTAACCTCTTATGAGTCGTCACGTATTCCTTTCTCGCCTTCTATTTTGGGTTGCTCCATATGGCTTGTTGGGCAGTGGCCCTGAGAATTTCAGTTTACAGACTAGACTGCATGTGTTAAATGTTGTGGTTATGTTGGTTGCTTCAGTCTTTGAAGCAGTGAATACATTAATATATTTTATTTATTTTCCAGGTAAATGTATGGGTGCAGCATCAATTTCTTTTTTGTTTGTTCAACCATGCCTCTTTTGTTTATTATATCATCAAATCCTATAACTGAGAGAAAGAAGTGTAACAAAGCAGTAATGCCCTAATTACGTACTGGCACTTTTCATTATCCTGAGTATACTTTTCCTTGCCCCAGTCCTACTCCCTCCATCCCTTTCTTGAAGTTGTGGGAGGCATAGATGTATTTTGTTATGCTAACAATTTCAGTAAGTGTTTAGGGTAGAGCTCTGTCTAGTACCTTCCTTGGAGGAGGGTCAGAAGACAGTCCTTCCTCAACTCTTAGGACTGGGAAAAGTAAGAGTATATAATGAAAGTAACTGGTAAGTAATAAAGGAGTTCTGTAAAACTCAGCACTGGAAGCTTCTAAGCTTTCCTCTCACCACTGGCCAACAACAGGGTACAAGGTAATATACATGAAATCGTCCAAAGCCTTCCCTCTCTGCAAAGGCCTAATCAATGCCTTAATAATGAGCAAAATAGACAACTGTAAAAGCTCCTTTCCAACCTTCCACGATATGCTCTTGCCTTACTGGACAAGGACCTCAGCTTTGCCAATCAACCCTTATTTGACCACCCCAAACAATGATGAGGGCAGTGAAAAGACAGAATGGCAAGAGGTGATTAAAGGTGAAGTGAGAGGTTGAATGGAGAGAGTTCAGAAGTTGTAAAAAGGGGTGAAAGAAAATGGCCTGCAAAGTGAGAGGGATCTGGGATTGGGAGAGAAGAGAGAGGGGTGGAAGGGAAGGGGTGAGAGGAAAGCGGCATGGTTATACTGTTGTACTGCTTAACTCTACACAAGACCACCAGGGTTTTAAGGGACCCTGCTGCTCCCGGCCAGGGTCAGGTGAGCGTCTAATGTGGCAGCACGTATTCCTGCGGAGTGGAAGGCCCTTCACAATGGTTGACTAGACATCTTTCTGATGTTAATTGCTGTATTTTGGTTATAAACTGGAACTGATGGGGTGAAATCGTTCCTCAGTGTTACTGTATGTACAAAATTGCCAAAATAATGAAGCAATGCTATCCAAAATAATGTTGTCCTCACCTGCCTCATAATTCCAGTAGCCCTGCCTAAAGGTTTAGACATTTTTGACAGGAGTGGGTCCTTACGCCTGAAAATGTTGACAGGGGGGTCTCGGCATCCAAACGTTTGAAAACCTCTGCTTTAGAGTGAAGTGGCATAGAGCGCAGTGTCACAGAGTGCAGTCGTGCACAGTAAATTAAAGTGGTGCAGAGTGGACTGGATGGAGTGTAGTGGCGTAGAGTGCAGTGGCGTGGAGTGTATTGGCTTAGAGTGCTGTAGAGTGGTGCAGAGTAGAGTGGTGCCAAGTAGAGGGAAGTGACGTAGAGTGCAATTGCGCAGAGTAGAGGGGCATGGAGTTCAGTAGAATACAGTGCAGGCTTGCAGAGTAGAGTGTTGCAGAGTGAACTTGTGTAGAGTGCATAAAGTGCATTGGTGAATAGTGCAGTGGCGTGGGTTGGTGCAAAGTAAAGTGCCCTGGGTGCAATGCTGATCTAGAGTCCGAGATACATATGGTCTTTTTCTGTCCTCTATACAAGATTCCCAGGAAGAATTGGATTGTCCCTATTTGCAGAAATGTGGGCATCAGGCAGCACCTCGATTCGTTCCGAATACTAAAAACTGACCTGTCGCCATGGATTGTGTTTGGGGTTACTAAATTCTTGGCGGCAATGTGGAATCTAAGAAGGAAAAAAGTGGAATAATGATCTGGTTTTAGTTGCATAGCGCCCAAGGACTAACTGATCTGCAATTTTAGCCCCTCCTTTTTAAATGACCCTATTCTGTAATCAGTGTTCTATCATTTCTAATGTTGTTTTTAACGTGTTGCTTTTATGACATACATGTCGAAATAAAGATTTAATAATAATAAAGTGACGTAGAGTGCATTGATGTAGAGTAGAGTGGTACAGAGTGCAGTGGCGTAGAGTGTTGCAGAGTAGAGTATAGTGGCATACAGTTCAGTGGTGCAGAACAGATTGGTGTAGAGTGCAGTGTCGTAGAATATATTTATTTTGAGTAAAGTGGCTTATAGTGCATTGGCGTAGAGTGCAGCGGTGTAGAGTGGCTTATAGTGCAGTGGCACAGGGTAGATTGCAGTGTCATAGAGTTGAATTGTGCACATTGGAACAGAGTGGCGCGGAGTAGATTGTTTCAGAGTAGAATAAAGTGCCGTAGAGTGCAGTCGCGTAGAGTACAGTGTCGTAGAGTACATTGGTGCAGAGTAGAGCAGTATGGGGTAGAGTGCATTGGCACAGAGTAGAGTAGATAAGCGTTGAGAGAACCGGCATAGAGAGGAGTGGTGCAGAGTGGAGTGCAGTAACCTAGTGTGGAGTAGACAAAGTATAGTGCAGTGATGCAGTGTAGAGTGGCATAGTGTGGAATTGTGCAGAATAAAGTGCAATGTCGTGGAGTGGTGTATAATGGAATGAAGGGGGGTAAATTGGAATATCCATGGTATGGTAGCACTCTGCCATTACAGACAAAACATTTTCAATTGAAATCACCATTACATTTGCTCAGACATTCAGTTTTAATGATAAAAGTATACAGCGCACAAACGATAATGTGTGGAAATGTCATCAGCTAGTGTATTGACTTGATTTGATCATATTAAAATATTTGTTTCCACCATACTTCATAATTACCCAAAAACGTGCTTCAATTGTGCTTTCCTTTTTCTGAAATATTTACAGTTCATTTACAGACATTTAAATTTGGTTTTGTGCTAGAAAAATTACATTGTACATCACACCAAAAGTAGCTAGCATGATTGTCACATAAATGCTTTCACTTTGAAGTCAGAGAAAGAAAAGTAAACACCAAGCTCCCTGGAATACAGAGCCTGACATGTGACCTCTGACATTGCATACAAATGTGAGTTACAATCCACAGAGCCAATGGTGGCAAGGGTGGAATGCTTTCCAGGGAACTTTTTCCAAATGTCCCCAAGATGCTGTTTGCAACCAGGCATGGCTTCCCCCTAAATAAGTGTGCACTGGGTGCAGTCTGATCTGTTAACATTAAAAATATATATATAAGTGCTTGCTGTTTTTTTTATCTTATACACTAACAGCCTTGTATATGTCTTTGACGATGGGACACAATCACAAATGTGGCTGACGGCTCATTCTGCCTATTACAGGTGCATTATAGCCCAAACCACTTGTAATACAGCGGGCGGGATATCTGCCACATTCAAATGAGCAGCCCACCTGCCAAACTCTAATCAAAACATTTAATACCTGCATATTTTGAAGCACCATTTCTTATATTGTGTATAATTTAGTTTTAAAGTGACGTGCATATCCACATTCGCTCCCAGGCTGAGACCTTGTAGCACTATAGAGGCCACTATATCACTGTACTTGGTGCCGGATTCGGTTCTGTAACTGTCCGGTTACACACACAGACGTCTGTAAAGATCCTAGGAACCAACTGAACTTTCGTAACATAAAGAATACATTTTTCACAGATTACTTTAAATTGCATTTATTTTTTCCATTTAAAGTGTGGAGGTTATACCAAAAACACAGTTGCAGAATATGTTGTTCTTTTTCAGACTCGTCTCTGGCCCTGCCTGTGTAACTCAATTCAATTTCAAAGCTTTTATTCGATTTATAAAAAAATCATACAAGCAAAACATGAAATCAATCCATTACATTAAAAATTGTTATAAAATACGAAATTTATACAGGGGAATCCAAGATAATTCATGTGAGGATAGGACACATACTGACAAGCGTTTACATTGGAGCGTGATTAAGAAACACATAAAAATGGCAAAAAGGAAAAGAAGTTAACAGTTAAAATCGTACAGACAGGAGTAAATAAATTAGCACAAAATGTTTATCCTGGCAGCTGTACGTTGAACAACAAGCCCCCGCCTAATCATGGGACAAAAAAAATTTTGATTTAAAATTTGTTGATACAGACAGGAAAGTATAGAAATATAGCAGCATTAAATATATCCTGGCAGCTGTATGATAAAAGTATAAAAGAATCAAGAAAAAGAAAACATGTACAGACAGGGTTAAAGGTAAATTGAACACTGCTAAAAAAGTGCTCACCCTGGCAGCTGAACGTTTTGAGAAGTACAGACAGGAATATGGAGATCATGGCAATACAATACTTTTCCTGGCAGCTGTACATTTCAAAATATAAATGGCAACAAAAAAACATATGTCCACATTTTCTAAAGCTGATAATAACACAAGGGCATTCTTAAAAGACCGTATATTGTATTTAATAAATATAGGTTTTAAGTACCTTAATCTTAGAAAATGATAAAATTTACAAAAAAGTAGGAAATGGCAGCAACTCTGGCGTGAAACATTGTCACAAGGGCAGGGGGTTTCAGATTTCTGTTTCTGTACTAGGAACGCAACAAGATGGTGTACAATGCCCAACCTGACGCGAGTTAAAACATATTGATGAGATGTGCGGCTGACATGTAGGAGATATGCTTGGAACCCCGATGGTAAGTTAAGTTCTCTATAGAACTTTACGGTAGTTAACTTGCCATATGCCTCATCTCGCCCTTTCTTTTTGAACATCAATAAAGTTTGTTTAATCTCTTTTTTGGGTATTTCTACCGCGAGTTCGGGGTCAGTGAGAACATCAATATCAAACAGAGTCTTAAACCAAAAACTAATGTATTTCAGCCAAAGAATACGTAAAGAAAAGTCCAGGCCTATACAGTCAAGAATAATTTCTTGAGTGAATCGAGTTTCAGGCTTAGCCCAAATAGAACGCCACAATAAGAGTGGACGAACGGCTGCTAAGTCCGAGATAAACTCGACCCCAACCTCGTCATGAATTAATTGAATGGAGGCGGAGTGGGGAACACATAGCACTTTTCTTAGGAACTTGTTCTCCTCTTTTTGGAGAGGGGTGCCATCTGTGTGGCCCCACACTCCAGCCCCATACAATGCTGAGGGAACACAGCGAATATTGTAGATGTTAATCATGTCACGAATGCTTCTCGAGCCGAGCTTAGATGAGAAGCGAAAAACACTGCTGGTACAGCGAGTCATTTTCATCCTAGCATTTTCAAGCTCTGATTTCCAGGATCCATCATTAGCATAGGTGATTCCTAAATAACAGAATGTTTTAACTTGTAACATTTTATCGCTGTCTAGATAGAAATTGGACTTTAGTTTATTGGCTGACTCACCGCACAACATAACATAGGTCTTGGATTTGTTTACACAGAGTCTCCTGTTTTGGATATCTGCCACATTCAAATGAGCAGCCCAACTGCCAAACTCTAATCAAAACATTTAATACCTGCATATTTTGAAGCACCATTTCTTATATTGTGTATAATTTAGTTTTAAAGTGACGTGCATATCCACATTCGCTCCCAGGCTGAGACCTTGTAGCACTATAGAGGCCACTATATCACTGTACTTGGTGCCGGATTCGGTTCTGTAACTGTCCGGTTACACACACAGACGTCTGTAAAGATCCTAGGAACCAACTGAACTTTCGTAACATAAAGAATACATTTTTCACAGATTACTTTAAATTGCATTTATTTTTTCCATTTAAAGTGTGGAGGTTATACCAAAAACACAGTTGCAGAATATGTTGTTCTTTTTCAGACTCGTCTCTGGCCCTGCCTGTGTAACTCAAACGACCTTGTCATTGCCCCATTCAACAGTTACCATATTTGCATTTGCTTCAGCCTCTGAATGAGCTGTGAAGTAGGGCTGTCATTGAGGCCCCGTCTCACACGCAGTCCTGTACGTATCAGATAAGAAAACTGTGAGCCGTGGAAGCGTCGGCAGCACTGGCTAAGAAACACGAAGGGGGTGCAGAAGCTCTCTCTGCGTTGGACGTCTGAGTACAGCTTTATCTCATAACCAAAACATGGCGGGGGGCCTATGAACGAGGTGCTCCCTCAACGGGCCCACCCTTTTGAACGTCGGTGTAACCGCAGCGTTAGCGCCAATCCGGTACTATCGCGACAACACGAGCTCCAACCAAAGTGGTGACGTCAGTTCGCCCCGCCTTACTGTGGGCATGACGACAGAGGGAGGGCAGTGACAGGCGTGGTTTTACGGCGATGAGGGGTGTGTCTCTGAGTAGGGGCACGGCGCTGCGGCTGAGGCTTGAGCGCATACTTTTCTGGAGTAGTGAGTTGCACATTTCTGGGACAGGTGAGTGGGGAGCGGATTCTGTACCTTACAGGTGGTAGTGGTTAACAGGTCTGTTTAAATGTGTGTCACTTGTTTTTATCTGCCGTCGTGTGTGTTATGTCATGCCTGTATATAGCCTGTGGCTAATGTTCAGAGTATCGTTCGTTGTAACAAGTTCCCATGTACCGCTCGTGTTACATATTGTGCTATGTGCAAGGTATTCAAATACATTTGTTTTATACACAAACCTTCATGTGCAGCACCGTGAGTTTGTGCGTGTTTGTATGTGTGTATTTTTGGAATGCTAACTGCAATATGCTACTTTTTACCATTACATGGTGAGTGGAGGCGCTATGCTTCACGAAAGTAGTGCATTGAGTGGGTCGTCATGATAGCCCTCCCTTCCCTCACCAACCGAAATAAATAGCGCATCACCGCCTCGCGATGTGCATAAAGTTATATGCTACACTGTTTTTTTCATGTACCTTGTAATATCTGCCACCATAGCACAAAGAGTTAGCTGCTGCTCCACATAGTAAAACAATAGTTGTAAGGTGCAGTCTATTAAGTGGTGTGTTTCACATTACCCTGATGGTACTCTGGCAGTAACAAAGAATGTGACCTTGGTACTGTAGCAGTAAAGGGTGGACTATATGGCCTTAGGACACTTGTTCTATATAAAAAAATATTGGTCTCCATGTTGCTCATTTATAGCATATATCAGTATACTCTATGGAGGGCTGCTGCATGGCGATATCTTGTAACTGCTGAAGTTCCTTGGCCTTGCTATGCTGTGAATGGGCTCTGAAATTACCAGTGGCCAGTTGGTGTGGGCTTGTTTAGGTGCTGGGGCACGACAGCGATGTGCTGAAGAAGGTTCTAGTAGGATTGGGGTGGCTCGTGATGGGTTGGTGACACGGGATCCCCTCCAGCCCGCTCACCCCAGGCAGGCCCCGCAGACAACTTCTTGTGTGCCGAGGAGGGCCCTTCGTAGACGGAGTAATGACATTATTGGTCCATGGGACTACCGAGGTGAGGGGAGAAAAGGAGTGAATTGTGCTGTCTCCCGAGGAATTCCAGGAAGGGCGTGGTCATCGTTCAGAGAACTGGGGGCAGATACTTACAAATAAGGTGGGTCACAATAGGGTGGGGTACCTGCGTGTTAGGTTCTCTTAGGGAAGGTTACTGGCAGGTTGCAGTTGCTGCCAATAGGCAGAGCCACTGGGATTATGCAATTCTCGGCTCCTGTGTTTTCTGCATAATCATGGCTGTGCATTACTTGCCAATCAATCCAGAATCTGCTGCATTCATTGCAGATTTCGCAAGAAAAATATTTCTAGTGCAAACGTTACTAAATAAAACGTGCCACACACATTTCCGGGTTGTGGCTGCTCCCGAGCAAAGCTTAACCAGCCACCTTTCAGTTGCTATTTTCTCTATCCAGGTGTTAAATTGGCACTAATGAGGTGCAACTTTGAAGTGGCAACGTTGCCAGTCGTGAGAATGACAAAATAACAAATGAATACTGCTACAGATTGTACCACCTAATTCTTTTTTCTTACCACATCATTTTGTAAGCCATACTGTATAATACAACATTATCCGCCAATAAGGCATAATTCCAGTGGTCCTGCCTATAAGGAATAACCATGTGGAGAAGAGGAGCCTAAAAAAAACTCCCAAATCCCCAGGGGGTAATGAGTTAGAAGGAGAGTGTTCAAGCGGCCTAATTTTTAACTGTAATATGCAACAATGGGTCGTATATAGTTGTGCCACAGTAAACAATTAGATTAGGCAAACCTTAGACCCATGGGAACCTGGGTATACAATGATACCATGTAACAACGGTCCGTATAGGCATCTTATTTGAAAGAATATTAACGATCAATTTGGACAAACAACTCTCATGAATCATGAATATTCAAATGAGTGCCAGACCCATTTGGTGCTGGCACATTAACGCAACAAAACAATAATAAAAGCACAACGAACACAACTTTTTAATAGCATATATATATATATATATATATATATATATATATATATATATATATATATATATATATATATATATATATATATATATATATATACAGTGAAACCACAAGCATTCAGTAATAAGGATGGGACTTCCCCGAAAAACAAAAAAAGTTATTAAAAAGGTAAAACATGCAATGTGTTCCTCATTGTCAAAGCTGCTCCATGAATAATATACACACGGCTTTCCTTTAGTAACAGACACCTTCCCACATTTTTTGTATGGGTCTTGTGGAAAAATAGACACAAACAACTGTTTGTTACAGTGATTAGTCAATGACTTTTCCACCCCTGAAAGGGAAAAGGGATATCATCAGGACTTAGAATTGCATGGACATCCTGAATGCCAGAAGGCGTGGGCGTGACATGCAAAAGGTGTGTATGCTCACCATTGAAATAGTGAAGGTTATAGTACCGTACTCCTGTAGGACATAGGAATAGGTGATAAAGTACAGCCCCGAACAGGAGCTGTTGTTGGTTCCTTCCTTACTAAAGTGTTGTTACACAAAACCAAGGAATGCCTGGGCGTTTTGCTGGCTCTGCCTGAAGTGTCCAGGGCAAAAGAATAGTGGGGGAGTGAGTATACCCCCTCACGCAGGTAGCTGTGATCCGTCTGAAGGCAATCCCTGTTTTTGTGTAACAAAACTTTAATGAATAGGATTCTCTTCCTCACGCTCCATCCCTTTTAGCACATTGGCTGATGGCTCTATTCATTTCCCTTATTCTGCCCCTAATACTGGCACCAGGAGCCAACAACAGCTCCTGCTCCGGCTGGACTTAATCTCGTCTCTCCAGTGTCCTAAAGAGAGTAAGGTACTATACCCATCACTTTTTTAAATAGTTACCCTGCACACCTTTTGCATGTCATGTCCATACCTTCTGGCATTCGGGATGTCCATGCAATTCCAAGTCTTGATGAACCTCCTTTGCCCTTTCAGGGGCATCGGCGGCTCCTTCGCTAAGGCGGCCGAGTGTTGCCCACTGCTCTTTGAGCAGTTCAAAAAGGAAATATAAAATGATAATGCAATGTTATATCATTTTATTTTCCCTCTTGGCTTAGCTGGTTTACATTTTAGGTGTGGGGCTGGGCTGTCACCAAAGCAGGGGGCGGAGTGGTGAGCACTCCCTTAAGTGCACATGCCGGTTTGGTAGCCGTCTTTGGCCGGCCAAACAGTCATGCGCACTTAGCATGTTCTCCACCTGGCTGTATTGTACAGCCTGGGAGGAGAACCAGCACAGGCTCCCAGTCCCTCTATGAGTGCCAAACCACAGCGCTCAGACTAATCACAACGCTGTTGTCATGCTGCGGACAGCAGCATCATAATTGGCTAGGGGAGTCTGGGAACCTGTGTGCTTCCTGATTCTGGAGTCAACCGATGAGGACCGAGAGGCGGTAGCCGGCCTACAAGTACATGATTTTTTTTTTCCTGCCCCGCCACCCCAATTAAGTACCAGCCACCACTGCGGGTCGAAACGTCATCGACAGATCGTTGTAACAGATAAACAGTTGTTTGTGTCTATTTTTCCACAAGACCTATCAAAAACCTCTTGGAAGTTGTCTGTCACTAAACAAAAGTCTCAAGCATTTATTGAATTCATGTATATTATTGATGTATCAGCTTTGACATTGGGGTCACATTGCACTTTTTTCCTTTTTAAGTATACTTCTTTTGTGATTTGGGGCAGTCCGGCCCATATTATTGGATGCTTGTAGTTATAAATAAAAAAAATCTTTCCTCTGAAAAGTGGTATTTATTGTGGTTTTATTATTGTCTTTTTTCATTAATGTGCCAGAACCAATTGGGTGCATTGTGAATATTCATGAGACTTGTTTGTCCAAATTGGCAGTTAATATTCTTTCAAGTAAGATGCCTATACGAACCATGGCTGCATGATATTATTGTATACCCAGGTTCCCATGGGTCTACGGGGTGATCTTGCACCCTCATCTAATTGCTAACTGTGGCACAACTATCACAATTGAATGAGCCTGTAGGGCTATGTCTTGCCGAAATCAAATGTGAAGGAGTGGAGCAGATTAGTGTGGCATTGTGTGTGTGTTAACAAAAATAAAAAATTTGGTTTGACAGTCGCCAAGACCTTTTGACATGCTACATCATCTAGTAATATACTTATAGGCAGGGCCACTGGAATCATGGGAGTCTGCAGCCACTGCTTTTTTACACATATTTAAGGATTTTCCAAATGTTCCACATATTCCTTTATCTGCTGCATAACCAGCAGATTTGAACAACAAAAAATGTGTTTCTTGCTCAAATGGATCAAAAGTTAATAAAAATGTGGCGATATGTGTTCACGCGCGTTGGAATACACTTTGCAAATGTTAACTGATAATCTTTCAGTTCCTCTTTTATGTTTTTGGCTGTTAAACTGGTACTAATGCGGTGAAATCTTTGCCCAGACAGAATTAAACTGTGCAAAAATCACAAACGAATTAAGTAATACCATCAAAAAAATGATCTCTTTTATGCCACATAATTTCCTTTTTCTTACTGCATAATTTAGTCTACCATGCCGCATATTTTGGTCTTCCCCTACTTCATAATTCCAGTGGCCTTGCTTTTAGGAGCTTTCAGCCAGCCTTCTTCATCCATTGGTCTGTTGTGTCATTCACACTTTCCTTCTACAAGCTACAGCATACATCATGGGGCAATGGGTCAGCTCACTTCAGCCATTTGCTTATTTAACTGTGAGTATTGGTATTCTGCTCTTTCACGAGGAGGATATCCACACACAAATTAGTTCCCTGCAGGGCCATGGGCTACTATGGCAACGTGTGCTTTTTGAAAGCAAAAAGAATATTTTGCCTTTAACCAATTATTTTTTTATATAGGCAGCAATGCATAGCAGCTCCCCCGCCACCCCCAATATATTTTTTTACAAAAACCATGACAACATAAAAAGAGGCACTGACAGATCCAAAAGGTTGGACGCCAACCCCAGAACTTTTGGCTTTGCCAATGTTTGCTTTTAATTAGACTGCTACTAGTGACCTGCTTTGGACATCGGAGAAGTAGAGTTGGTTACGTTGTGTGGTGTGCGCTCACGGAAGTTGCACTTCATACTTTACTCCTTTGATACTGTAATAGCCTTTCAACAGATGTCTTTCCCACAGAGTGCTTGTCACAGACTCCCAGTCTCCACCCTGCCTTCGAGCTATCTCAAGTATGGCGCAGTACAAGCAAACACTTCTCTTCTACTATACTTTCATCTAGGAAGCTTTGTAGTTTGATGTGTTTAACCATTATTAGTTGACATATTCAAGGTTTCTTTACAAACCTAACGAAAAGATTTTCAAAGGCTAGTCATATTATCTAAGCTACGGGGCAGACAGTTACCTCTTATTGATATGTGCCAATGCATGCATTTATTCATTTATTTACATTTATCTGTAGTGAGCACATGAGCCAAGAGGATGCTGAAGCACTTTATACAAATAGGTGAATGATGCAGTGAAAGCAGCGGTCCAAAAACAAGATGAACCCCCCGGGCACCAGCCTGTGTGTTGGTCCATATGGCGGGGGTTGAGAAACATTCGAAGTTTATCCTTCAAGCAGTCATTGGCTGAGATCACATCTGCTTAGCTGGTCACTGTTCCTCTAATCAAGGCCACGTTGACTTCTAGCATTCACTTCCCAGTGTAGTCTGGTCATTTGCCAGTTAAACATGACCGTTTTGATGGAATGGCCTGCTCAGAGAGTAGCTGCTGACCGTGCACAGGCAGAGGCATCACATGTTAGTGTTCGGTGACTAGAGGGCACCAGTGCCTTTGTCCATGGTGATCACTCTGTGTACCTGTTCGAGCAGTGCCTGTTCAGCAGGTTTTGTTCATTGTAGGCTGTAGATTCATTTCAGATTTTCAGCATATCCATATCAGATACATTTAGGTACATCAGGGCCTATGCACAAAGGTGAATTCGGCCCTAAAAGTAAGTTTACGAACAACTGCCAGGAATTTACAAAGGGATTCCTGGCAGGCGTTAGACCATTCGACTCCGTGACTAGTGCAGAGTTCCCTGCTCCCTTAAATCACACCTATTGGGTGGGAATGTGGGTGTTGCAGTGCATTGTTATCCTTGGAAGTTTGTGAATTCCCACGAACATGTGCTGGGGGCATTCACAAACTCCTAGCATTCCAGTTTGTAACCTGGAAAGGATTGGAGGTTTTGTCCAGCACAATGCTGGCCTAAGTGCCCTTTCTCGCGTGGAAAAGGGAATGAATCACCCCCAGATTTGGAGGGGGTGTAGGGCAAGAGGTTTCTGCATGTGCGATCATTTATTTTTTCTGTGGAGTAAAAAAACAAAAATTGGGCATTTGGACAGGAGATCTGATTCCCCTTACGGGCGTAGAGCGGGAATGGGATCCTGATTGGAAATCACATGACTTTTCGGGAATCAGTATGGAAACTTGCACCTGGCACACCTATACTTGTAGATTCATGGAAAATTGAATGAATTTAAAAAAGCAGAGATAGGCAGGTCCCTGGACGCTTGTGCCTGAGGTCTGGTTCAGACTATGGTTCGCTGGGAATCTTGAGTTCAAAACAATCCGAGTTTTCGGATAACTTTCGAGTGCTGTGGTGTGGTCACTCATGCACCCTCCTGCTCCAAGCGTGTGGTTTCCTTTCCAGCTGCAGTACAGAGGTTCATTTCACAATTAATCGACTAATAGTGTGTTGCTCCAAAGTTCCTTGCATTTGACAAAGAAAAATAGTGGCATTTTTAATAATTTTTTTGCTATTGTGTAACAGTTGTTGCAAGGGCCTGGTTAAGGAAACAGTGACATACAGACAAGAATGCCCTACTAGAAGAGTTAACATAGTTACACCCCGCTAAATGTAGATATAACTATGTGTTAAGTGCTTTTCTTTTTTATCTTTTACCTGGGTGCTGTGTCAATTTTCCTAAGACCAGCTGCATTGCCAGATTTCAGACTTATGACATTGTGCATGCAGGTCACTGCTGGGGTGTGCAATCAAACTGGGCTGCCTTGGCACCAAGCCTATTTGAAAAGCAGCTGGCATCCAGCTAAACACAGTAGAGGGCTGAATAAGTTTCATGTACCCGATGGGAAGTGAAAAAAGTTAGGGTTCACTGTCTGCCTGGATTAGTGGGGAACCTGGCACGTGCATGCCAACATTTTAGAAGGGAAAAGTGGGAGATTAAAAAAAAAAAGAATCAGGAGACAGTATTTCTCCCTTTGACTTCTATTGAAGGAAAAGCAACTTCAGGCGGGAGACAGCCAAAATAAAGCCATTTTTGGATTCACAAATCGGGAGTCTCCCACTTGAATCGGGCCTGTTGGCAGGGGCGCAATGTAGAGACGTGATACTAATTTAGCCAGAATGGAGGTGGGGGTGACTAGCTGGACTCCTCCTGCCCTGTCTACGCAGCTGATAACTAACAAAGGGATGGGACATTTGGGGCATTGACCAGTTGACAGAGTGACACGTTAACCATTGTCCTTTAGTTTGCTGCACTCAGCCAGTGTCTTGTCTTGAGAGACTTGGGATCCAATAAAAGAGCAGACGCAGGCCTAACAAGAAAGGCTATAATGTCCGAGGAGAGGATGTGGCCTTCCGGCTAGACAGCCGACTTTGGAGCTGGGAAACCAAGGCTCGAGCCTCGGGGTCGACTCCACATCCTGTGACTCTGGGCAAATCACTTAATCTCCCCGTGCCTACCAAAAACATGAATGTGTCCTTGTGTAGCGTAACTGATGCTCATGTAAAGCGCTCCAATACCCTCGGTCGGGTTTGCGCTTTATAAAACTGCGAGAAAATAAGGAGTCATAGGAGCCTGTGGTACACAAGTCATGTGTGATATGGCTTTTTTTTTTTGCCAACTGAGCATAGGGTTCTGGGACTTTCTGTTTCATCGTTATGAGTAGGGGACTGAGAATACCAACTTGCAGAGTGTATTGCTTTTTCCATGTTGTTAAAGCTATTCAGCATAATTTATGTCCTTTTGTGTGAATCGCCTCCTAAATGCAACTCGGTTACATACAACGAACATCCCAAAAGACCACGATTAACCTTCGCGGCGCGTGTCTGAGGTTGCTTTAGTCTGCAATAGAAATTGGCCCGTGAGCTGCGTCGTTGAATGCATACAATAATACTATTGATTTATTTATTTGAAAAGTTATCAGAGGTATTAGAGCGCTTTACAAGAGATAGGACATTGTTTCAGTACATTGTTACATAGTTGAATGGGGTAAGGTCTCACCTCTGACTCGCGCCTCACAGGATTGTGTCAGTGATCTTTTTTGGGTGCGACTGGTGCGCTTTACGTTTATTTCTGAACAATTGACTGGCAGATGAAAAACCCAGCTTCTAACATGAGTGAAAATGGAAAGGGTCCTTCTCCTTTAAGACTCGCCTCTCAGAGCGCGCCTCTGGGGAGCCCTCCAGGCCTGCTTGTTGTTCTCTTGCCTGACCCCTGGTCCCTGGAACCACCCAAAAATCTGGCTTGGAATGCGCGTCAGTTTGTCGAGAATCAACATGTATATAGTTAACAGAAAGCAGGCCGAAATGCGTGGTCATCACATTGTTAATAGCATTTTGAAGAATAGAATATTAGGATTTGGTATAGTCGCGGTAAAAAGTATAAATACCCCCCCAATCTCGGCTGTGAGGGTGATACCTGCTACGGGTGAGGGTGATGCGTGAAGGGGGCACGAGATAAGTTGGCAGAACAAAATTGTGCGCCTGAGCAAAGCAGTTTATATTTTTCTGTGGCGCAGTTCGTTTCTTTGCTAAACTTGGTAGCTTTGAAAATGAGACCCGATAGCACTGGGTGGGTTTAACAGTGTTCCATATAAACAGAAAGATTCTGGTTTTGCTAAGAAAAAGCTTTTCTGTTGGCACACCGGCACCGTTTCAGAGCAGCTGTTTTCGTTCAGTTATAATCTGCTTTTTTTGTGTACTCTAGTCAACATTTCGCACTGTGTAGCTCGCTATACGTCTGATAACACGCCTCGGTGCCTCTGCGGGGCATGTCGAACTATATATACCAATGCAGTCTCAATTACGGTAGCCAACAGGGTAGTGAGTTAACTTCTGGGCCCTCGCTCACGGTGAGGCTTCGAAGCGCTGCGGTTGGAAGATTCTCATAATTAACAAACGTGAAATGTGAACCTCATGGTAAGAGCGTTACTCATTTTTTATGCTAAAGCTACAGGCAGGGCTGCCCATGAGGCCCCCTTTTTGGGTCCTCGCCATCGATTACATAACTTTGGCGGTTTGGGGAGGACTTTGTGTTTGTTAGAGGCCCCGAGGAAGATGTTTGTGAACGAGGGACGTTTTGTGTGAAGAATGGGGGGGCCAGGCAGGGAGCAGCCTTTCACTGGGGCGCCCTCCATGACCCCCACATCTGAAGGTGCCGGCCCGCCGGGGCACGGCTCGGAAGGACTCATCTGCATGTGAAAACATGGGAATGAACTTGTTTTTTTTCGTGTGTTGGAACAGTTGGCCCCTTGAGTGTGCCCACTTTGCTGGCATTGAGGGTGATTTCAGGGTTTACATTGAAAAGACGCAGGAACACCCCCCACCACGTTTCCAAACACTTGAAGGCTTTTGTTCTGCTCTTCCTGGGTACAATTGTGCCGTTTCATATAATTACACCCCCTAGCGCATGGACTCCTCTTGTATATATTCAGCATACAAGATAACTGATGATATTGGAAAAAAAATCAATGAGGCCTCTCTATGTTAATGCTAGTTGGGGTTATTTATGTTCGATCCATGTCATCAGCAGAACCAACTGAATGACACCCATCTAGCAAAGCCAGAATATCTGGGCATCTATTGCAATACGTTTTTTTGTATTTCATTACTAATTTATTTAACATGATTTTTTTTCCATTTAACATCACCATTAAGGACACTCCTGTTCAAGGCGGAGCAGTCGCCAGACCTACTGTTAGGATTCCAACTGTCCCTGAAAGGATTCAGGAACGCCATTGATTTTATTTCAAGGCCCAAGGCCCTGCTCTACTTATCTGAGGAATAACCATGTAAATAACTGAAATTACCCTTTCTGGAGTATCTTTTTTTTCTTCAGGGGTGCTTGGAATCTCCCTGTAAATGTGTATTGCAGGGCGTTTTAAGAGGAACAAGTAGCATATTAACTTAGGGTAAAAGAGGCTGCTCTTGCAAGATTTTAGTTTATTTCTCCTCTCAAACTGCTGAGATACAGCCCGGTGAAGGCTATGTGTAGGTGCCCGTCCCATGTACCTCTTGAAGGTTAACACTAAGAGCAGACGATGGTATGCTTTGGAGGAGAGCACACAAAGATGCCATCCTTTACAGTGTAATCTGATCTCTCTTTCCGACCTGATGCAATAACCCTAAAGTCATCTCTGTTACTGTAGGTTGGGTGTTATGTTTGGACTCTGGCAGTGGCGGCTGGCTTGTAAGGAGGGTGGAGAGGCGGGGGAAAAAATAAAAGTAAAAGTAAAACAAATAAATATATATAATACCACTTACCATCTTGTCGCAACATCCTCCTCCGCGCTCAGATCTTCTCCAGCCAGACAGACTGGAAACTGCAGTAACCAATCCTGGGGCTGCTCTCTTGCTGCATGAGAGCAGCACCAGGTTTGGAGGGAGTGGCCTCTCTCGACGCTCCCTAGGGCACTGGAGCCCTATGCTGTCTAAGACAGCCAAAGAGACTTGCCCTTTAAACTTAAAGTGCCCTGCCCATCACTGCTTTTTGCAGCTGCCTGACTGACAGCAGCGGAAAGTCCTGCCCCGTCCTGACACTCGGCTCGGAATGGGGATTCGGAAAATAAAATGGTAATAAATTAACTTTATTACAATTTTATTCTTCGATCTCTCGGGCATTTTTGTAGTGGGACAGCGCTCCTCCGCCCTAACGGGGGAGCTGTCCTCTGGCTTTTGGATCAAATGCATGTCTGAAACTGTTCTGACCCTGCTCATTTACAAAGTTTATTGACACCACTGCTGGAGATAGGAGACATTTTTGTTTAATGGTCTACAAAGAAGACTTGCTAAGGCCTATCGGTTGTGCAGTTTCAGAGGGGACCTACTTCCTGCTCCAGTATTTCAGCACCCTTCACTGTTAAAGCTTTTATGACATTTTTTTAGTGACTACCACAGTAGGGTTTGATAGTATTGCAAAGACTAACAGGTGTATTTCTTTTCTGAAGTTTTCCATCATCTTCTTTGAGTAGTCGGGCATATGTGAAGGGTTTTACACCACGAATGCCTCTTTTTTGTTGAATCTTTAGTAATTTGAACTGTGTTCTGAAACTCTACAAGGTTGTTACTTTAGTTTTCCATTTTATCTGATCAGCACCAAGTCTTGGAGAATTGCAGCTTACTGGTGTTGTTTCTCCAGAAAGTTATTATTAATAGAAGGTGGATTATTGCAAGCAATTCATAGAGGCACTGCTCTTAAGTTCATTATGTGAAGGAGATTTCTGCAGTCTGAGTTGTAATAACATTGATAAACCTCATATGTACCTCATATTTTCCCCTAAGACTTACGAAGAACATATCGTGTACAGACATGCCTTGGTTTATCTGAATTTCTTGGAAAGCTGTATTTTGTTAATGTTCAGAGAAGTTCCAGAAGTCTGCATGAGTGCATTGTGTATGAAACCCTATGACCTAGAAACATATTTATCGTGGAGCGCACACCATGAGCTCTATTCCCCCTCAGCCAGTTAGACTTTAGCGCTGCTGAGAGGTGATGGATTAAGTTCCCTGAGAACGAAATCTTGCAAGGCATTGAGATTTCTTCAGTTCGTGTGTGTGTATATATGTATATATATATATATATATACCCAACGTGATGGGTTGCTGCTGTAATAGCAGTCTTGGAAGGAAAGGACAGAGGATGCTATTTTTCTCCCTTTTGCCTGATGTCATCCACCAAGGATAAACCAATGCATGTAATCTTGTTTTCCCGCTTACCCACTGGGATGGCCATCTTATTCTCCAGCGCCATGAAAGAGGTAGTGGAAAGTATCCCCCTCCCTCCCCCCCAATTAATAATTTTTAAGGGTCGTCTTCACATCGAAGATGGCATTTTTAAACATGTACTCATTTTTTTATGGGTTGCCTTTCTCTTTTACAAACAGCAATTCCATTTTGTCATGTTTGTCTTTAGCATGCATACAATGTTAATTAGGTGAAAACTCTTTCTATGAGTGATTCCATATGACTGGGACTTGGAGTTTCAAAGTTGTTTATGCTCAATCCAATCGTCTTGTCTTTTTTGTGTTTCCGCACCAAGTCCTTGTTCTATTATATCCGATCCAGTAAATTCTTCTTGTCATTATACTGCATTAGCCACAGAAGTAAGGCAATCTCCAGGGTAGAGAGCTTACGTTTCACAGTCATCATGGATTCTCCATCCACACCTGGAGCCCATGAACCTTGGCGTCCTAGTTACACTCTGTCCACTCGAGCAGTATTTCCAGTGACCTACAGTAGAATGGTAGTAAGGTCTGCAACATATTGCCTGAGACCTGTAAAAATTCTCATTAACATCAGTGGAGCCACCCAGCTGCCAAGACTGGGTGATCGGCCTCGTCACCAAGGGCATTGGGCCAGGTCTGGCTCCAGTGAATGTTGGGCATCTCTGCACTGTATCAACTTACATTATGTCCTGCTGTGCTTCGCTCTACTCTTGTTTTCAAAGTTGTCCCTGTAGTACAGCACATAGGTGTTTTCATGTCAGTAGGTACATGTTGTCCTGTCTTGGGCTTTTGTTTAGGAAACAAATGCTTTGTGAGTGTTGCAGGTTTGGTTCGCTTCAACCGATCGGTTGCATCAAACGATTCTAATCTATTCTATGCAGATGATGCCATCCTTTTAAGCCAAAGTAAAGTTGGACTACAACGTCTAATTAACCGAACAACCATATACGCAAAGGAAAATGAAATGGTGATAAATGAAACCAAAACTAAAATCATGGTGGTCACCAAGAAAATAAATCTGAGATATAAAGGCAAATGGTATATGGAGAACACCCAACTAGAACAAGTCGAAGTATATAGGTATCTGGGTGTATTATTTGACGAAAAGGGAAATTATCATCCACAAAAAATGGGCATAAAAAGGAAGGCAAATGCTTTGACGGCAGCATTTAGGACCCTACAGAAATCCCTTGGTAACCTCACATATCGTCCCCTCTTGAAGATTATAGCGGCAACATTGCTTCTGACTATTACATATGGCAGCACAGCGCTAATTGGGAAAGATTCGGAAATAATAAATAACGCTCTATCCAAAACATTTAAATCTCTTTTCTACCTCCCAAACAATGCCTCACCTGCACAAATTAGATTAGAATTTGGATTAAATAACCAAGTCTATGCAAGAAAGGGGCAATTCATCAAAACATGGAATCTGATAAAAAACGACCATGATAACCAGCTATCACAACTATTATGGCAAGAGATAAATAACAATGTAAAGTCACCTGCATGGAATTATATTAAAAAAGAGATAGAAGAGTTTGCTGTAATGCCAATCTGGAGCAACACAATAAGTAAGGCATCCATTAAAAAAAATAATCAACCGAACAACAAATCAACTGTCACTTGTAAATGATAAAGATATGATGGCTAAAAGAAAACGTGCATGGACAATAATAAATGGATATACAAAAATGAAGGTACAAGAATATTTAGAAATACCCTGGTCGGAAAAAAATAAGCAAGTACTTGTTAAAGCGAGATTTGGAATACTCCCGGGACTAAGTCATCTGCCCCCATGGAAAAAAATGGAGAGTTGCACACTATGCAGATTGTGTAAAAATGGAGAAGAGAACATTGTCCACCTGCTATGTATTTGTCCTGGTCTCCAGATCGAAAGAAAAACTTTACTTAAATAACCTTTTAATATACGAGGAATAAGGACATGTAGGCAGGCACTGATAAAGTCTACACTCTAATGATATACGTATAAACGCTGCATGCATAAGGTTTTTACTGATAGCTAAAACAAAATTGGGAGACTAAGTTAGAAAATTAAGAGGCTTAATTAGATGTAATGAATTTTATGGTGTAAATGTTTTTAAAGGTTTTATTATTATAGTATATGTTTTGTATTGGTAGTATTGTAAGATTTTAAATAATCAAACAATAAAGAATATACAGTATACAGAATGAAGTCAAATGAAATAATTGCATTTCTATAGCACTTACTACCCCATATGAGATGTAGAAGCGCTATTTGGACAGTAGCATGCTACTCTGGAACCCAAAAAGGATAGTGGTGAATTAATAAAGGGAGAAATCAAATTAATTTGAGCGGTGGACATGTGTGTTTGTTATTTGATTTGAAAAAGGATAGTACATGGCCACTTTATATACCTGTTTGATTAACAGTTAATGAAGCTCTGCTTTCTGAAATGTGCTAGCTGTTCATAGGCTCTTGTTAGCCACCAATAGGAGAGGCATATGCGTTCGACTTGGACCAAATGTGTTTGGATGAATGAGAGATTACCTGTAGTGTATTGCGATGGCAAACAAACAAATGAAGGTTCACCGGGTACAAGAGAATGGCAACAGCTGCCAGAAGTGATGGGTCACCCAGTAACAACTGAGTATTAACCCCTTCGGGGCTATTGACGAGCTGGGCTCGTCATCGCGCTTACCTGTCCTGCGCGGATGAAAAGGCCAGCTCGTCACGTAACGCGGTAATTTTGAATTTGCCGCGCACAGCGGGAAAAGCCGCCGCAGCGAAGCGGTTAAAGGGGCTGGTAGTGAAAGTTCTATAGTCTTAAGAGCTAAAGGTTTCACTTTGTGTAACATACAGGAAGTTAACGAAGGCTCTACTTCTAAGCAAAATGAGTAATTAAATTGCAGGCTTTACTCTTCCAGACAAACGAGTGTACTCAATTCTTGGGATCTGGGTGGGTGGCCATTTTGGTGATGCCACTGTTATGCTGCTGTCCAAATTGGCCCTTCTGTTTTGCTTCTTGGCAAGGGTTCGTGTAATATCTGTTCTCTAAATAAAGTGATAAACTTCTTCTTGGCTGTAGCATACTCATCAATGTTATCCAGATGGTTGCCTGTATTTGTCCAAGTGGTTGAGCCAGTAGAAACTCTGTACAGAACAGTTTAAAAAGGCGACAGAAGAACATGAAAACACTGAAAAGCTAGTAAATATTGTTTCCCATTTTCAAGGTCACTGGATTTATGGGATAGGGGAGGACCAAATTGTGTGCCAAGATTCACAAAATTTAGTAATAAGAAAAGGCAAGTAATGCTGCACATTTTGAGATAGTATTACTTTATTATTTTGTCACTTTTTGTACACGTTTACCCTGTCTGGGCATAGATTTTACCTCAATAGTTCCAGTTTAAGACTAAAATACAGCAATAAGCACCTGAAATGTGACCAGTGAACCTTTGCGAAGAACTTTCACTACACTGCAACATGTTGCTGTGTTTTTAGTAACTTTTGATCCGTTTGAGATGGAATTTTTTTGTCAAAATCTTCAAACTATGCAGCAGATGGCAGATTATGTGGCACATGCAACAAATCCATAATTATGCTGAAACTCTCAGGACACAGATGCACATAATTCCAGTGGACATGTCCATAATATTCGGGTAATGAGAGAATAATAGTCTAACTCTAGTTTTCGACTATGAAAATCTTTTGTCACCAGTTCTTTGCAGATAAAAAGCTGTACACGTTTTTGACCTAGTGCACACTGCAGCACAGGTGACAAATGCATAGAACACCCTAACTTTTTAGATGGTGGGGGTGCTGCATGGTAAACTCGCCGGGTTAAAGTGGAGCAACCAAAAAGGCTGCTTTTTAGTTTCTCACTTTCTTGCAAGTATGGAGGAAGGTACAAAATGATATGCCTTCCTTTTCCAATAATTACTTGTGTGATGTATCCGTTAGCCACGCCAAAGGCCTAGCTAAAAAAATGGAAGACTACAAAGGGATCTCCTGACTATCTCCCTCCACTACATGCTGGGTGTGTCTCTGTAGCCTCTCTTAAAAAGATTGCAAATAGAACAATTGATGGACAGAATGCAGAACAATGTCATTCATTCACCCTGTATAGAGATCTGGGCCTAAATACATTATTTTTTTGCTCCCCATGCCATTCCATATTTGAACCCAGCCATATGCAATTCAGTCTTGACCCTGCGCCTAATGGGAACAGTCCAGCCTGAACTGCCAGGCCAAGTTCTCCCTGGACTGAAAAAAAAGCATCCTAGGACCAGTTTGGGGGTTTGACCCCTCATCATCCAGGATAGTGAAGTACTGAAAATTATTCACCACCTCCCAATTATGGATGTTATTTCAACCCTAGGCTTGTCTCCTGGTTTGTGATCCCTGCCCCATACTCGTAGCTCATCCCACGTACCCCCTAATTCGGCGTGATCAGAGTCGTGCACCTGTCGCCATATATCCACCGGCACAAGCAAACCAAAGAACAGCTCCACATCTGCTAATGTCATAACAGCCGAGGCAGCAGCCTCGGTCAGTTCTTTGTAATAGGCTGTAGGGTTCTTGCGAGGGTGGGGCAGTTAGGATTTCAATGAAAGGACCTCACTCCTTTTCCATGGAGTGTACACCCATTGCTCCTGAAACCTGGCGTCTACTCGTTGCCGAGTAATGACCTGATTATCATCGCGCAGTTCAGGAACCTCGGGATGATAAATGGGATGGACCTCTCGCATGGGGTGCTGCGAGGTCCACTGAGTCAAGGGGTGTTCCGAAGTCCATTGGGGACATTTAAAAAATAATCTTCCCCTATACTGGACGCATAGTGACTACGTTTTTATACACTTCCTGCGGGCTCAAATTAAACCTATAGGTCCAATCACGAATCTCATACAATATTTGAGGAGCGCTCCCATTGCTAAAGCTGACCTCCCAAGCCCAAATGAGGGAATTTGACATTTGAAACACCACATGTTGTTGCATTACGGGCTCCAAATCTTTCACAGTGCTCCATATGTCTTCTACTGTATATGCGTTATTCCTGATCCATTGTACAGCTTGATCAGCTAACGCTTCCTTCTCTCCATAGGCCACGGATGACCTGGTGAACAACCGTTTACCTTCCAAACCCCCTAATGCCCCTTTCGGAGTCTGATCTGCCGCACCGGGCGTGGTGCTGGCTGATTGAGAGACCCCTATGGGACTTGGTACGCTCAGTTGTACTCTGGGGGAATGGATAGGTCGATTTAGAATCAGGGATAAGAGTGGCCATGCCTCCAGGTGAGGGAAACGGGATGTTCGTGTTGCGGTTAGGGGTGGTGGAACTCTGATCCACGGGTGCCGATGCCGGTGGTACAGCGGCTGCCTGGACGGGGACCGCAGGGTATATGCGTTGCGGGGCATATGGCGGGGGAGGTCTTTGATCTAGAAGATCCTCAATCTCATCCTCAGCTTCATTTCTTGTTACATAGCTTTTGTCGACTTGCAACCTAAATCGTCTATCTTCTATCTCTATGTTCTTTTCTGTTTTACTCTTGTCATGTGCAATAGCTTTCTGCGTGATAGTTTGCCCTTGCTGAACCTTAAGTAATTTTTCCGATCTAATACGTCTCCTTTTTGCTTCTTTCTGCCACTTATTCAGAGTATCAAACATAGCCTGTCGGCTGCGCTTGACGAAAAGACGTTCTTGTAAATACTGAATCTTTTTCTCATCAAAAGATCCAGTCTTTGGCCACTGTAATTCTATGTTATCCTTGGTGTACTTATGCCACAAGGAATTAAAGAGAAGGGGACCAATACCGTGCTTGCAATACATATCGTGGCTGGGTGTACCTTCCGGAGGAGAAGGTTGGCTTTCGTCCAATCTCATGCTTTCTGGGCGGAAACAGCCAAAGCACAGTTTGCTGAGACACGGCATTGTCCCTATCTATACTAAGTCAGCTGGAAAGGAATCAAATGTTATTATTCAAGAAAATTGAACCAAATTGTATTCAACACAATTTCATCAAACACATGGCCATGTTTTCATTCATTCAACGTACATTTTCCAACATACATAAAACAAAACGTGCTGTATACAAACGAGATACAAATAGTATACCAATATCCTGCAACCAGAAAGGGCGGAGCCCGTCAACTCCAGCCCGTGGAGAACTCTTTGATGCAATATTCAAAAGCCACAAAATTAATGTTCAATAACAGGATTGTCCTTAGACTGCCTGAAGATAGTTTACACAGGTTTCTAAACCACAGACCAACCTACAGGCCATCCGGCAGTATTCCTGGTTCACCTCCCGGACTATGCTGGCTAAGCCCGCTTTTGCAAGCGCTGCTCCAGATTTGTCCGAGCGCTACCCAATCTCAACTGTCGGCGTTCCCGAGGACAATCCGGCCCAATTGCGAACCGCAGTCTCCCACAAGAAAGGCGTGTAATCGCTATCTCCAGTTTTTCGCAACAGCCAAACCAGGGGCATCTACACGTGCAATCTCAATATTGCCCCGTCAGACCCCCTTTTCAGAGTATCTCCGTGACTATCAGTCACCAAAATGCCAAGTACCAAGTCAAGAATCCAACACAAGACAGGACAAAACACTCACCTAGTGCACGCAGGTCTGATTGCACGTTCTCCACTGCTAACTCTCAATAAGGCCAACGCTGCTGGTTCTCGGGTCACACCTGAAGGACTCCAGCGTGAGGTCACTAGCAGCTGAGATCCTCTCCACCGGAGGGGCAAAGCAAAACCCCAATTTCTCGTTGGTTTATTCTGCAATTCCCCCCCGATCAATAGTACCCCTTTTTAATGTCCCTCTCTGAGATGCAGAGAGACGACCCCAACGCGGAGTCCCGGCGGAGTCGCCAACTGAAGTACTGAAAATTATTCACCACCTCCCAATTACAGTTATCATCACAACCAATCCCATTTGCATTACCAATAATCAGTCGGTTGGCAGTGTAGAAGGTCCAAGCATTCATTAGACAAAGACAAACTCTGCCAGAGGAGCTCCTTGCGACCTAACCCCACGAGGTCCGCCAAGAAGACTGCTGGCACATTATCAGAACATCATGTATATACAGTTGCATTTGCAGAATCATTGCCCAAGATGGAAAAATACAAGCTGGTACAGTTTGGTGCATGAAGGAAAGACCATATATGGCAGACGAAGCGCTCTTGGTTTCGCTCATCCTAGATTAGCAAGGTCGGCCAGGTGACTCCCTTCTGCCAGCTTCTGAACAGCCTGCCCCGCACCCCTCCCGGAATGTGCTTATCAGGCCCTCCTCTGCTACCTACAACCTTGACGGGCCTAACGAGCTGAAACAGCAATTCTGCAACAGTTGGCGTATTTCTCAGGAGAATGCTTTCCAATATAGTAAAGTGAACGGGGCTGTTAATACAGGACTCCGAGTGAGGCCACAAAATGGCGTCGGTCGGGACAACAAAACGTAAAATGCAAAGGCCAATGCAAGCTAAGGTTCTAGAACGTGACAGATGGAAATATGCTAATGTGTATGTGCATATACTAATAGGTTTAGATACATCATGCTAATTCTAACACATCGATTATAGGAACTATATCGTCGTACCTTGATGCTAGTTCCTCAATAGCTTGATTCCAGTGGCATGGAAAGCACTGGACCCAGATCTGGACATACACGTCATGTCCTTGTTCTTCCTTAGAAGGATTGGCATCAACCTCACACCTTCATGATGATCAAAATTGGAGCTAAATGATGAATTTCATCCACCTGGAGTAACTCCAGTGACTGACACCTAAAGTATTTTGACCAAGTGATTTGGGATCTTCAATTTTGCCCACCATAGTGTGCTTGACAAAGCCATTGCGGTCACTGGCCTGTGAACCAGATCAAATCGAATGTCCACGCTGAGCTGAAGAAGGAGAGAGAAAACTTTGTTTATTTAGACCATAGTCTTTTAAACAGTACAAAGCACAATTGGGATCCAGATAATAGGGACAATATAAATTCTAAAACCAATAAATAATTAAAATACTATACAAGTAAGAAAAAGGTACCACCCTCAAAAACATACAATTTATTAACGCAATTTGCAAAAATCTCTAACTTCCTAAAAAATTTACATTAGTGGGAGAGCCCTAAAAACATTTAAGATGAATGTCCCTCCTTCAATTTCTCCCTTACAAATTCTTTTGTTGCCTTCAGAAATGTTTCCAATCCTATTACAGTTTCTAACGATGGCATATCTTTAAGTAAACAAACCGCTTGGGCATGCAAATGTATCTTATGTGATAAAAATATTGGGCGTAAAATCAATTTCCGTGTAGCTAGGACAAATGTGCAATAAAGCAATATGTGCAAAATGTCGTTTCTTAATCCTAGCCCACAGTTACAATTATCATCTGAGCCAATCAATGCTGCCTTTATTTTTTCTTCGTCTTCCAAGGATTAATCCCAACTCAGGTCCTTAAGATTTCATGTCTAAAACCTTGGTTGGGAAAATTATCCACGTACTGAAACCAAGCTTCATTTGCCCATTAGCTTTTTAACCACTGGACCGATTTTTTTTTTTTTCCCTGTCATATAATCAAGGTCCTGTGATCTTGAATAAGACTGCCCTTGTTCCCTAAGCACTCTCTTTGTAAAATCGACTACTAGGGATTGCTGAGAGAGTCTCACGTTAAGGCGTGCTGCTATTTTCTGTAGGTTTCTTCTCCCGTCCTTTGCCCAGCTAAGGCTACTTGTTTGAATCTCCTCTCTGCACCATTGTGAGACCTTCTGTACATCTCCTGGGTCCTGACGCTTCCAAAATCTTAGCAAGGCCATTTGGGTATGCACACTCCAAGATATTAACCCTAGCTCCATTCTGATTTCTTGGATCATTGTGCAGCTAGGTAGAGACATTAACATTTTTATTATTTTTCCTTCTTCCTGATCCCACCCATATTTACCACTCAGGTAAAGAACCTCTGCCCCGTACAGTACTTGCGGGGGGATCATTGCTTCGAATGCCTTTAGCATGAGTCTATCTGACATTTCACCATATTCTTCATTACATTTTTTAAGCCCACATACTGACGAAAAAGCTTTTGCTTTTTGTGCCTCCAGGTGGGTGCGCCAATCAAACCAGAGGCCTAAAGATCTATATTCTATAACTACCTCCAATTTATCTTGACCTAAAAAACTGTTAAAATTCTTATGACTCTTCTAAAAACATAAAACCTTTGTTTTTTCACTATTTACAGTTAAAAACTTTCTATCGCAATCATTTTTAAAAGCATGTAATTTTCTTTGGAGTCCTATTTCTGTTTGATCAAGGATCACAAGATCATCTGCGTATAGGAGGCAGGGAACTTTGTTACCACTCATCCTTGGGCTTGCACTTCTTTCTACTTCTAATACTGCAGGGAGATCTGCTAAGAAAATTGCAAATAACAGGGGCGCCAAAACTCACCCCTGTCTAAGGCCATTCCCTACAGATATCTTATGAGTTAGTGACCCCTGCATGTCTCTAATAACTTGGGCCCAGTTCCCTCTATGTAACTCTTTTAAGATCATCAATATGACGTCCGGCATTTCATATTTTATCATGTCTTCCCAGAATCTGTTACGGTCTACAGAGTCCAAGGCTGCCCGAAAATCGACAAAGCAGCAATGCAACTTCACATTTTGCTCTATCGATTTCTGGGCAAAACAATGATCTATTGTGGAATGGCCTTCTTTAAATCCATCCTGTTCAACTGGGATGATTGATTCCTGTTCTGCCTAAGCTTTTAACTTACCTAGTATTATTTTTTTTCAAAACCATTTTTATTAGGAGTTCAATCAAGATTCAGTACAGCCCTCCACAATCAGGAGGAGACTGTCAACGGCAGATATGAAAAGATATAGCATTGATATAGCATTGAACCCAATACATAGAGCAAATTTTTGAAACTACACCCGCCCACCAATCCCAACACCCCATCCAACCCCGTCCACTACCCACCCCTTATCCCACCCTAACCCGGTGCACGTGATCACAGTTCAGCCATAGGAGGTCGTATACAAGGGTGGAGCCGGCCAACAGTCTAGGGCGTGGGGTCAACATCCTGCGGCAGTGCATCATCCATGTCCATGGGAGGGTCGAGGGTCAAGCCTCTGTAATCCGCCCACCGTTTCCATATTTTGAAATGTTTGCGGGGACATCCCCGAGCCTCAAAAACAGGCCGCTCCAAACCCATGAGGAAGTCCAGGCCCGCCTTCCAGGCACTGAGGGGGGGGCGCGCTCGCTCTTCCAGGCCTGCACCAGGTCCCTCTTCGCCACCACCAGCCCCAGTAACAGCAGATTGCGCTTGTACATGTTGCCCCCAATATTTTCTAGAACATGAAGAAGGCCCAGCCTAGGGGTACGGGGCAGGTCCCACCCCAACACCTCAGACAGACAGTCCCAGATCCCGGCCTAGAATCGTGTCAGCCTCACACAAGACCACACAGTGTGAAAGAGGGTGCCCCTTTCAGAACCACATCTCAAGCACTCCGGAGTCGCAATGAGGCCCGCCCGCCACAAACGGTCTCTTGTGAAATAAGCTCGGTGAAGGTACTTGAACTGGATGAAGCGGAGGCGGACCGCAATAGCGGCACCACGGGGGGTTCAAGGGCCTCGCGCCAGTCGTCTTCATCCAGGGGACCAACATCCGCCTCCCACGAGACCTTCAGTGTCGAGAGCGAAGGGGAGCAGTGTGTAACCAAGGAGCGGTAAATCTGGGAGACCTTCTTGTCACCCAAATCCCCCATAAACAGTTTCGCCTCTATGGGATTAAAGTCCGGGAGATGTTCCAGTCCCACCAGGCTAGGAGTAAGAGCGTGCCGAAATTGGAGGTAACGAAAGAACTGAGACCTGGGCATGTTGAATTCAGAGCTGAGATCCTGAAAGGATTTAAGAGTGGTGCCAGAGAGGACATGTCCAAGGGACGAGATCCCAATCGCGTCCCAACCGTCGAATCCCTGCAGAGACGCAAGCGCCGGTAGCAGGCCATTACGCCACAACGGAGTCTCCGCCGTCAGCCTACCCCACCAGCCCATACGGTGTAGGGCCCTCCGCCAGACCCCGAAAACCACCTGGGTGACCCGCAGGAGCAGTCGCCTCCGCCCGGCCGAATACAGCAACGTGTGGAGGGAGGCGTCGCCCATTAGAGAGTGCTCCAGAGCATAGGCCGGGTCACAGCGGTCCCCATACCACCACTCATTAAGCACTAGGAGATGGGAGGCATGATAGTAGGACAATATATCCGCGGTTGCCAAGCCGCCGCAGTAAGTCGAGAGGAAGCACGTACGTAGCGCCACCCTGGAGGCACCCCCAGCCCACAGAAACCTGCCCAACACGGAGTCAACACTGCAGAACCACTGCGGGTCAATCGGGTAGGGATGATTCTGTAGTTGGTAGAGGAGACGGGGCAAGGCCACCATCTTAAAGATGGCCGAACGACCGTAGATGTTAAGAGGCATACGCGTCCATGTCTTGATGTCCAACTGGACCCGGTCCCAAACCGGCTGGATGTTCCGGCTCCACGCCTCCGTGGGCGAGGCCGAGAGGAAGACTCCCAGGTATTTCACACCCCCCACTGCGATCTGAAGGGACGCAGCCCAAGGATACTCAACCGCGCTACCTCCCAGCACCCATAGGGTCGACTTGCGCGGGTTAAGGAAGAGCCCCGACGCCCGACCGAATCCCTGCATCAACTCCAGGACTCGAGGGCCTGTACGCCGCAGGTCAGTCATGAAGAACAGCACATCGTCCGCATATAAAGCGATGCGGTCCGCGTGATCCGCACTCCACACAAAGCCACGATAGATGGCATCCTGGCGTACCCTGGCGGCCAACGGTTCCATGGCCAGCGCGAAAAGGTAGGGGGAGAGCGGACACCCTTGACGCGTGCCCCTGGTCACTGGGAATCGAGCCGAAGCCGCCCCAGAGACACGTACCGAGGCTGTGACCTCAGTATAGAGCAGGCGGATGTAAGAGATGAAGACCGGACCGAGGTTCAGCAGCGGTAAAAGAGTGAAGAGGAACGTCCAGCTGACCGAATCAAAGGCACTATCGATGTCGGCCAACAATAACGCCGCCTGATCCTCCGAAGAACCGATCGCATCTATCGCAGCCTGCGCCCGCCGTATATTAAGAGGCATACGAACAAGGGCAGAAATATGGGGAAGCAAGCGGTTCGCGAGCGCCTTGGCAAGGAGCTTGGCCTCGAAGTTAATAAGGGATATGGGGCGATAGGATTCATGGCGGTCCGGCGGCCTTCCCGGCTTCTGGAACACCACGATTTCGGCATGGCGCCAGTCCGGTGGGAGGCGGCTCTGCTCCCGCGCCTGCTCCAGGGCACGCAGGTAATGCGGCCCGAGCTGCAGATGGAATTTTTTATAGAATTCGCTGGGAAAGCCGCTCGGTCCCGGCGCTTTGCCCACATTTAGTTAACCCAGCGCGTCACCGAGCTCCTCAGCCGTCAGAGGAAGATCCAGGGCGTCACGCACCTCGTCAGATACAGCGGATGGGGGAACCGACGTGAGATAGTCTGCAATATCAGTAGGGGAGAGAGTCTCCCGGGAGGCATATTGACGCCCATAATAATGCGCAAAGCTCGCGGCGAGAGTGGCCGGGTCTGTAATCGCCACACCCGCGGCATCGACCAGACCCGGGAGTGTAAGGGGCTGCAAAGTTTGTTGACAGAGCCTATGGAGCATTGAGCAGGACTTGTCGCCCCACTGGTAGACCCGGCTACGGGTGGCCAGCCACGTCTGACGAGCCTCGTCCAATAAGACCGAGGAGTAAGACCGCTGCGCCTGCAGGAGCAGTCGCAGGGCGACATCATCTGCCGCCTCTCTGTGGCGAGCCTCAAGGTCTTCCACCCGCCCCGCAGCAGCAGCAATGCCCTCCAGCCGAGTCCGGCGAGCAGATGCACACCATGCAATATCAATACCCCGCAGAGTGGGCTTCATGGCCTCCCAGACGGTCACAGCGTCCACCCCCCCGGCAAGATTGTCCTGCCAGTATTGGGCGATTGCGCCACGAAGATGCCGGGAGTAGTCAGGGCGCTGCAGATGCCACGTGGACATCCGCCACCTGAGAGGTTGGCGCGCGTTATGGAGATCTATCTGGACTGCCACAGGGGAATGGTCGGAGAGCCCGCGAGGCCGAATCGCCGCCCCCTTCACTCTAGCAAGGAAGGCCCTTGGAACAAACACATAGTCCAGGCGCGAAAGGGAGCCATGGACCGCTGAGACGTATGTGTACTCGCGTCGCTCTGCATGCAAGTGCCTCCACACATCCGCCCATCCCAGACCATCCATCAGAGCCCCCAGCCGCGTGGGGGAGGACACTGGTGCCACCCCAGGCCTCCGCTGTCGGTCCATAGCCACATCCACCACATCGTTCCAGTCACCACCAATCACAGCCAGGGAGTCGGGGAGTTCAGTCCATAGGGCAAACAACCGCTCAGCCAGGGCCCATTGCAGGGGGGGGGGGGGAGCATACACACAGCCAAACACCACAGACTCCGCACCAATCTTCCCTTGGATAAACACAAAACGCCCCTGGGGGTCGAGCCACTGACGCTCGTGAATGTATGCCAGCCGCCTATGAATAAGAATGGCCACCCCCCTGGAGCCCCTAGCAAACCCAGCATGGAACACCTGGTGGAAGCCAAAGCGCTGCAGACTCAGGGCTTTCGTACCCAGCATGTGCGTTTCTTGAAGAAGGAGCACATCCGCCAGGTCCCTCTTGGCCCAGCGAAGCACCGCCCCCGTTTAATCTTGTCCAAGAGACCCCGGACATTCCAGCTAAGAACATGCATGGAAGCGCCAGTAGGCGCTAAACGGGGGACATCAACCATCATTACGACACACCCAGCCCCACAATCCCCGGCTCCCGGCCCAGGCCCCAGACCCCTCAATAGCATAGGTCAGAAAGATCACGTGCACCCCAGAAAACAGTACCCCAATACCCAGTACCCCCAGAAAGCAAACCCCCCCAACGAGCCGTCTAACAACCCAAGACCCCCCACCCCCACCCCAATACCTCAAGAAACAATGAAGTATCTGTCGCGGCATACGGTACTTCAGGCCCAGAACAGAGCGCCGAAAGTCAGACATGCCAATGGATCCCAGACAACCCCCTATCACTAACCAAGCACACTCCCAAAAACACCCCCCAAACCCAACAAGAGGAGGCAGCCCTCAGAATCTGCCCCCCCCCCCCCAAAGGTTAAGCACAATCAATAACATTGTACAATATAGTGCATTTGTTCACACGAGTCCCATACAGAAACCTAAGAGCTAGGTAATACTGCACCAGACGAAGTCCAAATCGTCGAGCAGCAGGTAATCGCCACAGCCGGCAGCCACAATAGAAATGCAAAGAGCCAAAAGTCGGTGAGCAGTGGTCAAGGCCCCTTGCCAGAGTGATCCGTCTCCGGCTGTGTGTCCCCCAGGAGGGGGTCTCGAGACAAGGACCTCCGCCTCGAACGAGACTTGCGGTGCCGCTTCCCTTTGGCCTGGTGGTCGTTCCGCTCCTGAGAAGAACTGCGTGAGGAGCCGGAGTGCAGCCCCGGTTGGACGTGTGGCCGGAGTCGGACAGCCTCGTCTGTCCAAGCAAAGACCGCCTCCGGGGAGTCAAAAAAGTGGGTCCTTGAGTTGTAGATGACACGGAGGCGGGCCGGGTACAGCAATGAGTACTGAATTTTCAGGCCCCGGAGCTTGGCCTTGGCCGCCAGAAAGGAATGTCGCTGCTGCTGGACCAGCTTGGTATAGTCCGGGAAAATCATAATTTTGCAGTTATCGAACAGCAGGGTATCCTTGAGTCGTGCCTCCCGGAGGATGACGTCCCTGTCATGGTAATTTAGGATCCGAGCGATGATCGGGCGAGGCCGCTCCCCAGCCGGCGGCTTCTGTGTCAAGGCGCGGTGGGCACGCTCTACCACAAAACAGCGCGACAGGGTATCCGGGGATAGCCAGCTCTCCAGCCACCGGGTTAGGAAAACATCCATAGGCCCTTTCTCGCAGTCCTCCGGAAAGCCGACGAAACGCAGATTATTCCGCCGTGCCCGCCCTTCGGCATCCTCCACACGGAGCGCCAGGCCCCGCTGCGTCTGCTCCAGGTCGGCAACTCTCCTCTTCAGTGCACCGACGTCGCCCTCCACCGTCGTGACCTTGGTTTCTGCCTCCGTAATGCGAGCGACCGCGTTGCGAAGGTCCTGGCGCAACAGCATCACATCGGCGCCCACCGCGCCGATCTTCGCATCCAACATATCACGGGATTGTGTGATGGCCGTCAGCAGCTCTGCATTGTCCGGGCCTGCCGCCTGACCCCCTCCGGTAGCCCTGGCACCACCCCCGGGGCCGGTGAACTTGTCGATGGGCCCCTTCGTGGCTGCAGCAAGACCACCCTTGCCTCTCGTCATGGCCGCCGGCGGGGTAGTCCGGTGATCGGCACTCGCCACGGGTCACCCCGTGGGAGCAGGCAGCAGACGGGGCACGGGGCGTCCGCGGCAGACCAGTCCCTCGGGTCCAGCTCGCCCCCAGCTCGTCAAGATATAGGCCAGTTCCGGGGGGGGGGGCACTCCACCAAGGCACAGGTATCACAAGGCAGGGGCCCAGGGCGGAATCGCCGGAATGGCGCCACCAGACCGTCCGCCCCAGGTGGCGCAGCCGACCCACGAGGCTGCTAGGGCAGGTCGATCGGGATACACCTCCGGTCCACACAACCAATCCGTCAGGACCGCTCTCCTCCGGGAAGGCCCGCGGGCCCCCTGTCCCGCAGCTCCAGCGATTCTGCTCCGGCGGTGCGGGCTGAAATGAATGACGCCCAGCCGGCTTCAGGGCTTCCCGGCGGGCAGGAGAAAAATCGAGGCCCCGGCTCACCACGCGGCAGGAAGGCCCAGCATGCACGGACCCCAAAGGCCACGCCAGCGGAGGTCTGGGGCTCCAGAAACCACACCACTGTATTCCGCCAGGCTCCAGCAAACTCCTGCACTAGCAAAGGCGAGGGAAGAGGGTGTAGGGCAAGGATAAATTAGCGGATAAGGATCGGGCCGGCAGGAGCTCTACAGAGCCGCGTCCGCCATCTTCGCCCTCGAAGCCACGCCCCCCTACCTAGTATTATTTTAGCAAAAATCTTTTCACCAATGTCAAGTAAGTTAATTAGTCTAAAATTCTTTGGTCACGGTCGACTATACCATCTTGGTCGACCGTGTCGAACAGGCAGGCCTCAGGGGCCCTGCACTGAGCTGGATCCGTTCATTTATCACTGACCGAACTCAATCAGTCAGACTAGGCTCCTTTACGGCTCCCACCATTTCTACCATCTGCGGAGTACCTCAGGGCTCTTCGCTGTCTCCCCTGCTTTTTAACTTGTATCTGCGCCCTCTTTTGTACTCCCTCAGGCACGCTAAGGTCACCATTTTCAATTACGCCGATGATTTGCAGTTCATCTTTCCTTTGAACACCAAGGACTCTGTGGTAGAATTCCAAACCACCATGTCCCACATTTTGAGTTGGATGAGCTGCAATCATCTTAAACTTAATCCAGGCAAGACCGAACTGGTCTTGCCGGGACAGAGCGCCCTCAGCTGGAACCCTAGCTTCTGGCCCACATGCATGGGCGCCCCTCCATCCAAATCATCCTCGGTCAAGAGCCTCGGCATTTTCATCAGTGAGGACCTCTCTCTGAAAAAACAAGTTGGAGCTGTTGTTTCCTCCAGTTTTTTTCAGCTGAAGAAAATAAAAAAAATCGCCCGCTTCTTTTCCCAAGCTGCCCTCACTCAGATCATTATCTCCCTGGTTTTGTCCAGATTGGACTTCTCCAACAGTCTATACCTTGGGCTCCAAACTGGAGAGCTTAAACGCCTCCAGCTGGTTCAAAACCAGGCAGCCAGACTCCTCTTGAACATTCCTAGAAGGCAATCAGTCAGACCTGGCTTGAAACAACTACATTGGCTCCCGGTCGAGCAACGTGTGGCCTTCAAAGCTGGGTGTATCCTTTTCAAATCTTTACACGACATCGGGCCCATCTTCATTAGAGACCTTTTTAAAAAATATAGTCCCCCCCGTAATCTCCGATCTGCTCATAAAGCCCTTTTGACTATCCCCCCTTACAAGAAAAAGCGTCTGGGAGGCAGCTGCTTTGACCATCTTGCCGCTGTCCTCTGGAACTCCTTCCCTCTTCACCTAAAACTTAGTGATAACATCCTCAGCTTCAGACACGCTCTGAAGACCTGGCTCTTTTCCCAGGCGCATCACTAAGCTACCTTACCTTCACCCACCGATGGCCACGCCTGTTCCTTACTACAGCGCCATGAAGCCTCCGGGCGTACGAGCGCTTAATAAATGCCAAATAACATTAACATTAACATAAACATCCCCTTTCTTATGGATCGGCCTAATTATCCCACCCTTCCAGTTAGTCGGAATCTTCCCTGATTCTAGAATTACTGAGAACATTTGGGAGAAAAATTCTGCCCACCAGGACGGCCTTGATTTTATTATCAGAGCTGGCAAGTTATCTAGATCTGCAGCTCTTGTTAAATTTAAGGTCTTTATCGTATTAAAGACATTTTGGGCCCGATGTAGGTAAATCTATATTTACCACTTCATAAATACCGAATCATACCGACTCGGTATTTATGAAGTGGTAAATTAGACGGGGGGGAGATGTAGGTATTTCAGATTCGGTAAATACCGACTCTGTAAGATTCGGTATTTACCGATTCTGTAAATACCGATTCGGTATCCCCCATTGATTCCTATGGGCCTTGAAGCCCATAGGAATCAATGGGCATTACCGATTCGGTATTTACCGAATCGGTAAATACTGATTCCAGCAAGGGTGCAGGGGGTGTCACTTTGACACCCTCTAGCACCCCCAATACTGGCTTGTGTGCCATGTGGCACACAGACATGCCCTAAGGGCATGTCTGTCTGTCACATGGCATAGGTGTGCATGCACACATGTGCATGCACACCTGGATTCTGTATTTTAACACCCAATTGGATTGGGTGTTAAAATACCGAATCTGAAAGGCCTGTGGGACTCAGAAGAGTCCCACCTACATCTGGAACAGATTCTGTAAATTTACCGATTCGGTAAATATACCGAATAGGTAAATACTGGCCCCCTACATCTCAAAGTGCCAAATACCGGTCGGAAACGGCCGATTTCGGCCGTTTCCGACCGGAATTTGCCACCTACATCGGGCCCTTTCTACTTTAAAATCTGATTTTAGATCATCTACCAGGCCACTCCAGTCCCCTAATACTTCCTCTTAAATTTCTCTCCCCGGGGTATATAATTCCTTCAAATAATCCTCCCAGGCACCCTCTTCTACCACGCAATTCATTGAGGCAACTGAGGGCTCTGTTGCTGATTGTACCAACTTCCAGGACTGACGTATATTCTTGGATTCAATGGCCTCCAGCAGATTTCCCCAACAGGTTTCCTTGTGGGCTCTTTTGGTACTATAGAGAAGTATGGTATATTCTTTCTTTAGTTTGACAAGATTTTCAGCCCTGGTCTTATCAATTGTTTTAAGCAGGCTACGCTCTTCTCTCCTTAATTTTCTCTTCTTGTTTAGACAGTCTATGTTGAACTAGTTTCCTTGTCTAATGTATTTTGTTTTCTCTTAGTAGCCCTTGCATCTGTTCTAAATTCTACCTTGATACTTTGTACCACTTGATGTATTTTTCAACATACCAAGCCAAGTTTAATCCACTCACATCCTAGATCAATGTTTTGCTGGAGCCTGGTTAACCTCCCTATGTATTCTTCTGTTAACCATGTTATGCTACTTGGGTAATCCATCTGTTGTATAATTACTTTCTCACAGACAATCTGATGGAAGTTTACCAGCTCTAATTCTTGAATATTGTGGTCACTGCCTTCTATGTGGCTAATCCTAAAGCCCTTTATTAAAGAAAAATTCCATGCTGGCATAAAAATATAATCTATGGGGCAATTTTGTGTCCCTTGTTTAAAAGTTTTCTTTGCCTGGCAATCTTGGGATAACCTACCGTTCAAACAAAAAAGGCTTTTTGATGCATTCAGGACACACCTCCTGGCCTCCATCACAATATTCACCCCCATTACCTCCCTACTCTTATTGTGTAGTTTGGACCAATAATCCTGGATTTCAGGGCACTTTCCATAGTAGGTGCCTAAACGTTCCAGTCTCCCCGCATCCCCTCCGACACTCCCCATTTTCCGCCAGTCCCATCCGGACCAGCCGAGGGCCAGTGATGTAAGTTCTGTGGAGGATCTTCAATTGGACCAGCCTAAGTCTCATCTGGATGGTTACTACCTTTGTGAAGGAGACCGCTTCTCTCCAGTCCTCATCATCCAACACCAGACCGTCCGCTCCGCACTGCTCCCTAATGGTTGCTAAGGGATCCCCCATATGATTAATCAATTTATTGTAGATCAAGGAGATAGTTTTTTAGTTCAAAATGATTTTATTGAAGTATTTTGTACACAAGAGATAGTTTTAACTGGGAGATGTCCATCTAATACCCTATCCTCCAATGGGGATGCCTCTGGGGCGTGGTGCCCCTGGGGATGTGTGTCATTAGGGCATGTCTGACCTGAAGATATCGGAAACGCTCACTTTCCTGCAAATGATATTTCCGTTGTAGAGCGTCAAATGTGAGGATCTCATCTTTCCCCCAAATGTCTCTAATCTGCGAGATCCCAATGAGATCCTATTTGTCAAACCCCTTTGTCTTCCACCGGCTTCCCAATCTCTCTGAGCTCCACAGTGGGGTTGCAAGGGTTAGTTTCCCATCCCATTTAAGTTGTCGGTGGCCGCGTGCCACACGTGCACCGCATGAGCCGATGGCCTGACAAGGGGAAACCGGCCATTCCTGGCATATAGAGCTCTAGTTATATCCCCCCCTGGGGCCTGACCGCGATCCATCGCATAACCGGATCTGATGGGGATCCATAAATAACATGGTTTATCGCCGCAAGTTGAGACGCCCAGTAGTATTTCCGAAGGTCTGGCAAGCCAATCCCCCCATCATACCAGGCAAGAGTGAGCCTGCAAAAGGAAACCTATGTTATTAAAATAATAATATTGATGTTTCAAAAACACAAGAGCAACCCATGTATCCATGTGAAGTGGGTATTAGCGAATAAAATAATAACTGTAACCTAGTTTCTGTAGAGTAAGGTTAATTAAATATATCTTTCAGACCATCCTGTACCTCAGCATTAACATATAACACAAGTAATGTCTTTGGTAACACTGAAGTTGCTACCTGGTTCAGTGAATGACCTGGAATTGGAATTGATAAGGTGAGGAAGCAATAGGGGTTGTTAATATCAATAAGTGTGCCACTTTATTCACACGTATGGAGGAGCATGTTGGTGACCGGTGTATGCCTTGTTTATAAAGATTAAATTACATATGACCCCAAATTTGAAGGCTTTCCTCGGACACCAGACTAACAGGATAAATGGCAGGCTTTGATGTGACACATTAAGTATTTCCAGTGACTGAAACGTATCTTGAACTTGGATGCATGTCATCTAGAGCAAAAGGCATCTGCCCACATCTTTCTGGTAATGCTTGCATTGACATGAGTGGGCCTTCTTCATTTTCTACATTTATTATAACAACGGATACTCAAAGTAGGGCTGGCAGGGGCGCTTGCGGCCCTACAGCCTTCTTTATGTCTGCTTGGTAAACAGAACCACGTTGCTGCTGTTCACCTGGCTGCCTGCTAGCAATCAGGAGATAGGCCATGGGGGGATAGGCTGTGAAGCTCGGGGTTCCCTGCTATGATGTACCTGCGGGGTGAACAAGATCTGCACAGAGGTTTCTTTGAGGGGCCAGCATATATTTACTAGATAAATGCGAATAAGGTACGTGCAACCCTTTAAGTACCCTACCCAACACAGTGTCCTACCTGAAAGCTATTTAGGGATATGCTAAACTTTAGAAATGCAAATATCTTCAGAGACACAGTCCAGAACTATGAAAATAGAGAGAGACTGCCCTAAACATTTTACAATAGTTCAGCTAAGTTAATGAATAGGTCTGTGTTAAAAGAAAATACATTGCAACTTCAGAAATTAAATGCACCTAAACACTGAACCGCATCTAGCTGCAGGGATGTGGCAAATGTGTCTGTTCACCTAAGTAATATGCCTGGTCAGCTCATGCAATGCTCTGCAAGGCATTCTGTATTCAGGTATGGACTAGAAACTCCACCCACTGTCCGCCCCATATTTTTCATTGACTTGTCACTGTCCACTGTAAACTGTTGCTTTTTATTGGTCAATAGACTTAGTAGTTCCTTCTTAGTACCGCCTTTTCTTATTTTGTAACCTCCCATGAGCACACCCCTGTGATGTGTGTTGCTACTCTCTAGTCTTTAATTACAGCATCCAAGCACTATTTTCTCAAATAGCTTTGTCCGGCCTGCTGTTGCAGGCAGTACACGCTCTCTCTTAACGCTTAAAAAAACTTAATAGCACGGGTGCCGAACACATTTGCAATGCAATCGGTCTTGCATTTGCAAGAGTTTATGGTATTGGCATTGTAAACAAAAATACCTTTTATTCATCTGTTTTAAAAACATATAAATAAAAGGCATTGTCATTTACAATTACAATAGCTCAAACTCTCGTAAATGTGAGACATATTGCATTGCAAATGCTTGTTGTAATAGTACTCACTGACTTAATCCAGCTTTTTTAGGAGTCATTAGGAGATTGTGAGGCCCTTTCTCTGATTCGTAGAGACGTAGATCCATTTGTGGCAGCATCTGTGGTGAATACTGCTGTTCAGTGTCTCAGTATTATTTAAATTTCATTTAGATATCTAAGACCCTAAATTTATACTCACCTAGGGTAGTGATAGTTAGTCCTCACGCCTTCTTTGGTAAAGGTATTGATACTAACATGTCATTATGGCACACTAATTCCACTTAATTAACTGAATATCCGCTAAGATCTATATCTCTTAAAGCGATTAGTTGCCTCATTTAGGGGTCAGTGGTGTGGATGAACCACAGAGCTGTACTTTGTGGCTCATAGTCTCCAATGCTTATTTCCTTTGAAGCTCATCAGCCCTGCAAGGACCAGTGCAGCCCTCAGTCATAACCCCATACCATACCTTTTGGCTCCCCAAAAAATATTTGCAAGGACCTATGTCTTTGACATAACTCTATATGCCTTAATTTCCTAGCTCTCATTCGGAAAGAGAAATATTCTGCCACTGGTTATCTAAAATGTAGAACAGAATGTAATATGCTATTAAAACTCACGCCTGCCTAATGAAGGAGCAGATGTATGAAACTTTTTACTGGTTGCCAACTCTCTGATTTGCTAAACCTGAAGTTTTGCGATTCCCTCAAGCATTTTTGGATTTACTAAACTCACTGATTCGAAAAAGTATTTCTGAATCGGTAAATGGGTGTAGAAATAAATTACAAATCTCAGCTTGGGAGGGGCTTGTTGCAGATGTCCCTTCCAAACTGCGATTTGTAACCTAATATATCTGTGGTTTGCTGCCGTAATTCCAGTTGCAAATCATTGAAAAGTTACCCGCTCCCAGGTTGGGAGGTAATTTACTCACAAAAGGGAGTCCCCTTTCGACCGCTTCCCCTATGTGAATTGTAGTACAGGTTTCAGGGGGGCAGGTGGTTGTCCACTACTGGAACCCTCACTAACCTTTTAAAAAAGAAAACTATATATATATATTTTTTATATATATTTTTTTAAATATTAGCCCTGTTAATTTTAAGGGAATCCGGCTGGTTTTAAAAAAACGTCTTTCTTTGAAACGCAATCTCAGGGATTTTGGTCTGCTGACCCTTGCAGACCACTGTCCATGTGATCGTGACTAGTCGCTGTCGCAAATTTGTGACCTGTCTAATGCTCGTTCAGCAGGACGGTCTGCAAATCACTACGATTTTATAATTTGTGAACTGACTTGAGGGCTGATTTAGATCTTGGTGGACAGGTTACTCCGTCACAACGGTGATGGATATCCTATTCTCCGAAATATAAATTCCATTATATCCTTTGGAATTTATATTTTGTTGGACGTGATATCCGTCACCATTGTGATGGAGTAATCTGTCCACAAAGATCTCATTCAGGCTCTTAATTTCTTATTTTGCTAATTGATATTCTAGTAATTCAAACTATGTGCAAAATCTGAATCGAGTCGCAAAAAGTCCGTGCGCATTTTGGGACTGCTTTTGCTTATGGATTCTTAGTACATTTGGCCCAGATTACTGTACGTTACCGAAGATGTGACTACAGTTTCAGAGATAGTATAGTTCAGACATCAGGCTGTGTGGCAACTGCTCTATACAATACAGGATTTGATTGCTCCCCGTACTTGAGGTTCCAGTGGTAGGATATTTTTCGGATGGGTGAGTCCTTAATTCCCTTTATTGACTAGAACTGGGGACTGCTAGAATCTGATGACAAATAAGGCACTTATCTTTTGCGCAGAATCCGCAGCACTGCCTCCTCATCTTACATCCCTATACAGAATAGGATTTACTTGGAGACCTGATCCACATTATTTTCTGTCAATGGCCTATGAGTTTTTGCCTTCAATACATTGTCTGCTTAGCATTTGCTGAGTTTAAAGTTACTGAGTTGCATTCGTTTAGCATGGCGAGAGAGCATGGTTTGAGTGATGCTGTGTGAAAGTGCCACCCTTTTGTTTGCACTCTGAGAAGGTGTGAGGTTAAAGGATCCTTCCTGGATGGTATCTGGACAATCTCCAAACATGCATATTATATTGGGTGTATTACTTTCTGAACAAAAACCTGTTGGTGTGAGTGGTACAAAGTGAAACTAGGTGCATGTTTTACAGCCTGTCCATTTAGAGGTTACCTGTTGTTCCACAGGAAAGAAGCGCATATGTAGATAATGACAACAGTAGGGGACTGCCAGGCCCATTCACCCCATCAGCTATATAACGGTAGCCTGTGCTTTTTCTTGTCTTAATTGTGACATAGGCACCACTTGTGTCACATATTGTTGTGCTGTTGAATGTTTTGCTGATTGAGCGTTGGTTTCTTGACTCTATTGACTGTTGGCTGGGTCCGAGCCGCTCTGGGTCCCCTTCTAGCCTGAGTTCAAGGGCATATCCAGAAATTTCCAATGTGTACATCTAATCATGTAGCTCATCGACACCCATGCTGTCAGCTAGACTGCGAGACAGTTTGACCCCCCCCCCACCTCAGTGACTTGGAAAAGTGTCCTCTGAAGTTACCAATAGAAGTGCTAGTACTCACTATCGTAAGAACATTTGCTCCTGAGAAGTGGTGATACTCTCCTACTAAATGTATTGAAGCAGTGGTGAGAATTGTAGGTACTCTCCCTTTCAAATTAAAAAAGTGCAGGTACTCGGTATCGGGAGGTACCTATCCATTTAGAGCGCTGCCAATAGGTCCGATTCAAATTGGTTTTTTTTGTTACCCTGTTTTAGACTCGGCAAAGCTGCCTTTAGCAGTCAAAAACATGCAACAAAAGCAGTGGCAGCTGGCTTCTTCCGAGGCTGCTGGGAATGCCAAATAAAATGTCCCTTACCTTCGAAAGGCGAGGTCCTCCTCCCTCATGTGTGTTCCAGGAAGCTCCCAATGCAGGAAACACCCCACCCAATCCTGGCGCTGCTTTCCCACCATGAAAGCAGCACTAGGATTAGATAAAGCGCTCCTAAGAGCACTCGAGGCCTTCACTTTTCTCTAACCCTACTGTTTAAGACTGCTAGGTTAGAGAACTTTAAAATGCGCATGTCTAGCTGTCCGTCCCAAGACGGCCGTCCCAAGAGACCTGCATTTTAAAGCTCACATCTCCCTGCTGCTGCCACTCTGCAGCGCTGACCCCGACCCATCCTGACACTTGGTTCAGGGCGAGTTGCTGAAAAATACAACGGTAATAAATAAACGTTATTACCGTGTTATTTTTCAGCTCTGGGGCTTTTGGGGCGACGTTCCTCCGCTCAAATGGAGGGGAGTTTAAATTGTGTTCCCCCTTCGAGTGCCCCACTGACTTGAGGTTGCGGATGCACCCTGCTTTCATTCAAAATTATAAGCACATTTCACGTATTACCACATAACCTTCCTCCGTGAACAACGTGCTCATGTAACTGTGCAGCGTGCCTGTAAACCTCGTCGACGCCCTAATAAGGGCGCTACAACTATTTATAATTAATTGCCTTGTTTTGGTGGTCACTCGGCAACCAAAATATGTTCAGTCCAGCGGGCTGGCCGGATGGTATTGACAGACAGAGATGCGGCCGTGCGCTCGAGTGCAGGCTGCAGGAATATTTTTAGTGTGACAGACAGACCGCGCAGTGGACATGAAGCGCGCGCGATGTTCAGGAAATAAACACCACGCCCATGACAGGGGAACATTGCAGGGGTCCTGTTGCTGCCTGCTCGGGAGAAGCCAAGGCTAGTGGTTACAGGGTAAGTGATCTCAGGGGGCGGAGGCTATACAATTACTCTACTATTTTTGCTTTGGGCAAGGCTGCTATTCGAGGGTTCTGCGTACCGAACTCTGGAAGCTTGCTCAGGGTGTGGGAGACGAAGACCTCTCTTGAAACGTTTGTTGGCTTTAGTAATATGGGATATGTGCTCCGCTAAAGTCTGTCAGGGCGATGCGCAATCAGTGGTTAAACCATTAGAACGTGAATGCATAGAGCGAATGCTTTGAAACGAAAAAGCCTCATGGGTTTTCGTTTCAATATTCTATGTTTGGCGCGAATATGGTCGTAATTAGGCGCCAGAATAAAAAAAAAAACTATGCTTTCTCCTGCCAAATGGAGACTGCAGACCGGCTAACAAAGTAAGCTAATACTGTCAGTGGGGGCGTGGTCTTGAGGGGCGTGGCCTTGTGCCAAGAGTTACCTAAGACTGAGGCACTTAAGCCCCCTCCAACCCCCAACCAAACAAAAAGCGTCATCAGTTTTAAAGCCCTTCGAAGAGTAGCTGGAAATACACTATGTACAATGCTTCCCAGCTTGTTTTCCACCTTGTGATAATCTGGTCCTCACCAGGTGGCCGTGTGAAGGGAGCCGATGGAGTGTGATAAATGGTGGCACCGTGTGAGTTGGCAGGTCTGAGGCTATAGCTGGAGGAAGGAAATGAACCAAGGAGGAAGTACAACAAGCATTGGCAAGCCAACATTTGCGAACAGGAAAGTGGGAGATTTTGAAAATAATTTCAGGGGAATGGATTTTCCCCATTGACTTCTATTAAAGCAAAAGCAGTTTCATTCGGGAGACAGCTACTATAAAGCCTTTTTTATATAACATATACAGGAGTCTCCTGCCTGAATCGGGGAATTTGGCATGTATTCATTGGCAAAGCCAAAAGATCTTACCTATGCACTATTAAGAGCTATTGGCGTTGTCAATGTCTTGTAGCCATGCTGCACAGAGGCACTGCTGTATGGCGGAATCAATGTTAGTAAAAACAAATGTGCTATGACGCGCCCTGTACTTTTTTTTCCTGGTGGGTGGGGCAAGCAACACATTGTAAATAGTGAAAGGAATGTAGTGTTTCATAAGCACAAATAATTACTTACCATGTTCATTATTGTGAGAACAGGGCATGACTCAACATGCCATGTTTGCCTAGAGCGGGGATACTTATGCATTTGGAGTGCTGTTTATTGTGGGATTTGAGGATTATTTTCAGAGGCTGTTAAATCCATCCTTCTCGCACACGGTGACTTAACTGATATATATATATATATCCTATACCGATTCGGCAGCCTGAAATCTTAATTTTCTTCAATTATGATTCTAATTGTTTATAGCACTATCACTTTAACATTTACTTTTTTAAATACAACCCTTTAGGAGTTTACATACATTGTGCAATATTCACACATCAATCTATAGATGATTTTTAAACATTGTTTACCCACTTTGGGTATGATGGTGAATCACAGTACAGCACATACATTCCATTTTTTAAATCCCTGATTAGTGTGCAAAACCAATAAATAATGAATTCCGTATTGATTTTTAGACAAATAATGCAATTGTTTTGAAATGAAATGGTTTTTAGGATGGCTTTCCTTTTCTAATTTTTTAAGGAAGTTTAAAATATTTATACTGTGTACATATATTAATTTTGTACAATGACATGTGTATATATATATATTTATGCTTTTTTAGAGAACGATTTTTTCTAAACATAAGTTATATTGTACTGTATTTAACTGTTTGCGTATTTGCACATCTATATACTTCTCACACTGTCAATTTGGTGTGGGAAACAGGGATTTTGATATGTATGGAATTAGGGCACTATGCCCAGTATTACTATCAAATATGTAACTGTGACTTTAAAAAATGTGGAATTTTGCACTGGTCACATGACCACCCATACTATATATGTCACCTCCTACTCTCCTTGCATGACATGTGATCAAGCCTCGGCTGAGGCGAAACGCGTCATGACGACTGGTGGGCTGTTTATTCACAAATAAATGCACTGAAAATTGGAACGCGCTTACTTGGTGGCTTTATTCCCTTTTCCATGTTTGCTTCGTATGCTGTGGTCGAACGTTGGTAACTCGAAGCAATATATATATATATATATATATATATATATATATATATATATATATATATATATATATATATATATATATATATATTTCACCACTTGCGCTCCTGCTACTTCGCCAGCTATCAATCCTCAGCCAACTTTCAAGCAAGAACACGGAAGACCCAAAGTGCAGGTGAGTTTTTATTTTGTAGCACACCACGCCAGGATAACGTTTCGCCCTACACAGAGGGCTTGGTCACATGGCGCACTGAAAAAAGTTGCGTGAATTTAAAGTGCTAGTGCAGTAACAACGACATCACTGATTGGTTGTAACTTAATTGGTCAAAATTAACAACACCATTGTAAAAAGCAATTTCTTTACAAGTGCAAAAGGGCAAAGCATGGCAGTATTAGGCTAATGCATGAAAATACCTGTATGAATACAGTTACGTTATCCGGTAGGATATAACAGAAGCTAACAAAGCGGAAAACCACCTGGGTATTCCCTCCGTACAAAATAATTGGAAAGGGTTGCAAGTTTATCACCATATTTCATATATTTACAACTTGTGCAAGAAGACATCCACATCAATATACGCAACCTGGCTCTTGAGTAGTCACTGCTTAAATGCAATAGCCCCTTACGATGTGAGAGTCCGCAAAACTTCTAAATAAAATATATACAAAATTTCATATATATACATCTATATACAATGGATATTTTACATACTGTTATCAGTAATCACCTTTAGGGTTTTTAACTGGTAACGTTACACCGGATAGCGCGGAAAGGGCTTAAGATTGTACACGCCCTACCACCTTTGCTAACGCCCTACTAAGGATATTGATGCCATCTATGCCCATGACGTTTGTTACTGACACCCAAATAAACAAGGGAAGGTTAAAAAGCATTGTTTTTCATTTTTGCTGAGTATAAGATTGTAAGGTACAGCTACCTCAACTACGGAAGAACTAGTACAGTAACTAGCAAAGCAACTTCAAGATATAGGATACAGGCGTGCTGCGAGCAACATACAGTTTGGAACTGGGGGGTATTGACGAGGACTGTGGAGATAGATGGAACTATAGACATGTATAAAAGTCCTCCGTGGAATTAAGACCATTGGGGCTTTTACTGTCCATCTCCAAGATATACCTGGTCTCAAGAGCCCTCAAGATCCCTTCTCGATTACCTCCCCTCCTGAGTGGACCTATGGCGTCAATAGCATAGTATCTAAGGAGCCCACTGTTATTATTATGGAACTCCTTAAAATGCCTGGCTACAGGGTATGTGGCGTCGTTCATGTTGATTGCCCGGATGTGCTGGAGCACCCTCTTGTGCACCTGCAATTTGGTACTACCAATATATTGCAGGCCACACGGGCACTCCAGCACATACACCACATATTCTGATTTACAGGTTAATTGCTTGGTAATTTTGCGGGGCACTGTAGAAAAAGCTGTCAGGAACTCGGTTTTGTTGAGTCCCTGCGAGCAAGCCTTGCAACTGGAACATTTTCTGAACCCGCGGCTTGCTGCTAACCAATTTTTCGGAGGGATCACTTCTGGGCTGGATTTAACCAGGGCATTTTGCAACGAAAACGCCTTCCTGAAAGTGATCGCGGGTTTGTTGGGCATATGTTCTTCTATAACTGGATCTAGTTTTATTAGATTCCAGTTCTGATTGATGATTTTTCTCAGCGCCCCATGTTGACTGTTATAGGCCCAAATGAGTCTGACTGGTTGCTCACTGCTGGCTGCACTAGTTTTCTGATGTTTCCGATGGGTCAGTGCTTCAGTGCGGGATAGGGCATTCGCTTTCCTGATCGCTGTATCGATAAGATGTTCTTCATAGCCCCTAGCTAGGAACCTTTGCTTACTTGCCGCTTGCGCCTCGCTGCAGTGGAATTCTGTGCTGCAGACCCGCCGAATTCTAAGCATCTCCCCGTAGGGGATGCTACGAATTGAATGCGGGGGGTGGTGGCTTTCTGCATGCAGTATAGTATTGCCCGCAGTGGGCTTCCTATAAAGCTTGGTTTCTAGCTTGCCCTGACTGACCTCCAGAGTAACATCAAGGAAATGTGCTGTGTCCTGACTGATGTGCGATGTGAAAGACAGGTTATATGAGTTCTTGTTCAAAACATCAATGAAATTGGTTACTTGCTCATAGGTTCCTCGCCATATCATTAGGATATCATCAATGTATCTATACCATCGAATGATATGGCGGGTGCAGATGTCTTGGTGAATACCATTGAGGACCTGTCTCTCCCAGTACCCCATGTGTAGACAGGCATAACTGGGAGAGAAACAGGCCCCCATGGCAACCCCTTTGATTTGTTGGTAATAGCGGTTGAGGAACATAAAATAGTTGTGATGCAAACAGAAACTCATCATGGCAAGTAACATCTTGTTATGTTCTAACAGCTCTATTGGTCGCTTGCCAAGAAAAAACTCTGAGGCCCTTAACCCATCCTTATGTACTATGCTGGTATACAAAGAGGACACATCTAGGGTTATCAGCCAGTAGTCATCATGCCACTCAAAGTCCATCAATTTCCTCATCAGGTCACTGGAGTCCTGAATATATGATGGCAATGCCAACACATGCTCCTGGAGGAACAAGTCGATGTAGGAAGTGGCTTTCTCCAGTAAACCCCGCACGCCGAGATGATGGGTCTACCTGGCGGTCTATTTGCGTTTTTGTGTACCTTTGGAATAAGGTACAACACAGGGGTTATAGGATGGTCATTTTTAAGGCATTTCAGTTCGTCCATGCTAATAAGTCCGCTGGAACGCCATCCCATGAGGAGAGAGTGGAAGTCTGTTTGTGCTTTTTTAAGTGCATTTGCATCACAATGTCTGTAACAATCCGGATCATTGAGTTGGAGGTAGGCTTCTTCAAGATATAATGTTCTTGGCCAGAGCACAATGTTACCCCCCTTATCAGATTGCCTGACTATCATGTTTTCATCCGCTTTGATTTTTTTGACCAATTTTTGATAGTTATTATTGTAGGAGAGTAGGGTCTGCAATCCCATGATCACCCAGATTTTTCGCTTTTGTTTCACTGGTTTACGACTTTCTCTGGCTGTGGGCCTGCCAATCAGACCCACAGCCTGGCTGTTCTCTTTCTAAATTACGAGATGTACCCTAGGTGCATATACCAATTGGTACTGGGCCACCTTATCAGACCCTGTAACCCAGGGCGTAGGTGTATCCAGGGCCGCCAGGGGCTGCAGCATGTATTATGCCACCCCTGACTGGCCTCCTAAATTTGACACAACTGGCTGCATGACAGCTGGGGCAAAGTCGTGTAATCACCCTTTGTTTTAGATATAGTAGCCTATATCTAACCCTCCAATGGACACCCGAGTCCCTATCAGTCACTCCTATGGCAGGCCTTGACAATCCTGAAGGCAGAGTGCATGGGCTCGTGTGAACTAAGCTCTGGCCCGAGCCGAGCCCGGTTGCAGCCTGCGGAATCAAGACCCAATGGCTGTTCCATGATAACGCGTACCATATCGGTAACTTCGGTGTCGCGTTATCAAGACATGTCGAGTAAGGTGTCATACGAATCGGGATGCTGTCCTCTCACCAACTCTGGCGACGAGGTTAGCATTCCGCCCTTCTAGAGGGACACGACATGTACGTAACTGTGAACCCCGGTTAAAGTTAACGAAGGCCTCAGCTCCACAAAATGGATGCTGCCACCACAGACACAAGTCTGACCTCCTGCTGCTGGGAGTCCTTCCAGCGAGGAGCACTTGGACAAAGGGTTTCCTGTCGAGGGCGGTGTTCGCACCGTCCCAGACAGGGTTTGTGTATTCTGGGTAGGTAGGGCTTTTGCGAGAAGGTGACTGCGGAGTGGCACCCCGGTGCTCACTACGCATCTGCCGGTTAGAACCAGTTCCAGGGGCGACAGCCCTGGCCTGGGGAAAGTCCGGCAGGGGAGAGGGGTGTAACTACCCCCCTTCCTGGTCCCACCCTTAGGGCAGGACCTAGTCATGTACCCACCCCTTTCTTTAGGATAAAGGCCGGAGCGGGGACCCTTCCAAATGAGATCATCTTTGAATCAAGAATACTTTCTACGAAAGGACTTCAAGACTCTTCTTAAGATTTCTCCCTTGTGACTAAGGAGTAGTCACCCTGCATCAGCGGGCACCATCTAAGAACTCTGCGGTTTGCTGTAAGTCCTTCCTCAAGGAATCCGACGGCCCAGCTCGACGAGAACCGGCTTCCCTGGCACCTCTGACCTCTACCCACGTCATCAGCTCAGCTGTGATCTGTGGGTGCGACGAGACCTCGAGGGACCGGCCATCATCAGAACCTGCACGTTCTTAAAAACCAGCACGACCATCGAGATAACTCTCTGGTGAGTGCTCTGGGGTCCGAGAAGCCCCGACCCTGAGCCGCTCTAGCACCGAAGTGCAGCCTCCCAGCATCTCCACGATCTGCGTGGGGCCCTTCTGCTCGCTGCTCAGCACGTTGTCTGGTCACTAGCCGCTGGCTTGTGCCCTTCTGTGACGACGACCAAGAATCAACACTGCCGGTCTGGTTGCTCCAGACTGGCCCTTGCTTCCATCTTTTGAGAAGCACCCCGGACCCTCCTGGTCCACTCAAGACGCCGACAGCGACATCCGTCGTGGGACAGCTCGCACCTCCACCGTGGTCGCCGACAACGCCTCCTGGTCCGTGAGACTGCAGAGCCTAGCGTCGCCCACTCACCTGGTCGAGGTGACGGCCAACTGGTGCCTTCCTGGTACCCTCTGACTACTGGCTAGTAGTACGAACTTGGTCCCCTCTGCTTTCAGGTTTCATCAATCTCCGATCCAGGCTTGGATCTCTACGAACTATTCATCACTGGTCGCCGGCCAGCAACTCCTTTTCGTCCGGCTCCTGGCTCGTCAGCGAAGACCCCGACGCCTGTAAGACTTGTGCAGCCGCAGCCCTCGTGGCTAGGTAACTCGGCATTTCGGTGCCTGCATAGCCTCCTTACTCTAGGGTCCCGAGTCCCTCGCTTCCGACTTGCCTTAACCTTTCCGTGTCCTCGGACACTTGTCTTTAAACTGTGCACTTGAAGTATTTGCTAAAGAGATTTGGTTTGTGCTTAGTACCCTGTCCTCATAAAGAGTACAGGGCTGTTGTGATTCTTAATAAATATACTGTTTATTTTCATAACACTTGCGTGGTGTCCTTTCACTGGGTGTTCAAGGGGTACATGTGTGGTAAACAGCTGGCTTAACGCGCCCTCTCGAGTCTTTAGCCTTAGACTGCTCGTATCCACGCTACTAGGATAGCTGGTCTATAGGTTGACTTACAACCAAACACCATAAGGGTCGTTGGAACGATACATAGCGGTCGCTAGAATAGCGAACGTTGCATATCGGGCCAACTTCTCACAATTATTACCGTGAAATTTGCCAAGGTTGGATTTCAAAGTTTTCACATGTAATGCTTTCACCTGTTTCACAACTGCATCCTGAAATATATCTATGTTGTCGTAAGGGGTGACAGGGGTGAACGTTGAACGGGGTTTAAGGTTGCTTAGGCCACCAGTATACATATTTTCTTGTCCCTGCGTGCTCTGAGAATTTGAAGCTTCTGCCCGAAGAGCTGCCAAATCCTTCATAAGCGGGACATCATTCACCACCATTCCCCCAGGTGTATCAACTGCAACCACTTTTTTACCAACATTGCGTGATTTGTTATTGGCAAAATGTTTTTTTAGCTTCAGTTTGCGCGTGAATTTAAAAAGAACCAGTCTAGTATCCACATAATTGAAGCTGCTGGGGGGGCTGTACGACAATCCTTTAGATAAAATATTGATTTCCAGGTCTGAAAAGTTTGTATCGGTCAGGTTGATGACAGATAAGCCATTATCTGCTGCCTGTGTCTGATTCCTTATTTGAGTTGCGCTATTTACTGTTTTTTGTTGGCATTCCATCGTCTGTAATTTCTTTTCTTTGGCTTTTCGCTTGGTGCGGCTTTTCCTGCGCTCCCGCCGCTTTGCGTTTGGGGTTTTGTGGATGCTGGGAATCTTGGGCGCAATGTTTCGCGCCTGTCCTGCTGGACACATTCCATTTCCTGCTCCACGGTTAGCCGTGTAAACCCCAATTGTTCTGAAGGTCTACCGGCTTCTGCTTCTGACCCGCTATCTATATTGGAACTAAGGTCTGTGAGACTCGAGCCTTCAAGGGAATTAGAGCGTGCTTGTGATGTTCCTTGCGCTGCGGTGGCGCCTGCCCGTTTTATTTTAGATGCTTTAATTGCATCATATTTGCGGGCAAACGTGAGATTCTGCCTTCATTATAATCATTTTTGTCACGCTGAAACTTGAATGCTTTGCGTTTCCTGATCACGTCCTCTTCTTTCTGCACTCGTTGTTCCATAGTTTCCCTGTATTTTTTGCATTCCTGCGTGATGTTGGCATCATCCTCGCACATATTTGCTATTACTACTTCAAGTGCATCAATCTCCGCTTGTATCTTGGTTCTGTCACTATATATATATATATATATATATATATATATATATATATATATATATATATATATATACACACATACACCACTTTTCTGACGGCAAGCTTTCTGTGACAATCTATACTTATTAATCTGCATCACTGATATAATTAGGTCGGTGGCGTGCCTGCACTGTAGGACTCTATTATTGGAGGCAGATCAACAGCGGCACAATCCCTGTTGAATAAGTGCCCATGTCCGTGCGCTTCCCCGATCCCCCACCATGTCTTCATATTTAAAGAGCTCAGACACCCCTGGAGTGGCAAGAGTACGGGGTTGAGAGGTGCACGATTCTATGCTGGAACCTGCAGCCACACGGTGGAACCTGGCTTTGCTGATCGGTTCTCTCAAGCCGAACACACAATAAACACTAAGAAGACTTACTGCACTGAAAACTCATCGTAGCCAGAAAGCCTGCTCAGCAACCACTACTTCCACTTAAAGTCCAAATTCTGAGTTATTTCCTCGTAACACAATGATCGCTGCTGGGCATTGAGAAGATAGACCGGAGCTAAAATCAAGCCTAGGGTTTTTATTTCTGAGGACTTTGGATTTTTTCAGAAGGCGGTTCATTGCTTGTCATTTACAGTCTAAGGGGAGAAAAGTCAAAACACCATGATGCAGGAATGGGATAGAGGGGACGGGCAGGCAACACAACACTGGAGGGGTGTGGGAGGGACATGGCATGCAAAGCATTGAGTGAGGAGGGTGTTAGGGGTGAGGAAAGCCCCACAATGTGGAAGGGGATGGGACACTACATCAATGCAGGAGGGAGCCGTGGCAAGTAGCGACGATGGGGCAAACAACTAAAAGAAAAAAAGTACCTCCGAAAGTGGGAGCCGTGGAACAATTCACTGAAAAAAAGGAAGCAGTACTTGGGACAAGCACCAGGGGCCGAACAAACACATGAAGAGGAAGCGAAGCCAGCAGGCACTGACCAAGGAGAAGCAAGGAAGTGAATGTGACAATGAAGCCAACCAATGGTAAGCAATTGGCAGGCTCGAAGTCCCCTGCAAGCTAACCAAATGTCTCACAAGTGATAGCATATGTGATGTCTCAGGCGAGACCGAAAAAGCAAAAAAAGACGGAAAAGAAAAATGGATACAGAAAGAAGGTTCTCACATGCAAAACAAATATAAATAAAAGACACATAGTGCACTTGATAGAGCGCGCAGTCCACCCGGGTCACCGAGATTACCAATTTCTTACACGCACTGGGCCCTGGCGTGCAAATCTAGATACAATAATGACATTTGGGTGAACCGGGTGAAGATTACCGTTTTTCCTTCTCCTCCTGCACGCTGCTATGAGCAATTAAAGTTTGGTTTACCTCTGCTTACCATGTACCCGACTTACCACAGGCACATTACTTATGACAGATCTGGAGCTATCAGGGAAATAGTAGACAGGGGCCTAGGAAAAATACTCTTTATAAATCAGTTCATACTTATCCACAATTTCTGTAAAATGACCACAGACACCTGATGATGTTAAAAGTTTTATATAGAAGTTCAAAGAAAATATGACAAGGCAATAAGTGATATGCAGAATAATACGTCAATCATCAGTATCAAAACCACTAGGTAACTATGAATTAAAACTAGGACCATTTGAGTATATGGAAGACTAAAGGTAGGAATTTAGAACAGAGCTAGTCACTGCAACTTTATACCAGGACATAGGACATGGATGGGACCTAGAACATGTACTTAACCTACGTTCTTTAGACTATTCTTGCTAAGTTCACCGCAATCATACTAAAGGAAGGGGAAAAAATTGGAACATACTAATAAATTCGACAATTCAGCAAAGTTCTAAAGGAAGGGAGAGATGTGGAACAATTCTAATAAGCAAAACGTATATAGTTTGGCATTTCAGAAATCAATCTCAAAGTCAAGATTATTCCCTTAAGAAAGAGAAAAAGATATGAGTCTAAGTGAGAGAAGACTATGGAAAAGACGCAAACCCACAGTTCATATTTACCTAATTAGGAGTGAGAACTAACCCTGGCCACGGGTCAGTTTGGAAAAGACGGGGACAAGGACCCTCAAGGATTTGGACTCCCAGAATGCGAGTAGACACAGCCCAAGGACAGTCAGGACAGGATACCCCTTAGGTTTTGGGTCAAGACTGGGCCTCCCAGGGTACGACCAACACCCACAGCTTCGGACAGCAACGCCTGCGTTACCCCTCTCCTGCAAGTAATCCGCCAGCAACCCCGATTGGGTTTTCGAATTTCCCAGCAAAGTGCTTCGCCAGCACTTAGGATTATTTCCACCCCTTAGGAGTTTGTGGAAAGTATGTACAGAGTGCTCCGCAGCACTTTAGATTTGAGCACCTATAGAGTTCGTAGGGTCAGTGACAGGTCTGCTACTCGGTCAAGTCGGACAATTTTCCTAAGCTAAACTAGGGCAGTTATACTGTTTTGGGGTCCCTCAGACCACCCACTAATGTTGCAAGTGACAGTTTCCCACATTATGATTGGTCAGGAGAGGTGGTGCGGTCATTACCACCTCCTAGAATTCGACTTTCCCACCCTAAATATTAAAATTTTCCTACCCGCCCCTTGGGTTCACGTTCCCATGCATAAGCATACAGCAGTACAGTAAAGTTCATAATCGGTAGCAACAGTATTGCTTCTTCCAAGGTGAGATTTGTTCTTCCCAGAGAGTTTCTCAGGCGCATCGTGCTTCAGGAGCCAGCTGGCTTGTTTCAGCTTCTGCGCAGTAGAGTTTTTCCCTGGTCACATGTTGGAGCCCAGCAGAGCCTCAAGTATGGCTCCACTCCCGAATTTCCCAGCCCCAGAGACGCGGTACATGAAAAGTAAGCGAGAACAAATTAAAATCACATATAAAATGATCACACTGTATACCATGATGAAATTCTAAACATCCCTTATTTTATAATAACTATAGCATTACTGTTTAGTGCGAAAAGACAGATAGGCTGAAGCAGCTGTAGCAAGCACAGAGCGTGGTAAAAGACAAGCGGCCATGTTTGCAGCAGTGCGCATGTGTAATAGACTCCCTCCAGAATGCGAGTGCGTCACATCACATGGGTATGACCGACGCATGCGCAGACTGAATTTCAGCGAAGCAGCCGTTTCTTTAGTGCAAGTTTCGTTAGTATGGGAAAGACATACAAGCAAGCATCCTGGGGACACCCGCGTGTTTGGACAAACGCTTAATAAATGACGAACAACTGGATTAATATGATTATACATTTAGGCAAGGTTCTTGTATGTGAGCAAGGCGCTTTACGTGCGAATCCTTGCTCCATCAATCCCCTCTTTGATGATATTTACTATCATCACCACATAAAGGAAACAGATGCCAACTTTTTCTCCTTCATCCACATCACTCATTTGGATTTCAACAAACTTATTGTTGAGTTTTCTTTCAGCTTCTCTATGAGAGTGGTGATTTTTCACCTTTTTGTAGACTTCATTCCTTAATTCTTCTAATTCTAGTTCATCAATATTTCTCTTCACCCCCCTCTTATTTACTGTATATTTCTTTTTGCATTTCTGGCATTTGCAGCAAATGAAAATGATCAATACAACTACGCCTATTACAACTATTGGCATCAGTATTTTCCACAAAAGATTTCTACCTAGGTTAGTAAACCAACTACCTATAGAGGAGAGACCTCCAGTCAGTCTTGTCCAGGCACTGTCAACCTCCAATGGTTTGCGTTCTTTTTCCAAATTAGTTATGTTCTTCACATATTGTTTTAATTCGATACTTTTATCAGGAATGTAAGTGCAACAATGTTGCGCTTTCAGCATTCTACAGACTCCGCCCTCTTTTGCTAATAGGGTGTCAAGAGCAAGACGGTTTTGCAAAACCATTGATCTGATCGCAACCATTTCAGTATTGACCATCAGGAATCCAGCAGCAGTGTCCGTTAATAGCCGGTCCACTACTGTAGACAATTTGCAGATTCTATGAGTGTTCAGAACTACCCCCATTCCAGGTATCAGTGCACTAAAAATATCACCTATAATTTCACCTACACTTTCACGTTTACTACGCACTAAGCCATTAGTCTCTTCATCGCTTCCAGCTGCATTATTCACATGGTATATTTTCGGGAAAACAATGCCAAAGTAGCAGCTTCCATACCAGTGATCCGGCAATTTGAAATAAGCCTTGTTCCCACATATATAATATATTCCGGGAAACACAGGTTCTGACCCATTTTTGAAACCCCAACCTCCAATTACCTTGTAATTATGTTCACACTCGCTGGAACCGATGAATACATTGTTATAGTACTCTGTCTTTTCCCTATGGATACAAAGTTTCCCCTTTCGTTCAAAATCCAACAACAAGGCAGGATTAGCTTCGCCTTGCGAGGTGTTATCCATGTGCTCAGCCCACCTAGGGACTCTATCCTTTTCGTCATTTTCTTTCTTCTGAAACTTTTCTCTCCTTCTGTCTGCCATCTTTATGAACATCTTTTCCTGCTCTTGCAGAGAACAGGTCAGATTAGCTTGTCTTGCTTCGTCTAAATCTATGTTGCCTATAGTCAGAAAATATTCTCCCATATAACGGGTCACGTCACTTTTAATATGTACAAGGTTCAGGTGTCCTCTAATAGGAAGCTCAGAAAATACTACGTCAGCATTTGAATAATAGTACTGCAAAGTGCTCCTATAAAACAAGCTAGCTAATATACTACAAGAAATTCCATAGGTTAAAGGTAGATGGTGATATGTCACGCCTTCAGCCACTGAGGTGGGTAGCTTCATGCAGACATAACAGTCCTCTATTTCCATAGCTTCTACGTAATGCACTAACAAGTTAGCAAAAACATTTAAATGTGTCCTGTTTCTCATTTTGTGAAAGTGTAGTCCATCCTCATCTGAAGCTTCTAACTTAGGTCGTGTGTGTGTCAGACTTACTTGTTTGTCACGTCTTTCTAAGCTTCGTGGTGTCTCTGCAGTCTGTACAGCCCCTACGTCTACTGCTTCTGGTTCAGTAGGGGACAAGTTAGGATTTTTACTTATCATAAAAGGTAGGAAAACTGTTAGTCCTATCCACATTACTATTAGCATTGCTATACTACACAAGCATATCTTACAGCAAGTTTTAAGACACCCACATCTGGATCTTCCAGAGACATTCGGATCAAACATTTTTAGCTTACAGGTGGCTTTTGCTACCCCTCTTCGTTTCTTTGTACCAGAGGCTCACTTCGGGGCTTTCTCAAGGAGGGTCTTCGTCAGAACTCCGATCAGCGATGGACTCTTCGTCACTGTTGCCACTGTGGTGGGGCTCGTCAATTTCCTCCAACACAAAGTAAGTCCATTCAGGGCTCCGATACAGTCGGTTCTGTTTCTTTACTCTGTCGCTCTTTCTTAGCGACTTGCCTTGGGCTGCCTTTCTTTCACTTTCAGCCCTTTTTCGGTCTTTCAGTTTTTCTTCGACTGTCTTTGGTCTGAGCCTCAGTCTCTTGACGTATCGGGGTGCACTTCTGCCTCCGTGCCTCCCAGTAGTTGAGGAAACTTGGCCTTCTTCGTGCACTCTCTTTACTTTTTGTTGTGGCACCTCAGTTTCCCTGCCTGTCTGACTAGTTCCAGGTCTTTCATCTATTTCTTCTGCCTGGTCCCTAATCTGACCCTGCTCAGATTCAAATCGTACTTGCTTTTTATTTTTAGTTGCTTTTATTTCGGTTGTCTGAGCACGTTGGTCTATTTCTATCTGTTCCTGTTCATGCTCTTCGATCTCTTCGTTTTCTTCTGCATGAACGTCAGCTCTAATTATTATCTGTCCCTCTCCAGTCTCCGGAGTTTCAGGAGGAGTTTCGATGTCTTGATCTGACCCTACTTGGCCTACTTCCTGATCAGGTGTACTGTGATTCTCGTTGACCTGACCTTCTTCCTCTATTTCTAGCTCACCTGGACTATCCCACTCACTGTCTAAGTAGGAATATTTCCTGGTTCGTATTGGGTCATGAACCTGGTCGTCGGCGGGGAACCATTCAACGTCTCGACTTGTGCTCGGCAGTTCGATGTCAGCTAGCTCCGGACTTTCCTCCTCGGAAGCCTCTTCAGCTGCGCTGCCTTCAGCTCCAGTCGCGTTTTCTCCAGTTACCCGCTTTGTGTGGCTGGCGTGGATCCACTTCGGTACACCAGCACACTTTACAGCAGTTGTAGTGACGAGGATCACTGGTCGTGGCTTTCCCCACCTTGGTTTCAGGCAACTGCTCCGGGTGTGTTTCTTTAACGCCACCCAATCTCCTGGTTGCAGTTTATGTGCTGGAGTCTTTGGCCACTCGTCAGCTGTCTCTCCAATCTGCTGAGAGAGAGAACGCACTTGGTCACCCAGCTGCTTGCAGTATTCTAATACCATATCATCAGAAATGCTTAGCAGTTTGTGTCCGGGTACCCATGCCTGTCGCATCACTCTTCCCATTAACACTTCATGGGGACTTAGGCCAGTTTTTCTGTTCGGGATACTTCTCAAACTCATCAGCACAAGGGGTAAAGCCTCTATCCAGTTCATCTTTGTGGAATCACACATTTTGGCCAATCTGGATTTCAAGGTGCCATTTATTTGCTCCACTACCCCAGAAGCCTCTGGACGTTAGGCACAATGCAGTCTTTGCTTCATTTTGAATGCTTTACAGAGTTCTTCTAGGACATCGTTGGCAAAATGCCCACCTTGGTCCGTTTCGATTGTCTCGGGAATTCCGTACCTAGGTATCAACTCCCTGAGCAATAACTTGGCTGTAGTTAGGGCATCATTTTTCTTTGCGGGATACGCTTCCACCCACCGGGAGAATAGGCAAACTATGACTAAGATATATCTATACCTTTGACACCTAGGCATTGTTATAAAGTCTGCCTGCATTCTGACAAAGGGACCTACTGCCTTTCCGATATTACTCTGTTCTACCACAGTCCTTTTTCCTGCATTGAATTGCTGACACACTAGGCACCTCTGGCAAAGCCTTTCCGCCTGGTTCCTGAATTTTGAATTACAAAACACCTTGTCAAACACCCGACACATTGCGTCCCTTCCCATATGTGTTGGTTCATGTATCGTTCTGACCATGGGGTCTATCAGGCTGTCAGGCAATACAGGCACCTCAGTCGAGTTTACCACCACACCATCATCTCTCAATTTGCATCCCTCTGCTGCCCACCTGCCTTTTTCTTGCCTGTCTGTTGCCTGTTGCAAATCCTTTAATTCTTCCCACGTTGACACATTCTCAAACAACATAAGTTGGCAGCTGGTTCCACCCCACAACGCAATTTGGAGGGACATTTGGTATCGGGCACAAAACTGGGCAATTTGGTCAGCGTACCTATTACCGGCGGTCACCTCATCATTCCCAGATTTGTGAGCCGCGCACTTGACCACAGCCAATTCTTTGGGCAATTGGATAGCTTCCAGTAAGTTATGCACCACCTTCCCATTTCTGATAGGGGTGCCTGAGGAAGTCATGAATTCTCTTTGTAACCACAATTGGCCGAAGTCATGAACAACCCCGTAACAGTACTGGCTGTCGGTGTAAACAGTTATTCTTTTGTTCTTACCCCTCTTACATGCTCTTGTTGGCGCAATGAGCTCTGCCACCTGCGCAGATTTCACTTCGCATAAGTAAGATGCTTCTATGGTTTCCGTCAATGTGACCACAGCATAGGCAGCACACAGACCCCTGCTCTCATGTCTCAAACATGAGCCGTCCACGAACATTGTCTTATCCCCATCAAGTAATGCTATTTCACGGATGTCCGGACGGGGCTTAGTACTGAACTCAGTTAAATCGATGCAATTATGTTCCCCTCCCTCTTCAACTTCTACATCTAGAGGAACAGGTAACAGTGTCGCAGGATTTAGGACATTGCACCGGGAAATGGTTACATTTTCAGCACCAATCAAAATTCTCTCATACTTAGTCAGCCGACTAGGTGTGAGGTACTGGGTCTTAGTTCTAGTCAGTAGGATTACAACAGAATGAGGAACATATACAGTGACGTGATGTCCCATGACAATGTTCTCACTCTGTTCCAGACTGACGCAAGTAGCAGCCACTGCTTTCAGGCATCCAGGTAATCCAGCAGCCACCGGATCTAGGGTGGCTGAAAAATAGGCCTCCGGTCATCTAATTAATCCGTGCTCCTGGGTCAGGACTGAAAGAGCACAATTCTCTCTCGTGTCACAGAATAGCTCAAAGGGCTTACTGTAATCAGGCATACCCAATGCAGGAGCGGTACATAGACAGTTTCTCAGAGTTACCCAAGCGTTCATGCTTTCACTGTCCCAACTGACGGGGTCTTCTACTCCTTTCTTGGTCATTTTTATCAGGGGTTTTGCTAGAGCCGCAAATCCTACAATCCATTGTCTGCAGTAACCCACAACTCCTAAGAACATTCTCGCCTCTTTCTGTGTTCTGGGCAGTTCCATTGCTTTAATTATTTTGATTCTTTCTGTAGTAACTTTCCTGATTCCTTTTTCTATCTGGTGCCCCAGATACTTCACTGAGTTCTTACAAAATTGTAACTTGTCAGGTGACACTTTATGTCCTCCCTTTCCTAGGTGATTCAGCAAGGCAATTGTGTCGGTGACACAGTCCGTCTGGGTTTTAGATGCCACTAACAGGTCATCTATGTACTGTACCAAAACAGACTCTCTTGGCAGCACTAGGGTTTCAAGGCACTTTTTTAGTATCTGGTTGAAAATCGATGGACTTTCGGTGTACCCCTGGGGGACACGATTCCAGACATAGATATGACTGTCAAATTCAAAACTAAAAAGGAACTTGCTTTCTGGATGCAATGGGATGGAAAAGAATGCATGGCACAGGTCGATGACAGTGAACCATTCTGCATTCCAGGGAATCTGATATAGTATCACTGCAGGGTTAGGCACCACAGGACAGCAAGGCACAACAATCTGGTTTACCTTGCGCAAATCTTGCACCACCCGGTATTTCCCACTAGGCTTTTTGATCCCAATGATAGGTGAATTACAGGGACTGCTCATCACTTCCTCTATTATTTCTGCTTCGAGCAGCCTGGTAATCTCAGTCGCTACTCCTGCTTTTACTTCTGCACTCATTTTGTACTGTCTCGTTTTGGGGTATACAGCATTGGTTTTTATTGCTATTTTAACTGGGTCCACATTTGCCATTAAGCCTACATCTTTTCCTGTGAAATCCCACACTTCTGGAACTACTCTTAATTGGAGCTCTTCAGGTAAATCCTCAACTGTTAAAGGTTTGATATCAGAATCTTGTCTGACTAACATCAGCTTGTACAAACCATCTTCATCGGGGGTCTGAATTTCGACGCCCTTTGGTGTGCAATAGATGGTACAATGCATCTTGCACAACAAATCCCGTCCTAGCAGGTTCACAGGACTGGAATCACAGACCACAAATCTGTGCATTTCTTTGAAATTTCCTATAGAAACTTCCATTGGTTCAGTTACTGGAGTACTTATTATTTGATTGGAGACACCCACTACTTGGATCGCTTCTCCCGAGAGGGGTAGGTTAGGAACATCCACTGTTCTTACAGTAGATCTAGTAGCACCAGTGTCCAACAGAAAGGTGACGTCTTTTCCTTCAACCTTTCCTTCAATGTATGGTCCAGTCTGGTCTACCGGTAAGGAGGCGCCAAGCACGCACTCCTCGTCCTCCCCTCTCAGGCCCCGTCAATCTTGATCTTCCCGGAGGAAGGTATCATTTAACAAATACTGTGGAATGATGGCATCTCTTTCATTCTCGATTTCCCATACTTCCGCCCTCTCATTCTGCTGACCCTGATTCTTAAAATTTTGTCTAGGAGCGCGAGGTACTGGAGGTAATTTTACCTGTTGCTGGTTCTTTCTTGTCCCCTCTTTCGGCACCTGTGGATTTAAACCATTTACAGGGGCATTACCGGCCTGCAGGTGTGGACACTCGTCTCTCCAATGCCCTATCTGGCCGCACCCATGGCAAGGAAACTTCTTCATGGCCTCTTCCCGACTCATTTTAGCTCGGGGCTTTCCTCCTCCCCCAGCAGTGGCATTCTGAGCATTATTACTAGAAGTCAATTTACTTAACTGTTTTTCCTGCTGTTCAGCTAATTTCACCTGTGCCCACATTACCTTTTCTTTGAGAGCCTTCTTTTTATTTTCGATTTCATCTTCGCAGTATTTTGCATACTTCAGGACATCATCTATGGGTTTTCCCTGCCAACTGATTTTGTTATCTCAAATCCATTGTGATATTTCAGGTCTTAATCCTAGCACAAATCTGTAACTGAAATGGGTCATGTCTTTCATGTCTACATTATCGATTCCACTGTAAGTCTTGAATACTTGCAGTAACCTTTCATAAAAGGAATGTACAGTTTCATCACGTTCTTGGGTGGTTCTATCTATTCTGGTCCAATCTGTCTCTTTTGCGGGCACCTTTTTCTTCAGGTACTGTATGACCTGATCATACTTCCTCATTACCTCAGGTGAGGGAGCTCCGGTTTTCTCATCTCTGGGATATTCATCATTGGGCCAATTAATTTCTATTTTACATTCGGTCCATAGGTCTACAGGGACCACAATGTCGAAAAACCCATCTAGGTCTTTCAAGAGACATTTCTGAACTTTTATGAAGCGTTCTACCTGCCTGTACCAATCAACTGGTTTCTCCCGTAATTTCGGGAAGTCATTAGTAAATGACACAATATCCTGTCGGGACCAAGGGACGTGTACATATTTTCCTCCTGGGACCTCTCTCATGGGGCACAATTTTCTGTCGGCTTTACTTCTTTCAACACGGATTCTGAAGCCTGAGACTTAGCCCTGCTGTCTTCCTTTTTCTTTGCCCACCGGGTTCTCCATTTCCCCACCTCTCCCCACTTCTGCAAGAGCTTCAACAATTCCTTTATCTGGATCTGTTTTCCCACTGCATTCAAGCTTTCTAAATCTTTGTCTGAAAAGTCTACTCTGTATGGTTTCTGAAGGATTTTGGAGCGGCTAACATCAATTCCCATTTCTGTGGCTGTATCCATTATCCTTTAATGGAGCAATCTAGCATTTCGGGTAAGATTTTTGCTGATAAACAGTAACTCTTCTTCACTGTACGAGCTTAGGCGCTCAACTCCTACATTTCCAGCCATCATTTCTTCTATTTCTATTCTCAATTTATATATCTCTAATGCTTTCGGTTGGGGAGTGGCCTCCTTCTCCAGCTCCTTGGTCCATCTGTCTAATTCTTCTGGGGATACTACGGTGGCACTCCTAACCCCAGATGCACCTTCAATCAACACCTCTTTGGGTCTAGTCTGACTTCTTGCCCCCGACATACTAGTCCTAGGCTCTCTAATGGGCAAGTCCATCAGGACCACAGATTCACATTCACTCTCTTGATCATCATCTATGAATACTTCCTTCCTCGGGGGAGGGATGCTAGGAGTAGGCAGTATTGGGGAGATAACAGGAGGACGAGGACTAGCCAGGTCATCTATATACAGTGGAATAGCTGGACCAATAGTTACTGGAATAGTCAGGGAATCAGGATGGGGATGTATCTGGGCAATGGTTCGAACTAAATCATCTCGCTGTCTAGCCAGGGCTTCTTTCTCCTTCTCTCGTAAAGCCTTTTCTGCAGTGTGGTCATGCAATACCTGAGGTACTAAGGGAGGATAAATACTGGGAGCAGTCGGAGTGACCAACCGAGGTGGATCTTCTCCGAACGGCTGATAATTTGGGACCGTACATTTCGGTCTGCAAAACCCATCCCCATTACTGATTTTACTGTCTGTACCCGTTCCATCTGTATCACTATCCCTCCGACATCTGGGATACTTCGAAAAAGGGTTTGGAGAATGCACAGGTTCTGATTCTGCAACATAGGGTGGTGGATTTTTCATTAACAGATCTTCTAGGTGCTCATCCTCTGAGTCCCCCACGGGCATTAAATGATGGGTCTTTTCTTTACTTTTTCCTTTCCCCTCTTCTAACACCCCCATCATTGGGAACAGTCCTTCAGTCATCATGGTTTGCCTCCACTGTTTCATTTTCTGCTCTTTGGTCTGTGCTTGAACCCTCGGATACCATTTACTTACTCCCTTGTCCATCCGGGGTCTATCTCGCTCTAGAGCCTCAATCTCCCATTCTTCCAGGGCTTCGTACTGGGTCAACCTAGGTCTAGGATGTAATTCATTCATGCGGGTCCTTAAGTTAAACAGAATCCGACCATTAAATGTACCTTCAACAGGGAAGGCTAGGACTCCGTCATCTGCGGTATACTTTGCCCAGTTTTCTAACCATACACAGGTATGGTACCCTTTATCAAACATCATGTAAGAGGCTGGAGTATTCGGCGGGGGAATGAGCACGCCTTCCCTCGTTCTAATGGGCTTGTCAGTTTTGAAAAAATTCTTTATTTTATCAGTAAATGACATTTTCCTTTTTATTCCATACATCATGTGCGGTCTACCTCGTATAAGCTGATCCTTATGAAATCCTAGGTACTTTGGATTCGGTATGAAATCTGGATACCACATGCAACTTTCCAGACTCGCTTCTAACTCGGCCTGATTAATTTTGTTTACCTTTGTGCTTCCAATGCTAGCGCGACTTTTTATTTCGTAACACCCAATCAACTCAGAGAACACAAAAGATCCTTAACCAATGGGTGCGCAAGACAGAGTCTCACGCTTCGGCACTCACCCCTCCTTCACAAATTCAGCTCCACTACACACCCGCTGTTTTGACCAATACCAGCGCGGCACGGAGTGACGTCAGAGCAGCTTTCCGCCCGACTCCCTCCTTCACAAGGTAACGGAAACTTTTTACTCTCCCTAAAGTGCGAATGCAAATCTTAGTCAACAACACGCAACGTTTGCCACTATGTCTGAGTGTTCTAAAGAGATAAAAGAATTTTCTTTCACTGCTAGTAAACCACTTCTGTCTACTTTTCATTCACTCCGGATAGACTTCTTTGCCTAACCTTTTACATACGTAAAATAGAACCTGTTATTCCCCTGACTTATCCACTTCTTCCTGGGATATATACTAAGTCAGGCTTTCACCAGCGGACTAATTTACTTACCATTCAAGCCTCGGAGACCCTACTACTTCTTCCGTATGCGACCCTTACTAGGTGATATCGCAATGAAAGTTTTATAAAGGACTCGTAGCTATCATTTACTTCAGATGCAAACAAAGGTCCTAATTAGTGCTTCCAGTTATTCCTAACCCTGCACTAATGACTCAAAACCAGTGACTTCAACAGCTAACCGGATTCTGCTCACCGTTTAGCTAAATACTTCCCCGGGGATTCAGACTACACCGAACATTTACAAACAATTTTTCTGTTAATATTACATACACACTAACAGCAGCAATGCAATATTCATATGCATAGACATATATATCCTAAAAATGTCAAAATCTTTAAATCAATGTAATAATAAAAAAAATATCAGCAGCATAGAAATTTCAGCAGCACATTTTATTTATCAGTTATCCTGTCTACCTAATCTAACTAGTCCAAGCCATCCTCTGGTTACCAGAAAATTACTGATAGAGCGCGCAGTCCACCCAGGTCACCGAGATTACCAATTTCTTACACACACTGGGCCCTGGCGTGCAAATCTAGATACAATAATGACATTTGGGTGAACCGGGTGAAGATTACCGTTTTTCCTTCTCCTCCTGCACGCTGCTATGAGCAATTAAAGTTTGGTTTACCTCTGCTTACCATGTACCCGACTTACCACAGGCACATTACTTATGACAGATCTGGAGCTATCAGGGAAATAGTAGACAGGGGCCTAGGAAAAATACTCTTTATAAATCAGTACATACTTATCCACAATTTCTGTAAAATGACCACAGACACCTGATGATGTTAAAAGTTTTATATAGAAGTTCAAAGAAAATATGACAAGGCAATAAGTGATATGCAGAATAATACGTCAATCATCAGTATCAAAACCACTAGGTAACTATGAATTAAAACTAGGACCATTTGAGTATATGGAAGACTAAAGGTAGGAATTTAGAACAGAGCTAGTCACTGCAACTTTATACCAGGACATAGGACATGGATGGGACCTAGAACATGTACTTAACCTACGTTCTTTAGACTATTCTTGCTAAGTTCACCGCAATCATACTAAAGGAAGGGGAAAAAATTGGAACATACTAATAAATTCGACAATTCAGCAAAGTTCTAAAGGAAGGGAGGGATGTGGAACAATTCTAATAAGCAAAACGTATATAGTTTGGCATTTCAGAAATCAATCTCAAAGTCAAGATTATTCCCTTAAGAAAGAGAAAAAGATATGAGTCTAAGTGAGAGAAGACTATGGAAAAGACGCAAACCCACAGTTCATATTTACCTAATTAGGAGTGAGAACTAACCCTGGCCACGGGTCAGTTTGGAAAAGACGGGGACAAGGACCCTCAAGGATTTGGACTCCCAGAATGCGAGTGTAGACAGCCCAAGGACAGTCAGGACAGGATACCCCTCAGGTTTTGGGTCAAGACTGGGCCTCCCAGGGTACGACCAACACCCACAGCTTCGGACAGCAACGCCTGCGTTACCCCTCTCCTGCAAGTAATCCGCCAGCAACCCCGATTGGGTTTTCGAATTTCCCAGCAAAGTGCTTCGCCAGCACTTAGGATTATTTCCACCCCTTAGGAGTTTGTGGAAAGTATGGACAGAGTGCTCCGCAGCACTTTAGATTTGAGCACCTATAGAGTTCGTAGGGTCAGTGACAGGTCTGCTACTCGGACAAGTCGGACAGTTTTCCCAAGCTAAACTAGGGCAGTTATACTGTTTTGGGGTCCCTCAGACCACCCACTAATGTTGCAAGTGACAGTTTCCCACATTATGATTGGTCAGGAGAGGTGGTGCGGTCATTACCACCTCCTAGAATTCGACTTTCCCACCCTAAATATTAAAATTTTCCTACCCGCCCCTTGGGTTCACGTTCCCATGCATAAGCATACAGCAGTACAGTAAAGTTCATAATAGGTAGCAACAGTATTGCTTCTTCCAAGGTGAGATTTGTTCTTCCCAGAGAGTTTCTCAGGCGCATTGTGCTTCAGGAGCCAGCTGGCTTGTTTCAGCTTCTGCGCAGTAGAGTTTTTCCCTGGTCACATGTTGGAGCCCAGCAGAGCCTCAAGTATGGCTCCACTCCCGAATTTCCCAGCCCCAGAGACGCGGTACATGAAAAGTAAGCGAGAACAAATTAAAATCACATATAAAATGATCACACTGTATACCATGATGAAATTCTAAACATCCCTTATTTTATAATAACTATAGCATTACTGTTTAGTGCGAAAAGACAGATAGGCTGAAGCAGCTGTAGCAAGCACAGAGCGTGGTAAAAGACAAGCGGCCATGTTTGCAGCAGTGCGCATGTGTAATAGACTCCCTCCAGAATGCGAGTGCGTCACATCACATGGGTATGACCGACGCATGCGCAGACTGAATTTCAGCGAAGCAGCCGTTTCTTTAGTGCAAGCTTCGTTAGTATGGGAAAGACATACAAGCAAGCATCCTGGGGACACCCGCGTGTTTGGACAAACGCTTAATAAATGACGAACAACTGGATTAATATGATTATACATTTAGGCAAGGTTCTTGTATGGGAGCAAGGCGCTTTACGTGCGAATCCTTGCTCCATCACACTGAGAGGGGTACGTCAAGAAAAAGGGGCAGCCCTCCATCTCTAGGAACCTCTGTTATATTATCCCAAAAGGAGACAGTGGTCAAGAGGGGTAGCATGAACGATGGCATTCAGGGTGGTTGGGGGATGTTTACCTCTTGTTCATGGAATACATCAATGAAGCAAAGAGATGAAAAAGTAGAGAGCATTGCAAGATAGAATTTCAATGTGAAAAAAAGTATGAACCCCAACATTTGTTTTTTTTAATAGTCTATTCACATAGAACCGGAAGATGTATTTTTTAATCACACCGCTTAGTTACAAAATATTATAATTTGTTTTCTGTCTAATTCTAAATGGGATTATATATTTGTTTTTCATCGTTACACAATGCAGCTGGAAGGAGACACGTTGTGCTCAAAGATTACACATAAGTATTCTTCTGTTTTAATCAGTGTAACTTCAAGCTCTGATGAAAAGTACAGAAAAAATCTTTTTGTAGACATAGCCAATCCTTTAAAGAGGGTGGAATCATTCCTATGAGCCTCACATATCATAAATGTAATCTAATTTCTACAAAAAAGATGGGACTTAAAAATGGTGTCCCTGTCTAATAAGACAATCAACCTTGCTACAGTGCTTAATCTGTAAAAAAAAATATAGGTGCCAGGACTCTCATCAGGAGGCCACTGTGGCATGTACCATCCGTTGCCCCCCCCCCCCCCCCCCCCCACCCCCAACAAGGGCACCCAGTGCCCGTAACTACACAACTATTAACCATCACACTCCTAGAGGTGTGACAATTCAGACCTCCAAAGCTATAAAAATGACTTTGGGCGGCATGCATTCGTCGTTTTGAATATTTATTGTAATAATAAACAACTGTTGTTGTTCTCATCAGCAAATTACATAAAAAGCACCACCATGTGTCAGGCTATCATAAGTGCTGGTGTTGATAATTAACCGCATACGCGCTAGCGGGTTTTCCCGCTGTGCGCTGAAATGTGAAAATCGCGAGTAACGTGACAAAGCCAGCTCGTCATCCGCGTAGCGCAGGTAACGCCCATAACGAGCTGGCTTTGTCACCAGCGTTGAAGGGGTTAAGTGCCAGTGCTGGGCACTGGAAACCACTGGCTCAAATTAAGCACTGCCTTGGTTCCATGCAACTACAAGAGTTGCATTGGCTAAGGGCCTATTCCACTGGGCTCCCTCTTTCAGTCCACTTGACCATTTCTTTTAATGATCTTTGATGCTCGCTCACAAGATCCATATTTTACATGAGTCTTCCTATTCTGCCTTCTCCTGTGACATGACAGACTGCCTACTTTTAAACCAGATGTGTATAAATAAACACATAGAGTGTGAGCACATCCCCGTTGTGTCTCTAAAAAATTGGCAATTTTTGACCTCCTTTTCATCCTCGTCTACATATTTATTGTTTCTTTTCGACCTTAAAGTCGATATTTTCTAACTTCAGGCAGCAACCATCTGTCCCTTTTGGTATTTTTAGAAACTGCTTGTTTCCAGGTGTGCTCCACATTTTCCAAAGTGACTAAATTATTTACAGCTCTTTTATGTAGTCAGGTAGCCTCACCTCCTTGTGTTAGTGCCCCCGGGCCTTCTATGAAATGCTGTCGAAACATTCATTGCTGCCAGACTGTGCGCTCTGATCCACACGAAATAAGTATTTCATTCTTTAAGTTTAGAAAGCTTCATTAAGTAGGATATACAAAGTAAAACATCATTACACAAACAAATGGCAATGGAAAGATATAGAAATATTAAAGTGTAACAATATGCAATGCAATCCCCAAAAGGGATATAAAAACTGTACCAAGGAACAAAGCTTTTTAAAGGTATTTTGTTTTGTGGGAGGGAGAAGAGGAGAAAGAAAGAGAGGGGAAGGAGAGGGAGAAAAGGAAGGGAGAAGTATTTCGTTCTAACTGGGAAAATGCCACACTTTCAAATGGGTGAAAAAATATTGAAAATGTCATAGGGGGCATTTTTCTGTCCCCGGAAGATAAAAAAGATTCTTTGAAAACGTACATTCGGCTGCAGTTTTGATCGATCCTCCCTTTGAGGAGCCTTGGAAAAATCCATTAGCAGGGATTTTATAATAACACTAGCAGCCCGCACCAGCGTTGCCTGGGGCAGAAGGGGGCTGGGGGCAGCATTCCAGGCTTGCGTGCACCTTACCTCAGCGCTTGCTCCCAGTCGCACAAACCCAGGCCCCCGCTCCAGTCCGCCTCACTTCACCGCCCCCACTACTCTCACCTAAATGTCTGCACCCTCCAGTCCGCCTCACTTCACCACCCCCCACTACACCAAGCCAGTCTACACGCCCCGCTGCAGTCCGCTATCCCGCTCCATTCCGCCTCACTTACCGCTCCTTCCCGGGTACTTCACCGCTCCTCCCCGCGTTTCACATACCTCATGGCGCTGCAGTCTTGCTACGTTCCCCGCTCCTCCATTCGCTGTTGTTCTCCATTCCGCTCCAGTCCGCCTTACTTTACCGCTCTTCCCCGCGGTTCACATACCTCATTCCCTCCAGTCTGGCTAAGTTTTCCGCTCCTCCCCGCGCTGTTGTCCGCTCCTCCTCGCGTTCCTGTCCTCCGATGATGTCAGCACGCACACCCCCCTTTCCAACGCTGTATTGGGTGTTGCAATTGGTGGTGTACTTTTCGAGTTTACCTGGCTCAAAGCACACAGTTCTCTCCTTATAATAGTAGTATAGATTGTAGCTAGGGGCCAACTTGGCTTCTTCGTACTCTATACTGTGTTGATGGGGTTTACTTATGGGCTTTTAAAAATGGACGCCACCCTACATGAAACCCATAGAATCCCACCTAGAGAATTATGTTTGCCCTACACTCACCGCTTCCCACTATACCTTTCTAACTTTTTCCTCTTTAGTAAAGAATGCCAGTTTGTACATTTCTAACGTGTTCTTGCAGTGTCGGTGGAGAAATTGGATGAGTGTGGCTGCACCCTTAGCTTTCTCCTTCAGACAATTGACGTTGCATCTTCCAAAAGGTAACTGTAGTGTTTTCGTCTTCAATTCCCTGTCATACAGAGGCAAAAATAACATCTGCAAACAATGCACCCCCCACAAAGGACAGTGGGTTCGAGGTAGCACAGTTCTGTTGCTATCTGACACAAGGCAGCCCAGGTCTCGATATAGACTAGACCACAAGGCTTTTGAAGATGTGCACTACTGCCATGCCGCAGCTTTGCAGGTTACCACAAAACAAAATGTCTGATCGAAGTGTGTGTACTACGCTTGCCTTGGTGCTATTATTGGACCTTTTGAAGCAGACTTCTTTGCCACGTAAATTGTCCAGTTTCAGATTGTTTCTTTAATAACATCCTCATGCGTAATCTTATACCAAAATACAATAATTTTGCTGGGAAAGCTAGATTACAGCAGTCGCATAACATTTTGATTATGATTTTGATTTTCTGAAGAAGCAATACACAGGGTAATGTGTGAATAAGAGACACTGAGTAGCATATGTACAAGCCCCTATCGCCACGGAAGCATCACTTTTAGTGACGTTCCCGTGGGGGTAGGGGCTGCGCCTTATTTACAAGGCAGGGTTAAGCCACCTAACGTGGCTTACGCTGCCTTGTAAATAAGGCCCCCTTTCACGCTATGCCTAGATTGAAAGGGGTGGGCAGTGGGTGTTGCGATGGGCGTTCCACCGCAACACCCATTGTTTTTGACACTGCCCCCTATTTATAAGGGCAGTGTAAATAGGAGGCAGCACCAAAATTAAGACCAAGAAAAACATGGTCTTAAATTGGCGAAGTGAGGAGAAATGCTGCATTTCTCCTCTATTTTGCTTTTTCCATGTGTGCTGCATTGTGCAGCGCACATGGAAAAAAGCAAAACGCGAATTGTTTACGTGTAGGAAGTTGACCCTTCCTGCACATAAACAATCCTTAAAAAAATTGACATTGTGTAACTTGCATATGTGCTACATTAACCAGCACACATAGAAGTGGCAAAATGGCATTCCAGGACTGTTTATGTGCAGGAAGTGTCACCTTCCTACACATCAACAATCCTCCCCTGCATGCAGAGACCCTTGCACTATGGTGCAAGGGTGCCTCAGTTGGCGCTATACTGCTAAGTGTAGCGCCATCGCAGGGGGAAACGCAAGGCTGCAACAAATCCTTGTAAATGTGGTGCAGCCTTGCATTTCTGAAGTGGCGGAGTGAGGTGTTAAGCCAGGACGGCTGACGCCTCACTCCGGCACTTCCTTGTACATATGCCTCTTTAGTCTCTGTTGCAATCGACATTGGCTGTAAAGAAGGTTTGTGGGACAATGTATCAGTCGGAGATTGATGGTTACATTTGACCATGACGGAAAGTTAGTTTCACTAGAAAGCTCTCCATATTCCTTTAGTCTCTGACACATTTTCTGTAATTAGTTTGATTTATTTTCTTCAATTTGTGGAGCAGTTGTTGCAGGGCTAATCACATTCAGTGTCCATGGAACACATCATTAACCATCCTAGGATTTCAAACATTTTTTCTGCTGCTTATCTCACACTAAAGCACCCTAATTCTGTTAGTCAAGTCCTTGTCACCTTGTGAGTTGTGTGGCCTGTTTGCTGAGTAAACATTAATTTGTCCCTTAGTAACCCATTTGAAAAGGAAGGTGAATAACATTTTACAAGGACAAGAAATAGTATCTAGAAAGGAGTCAACAAACTGGAATGTGCCTTAATCCCCACGGAGTAGTCTGTGCAGGGACTGTAGTGTTAGCATAGGTGAGTGCTCAGCGTTAAGCTGTTCGTTGGCTAAGCTGCTAGTGACCACGTCTGTTCAGGTTGGAGGCGTCGGTGAGCAGAGTCCATACGGAATCTGGCTGCAGGTAGATGTCAAAAGCGGTCTTTCAGGATTAAGCAGTTAGTGGGCCTGGACTGAATTTACAGGTGTACAGCTTTGAGAGCTCAGTGGGCATACTCTGTGGGTGTAACCTAGGTTGGGTCGAGCTGGTAGAGGGCTGAGCATGTACAGTAATGCACTCTAGCTAGGCGGTGTCCATATAACACTAATATATTGACGTTTAAAATACTAACTTAGAAGAGCTTTTGATGGGGGACAGTATGTACTGTTTGCTTTTGTGAGTGATTAGTGTTTAACCTCTTGAGCGCTCATGAAGAGGTCAGCTCGTCATGAACTACGGCGCTCCGGTGCTCATGACGAGCTGAGCTCGTCATGACTGCGCACGTTAGATGGAACGCTCGCATGCTGGGCTGATTCCCCTGTTGTGCTGAACGTTCCATTTGAACGGCGCGGTCATGACGAGCTCAGCTCCTCATGAGCACCGGAGCGCCGTGTTGTTTGTCGTCTTACCTTATGTTTGCTCTTCATGCACTTGTGTGTTTTGCTTGAACAAGGGTGTGTCCTCCTAATTCAGACTTGTGTGTGTTTCTGCAGTTGTGATTTTTCTTTATGCACACTTCCCCCGGGTGTGCGTGTTTATCCACTTGGCTATCTTTGTGCCCCAGGCTTGCATTCGCGGCTTTGCTGTTCCTGCACATTTTGTCTTGATTTCTTTTTTTTGGGAAGTGCATGTAAGCCTTACTTGATGCTTTGAGAGAAGCCCACAGTGGTTTATTTGATAGGTGTGTTCTACTGTTTTTGCTGTATATTTATTTGCCTGTGCAGTCACTGCCCGTGCGCCTTTGCTCCAATGCTCCGATTTCAGTCGTCCCCATTAACTGTAATGTGTGGGATGACTTCTTTTAGTACACATATTGTAAATACAAAGGGGCAGATTTACAAGCCCCTTGCGCCGCTTTTACGCCGCCGTTGCGTCACTTTTGTGACGCAGCGGCGGAGCAAAAGATGCGCCATGGTGCGGGGTATTTACAACGTGACGCAACTCCCAGATGCGTCACGTTGTACAGCCCTGCGCCAGAAGAGGCGTACGATCGCAGGGGGAGGCGTTCTTGCACAGGAACGCCTCCCAAAAGTGGCTGAGTGAAATCTACAAGATTTCACTCAGTCACTTTTGGGCCCATGCTGCGTCAAAACCTTGCGCCTGATTGAAGCAGTCGTAAGGATTGGCGCAGCATTGTGCACATAGGGCCCCCCTGATCATTGCTGGAGCTGCGTCGCGCTTGCGACGCAACTCCAGCAATGCGTCGCTTTTACGGCACAGATGCGTGACACATCTGTGCCGTTAGCCGCATTGTAAATGCGGCGCATCAAGGGTGGCGGAGCTGCGGCGCATAATTACTGGCGCATCCCTGCCGATATGCAGGGATGCACCAGCAATTTTAAATCTGCCCCAAATTGTGCAACAAGTCCCCCACAACCTGCATTTCCCCCCTGGTAGATTTCGGTAGGGAAAACCTGCTCAAGTTTACAGACGAAAAAATGCCCAAGAAATAACTGGGCAAAGCAGCAACATTATGAAATTGGGCTTATGCCCCATTTTCAGGCAGTTATCATAAACAGGTAGTATTTATCACACCCGCTCAATGCCCTGTTAGGAATATATCAGGTGTGATAAATATTACACCTTTGGCCGGCCAACCGCAATGAGGGTCTAAATGTGTCCTTCCGCGCCTGTGATCAGGCTCGCGTCATCTTTCCGTTTTCTGTGTTTTTTGGGAATAAGCTTGCGTGTGCTGTACCAGCTTGTTCTTTTCAGAGCGTGTCCCTCTGATGTTTTTTGTTCAAAATATTTCATTAGTATTTATAGTTTTGAAACGAGCCTGGCTCGCTTGCAGTTTCAGAAAATGCGTCTTCTGAGAATAGCACTCTAAATGACAAGGTTTCCTTCCCTCGTCGCTTGCCAGCTGCATATATCAATTCCCGTAATGGGTACCAGCTGTGTCTCCTCTGGGCACGTGCTCACTCACCTGCATAGCCCCGGGACTGCGGCCCCATCCTTTGCAGTGGCCCACGTGCCGAGGAGCACCAGTCCTCCTCGGTTTCCCAACTGTTGTTGACTATTGCTGTTTTCTTTTTGGAACAGTGTATGGACAGTTGCAGATAGTCTACGCACTTCCATGTTTACATTTAAGTGGGCAGGGAACCTTCATGACTGGCCGAACTAGTCGCACATCCAGGCTTCTGTCCCTCCTCGCGATATTTCCTTACACAGCTGCTTAAAATGTTTTATGTTTGGTTAGGGACAATTCGGGCACCAGCGTAACTCAGTACAGAACAAGAATATTGAATGTCAAAAATGGATAATGTATGCAGATTTTGACTCTCTTTATAACCGTGGATAATTGGTTCCAGATACAGACATTTATGACACCTCTTTTGGCCAAAATAATTTAATTCACTGGTATTTACTCTGGTCTGCATTCTAGTCCATTGTTTTTTTTTGTGTTTTTTTTTACCACAACGCCACTCTTGACGTGGAACACCCAAATGTAAAGGAGACGAGGTCCCGCTCTAGAAGGAACCTTCCAGTAGGTACCTTTCAGCCTGAACTGCCAGGCCTTGTCTCCTTCACTTGCAACCAAGACTGGTTTCAACATGTTTGAAACTCATCACTAAGTTGTAGTCTGAGTCTTGTGACACAGAAAGCAAGGGGCCCATGTCTGGGCGCACCCTTCTCACTTAGAGCACCTCACTATGAAAAACAAAAAAGTGATGGCTTATCAGCGAACAGTAAGTGTAGTGACTGCCCATGAGCAGTTGCGTTTGGATTTTACCAACAACATTTTTGTTGACCTCCAGCAGTACCCGCTCGACTTGTTGTGAAGATTGAGCGATACAACAGCACTACTCAGTGGCTGACCTAGCTACACATGTTACAACAGCATTGCGATCACTGCATTGGCTCCATGACTGGCTATATCTAGACTTCAAGGTATTTTGAAGGGTAAGTTTAGGTCTTCAACAGCCATGATTCTCCTTTCCTACAAACTATATTGTCCACTGTATCCCGCTAAGATTACCTGGCAATGCTAATACTCCAAGGGTGCCCGGGACAAAGGAAATCCAGATGGGTAACAGATGGATCATACTCTGCCTTCCTGTGAGTCTGAGGGCCACAGAATGTAGGTGTATTTGATAAAGGACTGACAATATGACTTTTCCCCAAAGACTGACTGGATTCTAATATATGACTTTCATTTTGAAGAACATCACACACTTCTAGTATTTTGCGTCTTGAGATAGCCATGAGTAGCGATACGCTCTACAAATGCATGTGATGTAGGAGTCCCTGCTCCTTTTCTTTTAGGGAGCGAAAGGGGTAGCGGAAACCTCAACCAGAAAAGATACAATGTTATCTTCAGTTTCTTCTCTGTTTCTTTATTAGAGGAAGAACTCCCTGTATTGCTTCTGGTTCTCCGAGTCTCCCAATCAAGAATGTTATTTTGAGATGCAGTCATATCAGAGGATAATTTCGTCCTCTCAGCCCTGGTGTCAACGTTGCAGTTGAGGTGCTCAAATTCCCTAGTCCTTGTCACCAAAGGATCATCGCTTTCGCTTAAACAATCACTATTGTGGTGTACGTATGACTTGTCTACAGTCCTTCAGATTGGGAACCGCTGCCGCCCAGGGCAAGTTTAGTAGTTAAGTCTTTCTAAGAGTAATCATTAAGTCTTGATGGCTATGAGAAAAGATTCTCTTGTAACCCACTTCCAAGGTAAGTGCCGCTACTAACGGATGACCGATTTCTAGTTTGGTCATGGTGTTCTCTAAAAAGCACATTTACTAGGAGCTTATTTTGGTTGGCTTTTATGTCTTTCCCCCATATGGTCTCATCATAGGGCCCAGTGATATTTATCAGTTTTGTTATGTTACTTACAGAGTGTAGCTATCACTTATAACATTGTTTGGTGCTGCAGAACCGTCAGACTGAGCTGGAACGGAATCAGAGTTAGTTGCTCTGAAACAACCATGTTTTCAGAGGTGGACTCCAGCGACCGCATAACATAACGTGTGTATGTATAAAGCGCATGTTCACCCAGGAAGGCCTCTTGATGCTGAATAACAGATGTGTATTGTTACCCCCATTCAATGGTACTCAATTTTTCAGCCTCAGAAGGATGTAAGGCTGAGTGGACCCGCCAGAATTTGAACCTTTGACCATGAGGCCCCTACAGTGGACGCATTAGTCCACTGAACCCGCAGACCTGACAAGGACTGAGCATTATATTTCTTTGATGTGAAGCTAAACAATGTTCGGCCTCCACTCCCGACCCTACAGAGCAGAGGGACCCGGAGAAGGATGAGGTTGGTTACCGCAAAAAACGAGAGTGGAATATCTATGTAGTTTGCATTTTTTTGTAGAACCACATGGGCTGCTTCATGATTGGAGCAGTGCTCCATACATAGGACTATACATGTGCTTCTGGACTTAGTTCATGGGCAGTGCAGCTATTTTAACAGAAAAACAGAAGTGGATTTATGGAACCGGACCAATAACTTTTAAGTCTCATTGGTACTCACCTGAGTTTGTGAATAGGCCCCTTACAGTCGAAGTGAGCTTCCATAATACAACCAAGAGTTAACCAGGCAGTGGGAGCAGTGATTAGACGTACCGGAGATGGACAAAGTAACATCTTCCATCAGTTTAGAATAACTTCCCTGCAGGTATGTATAGAAGTGTTGTTGGCGCCTGAGATCTGTAGGCGGCGCCTTGCATGCTCGGCGCCAGGCACGCCAAGTGTTTGGAGGCCTGGAGCAGGCATATGATGTATTTACTCCAGGAAGGAAGTCTGATGCAAGACCCGATGAGAGAATGGTTTCTGCCTGCCCAGGGATCTGCTGTATTTTGACAAACCGCAAGTGCAGGAATATGTTCGTTGAGATTTAGCATTGGAGCTGGTCTGTGCAGAGTTCAGTGTCTAAACACGACAAAAATCTCCCTCAAGACCTAAATTATTCTACAATGGATTTAATCCGCCTATGTGCAGTGAGCACCCAAACCAAATTATTAACCCACTAAACAAAATATTCCAACAAGAATATAAATATTTTTTTATTTCATTTTTTTTGTCAAAAATATTTTCATTGATTATACATGTTTTTAAATACTTTTTTTCATTTTCAACATGGATTCTAGATTCATAAATAAGCACAACACAATAAATGCAACTAAAGCAAATAAACCCCGGTAGAGAGAAACAATACAAATTCACAACAACCATTCAGACCCTACTCACACACATCCAGACAAACCTTCACATTCATAACATATCTGGGGAACTCAACCACAGAATAGCAACGTAGTTGGAAAGACCAAAGACAAGAACTGCAAACAAAAGGATGATCTCAGGGCAGTGATCAGTGTCTAGCTTGAAGGCACTGCCCAGGAGACCTCCCCTGCCTACCGTGGCGCCCTTGGCAGGGACCTGACACTACCCTTGAAAGTTGACTCTATAACCATGGTAGTTCATTGTCTCCCCGCCTGGCAGGAAGGACCAGGCACTTTGGTGGCCCAGGCGCCTGACAGCTAGACACCAGGCCTCATGGAGCCACAGGCGTGCAGATTTCATCAAGGTTCTGTATGTTGTAGAGCCTGTTTTCTCCAGTCACAGATGTGAGGAAGACGGCGAGGTATAATCGGACCAGGTGTCCCTTGTGCGCTGTAAGCAGTAAAAGTGCAACGAATGACGGTCAAGTTACCAGTCACTTGAGTGACTTAGAGGGCACTCAGGTGGTTGCATACTTTCCAATAGGGAGGCGTGTCTTCCCACCCATATATTATCCCAGGCGTCGCCCCACACCTTTGCATGCTCAATTAGAGATTGTTGTTTGACATCATTATTCCTACACATTGTTAAAAGACGTTACTCCCACACCTGCTTGCCGGGCAAGTGTGTTTTCACTAGCCTGCAGAGCTTCGCAATTTCATTTTATGTGTATTTACAGTATTGAAGAGCTTGTCTGATGGGGTGTTGCACTAAGAGGGCAGCCTCTGATCAGTGGCCAGCTGGTGCTTTAGAACCTCCTGTAAAAACAGGAGTATAACCCATAGACCAAGTTGAGGTCTGGGTAGGTACACAAAAAGGACCTCCTGGGCATGAATGATGGAAGGACGTTAGTGCCTCCAGACAGGGTCTGGACTGCCCTCTGCTCCAGGTTTATATATGAGCGCATGCGGTGTATGGTAAATTGAACGTGCAGAATGGCACTTTCATTAAACATGGTTTTCTACTTTATTGGTGGTTTGAGACCTTTACATTGTTGATGTAAGATGTTCTGTTGTCAGATTAAGAAGCATACATATTGGCAAGAGGTTTGTGATGTTTTTTCTCTTCTTGTAAAGTTTGCCCTTTGTATTGGAGGACTTCCTATGCAAGCAGATTGTTTTTCTTGTACATGAAGCATCTGATGGTTGCAAATAGCATGGATACTGGCAGGTAGGCCTACAGACATGGTTGCACTTTAGAAGTCCATAATAGCTTTTTAGGTCTGGGGTTAGCTAAGACATTCTGATTTTACAAAAAAATGTATATCTGTAATAAATATATTTAAAGGGGTTTTCAGCCAACCTTTTTCGCCTATTAGTCTGTTATTGTGTCATTGGTGTTTGTCTTCTGCCCACTACAGCATTCAACATGGGGCAGCGAGTCAGTCCACTTCAGCCATTGGCTGACTTTTCTGTAGGTGAGGGCATTCTGCTCTTTCACAAGAAAAACATCCACACACAAAGTAGTTTCCAGGAATCCAGAGGCTTCTTTCGCAATGTGTGCTTTTAGAGGCTAAAACATATTTCTATTTTTACACACTTTTTAATATATATATTGGAGGAAGCCAGCAGCTCCCCCAACAAAAAAATGTTGTTAAAGCAATGACGAAGCAAAACAAACATTGGCAATTCCAAAAGGCTTGCAGACAATGCAAGGCTGATTGACTTTGCCTATGCTTGTTTCTCTGTGTAACACAGAGTTGCATTAACTCTTCAGACCCCTCATTTTCATTGCAAGTTCCTTGTGTCTCAGATCTCATTGGATAACGATCAATACGTGCGCATTCTGTAGTAGGTGAGTGTGTGTTTCACGCCTCTTGCCCTTGGCAGATCTCCCCAACGAAGCATTGGAGAGGTAAAGATCGTTTGGCTTTCTTGCAGCAAAAATGTGGAACCAGCTGCCACTGGATCTCAGGAGTCAGCCCTCAGAAGTGCTGTTTCGTAGGAAGTTAAAAACGTGTTTTTTTAGGAGATCTCAGGCCAGTTAGTGGTGAGGCAGCTGATGGAGTCCTGCTTACTGACAAGGAGGAAGAATTTCTTAGCGCGAGACTCTACGTTGGAGTAACCAGGCACTTTACAAACGTCTAATCTAAAAAAAAAAATTGTTTAAATGCCTCCAAGCGTTAATAGTTTTTTTTAGATCCACCTAACTCCTTATTATATAAAATTATCATAAGGAGCTTACCACCAGATGCATCAACAACCCATTTTGCGATTCCTTAATAGCGAAAAATATCGATTCGCTATTAAGGAATAGCAAAATGGAATGCATCAAGAAATCACTAAAAAAATAGTGATTTCTTAGAATTCCTTAATTGCGACTCGCAAATTCCAAGTCTCAATTAAGGAATACCTCCCCATTCATTCCTATGGGCCTAGAGGCCCATAGGAATGAATGAGAAGATAATCTCAATTTGCGAATCGCAATTAGCGAATCGCAAATTGAGATTGCGATTTTAAGGGTGCAGGGGTGTCCAAAGGACACCCTGTTGCACCCCTGAAATTGATCTGTGCACATATGTTGCGCACACATGCCTTAGGGCATGTGTGTGCACAACATGAAACTTTGAAAAATGCACTTTAGTGCATTTTTCAAAGTTTTTGCAAATTACCATGAAGTTGTACTTCATGGTAATTGCGCATGCTCCTATTAGCGAATTCACTATTTTTAAAACTTTAATGCATTGCATTTAAGGAATCTCAATTTGAGATTCCTTAAATGCTAATAATCGCAATTTAGCGAATTATCAACGTGCGATTTTTGCATTTGGGATGATGCATCCCAAATGCAAAAATACCGGTTGCAAAGGGGCAGATTCTGGGAATCTGCCCCTTTGCGAGCGATTTTTGCTTGATGAATCTATGCCTTAGTATTGTGTTTTTTTTTTTAAAGATCCATGTATTCATGTCATTCACCCACTAGAGCACTTTATGTCACCCATTTTGTGTGGCACTGGATCGTGATAACTCATAAAAAAGAGATAAAAACGAGATAATATGTCGCAATGTCGCATCATCGCACCCCATCTCCGGGACATCATCAACACCTCCTTCAACACCGCCACCTTCCCGGAGATCTGGAAGCACGCCGAACTCAGCGCCCTCCTGAAGAAACCAACAGCGGACCCCACCGACCTCAAGAACTACCGGCCCATCTCGCTCCTCCCTTTTCCTGCCAAAGTCATCGAGAAGACCGTCAACAGACAGCTTGCCGCCTTCCTCGAGACAAACGGATCCCTCGACCCCTCGCAGTCCGGTTTCCGAGCCAACCACCGCACCGACACCGCCCTCATCACAGCCACTGACGATATCAGATCCCTGCTCGACAATGGGGAAACAGCGGCCCTCATCCTCCTGGACCTCTCCGCAGCATTCAACACTGTCTGCCACCGCACCCTAGTACAGCGCCTCAGCAACATCGGAATCCAAGAGAAGGCACTGGAGTGGATCATCTCATTCCTCGCCGGAAGAACCCAGAGAGTCCGCCTCCCCCCTTTCAGATCCGAGGCCACCGAAGTCATCTGCGGCGTACCACAAGGATCATCACTCAGCCCAACCCTCTTCAACGTCTACATGAGCCCTCTCGCAGCCATCGCACGCAAACACAACCTCAACATCCTCTCCTACGCCAACGACACCCAGCTAATCCTCTCCCTCACCAACGACCCCGCCACCACCAGCCTACACGAAGGGATGAAAGACGTCGCCGAATGGATGAAGAACAGCCGCCTGAAACTGAACTCGGACAAGACGGATATCCTCATCCTGGGATCATCACCCTCCACCTGGGACGACTCCTGCTGGCCCCCTGCCCTGGGCACCACTCCCAAACCAACGGACCACGCATGCAGCCTGGGTTTCATCCTGGACTCCTCCCTCTCGATGACCAGACAGGTCAACGCCGTCTCTTCATCATGTTTCAACACCCTGCGCATGTGTTCCGTAAGATCTTCAGATGGATCCCCACCGAAACCAGGAAGACTATCACCCAGGCACTCGTCACCAGCCGACTGGACTACGGAAACACCCTCTACGCCGGAACCACAGCCAAACTTCAGAAAAGACTCCTGCGCATCCAGAACGCCTCCGCACGACTCGTCCTGGACATCCCCCGACATAGCCACATCTCCGGCCACCTGAGAGACCTGCACTGGCTCCCCGTCAGCAAGAGGATCACGTTCAGGCTCCTCCCCCACGCACACAAGGCCCTCCACGACCGGGGCCCCAAGTACCTCAACAACCGCCTGACCTTCTACGCGCCCACCCGCCAGCTACGTTCAACCTGCCTCGCCCTCGCCGCCGTACCACGCATCCGCAGAGCCACCGCCGGGGGAAGATCCTTCTCCTACCTGGCAGCCAAGACATGGAACTCCCTCCTGATCCACCTCCGGCTGACCCAGGATCATCTCTCCTTTAGGAAGCTCCTCAAGACCTGGCTCTTCGAGCAGTAGCGGACCCCCCCCCCAGCGCCTTGAGACCCTTCCGGGTGAGTAGCGCGCTATACAAATGTCCATGATTGATTGATTGAATGAATGAAACAATTGCATCATAATCAATATATGTTGTCCTAACCCTTACTTGCCTTTCTAACTAAATTGTTGCATACGGGCTCCAAATGTAAATATACAAAATAATATGTTTGTAAAAAAAAAAAAGCTTCGCATTCTAGATAAGTATAAAAACTAGCTGGCCTCAATGAAACATTGTTTTTCGAACCCTCCAAACGTTAACAGGGCAGATTGCATTTGCAAAATGTTGGATAAACATTTGCATGCGTTTAGGGCCGTTTGAAAGATGCTCCTCTGAGTTTTTCGGCCGAACATGAGCTCCGCCCATATCAGTTAAAGCGCCTACTGCGGAGTTCGTCCATGGCTATCTGTTCCCGCTCTTCTTTCCTCCGAGCCTGTCTTGTCTTTGATCCTGTCATCTGAGCTCGGCTGATGACCCTTGTGCAGCAGAAAGGAATGTGCTCCTGGCACAAGCCCAGGCCGCGAGGGTGTGTGCGGAATGTGATGGAGTGACTCTTATCACGTCAGGGTGTGTGTGTAAGAAGACCTCTCTGCCTTTCCCAGCCTCGTTTATCTTCACTCGTGTTGACTTATGTGCTGACGCTTTCGCAAGGCTTTTTCTGTTGAATTTTAAAACAAGTTTCCTAAACCTCAGCTTTGTTTTTTCGAGAAGGCGTTGCTTTTATAATAGTTTACTCTGCTCTTGTGAGTGAAAAGGGTCTGAATTGAGTGCGGTAAGTATGATGTTCGTAAGTATTCGTTTTTTTCGTGTTATTTACCCATGCTCTCTGTCTCATGCCGTCTCTCTCAAGTTTTCTCGCGGTATCTGACCAATCTCTACTTTCGCTCTCACTTGCTGCAACTCCCTCTCTCGTGGCACACAGTCCCGGCCTCGGGATCGGCGTGTGATCCACGTATAAGCCAATCGTGTGCTACAGAGGAGTTAGGGTGACAAGGCGCCACATATTTGCCAGGATGCTCCCAGTTTTTCACAAGCCGTCTCGGCACATTTGAGGAAATTTAGCTCATGTCCAGGTTTTTAAAGAAGGTCGACTGAAAACGGCGGGAGGTGCTTTTTTATATTTTACAAAGCAGGGATAGTTAGCAGTTGTTTCAAGAAAGCAATTTAATTAACAGGCAAGCTACTGGGTTTAAAAATTGCAATTTATGTATGTTCTTACTGCCTGTTCTGTAATTATCCGCTGAGGAGCGCTGTCATTCTGTGCGCTCGCTTGAAGTAAAATTGTAGTCCTTCTTTTACTTGTTTGTGAAATGTCCTGGTTGTTGACTTTAAAATTCTGGTCACCCTAAGTAGAGGGTTTCCTGTCTGTAGACCCACAGGGGGTGAAACTTCCCAAAATCTGCACATGGTTTCCAGTTACTCCACCTCTTCGCACTTTAGGGAACAGAAATTAGTCCCTTGTTGTGGGGTGTTTTGCCAAAGGTACTCAGAGGAGCAATCGACTAGAATTACTGTCCATGATCTGTGGTAGAGGAGGGGGCTAGGGATACACTCTGTATATTTTCGTGTTTTGATGGTTTATTATGGGGTCTTATTATGCAAAGTCCTAAATATGTATGTGGGTCACTCTGCCTCTGTTGTTGCAAAAAAAACCAATAAAATATGTTATTTAAAAGAAGGTACTCTAGGAGGTAGGTTTTCTGTGTCGGGTTATGCCCATGACGGTGCTACAAAGAATATGGCACATGCAACTTAACAGACATATCCAGTGTGATTGTGGGATTTTAGTTATTGTGTGTGATGATTCACAGAGACAGTTTTTTGTGTGACTTTCTGCTTGAACCTGGTTAGCTCTGGTGTGTTATCTATCACATACTAGGTTCTTCATGGACCACTTACGAGTGACACTGAACTTCTCTACAGACCAAGTTTGTCTTGTTTCGAGAGGTGATTCATAGAGCGAAAGTGCGATGATTGTCCCTGAACTTGTCTAAGATGGTGTTTTGGGGTGTTGCATTTGGAGGGTGTAGAGCCAGCTGGTGGTTTCTTTTGAGCTCCCTGTAACTAGACAGTATATTATTTTCCCTGGCTCTAGTCTAGGGCCAACTTAATGTCTTGGGTTCCGGTAAGTGCAATTCTGCTGACTTTTTGATATCCTTCGTCCCTTGCATCCTTTTTTCCTGCTCAGGTATTCTCTGGGTCCTTCTGCTAAGATTGACTGACTCAAAGTACCCTAGGCTTCAGGTACCCTTGTTGGTCAGCCCCCTCTATCTTAATCCACTTCAGTTGTAGTTCACTTTAGGAATATTTTGGGTGAGGTTCCAGTACCTAACCCAAGAAGAGTATTTATACTAGTCATTCTTTTTTTGGGTGGGGGATTTATATAGCACAAACTAGACCCGAAGGTATCAGAGCGCTTTACATGAGCACCAGTTACGTCACAGACACATTCATTTTTAGGTCTCGCCTAGGCAGCTTGCATGTGTTGCTCTAGGAGGGTCTTTAGCCATCGGTCTGCTCATTTTCAAGCACACACTCGTGCTTGTGGCAGCATCCACCTTGCAGGAGCGAGCAGCCGCGCATGCCAATTGGATGTTGCTCGCTCCCGCAAGGCGGATGGCGCCACAAGCACAAGTGTGCTTGAAAAACAGCTGCTGTTAGTTTTAGCATTAGTCATTCCCTCGTGCACGGCTCTCTCTCCTAAGTGTCCCATCACATTTATTCACCACCACCACGTCCACAGTTTTTTCCAAGATTACAAAAACTAATATTCATATTTATCCTGACCTTCCTTGGATTCTTCTTTCTCACAAGTGGGATGGGGATTACCCACTATCCAAGACAAATATCCACAGTGCATTATACTCAATAACACAGCCAGTAAGGGATTGGGACCTGTTTTCTCCCCCTCATAACTTTTGAAGCATTTATTCAATTATGTTTGCATGTCACTTTCCTACTACCAGCTGCGGGACAATGCATCTTAACTTCCTGCTTGAAAAAATCTTTTCTTGTGGAGAAATCCCTTGTTCTCTTGTACCCTTGTGATATCTGATGATGTTATTCCCCCCCTCACTCGCTTGTACTCTGTCTCTCGCTTTCTCTTTCTTTTTTTTTCCCCTCACTCACTCTGGCTTTCGCTCGCACTCTGCACCACGTCCACCACCACTACGTCCACCACCACGCCCACCATCACGTCCATCATGTCCACCACCACCACGTCCGCCACCACCACGTCCACCACCACGTTCATCACCACCACCACCACGTTCATCACCACCACCACGTTCATCACCACCACGTCCACCACCACCACGTCCACCACGTCCACCACCACCACGTCCACCACCACCACGTCCACCACCACCACGTCCACCACCACCACGTCCACCACCACGTCCACCACCACCACGTCCACCACATCCACCACCACCACATCCACCACCACCACATCCACCACCACCACGTCCACCACCATGTCCACCAACATGTCCACCACCACCACCACGTCTACCACCACTGCGTCCACCACCACCACGTCCACCACCACCACGTCCACCACCACCACGTCCACCACCACCACGTCCACCACCACCACATCCACCACCACCGCGTCCACCACCACTGCGTCCACCACCTCTGCGTCCATCACCACTGCGTCCATCACCAATGCGTCCACCACCACTGCGTCCACCACCACTGCGTCCACCACCACTGCGTCCACCACCACTGCGTCCACCACCACTGCGTCCACCACATCCACCACGTCCACCACATCCACCACGTCCACCACATCCACCACGTCCACCACCATCGCGTCCACCACCACATCCACCACCACATCGTCCAACACCACATTCACCTCCACCACCTCCACATCCACCACCACCACCACGTCCACCACCACCATCACCACGTCCACCACCACCATGTCCACCACCACGCCCACCACCACGTCCATGTCCACCACCACCACGTCCGCCACCACCACGTCCACCACCACGTTCATCACCACCACGTTAATCACCACCACGTCCACCACCACCACCACCACATCCACCACATCCACCACATCCACCACCACGTCCACCACCACGTCCACCACCACGTCCACCACCACACCACGTCCACCACCACGTCCACCACCACGTCCACCACCACGTCCACCACCACGTCCACCACCACGTCCACCACCACGTCCACCACCACGTCCACCACCACTGCGTCCACCACCACTGCATCCACCACCACCATGTCCACCATGACCACCACCACGTCCACCACCACCACGTCCACCACCACCACATCCACCACCATCGCGTCCACCACCATCGCGTCCACCACCATCGCGTCCACCACCATCGCGTCCACCACCACATCCACCACCCCATTCACCACCACCACATCCACCACATCCACATCCACCACCACCACCACGTCCACCACCACGCCCACCACCACATCCATGTAGACCACCACCACGTCCGCCACCACCACGTTCATCACCACCACGTTCATCACCACCACGTCCACCACCACCACCACGTCCACCACCACGTCCACCACCACCACCATGTCCACCACCACATCCACCACATCCACCACCACCACGTCCACCACCACGTCCACCACCACGTCCACCACCACGTCCACCACCACGTCCACCACCACGTCCACCACCACGTCCACCACCACCACGTCCGCCACCATGTCCACCACCACCATGTCCACCACCACCACGTCCGCCACCACTGCGTCCACCACCACTGCGTCCACCACCACTGCGTCCACCACCACTGCGTCCACCACCACCGCGTCCACCACCACCGCATCCACCACCACTGCGTCCACCACCACCACCACCACCACCACCACCACGTCCATCACCACATCCACCACCACCACATCCATCACCACCACATCCATCACCACCACATCCATCACCACCACATCCACCACCACCACATCCACCACCACCACATCCACCACCAACACGTCCACCACCACGTCCACCACCACCATGCCCACCACATCCACCACTGCGTCCACCACCACTGCGTCCACCACCACTGCGTCCACCACCACTGCGTCCACCACCACCCCGTCCACCACCATGTCCACCACATCCACCACGTCCACCACATCCACCACGTCCACCACATCCACCACGTCCACCACATCCACCACGCCCACCACCACCACGTCCACCACCACCACATCCACCACCACATCGTCCAACACCACATTCACCACCACCACATTCACCACCACCACGTCCACATCCACCACCACGTCCACCACGTCCACCACCACCACGTCCACCACGTCCACCACCATAACGTCCACCACCACCACGTCCACCACCACGTCGTCCACCACACCACATCCACCACCATGTCCATCACCACCACCACCACCACGTCCACCACCACCACGTCCACCACCACCACTTCCACCACCACCACGTCCACCACCACTGTGTCCACCTCCACCACATCCACCACCATGTCCATCACCACCACCACCAACACCACGTCCTCCACCACCATGTCCACACCACGTCCACCACCACCACCACGTTTACCACCACCACCACCACCACGTCCTCCACCTCCACCACGTCCACCACCACCGCCTGTGACGGGTAAAGTGTCACTGGAGAACAGGGATAATAGGAGTGTCAACCCCGGCTGTACATGGGACATTTAAGGATGCATTGGGTGCGGTAATATGGGCTAGAAGTATTACACCAGACCCAAGATACATTTTGAAGAGGCGCAATGTCACAGGGGCTCCTGTAAAAGCACATGCAGCATCTCTACCTCACAGTGGCATACCTGCACGAGCCACTCACTCAAAACAAGTATTGGCTTAGCCAATAGGTCTCACATTTGGGACCTTATAAGTGTTTAGCCATGCAACAGTTGATGTTGTTGCCCCAAGGATAATGTGCTGGATAACTAAACATTTATAAGGTCCCAAAGGCGAGACCTATTGGCTATGCCAATGTTTGTTAGGCAGCGGGAGATTAAGTGATTTTCCCAGAATCACAGGATGTTGAGCACTCCTGCTGAGACCCGAACCCAGTTCCCCAGCTTCGAGGTTACCTGCTCTAGCCTTTAGGTCAAATCTTCATTGTCTCCGGCCCAGTAAGAAGTAGGAGTCGCCTCCTCTTTCCTCTTTGTGCCCTATGAATGGTTTCTAGGGTAGGAGAGTTTTGTACTTGGATTATTTGCCTAACCATTATGGAAGAGTGTGGGGATAACATTGGGGGTGAGTGTGTGGCCAAGGGATATTTTAGTGTGAGTAGTGGGACAAGGCGTATATAGAGAGCATATCTGTAATTAAAGAGTGTGGCTTAATGTGGAAGATAGTGGTGTGTGCATTCTGACGGGACATGTGGTCGTTGGCAAGAGAGTTTGCCTATGAGATAAAGTATTTGGTCATGCCTTAAGTGATGTTATATGTATTGTGCGCTTGTGGTCTGATGTGTTGTATGAGGTATATTGGTGAGGAGATCTGTTGGAGGTGTTACTGTGTTGAGGGATGTGGTGCATGGAGTGTGCACCCGGATGTATAATGTTGAAAGGTTTCATTTATGCTGTGTGGTGTAGGATGATGCACTGGAGTGTTTCCTTTGCAGGTTATGGTTTGAATAGCTGTTGTACAAGTTATGGATTGAAGTCCTAACCATAACTTGCGAATTACGGTGTTTTTCAGTTTTAATTCCAAAACAAAACTTTACTTCATCCTTTAATTTAGGTGAATTTTTAAGCCTTTTAAACCTAAAAAAGTCAACCAGAACTCCACTTTAACCTTTGGCTTTTTTTCTGTTTTTTTGGGGTGGATCATACTCCACATTCCAAAGATCTTTGCACCCAACTTTTGCAGCAAGTTATCACTCCTGCTGTGCTTGACCTTCAGCCTACATGAATCAGCACGAAATATGGCAAACCAGTAGTTATTTTTGGGGGGGTATGTCAAGTTTTAATATAGATCAACCCAAGAAGAGCTTTCATATGGTAGTAGCTTTGGTGCCTTTTCCCAGATCTGCATGAAATTCGAAAGGCCCTTATGTTCACCTTACTATTGATATATTGAGTTTAATGCAAATCCGCCAAGGAGGGGGCAGCATTAATTTGGAGCAAAAAAAAGGGTTCATTTGCAAATAATTTTGATGCTGGTCAACAAATCGGCAAGATATTTGATAAGCTGTGAACCAGTGGAGTCCACTGCTGAAATCTCGGGTTTCAGGCAGATCTGATGGAAGGGGCAGAGTTAAAGTTGAGGTTAGAACATATTTTACTTGCTAATATCTCTGGTGCTGTATCATGGACTCGTATGAACTTTGGCAGAACCTTAACATGTTTACTTTACCCGAAGTATATGGTGTGTTAAGAACATCCATCAACAGGAGGCACAGTTAGTGGAGGAGGGGTTGGAAAAAAGTACTATATGCTAATAATTTACTCACCTGCCACTCACTGGCTTCAAGCATGCACAGCACAGCACAGGTAGGCTATAGAGTCTGTGGCGTGGGTTATTTTCTTTGGGAAACCTAGTATATCAGGTTAGCAGACCAACTTTTGTACTGCAGACTCGAAATGAGCAACTGTAGCTAAAAGCTTCTTTGTCCAATGGGGGCTTTTATTTGTAGGTGTAGATCCACAAAAAGTCTGCACATCTGGGTTTGAGGACTGTCTGCGTACTCATTTTTCAACGACCTCTTTTAACTGCTTCAAATCCAGTGAGGTAATATTGGAATGCTCATTTCTTAAAAACTACTGAATGTATTTATTTACTCTGAACCAACAACATCATTGAGAAAAGATTAACATCCATTCCAAAATTGCTATAATTCCCTTCAGGGTCTCTTTCTGTGGCGGGACAGATACCTGAAAAATCGTACTTGTTTATAGAGTAATTTGAACAGCAATGGTAGGTTGGATGATGTCAGTTGAGATCTCATCAGTGATATCATCATTGACGTAATTGAACATTTTTTATGATCTAATTTGTGAGGTCCTAAACAGTGCATGGTGAGGATGCAACTTCTAGTTTGTGTTATAAACCATAACTGTTGAATCTCAGTGTTTATTTTGTTTTACAATGCTAGTTTTTATATTATTACAAGGCCTAAATGTAGCATACTTTATTTAACCCATGGCTTTTCAGTGAAGTTCTCTCTTTTTCTAAATGTAAGATTTTAGCTGTTCAAGCCGAAACACGTCTCAGGACTGGTTGGTACAATGTTGCCTGTTGAATAAAGAAAAGTTTTTCAATAGTCAGAATATATATATATATATATATATATATATATATATATATATATATATATATGTATGTATGTATGTGTATATATATATATATATGTATGTATGTATGTGTATATATATATATATGTATATATATATATATATATATATATATATATATATATATATTAAAATATAATAATTTTTTTTGTGAACAAAGCCGAGGTCAGGCTGAAACGCGTTGGTTAGAGTTGTTATTGAATAAACCGAGCTGAAAATCACCCAAGTCTGTGTGCCTCATCATTGGAGTAAAATTGTTGTTTTTGGTCCATGATCCGGCCCCTATGCGGAGCACCAGTAGTGGAGCGCAAACAGGGTTTGACGGACAGGGGTGTGGAAATTTTTCAAAAATCTACTTGGCCAGGGGACAAAAAGTTACATAAATCTACTTGTCCTGGGAAGGTAACTGCTTGCCCCGCCTACTCAATAAATTACTACGGTAGGTCTGCACAGAGAGAACCTGCACTGCAATCATTGCAACATACTGAGCAATATATATTTCAAATGCAAATCCAATTATGCAGTGCATGGTCATTCACTCTCAAATGCAACTGTTGTACTGAGTGGTTGTACAGCATGTGTACAGATGTGTCCATGTGCCCTGCAACCAATTATCAACTAGTGTGCATGTAACACATTTTCATTGAGTTGGGTAACAATAAAAATGTATTATTCAGCACAAAATTAGCCCTCTGGGTAAATGTGTGCTTTACAAATGCAAGTTATATTATCAAGCTAGGACACAGGCCTAAACACCGAGGCATTTTCCATGCACCTCTTGCACTGATGGGGGTAGAGTCTGAGTTCAAGATGCAGGACTCTTTCCTTTCACCTATAAAAAAGGGAAAGCTTCAGAGCCTGCTTTGTCTGTGAAAGGAAAGCACCGTGCTGGTCATGTGAGCATTTATTTTTTGCTGATAGTTTATATAGCGCGATCACGACCCAAAGGTATTGGAGCACTTCTCATGAGCACCAGTTACAATACACAAGATTGTGTTAATTATTTTTTTTTTTTAGGCCAGAACAGATTAAGTGACCTGCAATACTGAGACTCAAACCTGGTCCCCAAGGTTCAAAGTTGGCAGCTCTGGCTGTAACAGGGCGGTCAGGAGCGGGGTGGGTATGTGTGGGGTCTTTGTGTGAAGGGCATAGGGATGGTGGTGGGGCAGCCCCACTCTCTCTTAGTAATGGGGGACTCCTTCCTCCCTTCACCCACTCTGGAGTCTGTGACATGAGGCCATGGCCCTACCTCTTCTCCTTCCCTGCTCTCTAAGCCCCATGGCAGCAAGTTCTGAATCCTGTGTTCAGAGGGCAGTGAGAGTGCAGGGGTGGTAGCAGAAACAGCTTGAGAGGCTGGAAAAGGTGCTGACTGCTCAGTGGTTGAATTGCATTAAAACATTTATAAGAACTGTGATGCTGCACAAAACGGTGGAAGCAGGGTTAGTGAGTCTGGGGACTGGGTCAAAGCAGTGGCTAAAAAACCCAAAATATTTTCTAACTTTTTATGGTCTTTCACCTTCAGGTAAACTACATGTATAATAATGGACAGCTTTAATTGAAGTGAAAGTTATGTTAATCAGTGGAACACTATGAAACCTCTATTAGTTCCTGCACTGATCAACCGATGAACATTTAGCACAGCAGGCAGGAATCTCTCGGACAGACCATCCTAGGCACAGGCACCCACATGTGCAGACTGCACATGCATCTCTGTGAACAGGTAGCTGTGCAAGTTTCGCTGTAGACTTCTGATGCTGGCCACAGGCATCCATCCTGCAGGCCACTGAACTCCACCAGAGACAACATCAAACTATAAAAAGAGCCGGGCAAACCTTTGAGTAGCTATGTTTGAAGTGGGGCTGTGAGATGCAAATTAGTCTCTGCTGAAGGTGGGTTTGGCCACCGGAAGTGGAAGGGGTAATTTAACAGCTCTGTATCCGCAGGGGCCTGTCCTGGAGGCTTTGATGCCACCTAATGGTGACACTGAACCAGTGACAATGAGGGGTTATGACCCTGAGATCCCCTGAAAATCATTTTTTAGTCCGAATAAAAAATAATGCGGAGGGGAGAGTGCAGGCATCGAGTGGGGTTTTGGGCTTGGCATGAGCTTCAGGAGTGGCAATAGGGGTGAGGGCAACAGTCTAAACATTCTTCATGTACTTCTAACGTACCCAAGCATTGATGGCTCTTTGCCTAAATAGAGCTCGAGAAAATCTGATCACATCACAAGCTACTGTGATGCTTACTGATTACAGCCTCCATTCCCGATAGGACAGCCAATGAGGTCGAAGGTCTGCTGCGGTGATCAGTTTGTAACCTACGTGCCATAGATAGATATAAGTATGGTAGTTTGGTGGGCTTTTGTGCCTGCTACCACATATAATGTAGAGACACCTGCAGTTCCCCAGCCCTGATCCTAGTGAGTTAGATCAGCAGGCTGAGGCTTTTCTTCTGTGATCTGTTTACAATGTGCCTGTCTTAGGCTCCAAAGCCAGTATGCTAGTTTGAAGGGTTGATTACCTGTTGGAGAGGGACAGGGGTAAAGGGAAAAGGGGCGGGGGAGAGGAGCGGGCAGGGGGGAGAAAATGAAGTATAGACTGCATGTGAACGTGTATTAATGCAAGGAAGCGTGGAGTCGTTGGTATCTTTACTGCATGTTTAGTAGTTGATACAGTCGAACTCCCTGGAGTAACGGGGGAATACAGAGAACATTTTTATAACAGCAGGAACACCCTAACTTGAGGTGCTTTAGCAAGAACCGATTGGTGTGCATGGAGTATGTGAAGAGTGTGCGAGGACAAGTAGTAGCGAGGAATTACTAGGTTGTGCACTCGTGCAGTTCGTTTTGATATTTTCCCCTTTTTTTCTGACACAGTCTGAGCAACAGGGAGAGAGAGAATCATTTTAGAGCAAAATTACACCTGCTAAAACCAGAATATAACAAAGGTGTGCGGGTTCCAAGACTGAAGGGAGTACATTTAACTATGATGAAGTAAAGGAGTTCAGCTGCTGCAAGCTGACTCGTGACTGGGAGCTCATGGAGTGCTCCTACAGAGTGCTGGGGTGTCTCTTGCAAACCCTGCATGCCTCCCGTGCAGCCCACATGCAGGATATTCTGTGCCAGGCGAGTGTTAGGGGAATTGCGCAATTTTCAGTGCTATAAAATTAATTTCACCAGTTCCGTTGTAGCTTGCTAAAACACCCAATTATCACAAATGACGTTAGAGCGCTAGTTGGAAATAATTTTCTTTGTGGTCTCCTGGAAGAAAGCAGACAATGTGGTGCTCCGAACACACAACATGTAATGTGCAAAATGGGGAGGGTGCCAGGCGTCCTCTTGATTGGACTGATGTGGTTTGACCCATACGAGTCAACCAGTTAAACTGCAAGTAATGAGCTGCGAGAATCATCCTAGGAGGGGGCTTTGAGGAGGAAGAGACAGGGCTGAGGCGCTTGCAGCACGTGGCTGCATGCAGCACTCACGACCCAAGCCGTTATTTCAAAATGTGCTTACACAGGCACATGGTCCCGAAAAATACCAGAAAAGAGAGCGTGAAATGTTGGTGTGTGAGAGAAAAATAATGCAAGGAAGAGAGAATGAGACCGTGTTAACTCATGTCACATTGTGTGCAATGTGAGCTGCGCACTCTATTAGCCCACCAATGAATGAGTTTCTGCGCTGTGTTACTGATTCGGGACACTGTAATTTCAACATCTCTTCGTCTTTTTACATATTATATAACAGCATACAGAGGCTCACTGTCGCAAGGTAAATTCTCATACCGGCAAAAAGAAGATTGCTTCGATAAAGGCACTGTGCCGGTTAACGGTTTGCAACTTCTGTCCCTAAAGGAAATAAATACAAATTGCATATGCGCCCCAACAGTTTTAAAATCCACCAGCTGTCACAGACAATACGAGGTAAAACAAAGATATTGCTCATTTGCTCTAATGCTAACGTGTGGTGATGCGGAGATACTGAGCGCAGGAATTTTAAATGTTTACGACCCAGTATAATTCTTTAATGGCACATTTAATATAATATGCATAGTTGAGCTCCACTTAAAGAACAGGTCGCTTCAAACCCCAAGTTAGCACGCTCTGTTTTCTCTAGTGGAATCTGAACTGGGCACTAGCGTAATGCCGCGTTATTTTCACTGCGATCAGTGGAGCTCTCAGCAGGATGTTTGCATTTCTTTTTCAATTTGCGAGCAGAGAGAATAATGTGAACTGTATTCCTACGACCCTGATGCCGCAAGTTCACTTTGCATTAGCCTATTAATAATAATGTCACACTTTCTTCTCACCTCGTTCTAAAGGTCGCGTCCCAGCATCGAGTTATTTGTGCTATCCTCATGTGTTAAAATGGAAACGGCTTCCTCGTGGTTCTCTGCACGTCCAACCCATTGATATTTAGAAAGCGAGACACCAGATTGCTGACATTGCCGCGTGTTGAGACTGACGCTTCAGTCCCCCAGCCAATCACAGGCTACAGCCAGTCATGGGCTGCTAGCCAATCAGAGGCTTTAAAAGCATGTTCGGGCTTTCTGATTGGTCGTGAGTCCCAAAGTGCGCAAATCCTGTATTTTATGTACGCGATTTAATGTCTACTTGTCCATCGGACAAAATAGACATTAAATCTTCTTGCCCGTGATAAAAATCAACATGGCTCGGGCGTCGGGCGATACGATTCCCCCACCCCTGGACGGATCACTTTGTATGCATATATATATATATATATATATATATATATATATATATATATATATATATATATATATCGCCAATAGATTGGTATAGTTAGGACCAAAGTTTCCAAAGGAAAAGCGTTTTTTGTTTTGCCCAATAACTTTGGCCCCGCTTGACGAATCACCACGAAATTTCACAAAACGTCCATTTTTTTGGTTTAGCTGCTTTGTTGAACGTTTCGGGGTGATCCGTCAAGCAGGGGCCCAGAAAAAGGTGGGGGTCCTAAAACGCGTTTTCCCCATGTTAAGTCTATATAGGGGGGTTTCATCTTTTGAACATAACTACAGCCTGAACTGCTGAATGCAATAACACCAAATTTGGCATAAAGCTAGATGTTGGTCCAGAATGTGTGATTTTTGTGATTTGGTGTAAATCAGTTCGGTAATTTTTGAGATATCTATCTTTAAAAAAAATAGATATCTGGGGACGCGAGTCATTGCAGCGGATTTGCGAATCCTACTAAAATTTGAGTGGCTGTCAACACTTCAACCAGGAAGTGTTGGTAGACATCTTTGGACTCGGCCACATTACTTCTACATACGTTCACACACTTGCACTCTACGCTTGTTTAAAGTATCACATGCTACACCACTCTGTACCACTTCAGTCTATACCACTACACTGCACCTCACTTAACGCCACTCCTCTTTATGCCACACCACTCTACTCCACTCTACTGTAACCTATTCCACTCTGTGCCACTCCATTTTATGCCAGTCATCACTTTTCCATGCCACTGTACACTATTCCATTGTACAACCCTTCACCACACTTCACTCTGTCACTCTACACCACTCCACTGTATGCTATCTATTTTATGCCGCTCCACTCTACACCAACCCAGTCTACACCACTCCACTGTACGCCACTACAGTGTACTTCCCTCCACTCTACTGTACGCTATTCTACTCTTTGCCACTTCCCTGGACGCCACTCCACTGTAAGCTATTCCGCTGTAAGCCACTCCACTCTACTCTATTCCACTGTATGAAGCTCCAGCCTACGCCAATCCGCTCTAACCAATTCCACTCCACGCCACTCCACTCTGCACCACTCCACTCAATGCCAATCCTCTGTACCCCACTCCACTCTGTTATTCCACTCTATGCTTCTCCACCCTACCCAACTCCACTGCACGCTACTTCACTCTAAGCCACGCCACTGTACCTTACGCCACTCCAATATGTTATTCCTCTGTACACAACTACATTCTACGCCGCTCCAGTCTATGCCACTCCACTCTACACCACTCCACGCTGTTCCACGGTACGCCCCTCCACTCTGTCTCTTCACTGTACACCACTCCAATGTATTCCACTCCATTGTACGCTATGCTACTCCACTCTACCCTACTCCAGTCTATGCCACTCCACTCTACACCACTCAAGTGTATGGAACTCCACTATATACCACTCAACTTTACAATATTACACTCTACACCACTCCACACCATGCCACTCAATTGTACGCAATGCCACTCTACACTACTCCATTCTACGCTATTGCACTATATGCCACTCAATTCTACATTATTTCAATCTATGCCACTACAGCCAATGCTATTCCACTCTACAGTCCACTGTACGCCACTCCACTGTGTGCTAATCCACTCTTTTCCACTTCACTCTACACCACTACACTCTACACTATTCCACTTTACGCCCCTACACTATACCTCACTCCACTTTATGCCACTCCACTTTACTCTACAATATTCCACTCTACCCCACTCCACTTTTCGTCACTCCAGTATCCACCACTCCACTTTACACTAATTCACTGTACACCACTCAACTTTACACCACTCTACTCTACGCCTCTCCACTCTACACCACTCGCTATTACGCTCCGCGCCACTCTATTCTATGCCACTCCAATGTATGCCCCTCCACTCTACACCACTCAACTCTATGCTGTTCCGCTATACGCAATTCCAATCTACTTCCCTACACTCTACGCTATTCCACTCTATGCTACTCGCCCTTCCAGTCTTTCACTTCACTGTACACAACTCCACTATACACCACTCCACTCTATGCTGTTACACTCAACACCACTCCTCTCTACATGATTCCACTGTACACCACTACACTATACCTCACTCCTCTTTGTCAGTCTTCTTTACGTCATTCCACTCTAATCCACTCTACTGCACCCAATTATATGCCACTCCACTTCCTGTCACTCCAGTATCCACCACTCCACTTTACGCTAATCCACTGTTCACGACTCCACTCTACACCACTTCACTCCGCTCTACACCACCCCACTGTGCGCTATTACACTCTATGCCACTCCATTCTATGCCACTCTAGTCTACGCTACTCCATTGTATGCCCCTCCACTCCTTACCACTTCTCTGTATGCTATTCTATTGTACGCAACTCCAATTTACACCCCTCCAGTCTGCGCTATTACACTCTTCACTACTCCACTCTTACGGAACTCTAGTGAAAACAACACCACTATCCGCTACTCCACTCTACTCTGCTCTACTCTATTCTACTCCACTCTTTGGTATTCCACTGTAAGCCACTCCACTTTACGTCACTCCTTTTGTATGCCACTCCACTCAGCACTATTCCACTCTACATCATTCCACTCTACGCCACTCCACTGTATGCTATTCCAATCTGCTTCACTTTATGCTACTCCACTGTTCCACTGAACACCATTATACTGTACCTCACTCCACTCTACACAATTCAACTGTGCACCACTCTAAGTCACTCTACTCTAGGCTTTTCCACTCCATTTTATACCAATCTACTCGATTACTCCTATGTATGCCACTCCACCGCTTCACTACACAACACTCCACTGCATGCTATTCCACGCTATGCCACTCCAGTCTGTACCACCCCACTGTATGCCACTACACTGTACCTCACTACACTCTATACCACTCCACATTACTGTACTCCATTCCACTCTTTGCCACTGCACAGTATGCCACTCCACTGTCTGCTATTCTGCTCTACGCAACTCCATTCCGCTCCACTCTACTCTACGCGATGCCACTCCATTTTAAGCCAGTCCACTCTACTCTGCTCCACTGTACACTAGTCCACTCTTCACTCTGACACTACACTCTACGCTATTCCACTGTACTTAACTCCACTCTGTGCTATTCCATGCTATGCTACTCCACTCTACACCTCTCCTCGCCCCTACACTGTACACTGTTCCACTATATGGCACTCCACTCTGCACCACTCCACTCTACACCACTCCATTCTACACTATTCCACTGCACACCACTCTACTCTTCGCCACTATGTGCTACTGCACCCTACTTTTCTCCACTCGACACCTCTCAAATCTATGCCACTCCACTGTACGCTATTCCACTGTGCGCCTCTAAACTCTACTCTACTCCACTCTACACCACTCCACACCACTCCACACCACTCCACTCTACACCACTGCACTCTACCCAACTCCACTATGCGTCACTTCACTCTACGAGAATCCACTTAATGGTATAAAACTCAACACTAATCCAATGTACGCAATACCACTCTGCCCTGCTCCACTGTTCGTCACTACACTGTGCGACACTCTCCTCCACTCTACCGTATGAAATTACAATGACACTGGACTATAATTTTAGAATTTCGAACGTTTGGGTACTTTAAGTTTTAGTTTCTATAGAAAGAATAAATACATTTGTCCTAACTATAGCTAAGGTTTAACCTCTGTTTTTTTCATTGAAAAAAAATAGATAACACGCATATCGAACCAGCCATCTCTCAACAGTAAAAAGGCATTTATGTTAATGTGTTTCATAGTTTATGCAGGTGCAAAATAATATTTTTATTCTTTCTTAATCCTTATGACCCAAGGGAACAAGACCCATTTTGGAGTCTAAATGCATTGGTCTTTCACTTGTGCCATAAGGATAACTAAGCAATAATAAGGTTCCTTTGTACATGCTTAAACATAATGGTACAACGGTTTCCTGGTGAAACTTGCACTGTACTGCAGCACAATAGGGTTGAACTTTGAGCAGCGTCTCCCACTGGAGCACCGCGGTTCCTTACGGGTGGACCAAGCTGGGTCCTTTGTGAGTATTGCAGTAGCTACACCATGAAAAATATTACTTTTAAAAAGTGTTGGCCTGAGGAGGTCCCCTTTTGCCCACCCCACAAGAAGGCCCCCTTGACCTCAAAGATAGTCCTGTAGTGGCAGCTGCAACATTCTGTTTAGAGTTGTGGCTAGCCAGTTAGTTCTAGCAGTTCCAAAGGACCTGGGAAGTCCCTAAAACCAAAATGGCAAACAGGAGAAAGGATTCCCTCAGCCAATCAGACGTCCCTACTTTTTAAAGTTCTTGGCACCCCATGGGTACAGGGCGACCAGCTGTCCAGAGTACCTAACTTTTTAACCCCCAACACATCTTTAAATGCTCATTTCTCTAACTGCTAAATGGATTTACACCAAATCACAGAGCATGTTTGTGAGATTTTTGTTTTGTATCGGAGAGCAAAATTTCCTATGGGAAATAACATGGTAAATCAAAATTTTGGGACATGCCCTTTTCCTTTGCCACTGCTTGACTGATCAGCGCAAAACGGTCTTTTTTTTGGGACGTTTTATCAACGTTGTTATTTTATTGTGTGTTATGTTGATTTGTAAAGTGCAGCAAACCTCCCATGAGGGTACCCAGGCACTAGAACATGTGAGTGGGTGTATTTATTGTTCCTGCAGAGTTATTCGAAGAGCTATGCCTTCAGCTTCTTGTGGAACTCAAGAAGTGAGGAGGAGGCTGTAATGTGATGGAGGAAGTCGTTCTATATTTTGGTTACAATGTAGGAGAATAAGTGCCTTCCTCTGTGTTTTGTGTGAATGCAGGGGTGTGCTAGAGAGAGTGAGGTAGAGCATAGGTATCTGTTCGGCTGGTGAAAGTGTATGAGGACGTTAAGGTATGTTGGTCCAATGTTGTGTAGGGCTTTGTATGTGTGAGTAAGGAGTTTGAATTGGCTGTGTTTGTTGATGGGGAGCCAGTGGAGCTTTTTGAGTTGAGATGTGATGTGGGCGTGGAGGAGGAGGTCCAGTATGAGTCTAGCAGTGGTCTGGATGGTTTGGAGTCTTTTTTTAGCAGTTGCTTGGAGATTCCACATAGAGGGTGTTGCGGTTGTTGAGTCTGCTTGTGGTGATTGTTTGGGTGACATTCTGCCTGGTGTTCTTTGGTAGCCATTTGAATATTTTGCTTAGGATGCATAAGATGTTGAGGGAGGAGGTGCTCACTTTATTTGACTTGCGCTGTCATGGAGAGTTTGTCATCTAGGATGATCCCAAGATTTCTTGCATGGTCGGTAAACGTTGGTACTGGTCCTAGCTTTGATGACCTCCACGTGGAGTCCCGTAGGGAGGTCTTGTTTCCAAAGCTCAGCATGTCTGTCTTTTCAGAGTTTAGCTTCAGGCCGTAGTTCTCATCAAGTCTGTTACCATGGTCACCCAATTTGTGAAGTTGGTTCTGGAGGTCCGTCAGGGAGAGGATAAGTTGGGTGTCGTCTGCATATGAGATGATTGAGATGTCTATGGATCGGATGATGTTGGCAGGTGGGGTCATGTAGATGCTGAACAGGGTGGTGTTGGGCGATTCCTGGGGGACTCTGCAGATCAGTCTCTGATGTGAAAAGTGACATTCTTACTCTTTAGGTGCTTCCCATGAGGAAAGAGCAGATCCTTGGATTGTGGTCCTTGGATACTTCTGTTGTGCTGTCTTCTGATCAGGATGTTGTGTGGGACTATACTAAAGGCTGCTGGTATGCCGAGTAGGATGAGGTCTGCCATTTCTCTGTGGTCTGGGATGGTCCTAATGTTGTCATTGGCTGCAATGAGTGCCGCTTCAATGCTGATATTCTTTCATTTATTCAAAAATGCTCTTCCTATGTCAAGCTTTTGTTTTTCTATGCTCTCTTTTTATAGTCCCCCTTTTATTTATTTCCTTCTCCTTTTATTTTAATTTTAATTTTTAATAAGCATACTACAGCTTATGAGAATGTGCTAACAGGCTGCATTCTTGCAACTCGTCTCATCTGCAGTGCAAGCTTCCTGTGGGGACCACTGCCTGTAAAGCAGATGCCTATCATGGAATGGCATTGCCATAAACAGGTCCACTCGAATTGTGTGGCAGGGGAGGACCACATTATGCAGCTGGGTTGACTAAACTATGCATCAAAAGATGAATTATGCAAATTCATGAAGTAAATTTTGTGATTTGTTTACATCATAATGTTGTCATTTATCATCACTGTCTGGACAAAACTTTCATCTCATTAGTACCAGTTTAACAACCAAGTACAGTAAGAAGCAACTGAAAGATGACCAGTCAGCCTTTCAAGAGGGCCATTTACTATGTGGCAACTTGAGTAGCCATAATTTCAGTAACACTTAATCTGTTTGAGTTAGAAACATTTTTTGTGTTAAAATAAAAAGATTATGCAGCAGATGATGGATTATGTGGCAAATTCAGCAAATGTATAATTATGCGGAAAGCGCTCTGGCCACAAAATTGCATAATTTCAGTTGCCCTATCCAAAGTGTACCATTGTGGTACTACTTTATTTGCACGCATATGCCCTCCATGTTTTGGCAGCAGTAAGTCTTCATTTTTCTTTTCTCTTCTAATTTATCTTGCGCATGTGGATTTTTGTGTGTTTTCTTGTGTTTTTGTAAGTAGGCGAATGCAAGAATGAGACAGTGGAGGGATGCTGAATATATCATTGCAAGGATGAGTGGCAGATTGCATGCATTATGACTTACTGGGTGTGTAAATCCATCAAAGACAGAGGAGACACTTTAATTTGCAAGCCAGATCTTCTGGCACTGCCAAAGCTTGTTTGAAATATTTACATAGTAGAGCTCCAATGCCAGATCGAACGCCTTAGCAGTGTTTAAGGCAAACCAAAGCGACCAAACCGGTTTTTCCTTTCTCCTCTTACTTTTGGCAGCTCAACGGGGATATTCGGAACTTAATATTGTTTGTTGTAATTGGCAGACAATGTTGTGTAATTCGCGGAAAAAGTTATTTCTCTGTGTGCAAAATGGGAACCGTTTTTTAAACTTTTAAATATGCCATGATGTCCTGCATGTGTTGTTCTTCGTATGTTGAATCATATGTGTCTATGTGAAAAGGTGCAATACATGTAGTCCTCATGGTTTACTGATCTACAGATGAATGCGAAGCAGTAGTCCTACATTTGATGAATGTTTGAGTCATAGACTGTACAGTAATATGCAGCTTATTTGAAACATATTCAGGAGTGCTTGGGATCACAATCACAGACTCTAAAGACAAGTGCGGCTCCTCTGCTAAGGCGAAGGAGCCTCGCCCCACTTCTTTAAGAGCAGTGCAAAGGAAAAATAAATCGATTATAATAGAACATTATTATAATTTTTTTTTTTTAGTATTGAGCTTGCAGTTGCACTGCAGCCAGGTTAGGTTAGGGCAGAGAGGGGCTGGGCTCTGGGGAGCCAGAGGGAGGAGGAGTGGTTGCTGCACCTAAAGTGCGCATGACTGTTTGGCCGGCTGCTTTGGGCCGGCCAAACCATCATGCACACTTTGCATGTTCTCCTCTGGCTGTATTGCACAGCCTGGGTGGAGAAAAAGCACAGCCTCCCACTTGCTCCCTGAGGGCCGAACCACGGTGCTCAGAGCAATCACAATGCTGCTGTAATGCAGCGTTGGGATTAGCTAGGGGAGGCTGGGAGCCTCTGTGCTTCCTGGTACCTGTGTTGGAGGAGAGGGGGGGGGGAGTCTGGGGACCAGCAGGAAAGTATTATTTTTCTTCTAATCCTCCCACCTACCCCTGCCCTGCCACCATTATCTACCAGCCACCATTGGTAAAGACTGAACTGTTTAGTTGCCCTTACAGTGAGACCCCGTTGAGCTATCCTCATCATGATGGTATTTATTTTAAATCAGTTTGTAATATCCAGCCGGAAACTTAACTTTGAAACACGTTCGCCAGACGTCTCAGGTGGGGCATGTTATGAATGCAGGGTTCCTAGGGAAGATTAAAAGTTGCAAAGACTTTTGTTTGACCCATGGAGCAAAATTACTAAAATAAAGTAGGTTTAACAATAAATAGAGCTGAAAATTAAATTACTTCAAAAGGAGGGCTGAAGGGAAATATTGGCCTCTTTTCCTGGATTTTTGAGAATTCGGTGATTCGCTCATTCAAGATCATCTGGTATGATGCACTAATAATCTAAAATAATAAAAAAGTATTACCTAAAATCAACTTAAACTAAGCTTTTTCAATACTTAAAAGTATGCATCACACGTTTGAAAGAGATGAGGGGTGATGGGGGTGTAAATTAAGTCCATTTGGTGAGATAAATTAAGCAAAACTGGTAATTAAGTGGGGGTGTTGAGGCAAACTGTTATTGACAACAGACTCAGATGATTTAAGTGTGGACATGTTTGTAATCTGTGGAATTGTGCTGTGTGCAAAGAAAGAACACTATGCCTGGGTGTGTAGAGCAGCAAAGACCCATCAAGAAGAGTAGTGATAAGAAGTGAAAAGTTCTGTCCTGCAAGCATGCAAGTGCCATAGTTTCTGTGGAAGATCTGGGAATGCCTGAATGTGAAATAATGTTGGATGAGAAGAAAAGTATGGTTGAATAAGATTATAAATTGCTGGCCCTGTATACCCATGTCAGTGACACGAGGTTTGAGAGGAGAGGGACTTTAATGGCCGAATGTCAGAAGTAGAGGAATCTGATATCAATCTGTAACCTTATGGGAAAAGAAGATTGACTTAGTTGGCATGTTATGCATCGACATTTTACAGGGGGTGGTTGGGCATTAGTTGGTAAATGGGTCTACAGTTATCCTTTCATGCGATATCCATTTTGGTACATCTCTTGCACTATTACTAATTTTGGAGCTTACGTTTCAGATACTGTGCAACTTATTCCAAACCTTTCAAAGGCCTACCCACTGCCTCCTGATTTTGTGGCACCCTTCTCCGAACTGCAATTTTGTGCTGTGGTACACTGGTCTAGCCCCCACAATAGAATGCCTTATTAGAGTGTAGTTTAGTTAATACCTGATCTGTTGGGGACTGTGCCTAACTCATTCAAGGCCTTCTTATTGCCCTTGACAAGCATGTGTTTTCTTTGTATGGAGACATGGTGGTCAGATATCAAGTACCCTTCCTTTGTTCTCCTTAATTCCACCACTCCTCCATTTAAAGCAGGCTATTATCAGAGAAAGGTGGTGGGGCTGGCTCTTTCAAGAACATCTTTCCTATAAGGGTCTGTCATCAGCCCCTAAATTGTTCTTGAAACGACTTTCTCGGTTTCAAATGAACTGTGCATTATCAAAACCCAGTCCATGATGAGAATTAGAGAAATCCAACATCAATCAAGTTATGGCAAAGGAATATTGACTTATTTGGTATGATATGCATCGAAATTGTATTCCATGGGAGGTGTACTGATGGTAAGGTATGTGTGGCTAAGATGGGAGACAGGCTGGAGACATTAACGTGATATAGGAATAACTAGATCCCTGTGCAAAAGACCAAGTAAGATTGGTTTCAAATTCTCTAGAGAGAGAAATATCGTGAACAAGTTTCCCATTGTGCTCAGGAAAGGTCTTGGTGTACTCAGACTTGCAATAAGGAAAGATGCCAAACCAGTATTGCACAAGCGCTGACGTCCTGAATTTGTTGAATGAACCTTTGAAGGAGGAGTTTCAAATGTTGATGAAAGCAAATGTGATTGAGTCAGTCTAAGTATCAAAATGGTTGTCACCAGTTGTTTTGGCAAGCAAGAAACTTTGTAAGAACGTATTTGTAATAACCATCATCTTAGAGGACAGCTGGCAGTCCTCCTTTATAGACTTGTACACTAATAACCCCCTTATCATTCCAGAGATTAACTGGTTGAAAGAGCATGTATTACCACTTGCACACAAAAACCGCCATAATCACACATCAGATAGACCAGCATAACACAGCGTAGACCCCCCACCCACCTCTGTTATTGCCCAATGGGTTGGGATATTTGTAGCGTTAGTGGAAGCCAAGCAGCGGTCGGTACAATACATAATGTGATCACTGCTCTGGGAGAAGCAGGGAGCTCCTCACAATGACCTGGCTGTTCTGTTCCCTGCAACCCACACTACCCACCAGCTCACTGCATGTGTCACCACATCATTACGTTTGGATGCGATTGGTCATCTTAGGAATTGAAAATCCATAAGGTGTCATGACACATTTTACTAACACTACTGCTGCTGGCATGATACACTATTACAGTTTTTTCTGCTGCAACCAGCACTGCAAGTATTGAAACTTGTGAGGCTGCAATGTGAGGCAGGGATGGAGAGGGAAGGTAGCAAGGCTGGTTTTGTGAGGGGCATTGGTCAATAGCTATGCACCTCCATTAAAATTCATGTGGGAGTGTGGACAGTGGTTCAGATGGGTCTCAGGGCAGTCGTGCATTACCTTGCTCCAGGTGTGACAATTGAAGCCTTTAATTTCTGGTGCTACATTACTGTTGGACCCAAACAGAACATCCACTACACCCTTTCAGTCCTTGACCCTCAGGGGTAAGAAGGTAGAACAGCACATGGCTTACTTTGGGAGGAGGTGTGGGTTAGAAACTCATAATCCTGCAAAATGCACATTAGTACTCATTCATATATCTTTGATTCACACACAAGTAAATACTTAGCATACAATTACAAATGTACACAATGAAAACCAGGCCTCTCTAGGCCCTCCTGAACCAGAAATATGTGCAAGACGGTACCTCAGTATCAAACGGGTTTAAGCCATTCACTATGTTTGTGACAAAATCAGTAGTAAGGAGTTTTACATTAATAGCTCTATGACAGATACTATAGTAAAGGACTTTGACAGATTTCCCAACGTAAAACCTCTTAAACCTATATTTGTAAGAGTGCACAATGTTAAACATCTTTCTGTTGTATTAGAATTCACAATATAAAACCCCACTCTTATGTAGTTTCCATAGGGTTACACCATTTAAAGCCTCCTCAGGCCAGTTCAAATTTAACAACATCACTATCAGTTAGGAGCATTTGAACAACTTCATATGTGGACTGCTAACACAAAGGCTGCCAATCACATGCTCATTAAGCAGATCAACAAATGCATAGAGCCAGAGTCTCCCAAGCCCTTTCCACACACACACAATGCTTGGCAGTGCAGCTGGTGCTAGTCCTTATGTGATCAGAAGAAAAGGGCTTTAGGAAACACTCCAGAGGGAAGGGGTTTGGCTCCGCCCAGAAGGTGAGTACTGATTTTGCTTGGGCCGAAGTTGTTTCTTCCTCTGAAAAAGAGTACTTTGTGAGAAAGCTTATGCTTAATACAGCAGGGCTGATTTAGTTCTGGTAAAAAGCCACCGCTCAAGACTGTAGGTCTCATGTCCATTATAAAGAGTTATGACATAGGCAGTAGGCCTGACTTATGTATTGTGAAAAGCACATGTTAAAACTAATAGGCCTTTAAGGTTGGATTGCCATCTCGCTGTGTTAAATCATATAGACGGGTATTTTGCTTCATGGAATATCATAGATTTCCATAGAAGGCAAAGGTTTTCATGTTGGTTATCCCCTTTGTCATACCCTTGAGGTAGAAGATTTGCACTTTGAGAAACCCTTAGTTTTGCCATTTTCCGGAGTAGCATGCTACTCGCGGAAAAGCTCTTTGATGCCTCTTCAGTGATAGTAACCTCTATATAAATAGAATTACACTTACAGTTTTAGGTGTTGTCTATTGTTTTGCCAACTGTGAGTTTGTACATATTTGTAATATTGACTATATACAGATAATTCCCTTGCAAGGAAGCTTAAGCGAAATACAGTAGTCCTCAGTTGGTCATTGCTGCAAGCCACAACGGTGTAATATCTGTATTATGAAAATTTAGGAGAAACTCAACAAGCCTGGCTCATGTATTGTGAAACTCATATGCTGAAGCCAATAGGAATTTAAAGGTGGATTGCCTTACAGTGTGTTACCACCGCTAGAGGGGTATTGTAGTGATAGAGCGCGCAGGTCACCCGGCTCACCAAACTTTTCCACGCACTGGGCCCTGGCGTGATTATTTCCAATGTTCACGTTTTACTACTGGGGTGAACCAGGCGATTTCAACGCACGCTCCTATGAGTAATCGGTTGGGTGACTCTTACACCACATACTATTCATGTACCTGACTTACCACAGGCACATTACTCCTGACAGATCAGGAGCTAGCAGTGGACAGGTGATAAGGGTTTTCCTAAAAGGGAGAAGATTCTACTTTACACATTTGATACCTTTAATATTACTTTAATGTATAATGACCAGACACCTTGATGGTTTTAAGGGTTTTATATAGTATAAGTTTAGAACGAAAATGCCATTACAAGTAGGCAAATGCACAGTAATACATCAATGATAAGTATTAGAACCAGAATATAACTTTGGAGGAGAGTGAGTATCATGGAATACAAGGGAATACTATAGGGCATGAATCATAATGAATATTTATCTAATACAGTTTAATCTAGGGCAAGGACGTGAGGAAAAACCTAATGTGTGACCTAATAATTTTATACTATTTCCTAAACCTTATGCTATCTTTCTAAATTCACGACAACCATACTAAGGGAAAGGGAATAAGTGGAACAAGCTAGATAAACAGTCGGGTTTAACAATGTCCTATAGGAAGGGTAAAAGTGGAACATTTACTAATAATCAATTGCATGAAATTACATTCAAAGGGACAATGGAGAATATCACAGGCAAGATTGCTTTAATCAGAGGAGGAAAAGTTTAGGGTATAGTATAGACAGACACCTATGTCAATAGTTACCTAGGTGAGAATGAGGACTAACCCTGGCCACGGGTCAGTTGGGAAAGAACGGGACAAGGACCCTCAAGGATTCAGGGAATACCAGAAGGTGAGCAGGTACAGCTCATGGACAGTCAGGACAGGATACCCCTCAGGTCTGGGTCAGGACTGGGTTCACCAAGGCTCGACCAACCCCTCACAGCATCGGATGCAACGCCAGCGTTACCCCCTCTTCTGCACGGAATCCGCCAATAACCCCGATTGGGTTTTCGAATCTCCCAGCAAAGTGCTTCGCTTAGCACTTAGGACTAATTTCCACCCCTTGGAGTTTGTGGAAAGTTTCAGGCAGAATGCTCCGCAGCACTCTGTATCAGGCACCTATAGAGTTCGTAGGGTCAGTGACAGGTCTGCTACTCGGACAAGTCGGACAATTTCTCTAAGCTAAGCTAGGCTATTTATACAAGTTTAGATCCCCAAGACCACCCATAAATGTTGCAAAATGACAAAGTCCCATCTTCTGATTGGTCAAGGGAGGTGGTTTGGTCATAGTTACCACCTATACTGCACGTGACATTATCCCTCCCCCTAACACCTGGTTCCCAGGCCTACGTGTGGGAAAGTACAATAGTGAAGAAAAGATTTGCAACATTGTTGCACATTTCAAAATAGAAATAGCACGTCTTCAAGGGCAAAGGTGCGCCTGGAAAGGACAGTCCCCTTTTCAATGGCCAATCTGGTCAGGTTCCATTGCTGCACGTCCCAAATCTTTGGTCACATGATGAGGGATACGTCAGCTTCAAAAATGGATCCCATCCTCATTTCAAGGCCCTCATTTACGCGGTACATGAAAAGTAAGCGAAAACAAATTAATAACACAGAATAAAATGAATACACTGTACACCATGACCAACTACTCTTAATCCCTTATTTTATAATACTTATAGCATTAAGAGTTAGTGCAGAAAAGATGCATAGACAAAAGCGGCTTAAGATAGCATGAAGCATGATTAGTGACAAGCGGCCATTTTAACATCACTGCGCATGTGCGAACTTTTCCCTCCAGATTGCGAGTGCGTCACATCACATGGGTATGACCGACGCATGCGCAGACTGGATTTCTGCAAAGCGGCCATTTTATTAATGTGCAAGCTTGATTACGATGAAAAAACACATAGGCAAGCCTCCTAGGGACACCCGTGTGTTGGGGAAATATAAATAAATGACAAACAATCGGAGTTAGTACAGTTAGGATTTAAGTCGAGGTTCATGAAGAGAGCAAGTCGCGTTACGTGCGAATCCTTGCTCCATCAATCCCCTCTTTGATGATATTTACTATCATCACTACACATGAAAACAGATGCCAACTTCATTCATCAAATTCATCCATCTCAACCTCAATGAACTTATTGTTGAGTTTTCTCTCCGCCTCCCTGTGTGTATGATTGTTCTTTATTTTCTTATATATCTGGTTTCTTAATTCTTCTAATTCTAAGTCTTCAGCTTTTCGCTTTCCTCTTTTATTCACTACATATTTTCTGCATTTCTGACATTTGCAACAGATGAATATGATCAGAACAATCACACCTATTCCAACTATTGGCATCAGTATTTTCCATAAAAGACTTTTACCAATGTTAGAGAACCAACTACCTACAGAGGAGAGACCATCAGTCAGTCTCTTCCAGGCACTGTCAACCTCCAATGGTTTGAGCTCTTTTTCCAAATTAGTAATGTTTCTTATATACTTCTTAATTTCGACACTTTTATCAGGAATGTAAGTACAACAATGTTGTGCCCTCAGCATCCTGCAGACTCCGCCCTCTTTTGCCAATAAGGTATCAAGAGCAAGGCGATTTTGTAAAACCATTGATCTGATCGCAACCATTTCGGTATTGATCATCAGAAATCCAGCAGCAGTGTCAGTGGATAACCGATCCACTACTGTAGATAATTTGCAGATTCTATGAGTATTCAGAGCTACTCCCATTCCAGGTATCAGTGCGCTAAAAATATCACCTATAATTTCTCCTACACTTTCACGTTTGCTACGCACTAAGCCATTAGTAATCTCATTGCTTCCAGCTGCATTGTTCACATGGTATATTTTCGGAAAGACAATGCCAAAGTAGCAGCTTCCATACCAGTGATCTGGCAATTTGAAATAAGCCTTGTTTCCACATATATAATAAATTCCTGGAAACACAGGTTCTGACCCATTTTTGAAACCCCAACCTCCAATTACCTTGTAATTATGTTCACACTCGCTGGAACCAATGAATACATTGTTATAATAACTAGTCTTTTCTCTATGAAGACAGAGTTTCCCTTTCCGTTCAAAATCCAGCAACAGAGCAGGAGTAACTTCGCTTTGTGAGGTGTTATCCATGTTTTCTGCCCATCTAGGGGTTCTGTTCTGTTCGTCATTTGCCTTTTTCTGAAACTTTTCCCTTCTCTTCTCTGCCATCTTCAAGAACATTTTCTCTTGAGCATGTAAGGAACACGTCAAGTTGTCTCTACGAGCTTCATTCAGATCTATGTCACCTATAGTCAGGAAATATTCCCCCATGTAGCGAGTCACTCCACCAAGGGTATGTACACGGTTCAGATTCCCTCTAATAGGAAGTTCTGAAAAGATAACGTCAGTGTTTGAGTAATAATACTGTAAAGTGCTTCTATAAAACAAACTAGCTAAAATACTACAGGAAATTCCATAGGTCAGGGGTAAATGGTGGTATGTCACGCCTTCAGCTACTGAAGTAGGTAGCATCATGCAGACATAGCAATCTTCTATTTCCATAGCTTCTACATAGTGCACTAAAAGATTAGCGAAAACATTTAAGTGTGTCCTGTTCTTCATTTGGTGATAATGTAGTTCTCCCTCATCTGATGCTTCTAAGTCGGGTCGTGCATGTCTCAGACTCATTGCATTGTCATGTCTTTCTACACTTCGTGGTGTTTCTTCAGTATGTACAACTTCTGCGTCTTGTGTCGTCAAGTCTGTAGGATACATGTTAGGGTCTTTGCTCATCATAAAAGGTATAAACACTGTTAATCCTATCCATATCATTACTAGCACCACTACACTACAGATGCATATTTTACAGCATGTCTTGCAACAGCTAAATCTGGACCTTCCAGTGACATTTGAATCAGACATTTTATCTTACAGGTGGCGTTTTCCAACCCCTCTTCGTTTCTTTTCAGCAGAGGTTTTACTTCGCTTCACCTCAAGGAGGGTCTTCGTCAGAACTCCAACCAGCAATGGACCCTTCGTCACTTTTGCCACAAGCTTCGGGCTCATCAATTTCTTCCAACACCAGATAGGTCCACTCAGGGCTCCGATACAGTTTATTCTGTTTCTTTACTCTGCCGCCCTTTCGGATGGACTTTCCTCGGGCTTCTTTTCTTTCACTTTCAGCCCGTTGTTGGTCCTTTAGTTTTTCTTCGACTGTTTTTATTCTTATTCTTAGTCTTTTTACATATCGGGGTTCATCCTTCTTTTCGATCCTGTTTGTAGTCGAGGAAACTTGCTCTTCCTCGTGAACCCTTTTGCTTTTTCTTCTTTGTCGCACAATTGCTTCAGCAGTGTCCTTTTCCCTACCTGTCTGACTAGTTCCAGGTCTTTTGTCTATTTCTTCTGCCTGGTCCTTAATCTGACCTAGTTCAGGGGTAGACTGTTTTTGATCTTCGTTTGTCAGTGATTCACTGGACTCTTCTTCCTGAACACGTTCATCTATTACTAACTGGCCTGGTTCATGCTCTTCGATCTCTTGATTTTCTTCCGCATGAACTTCTGCTTTGACTACTATCTGTCCCTTTCCAGTCTCCTCTGGCTCAGGAGGAGGAGTGTCGATGACTTGTTCTGTCCCTACTTGGCCTATTCCCTGATCAGATGTTATGATGGCTTTGATGATCTGACCTTCTCCTTCTTGTTCTGACTCACCTGCACTGTCCCACTCACTAACTAGGTAAGAGTATTTTCGGGTTCTTATTGGATCAAGAACCTGATCATCGGCAGGAAACCATTCAACTTCTTGACTTGTGCCTGGTAGTTCGATGTCAGCGGGATCCGGACCCTCTTCTGGAGTCTCCTCAGCTGGACCACCTTCGGCTTCAGTCGCGTTTTCTCCAGTTACCTTCTTCGTGAGACTTGCATGGATCCACTTTGGTACACCAGCACACTTCACAGCAGTTGTGGTGACAAGGATCACTTGTCGAGGCCTGCCCCACTTTGGTCCAAGGCAACTCGTCCGGGTGTGTTTCTTTAACACCACCCAATCACCTGGTTTCAGTTTGTGTGCTGGAGTTGTAGGCCATTCGACAGCAGTCTCTCCAATCTGGTGAGAGATAGAACGCACTTGGTCACCCAACTGCCTGCAGTATTCTAGCACCATATCATCAGAAATACTTAGCAGTTTGTGTCCAGGTACCCATGCCTGTCGCATCATTCTTCCCATCAGCACTTCATGGGGGCTCAGGCCTGTCTTTCTGTTTGGAATACTTCTCAAGCTCATCAGTACCATGGGCAAAGCTTCTATCCAGTTCATTTTTGTGGAGTCACACAGTTTTGCCAGCCTGGACTTGAGAGTGCCGTTTATCTGCTCGACTATTCCAGAAGCCTCTGGATGATAGGCACAGTGCAGCCTTTGCTCCATTTTGAATGCTCTGCAGAGTTCCTTTAGGACCTCGTTTGAAAAATGTCCACCTTGGTCTGTTTCAATTGTCTCAGGAATTCCAAAGCGTGGTATCAGTTCCCTAAGTAATAATTTAGCTACAGTCAGGGCATCATTCTTCTTTGCTGGGTAAGCCTCCACCCACCGGGAAAACAAGCAAACTATGACCAGGACATATCTATATCCTTTGCACAAGGGCATTGTTATGAAGTCTGCCTGCATCCTAATGAAGGGACCTTCTGCTCTCCCAATGGTACTTTGTTCCACTACTGTCTTCTTTCCTGCATTGAATTGTTGACACACTAAACACCTCTGACAAAGTTTGTCTGCTGTGCTCCTGAATTTTGAACTGTAGAACACCTTTTCAAACATACGGCACATAGCATCCCTCCCAATATGTGTTGGTTCATGTATTATCCGTGCCATTGCGGTAACCAGTCGTTCAGGTAGTACAGGCATACCAGTCTTGTGGACCACAACACCATCTCCTTCCCTTGGTCGACATTCATCCTGCCTCCACATGTCCCTTTCTTTCCTGTCTGTTGTCTGTTGTAGTTCTCTCAGTAGTGTGGCTCACTGGTTAGAGGCGGCAGACCCGAGAGCAGAGGACGGCCCGGGACCAGGGTTCGATTCCTGACGCGGCATGTTTCTGGACCAGGGTCAGCGGACTCGATAATTCTCTCGCCTCGGTGCCCACTCTGATCAGCGATCACACTCGGCAACTCTGGGCATAAGCTTGCCTCATCTGCACTAACGGCCCCACCAGACCGCCGGGGATGCCTGGTCTCACCCTGGAGATACCCATTAAGGGACCATCTCTCAGGGAAGCCAGGAAGGGTTTCGCAGCGGTCGAAGCGCGGAGATACTCCTCCGGGAGTCTATCCTAGCGCTATATAAACCCACAATTAAATTAATTAAATTAAATTAAATTCATCCCATGTTCCCAATCTTTCAAACAACATCAGTTGGCAGCTGCTTTCACCTCCCCATAATTTAATTAGGAGGGACATTTTGTGTCGGGCGCAGTACTGGGCAATTTGGTCTGCATATCTGTTCCCGGCTGTCACCTCGTCATTTCCAGATCGGTGAGCCGCACACTTGACCACAGCCAATTCTTTGGGCAATTGGATGGCTTCTAGTAAGTTTTGTACTGGTTTTCCATTTCGGATAGGAGAACCTGAGGAAGTCATGAATTCTCTTTGCAACCAAAGCTGGCCGAAGTCATGAACAACCCCATAACAGTACTGACTGTCAGTATAAACGGTTACCCGTTTGTTTTTCCCAATTTTACAAGCTCTTGTCAGGGCAATGAGCTCCGCTACTTGAGCAGATTTAACTTCCCAAAGATAGGAAGCTTCCAGCGTTCTTTCCAAAGTGACTACAGCATAGGCAGCACTCAAACCTCCATTCTCATGTCTCAAGCATGAACCATCCACAAACATTTTGAGGTCTTCATCCACCAAGGCCACTTCTCTAATATCTGGACGGGGTTTTGTGCTAAATTCAGTCAAGTCTATGCAGTTATGGTCAATTTCACCTCCTGCCTCTACATCAATGGGAAGGGGCAATAGAGTGGCAGGGTTTAGAATATTACAACGGGAAATTATTACATTTTCTGCACCAATGAGAATCCTCTCATACTTAGTCAGCCGACTAGGGGTCAGATACTGTGTCTTGGTTCGGGTAAGTAAGATCACAACTGAATGTGGGACAAATACAGTTACAGGATGTCCCATCACAATGTTCTCACTCTGCTCTAGGCTTGTACAGGTAGCGGCTACTGCTTTCAGGCACCCAGGTAATCCAGCAGCCACTGGATCTAGGGCGGCTGAAAAGTAGGCCACGGGACGTCTAATCAGACCATGTTCCTGGGTTAAGACCGAGAGCGCACAATTGTCTCTCGTGTCACAGAACAATTCAAAGTTCTTGGAATAGTCAGGCATTCCTAATGCAGGAGCTGTGCACAGACAATTCCGCAATGTTACCCAAGCAGTCATGCATTCATCATTCCAACAAACTGGGTCTTCCGCTCCTTTCTTTGTCATGTTAATCAAGGGTTTAGCTATAGCCGCGAAACCCACGATCCATTGTCTGCAGTACCCAACAACCCCTAGGAACATTCTTACTTCTTTCTGGGTTACTGGTAGTGACATTTCTCGAATTATTTTAATTCTTTCTGTAGTGACTTTCCTGATCCCTTTCTCTATCTGGTGCCCCAGATATTTTACTGATGTTTTGCAGAACTGTAATTTGTCTGGTGAGACCTTATGTCCTCCTTTTCCTAGGTGATTCAGCAAGGCAATGGTATCAGTGGCACAGTCGTCTTGACTTCTAGATGCCACCAGTAGGTCATCTATGTACTGTACCAGGACAGACTCTTTAGGCAGTACTAAGGATTCAAGGCACTTCTTTAGAATCTGGTTGAAAATCGATGGACTTTCGGTGTACCCCTGGGGGACACGATTCCAGACATAGACCTGGCTGTTGAATTCAAAACTGAAAAGGAATTTGCTTTCTGGATGCAATGGGATGGAAAAGAACGCATGGCACAAGTCTATGACAGTGAACCATTCCGCCTCCCAAGGAATTTGATACAGTATTACTGCGGGGTTAGGCACTATGGGACAGCAAGGTACTACAATTTGGTTTACCTTGCGCAGGTCCTGCACTACCCTATACTTTCCGCTAGGCTTCTTAATTCCCAGTATGGGTGAATTACAGGGACTACTCATCACTTCCTGAATGATGTTTGCTTTGAGCAATCTGTTTAACTCCTTTGCAACTCCTTCTTTCACTTCTGCACTCATTTTATACTGTTTGGTATTTGGGTATACAGCATTTGCTTTTATTGTTATTTTAACTGGGTCTACATTTGCCATTAAGCCTACATCCTTCCCAGTGAAATCCCAAACTTCAGGTATTACGCTTGATTGCAGTTCTTCAGGTAGACTTTCAATTGACATGGGCTTAATGTCGGTGTCAGGCCTTAATAACATTAATTTATACAGGCCATCTTCATCTGGGGTCTGGATTTCCACACCATTTGGTGAGCAAAAGATGGTGCAACGCATTTTGCACAACAGATCTCGTCCCAATAGGTTTACGGGACTAGAATCACAGACCACAAATCTGTGCATTTCCTTGAAATTTCCTATGGAAATTTCCATAGGTTCTGTTACCGGAGTACTGATTATCTGATTTGAAACTCCCACTACTTGGATAGCTTCTCCCGAGAGGGGTAGGTTAGGAACGTCCGCTGTTCTCACAGTGGAACGGGTAGCACCAGTGTCCAACAGAAAGGTGACATCTGTCCCTTCAACCTTTCCTTCAATGTATGGTCCAGTCTGGTCTACCGGTAAGGAGGCGCCAAGCACGCACTCCTTGTCCTCCCCTCTCAGGCCCCGTCAGTATTGATCATCACAGAGAAAAGTATCATTTAACAGGTACTGTGGAATGGGTGCATTTCTTTCATTCTCTCCTTCCCACACTTCGACCCTTTCATTCTGTGGACCCTGATTCCTATAATTCTGTCTAGGAGCGCGTGGCACCGGGGGTTGATTTACCTGCTGTTGGGTCTTTCGGATCCCCTCTTTCTGCACCTGTGGATTTAAACCATTTACGGGGACATTACCAGCCTGCAAGTGCGGACATTTATCTCTCCAATGTCCCATGTTACCACATCCGTGACAGGGGAATTTTTCCATAGCCTCTTCCCTACTCATTTTTACCCGGGGCCTGCCTCCACCCCCAGCATTCGGATTTGGAGCATTATTACTGTTAGTCATTTTACTTAACTGTTTTTCTTGTTGTTCAGCTAATTTCACCTGAGCCCACATTACTTTCTCCTTTAGGGCTTTCTTTTTGTTCTCGATCTCATCTTCGCAGTATTTGGCATACTTGAGAACATCATCAATGGGTTTCCCTTGCCAACTGATTTTGTTATCCCTAATCCACTGGGATATTTCAGGTCTCAATCCTAACACGAACCGATAACAGAAATGTGTCATATCCTTCAGGTCCACATTATCGATTCCACTGTAAGTTTTGAAGACCTGCAGTAACCTTTCATAATAGGAGTGGACTGATTCATCACGCTCTTGGGTAGTTCTATCTATACGGGTCCAATCAGTTTCTTTTGCGGGCACCTTCTTCTTGAGGTACTGTATGACTTGCTCATACTTCCTCATTACTTCAGGTGCGGGAGCTCCGGTTATCTCGTCTCTCGCATATTCTTCACTAGGCCAATCAATTTCAATTTTGCAGTCGGTCCACAAATCTACAGGGACCACAATGTCGAAAAAACCATCCAGGTCTTTCAGAAGACATTTCTGAACTTTTATGAAGCGTTCGACCTGTCGGTACCAATCGACTGGTTTCTCCCGTAATTTTGGAAAGTCATTGGTAAAGGATACTATATCTTGTCTGGACCAAGGGACATGGACATATTTTCCCCCTGGGACTTCTCTCATGGGACATAATTTTTCTGGTTTGTCAGCTTCTTGTAAGACGTACTCAGCAGTCCGTGGTCTCTCCCTGCTATCTTCCTTTTTCTTTGCCCACCTGGCTTTCCACTTGTCTAGATCTCCCCATTTCTGTGCTAAATTTATTAGTTCTTTAATCTGCGTCTTCTTCCCTGCGGTATTCAGGTTTTCTAGATCTTTGTCTGAAAATTCTACCCTGTAGGATTTCTGTAGTACCTTGGATCTGCTGATATCTATTCCCATACAAACTGCCGTGTCCACTAATTTGTCATAGTATGTTTTTGCGTTCCGGGTAAGGTGTTTGCACATGAACAACAACTCATCTTCCTCCCGGACATTCAATCGTTCTAACCCCACATTCCCTGCGCTCAGTTCCTCTAGCTCTATTCTTAGCTTATAAATATCTAGTGGTTTCGGATGAGGGGTTCCCTTTTCTAATTCTCGGGTCCATCTTTCTATTTCCTCGGGAGTTACCACTGTCGCACTTTGAGTTCCTGATGAAGACTCTATTAGTACGTCTTTGTTCCTAGTCTGAGTTCTCATTTGAGACATACTAGGTCCCTGCTCCCTGTTAGGCAGATCCATCAAGGAAGCCATGGACTCACATTCACTCGCTTGGTCATCAATAATGAGTGGTTCCCTTCTGGGCGGGGGCATCATCGGGGTTATGACTGGAGTTTTAGGAGTATTCATTCTGTCCCCATATAGGGGAAAAACTGGACCAATGGTTACTGGAATTGTCAGGGCTTCAGGATTTGGATTAATCTGAGCTATGGCATGTATGAGATCATTCCGCTGTCCTCTCAGAGCGTCCCTTTCCTGCTCGTGTAATACCCTATTCATGGGGGGATCCTGTATCATTTGGGGTACTAGAGAAGGATATAGATTCGGAGCTGATGGAGTGGACAAAACTAGTCCTTCACCAAAAGGGTTGTAATTCGGGACCACGGGGTCGGGTCTACTAAATCCCTCTCCTCCCGCTCTTCTCTGTTCTATCCCTGTGGAATCGGCTTCACTAACACTTCTTCTTCCTGAAGGTCTCAATGGAGTAGTTGAGCTCTGGGATCTGGCTTCTTCATTATAAGGCGGGGGACCTTTCATAAATAAGTCCTCTAAAAACTCATCTTCCGATTCACCCAGGGGCATCATGTGCCGGGTTTTCTCAGTACATTTCTTCCCTCCCGCCATCTCATTAGCTCCGAACATGGGGAATAACCCTTCTACCATCATATTTTGTCTCCATTGTTTTAATTTCTGCTCCTTGGTTTCTTTTACCATTTTTGGATACCATCGGGTCACTCCCTTGTCCATTCGGGGTCTGTCTCGCTCTAGAGCTTCAATTTCCCATTCCTCTAAAGCTTCATACTGAGTTAATCTAGGTCTGGGATGTAATTCATTCATTCGGGTCCTCAGGTTAAATAGGATTCTCCCGTTAAAAGTACCATCAATGGGAAAGGCTAAAACTCCATCCTCCGCAGTGTACTTTACCCAGTTCTGTAACCATACACAGGTATGATACCCTTTCTCCAACATCATGAAAGAGGCTGGAGTATCTGGCGGAGGAATGATCACGCCTTCCCTAGTTCGTACGGGTTTGTCAGTTTTGAAGAAATTCTTTATTTTGCTGGCAAATGACATTTTTCTCTTTCCTCCGTACATGTTGTGAGGTCTGCCTTTGCTCATCAACTCTTTATGACACCCTAGATTTCGTGGATCAGGCAGAAAATCAGGGTACCACATACACCGCTCGTAACAATCTATAAGCTCGGTGCGGAAAATTTTTACTTCGTTTGTGCTTCCAATGCTAGCGCGACTCCAATTTCTCAACAACCAATCAGTGCAGAGGTTGCAAAGGTTCTCGACCAATGGGTGTGCGGCCTTTTCGCGAGACGCGTTCTCACGCTAAGGCACTCACCCCTCCCTTACAATTTCGGCTTCACTACACACCCGCTGGTTTAACCAATACCAGCGCGGCACGAAGTGACGTCAGAGCAGCCCTTCGACTGTCTCCCTCCTTTACAAGGTAACGGAAACTTTGTATTTTCTCTAAGGTGCTAACGTAAATTTTAGTCAACAACGTATAACATTCGCCATTGTGTAGGAGTGTTCTAAAGAGATAGAAAGTTCTTCTTTTACTGCAAGTAAACCACTTCTGTCTACTTTTCATACACTTCGGATAGACTTCTCTTGCCTACCCTCACGCAAGCATTAGAAAACCTGCTATTACCCAGTCTCATCCACTTCTTTCCGGGATATATACTAAGCCTGGGGTTCGTCAGCGTTTCCCTTTGCTATCATACAAGCTCCGATGACTCTATTACTCCCTTAGTGTGACCCTTACTAGGTGATATCAGACCAAGGTTTCTATCAGAATCCCGTTACTTTCATTCATACAGTTTTCCGAAAAAGACCTAATTAGCGCTTCCAGTTCCACTTGAACCATGCACTAATCTTTCCTCCCTACAAATGACCTCAGAACGCGATGGATTCTACTCACCATCCGTTATACAATTCCCCGGGGATTTCAGACAACACTCAACAATCACACACAATTGGTTAACAAAACATATAATATTTAGCAGCAATACATATATAACTCATTTAAACAATTTCGAAATCGATTTCTTTTGCAATAAAATATTAAGTAACACAATCAATATTAAAAAAACAATTTTAGCAGCACATTTATTTTTCACGGTTTATTTTCTAACTATCTTATCTACCTATCTTACTAGTCCTAACCATACCTCTGCTTACCAGAAATTACTGATAGAGCGCGCAGGTCACCCGGCTCACCAAACTTTTCCACGCACTGGGCCCTGGCGTGATTATTTCCAATGTTCACGTTTTACTACTGGGGTGAACCAGGCGATTTCAACGCACGCTCCTATGAGTAATCGGTTGGGTGACTCTTACACCACATACTATTCATGTACCTGACTTACCACAGGCACATTACTCCTGACAGATCAGGAGCTAGCAGTGGACAGGTGATAAGGGTTTTCCTAAAAGGGAGAAGATTCTACTTTACACATTTGATACCTTTAATATTACTTTAATGTATAATGACCACAGACACCTTGATGGTTTTAAGGGTTTTATATAGTATAAGTTTAGAACGAAAATGCCATTACAAGTAGGCAAATGCACAGTAATACATCAATGATAAGTATTAGAACCAGAATATAACTTTGGAGGAGAGTGAGTATCATGGAATACAAGGGAATACTATAGGGCATGAATCATAATGAATATTTATCTAATACAGTTTAATCTAGGGCAAGGACGTGAGGAAAAACCTAATGTGTGACCTAATAATTTTATACTATTTCCTAAACCTTATGCTATCTTTCTAAATTCACGACAACCATACTAAGGGAAAGGGAATAAGTGGAACAAGCTAGATAAACAGTCGGGTTTAACAATGTCCTATAGGAAGGGTAAAAGTGGAACATTTACTAATAATCAATTGCATGAAATTACATTCAAAGGGACAATGGAGAATATCACAGGCAAGATTGCTTTAATCAGAGGAGGAAAAGTTTAGGGTATAGTATAGACAGACACCTATGTCAATAGTTACCTAGGTGAGAATGAGGACTAACCCTGGCCACGGGTCAGTTGGGAAAGAACGGGACAAGGACCCTCAAGGATTCAGGGAATACCAGAAGGTGAGCAGGTACAGCTCATGGACAGTCAGGACAGGATACCCCTCAGGTCTGGGTCAGGACTGGGTTCACCAAGGCTCGACCAACCCCTCACAGCATCGGATGCAACGCCAGCGTTACCCCCTCTTCTGCACGGAATCCGCCAATAACCCCGATTGGGTTTTCGAATCTCCCAGCAAAGTGCTTCGCTTAGCACTTAGGACTAATTTCCACCCCTTGGAGTTTGTGGAAAGTTTCAGGCAGAATGCTCCGCAGCACTCTGTATCAGGCACCTATAGTGTTCGTAGGGTCAGTGACAGGTCTGCTACTCGGACAAGTCGGACAATTTCTCTAAGCTAAGCTAGGCTATTTATACAAGTTTAGATCCCCAAGACCACCCATAAATGTTGCAAAATGACAAAGTCCCATCTTCTGATTGGTCAAGGGAGGTGGTTTGGTCATAGTTACCACCTATACTGCACGTGACATTATCCCTCCCCCTAACACCTGGTTCCCAGGCCTACGTGTGGGAAAGTACAATAGTGAAGAAAAGATTTGCAACATTGTTGCACATTTCAAAATAGAAATAGCACGTCTTCAAGGGCAAAGGTGCGCCTGGAAAGGACAGTCCCCTTTTCAATGGCCAATCTGGTCAGTTTCCATTGCTGCACGTCCCAAATCTTTGGTCACATGATGAGGGATACGTCAGCTTCAAAAATGGATCCCATCCTCATTTCAAGGCCCTCATTTACGCGGTACATGAAAAGTAAGCGAAAACAAATTAATAACACAGAATAAAATGAATACACTGTACACCATGACCAACTACTCTTAATCCCTTATTTTATAATACTTATAGCATTAAGAGTTAGTGCAGAAAAGATGCATAGACAAAAGCGGCTTAAGATAGCATGAAGCATGATTAGTGACAAGCGGCCATTTTAACATCACTGCGCATGTGCGAACTTTTCCCTCCAGATTGCGAGTGCGTCACATCACATGGGTATGACCGACGCATGCGCAGACTGGATTTCTGCAAAGCGGCCATTTTATTAATGTGCAAGCTTGATTACGATGAAAAAACACATAGGCAAGCCTCCTAGGGACACCCGTGTGTTGGGGAAATGTAAATAAATGACAAACAATCGGAGTTAGTACAGTTAGGATTTAAGTCGAGGTTCATGAAGAGAGCAAGTCGCGTTACGTGCGAATCCTTGCTCCATCAGTAGTACATGGATTCTCACAGATTACTGTAATGGGAAGGGGTTGGGGGTTGGTAGCCCCCTCTGAGAAACCCTGTGTCTAGGAGATACCCTTTTATAATCCTTATTAAACCCTCTTAGGAGGGTTCAATATTGTTTTGTTAGTTGTAACTGTGTATATTTACATTTTTCTGACTGAGGGTTGCCTTGTGAGAAACCTTATGCAGAATTCACTTGACCTGAGTTGGTTATGGCGACAAGCTATTGATAAAGGCTACTGGCCTGAATGGTTCATTGGGAAATGTTATTTCAGATGCTGTAGGTTCGACCTGTTATTTAGAAAACGTTACAACAAAAATAGGCCTGACCAACTTATTGGGAAAAATGTGTGTTAAAGCTAAGAGCATTTAATGATTGATTGTCATTTCTCTTTGTTAGACAAAGCCTGTAGGCAGGTATTTTGTTACATGGATTCTCACACATTACTGTAGTAGAAAATTATTTTGGGCTTATTACTTCCTTAGACAAACCCTGGTGGGTGTAGAGTTGCACTAGGATATTCCTACAAGACACTCCTAGGAAATACAGGCAGGTTTAAATGTCTCCCAGGCTCTTGTAATAAAGAAACATTTTAAAAAACTCTACATGCATCCAACAAAGGATCTTTGGGTCAACACTTTTCTGTGTGTTAGTGTCTCATTCACATTCTAATTCTTCCATGTTGCACGGGATCGTGGGTTGGCCCATTCCTACCACTGGCTCTCTTGCCCTGTGAGTGATGGCATTAAGCCCGATCCCGTGCACATCCACTTTAGCCAGTGTTCTTCTGTGCCTTAGTGGATGGGCGAGTCATATATTTTTCAATTTTTTTCCTTTTATATGTCCCCTTTCATTTCTCACCTTCTTTTTCATTTACAGCGTCCTTCGGCTCTCCAGACAGTCCTAGCAGACATGCATTACTTTGATTCTTTTAATTTATCTTGCATGTGTTGTGTTTGTGCCGGTTTTATTGCGGATGGTTAAGTGAGTTAAAATAAGAATGAGTCTGTGGGAGAACGAATGGATATATGAGGGCAGGCATTAGTTAGGGTGTACATGTTTTACCTGATCTCATAAATGACTAAAGAAGTGCTTTCAGTGAAAAAACAGACCTATTGGCATTGACAGTGCTTGTTAATTCTTTGATTGTAGATGCATGAGATCTCACACATAGCTACAGATCTCACTACTCAAACCTAAAAAGACAAATATATTGCCAATCTCTTTCTTATGTATGGCCTAGCTCCATCATTAGCGCCAGCCTCTTTTTGTCCGGAAAATTCCTATGAAAAATACATAAAAATGTATATACATAAGTTACTTTTGATTATTCCACTTCATCCAATGGTGTGTTGGGGTGTCTTTCGCATTTTGTTTCTGCCCACCACAATATCCAGCCTGGGCCATGTGTCAACTCATGATCCAATGGCTGCCTGGCATTGTGAGTTACCACATTTTGTTTGATTACGTGGGCACAGCTTCCTGAAATAAAACAAATTGCAGTTCAGCGGCAGGGCTTGTGTGTCTGACTGTGTGGCCACTCCTTTATTTATTCGTTTGACAATTGTTATCTTTTATATTGAATATATTGAAAATAAACAAAATAAAAACAATTGCACGTATGACAAGGCTAGATCTATTAGTTTTGCCAAAGCTTTCTTTTCTTTGTCTGTGCACCTCATGACTTAAATGCTCAAATTAGGCGCTTGCTAATGTCCCTTGCATAGGTGATAAACTTAGTTGTTTGTCGTTAAGCACATATTATTGACAGTGGTGTGACTGATTCATCGGCCTTCTTAGGACGCATTAGGCAGTGAAATACAAGAGTTCAGATAGGATCCGTAAACGTTGCAATAGCACCATCTGCTGGATGAACGTGTGTACACTAGTTAAAACTGGTTCAGGACGTCGATCTTCGTGAATTTAAAAGCAGTCTGTGCTATCGCAAAAATCCACCAATGTGGCATATGCACCAAGGGCCATATTTATTAAGAAATCATTAACTTCATCAAGAGATAATGTGGCTAAACGGCTAGAGCGGCCGACTTTGATGCTGGGGACCAGGTTCGAGTCTGGCTGGAGGCTCAAGCATCCTGTGATTCTGGGCAAATCACTTATTCTCCCTGTGCCTAAAAATGAATGTGTCCGTCTGTAATGCAACTGGTGTTCATGTAAAGCGCTCTGATACCTTTGAGGCGAGTTTGCGCCATATAAAACTCCCCAAAAAAAAAGGTCACCATCTGTGCTGCGTGATCCAGAAAGGGCCATCCTCAGTTGATCCATATATTGACCCGAGAGTAACCCAGTCCCCATTAATTTTATTCACATTTTTTATTATAGAAGTTTTCTATAGCGCTGGCCAGACCCGAGGGTATCGGAGCCCTTTACAGCAGAATGGAAAGAAGTCAAATATAGGACAATAGAACAAAATAGACGTAATCATAAGTGTTCAGAGATTAAAATCGTGTTGAGCGCCTGAGGTGCGACGTTGAGGTAGAGAGGTCAAGGAATCCAAGGTGCACTGTTGAGGTAGAGCGGTCAAGAGGTATTCTCAATGCATAGTCAAAGTTTTAAGCTGAATTTATCTCCTAGCGGTGATGAGCCAAGGCTGTGGGTTAGGGAGAGGGGATGAGGTAGGCAGTAGGTGCCCGATGTCAGGTGACTGCCAGGAGGAGGTGTGTGAGTCACGTAATTGAGTTCGGGAAGGCACAGTTGAGGTAGAGGACTTTTAGGCGGATTTTGAATTTTGGAAAGGAGGGGGTAGTTCTGATGTCCACAGGGATGGAGTTCCAGATTTTGGAGCGTTGCCTGCAAAAGAGCGGGCTGCGGTTTTTTGTTTGCGCGTTTTCATGGGGATGGGTAGGAGGGAGTTGGAACTCCAATTAATCATACATTCTATTAAAGCCCATCTGCCCCACTGGTCCTCAAGTCTTTTCCTAATTACCACATCTTTTAATCTAGATAGTATAGCCACCCCTCTAGTTTTAGCCCCCTGCTTTGAATGAGCAAGCAAATGAAACCCCAGCTGTTCTAGTAGAAACCCTTGGTCCCCTCAATATGTATCTCCTGCAGACATACGAAATCCGCATGCATTGCTCTCAACAATGCTGATACTCGTTGCTTCCTAAGATGATCGTTCAGGCTGCACACATTGAGCATAACTATTCATGTACACATTAAAACAAATCTGGTGCCTGTCCTAACCAATTATCCAGCAAAACAACGGTCCGTCTCCTCTTCTTGTCTTCTAGCTTTCCAAGATCCATATCCTCAATCATTTTATTTTGTATATGCCAACATGTGCGATCCCTGCAATCCCTCCAGTGCCTAACTGTGCTGTGCCCTGTGCCCTTGCCCATCCCCCCGCACCACCTCCTTCAGAACCCTCCCACCCCCCTTACAGGCAAATAGGTCAGTCATGACCTATGTGTGACAGCTATGAGTCCATAGGGTGTAGTAAGCCCCAACTCCCTTTATAACCAAACTTAATATACTAGTGCTGTAGCTGTGCTCTCCCTAGTATTCCAATACTACATTTAATACTGCATCTCTTTGGCAACCACCTTATACAACATGTAAACCCTACTGGGCCTTTTATCACAATACGGTGCTGGTGCCCCTTTTGTCCTTCTTTTATCTTAGTTCTGTCAGATATGCTTGGGCCTTAATTTCAGAGAGGAACATCCTGACTTGGCCATTTACCAACACTTTAAGACGAGATGGAAATAGCAAGAAAACCTTGCAGCCCAAGTTCTGGAACGCCGGAATCAGCTGTCTTAACCGCCATCTCCTCTCCACAGTGGCATGATAGAAGTCTGGGCGGGCAAAGAATGTCGCACCCTCAAATGAACGCCTGGCCTCGGGGTTTGCCTTGTCGATAACCTCCTGTCTAAGCAGGTAATTCCCCAGATAGACAAGAATAGATCTGGGCCTATCGGACTCGGAAGCCACATATCCCTTCCTCTGAGTCAGGGGGAACTGATGTGCCCGCTGAACCTCGCTCTGCCAATTCCCTGTTGACATTTCCGGGAAAGCCCCCCTCAGCAAGGCAATGACAAATGCCAGGGCATCCTGCCCCTCAGCCCCCTCCGCCACTCCAAGTAGTCTGATATTGTTCCGTCTTTGACGGTTCTCGAAATCTTTGAGTTTCCACTGTACGTCCTCCGCAACTTTCTCTTGTGCTTCCTTGAATGCTTGCCATTTGCTGACATCGTCCTCGACTTTCCCCGTCCTTTCCCCCGTCCTTTCCTCCACCTGAGTAACTCTGCCTGAAATGTCAGCATACAGTTAATTCATTTTCCTTAACGACCCCTGTATTTTTTTTAGTTGCCTGTTTGGCCTTTCGGCTCTCCGACCTAGCTTCCCCCTGCATTTGCTTCAAGCTAGTGTACAATAAGTCCATGGTAGGGATCTGCGATGGACTAGATCCAACCTCGGTCTCAAGAAGAACAGCCCCCCGTGCTGAGTGCCCGTGTCCCCATCAGCTGCTGCTCGTACCTGCGCCTCCTTTACCGCTTGAGATACCTGCAAGCCCTCCTCAGTCTCAGAAAGAACAGTCCCCTCGTACTGAGTGTCCGCACCACTATCAGCTGCTACCGCTTGTGCCTGCGCCTCCAGCTCCGCTTACGATGCCTGAGGAGTCTGCTCATCGAGTCTGTCATCCATAGGCCCGCCGCTCGGCTTACTTTGTCTTTCTGCCGGCCCAGGAGCGCATTGTGTCTGCGTCTCGTCCAGGGACACACTGTATCCAGCATCACCCGCCTCAAGGTTTCCTGGAGCTTCCACCGTTACCATGGGGGAAAGACTTGTACAAGGTAGGCTGTCGGAGCGTATTCTCCTTATTTCTTGTGCCTCCGTTTTGCCGATTCCTAGCGCCTTTCCGGGCAGCGGCTTTAGTCTCTTTTTCTCCACTACTGCATTCACCGCTTGTGTCTTCAGGAGCCTCTGTGTTCTTGGCGGCCAACCTTCGTGCCTGAGCTATGCCTCGTAGGTTAGGAGCCGGAGCAGGAATCTGTGCCGCTGCTTCTTTTGGCTTTTCCTTGAGGACCGAGGATTCCTTCTGCTCTTTCGGGGCCTTGGGCCCTCTCAGCGTTATTCTGCTCTCAAGGCTCCCTAGGCTCCGGTGAAAGCGAGCCTTCGGTAATTTTGCCACGAAAGAGATGACTCGCCATGGGAAACTGTCCTGTCAGATTTCCAATCCAGATGACCAGTCAAATAGCGCTCCAATCTGCTAAAAATGCTCAGCATGCTACAGCATCCTTCTGTCTTAGGGAGGGAAGAAGAGTGTGACTACTCCCTACGGTCGGTCAGCGGCCATCTTGCCCCATCGCACATCGTGTCAACCCGGAGGTATTTGCCTTTTTAGATTTAGAATTAGCTACATGGGCTCCGCATGTAATTCTCTGTGGGTATTTTAACATCACAGGAGTAGGAAGCTTGGGTATGGACCCTACCGAGCGATATCAAGGCCGGAAGAAAAGAGTGTCATGCAATTCTAAGCCCAGCAAAGAATAATGCATTGGTAGATGTCTGGACAAAGCCGAAGCCCAAAGATTCAGGGATTACTTATTACTCCGCCCCTCACAAGGTCTGTGTCACACTGGATTATTTTCTTGTCTCCAATTGTTTGTTGTCAAAATTTCAGATTGAAAAGCTGCCTCGGATTAACTCTGATCACAATCCTCTAGTTTTTTCCCCTAGATACCACGAGGGCAGCTAGGCACGAGCACATGTGGACCTTTGAGCGGGGATTATTAAAGGATGATAATTACATGCGATATATGAAAAGCTGGATTAAATGATATTGGGAAATAGAGGTAGTACTTCCTCAGGAATCTCTTGGGACACCTTCAACCAAGGGAACCTGTCAGATTCCATTCAGGTTTTGGAGGAGACTGCAAAATGTCTGCAGTGGTGACTGCTCAACTGCCATTGGGCCAACTGCAGACCTCTCTCCCTACCCCACCCAAAGTGCTGATGAATGCATTGCTATTGGTTTGCGGAGTTTATCGGAAATAGGCAGAGATTGGAGGACTCTGGTCTCCACCAGAGATCTGTCTCCACATCATCCTACTTGGCATTGAAAGCCATTCTGCCATCCATCACGGGAAGGCTGGTTCAGGCCCTCATGGTCAACACCACCGCCATGTGGTATTGCAACAAGCATAGCGGAATGGAGTACTGGGCCCTCTGCCAAGAAGTCTGGTGCCTCTGAAACTGGCTAGATGGTTAGGGCATTTCCCTGATCGTGTATCACCTTGCAGGATTGCTGAAGACCGGCGTGGACAAACTCAGCTGATGATGCATAGGTGTACAGGAATGGCAGTCCCAACTAGAGGTGGAGCATGTCCTCTTCCAGCAATGTGGACAACCCTGGCTTGCTCTCTTTGCCACTGCTGAGAAGATGTAGCGTCACACTTTTGCACTGGAGTTCCCAAGAAGGCTTTTGATTGGAGATGTATTTCTCCTTGAATGGAGCTTGGACTCTTGTTTGCCTTTCAGCTGCTACCTCTCCTACCCCGAGTTCTGAGCAAGATCAGGAACAACTGGACCCAAGTCTCCTAGAAGTGTGGCTCAATGGTTAGAGGCGGCAGACCCGAAAGCTGAGATCGGCCCGGGACCAGGGTTCGATTCCCAATGCGGCAGGGTCTTGGGTCAAAATGTCTGCGGGCCTGATAATTCTCGCCTCGGCGCCTACTCTAACCTTGGGTTCCACTCTGCAACTCTGGGCAATAGCTTGCTTAATCTTCACAACGGCCCCTTCAACGCCGGGGATGCCTGGTCTCACCTTGGGGGTGCCCAGAAGGGACCATCTCACAGGGAAAGCCAGGACGGGTTCCCCAGCGGTATACAGCGCCGGGACGCCCGCGGAGGGGGCAGCTGTGCGCTGTACAAGAATACAACATTTACATTTTACATTTACTCTGGACTGGGCCAGGAGAGTTTGGTAACCTGAAATTTTGGGCATGAGTTTCTGTCCTCCGATCAATCTGCCACTTCGGGGGACTCTTCTATTGCAGCAACAATGCAGTGTCATGCACCCAGGCGTAGTCAATCTACACATCCATTTGTGGAGATTGACCATCAGCAGTTGACTGTATGAGATCTTCGTCCCGAAGTAGTGGTTGTCACCCTTGCGGCCAGGCGTCCTTCTACAAAATCTGTTTATGCTGGGCACTGGAACACGTATGTAGCTTGGTATGGCTCCCGTAATACAGACCAACTTCAGGCCACCCATTTGGAGGTATTATTAACTATTTTATCTTTGGCCCAGCAAGGAATTGCAGTGGGAATGGGTAAGGGTTATCTGTCTTCCCTTTTGGCCTTTTTGCATTTACTAGACCAACAGTTCTTGTTTGCATCACAGCTTTGATACGATTTCTCAAAGGTTTAATCCAGATTTCCTCCTAAACTCTTTCTAATGCCATAGTGGGACATTAATTGGGTTCTCAATTCAATTCATAAGTCTTTATTTCGATTTTTTTAAATCATAAAAGACATTTACAACAGCTAAACATATTCTAAGATTAGAATTTAAAATTATCCTCCATTAGCAGCTAAGAATGACCACAATACACCGCATCTATTATTGGCCATCCATCAAAAATGTAAACATATAGATTAAATACATATAAGCAAATATTCAAATATTACTAAAATCAGGTTAAAACATAAATATACAATTCATTTCATTTTACAGATACATTTTAAAAAACATTTCTAATATTAAAAGATTGTAAAATTATAAATTCATCATTAAACACATTTTACAATCTCAGGTGACCTGAGCCCATAAAAAAAAAACATTAAAAAGACCCACTAAAATGTTTTGCGAGCCCGGATAATCCACATCCGGTGGAGGAACTTAGCCACAGCTATGACCAAGGCCTGGGAATTGTCAGTTCGAAGAATCCTGACAGACTCACAACCTGTTTTGAGACCTAACTGAACACAAATGGGTTTTAGCCAGGATATTCTAGGAGACTTATATTCAGGGCAGGCAAATAGTATATGCCCAATGCCTTCCCGCTGGGTGGGACAGAAGGGGCAGGCAGAGCCTTGTCCCACCGCCACCTCGCGGTGAAGGCATTGAGTGGTAATGTCCCCACCCTGAACTGATGGTATTTCTTCCTGTCCCCCGGGATAGTAATCCAGTCCCAATAACCCTCGAGGGCTGGAGAGTGTTTCAGTCCTAGGAATTCCGCCGTTAGTGATGGTTCAAAAGAACGGCCGAATCTTTTTACTTCAAGCATGTTCCAGTACAGGTCTCTGAATGTTTTTCTAGGTGGAAAGGAATTCCCTAATGGGTCATCCCACAACGGGGATAGGCCCATGGCCATATATATTGTTTTTACCTCCCTCAACCATAGTATTTTGTGAGCCCTATCAGCATCTCTGACCTCCAGAAAGACTCGAGCATACTGGAAGAGTTCTGGAGTAACCCATAATCTCCTCCAGTAGGCCGCTGATCTATATCTGGCCATATCTTCAAGGCAATGAGTTCCCAGGTCGTAGCGGAGAGGGATCAGCGGAGTAGAAACCGGGAGGCCTGTGATATTGCGCAAGAATTTACTTTGCGCGCCCGTCAGCTTCTTTAGGTCGCTAAGTCCCCACAATTCAGCCCCGTAAAGAACTGCCGCTCCAACTTTGGCATCATAGATCTTTAAAACCGGGGTGATTGGCCTAGTATGTGACAAATAAAATTCCTTGGTGAGTGCTCCCGTCAGCTGTGCGTGCTTCGTGAACAGCTGGTTAGTGTGATGTCTCCAATCTAGTTTGGATGATATGGTGATGCCCAAATAGGTGAATACTTGGGTCTGTTCCAGTTGGACCCCATCCATAACCACCTTCCCTCTGACGTGTTTGGTTTTATGTAGGACCATGAACTTAGTTTTAGTTGTGTTTATGACAAGTCCATGGTCGTTGCAGAAGATTTCAAAGACATCAATGGCCTTCTGGAGGCCCTGTTGTGTTTTGGAGATTAATAACGTGTCATCTGCAAACATCAACAGGGGGATCAGCTTACCATCCAACTTCGGAGCATCAGTTGGATGCTGTTCATAGTAGCTGATCACCCTGTTGATTTATAGTGAGAAGAGTGTAGGGGCTAGTACGCACCCTTGGCGAACTCCCCTTGCGATTGGAAATTTATAAGTTACACTCCCCTGCTGGTTCCATCGGACTCTGGCAAATTTTTCATCATGTAGTCTAATTAAGAGGGACAGGATATCCAATGGGATGCCCTGATCCTGTAAGGCTGCCCACAATTTTGCGCGTGGCACTAGGTCGAACGCTGATTTAAGATCAACGAAAGCTGCAAACAGCATACCCCCCCTAATAGCACAACACGCCAATATGTTAAAACAAATCTAAAAACTTGATCAACCGTACTGGTATGGCTGCGGAACCCTGCCTGGAGAGCCGATAGAAAATTATTGACCTCAATCCAACCCTGGATACGCTGCAGTAAAAGCTTCGCCACCACCTTTTGTATGCATGCTATAGGGCTGATTGGCCTGTAATTTCCTGGGTCCGAGCACTCCCCCTTCTTAAAGATTGGGATAATCTCGGCACCCTTCCAGGACTCCGGTATGGGTGAGCCCATAGCAATACCATACGCTAACAAGTGGATATAAGAAGCCCAAAGGTCCTTGTCATGCATGAAGAGGTCTGCTGGAACTAAATCTAGGCCTGGAGCTCTAGCTTTTGGGATATTGTTCAAAGTCTTAAGGACTTCTATTCTGGTGAAAGAAAGATGATTTGTGCCCTTGGTTATATTAGAAAGGACCTCACACTCATCACCATTTTTATCAGTAGGCGCAAACTGGGATGCATAGTGAGAAACCCAGGCATCAGGCGAAACATGACTAATAGGTTCCCTTTTAACCCCCCCTTCCCCATTTGACCATATCCCAAAAGGAGCACATTGATCTTTCTCCACTAGCACTCAGCAACTCCCTCCAGTATTCTTCGTCCCACTCACGTTTTGCCTTGTATTGTTTTTTTTATACATGAGTCGGGCGGTCTTAATCCTAGTTATATCTTTAGTTTTTACTGCATCTGATAGGGCCTAATACGCAACCCTGCAAGACTTGCCATACCATTGGTCTTCCTTCCTCACAGGCCTACTCTGTTTTTTGGCACCTTTTTAAGAAAGAAACATCTTAACTGATTAAAAAATGTATCATGGATCAGGCCAGTATTTGATACGACTTCCTCCACAGTGGAGTTGTTCTGAAGTTCCACCATAGCCTGGACTGTTAAATTCCTCATTGCAACAATGCTTTCTTCATTCATTGCACAGTTAGCCCATCTTACTCGTCTATTATCGTTTGAGAGGGCTATTTCAACACAATCTTTTTGGCCCTCGCTTTTAGATAATTCGAATAGCAGTGGTTCCCAAACTTTTTACTCTTGAGGAACCCCATTGAGTCACCACTGGAAGCCGGGGACCCCCAAGCAATTTGTAGGAGTTAAATTTCAAACATTAAACAGTCATTCGAAAAAAAATACACATGTGTGCACACAAAACAAATACTCAAAGTACTAAGGATTTTGGGGCCAGATGTACGACCATTTCATTTAGCACCTCGCAATTGGCGACACATTGCGAGTGGCAAATTGCGAGTCTCTAAATGAAATGTGCAACAGTGTGTTTAACACTGTTTGGGATTCCCAATGGGGTCGCAAATTGCGAGGTTCATTAATATAAATGAGCCTCTTGCAATTTGCGAGCCCATTGGGAATGCCAGCCCTCCCAGTGATGGTGGCCTGCTGGGCTCTGCAGGCCACCATGTCTCGGACTGCTTTTAAATAAAGCAGTTTTAAACACAAAAATGGAGCCTGTTTACCATGCATTTAAAAAAAAAAAGAAAATGAAATGTTTCGTTTCATTTTCTAAGGGCAGGCAGAGGTCCCTGGGACCACTGCCGGACCTAAAAAAATTATTTTGCATGCATTTGCAGAGGGTAAGAGGTCCCTGGGGACCCCTTCCAATTTGTGGATGCATTACCATCTACTTGAAGTAGGTGGTAATTGTGACTGTTTTGCGACCGCAAAACATTTTTATATGGTTTTGAGACTCGCTATTTGGAAGGGAATGCCCCTTCCAAATAGCAAGTTGCAAAACCTATTTAGAGAGTCGCAAACAAATTGCGACTCGCGAAATAGGCTATGTACATGGCCCAATAGGTTTTTGCATGCGCAAACGGGTTCGCGAACCCATTCGCGCATATAAAAACAGATCGTACATCTGGCCCATAGTATTTTATATTGAAGTAATAGCCCCTCCGTCACATGTATTTCATTTGTTTTGTAGCATCTTTCATACCATTGTAGGATGTCCGAGCACTTTACATCACACACATATAGAAACATTGAATCATACATGTAAATCAGTATGTATATAAAATGTTTAAAGAGTGCTTGGTCTGGAAAAGCACAAACTCAGGATTCATAGCATAACACAGTGGCTAGCATTGACTTTAACAATAAAAATGTATTTCCACCCAAATATATATTTTTAGCAGCATCAGGTAATGAATAACTGGGACAAAATATAAGTTACTAACTGGTACCATGCAGTTTGCAAGCAGTTCTTTGAAGACAGTTTATAGGTCCCTCTGCTTGATTACGATTGTCACTTATGAAGTGCACAGTAACAAAGGAATCTCTGTGACAAAAGCAGTAACCATGAACCTAGGCACATAAAATGCTGCTTTTTAAGATGCATGTTACACGTTCTTTGCAGTAGGCACATTAACCCTCTGTGCTACATTAGTTAAATCAAAGCTGCCACTGAACAAAACTCTCCTCGCTCTCCAGCAGGTACATTAATCACTGGCATTCTCTTGACACTTTTATTGTTGCTGGAAAGCTGCTAATTATACAAGAAATGTTTCTGTGCTTTTAAAACTGTTGCCTACGGACCCCCTGGGAATGTGTCACGGACCCCTGGGGGTCCGCGGACCACAGCTTGGGAAACACTGGCCTAAATGATAGAATAATGGGTCATGGTCGCTCTCTACCCGAACCACTATCCGCATATCCTCAATGCTGGCCCAATTCTCTTTGTTAATGAGGATATAATCTATACGGCTATGGGATACACCATTGTTAAAGGTAGAGGCGTCCTGTTTGTCGGAACCCGTTCTTCAATTTGTAGCACGTAGACCGTGCTCTACACATAGGACTTTAAGTTTCAGCGCAGCCTCTGTCCATCTTTTAATAGGTGGTATTGTCAACTAAGGGATATTCCAGATATAATTCTCTTCCACCGTGAGGTCTATGTCATAGATGTCTAGAGGTTCGAAACAACAATTAAAATCTCCAGCTACAATAATATTACCATTTGAGCAGTATCGCTTGAGAAGAGCGTCTAATTGGTCTACTACTTCAGTGGATTTACCTCCTGGCAACCCCCTAGAGTAGATATTGAAAACAAATAAGTCCTTATGATTAGGGCATTTAAGTTTAATTAACAAAATATCTGGGCTATTGGTATCCAGCTGGGAAGTGGAATACCTACTATCCTGCTTTACCCATGTAAGAAGGCCTCTCTTTGGTCTCCCCCGCAAGCTAGGGTTAGCTGGAGTATAAAAATTTAGATATCCTTGCTTAAATTCTGGGTTTACCTGCCATGTTTCCTGGAGAAAAATCATATCCCTGGTATCTAAAAAGGCTAGCCAATCCAGGGATGTTACTTTACTTCTCAACCCTGCCACATTCCATGAAACTAAGGTGGGTACATGTAGGTAGTTGGTACTGTTAAATTGGACAGGGGAACCAGTACCCTCCCTACCCTCCGTTGGTGATATACCCCCACATTTAGAAGCCTTTACTAACTCATGAATTGGATCAGTTCTACTCTTTGCTAAGCCATCAATCCCAAAAGAGTTAGGATCTTCCAATGAGATATTTACCGGGGGGCAAGGTTCCATATCATTTCTAGATAGACATGATTCCTCGTGGTCCCCCCCTCAGCTAGAGGAAGTCGATCATTACAATCTAGAGAATTGAAAATCTCAAATCTATTGCTTAGTGGAAGAGTACTACTTATGGGGACAACCAATGGCAAACCCTGGCCCTTTGTGAGTGTTCCTATTTCTGGACGTGGGTGATAAAAATAGCCCAGTGGAAGAACATTTACAGAGTCATAATGAATCCTAAGCGATCCAGTCTGCCTAAGAATAAGTCTAACCAATTCTGGTGAGCTGAAATTTACAATGACACAGTCCCCCTGTATTCCCTTGTTTGAATGACCCAACCAGGATACTCTACGAACCATCTTGAAATTGGCATATAAATGTTCTCCCAAAACTGTTTTAATACTCAGGAAGTGTAGGGCCTTATTTTTCAGCGCTGACCAGTGTTCTACCTCACCATCTGGGAGTTTGGGGACATTAGCGAAAATAACAGTATAGGGACAGGCCTCCGGGGGTAAATGAAGGATAACTTCCCTTGAAGATTTATTAGCATTTGGGAATAATCTCCCACTCGGGCCCTTAGGTGGAGACTTAACTGGGGGATTAAGGGTTGGGGTAACTGAAGGTAACTCCGGGGCTATAGGGACTTTAGTAGTAGTAGTCTTCGAGCTTCCTAGGTCATTGGGCTTTATACCTACGGGAACAGGAATGTTAGTAATTGGTGCTACTATTTTCGTAGTCCCTTTGTCAAGCAGACGGTCATTTCTAAGATGATTTTCCATAAGATCTAGCCTGCGTTCTATCATCTCAAGTTTCTTCATTACTGGACGGAGAAGGGCTCCGAATAACTCCTCAATGTGCCCAATCAACTCAGGCATGGTTCCTTCAACGGGACCATTTGGGGGAAGGGACAGTATATCAGACCCGGGATTCGGCGCTGGGCAAAATATTTGGGGAATAGAATTTTCTCGATTTTCACCTAACTCGGTTGCAGAATTTTTATTTTTTGCTAACTTTGCTTGTTGACGGCTACCTTTCGGGGGGCCATGAGCTTTTCTCTTCGCTGATTGATCTTTCTTTCTAGCCCCAGGAGGTAATTGTAACTGCCTGGTGCGTGTAACGAGAGGGGAGGGTGAAGGGCTAAGTGTAGGTGAACCATCTGAATTTGAGATGTGCAAAACTGCCACACTGTAATCCAAGGAGGGGGGGGGGGGGGGGGGGAGTACCGGCACCTGTAGGGAATCAGGGTTTGTACATATGTTATCAGAGGCATGGGGGACCACGGCTAAATCAGGGTTTATATTTGAACATTGTAACGGATCTAGTGAGAGTCTCCTTTCAACTAGTGCTATCTCCTTGTTAATTTCCACTTCAGCTCATTTGAGAAAAGCGTCCATTGTCCCAACACCACCACCACCCCTTCGAATAGTCTCGCTCATTTTGATGGAATAAACTGCCCCCGAATTAGTACAGACTAGTAGGACTCTTATGTGAGCAATAATACCGTTATGACAAAATTAGAGAAGTGGCCCGTCCCGTCCTCCTCCGTCCCCGGACGGCCACAGACGGCCCGCCCTTTGACTGGGCTTCACTCTGGCGCTCCCGCGATGCGGGGAGTGATGCGGCTATTTGTGCGCCTCCTGGCGCCTTTTCCCGTAGTGCGGCTTCCGGCCGCAAGGCCCTCTGGGGAATGTAGTTTAGCCCCGCGAGCTCACCCCCGCAGAGCGGCCGCCGAGATTTCACAAAAATGCGGCGGCAGGGGGTGAGCAGGGACACCAGGACAGCCAAGACAGGTAACTGGTCCACCTACGTGCAGGTAAATCCCAGTCTCGCCAAAGTTTCCAAAGTGAAAAAAGCAGCCCCCTGTGGGTTCTCACTTTTCTTATGTGCACCCCTTTTGAGCTGCTGCACAGCTGTCCCCTATGTGTCAAGACGCTGAAGAAAGTCTTTGTCATCAGGATAACCTCAGCTGTCTGCCCAGCGGCCCTACGCCCCATCTTTCCAGATGAACTGGTAATGAGGACTAGAGCAGCGTTTCTACTAAAGGTTGTGACTCCTTTACCTGTCACACAGTCCATCACACTTCTAAAGTTCTTTGCTCTGCCTCACAGCTGAAAAGAGCACGAGGGGCCTCATCCTTTGAATACTAGAAAAGTGCTGACATTTTACATTTGTTGTGTGGAGGATCAGCTCTTTATGGGGTTTTCTGGGGCAAAGAAAGGAAAGGCAGTACAGAGGAGGATGATAATCAGGTGGGTAGTCCTCTAAATTTAGATCCACTATGCTTTGGCCAAGTAGCAAGCTTCAGAAGGATTGAGGACTCATTTCACAAGAGCCAAGGATGGTACCACTACCCTGGCATGTGGAGTGCAAGTTCTGGATATTTATCAGACTGCAATGTGGGCATCCATGCACACGCGAAGGGCGTTTTGGCAAATTCGGCCCCAAAGGACTTTTTGGTTGTAGTCATTCCACAGAACCACCACTGCTTTGGTATCTATTCTACAGGTGAATATGAAGTTAGAAGTATGTAACCGAAGAACAAGATACTAACCTTCTTTCTGGTGGATACTACTGCAAATTCCTCACCCCTCTCTTGTCTCTCTGTCTCTCCGTCTCTCCGTTCTCCAGAATGGACTCTTTTCCATCTAAAAAGGTCCCAACTGAGAGATCTGCACACTGACGCAATTAATTGAGCTACATGTCAGAGGGCGCGGACTGTGTCAAGAAAGAAACTGGAGTCAGCCAGCTTAAGGAAGCTTATAAGCGGCTCCAGCCGTCATTTCCAGGGTTGAGCGGGGTTGACACACAACTGTTTGATGACACCTACCCGTGTACAGGGGCTATGCTGAAACATTTTCCATACCCAGACTGGCATGTAAGGATATTCAACAAATGTGGAATCGGCAGTTACATGTAGTATTCACCTGGAGAGCGATTCCGAAGGTAAGCAACTTGTTCCTCTGTCTGGAGATTCCACACACTCAGAATTGTGGGTTGCGGATTTCCACTCAGAGTTATCAGTCTGGGTGAAATTCTGCCAATGGTATTGAGGGCTTCTGAGTATATTTCTCGACTCTGTGTGGCCCTTTAGTACTTTCTGTTTTGATCCTTCATCCTCTTTTTTGGGTTTTCCTAACAAATAAAGTACTTGGCCACAGTGTGATTTCAGGAAGACAAAGTAAGGGGAGAACTTGTTCCACTTTTCTTGGCTTATTCTCATAATGTAAAGAGAGATTTGACAGAAAGAGGGAGCATAAAGACTGAAGAAGCAAGCTAATGGTAAAGATCAAGGCCATTGTCACTTTCTTTGACAACCAAGACACCAGAATGTTGTAAATTAAACAAAAAATGTGTAAGATGTCTGGTGTGCTAAATGAGAACCGTTGATATCAGTGTTCGCAAGTCACTGGTTTAAATACATGCATAGTAAACTCTGCCTTCCATCCTTCCGAAGACGGAAAATTGAGTACCATCCACTAACTGAACTAGTAACACCTATTTATTATAACACTTGGGGATCCTTGTTTAACAAATTAGATTGTTACCTGTCTGCTTCCATTTTTTCTCTTACTTATTTTTAAAAATAATTTTAAACATTGACAAAGCTACTAGGGTTGATCTTGGCACACAAGTAAGTTTTTTTTATTTTTTTTCTGCAAACATACGCAATAAACATAACCTGTTTAAAAGTAATGAAAAATGTTTTTAAAGTTTCATTGTCTTGCGGTGGCATGCACGTTATCACAAGAATGACCAGCACAAAAATTATAAAACATGAAATGAAAGCAGAGCTTGTCTTACCAGTGTTGGCACCGAAGTGGACTACGTTTCAGGCTGATGAGCATTTGTTAACAAGTAAAAATAAAAAATGCTGTCATGGACAGTGAAGTGGTCAGACCCTTATTCACATGCTGTTGTGGGAGGAGGCAAACTGTTGATGACACTTAAACAGTTGTGTGTCAGAATATCGAGTTCAAGAATATCATGTTGGTAGCAGAATCATTGTAGAAAAAATATCTACAACCAAAATATCAACAAGCCTACACACACACGCACATCTGTGTAAATATAGATTTACTGTTCTTAACTCCCCATTAACTTACTATGAAGGTATAGATCTTTAACTTACAAACATATTCAATTTACAATAGTAAACCCATACTTCTGTTTTTACCCTGCCAATATTTTAGCAATGACATTTTTGAAGAAGCTCAATATTCTGATACAGTACCACTTAAACAGACCAATAGATTGAGAGGTTTGACCAAAACCCTTTATATGTACGTATATATTTGTGAATTTATTTGAAAACCAGAGGCTAGCGAGACAGCTAGCGCTGTCTACAGGTCAAAGCTAAAAACAGCTTAATCAGCCTTCTTACTTTTAAAGCATTTTTAAATCTAGTGTTAATTACAATTTGTTAAGAACATATTGCCCTAAAAGGCATAAGAATCTTTTGGAAAAGAGAGATTTCTCATTTTAAAGAGTGTAGCGGCATTCAGACTAGAATAGTTATTATGATTCTATGACTTTGATGGAGATAACTCCTACTGGAACACTAAGATACAAACGGGTACCTTTTTCTTAATGCCTGAAATGCTGCTGAATGAACTGTAACTGACAGGATAGAAAGAATAAACACACGGGTTGCAGGAGAAATGGGTAGGGATGCCACTTGTTTTCACTTAATAAAGGAGTGAAGCACTTTGAGAGCAGAACATGTTGAACTCGTAGGGAGAGGAGAGTGATCCCTTGGTTGGTAATAACACCTTTTTAGCATAGAGGTTCCAGATATAACCTTTATTCTAACCCTTGTATGTGCAGGATCACCACCCACCTGATAGAAGAGCAGGTACTTGGTGATGGTTGACCCAAGAGATGGACAATGTATGGGGCCTTCTGGTGTTTTGAAGAGATATTGTTGTTGGAGGCCTGCTTGGAATTGCCTATTCTTGGCCCCAGGGCCATTCGGTGAAATTCAAAATATGGTTAATTGGTAAGTCACAGCAGAGTGAAATTAAAAAACCTAAAAGTAGGAATTGTAATAGTCCCAGGGTATGTCCACGGTCTAAGTATGGTCTGTAGTGCTACTATAGGTAGGGAAATGGAGAAAATGACTGCTGCATGATGGAGACAACTTAATTTCCTTGAAGGACATGCACTTCTACTGTGTGTGTGTGGGGTGGGGGGGGGGGGTCTGTGACTTTAGGTTGAGCTTTCAAGATAGCACAGCTGCATGGTTGAAAAATACATATTATGTGCTTACCAAAAACCTACAGCAAGCTTGAAACCTGCCCTATGTTTACCATTGGTTAGCTTTACAGTAACTCATTTCCTTGCTTCTTATTCAGTGGCTTGCCTTATCAATCTTCGTTTTTGTCCCTCCAGTGAGAATATCCTCTTGATTTGGCTGACTTTTGTCTTTCCACTTCTCACTTTTAGGAAACGACTTTTTCTTTTTAGATAAGCATTACATGACACACACTGTGTGTGTTTTCTAGCTCTTTTACTCCTGTGTTCCGACAAATGCCCTCTTTGCTCTGTGTTCCTCTTCATGTACTTCTCCCCTGCCTCCAGGGATCTGCGTTGTTCTTGTCCTCGTGTGTCTACCCCCACCCCATGTTGCAATCAACCTTGTGTGCTGCTCGCTCTATCAAGTGCTTCTCCCCCAAACCCTGCTCAGTCTTCTCCCACACCCTCCCATTCAACAGTATGCTTCTCCCCCACGTTGGCTTCCGCCCCGTGTTGCTCTCTCCCTTGTGCATGGTTCTCCCACCTCCACCCCACATGCTCCCCCCATATTTGCAATCTTTTTTTGGGGGAATAATTTGTACTCTTAGGGAAAAAATATTCATTTCTTTATTTCCAGTTCAAGTAGTGTCTGCAATCTTCACTTGATAAAGAAAAGACAAAGCAAATAGCACCTGTCATTCCACTTGCATACACAAGCATTATAATACATGCACAAACCAGCCAGTGACACAACTGGTCGCACCATTGTACTTTTTAAAAGTTTTTTTTTTTTTTTACCGATTATACACAGCATTGTGAAAAAAATGTTTTGCTTTTCCCCCTGACACTGCACATTGTACAGTATTGCAAAAAGCCAACATATCACAGAAGGTAGACCTGTTGGCTTTTTCAAAACACAGTAAGACCTGACTCTACTTCAAGAACAGATTCACTTGGATTTCATACGTATCTTTAGCTCCCACAATTTTGTGTGCTACGTGGGCAGTTATTTATATACTGTCTCCCACCATAAATCCCTGTTCTATTAGTTATTCTGTTCCCACCATGTACACCCCAGCGTGTAGTGCTACACAAATTCTAATAAATGAAAGAAATGTGTGAAAAGGTATGGAGTGCCTCACGGAAGTAACACCAAGGGAGTCCACTGGTAGGTTCTCACCAGTGGGCTCAGGTTCTCCTCATTAGCATAACCATACCAAAACAAAAATAAACAAGGATAACGTGCAGGTATAGTGAAAAAGTAGTAAAACCAGTGGTGGAAATACTGGTGACGTGAGCGCTAGGACGTGTCTCCCTAGTGCTTGTAAACTCTGACCCCAAGTAAAGTGGAACCTGAGACTTTAGGACCAAGTCATTTGAAATAAAAACGAGCTAAACCTACACTAGCTGTCCTCTTTTATTCTGTGCCGTGGGTTTGCTCACATTAAAAGACACTCTTCTATCTCTGTAGAGGGCCGACATGTTTCATTGCCATGGATTGTATTTAGGCAATTTCTTCAGGGCAAGGGTCAGTTCTCACCACTCTGCATTCATTTCATATGTAGATAGTTACCGCTTTGATGCCCTTCTTAGGCATATCGGTGAACCCTTCGTTATCACTCTAGCGGTCCGTTCCCAGTGCTACTTCCTGTTAGCCGGGTTCGTTAAAGTGCTGTATTCTAACTCGTCCAGACCGGTTGGCTTTGCCAGTGCTCAGTAGAAAGGCAGTCAGGCTGTTTTACATTTTATCATGTAAACTAGTAGGTGGTAGGAGGGACGGGACAGGGGTTAATGCCCCGGTTACTTACCGGTAATCTTCATTACTCCGAGTATAGTCTTCCTCACCACATGACTTACATAGTGAGCTTCAGCTCCACGACAGAACCCTCCAAAGTAAAAAAAAGCATCCCATCCCCTCCCAACATGGCCGACCAGTCACCCCTGACCTCTATAAGAGGCGGGCCAGCCCAACCAACAGCCTGAACCACCAAGCAAACAATGAAGCCGATAGCCAGACAGGGAGGGGGGGAGGGAACTCATGTGGTGAGGAAGACTATACTCGGAGTAATGAAGATTACCGGTAAGTAACCGGGGCATTACCTCCTCGTTAGTCTTCCTCGCCACATGACTTACATAGTGAGCAAATACCCAAGCCAAAAGGCTTCATTGACCACAAGAAGAACAACACCACACGGTGAAGTAGAAAACCAACACAAGGTTTATTCAGTACAAAAGAAAGAAAACAGGAATCACAGAAAACCTGAATCAAGAAACAAAAAAGGCCATTAAGGAGGCACAGCTCCAGCACTCAGTACGGCCCCAGCAAAATCCCCAAGAACCGAACCACCCAGGACAAAATGATAATGTTCCATGAACATGTGGGGGGACAACCACGTCGCCGCCCGACAAATCTCCTCAGTGGAGACACCCTTGAAAGAGGCCCAGGACACAGACACACTCCTAGTGGAACGACCCTGGACCCCCACCGGAACAACCGAACCCAGTGAAGCATAGGCAAGTAGGATAGCCTGCTTAAGCCAGCGACTCAAGGTGGAAAGAGTGGGCTTGTGGCCAGAATGAAGGGGACCGAACGTCACGAACCGGCTGTCACACCGGGAAAAGGAAGACGTGCGCTCAAGGTAAACCAAAACAGCACGCCGGACATCCAGCAAGGACAGGGAAGGATCCGCGTCGGGAGGGAAAGAAGGCAACGACACCTCCCGAGACCGGTTCACCAAGGAAGGAACCTTGGGAAGAAACCGGGGGTCATGACGGAGAACCAGCCGGTCAGGCAAAACCCTCAAGAAGGGAGGAGAGCGAAGGAACGAACCCAGCTCGCCCATCCGACCGGCAGACACAATGGCCACCAGGAAAACCACCTTAAAGGTGAGAAACCGCAGAGCCTCCAAAGCCAGGGGTTCAAAGGGGGGACCCTGAAGGGTCCGCAGAACGAGGGGGAGATCCCAAGGGGGAGACAGGCAGAGCGTCCAAGGGCGACGGAGAAAACAACTCCGGAGCAAACGAGCCACCAGGGAATCCAGCCCGTCGAAATCCGGACTGCGGAAGGCCCGCAAGGCCGCCCACTGGGCCCTCAGTGACATCAGGCCCTGAACCCTTAGCCAGAGACGAACAGGAGCGGATCCCTGAGCCAGAAGGGACCCCAGATCCCGCCACAAAGTGTCCCGGCGACCCAGAGGCAAGAACACCTTCCCCAGCACCATGTCCAGCCGACCCCCAATGAAGACCAAGTCCTGAGTGGGGAACAGATGGGACTTCCGCTCGTTGATCAGGAAGCCGTGGGAGGAGAGAACCTCGCAGACCCGTCCGACGTGCAGCATCCCCTTGGAAAAAGAAGAGGCAGAGATTAACCAATCGTCCAGGTAAGGAAAAACCCTGATCCCCTCCCGGTGAAGAATACCCACCAGGGGAGCCAGGATTTTAGTAAACACCCTCGGGGCAGATGATAAGCCAAACGGAAGTACCTGGAACTGATAGTTGGAACCCCCAACGCAGAACCGGAGGAAGGACTGAGAAACCGGATGGACCGGGACATGGAGGTAGGCGTCGAGGAGATCCAGAGAAGCCACCACTTCGCCCTGAACCAGAAGAGGCAGAATTTCCTGCAGAGAGATCATCTTGAATTTAGTATGTGGAATATAAGAATTCAACCACTTCAAATCCAAAACTGGCCGAAAATCCCCAGAAACCTTCCTTACCAGAAAAAGGATGGAGTAGACGCCCGAACCCCTCTGCGAAGGCGGGACCGGGCGGATGGCCCGCTTGGCAAGCAAGTCCTGAACTCCGGCCAGCAAGGCCCGTCTCTTGACCAGCAAAGAAGGTAGGGGCGTAGCGAGGAAAAAGTCCGGAGGAGGGGACGAGAAGGTGATGGAAAATCCCTCCTTCACAATCCGAAGAGCCCAAAGATCTGAGACGGACTCCTCCCAGGCCGGGAGGAAATGGCGCAGACGGCCCCCCACAGGGAACACCCCGGAGGGAGATGGCCGAAAGTCAGGATTTAGGGGTGGAAGAGGAAGCGGCAGCTGCAGGCTGAGACCGGGATTTGTTGAAGAACGGGGCGCCCCGGCCGCGACCCTTTCCTCGAAAGGGCGCGCTGCCCTTACCCCTGGAAGACGAGGAGAAAATCCGGCCGCGACCAGGGAAGCGGGCCCCAGAAGACTTAATGGGAGCCAGCAACTTGCGGTCTTCAGCAGACTTCTTAATCATAACCTCCAGAGGAGGGCCAAACAACTTAGAACCAGAAAACGGTATCTTCATGAGCAAAGCCTTCTGGGCTGCCTCTGACTTCCAATGACGCAGCCAGATCTGACGCCGAGGCTGAATCTCAGCACCTCCAGCGGCAGCCGCCGTACCCAGAGTGTCAAAGGAGATGTCCGACAGAAGGCGCGTCTGCTGTTCCATCAAGGCAAGGGTCGGGACAACATCAGCCCCCTGATCCAGGAGCTCACCCAGGGACTGGAAGTCCTTCAACAAAGACTGCACAGTGCAAGACAAATAGGCCGAGGCCCTGATGGAGAAATTAGCCGCAGCATAAGAACGTTTAGCAGCAGCCTCCACACGCTTGTCCACAGGGTCAGAGGGGGAGGCGTCCTCCGAAATGATCGAACCCTGGGAAGACAGTCCCACCACCAGAGAGTCCACCTTCACCGCCTGAGGGAAATCCTTAGAGAATTCATCAACAGCGTAACGCTTCGACAGATACCGTGGAAAAGACTGCTTATCCACATCCAACCACTCTCCCTCAATGACCTTCTTGATGGACGCATGCAGAGGAAGGGAGTCCGGAGCCTTGCGTTGATACTGCACAAAGAAATCCTCAGAAACATCCTCCGCCGCAGGAGGAGGGAAAGCCAAGTTACCCCTGACGTGGGAAAGAACCTCACGAAGTTCCTGACCCTGGATGTAACGGCCATGGAGATCCTCCTCCTCCCCCTCCGCATCTGACACAGGAGTGGGGTCCCTGCGAGGACGCTTCGGTGAGGAAGGGCCCAGGGCATCACGCTGCGCAAGGGCATCAGCCACAGCAGACTGGATCATCAACTGCAGGGATTGCGCAGAGAAAGGCAAAGCAGATAAGGAGTCAGACACCGACCCTGCAGCGACAGAATCCTGATCCATCACAACAAGAGCAACACACCACCTCGCTGAGAAAAAAAGGTGAAACTCAGGGGCACCCAGAACGCCGGAAGAATAAATAGTCAGCAGTGGAACCCAGCTGAAGGCAATCAAAACAAACAAGCAGCACCCAGCGCGAAACCCCGCCCACAAGGGGCGGGAAGCGCCCGGGGCCAATCCCAGCGCGGTACGCAGCTGTGGGCCATAGGCAAGAAAACCCCGTCAAAGGCGGCAGCGTCCAGCGCCGTGAAACCAGCAGCAGACCGGCAGAAGGGAAGCCCCAGCAGTGCCCCAGATCACCGAGGTAAGAATGCGCCCGCCCAAGCCGCACAAACGCGGGAGGAGGGACGCGCCGCAAGAAGCACTTGCGGCCTCAGCAGGCACACGGAATACAGCGCGAGAGCTGGAGGCCGAGCCCGCACATAGAGAAGGAAACGCGCCCGCCCAAGCCGTACAAACGCGGCAGACAGGGACGCGTTGCACACATCACAAAGGAGGCTGGGCCCGTACACCAAAAACGGGAAACGGCGGCCGCCCCAAGCAAGGGGCATGTAAGCAACCGGAGCCCCAGTAAGAAAACAGGGGCACCCCCAGCGCTGGACCACCAGAGCCCGAAAGGGGCGAGGGTCCACAAAATAACGACCGGGAGCAGTCAAGACAATGAATCCACATCCCCGGCCGCCCCCCCCCTGTAAACCCACGGCACGCTACAGCAGCACCCAACCGGCCCCACAGGACCGGGGGAAGGAAGAGGGGGGGGATTTTAAGTTCCAGGAACCAGGGTCCGCTAAGGCAGGAACTCCAACCCAAAACCCATGGACCAGCTAGAGCAGGTCCAACTTACCTGCACAGCGCCTCTGGAGAGAATCGCGCAGAACAAAAAAAACAGGCTGTTGGTTGGGCCGGCCCGCCTCTTATAGAGGTCAGGGGTGACTGGTCGGCCATGTTGGGAGGGGATGGGAGGCTTTTTTTACTTTGGAGGGTTCTGTCGTGGAGCTGAAGCTCACTATGTAAGTCATGTGGCGAGGAAGACTAACGAGGAGGTAATAAGATAATCTAGTGACCAGAGGTTGAAACATTTATGGTAGTAGTACAGTAAGAAAGGGCACGTTGGACATGAGGTCTAAATAGGGTCACTCAGAGGGGGTGGGTATATGTCAGTGATTATTTCGGGGTGGAAACACGGAACTGAGTGATGAGTGTGTTCTATGTTCTAGGTTTTAAAGATTGGATCACCAAGAATTAAGTTGACTACCTTGCACCATGTCATCACAGATATTGTTTTCAGCCCTAGACTTTAAATCCATAAATCATCAGTACCAGATGTGTTAATCTAATTAACTCAGTGGAACCAAAGTAGGACTACAACTCCAGAACGCATTTGTCGGCCATAACAAAGCCCAAGACTGGAAGCTTTGGGGCTCATTTATGAAAAGTGTTGTATCACTGCGGTAAACTAATGATGCAACACGTTTCACTCTTCCCTCCTTGCGACACCATGGATGTACAGTATTTACTTATGGTGCTCCATGTTGCAAGGATTGACAGATGCGTCTGTAAACCTGACGTATCTGTCGGCGCAAAACTGACACATTGCTAGAGTTGTTTTGTAAGCATGACCCAACTCCGGCAATGCATGGGGAGGCCTATACCTATTGCACTATGTCGCCCTTATGCCTGCTATGACGCAGTGGCACCCTAGAAGTGTTGTAGTGAAATCAGATAGATTTCACTGCGCCAACTCTACGAGGCTTTCTTGTGTGGGAATGCCCACCCTTCATACATTATACCTGACGCAGGTATAATGTGGCACAGGAGTTTTCAAAGTGACACCTCTGCCTAGATGCATCTCTTTGTAAATATGGCGCTAAAGTGTTGCAAGGGGCTCATAAATAAGCCCCTCTGTCTGTGATGACATGGAGTGAGGTGAACACCTTGCGATGCACGGTGAGGGACCGAGTTGTTCCAAAATGGAGTTCCAGTCGTCAAAAAGTATTTAAAATGCACATGTGGACACTATAAAATGTTTTGATATTTTTACATTTATTTTGTTGCTGTAGTGGTAATAATAAATGCTATGTGAAACCAATCTCAGTATGTATCCTAACTGTTCCTAGTGATGTCTCTGAAGACAGTGCCAGAAAAGGAAGCCAATGCTGACTTTCTTATTTGTTTATTTCTAGACTGGAAAACGTCCAGGAAGCGGAATGACCATCAAACTATAATCTATTCCCTGGGAAGCTCCGTTTCATCTGCAAGAGTTACAAGACGACAGGGATGATATTTGGTTCTGAAGCTTTGTACTTCGTTGTGGTCCCACACTGCTAAAAGCATCTTTCCCAGCTCGTTTGTTCCCATCCAGTTTTGCAAACTACAGGGCTGTACTGCTCGGAACAATACTGTGGAGTTAATTCCAGGAAAGCTTGATTCTTATTTGTTAGAAAGATAAGAAACAGACTATTGGTTCTGACACTGTGTAAAACTTTGACATTTGTTTTGTTTAAAGACTCAGCCAAAAGAGTGGAATTAAGTATAAATTTGATACATCTGCTTGAAATAATTCTGTGTGATGAATGCTGAGTAAATTGGATTTCTAATACGGCGATGTCAACAAAAGCTCCGATCTACCTCAAGCGGGGGAGCCGCAAAGGCAAGAAAGAAAAGCTGCGGGACATCCTGTCCTCTGACATGATCAGCCCTCCTCTGGGGGACTTCCGGCACACCATCCATATTGGAAGTGGGGGAGAGAACGACATGTTTGGCGACATCTCCTTCCTGCAAGGGAAGTTTCATTTGCTGCCACGGACGCAGGGGAACCGCGGGGCGCAGAGAAGCAGCCAGTATGAGGTGCCATTTGAGTTTTCACGGACTGCTACCGTAGCCGGTCATGAGCAGCGGCTGGCGGAAAACTCATCCCCTCTCCTAAAAAACGCCATCTCTTTGCCTGTCATTGAAGGGCCACAGGCTGTCATGCTTCCTTCCACCCAGGTTCCACCACCGAAACCTCCGCGACTTCATTTGGAGGACAGAGTTCCATCACCCTCTGCCTCCATTCAAGACCATAAAGACAACACCGCACACCACAAGACCACAGGAGGACTTCCATCGCCTACAAATAACAGCAGGACTGAGCAGATGTCACCAAGCTCATCTTCAGGTCTCAAACCAGGGCCTGCTCCTCACAACGGGTTCCCAGCAGCGACAGCAGGAGACGAGACCTTCCTGTCTCATGCGGGGTCAATGCTTTCCTTACATGTCGACCTTGGGCCTTCCATTATGGATGATGTGCTCCAAGTAATGGACAAACATCATGCTAATGCCCCCCCTGCACCTTTGCATGAGCCTAGCAGGCGGGAAATCTTCACGTAGATGTTGAGTGCTGCAGTCTGAGAGACATCAAAAATCTGCAACTGTGTCCGTGGAAAGGTTTTCGGGGTAAAAAGCAGTGCCTTGTATGATTTAGAAAGCTACTTGGGACACAACTGATTCTAATTTGCCCCAATTTCTTATGTAAAATGCCTTTGCTGTGGAAATTCTCCCTTCTTGTTTAGTATGGCCATGGGCCAAGAATGGAACAACCAGGTTCATAAGGATGTTTAAGAAAAACATATACAATGTCATTTTTCTACCATAATTTTGATGTTTTTGTAGGTTTCAAAAAAGATTTTTTTGTCACTTTGTGTTCAAGAATCTATCGCAGCCAGTCCATTAGAGTCAATAAAAGCAGGTTTGGAGGTACAAGAAAGTCTGATTATTTTGGGGATTGGCTGGTAAAGGATGAGGATCCATCCATGCTAGGGGCACCTGACTTTTTGAAATAAAAGAAACCTGAATGAGACCGAACTCAGTGGAGCCTTTGACCGCAAATTTCCACGGAGAATAAAAATCCCTCTTCCAGGAGTCTTCTTCGGAGTGCATATTTTGCCCCAAAGGGAGTGTCGCCTAAGTCTGCCTTATTACTGGTTAGTTGTTTATGCTTACAGTTTGCTCTTTTATGACCTTCACGGAACGTCGTCTTATTTCTTTTCCCAGTTATCTTGGTGTGTTGTGTTACTACATTCCCCCCAACCTGAGGTTATATCACTAAAAGTGCTGTTCCGTAAGCAACCAACGCAGTCGTAGCATAGTGACGCTTGGAGGTGCACATATTGACGTCATAGAACTACCACAATGGATGCATCATGTGAGCTGCCTTTTATTTAAATTCTTTGGTCAAAAAAGTAAGTACTGGAAAAAAGAATGAACCTCAATAGCACACAACAGGTATGGCAGGCAAAGTGCATGCAACTGGATTGAAACAATGAGGGTGAGCCATCTGGGTGATACATTTTAGGAAAAAACCTCGATGAAAAAGGTAGACTGAAACAATAGCATGCACAGTGAAATGCACAGTGAAGTGACCCTGTTGGTTTTAGAATCCAGCAGAATTAACATAATGACATTTTATGCTCAGTCCATATTATGCCAGTAAATATTCTCCCTTGGATCACACATTTTGGTCTTAATTGAGGAGATTCATGGGATTATACAGGTATCTTGTCGGTTCCTTCCTCGTTCTGGTAATATTAATATTAGTTTAGTGGTATTAGGCTATTTACTAAGCACAACATTCACCCTATCAGATCTCTTGGCGTTTTAGAAAATGAACTGCAGTTTCATCCATTTTCTATGCCAGATATTCTATTCTAACCTATTTATTTTTTATATGTGGACGTTTACCCGGGACTAGGGTGCCCAGGTGCTATACTAGCATCCTACAGTAAGCTTCCTAATTGAAAAGTAGTGTTTTAGCTGTTTAGAAAAGGTATCTCGGCATGGATTATTGCATAGTTTAGTGGATGGATTCCTCCATGCTCTAGATGTTAGTATTGAAAATCTTCTACTTCTGGCTTTTTAATCCCTGGATTCTGAAGCAAGTTCACCGTGCTGGATTGTAGGTTCCTAGCATGAGTGTATCTCGGAAACCGAAAAGCCATGTAAATGGGAGTGGATGTATAGGTAGCTTTATGGCTCGTACAAAGTGCCTGAAAATACATATTTTGTGAATAGGTGACAAGCGTACAGATCTAAGATCATAGGATATCCTGTCACGATGCTTGAGCCAAATATAGTGGGAAGTTTGCTTGCTCGTATAGAGTGTAAAAATTCAGTTGGGGGTTAAAGTTGACTCCAAAAATGCATTCTTAATTGTAATGCACAGGAGGGGGACCTAACGTTTAAGGCCGTTCGTGAGACCAGGTAGACTTGTCCCCAAAGACTAACTTTTCCACCTAAAATAGAGTTTAGGAAGAAAACACATCTTTAGTTTCTTACGAAATGTCTCATGATTACAGGTCGAAACTGGGATAATGGTTATTATCTACAGACGTGACAGTGACCTGTAAGGTAGATGATAGATAGATACTTTTTTTTACTGTTTCAAGTTATTTGAAATCATCACAATATTAAAACAACATTCTTCTTAAAAACAATAAAACAGTGCGAAAACATAATATAGCTTATTCAGTTCCTACATTTAGCATCCTATAACAGCCAAGATTAACCAGCCAATAATACTGCAACACAATTACCTCAATTACAAGCATGATCGCCTAAAGTGCAGGGTGTAATTTTTTATTTATTTAATGTGATTTTATATAGCGCAAACATTACCCGAAGGTGTCAGATCGCTTTACAAAAGAACCAGTGCGATACATAAGGATTTATGATTACATGAGTTACATAATAGATACAGGATTATATGAGTTACATAATAGATACAAACAGAAAAAAATATGCAAAAGTACAAGTTGTAAAGTCACTCAAGGAAGAGATATAAATGGATAAACTCTAAGAATCACATAGGAATGGTAGTGAGCACAAAGGTCTACTACATATACTAGTGGTTAGAGATATATATAGGATACTTCGTACCGGCTTGTGTCTCCTGCTGACGATGCGCCACCTGACTATGGGATTGATCCCGGAAAGACCCACACTGGCATGGCATGGCAAAAAGAAAATAAAATTGCCTAATTCTACCTGAAGAAATGAGAGAGTGCGTCATTATTGTGCCAAACTGACACGTTATTGAAAATAAGCAAACCGACTTGGCTCTGCCAGAAAAGAAACGCACCGCCCTTTATCGAAGTGCACCAGCGTCAAACTTTGGGCTGAAAATCTGTATATATATATATATCTCTATATCCAACCTTCGTCAATGTTTACCGAAGCGCCTGACCACCATGTTATTAAACATACATTTCCTGTGTTGACATAGTGAAAGGACTCATTTGCGCTACACTAATCACGCGCCATATTGGACTTCCTAATGGCATACTATCATGCATTCAATGTGCAGGTTATAAAACATCGAACGCATTGTATACATATTGCACTTGTTCAACATATCTCGCCCACAGATGGGCAAAATCGACCAAAAGTGGTCTCAATCCAGCCCTGTATGGGCCTCGTCCTCTCCCAAGAGTCAATCACTGGAACAAAATTAACATAGGTCCGAAATACACCTTTGAAATAAAGGAAGAAGTCAAAGTAATAGAGAGGAGAGAATATATAGAAAAGAGAGAATATAGAGTACCTCAAAAGGAGAAAAGACACATTTATACATATATACATATGTACATACTAGACAAAATCCCCAAAACAATTAGGAGATAAATAATTAAATCACTAGATCAATTGAGAAAAAACAACCATCCAGAAAAAAGGACGAAACAACCCTTTTCCCCGTTTGGCTGAGCCCCACCCTATGCAGGTGTTAGATACCAATACAGATTAAACATATATACAAATGTACAATATAGCGAGTCGCAGATCTATTTACATAATGGGTTCAATCGTACCCTCATAACTTACTCTCCAAGATGTATCGCTAATTCTTCACTGCTATTTAAGCCTAGCGGAACCTTGGTTTGGAGGTCAATTATAAACCTCGATTCCAATCTCCTCAGGTTGAGCACCCTGTCTCCTCCCCGGGGATTTGGTGGAACCTGATCTAGACAGAAGAAACTCAACTGATCTCTGTTCCGTTTATAAGCTGTGTCGAAGTGACGTGCCACAGGATATGTCTCATCTCCTTTGCCAATGGCCCACATATGCTCCAAAACCCTGATCTTGGCTGGGTGAATCGTGCTCCCCACATAACGTAGGCCACAAGGGCATACTAGGCAATACACTACATAAGAGCTGGTGCAGGTAAGAAATTTTCTGATAATCCTCTTCTCTCCAGTAATCGGAATATCATAAGCAAGGACCCTTCTCCTGCCCTTGCACGCCTTGCATTTCCCACATGGGAAAAACCCTTGCATATTGCCAAAAGATGAGGTCATGTTGTCTATGAGCTTTATTTTACGCTTTGTTCTCCGTAGGAGATGGTCTTCCCACAATATTTACAGATCTTTCGGAAATCTGCAAATCGTGGCTGAATGCACGGCATCGTTTCACTTTCCTCTGGTGCAGACGGAGTGGGTTGCTTCCTTTTTGAGGTGGTGCTTGTGGATTGGGGAGGGATACTGGCCAGTTCCCTCATCTCTGCAGCAGAATAATTTATTGGATGCTTGCGCTGCATGTGGCGTATCATCGTGTTGTTTCCAAATGAATATTTCTTGTTCGGGTTTCCCCTGGAAAGTTCCACACCACAGATTTTGCAAGTCACCTTGGCTGCATTTACTTTTTTCTTCCCCTGTGGGATGGAAAAAAACTCCCATATAATGTGGGGTCTTGGCTGGTATGGGGTATTTTGTTCATCAAGCCATCTTCTTCCTCCTCCTCCTCCTCTTCCTCCTCTTGTAGACCACCAATGATATCCCTTGGTGGTTGTGGTGGTGGTGGTGGTGGTGGTGGTTCAGATGCACCAGCTGCTGCTGCTACTGAAGCCATTATAAAGATCAAAAAGGTACAGAGAGGTACAAACAGGTCTTCCTAAGTCAAAGGACAAAGTCAGAATAAGGAAAAAAGGTGGGGTCTTTCATCCTTTTGAAAAAAAAAATGTATTGAACCAATGAAAAGTGTTATTTTCAGGTCACATGACCAGGGGCTTCATCATTATGAAACCAAAACTGTTATGAACCAATAAAAAGTGTTATTTTCAGGTCACATGACCTGATGCGCTTACGCTACGCGCCCCGGGGCGCGCCCAGGGGCGCGTCGGACGCCTACGTTGCGCAATCGTATTCGCTCGAGTGCTTCTGGGTGCATTTACGCCGTGCGTATCACGCGGTCGCGGCTACGCGATACGTCACGATCATGTTTTCGTTCACGATATTGGCGCTTACGGGACGCTCCCCGGTGCGCGCCCCGGGGCGCTTCATAAAACTACGCTTTCTGGGGCGCGCACCGGGAGTGCTCCAAGGCAAAAAATAAATTTGAAAAAATATATATATACAAAAAAAATTGGCAAAATTGTAGGGACTGGTAGCCCGATGTGCCTTTGCTATGCCTCAAGATATATGATCAAGTGGTTTTTACGAAAATTAACTTTGAAAAAAATATATATTGTGCTACATTGGGCTATATATATGTTTGAGCCCAAATGCAGCCCAAATGTAGCCCAATGTAGCCCGAAGATGGCCACCAGAGACAAAAAAAAAACCAAATGTAGCCCAAATATCAGCCAGATGTAGCCCAAATATAGCCCAATGACAGAATGTCACAGAGTGTTCTAAAGTGATCAGTGATGTCATGAGTGATGTCACTGACCATGTCATGAGTGATGTAATATGTGACGTCATCAGCAGTGCATTACACGCGCAAGTTATAGTGAGTCCAACTAACTATAACGTGGAATTTCAATGGTTTTATGTCAGTAAAATTTCCAGCTAACTATAACTGGTGTGAAACCTATGGTTTTTTCAGTGAATATATATATATATATATATTCAATGAAAAAACCATTGGTTATAGAACATATATAGTTAGGAATTTGCATTTACAAAACCTTATTTTACTCGCATAAAACCATTGAAATTCCATATATAGTTAGATGCGCTAACTATATATCGCGCACCCGCAATCCACTGCTGATGATGTCACATATTACATCATTCATGACATGGTCAGTGACATCACTGATGACATCACTGATGACATCTCAAATGACATCACTGATGACATCACTGATGACAACTCAAATGACATCACTGACAACATCACAGATGACATCATTCATGTGTTAATACGATGAACCTCTACAGACTCTGATATATCCTTAGATACACTCAGTGAAAACAGACACTCACAGATTGTCACTCATCCATGGAGTTACTCATACACCTAGACAGTCATGCAAAGAATCAATCACACCTCCAATTCCTCAACTATACAGTTATACACACCTTACTTATTGAAACATATTCTAACACATATTTACTCTCTTATATAATCCCTAATAAAAGTTCACAATGATCCATACAGCCACTCACACATTCACTGGCTCTAATGCACAGTTATTTATATATGTTAACTCTCACATGTACTGTGTTTTGCATATGTACTTACTTTGACATGTAGCACTGAGTTATCCATTCACTCACCAATACACTCATGCACACAGTCAACCGCCCATACAGCTGTTTCCACATGCACTTTTGAAACCATACATCTAGTGAATCAACTGCTCACACATCTATGCACAGAGTCACACACCTCCCAGCCACTCACACATATACTCAGTCTCCCATACAAATACTTGGGCAACCAATCAATAACCCATATAGTTACTCATATAGCTACTTATCAACACATGCAACAGTTTACAGAACAACAGACATAATGATGCACAAATTAAGACAGTTTAGTCACTAACCCATGCACTCAGTGAGACACATTTAATCACTCACTCATACAGTCAGTCATGCACCTACTAAATCCTTCATCCAGACACTTATACATCCACTCATTCTTCAATATGTAAGACATATTTTAACTTTACAGAAACATACAGTCACTGGATGTTGTCATCAGTGATGTCATTTGAGATGTCATCAGTGATGTCATCAGTGATGTCACTGACCATGTCATGAATGATGTAATATGTGACATAATCAGCAGTGGATTGCGGGTGCGCGATATATAGTTAGCGCATCTAACTATATATGGAATTTCAATGGTTTTATGCGAGTAAAATAAGGTTTTGTAAATGCAAATTCCTAACTATATATGTTCTATAACCAATGGTTTTTTCATTGAATTTTCAAGGTTTTGTAAATGCAAATTCCTAACTATATATGGACTATAACCTATGGTTTTTTTCATTGAATTTCATTGGTTTTTTAAAAGCTAATATCTGTAGCTGTAAAATGTATTCTTCTTTAAATCTTAAAATATATTTTACATGTTTTTTATACATTTTAAAAAAAAAAAAAATGTTGTTGCGCTCCTAGTCCGCGAACCGGTCAGCTTCCTGTTAGCTCAATTTAAAGCCGCGACTTGGTGCGCGAACCGGTAATCGTTCCTTTAGCGTAACTGTTACGTTATCATGACGTTTTGCGTTGTCGCGTAATATGTTATCCGACGCGCCAATTTAGCGGACCCGGAAGCGGTCCGGAAAGCGGCGCAAAGCGCGAAACGTAAAGACAGCACGTCATGTGACTTTTCATTGGTTCATTTCACTTTTGGTTTCCTAATGATGTAATACTAGGTCATGTGATCTAAAATTAACACTTTTCATTGGTTTAGAACTTTTGCTTTTCCCAAATGATGAAAACCCCTCCTTCTTTCCTCACTCTGACTTTCATCTTGGTGAGAGAAAGACCCTTTTACATTCTAGAGAAATGGCTTCAGTTGTTGCTTCTGGTAGTGTTCCCCCACCACCACCTCCACCTCCTCATGGAAAGAAAGGACCACCTACTCAACCAATCTTTGAAGAAGAGGAAGATCAGGAAGAGGAGGAAGAGCCTGAATTTTTGCCTGAGGAGCCCAGGAGGTACAACAGAAAGGAAAATTTCATCTGGCAATTTTTTTAATTTCCACCAGGGCAAAAGAAAGTCAACGCAAGATATGTCTTTTGCCGTATCTGTGATGAACGCCTTTCAAGGGGGACGGACAAAAAATATAGTTTTGGAAATTTTACAATGCACAGGCACATGAGTAGGTGGCACCCAAATAATTATAGTGCTGCTCAGCTTTGCAACGAACAACAAAATCCCCCGGCAATAGCAAGAAGATCTGGCGTGCCGGAAATATCGGGACCAGAGGCAAGGGAGTTGATCCCGAATATTCAAATGGACATGGGGGAAGTGAAACAAATGTGCGTGTGGTGCAATCAAATATTATGCTACCGAGAAAGTAGCATTACTCTTATAATAAGAGCAATCAAAAATCATGTATGTCCAAAACGTCCCAAAAAATAAATTCTTCTTTTTTGTTGTTGCTCCTGTTGAGCCCTTTTCAATGAATCATTTTTGTTTCCCCCCTCCCCCCAAAAAATAAAAAAAATTACAAAATGTTCAGAAAAAAACAAAAAAATATAAAAAATGTTCAGAAAAATAATTAAAAAAAATTAAAACAACAAAAACCAAAAAAAAAGTTCTTTTCAGAACTACCTCCCCATTATAAAAAAAAATTGGTAGAATTTTTGGAACTCTGCCAAGCTCTATTTCTTTTAGTTCGCTCCCAGTTCGCACTCCGGTACGCGAACCAGGAGCGAACCAAAAATTTTTTTTTTTTTAAAAAAACAGTAAGTATAAGGAAAGGAAACAGACAGTTATGTTACAAGAAAGACAGCTATAGGGAGTAAAGAAAAGATACTGTTACCCGCAATTTACTTCTGATCATGTCATATATTACATCATTTTTGACATGGTCAGTGACATCATCAGCAGTGGATTGCGAGTAACAGTATCTTTTGTTTACTTCCTATAGCTGTCTTTCTTGTAACATAAATGTCTGTTTCCTATCTTTATACTTACTGTTCTTGTTTTAAAAATTTTTTGAGATCATTCACAAACAGTAACATTAATAGAGACAGAATGAGTGAATAATAATGAAGAAGTATGAGAAGAGAGGGAGTGAGAAAAATACTGGAAGGAGTAGAATAATTAAGTAATAGAGAAAGGAATGAGAGAAGAAGCAAACACAGGAAAGTAAAGATTAAAGAAATGAAGCAGTAGAACTAATAGATGTTAAATGTGATAGAGTAAATGATTGATTGAGGGTGACGATAAGGTGTGTCCTCTGTAAAAGTTTGTTTAAGATGAAGCGTACTCAGGGTTGCATATCAAATTTATGCTTGTTGAAGAATACAGAGGAGATTGGAAAGGGGCGACCACTCGGTCCCCCCGAACGTATGGATGAGTGCCTCGATCCCCCCGGGAAGCCATTTTTGGGCGGGAGGCGCGTCTCGGCTGGTATGCCCGAAGCGGCGTAGCCGGGGCGCGCTTTTTCCCGCCCTAGAGTGGGCTGGCCTAGACACCGACGCAGCCAGCCACGCCCTCGGGGCGGGCAGGGGCGGGTTTTCGCCCGCCCTGAAGACGGATAAAAGAAGGCGCAAGACCAGAAGACGTCCTCTTGTTCTTGTGCTCCGAAGCTGCACCTCCTCGCTACACGTGAGCTCGGGACGGAACGAAGAGCCAATTTTGAGCGTTTTGATCTTTTTCTTTGTCTTCTAGATACTTCGTCATAGAGATGCCCAAGAAAGGCGCAAAGAGAATGACGACTGAGCAGATGGTTCGGGCCCTCTTTAAGGATATGTCCGACATAAAGAAGCGGCTGGCGGAGCGAGACGGGGAGGAAGGGTCGGGCCAACCACCGGCTGGAGGGAGACCTAAGAGGCCGAGAAGGGTTCCAGCCGGGGGAGATGTCCCGGCTCCCTCTGCCCCGCTCGAGGCGCCGACCCCAGTACCGATCGAGGGGAATCCAATCCCCGTTGTCGTCACCCCGACACCTAAGGAAGATATGCCCCCCGAGCTGGCAGCACAGCTAGCAGCTTGGTTGGGGGATAGCAGTGATGGCGCCACGGCTGCCGAGGCACAGGCGCTGATAAAGGGGCTTCGTGAGAAGAAAGAGGCAGCTAGAGTGGCTGCACCGTTGGCAGGGACAGACAAGCCGCAAGCGGCAGAAGCTGCGTCCGGTTCAGGTAAGCGGCCATTGCCGATTGCACGGGACGAGTCAGCACCCTCTCGTAGAGAGAGATTGGGACAACATGTGCCTTTAGCCATAAAGGAAAAGATCTGGGCAGGGGAATACGTGAATATTTTTTCCTTGCTTGTTGATCATTATGATGTGGAGCATGTAAAAAGTCAGAAGGACCTAATGCATCCGAGTGTTTGGCGCGCAAAAATGGCCGCCTTTAAGGTAAATGAGAACATTGGCAACTGGGGCAATGCCTGGGGTATTTTTACATCGATTTTGGGGGAACGTAGGCCCGAGTTGCTTCCTGAGTTTCCCGTTTACCAATCACGAATTATGGGTTACTCGACGGCGTATCAAGGTAACCATTGGTTTTGTTATGATAATCTGTTCAGGAAAGAAAAGGAACATAACAAGAGTTTGACCTGGGATTGTTACGATTCTTTAACGTGGGATAAAATGAAGGAATCGGGAATGTTAAGAATGCCATTGGTCGGGAGCAATGTTGTTGATCACTCCCGCCAAAATGTGGGGTCGCCCTTTCGACCAAGTACGAGCACCGACGACCAGTCGAGGCCCGCAGGTAATACCGGGAGAAAGGGTTTCTGTTATAACTTCAACAGAGGGAAATGTACCAGGCCTCCGGGGTCCTGTAAATTTAGACACGAGTGTAGTACGTGTGGGTCATCCCATCCTGAGTCATCGTGCAGAGCCAGAACGGGTGAGAATGGGGGTAAGGGAGGCGCCAAACAGGTCTAATATAGTCCGAGGGGCGCCTTTACCAACCCCGATTGATACCTTGGCAATGATCCCCTGGCTCAGCGATTACCCGGATCGTGCTTCTGCCGGGGTGCTGCGGAACGGTTTTACACATGGTTTCCGCATCCCGGTGGGGGACTTTCAGGGTGTAGGGATTTGCAAGAATCAGCTTTCCGTCTTACAACATTCATCTGTGGTGCAGGAAAAAATTCAGAAAGAGGTTAGCCGGGGACGGGTTGCCGGCCCGTTTAGTGTACCCCCGGTACCGGATTTTGTTTGTTCTCCGTTAGGGGTGGTCCCCAAGAAGGACCCAGGTGAGTTTCGTCTGATCCATAATCTGTCTGCTCCACACGGCCTTTCGGTAAACGACGCAATTGATCCTGAAGTTTGTTCGGTGCGATACGCATCGTTTGATGAGGCAGTAGCCATCTTGAATCGCCTGGGGCCCGGGACGTTGATGGCGAAATCAGATATCGAGTCAGCGTTCCGGTTGCTCCCGGTACACCCAGACGATCAGCGTCTTTTGGGATTCGGGTTTCAGGGATCATTTTACATGGATAGGTGTATGCCAATGGGATGCTCTATATCATGTGCTTATTTTGAGCAATTCAGTACTTTCCTGCAATGGGTGTTCACTAAGAAGACGGGTTTTCGAAATGTAATGCACTACCTTGACGACTTTTTGTTCCTTGGCCCCGCCGGAAACCCCGAGTGTGCCCAGGCCTTAGATGAATTCTGTGTGTTGATGGGTCATTTTGGCGTGCCGTTGGCACCGGGTAAAACTATGGGTCCCACGACTTGCCTCGAGTTTTTGGGGATCGAGTTGGACTCAAGGGAGGGGTGTTTCCGTTTACCAGCCAGCAGAGTGTTGAAATTCAGGTCAGCCCTCCGAGTATGTTTAAATACACCCAAGGTTACACTGCATCAGTTGCAACAATTAGTGGGGAAGTTGAATTTTGCCTTAAGAGTAATCCCAATGGCTCGCCCTTTTTCCCGCTCCATTGCCCAAGCGATGATTGGCCTGAAGGAGGGTCATCATCGCACGAGGTTATCGGCCGAGGTCCGCCAGGACATGCGGATATGGTTAGCATTCCTGGCGGACTTCAATGGCCGAGTCGTCTGGAACAAGCCAGCCGTGTCCTCGGAAGAGCTTGGGCTATGGACGGATTCAGCAGGAAGCATAGGTTTCGGCGCCATCTTCGGCACGAACTGGTCTGCTCAAAGATGGCCCCTATGGTGGCACGAGAAGGGGCTAACGAGTAATATCGCTTTCCTTGAATTATTTCCCATTCTCGTGGCCCTGAGAACCTGGCCAGAAGGTTTCAGAGATCATTCTGTCGTTTTTTGGTCCGACAATATGACCGTGGTAGAATGCATCAACAGTCAGTCAGCCCATTGTAAATTGATTTTGAGGCTGCTCAAAGAAATTGTCCTACTATGTATGCAACTGAACGTGGTTTTCAGAGCAAAACATGTCCCAGGAGTGATGAATCAGGCCGCTGACGCACTGTCTCGTTTTCACATGCAGGCTTTCTCGGGTTTCCTCCCTTCAGCGGACCCGGAGCCGGCACCCTTCCCCGAAGCTCTCTGGTCTCTCGGTGCCCCGAACTTCGTCACCTCGTGGGAGAGAGTCTAGCACCCAGGACAAGGAAGGCATATGAAGGGGCGTTCCGGGCCTATTTAGCCTTTTTGGGGGCAGAGAGAGGGGGTCTTTGGGGTCAGGAAGAGTGGGTAGTACTCTTTCTTATGTCTTTACACAGGGCTGGGAAATCGGTGGCTACGGCCCAAAGGCATCGTGCCGCCATTTCCTTTGTTGCCAGGGCCCATGGCATCCTGGACCCAACAGCGTCTTTCACAGTACAGAAAGCGCTGCGTGGGTGGCAACGCCTAGAGGGTCGCAGAGTAGACGTGAGACGACCGATAGGTCTAGACAGGTTGTCCCTGTTACTGGCCACACTCCCGAACACATGCTCGTCCCCTTTTGAGACCTGTTTGTTCCGGTCTGCATTTACGCTGGCGTTTCACGGGGCTATGAGAGTTAGTGAGCTGGTTGCAAGGAACAAACAGGATGTGACGGGGGGCCTGTGCAGAGAACATGTTCAGGTCAGGGGGGACGCGATGATTGTCTCCTTTCTCCGGTCTAAGACCGACCAAGATGGGAGAGGGGACTGTACGATCATTCGCAGGAACCCCGAGTCATCCATGTGTCCGGTACAGTGCTTAGAAGATTACCTAGCACAGAGAGTGGCATCATGGGGGGGGACATTGTTGAGGCATGCAGACGCCACCCCGCTGACGAGGTTTCAGTTTCAACGGGTGCTTGCAATGGCCATTGCCGCAGCGGGCTTGGACCCGGGCGAATTTGGGACCCACTCCTTTCGTATAGGGGCTGCCACTGAAGCTACAGCCAGGGGTCTTAATGTAGAACAAGTGAAACGTGTGGGGCGCTGGTCCTCCAATTGTTATAAGAGGTACGTGCGATTGCACATGTTGTGAAGCTGTATTCATGTACTCACGCCTCTTGTCTTTTGTTTGTTTTCAGTTGCGCAAGCCTACGCGGCAGGGCAGACTGAGCAGTCGACCCAACACCAGGCCAGCGGTCGCACGTCACCGGCTGTGAAGAAGGAGGTGTGGGTCGTGGGCCACTCATACGTGAGACGGGCCGCAGACGTATTCAAAGCAGGTGACATGATTCACGTAGCTGGGGAATACGGGTACAGAGTGTCCTTCTACGGAAGGGGCGGTCTCTGTATTGACCAGTTTCAGGAATTTTTTGAGGGCCTGTTAGAGCGGATGAGGTCACCGCCGTCCATAGTCATAGTACATTTGGGGGGCAATGATTTGGTCACCACCGGTAGACGACTGCTCCTGGAGGCTATGCTTTCCACGGTAAGTTGGTTAGCGAGGAGAGTTCCGGGGTGCCTAATTGCGTGGTCTCATGTGATCCCACGAAAAGTGTGGCGGGGGGCTATCTCGATCCCTGCTTTGAATCATTCCGTTAAAAAATTGAATAACAAAGTGAGTAGGTTGTTCCGTTCCAAGACATTGCATTCAATCTCGCATAATTGTATTAATGATGACAGTATGTATCTGGGGGATGGTGTGCATTTGTCGAGGGCAGGGAATGAGTTACTCATAGGAGACTTCCTAGCCTGGTTAAAATCTTTAAAGCATGACCTTTAGGTAGGAGTTTTGTGGGGGGTCCGGATAGCCGGTCAACTATCCGGACCTGTGGCGGTAAGGTCATGATCGGTGAGCACTAATTGGTAGATCCCTATGAGTGGGCGTCACCCAACACGGATGGGAGCGCTCGGGAGAGGTGGCCATTGGCCCCTCAGTGGGGAGGCGGTCCCGTCTAAGGGCGGGTCGCCGGAAGTAAAGGAAAGGCGGTCAAGGCCCCTTCCTTTGTAGGAGGGGTTACAGCCCCCTCCTGGGGAATTTCCCGGGGCCAGTGTCATCTGCGACGGCAGATGCGGTAAGTTGTGTGGGGTGGGGAGAGGTCAACGATACCTTCTAGATACCACACACAAGTGTTCGAACGACCTTTAAATGGCGTCGAGTCTTAAGTGCCCCCGTCAAGTCAAGGGAAATTGTTAGTAGTTGCACTTGAGGTAAGCCCCTGTGCCATCGCCCCTCCTAAGTGGGAGGGGTAAGTCTGGTTAGGGATCTTGACACCGGTTATGACCTTGCCGTTGGCCCTTAAACGTTAGGATGTACAATTTCAGTGTTCTTAGAGAATGTTTTTGTAGGATGCTAGTTCGGCTAGGAGAACCTCTGTATTAGAGATTATGTTAAGGTTAGCCAAACATCGTAATGTGATAATGAAATTGTACATAACATGAAAACGTTTAATGTTTTTAATTTTTTGTTTTAATAAATACGGCCGGGATGGTCACTCCATCCCACATCCAAAAACTTTAAGAACTGTTTCCGGTTTCCCTTCCTTTTGGGGATTGTGTTGAGAGGGGGTGGCGGGTATCTCGGCCATATGGAAAGGGGCGACCACTCGGTCCCCCCGAACGTATGGATGAGTGCCTCGATCCCCCCGGGAAGCCATTTTTGGGCGGGAGGCGCGTCTCGGCTGGTATGCCCGAAGCGGCGTAGCCGGGGCGCGCTTTTTCCCGCCCTAGAGTGGGCTGGCCTAGACACCGACGCAGCCAGCCACGCCCTCGGGGCGGGCAGGGGCGGGTTTTCGCCCGCCCTGAAGACGGATAAAAGAAGGCGCAAGACCAGAAGACGTCCTCTTGTTCTTGTGCTCCGAAGCTGCACCTCCTCGCTACACGTGAGCTCGGGACGGAACGAAGAGCCAATTTTGACCCACCCACCAGCCCCTGAGGACAGCAAAGTTGTAGTACAATAAAGTGAATTGATAAGTTTGTTTTTTCCGTTTTGTTTACAGGTGATAACAGTATCAGTTTGTGGTTAATCATAATAAAGGATGGTGAATATCGTTTAGGTTGTAACGATTAAAATAATTTGATATAGTGTTGCATTTCTAGCATGTTCTTTCGGTCGTAGCGACCAATGTTTTCATAGGTTTAAGAATTGTCGTATTTATTTTTGGTAGGCGGTAAGGTCATGATCGGTGAGCACTAATTGGTAGATCCCTATGAGTGGGCGTCACCCAACACGGATGGGAGCGCTCGGGAGAGGTGGCCATTGGCCCCTCAGTGGGGAGGCGGTCCCGTCTAAGGGCGGGTCGCCGGAAGTAAAGGAAAGGCGGTCAAGGCCCCTTCCTTTGTAGGAGGGGTTACAGCCCCCTCCTGGGGAATTTCCCGGGGCCAGTGTCATCTGCGACGGCAGATGCGGTAAGTTGTGTGGGGTGGGGAGAGGTCAACGATACCTTCTAGATACCACACACAAGTGTTCGAACGACCTTTAAATGGCGTCGAGTCTTAAGTGCCCCCGTCAAGTCAAGGGAAATTGTTAGTAGTTGCACTTGAGGTAAGCCCCTGTGCCATCGCCCCTCCTAAGTGGGAGGGGTAAGTCTGGTTAGGGATCTTGACACCGGTTATGACCTTGCCGTTGGCCCTTAAACGTTAGGATGTACAATTTCAGTGTTCTTAGAGAATGTTTTTGTAGGATGCTAGTTCGGCTAGGAGAACCTCTGTATTAGAGATTATGTTAAGGTTAGCCAAACATCGTAATGTGATAATGAAATTGTACATAACATGAAAACGTTTAATGTTTTTAATTTTTTGTTTTAATAAATACGGCCGGGATGGTCACTCCATCCCACATCCAAAAACTTTAAGAACTGTTTCCGGTTTCCCTTCCTTTTGGGGATTGTGTTGAGAGGGGGTGGCGGGTATCTCGGCCATAAATACATGTGAAGACCTACCATTGTAGTAAAACATGCCCACTTATTACATCATTCATAACATAGTCAGTGACATCATCAGCAGTGGAATGCGGGTTAAAAAAGTAGAAAACATTTACCTTATAATTCTTGTTAACTTTTAAAGAAAATTTTTCATACTTTCAATCTGTAAAAGAGAGAACAAACATTTCCAAAAATATTAAAACATGTATTTAAAAATTAGAAAAAAGAAGGGAAAAGGTTCAAGAAGAAACAGTTTTTAAACAACTTTGACACTTACAGAAGCCTCTGCTTCTCTACGACCCCTACACAATCCTAAAGATATTTATTTTAAACAAACAGTATCTTCATGCTGATGAAATGAGGCCTATTTTGCAACATGGTGCTTCTTTTGCATTGCTGATGTCTCACAATAGTGATGCAATAGCAGCGCAAAAGAGATGTAAAGCCATCATAAAATTGTGTCTAACATTTTAAATGATTGTTTCAGGATGCAAATAAGATGTGTGCTTTCAAGAGCTTTCTTTGAGGTGAGGCCTATTACTTTTTTTTAAAAAAAACAGTACCCAGAAGTACAGCACTGTAAGCATTAAAATTGACACTTACAGAAGACTCAGTTTCTCCATATCTACCTCACATTTCTAAATGTATATCATAAGTACAAAAAGCAGAACATTAATTATACATGTTAAATGGTTTATTTTTGCTGTTCTCAGAATGTATCAAATTTCACTTAAATCAGTGACTTGAAGGTATTCATCATGTAACAGCGGGGAAAAAAAACACAATCAAAATGATTGTGTTTAAAAAACCCATACAACCTAAGAAATCTGAATTCAAAACTCCTTAAAATTAACTTACTTTCAATGACGTCGAAGGATCACCTATGAACAGCGTCCACTCTGTTGTGCTATAAATATTTTCAGTCCGCCACTTTCTGAAAGAAAACCTCCATCGTTTTGAAAAATATGTTACATACAAGAAAAGACTTCTCACATTCTATCACATGTTTCCACTAGGCCAAATCATGTTGCAGCGATTCGCAACTCTTGTAATTCTTCCAATCAAATCCCGTCATTTTCTATTTTCGCAACTTTCAAAAAGAAAACATTTGAGATTATTTTCACAATCCTGGACTACTAATATCTTACTCTTCTTTGTCACTCATGTTCTCCTTTTCCTATGACACTGATACTGCTTACTATGAAGCAGACTTACTTGCATCAGGTTTATATAGTTGGATTTTTAAATTGACATTATAATTAAAAGTTTTGGACCAATAATCTAGACAGCATTGCAGACTTACATTCCCTCTACTTGATGAACCTTTTGCAATTCCTCACAGGAAATCCCAAAATTCTTTCTTTAAAATTTTGGTTTTAAAAACACCAGGTAACAATTTTTAAGGTCAAACGGCAATTTTTTTTTGAAAGTTACAACGGAATCATTGCAGAATGACCAGCCGTTTCGAGACTTTAAATAAGCTGTATAATGTCCTGATGTTGTTGAAGGACCATCGTGATAGATAATTGCTACAGTTACAAAAGTCCTTCCTGATATTGACAGCTGAGAAGCCACAAAATTTTTTATTAAAGTTGACAATTTTGATCCATCAGGCCTACATCGTTGGATCATTAAAATGACATACTGGCCATATCTACGTATAAATAATGTTGACATCATTTCAGATTTACATTGGCTACACTCCATGTTGTGATCCGCTGCATTTACTAGCTTATTAAAGGACACTGATTTACTGTCTGGCAAAGTTAAATATATAAATCTTTCTGAGTCTACACTAGTAGTACTTGATACCATACAGTTCTCGCAGTCATGCTGCCATTGATAAGAAAGCCCAAACAGGTGATCTACATCTACACCCTCATCTTGCAATACATCAAGCATAAACATTAAAAACTCCTGACAATCTTGCTGATTATTTTCAGAGAAGTCTGTTTGACCTGAACATTCATCTAACAGATAACGAACTTCAGACACACTTTCTACTTTTGTTCGATCAGTGCTACATTTTTCGAAAACAGAATTCAACAAACAGCATAAAATTTGTTCTGAATTCAACAGAATCTGTTCTTTTAAACTCTCTAGTGAAAAGAGAACATTAACCACTACATTTGCATAGCAGTTGACACCAGAACTGTTTTCAAATTGAAAACCGACAACATCTTCAACAGAATCCACTTTCTTTCTGCTAACAATTTTCGGTTCATCGACTTTTGGTCTTTTTGCTACAACCTCCCTACTATTACTGATATTTCTACGTTTCCGGCCTACCACACGTTTCTCAAACAAAGGATATTGAGGCAAATGTGGCGCATACTCTCTTCTTAACCTATTGTATTCCTTAACACAATCTAGATCCGCACAAATGTTTGTGACATCACAGTCAATCAAGTACAATCCCGATAAAGTTCTAACTCGTGACAATGCCACATATGCCATACCCTCCTTGAACACAGAACTGCCAATATTCACCAATGCACTGTCTACACTTAAACCTTGAGATTTATGGATTGTCACCGCATATGCCAAGCAAACAGGAAACTGTTTACGGCGAACATATAAGTCTTTAACAAGCAAAAACCTAGCAGAACAACGACCAATTAGCTGTACTTCCTCAATGCCATCAAATTTAATTTTTAAAAATTCTATTCCATCTCTATTTCTGTATTTCTCAAAATCAACAACATTACCCATTGATCCATTTACCAGACCTCTTTCAACATGTAAATTCCTTCTCAAAATAATTCGGCAATTTAAACACACATTCAAAGTCTTTTCAAAACCCGCTGTTTTAGATATAGTCTTCTCTAATGAATCCAATTTTGATTTCAAATTCTCTGACAAAATAATTGTTGATCCCATATGCTCTATTTTGTCAATAGCTTCAAGTTTCACAATCTCTTGCTTTTCTAAATTCAACATTTTGTTGTTGAAGATGGCACATTCTGCAAGAGTTGGCATCAAACATATTCCGGATTTCTTCTCAGTAATTTTCTGAAAAATATTCTCAGCCACAATCTCTTGTTCGGGATATAAATTTGAAAGTAATCGTGCATTTAAAGCTTCTTTTCCATGCTCGGTCACTTTTCCAATTCTAATATCTTGTAGAATATTCTTGTAATCTTCATCTTTTGCCTGACGCATATTTTCATGCAGTTCAGCATAATTGAAGTTTAACCATATATTGACGTTGCCAATGCTCCCTAGGCACTTCCTGGTATCTTCATGCGTGAGTATTTTGAACACAGGTTGTCCTTTTACTGGTGTCAGCTGCAGAAGATCTCCGAAAACAATGATGTGTTTGCCACCAAATAACACATCATATTCAGTTTTAAGTACTTCTTGCATTCTCAAATGCACAAAGGCAAGCATGACATTGGAAACCATGCTTACTTCGTCAATGATAAGTAGTTTCATTTTCCTCAAGACTCTTGAAACTTCACAGCAAGCATCCCCAGATAACTTGTGGTATTGTAATTTGTTGTCATGCTCCACCGGCAGCATCAGTAGACGATGCAAAGTAATACCTTTAATGTTATGTGCTGCAAGTCCAGTAGGAGCGGTGACAACACAAGACAGCGATGACTCAGTCCTTTCCTGCAGATAGCATGAAATTGCTTTAATGAGGAAACTTTTTCCAGTTCCCGCTTCTCCACTCACATACAGTCGGACAGGCTTCAACGATGTACATGAGCACTCTTTCTTCTCATGACTTAATCCATGCTCAATTTGCTTGGTAACTTCATCATATATTTTCCTCTGCTCAACGTTGAGTTGTTTTTCCAAGTCTTCTAAATTAACTGAATCCTCCTGAGCATGTGCCATGGCTCTTTCCACTTCATTCATAGCAGTGGCAGCTTCATTTTCGATAATAGGTCCTCCAAGTGGATCTTGACTCAATGAAACAGAACTCTGACTGTCCTGAGAACTGTCTCTGGCAATCTCGGCTGCCATCGTTGCTTCCTGCTCAATTTCCAAAGTTAGCATTTCTTGATATTTGGGAAAAGCAGGACATTCTATGGTCTCCTTAGCAGCAGTGAAAGAGTCTTCGTAACAGAGGAAATCTCCAAGCAGTTCCTCTTCTGCACGCCAAGGCTTGAAAAGTTGCAAAAGTGCTAAATAGAAAAACTCCTTTTTTTCTGGAGATTCGCCACTCAATTTTCGATGGTTTACTAATTGGCATTTTCTTTGCTTGACCAGGCATCCCTCACTTCCAATTACAGCATACACTCCTTTCTCAATATCTTCTTTGATGTTCCTCTTGAATATATAATTTTGTAGAACCTCATATAGACAAACATTCTCAAGGTGACTGCTTCGATTTGGATAATATGTATCCAACATGTTGGTCTTCAAAATGTCGGTACTGTTTGGTTCCTTTTCTGCCAAATATTCAATTTCCCGGACAGGTTTTAGAACTCGATTTCGCGTTGCAGCAAGACCAAGACTCGCCCAAACAATACTCCTGGATTTGGCATAGAGACTTGCTGAAGACAATCGATCTGAACATTCGTAAGCTCCGATTTCTCGATGCGACAACATTTTCAGAATGAAACTGTACAACTTCTTGCTGAGGCTCTTTTCATGGGAAATGTCCTCCCACATATCCTTCAGTTCTGTCTTTTCTTTTTTGGTGATGTAAGATGTCACATACCGAGCCACAGCCATACAGTTGTCACCCACAAACTGTATATCCATGTTAGCATTCCACATGGACAAAATCACTGGGTTGTAGTCGTTGATGTACTTGGACTCTTCGTTCCTTTTCAAATTGTATGTATTTTTGGGTGATTTCCTCGTCACATTATGTCGCAGTGAAGACATCAAACTGTTCACTCTTCCTTTAGAAATCACCGGTCGTGGAAAGTTGAAACGACATTTGGTGTAGAACTTGTCCTTGTTTCTGAATTTACGACGACAGTACTTTCCACAACGATGGCTTTGGAAACGTAGAACTTGTTCTCTTAGGCTTTTCTTCTCCGTTGCGTTTGGAACAGCACACGTAGAATACTGTTCTATGAAATTCATCACTAAGTCATCCGGATCTGTTCCAAATTTAGGTGCATCCTTCATCCACAACAACATATGTATATGAGGAGCATCTCTTGCTTGGTACTCCTTTCTCCAGAAGAAATCCAACACCTCTCCAAGAGGTGGATTCTTCTTATTTGTGATGAAAGACATCATAGCTTCAAATCTATGATTGAAGTACCTGCATACATTCACAGGATCCAAAGAACACAGTTCTCCAGGTGTCTTGAATTCAATGTTTTCAATATTTCCATTTGCCTCTCGTAGAAATTCAAGTAAGTCTTCCCAGCCATACTCGGCACAGCTCAGAGTGAGGAACCATGTCAGAGTTCCTAAGTTCCTCAGCATACATTTTAAATCACCATGACGACGGTACCAGTACTCATTAGTACCACGCTGACACGCCATGAGATTAATTAAGTGAGAATCCAAAATACTGTCTTGGACATTGACTTTATGCATAAAGTCCCTTGCCGAGATATTTCGCATCTGTATACCACTTTTTAAGATGTGGTTCACTGCATATGACAGTCCAGACAGATCGCTTTCAAACAGGAGATGAAACAAATAGGGAATGCATTGACGAAACCTAGGATCTTCGGCATACAATCGTAAAGTCCGGTATTCAGAAGCAGGAATTTGATGAGATCGCTCATCATATCTTCCTCCTCGACCTGTGGGAAATAGCTGTGGGAAACACCGAGCTTCCAAACTTTCCTCCCAAACACTAATGGGACTCCCTTTGGCTTGTTTCATTTGAAACAACTCAATAGCATTCCCCATGACTTCCTTGGAATGCAAAGGATGAACACTATAATGTTCATATATTTCTTCACTTTTAGAGGCCTCTACTTTCTCAATTTGGCCAGCACACAAATCGCTATCCTCTTCATCACTTACTTCCTCTTCTGCAACATATACATTCTTATAGTACTTATTATTTTTCTTCAAATACACTGTTGCCTTTTTGACTTTCCTAACATCCACTAAATCTTGCCATATTTCCTTATTCTTTGTCGGAACCCCATTAACCAAGATAACCAGAGGTTCCTCTTCCACTTTTTCTATTCCAATTGTGTTAATGTTTTTGTTCAAATCTAGAGGCAAATAAACAACTCTTCCCTTTAATCCTCTCTGTAAATCTGCTGGAGGCAACTTCCCTGTCTTTGGCTCCATTCTTACAATAGCCTGAAAGGGATGGATACTTTGAATCAAAATAGATTCATAAGTATTTAAATCCTTCAATTCAGAAGGAATCTCAACCAATTCCAGATTATTATGAACTGCCCTAGCAGGCATCTGGTTTTGGTTTAATTTATTACAACAATAAGTACACACACGTTGATCCGATCCCAAATCAAAATAATTTTCTACCATCAAGTATGTGGCAAAATCCTACCATTCACTATTATTTTCCCTTTCACTTTTTGCATATAAATCCACTACCTTAGTCTGATTCTTATAATAAGTGCGTCGACAACATACACAAATGAAATTAGGCCTCTCACTTGATTTCATCTGAAACGTGGCAATTTCCTTCTGAAAATTATCTGTACTGGAAACCTGTACATTATCTTCAACATTACCCTCTACTTCAGGGTCAATTTGAACATTCTCATCTTTACTACTAAAGTAACAAAACTCAATTTCTTCACAAATATTCTTCACATCTATTTCAGAACCATGCAAAAGTGCAGCACATAATTGTTTAAGCATAATTGCTGGACTCTTAGCATAATACAACATTCTCACTAATTTTCTCACTTTATTATGATGCACTGCTAGCATCCTGAAATGATGAAAAACACTCTGGCATACTCTCCTGGAAAGACAAGCCAGTGAATGACCACGCAAACCTGTCATTTGTCTCACTCTGCAAGGATCTAATTCTTGCAACAACTTCATTTTCTGCTTCAAACTTTTCTTATTAAATGTCCGTATAAAATCACAAAGCAAATTGATGGAAACCTGTCGCACACTGCAAATAGAACTACACTTCCAAATGTACACAGGACCCTTAGGACGTCTTCCTAAAACCTCATCACTTAGCACCTCTTCTGTCTCTGTTGTCACAAGTTTTTCTTTTTCAACTGGACAACCATCCTTCACTTCATAAGCTCGACCACTGGTGTCAACTGCAAACACCAAATCATTATCCTGAAAATAACTCTCCTCATTAAAAAATGCCTCAGAACTTGAACTATGCATCCATTCTCCGGAAAAAACTTCACAAAAGTTACTACGATTTACTACTCTCTTCCATCTACTGTTTGTTTTGAAATCAGAAATTACCTTGCTTAGTTTCCTAATTCTATTGATTACCAAAATAAACAACTTTCGCTTAATTTCAAAAGCATGATCAATAATTTTCTCTACATTTTTCTTCTTCTTATAAAATGCCGCTTTCTGTTGGCCTTTCTTAATATTTTTTAATAAATTAACTATTATCCTGTTACGGAACATTCGTTTTCGAATGTCCCTAAACTGTTGTTTCCTTCTACTATCATGCACAGAGTTATCTCTTCCTCTACCAGTAACATTTTTGATGGGTCTTTCCTTTCCATTTAAATTGCTCTTCTTTTTGTGAACTGAAACATTTTTGCGATAAATACTTTTTTTACTAAAAATATTTCTTAAGAATGATTTTGTGCTCTTACCCGGAGCTTTCTTGGTGTTTTGATAAGTATTTGGGGAAGAGGACTGCTGCAATAAAAAATCATCCTGCTGTCTTTGACGTTTTCTAGCCTTTCTAATTCTATTTTTCGTAGGCATTTTTCAAAATATGAAAAGATCTGCAGTTGAATCTGTGGAAAAATATAATAAAAAATGTTATTAACCACTATTACCAAACAGTAAATGAATAACAGTCATCAAAAACTTAATGCCCTACTTATTATTTAACATAGCAAATCTTTTGCACCAGCACTGCATCACAAAAATGACACACAGTGGTACAAAACAGGCATACAACAATCATAAATCTCTCCCTAATATTTTAAATGATTAATTCAGGATGACGATAAGGTGTGGCCTATCTAAAGGTTTGTTTAGGCCCAGATCTTTGGACTGGGGTGAATGTATGTCATTGATCCTCATTCAGTCCATCGCCTGTTTTGTTTATTTGAGGTGAGGCCAACACATGGTTGCAGATAAGATTTTCACTGAAGAAAACAAAGGAGATAATACATGTGAAGGCCTACCAATGAAGTAAGTCATTATTTGAAATCAATTACATTTCTGGATATGTACTGCTAAAGCTTCATACGTTGTTTTGGGTCATATTTATAAGGCATATGAGTGTGTATGATGTTATTTTTCCTTTTTAAATGGAAAGCGTTCTTCATGATGCAAGTTTCTTGTAAATACGCTCCCACCTGCGAAACGGAACTTTGCGATGCGAAGATGATTGGCTCCCCGGTGTCTGTCAACATTCTAAACAGTCCGGAGCGGCCGCCATCTTATCTCTCGGTAGGATCGAGAGAGAAGAAGAGGTGAAAAACGAAGGGGGAATTTAATGAAAGAGGGCAAGGTATACCCCTCTTGACCCCCTAGGAATGTTGTTGGGATTTTTAAAGGGTCCCGTGGGGAAAATAAAAAAAGATATATTTTTCACGGTAGAAGCGCTTCCCGAACCGCGAACTGGGCCGCAAACTGGTAGCGAAACGGGAATTCGCCATTTTGTGCTTCGTTTTAATTAAATTACTAGGTATAAGGGGGTGCGGGAGACCATTTTCTGCTTCGTTTTAATTAAATTACTAGGTATAAGGGGGTGCGGGAGACGTATCCTAATCCCTTATATTTTCTGAGGGTGGCTGAGGAGGCTCATATATGTTGATACATGTCTTCCAGCGGCTGTGCGTGAGCTTTTTTTTTTTTTTTGCTGCGTCACGTCTGTTAACGTTCGATTCGAAGGAAATCAGGAAGTGTTGACCATCAATTTGTCAGTGCGATAAAGTATTTTGTTATAAATGAATCCTTATTGATAAACATTGTCTGCGCCATCTTGCCTTTTTTACAATGCCACAATTTTGTCGTGCACGGCAGCCATTTTACATGCCAGGCCGGTCCCAGGCTATCACCTAGCCCTGCGGATGTACTTTATGGCCCTAGCTGTAGAGAATCCAGACATGCCAACCCTCCCGATTCAGGCGTCAGACTACTGATTTCAGTGGTACTCTCCCGCCTCCCGATTCCTGCAAGCAAAAACCCGGGGGCATATTACCAACAACTAGCGATAACTTGTTTAGAGACAAAAATTATCGCCGCACATCGGCGATTTTTATCGCAGATAAACCTTGCTATTAGCAAGGTTTATCGCAAATGTGATAAAAAACGGCCGCAATGCATGAATATCGCTGAAAAGTCAGCGATATTCATGCAATATCCAGCAAATGCTCTTAGCCATGTTATCCACCTCCCATTGGATAACATGGCTAAGAACTGCTCGCAAATGCGATAAAAAACGGCTGCAATGCATGAATATCGCTGAAAAGTCAGCGATATTCATGCATTATCCAGCAAATGCTCTTAGCCATGTTATCCACCTCCCATTGGATAACATGGCTAAGAACTGCTCAGGGCCCCATGAGGAACGCTTTCCATTTAAAAAGGAAAAAATAACATCATAGAAAATAATCGTTTTTAAACACAGCATATAAATAAATTGTATACCTGCATTCAAGAGGAAATGACTGAAAATGTCCTTGAGACACATGAAAGCGTTTTCTGGAATGCCCTAGCACCGTTTTTTGGACATTATTAACATGGCTATGTAACTCCCATAATCAAAATCTAAATTTGCCAAGCGCAAGTGGGAGCGTATTTACAAGACACTTGCCCCATGAGGAATGCTTTCCATTTAAAAAGGAAAAAATAACATCAAAGACACTCAAATGCCTTATAAATATGACGCAAAACAACCTATGAAGCTCTAGCAATACATATCCAGAAATGTAATTGATTTCAAAAATGGTTTTTAAAAACAACATATCTGTTTCAGCTTACATAAGAGACCATGGAATGGGCTTCATATACAACAATAACTTGTGTTACTGCACGCCAGAATGCAACACCGAATATGCAATTACAATTTCTCAAAGTAACAAAATCTATTTCTATATCACTAGAGACAAAGCCACATTTTAAAAACACAGCTTTCTTCATCATTTTCTCCTTAAATCATACTATTCTCTATCTAAAATAAATAAATCTTTTCTCACCTTAGCAAATACTTTTTGAGTTTTGAAAACAGTCTCAGAAATACACCAAATTGTCTTCAGCAGAAGAAAAAGGATGCACTCCAGAGGCTGCAGCTATTGAAAGCACAGAAATACAGATATTCATTTCACATATCTCTCATATTAGCCAATCATAACTCTTCCCTCACTTTTTTCAAATCAAAACCCTTCCCCCCTCTGCCCTCTCTGCCTTTTTTCCATAGCAACCACCTCCTGGAAGACCTCTCATGTTTGCAAATTCACACAACAATGTTTCAATTGAACTCTGAACTCTTAGTGCACCTGCGTATCCAGTGCAATCTTTCATTAAATGTTTCTTCCTTGACCATTCAAATTACATCTTTCAAAGAACACATCCATGCACCCTAACTTTCTGTTTTCAGAAATGGAAATGCACCAATCACTGCTAATGAATCATTAGCATTGGAAATCCACAGTTTTTTTTCTTTACAAACTCCTACTGTTTCAACTGCCCTTTCATTACCACACTTCATCTGACTGCAGCCCAACCTTCTCCCACCATGTTTAAGGTCTGGATTGTTGGACATAGTTACATCCACTGGGCTCAAAGGTATGCTGCGAACAGAAATTTACACAACCTCAATTTACAAGATGTGGAAATTAAGTGGTTGGGCCAAAGAGGATTAAAATGTCACCAATTGATACCATTGGTGAAAACCTTTATGCATTTGCCAAAACCTGACCTGTTAATAGTGCACTGTGGAGGTAATGATTTGGGCACTTTGACTGGGGTAGGTCTGGAAATGCTTTTAAAGGACACCTTTGAGCAATTAATGGCACTTTTTCCTCAAACTGCCTTGGTATATTCCAATATATGCCAAAGACAGAAATGGAGGTGGTCCAACCAATTTTGTCCACAAATTGAGAAAGCGAGGAAGCATGTAAACAAATCTGTTTCAGCTTACATGAGAGACCATGGAATGGGCTCCTTGTACAACAATAACTTGCGTTACTACATGCAAGATATCTACAGAGGAGATGGAGTTCACTTCTCAGATGAGGGCAACAGAATTTTCATTCTGAATTTAAGACTGTGCATTGGTACCTACTTATAAGTACCTAAATGTACCATAAACCCAAAAGCTCTTCTCAGAGCTACCCTTCATCTGATCACTCACAATTAATATTTTTCTCTAACTTATTTTTGTAATTTTCAACAAACTACGCTCAAAGAGCGCTACCCGGTACGCGAACTGAAAGCTAACCGCGCAAAATTTTTAAAAAAATGTTTTTTCTCCGCACATATGGTCCTCCTCAGCCACCCTCAGAAAACCTAGGGGGTCAAAATACTTGTACCGTGTCCCCTTCTACCCATTCTGAACATTCTTTACCCTCCATTTTATATCTTAATTCGACCGAAACACAAAATGGTGGACTCCCGTTACGCTCCTAGTTCGCGGACCGGACCGCTTCCCAGGAAACGGTCCAAAAAAAAGGTGGGAAAGTAATTCACAGAAAAAAGACTGGAGACACTCTCACCAAATATAGATTAGCTTATACTACATAACAATCCCTTTCTTTTTCACAAATTTGATTGAAATTCCATTTAGCCATTAAGTCTATAGACCTCTCTAAATACCGTGAGGTAAATTACTTCACAAAACACATCTGAAGTGTTGGAATTGACAACCAATGAAAATGTTACTTTCATTTTCTACTTTTATTACCTGACATTTGATTGGTTAAATACCTGAATATATATAAAGGAAGAGAAGAAAACACAGCCATTTTGACTACTACTTCTTGTTGTACATCACATTTCAATAGCTTCCAAAAACTTCAACTTCTTTGTGAAGGTAAGTTATAATTTTTAAAAATGAAATATATTGTGCACTATAACTTAATATAGTAGACTTTTTCTGATAGATATACACTATCCCTCTGTAGTAGTTATGGATTTAGATAGACTTCTCTGTTATAGTTATGAATGGAGTTAGGCTTCTCTTGGTTAAATCACATACACTTTTTTATAGTCCTATTTCCACTCTGATACTATACACTACCAAAAGAAGAATTCACAGATAAAAACTGCCTATCTAACATTAATCCCAACAGTGCCCTATCTCTACTGATATATATTTTTTTATTCAAAATTTCAGGCAAAATGGAAGGCGAGCAACAAGTTACATTTTCAATTGAACGGAAGGAGAGCAGCCAAGACAAAATTGATGATTTCATGGATCAAAGTAGAGACCACGAACTTCTACAATGTGTTGAAGCAGTGGATAACCTGCTTCAAAATGAAAAAGAGTTACACCCTATATTCAATTTTGACATTTCTGACACTGAAATGTTAGAAAGTTTAATGAAGTATGAAACACAATCATAATAAAAAAAAAATTAAAAATAAAGAAAACAAAAAACAAAAAAAAACAAAAACAACAAACAATTAACATTCAGTATTAAAAAAGTCTATCATTCTATTATCCTTATAGTACGCTGTCCAGAACGCTTTCCGGTTCGCGTACTAGGCGCTCACCACGCAAAAAAAAAAATTTTTTTTTTTGCCCAAATTTTTTTTTTGCCCTGCTGGAACCTTTTACAACCTCCACATAAAACCTAGGGGGTCAGGGAGGATCTACTATGCCCCCTTATGGAAATTTCCCCCTTTCTTTTGGCCTCCTCTGTCTCTCGATCCTACCGAGAGACAAGATGGCGGCCGCACCGGACTGTTTAGAATGTTGACAGACACCGAAGAGCCAATCAGCTTTCCGTGCGCAAAGTTCCGTAACGCGAAAAGTACGCGAACCGGATCGCTGCCCGGACCGCTGTTACAGATATATATCTTGTTTTAAACGTTAATTTCTCAAAATCCACTGGAGCACATATATTGAGACCTAGCAAAGGCACATCGGGCTAACAGTCCCTACAATTTTGCCAAGTTTCGTGCAAATCCATTCAGCCGTTCGAGCTAAAAGTGAGGCCAAACGCCCTATGGAAATTAACATGGGAAAAACGCGTTTTGGGACCCCCCTTTTTTCTCGGCCCCCCCTTGCCGAACACCCCCCAAATTTTCAGGGGCTGCTCAGAAACAAAATGTGCCATTTTCCTGAAAATTTCAGCCGATTCCGTCCACAAACGCCAAAGTTATTAGACATAGAATTTTCAGAAATCCCATAGGGAAAAAATCCTAACTATATATACCTACTGGCGACCGCCAGTAGGTAATATATATATATATATATATATATATATATATATATACACAAATAGTGGATTACATTTTACCAGCGATTAGGCTTGGACAAGTATATATTACATATTTACAGAATGAACGTAGAAATAAAAAATCAAAAGGGGTATCAAAACGCTCTTAGGTCTCTTGGGCTGGATGGCACTGCCCTATCCTGGTTTGCTTCCTTCCTTGAGGGTCGCACTTTTCAAGTCTTTTCTGCTAAGGCATCATCTAAGATCTTCGTATCAGCACATGCAGTCCCTCAGGGATCCATTTTAAGACCTCTGCTCTTCAACATCTATGTCAGACCTCTGGCAGAGATTGTGGAAGAGGCGGGTCTTTCCCTATATTCATATGCGGATGATACACAGATTGTCTTCTTGCTTTCCACCACTAAAGACGCTACGACATCTGCCCTTCAGTGCGGCCTACGGCAAGTGACAGAGTGGATGTGCCTTAACTTTTTTGAAGTTAAATGGGGATAAGACTGAGGTGCTTATCCTGGGCAAGCACAAGGACCTATGGGCCCTCCCCATTGGCCTCAGGAAATGGGTTCCTGTCCCCTACCTGTCACCCATGTCCGTAATCTGGGAATCATTATTGATGATAGTCTCTCTATGAGACAACAGGTGGCAAGTGTTGTTGCCATCTGTTTTACGATCTTGAGGTGGCTTCGTAAGATGATTTGGATGCTTCATGCCTTAACCCAACATACGGTAGTCCAGGCACTCATCACCTCTTGCCTTGATTACTGCAATGTTCTCTATCTCGGTAGCTGCCAAACGGTACTGAGAAAGCTACAGGTAGTTCAGAACTCTGCAGTACGCCTTCTTTGTCAAGTTCCAAGACAGGCTTCCATCTTGCCGTATTCACGTGACCTTCACTGGCTTCGAATTAATCAAAGAATTAAATTTAAAACCCTGTGTTACATTTTTAAAATCAAACCAGGTGTGGCACCAGCGTATCTGCAAGAGCTCATCCATCCTTACATTCCTTCTCGTCCCCTGCGTTCTACAGCCCACGGAGACTTCGTGATTCCCAGATTTAAACTTGCAAGAATGAGAGGCCATTTCTTTTCTTGTCTTGGCCCCAAAATCTGGAATTCTCTTCCGGTGTCCTTGAAGAATGACCCGTCCTATCTCCGCTTTCGAAGAAATCTTAAAACTTGGCTCTTTTAGTAGCAAATGGTTCTTGACTGCTCCTTTTCTTGCAATTTGTGTGCTAGGCGCCGGGAAACCACTTTTTGGGTAGCTGCGCGCTGTACAAAACTAATTTAATAATAATAATAATAGAGAGCACTAGGTGGGGGAGCAGAGTCGGAGGCTGAGATTGGTGAGAGGAGAGAGAGGGATCTGAGGGGGAGAAAGAGATAAGGCAGTCCAGCGAAAGAGAAATGTCTGAAGGTCGGCAGGATGGAATCCAATGGACCAAAGGAAAGGACAAGAATCAACAAAATGGCGGACCCGGGTCGTGGGCATCGATCGAAGCCATCTCAAAACGGCAAGATGCACCCAGGTCAAGACCCAAAAAACCAGGAGAGCAGAGTTCCGATAAATGGGGTCGGAGGGGGGACGCAGTCACAGCACCAAGGGAAGGCGGAGGGCATTAAAATGTCTACGGTTTGCCTGCACAGGCACAGCACCACAAGGGCATCAGGCTGACGACCAGCGCATCAAGGAGAGCCTAGAACTGGAGCGAGCCTCTGAATAGGTAGAGACCACTTGTAATCACTCAGTGGGATAAGAAGGGGTACACCCACAAAAAAAGAGTTCTGTCGTACTAGTAGTTGTTTTATTCCGTGATAGGTTGCCCCAAACAACAAAAACAAAACTGAGGTTCTATAGGAAATGGGACGTAGTCTTCCTCTGTGTGATTCTTTCTCCCCTCAGTATATGGCAGGACTTGCTTTTCTCTTCTCTTTCACACAACGAGCAGCCGCAGAGGGATGGAAGTATATTGTACCCTCAAAATAAAAAATGAGCAACAGAACATAAGACGAAATGCTCAGAGACTCCTATGTAGACCTACACCAAAACACCCTGGTGGTTGTGTTGCGTGTTTCATTACTTGAAGTGCATTGGTGCAATTTTACAGCCCCCACCACCTCCCTACGGTGAAATAACGGAGGAGAGGTACTTGCCTTTAGCCACGGCCCTCCTGGGCCGTGGAAGGAGTCCTCTCTCTCCTCTGGACGGATTGGACTGGCAGAGAGTGAGGATGGGTGGCCGATCGTTCAGAGTAGCGGCGGCCAAACTCTGGAACTCCCTGCCGATATCTCTAAGGAGTCTTGAGGATCTTTTAGCCTTCAGGAAGGCGTTAAAAACCTACCTTTTCCCCAGGACAGGTTAAGTTGCTGAATTTGCTGGTTCATCGTTCAAAGCGTCAGGATGCCCTTGGGGTGACAGGTTTGCGCTATACAAATATACCACAATACATTACAAAGGTTGCCTCTAGGCTGTTCCCCGTCGTCTGCTTCATCTAGGGTTCTTGTCTGCACTTGCTCCTTGTCCTCGCTGACTTCTGCTTTCTTCTCCTGGCTCCTCTTATCAGGCTCCTCGCTCTCACCCTCCGCGGTGTTGTTTTTTCCCGGCGTCTCTTTCCCCCATAGATCCCAGTCTCCCTCTCTCTGCGTTTCATGTGTCCGCTGGGGTCACGTGGTGGACGTCCCGCTCAGCTGGACAGGCAACCGCCTTGTCGCCCAGGTAATCCACTGTAGCCATCTTGGGTGTCCCGCTCCCGGGATTACAGCACCCTTTAAGTGTAGCGGTGATAGGGGATGAATGCTGTGTTGAGGTCTAATGAAAGTCAGGTGGAATGACCCACAAGGGGTCAGGGAGATAAAAAAAAGGTTAAAAACATCTTCTGGAGCTTTAACCGATTCAGTGTTGTCCTCGGAAGTAACCATCATGCATTTGGGAAATCCAGTGAAATGAGGTGGAGACAGCAACTGAACTTCTACACAGGAGGTTTACTCGACTTCCAGGGCCAAAGAAAGTCATTTTTGGCCAGCAAATAACATGTATGCTCAAGGCCTCCGTAGAAGACAAATGGTCAATGAACTGATTGTTGTTGGTAAAGTGCGTAGTGAAATAAGAAGTGGCAGGAATCTCTGCAGCGCATCCGGTAACTAAAGTGCAATTTTGACTCGATTGAGTAAGTGCCACTGCAACCAACTTGGCAAAATTCATTGTGGCTGTGCTCTACTGGTCAGATTCTTATTAGATGCAGGACTGGCAATCCGAAGCGGCTCCAAGCCAATTGACCATAGGAAAGTGAGAGGTGCAATAAAATCTAGCGACCATCACTGCCGCCTTGCTAGAAACTGAAGTGAAAGTTGATGAATTAAATGAGAAAAGTGCTGCTGTAGCGTCATGTGAAAGTCCATTTTAGCAATGCTTTGAGTGAGTGTCTTTTTTTGAGGTGGAGAGGCGGAGATCAAAGAGAGGTCCACTAGAATGGGTCTGCATGAACCACAGGTAGACCCATTGCGGTCTCACCTACTTGCCAGAGTTATGGTAAACTTCAAGGCTAAAAAGAAGGGTCTAAAAGTTCCCTAACTTAAAAGCTTAGTGATGTAGATTCAATAGCTTCAGTGCTTCTCTAAGGAATTTCACTCCTCTTTACTGAAAGCTACATATCCACACCACTCAAGCACTCGGCAATGCCTGTTATATTTACTTATGCCGAGTGTGCGGAACAACGGTTTCAGCTAATAGGATCTAGACTTCTTTAGGGCTGGGCACATGCATATCACGTTAGTCAGACTTTTCTTCTTGTAATTACATATGCGACAGTTGTGTTCCGCTGATCCGGTTAAACAACCACATTTGTGGTCTTTTAGGGGAATTAAACTACATCTCAGTCCCATGAGATCATTTCTAATGGCCAGTTTCATGGGTCTGGCTCGATATTATGCTTTCCCCCGGATCTCAATACTGAGTCTCACATACACTGGCGTGGGGACAGCTTTTGTTTGTCCTCAATTCCAGACTGTACCTACGCCTTTTTAACCAACAATGTTGCAGTAAGGTTCGGGGTTAAATTGTGTTTAAAGATATCCAGCGCATCAAGCGCTTCCATTACCTCCCTCAGGTACAGTTACCACATGATTTTTTTGCCGTGTATTCCTCACCCTATGATTTATTTCAGTGACCCTGGGGGTGCAGCTTTCAGCTCCATATAGTATCCAAAAAACCGGGCTTCAACCTATTCAGTTTATTTATAGAGACCAAATTCCAGCTGTATCTGTGAGGATGGTGCAGCGTCCGGAAGACGCCTATAACATCTTATTTGCGCTTTGTCCAGCCAGAAAGAGATCTGATCTTTAAAAATCAATGAACTATATGTGAGCTTTGGCATGAATTTGATGTTGATTACTTTACAGATGCTAGTTAAATCAGGACTGCTTATCTTAAAGGCCAGATTTTTTAAAGCTCATTGTTAGTGGCAGATCAGATATACTGGACAGATGTGTGACATTGGAACCACGCTGGTTAAAGTAGATGCTCAGGTATTTAAGGCTTGTCACTTGTTCCAGACTACCTTGTTCATAGAGAAATTGAGTTTGGCAGTATGTTTGTTTCGGACTCCACAAGCTATGATATTTGTTTTGGCATATTTAACTTTTAGGATATTTTCTGCACAATACAGGGCGAAGGCCACCAGAGATCGCTGTAGCCCTACATAGTACATAGTAAAGCATTATCAGCTTACTGAATGCACTGTATGTGAGAGCTGGCAAATTTAGGTGGAAAAGCACATATAGACGTCAGAGCTTTGTTTATGTCCGCCAAGTAAAGATTGAACAACAGTGGAGCAAGGATACAACCTTGTTTTAATCTTAAAGTGGTCTAGATTTAATGGGTTGTGACTCTTTTAGATGTAATTTTTACCTTTACCCAGATTCATATCTATAGACTTCTAATGGCTCTTAAAAGATTTTCCGAGATACCCCAGTTACACAACTTCTGTCAAAGTCTCCCTCTGTTCACTTTATCAAGGGTGTTTAAAATCGATCGATGCAACGTAAAGTGGGGAGAACTTTTTTGATGTTAGCGGATTTGATTAAAGAAGAGAAGATGATCAGATTATCTTCTGTGTCATGCCAGCTCCTAAAGCCAAATAGAGTGGAGTGTGTTCGGGCCTTAGTGTTGGACCATTCCTCTAACTCTTTATTCAAGATCTTTGCGAAGCATTTGGTTCCATTTCAAGTAGGGCGATGAGCCGGAAGTTATATGGACTATTGCATGCACCTTTTTTTGTGAATTGGAGTGAGTATGGCACACCTCCAGCTATCTGGCAATGCATTTTACCCATACACAGTTTTTAAAGACCGGGCTAAGCAGGGATGCCCAATCTCTTATGAAAGATAAAGATTTTCACGTAGGTAAGCCATTCTGGCACGGGGCTCCAGCAGCTCGGAAAGAGGCCAGTACACGTTTGATTGCATCTTGACATGACAATAATTCACCCCAGTGCAGCAGATCTTTGTTGCTACAGTCGACTAATTCTTCAGATGGATTGTCCAGACCGCAGTCTTTTTTGCCAGTGTTGTACAGGTTGAAAATATAGTCCAACCACTTGACGGCCAACACAGCAGGCAAAACTTTTCAAGTGTTTAGGCTCGATCTTGTCTTGAAGAGTTTCCAAAACTTTGCAGGATTTTCAGTTTTCAAGGCCTCATGTAGTTTATTCTATGCCAATGCTTTGTTGGCTTGTGAGATTTCCCAGACTTTGGATCTATAGGCCTTCCCAGCCTTCCAGATTTCAGCCAATTGTGAGGAAGTGTTGCTGCTTTTAATTGCTGACCTCCGCAATTTGTTTAATTCTCACTTAAGGGCTCTCAGTGCATGGTTGCCTGATCCCATGTGGGTCTTATTGCGTACAGCTTTTTGGGCCTTGCTAGTTAATCTGTCAGTTAGTTTTTTAAGTGAATCCGGCCAATTTGCAAATGAAGGTAGAGAATTCCTTGCCTCGTGTTGTAGAAATTCTCTTCTCTCAGATCTGCCCAGGCAGAAGGTGAGGGATTTGTTGACCCTCTTATTCTAAGCAGCCCACAAGTGCCCTCTTATATACCAATTGTTTGCAGTTGTGACAATCTGGGTGGATCACTGTGGAGAGTACAGGATAGCCTTGCATGATCACTCAATGTATGGAGGATTTGAAAGTTACTTGCCCATGTGAAGTACTGGGTAGAAATCCAGATATAATCTATTAGAGAAGCACAGGAGCTCGTATATGTGCAGCGGGCTGGTTGATCCTTAGCCCCTCTTCCATTTAGTATTCTAAAGTCCTAGGCATTTAAAGAGGAGGCACATACCTGCCCAGCCTTATCCTTCTTTAAGGGTCCCAGAAGAATCCCCCGGGATGCCCCATGCATTATCCTCTTCCTAGTGCAACGGGGTGGATCTGGAGTTTTGAAAAGGAACATATTGAAGTCGCCAGCCAGGACCCACATTTCTGCAAGATGCTCCTGTCTTAGACCTTTAATTTTAAAATGTCTCCAGTAGCTATTTTCTTTTTTAGCTGTTTCGGATTTATGTAGAAGTTTCCAATGATAAGTCCTGGCATCTTTCTTCTGTGCCCAGAAGATTAACTCTCAGTTCTGGCTACAGGACTTTATGGACCAGAATTGAAACTCCTCCTGATGGAAATCCCCCTTTAGTGGATGTTTCAGCCAGTGAAAATAAATCATTATGATCCTGCTAGACAAACCATGGTCGTCAACTGCCAGGTTATCTGATGGCAAATTATATCCTTTTTTCAGATTTCTTCAACTGCATTGTTGTCATTCAGGAGAGAATTTAAACCACTTATATTCTACAAACACATTTGGAGATTGTGATTAAACCGTTGTGTATGGAGGCATGGAGATTAGTGTTTCTTGGGGTCACTCTTTACTTAGATGGACTTCAGCTGGAACTCTTAGTCAGTCAAAATACTCTTTTGTTCGTTGCCTGTTCCATTGAAATTCTGATCTGCTCTAATAAAGATCAAGGATATTGAGATCCTTTGGAATCACATACAGAGTCTCGCTGGTAATGAAACTGGATTCTTTCCAGACACCTAGGATATTTTGGTTTCAAAGGCTTACTTATAGTTATTCCCTTTTCAGCCAAAATCTTTGAGTGGGACTCCACCCACCTGACTATCTCCTTGGTACGAATCGTAATTTTGCGGCTTCGTTTAAACTGTCTTTTTTGCCAGTGATATAATGTAGGTCAGATCTATAGATTCGAGCGACCCCAACTCAGGTCGGGCCAACAGCAATTTAAGTAGATTGCTCCCATTCAGAATGCCTACCTGGCCACGCGAGATATATTCTGGGTGGAATATGAGAATCTCCTCCAGACTCTCTGCATCCTGTTGGTCAAATACTGACTCAGGCAAGGCTTTTGGATGGTCTGCCGAAGGGATTCCTGACCTGGGGTTCAATCCTACTGAATTTATTAGAGCGGCAGCGATTGTTGCGTACAATGGTACATACGTGTCGGCAGTGAGATTCCAGGGGAATATGTCTGACCTGTCCGACCGTTCCAGGGCGGGTTTCCAGCCTGTTGGGACTGAGGTTGCCAAAAGACCTCGATTTTCGATGTTTGGATTCCCACAACCTGAGTAGGATGTGCGGCTATGGTGGACGGCCATGGGGAAAATGGTCTATCTCCTTAGTACTTTGTTGGGATGAAAATCCCCTCATCTTGTATATTGGAGGCTAGGGATATGTTATTGATGTTAGCTTCTGCTTTTGTAGCAAGTTCAGTTGGCTGAGCTAAAATTACCTCAACCAACACGGAGATGTGGTCTCTCTATTGAGGACTTTGTTGGGTATGAGTTGCCGAGGGTACAATCTTAATGCTGGATTAAGCATTTGTAACTAGTTAAGTTGTTTGAATCAAGTGGTCATCCTTTCTTTTAGGGCACTAGGGGCACAGGAGCTGTCCACAGTGGTCTCTCCAGTGATTTCTATTGCACTTGTTGGACTAATGCAAGAAGGGTTTTGACAGGCTTCAAAAGGCAGCTGAGGATCGCTGGATAGGATGCCGACCTGATCCCTTGATGGTGGTTATAGTTTTTTTTCCTTGGGGTCCTATGAGAGGCTTCTAAATATGGGATAAAGTTTCGCCTTTACTTCTTTGTTTCTGATTTAATTTTTTCAAACATTTTCTGTCCTTCTGTGAGAGCTTAATTGGAGAGGAATCCACTTGTGCTGGGTTGCAAGATTTTAGACTAGCAGTGTCTACTAAACTAACTACACATGGACTAATTGGGGCAATTTCATCTAGAGCCGAGCGCCCCACCTCTTCCTCAGGAGCCAATTGCTGCACAGATTCGTAATGTATAGTGATTGATGCTGCGTCAATATGGAAATAATTCACGAAATAGCTCTTGGTTTATTGTTCTTATTGCTTGCTTTGTACTCTGTAAGTAAGTCCAACATGATTCCCAGGAGGGCTGAGATTTTTTCTAGGAGTAAAGAGCAGTAGCAAAGTTCAGGGGGCTTGTCCACCTGTTGCTGAGCTTTCAATATGAGAGTATTTAAATAGCCCAGTGGACACTTGTTTTTTTAACAATATTTGTCAGATTGTAAATATCGATATTTGTGATTCCAATTTGTCAGCGTGCATCATGGCCACCAGACTCATGGTTGGCAGTGTGCGGCCTATGATTGCCCACCAGTTCGGTAGATGAAGTTCTGCGGTAGCCGCATCCTTGATTAGCTTTTAAAAATCCGAGTCCCAGCAGCGATTTTCTGTATTACGTTTATGAGACAGTAAGTCATTGTCAATTTTGGATGCTTCAATGTTAATGGAAGAGCTGGAGCCCATTCACCGCCTTTTGGCCAGCGGGTCATTGGTGCTTCCTATCATGATCAATTTGGATTCATTAGATTAATTACTGGGGGGAAAGTCAAATGAGTCTTTTGCATTGAGGAGCTGATTATCCCTTATGCAGAGTTCCTCTAACTTTTCTGACATGAGCATGAAATGAGCTTTATGTGGGCTAAGCGTGGAACAAGGTTTGCTTATGACAGGGTTTTTTTTGTCTGGGACCCCATTGGGCTTTCTTGCTGGAGTTGTATCCGAGCGGCAATCACTATGATTGTAGGCCTGATCGTAGTTTGTATTAGCAGAAGTATTAGGCTCTGTCATAAGCGCAGTGGGTTCCACAATACGGTCACCCCCAGTTGAGGCGGACCCTTGAGGCGCCCATCCTGGGAATGTTGCAACTATTGTGACATCTGGGAACAGGGCGAAATTGGATGCAAAACCTCCGTCACCTGTCTAACTTTTCCTCCTAAAATAGAGTTTAGGAAGTAAGCACATCTTTAGTTTCCTACGAAATTTCAGGTAATTACAAGTCGAAACTGTGGGATAATTGTTAACTACAGACGTAGATATGTAGTTAAGTGTGAACTCCGACCTGTAAGAGCAATTTCATTGAAACGAACTGGAAAGGAACCAATAAAATATCTATACTGTCTCTTGTTTTGCATCACCTAAAAAAAACAAAAAGCTAAGGCCTAGGCCCAGATTTGCTAAGCGTTCATGGAATGCAGAGCAGCAAGCAAAGTTGCTGCATTGTATCAACTGGAGAGCAGACCTGTGTCATATCTATATTGGAATGGTGCAGTTCTGGTCTCTCCATGCGCTGGGCCACTTTGTGCAACCATGTGCCAATAGGGCCCGGATCCTCCAGCATGCTCCAAGCCTGCCCAAACCCACCTTCCAATGAATTCCTTGAGAAAGGGTGGTTGTAAAACTGCCATGTTCAATAACAATAATCATAAACATGAAAATCCATAAGATCAGGAAAACATAGACATTATCAAAATTGCATTAATCATTCTTCAAAATTGCATTTTTATTATTAAAAATTCTTCTTTCCCCCAGCACCAATGGGCACTCTGGCTCACATCTCCCCAGGCTGAGTTCCCCACGCCAGCTGCAACCCTCAAGTCCTTGTCCGCCATTTCCAAGGGCCCACCCCTCGGCCACCAGGCTGCCCAGGATCCCAGGAGGCTCGTACCTGTCGCCCTAGCCTCCCCAGCCGGTGGCCTCCATTTCCCTGCGGAGAGCTTACCGTCTCTCCCCTCAGTGCTGGCTTAGGGAGTGCGCAAGGCGGACTCCCGTCCATTGTGTAAGTGTATGTCAATGGTCCAATGTCTCATTACCGCAACTCACCCCTTCCAACTACTGAATTAAGGGACGGGTGGGTGGGAGTTTAAATTGTTAGCGTCTAGGAGCGGGAAAACACGAAGTTCAGTGAGGTGAGAGCAGGTCCGGTGCAGGCGAGGGAAAGAGGCAGAGACCCCCGCGCTGCTGCCCTAAATAGGTCATGGCCTCTGACCCCTGCCCACACCGGACGTGCGTCACCCCCGCCCCAGAAGCACTTCTCTGGGCCGGCCTCCCATAGGGCTGCCGGCCCCCTACACTGACTAATTGCGCTGCGTGGGCCGGGGGGCCGGGCCCTAAATGCGCGCTTGTCCAGCCTCGCGCTTGGTATTCAGGCTCCCTTGTGCCATACTGCAAGGGTGTCCCCATTGTGGTTTGCACCGTTTTTGTGCAAAAAGACTCTGGTGCAAGGCTATTTCCTTTATGTATGGCTGCTGCAGAATGCATCACAGATGCAAAGAGAAAATAACGAGGAGAAATAAATATATTTCTCCTTATTAAAGCCAGTCTTAGGGAAGTGCAGGATTTTGGGGAAAACATGCCTAAAAGTCTTTGTATATTCGGATTTGGGTCAAATACTTTGGTAGATGCAAGAGAAAGCCCACGCACCACCCATGGAAGCTTCCCTTGTAAAAAACTAATGCAAGGCAGCACATTGAGCCGCTTTGCATTACTGTTTGTTGCAAACCAACACATCACCATTTGCGTTGGTTTGTAAATTCCAAACAGGATAAGTAACACAAACCAGACACAAAACCTTTGAAAATGTGGGCCCCAATTTACAAATCAATTATGCATTTCAGCACAGCAAGTAAAGTAGCTGCGTTGCATGGATGGGATGAGAGCAGAATAGCACAATATCTACGAAGATGTGGCGTTGTACTGATATCTCCCTGAGCTGCCGCACTTTTTGTTGCACACTTTATGCTCTTGATCACTGCACCCACGCCCATAACATAGTGATGCACTATCAGTGTGTCCGCTGAGAGCAAGCCTCTGAGGTGGGAAAGGGGTTTCTATGGACCCCTGCCCCATAGAAATCCCTTGCAGGGGGGTGCAGTAACTCCCTGCACCCGTTTGCTAGGGGATGTCTGTCTGCCTTTGAAGTGCAGGTGGGTACCGCATGCACAAAAAAGACAGTGACTGCTATAATGAACCTGCTTCCATCCATCTTTCACTAATGCGCTGCCCCCAGGCCAATCATGAGTCCTCTGCTGCCCTTGGGACAGCTTATTGATTGCAATGGGGTGCACGGTGGCACAGGCAGTGACATTGCACCCATTGGTGTTCAGCTGTCTTAAATTCAGCTTATCCTGTCTATAGGGTGTATTATAAAATATGGCCTTTTTTTCGATCCCAGCTGGTAAATTATACTGTCCAGAGAGGACACTCTACATAGGATCTGCTCATACTTGGGCACGGACACCTCCCTTGTTTGTATTTGTTAGGTGTTTTCATGTCGTCCTGGTCTCATGGTCTTTAATTTGTTGTCTTCTGTCTTTTTTTTGCTTCTTTGGCTGTTCCTAGTGTCAAGATGCTTTGGTGAACATGCGCTGATTAAATATAAAACATTTTTTCCCCAAAAATTCTATGCAGTGGAAGTTTTGTAAACTTGAATCTCCTTCTTACAGATTAATCAAGCATGGAGGCAACTTTAAGAGGAGCCCAGAAAATGTGCTATTTCCTTTCAAGTGAAATTAAACACAGTATGTCTAAGTTGGATTGTTCCTCGCTTTGAGCACCCTTATTGTCACGTGAATGTTACTCCACCAGTCTTATTAAAAGCAGGTTTGCTAAGTGTGCTTTCAAGTGGACCATAAATAGGGTCTTGCATAATTGTAATGTCCATTTCTGAAGTCTAAGGGAATAGGCTAATGGAAGGAGCATATACGCAAATATTAGCATTAAAAAAGAATCAAAATGCAATTTAAAGGATTAAAAAATATAAACCGGTAAACATTGTAACTTTGTATTAAAAATGTAAAAAGCAATATAGCAATAAAATGGACGCAAGGATTATCTGTCATTTCAGAACATCGCAAAGGTCTTTTCGCAGGATAAATGTTTTCTTGTTTTGGCAATGCTGTGCAGAAAAGCAGGGCTACCATAAGTTGTCAGGGCTTCTTAGACACTAAGACGCATACTATAGATGTCAGTGAGCGTCTTGGGGATCCTAAAGCAAGCACACATGGCCATATTCTCCGAACCATTGTCCTCTTGACCCTTCTGCCTTCCTAACGAATCAATATTGTCCTCCCAATGCACACTGCCCTGGCCAATCTCAACCCCCACAACATTTCCCATTACCCAGAACCACCCTCTCCCCCACCTTCTTCCAACTAACAAGCATGTTTTGTAGATGCAAATCATCCACCTACCCATGCTGAAACCTCCCTCTGCTCCTATAAAACCATCGATGGCTCCTCCTTAGCGAAGACACCTTGTCAATCTGAATATGGGATCACGTGCCGTAACTGCAGCAGGATGATAAGTGACGGACTGGTAGTTGTTTTTGACCTCACGAATCATCAAAAAGATAAAGGAGTTGAAAACAGAGATCGGAAGGAAAGTCAAACAAGATCGATAAAGGCCTCCTGTGCCCTCACAAAGAGGGCATACAATCCAGCACTTTAATCTGCAAAGAGATGTTATTACTTAATGTACATAGCCAACACAGAATGCCCTTCAAAAGAATTATTCAGAGTTTGAGAAGAAAGACGTAACCGAGAATTCACCTTCTTTGTCATACTGCACTGATAAGGTTTCTGAGATGGAATTTTCGATCGGCTCTTCTAAAAAAAAAAAAAAAAAAAAATGGAAAATGCATTCAGAAACAATACTACAAACATGCAACTTGCAAGGGTCGGCAGCAACAGGACTATAGTTGAGTACAACCAGCAGGGGCGGCTCTAGGCTCATGGTGGCCCTGTGCAGGGAGCGTAGGTAGGGGGCCCCGGAAGAGGGGGTCCGGGCGGGGCGGAGTATGTAGCAATCTTAAAATTAGTTCCTTTATAACATTCTGGGCATAGTTTAACTTTGACGACTTTGTTAGAAGAGACTCTGCACATATACGATGATTGATTTCTCTCCCGCATTTTAAGCTGCTGCTGTATAATATTTGAAAGACACACCACCCTATACTATTGCGCCGGCCGCTATGAACACTGGAAGGCATTGGACATGATCTATTATGCACTAGCTACTTGTAGCAAGATATTGTACCTTGAAAGCATTGGTATCTCCCACAAAGTCATCTAAGTGAAACATGTGTTGTATGTGCTAGCTAAATTCCACAGATAAACAGAGTAGAACACTCCTCTCAAGACTATCATCTTGTGTAATCATTCCATCCAACAAGAAAACATCTTTTGAGATAAAAACATTCTTAGTGTAGGTGAAAAAGCTCTGGAACACCTTGCCAAGTGAGATACAAATCATGAATTACCATCTGAAATTATTTCCAAAATAAGGATACAGAAATAGCCTTGCATCTTATCTCTGCAAGCCCAAACAAATGTGAAGTCAGAACAAAACACACTGCTTAAAAATGATCCATGTAAAAAACAAGAATGAGGCCAGTTCCAGGAAGAGCTTCAGAAATTACCACCATTATGCACCACATTGGCCAACTCTAAGCGGTCTTGGAATAATACTTCTCTAAGAGGTCCTAGTGGGGGTTCCAGGGCGCCCGGCTGTCAGATGGAGTTAGAGTGCACGGAAGACGGCAAGCACCGAGGCACTGGGGTGACACGCCGGTAATGTGTTTTCATCTCTTCATAGGGAAAAGTCGCCACAGTCTGCCCGACATTTAACTTCCGAGTTCATTGGTCAGCAGGCCTCTGTCCAGCAGTGCCTTTGAGAACTCACTTGGAAGATGTCCTTTATAGAATTTCTGCATATTAGGCACCTGGTGAAATGCTTTATTCATCCTATCGAAAAATAAATATACACTAAACAGGAAGATGCCGATTGGCACTTCTTACATTGATGTTAGCCGCTTGTCCGTGGACATTTTAATGTCAGACAAACGTTCTTCCAGACCTGCACATGGAGCAATGGGACTGCATTTTCACCTAGACACGCTCTCTCTGTCGCACACGCCCTCCTACACAAACGCAAACATATCAAGAAAACATGAACATATCACAGACACCTATAGATCTATAGCCACAAACACGCACGGGACAAACAGGGGCACGCGCTCAAAGCAAACACGCAACACGCACAGATATAATCAAAAAACATACTGAACATACACAAACGCACACACCAAGCAAGCAACCAGTTCAAGCATACACACATACAACAATAAGCATGCAAAGGAAATGAACACAAATGAGCTCTTGCACACACACCCCCACATACAACATGCGGCCATCCCCTGAAGCCCCTATTATTAATGATACGAGAGCAGGTGCCGGATACTTATACTGAGACAGCCTGTAACCTGAGCAAACCAACAACATCCCCTACCCAGATTAGACCAGCAGAAACAAGAATGCCAGGGCTTTCTGAGATCAGAAAAGCCACTGCAAAAACATCACCCTTTCAAACAAGTACTCTCTCACGGTTTAGCGTGGTGCTCGAGAAGCAATTCGCCCTGGCTTCTCGCGAGAGATATGAAGCGCTATACAAATACATTTTGTAACTGGACTACGTTACTGGTGTTAGACTATTGCAGAGTGATTGATTCCTATAATGTTACTGGCATGTGATGTTATTTTATTATTTTATTTTAGCTAACTGAGAGTAAGTGTATTTTTAGGAGATTTAATAGCCTTTATAAATGTATACTTTCTAATAGCGTTGTTTTAAGGGTGTGCCGTATTGAAATGAAGCTGTAATCGAACAACTATCATTATTAAAAAAAATAGCACCCCCTGGTTATACGTGTCTTATGGAGATAGAGCAGGGCTAAAACACAATCAGTAAAATAAAATAGCGTGCCATCTTTTCATCCAGATGAACCAGCAGTGCATCCTGCTCTCGCTCGATGTCACAGCCCTCCGGCCTTCAGTCTCCTGCTCTCAAACAGCGACGCCTGTTTGAGGCCTTCGACGGTAACCTGCTGCAGTATAATATTTGAAACTAAAGACACACCACCCTATACTATTGCGCCGCTATGAACACTGGAAGGCATAGGCTTTGGACATTATCTATTATGCAGGTGGCGTTCCCTCGACCTTCCATCAGACCCAGGGCAGGCACGCGCCGGAAAGGACAGTACTACTCCCACCCAGGGTCAGAGTAACATATTTTGTGACTACAGCAGAATCTACATTCATATCTGCCTCTGCAACTGACGCCAGGTGCGTTCAGACTTTACCTTGTTTCTGAAGCAGGACAGCTCACTTTAGTCCGACCACCACCAGAAATGCAGACTGACATACGCCACCACGACGCACGTGGGAAGCAGTATGAGGAGGTTGGGTCTGCAGTGCGCAGACTACTCTATCCTTTGCTTCCGGCGTCTGCCAGCCGCAACCGCCGCCCTTGGTGACATTGATTGATTGAAACACCCCGGCTCCACTGACTGCCAATCAGGAACGAGGAACACAGGTCGGTGCGGAGCCAGAGGCCAGGCAGTGAAAGGGAGGAGGGGAGGGGGGGGTAGGTGACTCAGGGCTTTGGAGGCCGCCAAATCCCTGCCTGGGGCCGCCACAAATATGTATGTATCCGATTCCTCGTGGCGGCCCCTGGAGTTTGGCGGCCCTGTGCAGGTGCACACCTTGCACATGCCTAAGGCCGGCCCTGCAACCAGCATCTTCTATCCTTCATTTATCCAACACTGTATTTAGCAGTCTAATGAAAGTGGATCTCCAGCAATCTACGCCCCAGCTAAAATATCTAAAAGCATTCTACTAAATACATGTGCTGGACCCATGGTCAGAAATATTGTTAAGAATTCCTTAAATTGGACATTTTTCAGACAAGACCAACTACATCAGATCACTCCTAAAAAAAAAAAAAAAAGAACCTTGACCCATCACACCAAGCTAACTACAGACCGCTTTTCAGTGAACTTTTCCTGGGAAACGTACAGTAGTTTTCTCTCCACTATCCACTTTTGTTGAAGAAAATAATGTACTTCTGGAACAACAGTCCAGGTTCAGGTCAGTCAGGAACAGAGACAGCGTTTAATAGCCGTCTGGGAGGATCTAAAACTAACAATGGGCACAAAAAGAGTGGCATCATTACAACTTTTAGACCTGGCAGGTTCTTTTGCCACTGTACACCGTCGGACACTCTGAAGAAGCCGGGAAGAGATTGGCATACATGGAAATTTACCTCTGCCACCTCACACCTCACATTGTGGCTCACACGGCTCAACCATTTCTCCACTCCTGTTCAATCTTTACCTGTCTACAGCCGACGTAGTCACTACTTTTAATCTCATGTTACAGTGATGCAGACAAAAAGGTCATCCTAAAACTAAAGCACCCAATGGACATATACCTGAGGAATGCCTCAGTGCCACCAACTAAGGCATGATCAACCATCTTAAGTTCAAGTTCTCCAAAACTGAGATCACTGCTTGTGGACAATAGAATGACCCCCAGCCCACTACCATATGGCCCAAAACAATAGAGGCTCCACCGGCAACATCTATGGAAGCGAGTCGTTGGAATGAGCATGGACTCCAACCTACCCTAACCTCACTTACTAATGAATACACAAGGAACACCTATACAGAATGCAGATGCCAAGATGCATCGTCCCCCACTTGACAAACCAGCAAAAACTACAGACCATTCTCACCCTTGTCATTTTGAGGGTGAGCTACAGTAATGGCTTATCTCTAGTTGCTTACTGCTTTCATGTAAGGAAATGGCAAAGGATTTAAAACACCCTGGTGAGACAACTATACACTAATCTCCGCCCGAGGAAGCACATTACGTTGGAGCTGCAAGATCTACACTGGCTGCCAATAGTGAATCTTTCTAGATGCTCTGTATCATCCACAGAGCCTCACAGGGGTAAGGCCCACTACAATTACAAGTGAAACTCCAACTATGTTCCAGGATAGGTGAGTCCATTCAAGATTGGAACCCAAACTCATCTTGCCTCCTTAGACGAAAAACTCTATCAGGGGAACTTCATTTACAGTGCATAATTGTAGATATCCAATATCTTAAATTCAGGCAGTAAATGAAAACCCGGTTATTTCTAAGATGATTGATGCCACAGAACATTTGACATCAAATAAAATGACATCTTTAACTAGAACAGTGATCTCTGCATAGGTGTTCCAAAGCTACCAAAGCAGCACAATCAACTATTAGCCAGATATCTTCAGGTAATGAGTTTCAATTATATGGCCACGTTGCAACAGTTTACCAAAACCGATAGTAAGCAGTACAGGCCAGCTAGTAACCTACTTTCTTTTCACACCTGACAAAGTCTCTCCAGCATGATTGACTGTTACCGTAGCTGCTAGGAAACTATTACAGAACTGAAATTATCATAAAACACTAGGTCCAGCTGTCCAGCTAAACGCTGTCACTTAATAACAACAACAAAGAGTTAACTTGTGAAGTGATTGGTCATGTATAGTGAGCTTCCTAGAAGACTCTAATACAGTCCATCACAATGGAGCAAATAGATGGCATCATGGAGGACTCTAATTTAGTACATACCTGCAAGTCCCGTCATCCACTACTATAAGTAAAGAATTACCATCTAATTCCTACACACAAATAGGGATGACAACAATGCTTACCTTCTTGGTGGATCTCTGCTCTCTCACCACCCTCCTTGACTCCTCTTATTCTTTTTTTTTTTTTTGGAAAACCTTTATTTGCCGAAAAAGTACACCGCTATTCAGCCATACATCCCGGAGGCCAGGCAGCATTTTATCAATACTCAGAATCGTGCACAAAACATAACACAGGAATAGTCAGGTTTAATTTTCAAATGAGATATCATGGAACAATGAATAAACCAATTACCAAAAGAGAGGAGAAAAGGAAGAGAGACGAGAAAGGGAAGGAACAAAAAGGAAGAAGCTAGGCTGAGGACAGGCAGCGTATTCTGGGCACGCATCACTGGGAGTGATCGGGGGTTACACACCCTATCTTTCAATCAATCCAATGAGTGACAGCATTGCAGATGGGGAGTAATAGAACAGGATTACAAGTATGGAACCACGGGAAGGGGGCTCTACGGAGACAGACGGGCTTCGGGCGTTGCCGCCTCGGGGGGCACACAGATGTCTCCTCGATATGAGTTCCACGCTCCCCACACAGACCCCCACATCCTGGGCTTGCCTCGGGCCACATATACAGTTTTCTCGCGGAGCATACACCAATCCATGTTGGTTTTCCACAGTCCGATCGTGGGGGGAGCAGGTGCTCCCCACCTCTGGGCAATGTCTCTCTTAGCTATCATGTTGCCCAGGGTGACCCAGCGGGTCTGGGCAACATTGTAATCATTCGGGCCCCAGATGTTGAGAAGACGGCGCCGGGCCTCCGCAGGCAAGGTCACACCAGTCACATCTCTCATCACATCATGCACCCGATTCCAGAATCGAGCCACCCCAGGACATTCCCAAATAATGTGCATGAAAGTCGCAAGCATGCCACATCCTCTCCGGCACATTCCGTCCTGCGAAAGCCCCATGTGTATGAGCCTAGAGCCCGTGACATAGACCCTGTGGAGAATCTTCAGTTGAACGAGTCGAAGCCTTGCCGAGATGGCCACCTCCCTAGGGTAAGAAACCGCTGACTGCCACTCTTCATCATCCACCTCAATCCCATCGTTCACCCAAAGCTCTCTCAGTTTCATCAGCAAGTCAGTCCGCACGTTGATAAGTTTCTTATAAGTCAGGGAGATGGCACTATCTGGCATGTGTCCGTCCAGCACTCTATCCTCCAGTGGAGACGATTCAGGTACTGCCTCCCCCACCGTTATACAGGACGAGAGAGCGTGGCAGAGTTGTGCATATCGGAAGTATTCCGACGCGCCCAGTTGGAACTCGGCCTGTAGTGCCTCAAAGGACTTAACCACCCCTCTAGCAATAACATCCCCCACCTTCGATATCCCAATAACATCCCACCTGTCGAACCCTTTGGTATGCCACAGTTTCCCTAACAGGTCATATAGCGGAGTGGCCATGGTAAGCCTGCCCTGCCAGGCCAGAGTTCTGGTCACCGCCCTCCACAGCCATACCGCCGTCTTGGTGGGCCCCGTCAACTTCCGATCCAGAGACCTCGAATACAACGCCCTATAATAGTTCCCATCATTCATAAGCCACCGGTCCATGGCATAGCCAGGACTGACTGCCGGGCCGTAAAGTCCGTGATTGACCGCTGCCAGCTGGGACGCCCAGTAGTAACGACGCATATCGGGTAAGGCGATGCCGCCATCGTACCACGGTATGGTCAATTTCGTCAAGGATATCCGTGGCCTACCGTCCCACAGCAGGGTGCGCTGCAAGTTCTCAATCTCTCCAAAATATTTAGCGGGCACCGGATCCTGAGTGTTCTGCAGCGCGTAGAGGAACCGCGGCAAAGACATCATTTTAAACAATGCCGCCCGGCCCAGTAAGGAAATCGGTAACTTCTTCCAACCCTCCACCTCTCGGCGCAGCCTCACCAAAGGAGGAAGCAAATTGTGCGTGTATCGTACCCGGGGATCTTTTGATACATAGATACCCAGATACTTAAAGCCCTGTTGGGCCACTTGTATTGCACAGCCGCGGAGAAGGCGTGGAGTGTCACCACACAACGTGTAGAGAGAGGATTTGGACCAATTAATAACCAGGCCCGAGTAGCCACCGAAAGTGCCCAGCAAGTCAAACGCCACTATAAGGGAGCGGCACGGGGAGGTGAGATACAAGAGGATGTCGTCGGCATATAGCGATACCCGATCCTCAAATCCCGGTGACCACGTAATCCCCGCGACATCAGGATGAACCCGGATCCACGCTGCCAGCGGTTCAAGCGCCAACGCGAATAGGAGAGGTGACAGTGGGCACCCCTGTCTGGTGCCTCTGTGTAACGCGAAGGAGGCAGATACTCGACCATTCACAGTCCCATTAGCTAACGGAGCAGAGTAGAGAAGCCGGACCCAGCCGATGTAAGCGGGCCCGAACCCAAACTTGGCAAGCACGGCCCACAGGTAATTCCACTCCAGGGAGTCGAAAGCCATGGTGGCGTCAAGCGAAGCAAGCACAGTCGATTCAGTAAGCAGCTGCGCCCGCGCCATGACCGCGTGGAGCCTGCGAAGATTGAGGGCCGTGTTGCGGTGCGGTATGAATCCGGATTGGTCCGGATGAACCAAATCCGAAATCACCCCCACCAGACGATTAGCTAGTAGTTTCGCCAGAATTTTGGGCTCGGCGTTAAGCAGGGAGATGGGCCGGTAGGAGCGGCATAGGTCACGCGGCTTCCCCTCCTTGTGTATGACCACTATGGTGCCAAGTCGTTGGTCAAGCGGGAGTTCACCGGCCTCGCGAGCCTCAAGGAACATGTCTAGCAGGGGCGCGGCCACTGTATCGGCCTTAAGCTTGTACAATTCCACAGGAATGCCGTTGGGCCCCGGCGCCTTGCCGGAGCGCAACGACCGGATCGCCAGCGCCACCTCATCGACCGCAATATCCCGGTCCATGTCGTCCCACTCGACATCTGATAAACAGGGAAGCTCAATGCCCTCCAAAAAGGAGGTCGAAGCAGATTCCGGCAGGAAAGCCACCGACGTATAAACCGCCTCAAAGTATTCCGCAAACGATCCAGCAATAGCGGCCGGGTCCGTCACGACCAGGCCGTCCTCGCCCAGTATCTCCGGAACCACTCGAGAGGCAAGTTCTCTCCTGTCAAGCCACGCCAGAAGTTTGCCGGCCTTATCCCCAGAGTCATATATCCTGCCTTGCTGTTCCCTGCTCACCGCCTTCGCCGCGTCAGTGGCAGTGGCCCTAAGTTCCGTTTGTTTCAGGGAAAGAGCATGGAGCAGGTCCGGAGTCGGCCCCAGGGCCAACTGGGAATTCAAATCAAGAATGTCAGACTCCAACCGCACCATGTCCTCATCACGTCGCCTACGCGCTTCCGCAATCAAAGAGAAGGCTTCGCCGCGGAGCACGGTTTTAAAGGCCTCCCAAAGGGAGACGGCAGAGTCAACCAAACCGGAGTTCTCGGCGAAGTACCTCTCTATGGACTTCGCTAGGAGGTCCCGGGTCTTAGGATTACGGAAGTACCAGGGGTTGATAGGGGCAACCCTCGACGTCGCGATAATGTGAAAATCAAATGACACCCAAACCGGGGAGTGATCTGAGATGCCCCTGGCCATCAGACGAGCAGTGGAGACCGACTGTGCCTGGGCCGCAGGGGTTAGGACATAGTCGATACGGGAAAGGCTACCATGGGCACCCGAGTGGAAAGTATACTGTCGCAAGGCGGGGTGCAATAGGCGCCAGCAGTCAATCAGCCCCATGGAGCCAATAAAGTCCGGGAGCCAAGACTGTGATGTACGTAGGTCTCTGGATGGGAAGCGATCTAGGTCCCCCGATACCACTGAGTTAAAGTCCCCCCCCAGAATCAGCAAGCCATCAGGGAGATTCAAAATGGCGCTACCCAGGTCCTGAAAAGTGGTTGCTTGCAGCCCCGGGGGGATGTAGACCGAAACCAAAACCAGGGTGCGCCCCTCCCATTTACCCACCACCGCCACATATCGGCCTCTCTCGTCAACAAGGGTAGACTCCACCTCCAGTGGAAGGGACATGCGCACCATGATACCCACCCCCCTGGAGCCCGTGGAGAACCCCGAATGAGCCACCATCTTAAACCCTCTCCTGTTCAATGCCTTACACGTATTTCCTACAAGATGGGTTTCCTGCAGGAGAACAACATCCGGAGAACAACGTTTAAGCATTTGTAACACAACACCCCGTTTTATTCGATCCCCCAACCCGTTCACGTTCCAACTCAACAAGTTCAGCGATTTACCCCCCATCATCAAGGACGCTCCACCCCATCAACCCCACCCGGAATGGCGCCCGCAAAGCAAATACATCAGAACAGTGAGACCCCAGCCAGAACAAAGAAAGAAATAATAGAGAGAATAGAAAAAACGCACCCCAACTACCCCCCACCCTGCACCCCTGCATTAGACTAATAGCCACCCCAACTAGCAGTGTGCCTGTCGCCCCTTAAACTAACCTACAAGAAGCCCCTTAGAGGAGAAAGGAGGCATCCTATCCCCCCCGTCACCCTCCATATGACTAACAGAGATATCAGAAGCAAAAGCAGCAGTTTCTAGAGTCGGTGCCACTCGCAGCAACCCCCCCCAGAGAAAGGCAGAAGTCCATTCGTTCATTCCTGGGAACCTGACCCTCCAGTAGCCTCCTCCGTCTGATCAGCCGGGTCGGTCCGTTGTTGAGACAGGGTATCAAGCCAGTCCCCTGCCGCATCCGGAAGGTCGAAAAACAAAGTTCGATGACCGTGTTCAATTCGAAGTTTAGCAGGATAGAGCATAGAGTAGCGCATCCCCAACTCTCTAAGTCTCCTCTTTACCCCAGCGAAACTCTGGCAACGTTTCTGAACAGCTTGAGTAAAGTCAGGAAAAAAGTTCACGTCCGAGTTCTGAAAGCGCAGCGGGCCAGCGGTCCTCGATGCCTGTAGAATGGCGTCACGGTCTCTATAATTGAACAGTCTCGCAATGATGGGGCGAGGGGAAGCGCCCGTCTTCGGTGGGCCGCCCGGTATTCTGTGAGCCCTTTCAACCGAAAAAAATTTGCTCAATCCACCCGGTGCTAGATTCTTGACCACTAGTTCTTCTACAAAGAGTTCAGCTGATTCCTCCTCGGCTTTCTCCGGCACTCCAGTGATGCAAACGTTCTGGCGTCGCGCACGGCCCTCGAACTCATCCAGCCGGCGTGCCAGCAGCCCGTTAGCCATTTTCAGGTCGCGGACCTCTGTCTGCACATCAGACATATCATTGACTAAGCTCGATGTTTTAAGGTCCAGCGACTTCACCCGATCATTCGTCTTACCAAGATCAGCTCTGATAAGATTCAGTTCAATCTTTAGGGTGTCCACCTTGCCGGACAGCGCTTCGTGAAGAGTGTGCATCTCAGTCTTCACCCCAGCAATCGCACCCATCACGTCCCGAAGCGTGAATTCAGAATCCTCGGGGGACTCGTCCCTTAACGGGTCCTTAGATCGGCCCGCCAGTCCCGGCGATCCCTTAGAATGGGAGAATCGTTCCGGAATAGTAGATTGGGACTGATTCGGCTTCCTACTAACTCTCGGAGGCTTGCCTTTGTCCGAGTCCCCCTTGCCCGCCATGTTGGCACACCAGGGCAAAGTAGTCCAGAGGGGTGAAGAAGGCATGAGGCGCGCCTACAGTCGGCACGATGAGACCCTGAAGGCCACCAAAGGAGGTTACAGCTTAGAGCGTGGAATCCAGTCACACCAGTCAGGTCAAGGAAGCCTAGGCAGAACGTCCCGTGGAGAGCCACCACTCGTATCCATCGACGTCTGCCAGTGACGCAGGCGGGGCCACCAAAGTCACGACGAGCTAACTTGGTTCAGGAATGTCGGATTTTCGTTCTGGAAACGGGCGCCGCATCAGCCCCGGCTCAGCAATTGATACCCACTACCGTGGGACAGGATGGGTAGCAGGATCTTTGCGGAGGATCGGGAGGTCTTCGGAGCTCCGAGCTCACGCGGCCATCTTGGTTGCCCGCGAAGCTCCTCCCCCGACTCCTCTTATTCTTATCGCAACAAGACTTAGGGCCTGATTAGGATGTCGGGCGGTCAGATCATTGACAGGCTGCCAGTGACGGTCTGACTGCAGACATCCCTTCAGTTTGACTGCCGCATTATGATGCTGGTGGTCGAACACAAGACTGGCACCTCCGCCAAGATCTGAGATCCCGAAGGGCGGCGGTTGGAGCAGCGTCTTAGCATGGCAGCTGTGCCAAGGCAGTCACTGTCAACAGGATTACAATATCCCTTTCCGACAGCCTTTTCATGGCAGGAATCCTGCCATGGAAAGGTTGTCAGAAAGGGATTTGGGGGTCCCAAACCGGGCCCCGTCCATAGTGGGCCACTGAAAAGTGGCCCTGAGGGAACATGTAGTGCCCCTATTCACCTCCATGCACCATGTGCCATGCACGACATGGTGCATGGCACATGGTGCACAGGCGTGAAGAAGGCGCTGCACCGCAGTGGCATCTGCTGTAGCCCTTGTAAATGGCTGAGCCATGCTGCCGTCCGCGTAGTGGTACCGCCGACTGCCAGCCTGGCGGTCATATCCAAATACAGCGGTCTGACCCCTGCATGCTCATCGGGCGGTCTCTCGACCAATGCAATAACGGCTGCCGGTCCGACACTTGGCATCATAATGATGACCTCACTGAGCAGGTGTGATAACCGACTTTTTCGACCCTCTTTGAGAGGGAAGATGATGGAGAATGACTCCAGCCTATTACCCTTAGAGTATAGGGATTAGGACTATAAGTAGGACCTATCCATGAGGCACAGTAGTGCATTTTCGTACCCTTTTCTTTAGATCAGGGCTTATAAACTTAAGCTAGGGGATAGATATATAAGTATTAGTGATGATCCATCCTTTTGTAAGAGTATTAGTACATCTTCTGTGGAGTTATGCGTATTTTGGGCCTTGTAGGCCTTAAACGGGACAGACTCCATCTTGCTCTCTGCCTGGTAGTTCGAGAGGCTTTCTAGGTCAAGTGTAATGTTTTAGTTTTAAGGTGTTGTTCGCTTGGAGAGAACCGGTTCAGGCTGGCCCTTATCGAAAGACTGTATTTTTCTCCACTCTGAAGACACAACTCCAGGCCGGCCGGCTGGGAACGTGCCCTTGGTACGGGGAGGTACAAGAATTTGGTGGGCGGCAGGTTGCTGGCCGTAACTTTCCATGAAAGGGCAGGTTTTGATATTAGCGAAAGTGTTAGGCAATGAGTCAGTCAGTCTGTAGGCGGCAGCTAGCCGTTAGCATCTATGCCATTAATTATTTCCAGAGCAGACAATCGCCATTTTGAAGTCCGAGAAAAGATTCTGAAACCGAGACTCTCTAAGAAAGACTGAAGGAGAAATAGCGCGGAGCGCACAGAAACAGAGAGAGAGAGAGAGAGACGGTAGCTAATAGCCAGCGAGGTTCCAGTGACTTGGAGGGAAGCAGAGGAGATTGAGCATAGCGGTGCAGACGTGTACCCGTGACTGCTGAGGTGTGATTCCGAGACGAGCCAAGACACAGAGACGAGAAGGGAACCTAGATGACTGCCGAGCCCCGACTTCACATTAATAAGGTGATCTCTGCCCTTTTCCTTGTTAAGCGCGCATTCTAACCTTTACTTTTCTTTACAGTATATACATTGTGTAGTATTGTGTTTATTTTTTGTTGTAATAAAGAAAACACCCCAGTTCATAATGAACCGACATGTGCCTTGTATTCTTGTTCAATCAGGGTAACCTGAGCTTCTAGTTAGACATTGTTTGCATGAACGGATGCGAATCCCGATCAGGTAAGGAATGACTGAGCAAGTAGGGAGAGAGGGAACATTTGATGTCAGGAGCAGAAGGTACATATTATAATTTGGCCATACCAATTTCTATTATCGTAGTTTCCTTCCGAGTAGATAACCAACGACTTCATCCTTAAATGTTCATAGGAAAGTGATTGTACCGTGTGTAAGTGAGAGCACCGGAGGGAGACGGTGTGGAGGCTCACCGGATTGTGAGCCGTGTGTGAGTGAGAGCACCGGAGGGAGACGGTGTGGAGGCTCGCCGGATTGTGAGCCGTGTGTAAGTGAGAGCACCGGAGGGAGACGGTGTGGAGGCTCGCCGGATTGTGAGCCGTATGTAAGTGAGAGCACCTAAGATAGAGAGGTGTGTAGATCTGCCAGATTGCAGATCGGATATTAATGAGAGCACTGGGTCTGCAGGCCTATGTGTGTAGGCGCGCCGGATTGTGCGTCGGGTGAGCACTGATGATCAGTGTGTAATGGTACATTATCAGACCTGCCCTAGGGTAGACCAGTCTGGGCCTATGTGGCCGCGAGACCAATAGGTGTGAATAGGATATTGTAGAAAACCAATGCATGTTTATTGCTATGTTTCCCATCCTTAGGTATAAGATGTATATACATATATCCATACCCATTGTAAATATATTCTAAGGAGGGAGGTGAGTACGTTCCGGCTGGGTTAGAGGGGCTCATAGGAGCTGATTCCATCTGGTCCGAGAATCTGGTCGGTACATCTGGCGTCACAAACTGTTTACGAAGCCTGTGTGCGCTGTATTGTTTTCATCTTGTTGGTTTGCGCTCGGCTCGTACGTATTTTCTTTGTTGATAATTGTATATATATATATTTTTTTTTTTTGGGTGTTAAAATGTTTTCGAAAAAAAAATCAAAATCTACTTTTAAATTGCCTGTTGATATTCCCGGCTGGGAGTCGACGCCTTATGAGGCTCTGGCCCGTGAGTGGGCCGATTCTACTGGTTTGAGTGAGAATTGGACTTCTTGTTTGGAGCAGGCGGAGCCCGCTGATGTGGTTTCTTGCTTGCAAAAAGCGCCAGTAGTGAAGGGTGATGAGCTTCCTATTTTAGGACGCAGAGGTTGGATTGTGTTGACTGCGTACAGAATGCTGCATGAGAAGTTTACTAAATTGCAGAAGCGGTTTGTTGATATGGAAGAAAAGTTTATTGAAGTGCAGAATGCGCACACTCTTTTGCGATGTCAAAATAAATTGCTTGCCGACAAACTTGAAACTTATCAAACTATAGCCGAAAGGGCTGCAGTACGCATTGCGAAATATAAATACAGACACCGCCGTGGTCGTGTGTCTACACGGAAAGTGCGTCTGGTCGTGGCAAAAGCCGGACTGGATTGGAATCCTGATGAGTGGGATGGTAATATCTGGGACTCGAACGAATCTGGCTCCTCGGCCGAGGAGGGTGACAAGCGCGAGTCTTCTCGCACCGGACGTGATTGTAAACCTGCTTCTTGTGACAAAGACGACGTTTCTGATGATCGTGGTCGCTCTACCAATTCTGATGACATATTACGCTCTGATTGTTCTTCTAAATCTAAGGACCGGGCTTCCTCGGAGGCTCTTCCGGAGGTTTCTGCTCACCCTGTGTTTCGACGTAAATTACAACAGGCTCCTGGTATGCCGAATGGTATTCATTTGGATAGTATTGAAGATTTTACTCAACAGGAGGTTAGTGACATTTTACAACGATTTCGACAACGACCCGGTAAAACTTTGCTTACCTGGATGGTGCGCCTTTATGAACTAGGTGCTGCCGGTATTATGCTTGATGCTGGTGATTGCTTACGTTTTTGCTCTTTGAGTTCCGATTCTACTGTACAAGATCATTTTCGGAATTATAATGGTGCTGGCCAAATTAGCTTGCTCCAGCTCGCGAACGATGGCTGTAACCATAAATGTCCTACTGAATCTGATTGGCCTGTCAATGACAAGCCATGGTACACTTTGCGCGATGCGTCGCAACGTTTGAAAGAGGAAGTAATGAAAACTGCCATTTTTCTCAGTACGTCTGACAGATTGTTGGATGGTCTTTTAACATCTTCTGTGCGTAATCGCATTATCCGTTCTTCGCCTGTTGCTTATAAGCAGGTTATGATGACTTTGTTGATCAATCAAACTGGCAATCCTTTGTCTATGGTACTTGAATCTGTTCGTCAGCTTGGTGAGTTGGGTGAATGGTTTAAACCCGAGAGACAATCTCGACCTGAAGGTCGTACCGCTGTGGATTATAAATTTTCTAGACGTGATATGTTTCTTGCACTTTTGGCTGATGGTGTGAAAAGGGAGGACATTGATGGTGAACCTAATAATCGCTTGTGGGACATGTTTCGTAAGCGTGGTTTGGATCGGAAGGAGGGTGCCCGTCGTGTACGTAAGAATGATTGTGACCGAGGATCTGATGACAGTGGTGATGAGAGGTGTCGTGTGGATGCTGATCGCCGTGATGACCGGCGTTATGAACGTGATATTTCCCCCCGCCGTGAGAGCGTAAGGGTGAGAGAGGGAGAGAGAGACAGGGGAAGAGATGATCGTGTCTCTAATAGACGCAGAGATGAGAGAAGTTATTCCCCTGATGTTAGACGACGGGAGGACCGTCACAAGCTTTCTGACCGTAATTCTCAATTCTTTGGACATGACACTAATCCGTTTCGTAATAGAGATGGATATGAGCAGAATATTCTGATTCCGAAAAAAGTTGAAAACATCTATCCTGATTTGTCTTGGTTGGCTGACCATGGTAAAAATGACTAGGAAATTGGTCAAGCTCCGGTACGCAGGTGGGCTCATAAAGACAATAGACCCTATGTAGATATTGAAATTTTTTGGAAACATCGTAATATCCAAAGGGCCCGAGCATTGGTGGATACTGGGGCGGAGGCCACTTTAATTCATGGTAAATCGAAAAAATTCAAAGGACAGTTTTTTACAATTACTGGTTTAGGTGGTAAGGAAACTCCCGCAGTGCAAACTGCGCTTGACATGAAAATTGGCCGAATTCCCCGTAAAGAATATTCTGTGTTAGTTGTGCCTCTCCTGGAATATATAATTGGAATTGACATTTTAAAAGGAATGACTTTGCATCTTGATGATGGCTGTTATCAATTTGGTACGAAGCATTACATTTCGTCCAGACCCGTACAGGTTGGTCGTTTGCGGATGCCCCCCATTAAGATTCCCCAAGCTACGAAAGTTGTTTCTCAGAAACAATATCGAATTCCAGGTGGTCATGAAGAAATTAGTGCCACAATTCAGGATCTGATTGATGCAGGGGTTTTAACTCCAATCACTTCTGCTTGGAATAATCCCGTGTGGCCTGTGCGCAAAAGTGATAATTCTTGGCGCATGACGGTTGATTATCGACAATTAAACAAACACACTCCGCCTTTGGCTGTTGCTGTGCCTGACATGGTTACTTTGATTCAGAGAATTCAGAAGCATCCAGGTACATGGTATGCGTCCATTGATATTGCTAATGCTTTCTTTTCGATTCCAATTGCCCCCGAGTGTCAGGAGCAATTCAGTTTTACCTGGCATGGCCGTCAAATGACGTTTAGGAGTCTTCCTCAAGGTTATGTACATAGTCCTACGATCTGTCACCGGCTGGTGGCGGAACATTTATCTGAGGTGCCCGTACATCCCCAGATTCAGGTGTGCCATTATATTGATGATGTTTTGATTCAAGGTGAGACGCAAGACCAAGTCCAATCACATTTAGATCAGATTCTTGACTGTTTACGTGCAAAAGGTTGGGAAATTAATGCTGATAAATTGCAGGGCCCTTCCCAGAATGTTAAATTTTTAGGAATTAATTGGCATGAAGGTCACAGAGAAGTGATCCCGCAGGTGAGGCGTAAAATTTTGGATTTCGCTGTTCCGAGAAACAGAAAGGAGGCTCAATGTTTTATTGGCCTGTTTGGTTTTTGGCGTCAGCATATTCCCCATTTAAGTCAGATTTTAGCTCCTCTGTACCGAGTCACCCGTAAAAAGAATGCGTTTGAGTGGGGTGAACCACAACAAAATGCTTTTAATTTGGCGAAAGAAGCAATTCAGTATGCTTTGGATTTGTGGCCCGTGGGCGAAGGTGATGTGGATTTGAATGTTTCTGTGGATGGCCTGTATGCCAATTGGAGTCTGTGGCAAAAGCAGGGCAGACAAAAAATGCCGTTGGGTTTTTGGACTAAAAAGTTACCTGAGGCTGGTGAGCGTTATACACCTTTTGAAAAACAGTTGCTTGCTTGTTATTGGGCTCTGGTGGATACCGAGCAATTGACGTTGGGTCATACTGTGATCTTGAGACCTGAAATTCCTATCATGCAGTGGGTTTTGAGTTCGCCGAAATCTCATCGAATTGGACATGCTCAGGAAGCGAGTATCATTAAATGGAAATGGTACATTCAGGACAGAGCGCGTGTGGGTCCAAAAGGTGTGGCTGTGTTGCATGAGCGAGTGGCGCAGGCGCCATCAACTGAGACTGGAAATGATTGTTCTGTACCTGTAGTCCAGGAATCTCCGGTTGGGTGGGGTAAGCCATTTGATGATTTGTCCGCGGAGGACAGAAAACATGTGTGGTTTACGGATGGTTCGGCAAAGTTCATTGGTGAGAAACGGCACTGGAAAGCAGTGTCATTCAACCCTGTCACGCAAAAATTATTGAGTACAACTGGTGATGGAAAGAGTAGTCAATATGCTGAATTGTATGCAGTTTACCAAGTTTTGAAACAGGAACTGCCTGGCACATGTCATATTTTTACTGATTCCTGGTCCACTGCTAATGGACTGGCGGTTTGGTTACCAACTTGGCATTCTCATAATTGGGAATTGCATTCAAAAGAACTGTGGGGTAAGGAATTATGGCAAGAAATTTGGGAATTGCTCCCACAGAGTACTGTTACAATCTTTCATGTGGATGCTCATACCCCGATTGACTCCCTTGACAAATTTTTTCATAACATTGCAGATGAAAAGTCTAAAATTTCTGAGGCAGTGGTGGACATGCAGGATTCTGATTTGGCAGGATTGGCGAAATGGGCCCACCAAAAAGCGGGACATTTTGGAGAAAGAGCCACTAGCAGGTGGGCTTCCGATCGAGGGATTCATATCCCCTTAAATTTGATTAAAGATGTCATTCTGCATTGTCCTATCTGTCAGCATTCTAGAAAAAGAACAGTACCTCATATTGTTAAAGGCCATTTACATCGAGGACAAATGCCCGCCCAAATTTGGCAAATTGATTATATTGGCCCACTCCCTATGAGCAAAAATTGTCAATATATTTGCACAGCTGTTGATACTTTTAGTGGCCTGTTGGTCGCTTTCCCTTGCAAACAAGCCACCCAAGTGAATACCATTAAGACCCTGGAATTGCTTATTTTATATTATGGTGTTCCATTCCAAATTCAGTCGGATAATGCATCCCATTTTCGTGGAAGATTGGTGCAGGAATTCTGTGTTGAAAATAATATTGAATGGATTTTTCATATTCCATATTATCCACAGGCCTCGGGCCTCATTGAGCGTATGAATGGTTTGTTAAAAGAACAACTACGTAAATTGACTGACGACCATTACAGTAACTGGAGAGATTTTTTGCTCCAGGCATTAATGATTCTAAATAATCGCCCTTTGTTACATGCTGAATCTCCTTTAATGCGTTTGTTTCCTCCAACTGTTGATGCAAAACCCTATTCCACGTCCACTACTGTTATGTACTGGGAAATTACCCCCGGAGCTTTAGCTCCATGCAGAGCGACCCCAGGTTGTGCAGGCTTGGACCTGCATGCTATGAATGATGCGATCCTGAAAGGCAGAGACCGAATTATTGTTGAGACCGGCGTTGGTGTCTGTATACCAGCCGGTAGTTTTGGACTTATTGCCCCTAGATCGGGCCTTGCCATGAAAGGTATTCAAGTTCTCGGAGGAGTAATTGACAGTGATTATCAGGGAGAGATTAAGGTTCTTCTGCTTAATAGCAGTGAAATTGACTTATCGATCAAAAAATCTGACCGTGTTGCTCAGTTACTCATTATGCCTGTCTTCAGTGGTGAGATTAAGAGAGGCTCTGCCCCAACTTTGCTGACAGTACGAGGCCAAAAAGGATTCGGTTCCACCGATAATCCCGGTGCCAAAATATGGGTGCAATCGCCTAAACATCCCCCTGAACAGGCTGAAGTTATTGCGACCGGTCATGACAACACCATTTTGGTGATGAAGCCAGGGAAAGATAGCTGGGAAGCTGTCCCAGCTGACAAATGTTACTTACGAGAATGATTAAGGCCTTTGTTTGTATTCTTTCAGGTCATTCTCTGGACTGCTGCTGCAGGATGTGCCGGCGTTGGACTCCTTTTGGTCTGCTACGCCGGGAGAGGAGAGGACCCACCGACTTCGGTTGATTGGAGAACACGAGTTCCTCGATCCTTCGCTGCATGGTATTCGTCGTCAAACTTCTGGATTACCCTTGCTAAACGGGTTACTAACTCTCCGCATTTTTGCCTCACTCCCATGAGGTCTGTGACTGATATCTTGGCGACCTGCTTGGTTGCTGTCCCTGCATCTACTGAAACTTTGAGACATATTTTCAATATTTCAAATGCCCGACCCAATATTATTCTGGGCGACTTTGCGGCCCATGAGTTTTGCCCTTTATGTACTATTCTTCCTGATTCTGATTTCCCTATGCATTCCCAAATCACGACCTATAATATTACGCAGGGTGACTTATGTTTTATCCTAACATGTGATCCCAAGGCTATCACTGAATGCATCAAATTAAAAATTCAGGCTGCCACTTCCTTTTCAGCTCATCAACGATTGCTGTGTTTAAAGAGACTTCCGAATTCATGTGTCTCCGTGAAAAATAATATGACATGTAATCGTTTATTAGTTGCCCCTAGTTCTTACCGTTCTATGTTGCTGCCCTCTGGGTGGTTGTTTTCCTGCGGGAACTCATCTTGGCCCTATATTCCCGCTAATATTTCTGGTGGTCCATGTGCCATCACTAGATTGAGTTTATTAATGTTTTCTTCACATCCTAGTTCACGTTCCCGTATGATACGAGATTCAATGTCATTACATGAAGATTGTGATTCCTCTGTTCACCTGTACTCTAAATCAGAATACCTTGGTTTAGCTTTTTCTATTATTGGAGTCCCTGCATTGGCTGTTTATAATGCCAAAACGATTGGCAAGATGGCCTGCTGGATGGTTAAATCCATCAACCAAACATCTACTGTTTTGTCTGATATGTTATTAGATGCCCAGGGTGAACGTGGAGCTATTTTACAGAATCGCGCAGCTATTGATTATCTTTTGTTAAAACATGGACATGAATGTTCTGATTTTGAAGGCCTATGCTGTTTTAATTTGTCCGACCATTCCACATCAATCCAAGCCCATATTGACAAACTACACGACTTGACTGCAGAAATTAGACAACACATTGATCAAGGCTTATTTGACTGGCTCTTTAATTGGTTACCTGACTTGCATTCTTTACGACAGATTTTAGGGGGTGTTATTGTTGCCATTTGTGTTTTGATAGCTGTTTGTTGCTGTATTCAGTGCATTCCTTCTCTATTACTATTTTGTGGCTTTGATAGGAGGAATAGGTCAGTTAATTTTGTTTCTTATTATTCTTCCACTGATGTTAGTTCGGTATAAGATATGGCTAATAGACTGGAGTCAAGGGTGAAGTGTGATAACCGACTTTTTCGACCCTCTTTGAGAGGGAAGATGATGGAGAATGACTCCAGCCTATTACCCTTAGAGTATAGGGATTAGGACTATAAGTAGAACCTATCCATGAGGCACAGTAGTGCATTTTCGTACCCTTTTCTTTAGATCAGGGCTTATAAACTTAAGCTAGGGGATAGATATATAAGTATTAGTGATGATCCATCCTTTTGTAAGAGTATTAGTACATCTTCTGTGGAGTTATGCGTATTTTGGGCCTTGTAGGCCTTAAACGGGACAGACTCCATCTTGCTCTCTGCCTGGTAGTTCGAGAGGCTTTCTAGGTCAAGTGTAATGTTTTAGTTTTAAGGTGTTGTTCGCTTGGAGAGAACCGGTTCAGGCTGGCCCTTATCGAAAGACTGTATTTTTCTCCACTCCGAAGACACAACTCCAGGCCGGCCGGCTGGGAACGTGCCCTTGGTACGGGGAGGTACAAGAATTTGGTGGGCGGCAGGTTGCTGGCCGTAACTTTCCATGAAAGGGCAGGTTTTGATATTAGCGAAAGTGTTAGGCAATGAGTCAGTCAGTCTGTAGGCGGCAGCTAGCCGTTAGCATCTATGCCATTAATTATTTCCAGAGCAGACAATCGCCATTTTGAAGTCCGAGAAAAGATTCTGAAACCGAGACTCTCTAAGAAAGACTGAAGGAGAAATAGCGCGGAGCGCACAGAAACAGAGAGAGAGAGAGAGAGACGGTTGCTAATAGCCAGCGAGGTTCCAGTGACTTGGAGGGAAGCAGAGGAGATTGAGCATAGCGGTGCAGACGTGTACCCGTGACTGCTGAGGTGTGATTCCGAGACGAGCCAAGACACAGAGACGAGAAGGGAACCTAGATGACTGCCGAGCCCCGACTTCACATTAATAAGGTGATCTCTGCCCTTTTCCTTGTTAAGCGCGCATTCTAACCTTTTTTTTTCTTTACAGTATATACATTGTGTAGTATTGTGTTTATTTTTTGTTGTAATAAAGAAAACACCCCAGTTCATAATGAACCGACATGTGCCTTGTATTCTTGTTCAATCAGGGTAACCTGAGCTTCTAGTTAGACATTGTTTGTATGAACGGATGCGAATCCCGATCAGGTAAGGAATGACTGAGCAAGTAGGGAGAGAGGGAACATTTGATGTCAGGGGCAGAAGGTACATATTATAATTTGGCCATACCAATTTCTATTATCGTAGTTTCATTCCGAGTAGATAACCAACGACTTCATCCTTAAATGTTCATAGGAAAGTGATTGTACCGTGTGTAAGTGAGAGCACCGGAGGGAGACGGTGTGGAGGCTCACCGGATTGTGAGCCGTGTGTGAGTGAGAGCACCGGAGGGAGACGGTGTGGAGGCTCGCCGGATTGTGAGCCGTGTGTAAGTGAGAGCACCGGAGGGAGACGGTGTGGAGGCTTGCCGGATTGTGAGCCGTGTGTAAGTGAGAGCACCTAAGATAGAGAGGTGTGTAGATCTGCCAGATTGCAGATCGGATATTAATGAGAGCACTGGGTCTGCAGGCCAATGTGTGTAGGCGCGCCGGATTGTGCGTCGGGTGAGCACTGATGATCAGTGTGTAATGGTACATTATCAGACCTGCCCTAGGGTAGACCAGTCTGGGCCTACGTGGCCGCGAGACCAATAGGTGTGAATAGGATATTGTAGAAAACCAATGCATGTTTATTGCTATCTTTCCCATCCTTAGGTATAAGATGTATATACATATATCCATACCCATTGTAAATATATTCTAAGGAGGGAGGTGAGTACGTTCCGGCTGGGTTAGAGGGGCTCATAGGAGCTGATTCCATCTGGTCCGAGAATCTGGTCGGTACATCAGGTTAGCTGTATGCAACATTTTTCTCTGTACCAACCGCATGGGGTTTGAGAAAAATAGAATGAAACGGGTTATCTACAATCGTTGCACATGTAACATGGAAAATGTAGAAAAATCTATTACATGGGGATTATGTGTGTGTCTATCTCTCACATATCAATGCTAAGCACTGCGCTCCAAAGCAAGATAAGTGTATGTCTTTGGTCATTCACACAGTTCACCAAATCACTTCTACATAGGTTTAAGCACCCTGACAATCTAAGCACTCCCCACAGTGTAGGTTGCTACCAATCCAAAAATGAGTGTCAGCATGCTAAAAGAGGTTAGGAAGCACTATATAAATACTACTACTATTGGAGACATGTACAGGTAATTGCTGTAAAAGTCAGACTGCCCAGCTGAAGGCACGCATGTTGCTTAGCACTTATAAGGAAGTTGTGGGTGGGAGATCTATCAACAGAAATCTCACCCCATTTTGTTATGGCTGTACAATAGCACCTTCCAAGTGTAAAACTGGCTATTTCATATAATTTGCCACTCTTTTTTTCTGAAAAGGCACTTTTGAGGATATTAATAACCTTAGCATTATACGTTTTGGAAAATTGCACTAGTGCTTTTAATCCAGTGACCTCAGCTGGGATTCGGTGTACTTGAACCATGGAAGGTTGTTGAAAAGAAGATGCAAGGTAAGAGTGTGATTCTTCTTTAATGCCAACAAGACAGGAGCAATGATGTACAGCCACATCCAGTATTCACACCAACTGTCATCTCTCTACTTAACATTCCAGAACTTCCTAAGGTGGAAGTTCTGAGAAGAGAGATTGTCATGGATACAACCCAACACATCTTCCCCCCTATACAAATGAAAACACTGGAAAACAAAATAATTACAAAGTTTCATAACAAAAGAACAACATCATAGAACAGAGATGTAACAAGTAAAAGAATATAGCATACCACAGAAAAAATTACTAAAACATAATATAATCATTAAACTTACTGGGTGACCTTGTAGATCTGGTGGAAGGTTCACGGATGTGAGAACCATGACATGTGCTACTATGGTTACAACAGGTTGCATGGGGAAATTTAGAAACAGAGATTTTACTTTTATTCCACCATCTTCCATCTTCCAGTTGTACAGCACTTTTGTTAGCCCTTACTACAAGCTTGGGATCAGAGAATTTAGATTGGAAAGGGGCGACCACTCGGTCCCCCCGAACGTATGGCGGAGTACCACGATCCCCCCGGGAAGCCATCTTGGGCGGGAGGCGAGTCTCGGCTGGTATGCCCGAAGCGGCGTAGCCGGGGCGCGCCTTTTCCCGCCCTAGAGTGGGTTGGCCTAGACACTGACGCGGCTGGCCACGCCCTTGGGGCAGGCAGGGGCGGGTTTACGCCCGCCCTGAAGACGGATAAAAGGAGAAGCAAGATCAGAAGGCATCCTCTTGTTCCTGTGCTCTGAAGCTGCACCTCCTCGCTGCACGTGAGCTCGAGACGGAACGAAGAGCCAATTTTGACCCACCCACCAGCCCCTGAGGACAGCAAGTGGTTTTTTGAATAAAGTTGATGGATAACTCTGATTTTCGTTTACAGGTTGTGGTATTATCGTGACGATTTTGAGTATGTAATAAAGAATGGTCGATTTGTGTTACGTTTCGCAAATAAAGAAATTCTGCTTTAGTGTTCATTGGTAAGCATGCTTTTAATAAAATTGTAGTTGCTACTGTCTTTTTAGTTTAGTCATTTAGTTAGCATTGTCGTATTTATTTTGGTCGGGCGGTAAGGTCATGATCGGTGAGCACTAATTGGAAGATCCCTATGAGTGGGCGTCACCCAGCACGGATGGGAGCGCTCGGGGGAGGTGGCCATTGGCCCCTCAACGGGGAGGCGGTCCCTTCTAAGGATGGGTCGCCGAAAGAAAAGGAAAGGCGGTCAAGGCCCCTTCCTGGGTAGGAGGGGTTACAGCCCCCTCCTGGGGAATTTCCCGGGGCCAGGACGTCTGCGACGGCAGATGTGGTAAGTTGTGTGGGGTTTGGGGGGGGGTCTACGCTACCTTCTAGATACCTCACACGAGTCCTCGTACGACCTCTAAGTGGCGTCGAGTTTTATTGGGGCCCCCGTCAAGTCAAGGGAAATTGGTAATTGCACTTGAGGTACGCCTCTGGGCCGCCCCTCACAAGTGGGGGCGATATTTCTGGGTTAGGGATCTTGACACCGGTTACGACCTTGCCGTTGGCCCTTAAACGTTAGGATGTACAATTTCAAAATTTCAAGTAAATGTTTTGTAGGATGTTAGTTCGGCTAGGAGAACCTTTGTATTAGAGAATCTGTTAAGGTTAGCCAAACATCGCAATGTGGTAATGAAATTGTACATAATATGAAACTGTTTATTTAATGTTTTAATTTTGTTTCATATTTTAATAAATACGGCCGGGAGGGTTACTCCCTCCCGTCTTCCAAAAACTTCAGAACTGTTTCCGGTTTCCCATCCTTGGGGATTGTGTTGAGAGGATGTGGCGGGTATCTCAGCCATAGAACCTTTGGCCAAAATTCGGGGACATTTGACTCTGACAAAATCTCCTACATTAACCTCAAGTTCTCTTGTACAAGGTTGAATGTACTTCTTTTGAGCTTCAGCTCTTTTCTTGTTTACATCCTGTATATTGGCTGTCGGTAAATTGAACGCACCCATCCATCCCCTTAACAGTTTTGAAGAAGGAATGCGGCCCCCAAGTAAAACAAATGGAGAAACGTCTCTGTCAGAGTTAGGAGTATTGCGTACAGCCCACAACAGGTTCTTAGCTCATTTTTGCAATTTAAATTACTAGCTTTGGACAGTTGTACATTGTCCTTGATCACCCTATTGAACCTCTCGACAAGACCATTACTCCAACGGTGATAGAGGGAGGTTTTAGTGTGTTTGATATCCATAAAACTTTAAAAGTTCTCAAATTCTGAAGATGTAAATTAGCATCCGTTGTCTGATACAATTTCATCAGGGATGCCATCCCTAGCAAATAGAAACTCAAGAAATTCTATAATGGAAGAAGTTTGTGGGGACTTTAACAAATTTCAACTCTGGCCAGCGGCTGTAGTAATCTATGAGAACTATACCATATTCAGAAACACAACAGTCGGATAATGTCAAAGGGCCAATGATGTCGATGGCCAATTTAGACCAGGGTTTGGAAGGAACATCAACAGATTGAACTGGGCTGGGAACTGTTACTTGAGATTTGTCACTAACAGCACCGTGGAAACAATCCCCAACAAGATGTTCTAAATTTTTGTCAAGAACTGGCCACCAGAACTGCTCCCTAACTCTCCTCTTCATCGCACGCTGGCCTATATGGCCCTCATGAGCTAAGGTAAGTATTTTATTCCTAATGCTTGCAGGAACCACAAGAGAAGCAGATAGATATAAAAAATCATTGATTATTGAAATTTCATCAAAAACATGCTTACATTTTTCAATAGATTCATCAAGGGAATACTCTCTACTCCACCCGTGTTAATCATATTTATAAGCTTTTTAATATCCACATGTGTGCAATAAGCATCACTCCAAACACTTTCTAAGATAGCACCACGAAGCTCAGAAATGGCATAACAAGACAAATCAACACCATTTATGTCCTCACAATCATCTGTGTCATTGACACTAGGCAATCTAGATAAACAATCTGCCAAAATATTCCGTATTCCAGGAACATGCTCAATGACAAAATTATGTTCCAACAACCTATACTGCCATTTTGCAATACGGGGTGTAGCCTTTTCTTCCCCTTTTGTAGTGAAAAGCTAGACTAAAGGTTTATGATCCACTCTTACAGTGAATTTTGATCCCCACAAGTAATGTTTAAAATGAACAATGCCCCACCAACATGCTAAGGCCTCACGTTCTATTACATAATATGTGGCTTCGGCACCCTTGAGACCCCTGGATGCAAACGCTACCACCTCATCTCTACCATTTCTGCGCTGCATTAGTACAGCGCCAAGACCTTTCTGACTAGCGTCCGTCATGATTATAGTATGGTCATTAATGTCAAAAGGCTTGAGGGGAATGGCATGTGCAATTTCATACTTGATTAGTTGGAATTCTTTGGTGCATTCTTCAAACCATTTAAAAATGCATTTTTCTTAAGAAGGTTTCTCATGTGAAAAGTTTTTGAACAACGATTGGGTACAAACCTAGCATAGAACTAGATGAGTCCCATGAAAGATCTCAACTGATCCTTGTCCTTGGGAACACAAAAATCTTCTATGGCCTTGACTAAACTGGCTTTCGGTTCAACACATTTTTCAGATAATTTGTACCCCAAATAATCCACAGAGGTTACATTCATCTTACTCTTTTCAGCACTCAAAGTAGCACCTTTTTCTTTCAAGATATTGAACACAGTACATAATGTTACATCATGTAGATTTTGACCCGAACCGTAAACCAAAATATCATCTTGAATAGACATCACCCAAGGGATGTCCTTGAACATGCTTTCCACAATTCTCTGAAAAACTGCGGACGCAGATGCAAGACCAAATGGCATGTCTTTATATTGGAACAATCCTTCTGGGGTGATGAATGCAGTATAATGTCACGAGTCAGGGTGCAAATCAATTTGATGGTAAGCCAATGTAATTTCGAGTAGACTAAACCTTTTACCATTCTTAGGGGACTAGTCATCTCAGTGATATTTGGCAATGGATGTTGATCACCCCAGATGTGACAATGTAAATCGCGAAGATCAACACACACGTGCAGAGATCCATTGGCTTTCCAAGCTAAAACGATAGGAGGAACCAAATCCGATGATTCTCTGGGTTCTATGACATCAATGGCACAAAGTTTTTCGAATTCCTTTTTAAGTCCTTCACGTAAAGCCAATGGTACCCTACGGACCTTATGTACTACAGGTTAGCTACCATCAAGTAATTTAATTTTGAGCTTGAAACCTTTAAATAAACCTAATTTGTTATTAAAAATCTTGGGATGGGTAGATTCCCATGTTACTTCCTTAAGGGCTTGCACCAAAATCAAATCTTTTTTTAATATGACGATGTGGATATTTAGGTTCTAAAATGATTCCTAGATTGCCTTGGTCTTGCCAACCCAAAAGGCATGTATCATCTTTAGCAACATAGATAGTACTGTTGAAAGCTTCAAGAACGACAGAGGCGGAGAATTTATGATGCAACTTTATTCACCATCCTGTTCTCCAACAACAGCTTCACTCACAACGTTCTATGGTGAGCTCTGACAGGTGATGCCAACAGGGAGGGGAAAGCGGAGGTGGACGGAGCGTACCAATTAGAAACATAACTACAACACACCTCCCTTCCTATACAATGGGGAAGTGCATAAGCATAGCATTATTAAAGTAGGCAGGGGGAACAGGAGGTAACGAACATATGGATACACGTGACGTATTCATCATAGAATAAGTAAAAAACTTTACAGTCACAATGCAGATCTTACAATTTTGTCACAGCTCCACCACTGCCCATTCTCGAGTTGTACAACATGGTTAAAAGCTTTGACGATGCGGCACTGGGGATAGAACTTACTCTGGGTGTGCCGGTCCTTTGTATTTCTTTTAACCTGTACCACATCACCGGCTTCCCACCTTGGTATTTTTACCCCGTGCTTCTGATCATACCACACTTTGTATTTTGTTTGGTGCAGAACTACCTTCCTGCTGATTTCTTCCTGGTCAAACGCTGGCTCCCTGCCCCCCTCCAGCCACCCCGGGTTGAGCTTGGTGCATGGTTCTCTCCTTCGGAGTGAGGCAAAAGGGGAAACACCTGACACTGTGTTAGGGAGGAGTGGTAGGCCCACAAGCAATTTCGTAAGTGGTGTTCTACATCGTGGCTGTTGGCCACAGCTAGTTGAATGTGTTCTTTTATCATCCTGTTCGCTCGTTCCACAGGGCCATTGGCTTTTGGGCAATAGAGTTCTGTCAATTCATGTTTTATGTTCAAGTTGTCTAAAAACTCGTTCATGGCTAGTGAGGTGAACTGTAACCTGTTGTCCGTGATAAGAGTTGAAGGTATGCCCTCATTAGAGAATGCATCTCTCAGGAATTCTAACACTGTATTTGTGTCGACCCGATGCACGAACTTCAGGGTGATCCAATGTGAGGTGTAGTTGATTAGGACGATCATGAACCGCCTCTGGATTCCCAGGTTGTTCATGGGCCCAATGATGTCCATGGCTAGTTTGTTACATGGTTCTGTCGGTACTCTGACTGGGGATAATGGTGCTCTGTGTACTTCCTTGGATTTGTCACTTTTGGCACAGCTTACACATTCCTTAACTTCCTGTTCTGTCATGGTGTCCATCTTGGGGAACCAAAACGTCGCCCTGACTCTATTCTTCATGATGCTGCGCCCCAAGTGTCCTATGTGCGCCAATTTTATGATCCTTTTGCGGATCCCTGCTGGTGGTATCACTCTGCCTTGGTGGCACACTCTGTTCCCCGTGATGCTCAGCTTGTTTCTGATTTCCCAGAATTCCTTGAGTTCCTCTTTGAGCTCCTTTTTCTTTCCTGACCATCCCTTTACTATGATGCTTCTGAGTCTCTGTAGCTCCTTATCTTCTTCCATTGCCTTGTCCCATTATCCTTCTGAGATGGCCGGGTCATCTACCACCATGACAGGCTTATCCAGTATTTCTTCTTGTACCTCTGTATGCAGAGGCGACCTCGATAAGTAGTCTGCAATTTTGTTTTCTTCTCCTGGTAAGTACTCCACCTTGAAATTGAAATTCTCCAGCCCCAGTATCCATCTACTTATGCGCGGAGTACAGTTCTCCATTCTTTTCACGGTAAAAATTGAGGTGAGAGGCTTGTGGTCCGTCCTGATGGTGAATGACAAACCCCACAAGAAGAATCTGAAATGTCTCACTGTCTAGAAACACGCCAGTGCTTCTTTCTCGATTACGGAGTAATTGTGTTCTGCTCTAGTAAGGCAAAGGGAAGAAAATGCAACTATCTTCTCTTCTTTCCCTTCTCTTTGTATGAGGGTTACCCCAAGACCCTTGTTTGAGGCGTCTGCTGCTAGGATAGTCTTTTTCCTTGTGTCAAAGGTTCCTAATGCCAGTGAGTTCAGGATTTCCTCTCTTAGTCCGTCCATGACACCCTTGTGTTCTTCTTCCCATACAAACTCCCTGTTCTTCTTCAGTCTGTGAGCCGCAAAATTCTCGATGTATTTGGTCATGTATTCCATGAGCCCGAGGAAGGATTTGAGTTCCTCTTTGTTCTTTGGGTAAGGTGCATCTTTAACTGCCTTGAGTAAGTTGCTTTTTGGCCTGAATCCATCTTCTGAAATTGAGTGTCCCAAATAATCAACTGTAGTTACTCTTATTCTGCACTTGTCCCTTCGTACTGTTAGTCCAGCACTCGTTAACTTCTGGAATGCCAATATGAGCATCTCATCATGTTCCTCAACGCTACGTCCATAGACCAAGATGTCTTCTTGGAAAAACATCGAACGATCAACCCCTTTTAGGATTTGCTACATTTTCTGGAAGATTGCTGCAGCTGACGCTAGACCGAAAGGCATCCTCTTGAACATGAACGCCCCATGGTGGGTTATGAACGCAGTGAGAGGCCTTGACTCCGGGTGTAGATCTACCTGGTGATACGCCATTGATAGGTCGATCACACTGAAGAATTTTGCTTGTCCCATGGTGCTTAGCATTTCGTTTATGTTGGGAATAGGGTGCCTCTCCACCGAAATGTTTTCGCTGAGGCTGCGTAAGTCCACACATAAGCGGATGCCTTCCCCATTGGCTTTGGCTGCGATGACCACAGGGGCCAACCACTCTGAGCAGTCTACAGGTTGTGTGATCCCTGTGTCACACAGCTTGTTCAGTTCTTCCTCCAAAGGTTCTGATGAAGCGAACTTTTAAAATGTATCAAGTTTTCGTTTGCAGACTTGAACTGTTACATGTTTTTGTATTAATTCAACCTAGAATAATGTACACCTTCATAAACACGCGGGATTAATAATATGTGCTCTTGTTGAATTTGTCAGTACGTTTGAATAATATATTAACTTTGTATTTCCGTTTTGTCAACATTAACTGCGGCTGATTAAATTAATAGCATGTGCTTATTTTTAAATGTGCTCTCGTTCATGTCGTGTCTTTTATGTGGCAGAGTTTTGTTCATTTCTTGTGCTTAAAGCTAGGTAACATAGACTAATGGGTTAACATTAGTGAAGGGGGTGGGTAACAGAATAATTATCATTACTCGAATTAATTGATGTCTTGTGTTTCCTTGCATACTAGAGTCTCGGTAAAAGAGGCCTGTGGCCTGTTCTAAAATGGATATCCCCGAAGTCCTGTCGAGATGGGCCATGCACAGCAAAGGATGAATGAAAAGCGTTTTGTTCATAATCTTCGAAAAACAAATACGTGGAAACTGAACTGTGCAGGATGTGCCTAGCGTTGTATAACTTTCATTGCCAAGGACAGGACATAGCGGCGGAAAAGCTCGAGCTGAGGAAGCAATGAACTGTTATTTAATAAAATGTTGCGAAGCTCTTCGGAAGAGCTAGTGTCACACATAGACAATGGACAAGGCCGCTTTTAGAAAATATGATTTTGAATGAGAAGGCGATGACTTCATGGACTGATGCTTGACGACCAATCATTTTGCGAGATGGTCTGTTATTTGTATTCTTTTAGCTAGTTTTAGATAGAGAAAAGGTATAAAACTTGGTCCCTTGGGAGGAGCTTTGTTGGCTCGTTCCTGTACTCGTGAGATGCTGTCGGACTTCTGACTCACGTAAGACAACTTTGAACTTTAAATTTTTCCCCTTAGGTTTCATTTAGTTAAGATAGGGAAATAGGGTTTAGGGAATGAGACTCAATTTGCTTTAACATTTCTCGTGCTGATTTGATTTGAACTGACAGTCTAATGTGCCTTACTAAATAAAATGATGCTTATTAAATGCAAATAAAAGAATTAATACTTTGAATAATGTTCTTTGCTTGATAATAAAGATAATAAAATAGATTTTGAAATGACAAGCTGGTCTTAGTTATTTCGTATTAAGTTACCATCAGTTAATCCATTGCCTAGGTTTTGACTTAATTAAATGTTCATTTAAGTGGTTTGATTAATTGGGTCACATGATTCAGTTGGTCAATTCTTGTCTCAGTCATTTATGGGCCTAGTGTTGAAATTGTGAATAATGGTATTGTGGTGTAGAGATGTGCTTATGAGACAGAATTTCCTTTGTCCCGCTGGATCAATTCTCTGGTAGCGGAGTTCGGTTACTATGGTAACTGACATGTCACATGGTAATTACATAGGATACATGTTTAACACATGTTAAGGTTTGTCTAGTTGTTATATGTTGTCGAAAGGTTTTTTCCAGTAGTGAAAAAATCCTGGTTCTGTGCCGGCAGAGTAGTGTGACAGGTGAAGTTACACAGTTCATTTGTTCTGTTTCAAATTGGGGATATTGAATACATCACTAGTGTTGTGGACGTACAGCACAAGTTTAGGGATTTTTAGGTATGACAGGTTGTATGTATAGTGAGGTTTGCCTATGAAATTGTAGCTCTGAGTATAGGGACTAGGAGCCCGTTTGAAAACTCGTTGTGAAAAGAGTAGTAGGATTTTTTTCCGAGCTTGTGTGAAGGGTAAGGTAGCGTCGTCTATTCTTACTGGCGATTGTGGATTTCTATTGGTTGGTTAGAGTCCTGCCAAAGATTTCATGTATACTTGGACAGGGTTTTCCGTTTGAATGCGTAAAATTGATTTTGTGAAAATAACGTCTATTTCACAAGAGTGAAAACTTGAATGTCTGGTAAAACTATCACTTTGTTTAGCGAAACAGACAAATGGTTTGTTTTTCCGTGTTATTAACTGAAATTCATTGAAAATAATTGTTTTAAAATGGCGCTGTGAAAATATTTTGCGAAGGAGGGGTGAGTTTGCGGAGCGGAGACAGCGAAGCTGCAGCGGCAGTATACGTCACAGGGTTTGGGCTGCGATTGGTCAACATACGTCACAGCAAGCGCACTGATTGGTCCACGTGACCAAAACGAGCTGTTAGCTGATTGTTCCTTTCTGAAAACAGTATTTTCATTGGTTGAGCAAGGTAGTGACGTGGCTTAACCTGATTGGCTTGTTGGTGAGTTTTGCGCACGGATTGGCTAGAGTAGCGGGACAACAACAACAAGGAAATACTTACGATCTTTTCTAAATTAAACGGAATAGTTTTAGGTTTAAAGCATTTTTTATTATTATAACAGAAGGAACATGGGGAAGGGAAGTGGAGGTCAAGGTTACATACAGTACAATGAAAAGAAAAAAGAGACATGTCGCAGCATTTCTAGTCGCAAAGGGGGAGGTCGGTGATCCAGGAGGGGAAGGGAAAGCATCAGCTGTAAGGCAGTAAGGTAGTGCGCACCACCCTCCTATATTCCCCGACCCCCCCACCAAAGCTAAGAGCAAATAGCTTCCTGCAACACAGTCAAATACAACGCAGTCCCTCCAAGCCCCCGGCCCCCATAAAAGGAAGAAAAAAGGAAATAATACCCCAACATCCCCGTCCAATAGCCCTTAATAAGAAACATCTGCCCCAAACAGCCTACCCCCAACCCCTAAGCCCTCCAGCCCCATCCCTCCTAATCCGCCGGGGCCGCCGGTGGCGTCAGCCTAAGAAGGCGCAGGTACCTCGGACATGTGAGCTCCCTAAATTCTGTGGATAGCAGTGCCAGGAAGGGGTGCCAGAGCTCCTCGAACTGATCTACATTTCCAGCCACTGTAAGCGACATCTTCTCCATACCCAGTACCTGCCAGAGTCTATGCAACCAACCAGTGATGGAGGGGGTCGTGGAGGTGCGCCAGTGGACAAGGATATTTTGGACCGCCGAGCCTAGCGCAATAGCAATCTGCCTACCCCTGCGGGACTTCAGCGGGTACATTAAGTCGTTGGGGAGGCGTAGCAAGACATACGCCGGGAAGCGCGGCAGTTCAATCTCAAAGTGTCTATCCACCTATTCCAAGACCTCCGTCCAGTAAGCAGTCAGTACCGGGCAATCCCAAAGAATGTGTGATAGAGTACCCTCTTGTCCGCAGCCCCGCCAGCACCCCTTATCGGTGAGCTTGTGCATCTCATAGAGCCTCTCCGGGGTGTAATACCAGTAGGTGGACACCTTAGTAAAAGTCTCCGTCAGCCCAGTGTGGTATGCAGAGTGCCTCGCCCGATATGCGATCTTGTCCCACTCCTTGTGGCTCAGGGTCCTGCCCAACTCTCTATGCCAGCGCTCCCTCCCCGGATTATGGAAATGAAACGGCGGGGGTTGAAGAAATTTATATAGATCGGAAATAAGCTTGGCATCCGAGGTCCGAGTCACTAGCCATCGCTCGTAAGGAGTGATTTGACGGGCTGCGACGTCGCGCACCTGGGATTGGAGAGCCCAGTGGCGGACCTGCATGTAGCGCAATCTGTCCACCTCCGTCAAACCAAATTCCTGTCGAAGGTGCTGGAAAGGAAGCACGCCCTCCGGCCCGTAAATCTGAAAAAGTGCCCTGCAACCCGCACTGACCCAGTGGGTAAAAGCTCCCGGCTCTAAGCCCGGAGTAAAGTCCGGGTTACCAACTATGGGCGTAAACGGTGACGGGAAGGTAGTCAGCTCGCGAAGCTCGCAAACCGCGTCCCACACCCGCAGGGGAACCCGGGTGACAAAAGAGGCGTAGAGGTTAGCCGGGCGGTGCGCGCGCCGCAGGAACGGAACCTCCTGAAGGGTACGTCCCGCTACCGCCTGATCCTGAAAGAGCCAATGCTTGTCAGATTCCCACCTGCTCCATTCCACCAAATATCTGAGTTGCGCCGCCTGAAAATACTTCCGGAGATCCGGGATACCAAGACCTCCCACCTCCGGAGCAAGCGTGGAGAGAACTCTCTTCATCCGAGGCTTGCGGCCTTGCCACACGAAGCGGGAAATGTCAGCCTGCGCTTGCTGTATCCAACCCACAGGGGGCTGGAGAGGTAGAGCTCGAAAAAGGTACAAGATCTGAGGCAGCATCGTCATCTTCACCGCTGCAATACGGCCCAACCACGAGAGCAGGCCCTTGTTCCATCGGCCGAGTTACTCCTTAATCTTCTTACTAAGGGAAGAGTAATTTGCCTTGACCATTTCAGGCAGCGAGGGCGCCAGCAGGATCCCCAGGTATGGCACCGTGGATGAAGACCACTGCATGGGGAAAAGACGCTGAAGGTATCTCCTGGTGTCCGCGGCAAGCGACACGTCCAGGGCAGCCGATTTGGTCATATTCATTTTAAAACCGGCCACGCGTGCAAAGGCGTCCAATTCCTGGACGCAAGCAGGGAGGGACCTCCTGGGGTCATCCAAGGTCAACAGGACATCGTCCGCATAAAGGCTAACAGCATGTGTATACTGACCCATCTTAACCCCAATAGCGTCTGGATTATCGCGTATCCTCTGGGCAAACGGCTCCATATAGAGAGCGAACAAAAGCGGCGAGAGGGGGCAGCCCTGTCTCGTGCCGCGCTCAATGACAAAACTACTCGAGCTGTGCCCATTGACCCGAACCGATGCTGACGGTCTTTTATAGCAATTGAAGACCATGGTGCGGAACTTCTCGCCAATTCCCAGTTTCCGGAGAACCAGCTCAAGGTACGGCCAATGAACTCTATCAAAGGCCTTCTCCGCATCGACCGACAGTAACATCCGCTCCCCCGGGACGCGCAAGGCCTTTTCCAAGATGTGCGTTACCCTCTTGGTGTTGTCAACTGTCTGTCTACCGGGTACAAAGCCAGCCTGGTCCGCCTCCACCAGACCCGGTAGGTGCAGGCCAAGTCTGGCCGCCAGGATCCCCGTGTAGAGCTTAAGATCAACATTCAGAAGCGAAATAGGCCTATAAGAACCACACAGGGTCCGGTCCTTCCCGGGTTTCGGAATGACCGACACAGTCGCGGAAAGGAGGTCCGGCGGGATAGCCCCCGGTTCGGAGAAGGAGTTGAACAGGCGAGCTAGGATAGGCGCCACTATAGAACAGAAGGTCTTGTAGATCAAGGCCGTATAGCCATCCGGGCCCGGGGCTTTACCATGTTTCAATCACGCTATAGCGGAGATGACCTCCTCCACATGGATGTCTCTTTCAAGGTGGTCCGCCTGGGCGGGCTCAAGCACCGGGAGGGTCACAGACTCCAGATAATCCTCAGCGTCCCCTGGCGAGGAGGGTTCTGCGGCATACAACTCCTCATAGAAGCTACGAAAGGAGTCCGCTACCTCCGCGTCACCAGAAACAGAAACTCCGTCTGCACCCACGAGCTCCTTCACCACATTGCGTTGCTGCGCAGCCCTGAGCCGATGGGCCAGGAGCTTACCGCATTTGTCCCCGCCCGTGTAAAAGGCATGCTTCAGGCGCAACGCCGCATATTCCGCTCGATCTAGGTCTAGCGCAGAAAGGAGTTTCCTCGCCGCTTTCAGCTGCCTCCAAACTCGAGGAGCCCCCGTTCGACGGTGAACCTGCTCAAGCTCCCTGACCTGCGCAGTCAGTTCGTCCCTCTTGCACTGCCGCTCCCTGTTCTCGGCCGAGGAAATGGAGATAAATTCCCCCCTGAGGACCGCCTTCAAGGCCGCCCACTGCGTCGCTTGGGATGTGTCGGAGTTGCCATTGTGGACTAGATAGTCCTGAATGATCTCCTCCACTCGCTTCACGACCGACTTCTTATGCAGAAGAGTATCCCGGAGCCGCCATAACCCTCTGGAGGGGGAGGCCGCCGGCCACGCAAAGACACCGGAAACCGGTGCATGATCTGACAGGGACAGGACCCCAATGTCCGCCGTCGTGGCGGCTGTGCGTAGCGGACCACTCACCAGGAGGTAGTCTAACCGCGAATAAGTGCGGTGCGCGTGAGAGAAATAGGAATAGTCCCTATCGGTGGGGTGCATAGCGCGCCAGAGGTCATGCAAATCCATCTCTGCGATCCGATCTTGCACTACGCAGGAAAGCTCCCCCGTCTGTGGAGAGAGCTGGGCAGATCTATCCATAGCCGAGTCGAAGACAATGTTCAGGTCTCCTCCCAAGACAACATGGCGATCGGGCGAGGCAGTGACATCCACCAACACTGATTCCAGGAAACGATCCTGGTGATCATTCGGGCTGTAAACGGAGCCAACCGTGAAGGCAATACCCCCAAGCCGCATCCGATACACCAGGAGCCTGCCCTTTTGTTCGGCATATTTGTACAAGACCTCGCCCCTGAAAGAGCTAGCTAGAAGAATGGCTACGCCTGCAGTCTTGGTCGCTGCCGAAGAGAAGAATTGGGTGGGGAACTTGACAGAGCGCAGCCTATGACAATCTTTGGATAGCAAATGAGTTTCCTGCAGAAGGCATATGTCCGCCTGCGTCCCCTCCAGTAGGGATAGGATCGCTCTGCGCTTCACGGGATTGTTCAGACCCTTAACATTAAGGGTCACCACTTTCAAGGATGGCATCTCCCCCAGGGAACCGGAGCACTGTGCAGCAAGCGAGGGATCAGCGGTGGGGGCGCGCGGGGCAGGAGCTCAGGGAAGGCCAAAACCAGCCTCACGCGTGTCTGGGCAGTATCGGACGGGACCCCCCCCACAACAAAACAATTCGTAAGCCCTCCCAGAACCAACCCATGGCAACCAGCCAAAAACACAAACAAAGAAAAACACCCCATTGTCTCAGTCCGGCCCGAACGGGCAAGTCTGTAGAAACCAATCAAGTGGACGTTCAGCCACTCACCTCCAACCGTTCCCCCCCAACCTCCAGCCCCAACCCAGCATCGTAGAAGCTAAGCATCTCTCCCCCCGGAGTGAAGTTAGGCTGTCATGGCCACGCCGTTGGATTCAGGCAAGTTCCTGGCCGCTGTTCTCAGGGCTTCCTCTATATCCGCCCTGATGGTAGGGGAATCAGGGCGACTCGCAGTCGCCGACGATTGTCTCCTCGCCGATCTCCGCCGGTTCCGTCTCTCCGAGCGCCTCCACGTGGGCGTCGCCCCGTCTTCCTCCGTGGCCATGAGTCCCAATACTCCACAGATGTCTTGGAGGGAGCGCAGCTGATGTAACACTCCGTTCCACCTAAAGATGAGGCGGAAGGGGTGACCCCAGGAGTAGGGCGTTTCGTGCTCCCGCAGAAAGTCTGTAGCAATCCGGAAGGACCTGCGCTTCTGCAGCGTGATGGCGGACAGGTCCTGGTAGAGCGCCACTGGCCGCTCTCTGAAAGTTAGAGGCTGCTTCCTGCGGGCCTCTGCCATGATGCGCTCCTTCAAGGGGAAATCGGGCAGGAACGCCAGAATGTCCGGTGGGGGTGCTGATGACTGGCGCTGTCGGCCCACTCTGTGCGCCCTATCTATGCGGATCGGGAATTCTGCATCTTCTCCCAAAATCTCTCGGAACAAGTCCTGCAGATAGGCCACCAGATCCGACCCCTCGTCCGCGGACGGGACACCCCGCACCCGGATGTTGTTCCGCCTGGACCTGTTCTCGAGGTCCTCAGAGTGGGCCTGGAGCTCGACACACTGCTCCCGGAGACGGAGAACGTCCTGCTGGAGATGGACTATCTCCTCATCTCTGCGCTGGGCCGCCGTTTCCACCGTGTCAACACGCTCGCCAAGGCCCTCCACTTTCCTTCGCACTTCACGGACCTCGCTGGCCACTTCCTTCTTTAGCGTCTGGAAGTCGTCCTTAAGGGAACTAAATAAGTCCTCCATGAAGAACCTCGTAACCGGCGGTTCACCTCCAGTTGCGTCTGCCGAGGCCCGGGAGGACCCCGGCGACGGCTGCGTCCTGTCCCTCAGCTGCTGGGCTCTACTGAGCATGTCCGGCAGCGTGCGGTCACCCCTTCTCGAGCCTCCTCTCCCAGCCATCGTGGCCGCTGCAGTGAGCTAGGTCCAGGGCCGGCCGCCTCAGATGCGTCCAGCCACTCGTGGGCACCAGATGTGAGGCCCTGCCGAAGACAAAAGTGCTGCGTCACCTTCGACAAAATGGCGGCTCAGGCCGGGGCGAAACGGTCGCTGTACCGACCAGGGTGGCAATCGGGGGCCAAAGTCAGGGTCCCTCAGCAGCGCGCCCCTTGGAAAATTAGGTCAGGAGCCAAGGCTAAAAGAGGCACCCGCCCGCCTAAGACACGGGTGGAGGTCGCCAGCTCCAGCTCCACAGGGAGAAGATGGTGGCAGGGCGGGGCCCGGTAGAGCGGCCCGGGCTGGCGAGACCGCCAGCGAACCCCGGGGCACAGTAAGCAAGAAAGGTCCGCAGCCAGTGTCTCACAGTCTCGCCAGCGGGTCCATCCAGGCCGGCTGCCGCGTAGATGTCTCTGGTCCTCGCCGTCAGGTCCGGGGCCCGCGCCACACCATGCACCGTCGACGGTATCGAGGGGCCAAGGCGCCAGCTGAGGTCCAGGGTCCGCTGCGTGTCGGTGACACCGGTCACATAGGCTCCGGCCGGGGGGCGCTGTTATTCCCTGGAGCACGTCGGGCCCGAACACTCGGGATCGCCAGCTTTCAGCACCAGGCCCAGCCGCGGCGCCTGGACAGCAATGCAATACGCTCCGCCTCCCAGGCTCTCCTCCGTGCTCCGAACTTTGAGCAAACTTTCGGGGTACGTCCCCCGGGGCGATAGGAGTCAAAGTAGTATCAATAGGTGCACCAGGAACTCCGGCACAGTCCCCTCACCCGCAAAGCAGCTGCGGGGGGAGAGAAGCGCAGAAATCGGGGCTCGAGCTGAGCCGGGCCGGAGGAGCTACGGGAGGAAGCGTCCGCTCACCCCGCCATCTTGGCCACGCCCCCCGGAATAGTTTTAAATCATGAGCTATTGGTACGATAAAGAGGAAAAGAAGCCGTCATGGTATCAGAAATTTAAAAATGTATTCAATCCTGACAAGAAAATTGAAACGCGTGGTGGAAAATTACTTCATAAGTACAAAACACCCGCAGCATACATGGAAGGAGAATATGGTTATCATACTGTTCTCTGGTTTGAAAATTGGATGCAATATACCAAGAATGATGGTGTATTAGCGTGGCCGGAAGACGGATCGTTTAGTGTTAAAGTTTTGAGAAACGTAAGAGATAAAATGATGGCTCTCACGCCAAAGCCCAGACCCACTCAATTTGAAGCTTTAGTTGAATGGGAAATTGAAATGATGGAGCTCGAACGAGAAAGCAGGGGAATATCAAGAGGCCCAAAATTAGATATAAATAGGGAAACTCATCAAGATAGAGTGCATCGTTGGAGAAAAGCAGGCATGCATGATGGTTTGTACCCAGTTAGAGAAATGGTTGTTGAAACTTCAGGTCAAAAGAATTCCCGAAAGAAAGGTCATCTTGATGAAGAATTAGATGATGCAGTTTTAGAAGAAATTCTTACTAATCCACCACCTTATCAGCCAAGCTGTTCACAGTCTACCCCAAGAGGTTCTTCAGGAATTTTTCCTAGTGCACCTCTTAGAGAGGTTGATGAAAATTCAACCAGATTTTTAAGATTACCTGAAAGGGCAAGGTCAAGAAGTAAATCTAATACCCCAAGAGAAAGCAGAAACTATCCAGAAATTCCAGAATTGAGAAATAATTTCCCGAAAAATGATAAAAGAGCAGAGGTACCTGAAAATATACCAAACGTGTCAGAATATTTAAAAGCGAAGGGAGAATTAATTCAGCAATTAACAAAAGGGATGGAAGCAGTAACGGTACCAGTAACAATTGGTCCTGTTGTACCAGTTTTTGAACAAGGTGAAAACAGACAGTCAGCTCTGACTATTCCATTAAATGCGGAAATTCAGAAAGTGTCTGAAAATTTTCATTCGGAATTAACAGAAATCCATCGAGATGAAACAATGCCAAATTTAACTTTTAATCAAAGCTTGTCAAATGATGTCACACCATCAGCTGCGGGTTCTGATTCTGGGTCTTTAGAAAAGACCACGAATAAAACAGATTCCACTAATTCCACAAGTTCCTGAGTCTAAACAACTTCATGTTGCAAAATTAAAAGCAGATTTAGAAGAATTAATTATTGGCACAATTGGAACTGACTGTTTGAAGCAATATCAGGATGATGGACTGTTGTTTATTTGCAAAAGTATTCAATGGAAAACGAAAAATAAATATGATCAATTTGAAGAAGTGGCTGCTGAATTAGATATAGATTTAAGTCGACAGAAGCAATTGCAAAAACATTACAGAGTGGATTTTTCTGAGAAAGACATTGAGAACCTGAATACCACAGGCAGGATAACCCATGTAAAAGAGTTAATTGTGTTTCTAAAAAGATTAGGTGAATTAAGTAAATGGAGAGTTACATGGACAAAGAAAAGAGAGAAAGAGGAGAAGTTCTAAATGAATTTCCTATGAGGGAAATAGCTGGCGGAGGTTATGTTCATGTTCCATGGACAAGACAGGACATTTTACTCTTTACGAATGAGAGAAAAGCCAGTAGAATGGTATCGTCAGGTAGACAGATTTATAAAAGTTTCAAAAGTTCTGTGGATTGATCTTGATGGTTTCTTTGACATTGTTGTCCCATCAGATCTTTGGACAGAATGTAAAATTTCTGTAGGTTGGCCCAGAGAAGAACCAGCTCGACATAAAATAACAGGTGCTCCTTCAGCTGATGTCATGGATTTCTATGACAAAGTAATTGTGTGGCTGAAAAACAAGATTCCTCCAAAGGAAGTTGATTGGGTTAAAATAGACAGAACAAACCAAGAACCAAAAGAATCAGTTCATTCCTTTTATGAAAGATTACTCCTGGTATTTAAACAATACAGTGTCTATGAAAAAATAAGTACAAGGACATGAGCCACTTCATTTACAGATTTGTTTATGGCTTAAGACCTGAAATTGGAGAAATGATTAGAAACGGAATTGTCGGCTGGCAATCCCTTTCAGTTGATGATATCCTGAGAAAAGCAAAATACTGCAGTGATTAGATAGATGCTAAGCAGAAGAAGCTTAAAGAAAAGGCAATGTGGGCATAGGTGAAGGTAGCTGAACAACAAATAGCAAACTTAGAAAATAAAAATGTCCAGCAGAATCAAGGAAAATTCAAGGGAAACTTTGTAAATAAACCAAAACTTTATGTAAATATTGAAGAGCTTAAACAAAAGCTCCCATGTTTTAATTGCGGTGAGATTGAACACTGGAAGCGAGAATGTAAGAATCCACCCAGAAATTTTAAAAATTCCTCATTAAATCCACAGATGCAGAGTGAGATAAATCAGCAGCAACAGCTACAGCGACAGTTAAATGAAATAAGTCAGCAGCAACAGCTACAGCGACAGTTAGTGAATCAGCAGACCCAATTGAATCAGCAGAGCCAAATTCCACAGCCACCTCTACCAAATTGTATGAATGCACAGAGATTCAGTCCTGAGACGGGATTCTGCGGAGCTGAGCAGGAAAACAGATCGCAAAGAGTGAATGTGTCGAATGTCTCTCAACAATTTTGGCTAAAAGAAAATGAGAGCAGTGATTCAGAAGATTACTCATGACGGTGACTTAGAGAGGAGGAAGAGTGTGTGCTTGGAGCCACTCTTGAGGTAGATCAGTCAGGTCCATTTGTAAATGGTAAAGTGAATGATGTAGATGTCACTTGGAAAGGGGCGACCACTCGGTCCCCCCGAACGTATGGTTGGGTGCCCCGATCCTCCTGGGAAACCATTTTGGGCGGGGGCGTGTCTCGGCTGGTATGCCCGAAGCGGCATAGCCGGGGTGCGCCTTTTCCCGCCCAAGAGGGGTTGTCCTAGACACCTACACCGATGGCCACGCCCAGTAGGCGTACCGGAGGAGGGTACACGCCCTCCCGAAGAAGAATAAATAGAGCGGGAATCCGAAGAAGCGTCCTCTTGTTCCTGTGCTCGGAAGGCTGCACCCACCCGTTGCTCGTGAGCCCTCGACGGAACAAGGAGCAATTTTGACCCACCCACCAGCCCCTTATGGCAATGTTTTGGTTTTGCAATAAAGTTTTTTGCTCTGACAGGCCCCTTTTTTCCTCCGTATAGAAGTAAATGAATGTTTAGATTGAGGATGTGACTTCTGTCTGTAGGATTCTGTTTTTTCTTTTAGGAGTAAACAGTCTTGATACTATTAGACATGCTCATATTTTCTTCCTTAGTAGGTGAACAAATGTCGTATTTATTTTTTGGTCGGGCGGTAAGGTCATAATCGGTGAGCAGTAATTTCAAGGTCCCTAGAGGGGGGCGCCACCCACTATGGATGGGAGCGCCCGGGGGGAGGCGGCCATTGGCCCCTCCCACTGGGAGGCGTCACCCACTAAGGATGGGTCGCCTAAGGGGAGACGGCCATAGGCCCCTTCCAGGGGAGGAGGCGGCTATATGCCCCTCCTACGAATTTCCCGGGGCCCGGTTATCCGCGACGGCGGATATGATAGAGAGTGTGGGGATGGGGGGGGGAGTCCACGCTGTCCTTCCTACAGATACCTCACACGGGAGCTCGGACGACCTTTAAGATGGCGTCGAGCGGAAAGGGGGGCCCCCAACAAGACAAGGGAAATTACAGTTGGCAAGGAGGGTACAGTCCTCTGCGCGGCCGCCACTCACACCGTGAGGGCGAGAGTTTTGGTAGTAGGGATCTGACACCGGTTAAGACCTTGCCGTTGGCCCTTAATGCTAGGATGTACAATTTTAATTTAGAATGTATGCATTTGCAGGATGTTAGACTCGGCTAGGAAACCTTTGTATTAGAGATTTGTTAAGGTTAGCCAAAGAACATGTCTTCATCGAAATGTAATAAATGAAAATTGTACATGATTATGAAACTTTTATTTAATGTTTTAAATTTTGTTTCATATTTTAATAAATACGGCCGGGAGGGTGACTCCCTCCCGCCTTCCAAAAGTTCAGAACTGCGTCCGACTTCCCATCCTTGGGGATTGTGTTGGGAGGGGGTGATGGGCATCCCGGCCATATTTCTTGTGGACACTGGTGCTACCCGTTCTACTGTTAGATCAGTGGAAATTGAAAATCTTCCTCTCTCGGGTGAGACAATCCAGGTTGTAGGTGTAGCTAATCAACAAATAAAGACAGATTTGACAAAACCAGTTAATGTAGAAATTGGAAATTACAAAGACAAACACAGATTTGTTGTCTGTAACAGCAGTCCCGTTAACCTATCAGGTCGGGATTTGTTGTGTAAAATGAACTGTAAAATATATTGCTCACCGGATGGTATTGAGCTTCAGACCTTAGAAGAAGATGGTCTGTATAAATTAACAATGCTAATGGTTGAAGAAGAAAACAAAATGTTTCCTGTTTTTGATAAAAACAATTTACCTGAAGAATTGAAAGAGGCAGTTAATCCGAAAATTTGGGATTTAACTGGTGATGAAATGGGTTTAATGAAACATGTGGACCCAGTAAAGATTACTGTAAAGCAAGGGATAGATTTTCCAAACATTCCCCAGTAAAAAATGAAAGCTGAAACTATTGAGGATGTCATTCCTGTGATTGAAAAATTTATTAAGCAAGGTGTTTTAAAGGAAATTGAGAGCAGCCCATGTAATTCACCGATTATGGGAATCAAAAAGCCAAACGGAACTTACAGAATAGTTCAGGACCTGAGAAAGGTTAACCAAATCGTTGTTCCTTGCTGTCCAGTTATACCAAACCCAGCGGTAATTCTATATCAGATTCCGCATGATGCAGAATGGTATACGGTCATTGACCTATGTAATGCCTTCTTTACAGTTCCACTGCATCCAGAAAGCCAACAAATTTTTGCGTTCAGATTCCAGGATTGCATTTTAGCATGGTGTCGTATCCCTCAAGGGTATACTGAGAGTCCATCTATATTTAATCAGTTGTTAAAGAAATCCCTGGAAGATTTAGAATTGCCTGGAAAGTCAACATTGGTCCAGTACATTGATGACCTCCTTGTGGCTGCAAAAACTCGAGAAAATTGTGTAACAGACACCATTACACTTTTGAATCGATTAGCAGATGAGGGACATAAAGTGTCACCTGCAAAACTACAGTTTTGCAAACAAGAGGTAAAATACCTTGGTCACAGAATTGCAAAAGGAATCAGACAAGTGACAATTGAAAGAATAAAAATGATTCGAGAAATACAACCTCCAACAACACAAAGACAGATCAGAATGTTTCTAGGAATGGTTTGTTATTGTCGCCAATGGATTTGTGGGTTTTCAGTAATTGCGAAACCACTACAACGGCTAACAAAAGCAGACATTAAAGACCCAATTACTTTGGCAAAAACAGAATTAGAGGCTTTTGAAAAGCTAAGGAGAAGTCTGTGTGAAGCTCCAGCATTATGGATGCCAGACTACGACAAGGAATTTGAGCTGTACTGCAGTGAAAGGGAAGGTTGTGCATTGTCAGTTCTAATTCAGAAACATGGAAAAATGAGAAAGCCAATAGCTTACTTTTCAGCTGTTCTTGATCCTGTTGCAAAAGCATTGCCAGGTTGCTTAAAAGCAGTGGCTGCAACAAGTGTAAGCCTTGAGCAAAGTGAAGGAATCATAATGGGGTTTTCTGTAAAAGTATATGTACCTCATTCAGTTGAAAAGCTTCTTACCAGAAATAAAACACAGCACCTGTCGAGTAACAGATTGACCGAATATGAAAAAGTTATTCTGGGATCAGATAATGTATCTATTGCGAGGTGTGTTAATCTTAATCCCTCTACACTTTTGCTGGATAGTGTGGTTACTGAAATCGGTAATGAAGCTGATGTTGATCATGAGTGTTTGGATGTTTTGGAATACTGTACTAAACCTAGAGGAGACATTAAAGATGTGCCTTTACCAGAGTCAGACATTGTTTACTTTGTTGATGGCTCCTGTCTAAGAACAGATGAAGGCATTCTGAGAGCAGCATATTCAGTTTGCACAGTTGCAGAAATAGTTGAAGGTTCAACTCTTGAAGGAATTCGTTCAGCTCAAGTGGCAGAATTAATTGGTTTAATTTGTGCATGTGAAAGAGCAAAAGGAAAAAAGGTTACCATAGTGACTGATAGTCAGTATGGATATGGCGTAGTCCATGACTATGGCCAGCTCTGGTCTCAAAGAGGTTATTTGACTTCTGCGGGAACACCAATCAGAAATGCAAAATTGATCAAAAGACTGATCGATGACATTCAATTACCTTAGAAAATAGCTGTTGTCAAATGTGGAGTGCACAAGAAGGGTGAGGACTATATATTACTAAAGGCAATACCTTTGCAGATGAAACCACGTTACTGCGCGAAAAACAATCTTTCAATTAATCGAGAAAAAGACAATGAACATGTTATGAACCTACTCATGCTAATATCTGTAGTTGAAACATGTCAGGGAGTAAAAGATTTACAAAATGAGGCAAATGATGAGGAGAAAAACACATGGCTAAAAGAAGGTTGCAGACAGAGGGAGGAAGATGAAATTTGGGTTTACAAAGATGGCAGACCTGTTATGCCCAATTGCATGATTGCTGACATGGCACGGATGTACCATGGACCAGGTCATTTAGGAAGAGATTCAATGACTCGAATGTTCAGGGAGACTTGGTATAATCCAAAATTAAGGATTATTGCGGAGTCACTTTACCAAAGATGTTTGATCTGCCAGCAAATCAATCCAAACAGAAAAACAGTTGTGAGCATGGGAACCATAGGACGGAAGGGTGGTCCTTTTACCAGGTTGCAAATGGATTTCATTGACATGCAGCCCTATAACAAGCTAAGATATGTCCTTGTTATTGTCTGTCTGTTTTCAAGATGGGTGGAAGCGTTCCCAACTCGTCACAATGACTCAGTTACTGTGGCAAAATTGCTCTTAGGGTAGATCATACCAAGGTACGGATTTCCAGTAACCATTGAAAGTGATCGTGGCACACATTTTGAAAACAGATTGCTAAAATTAATTTGTGAGGCCTTCAGTATAAAGCAAAAGTTACATTGCGCATACAGACCAGAAGCATCAGGCGTGGTTGAACAAATTAATGGCACAATTAAAAATAGAATTGGAAAAATGTGCCTAGCTTCAGGGATGAAGTGGACAGATGCACTTCCACTTGTTTTTATGTCTTTGAGGAGCACACCAGATAAAAAGACAGGTCTTAGCCCTCATGATATACTCATGGGAAGAGTAATGAGACAGGCTTTTATACAAGTTGGAAAATTGTTAACAATAAGTTAAAGTGCAATTATAGAGTATTGTCTGACGTGGTAACTTCTGTATTCCCTCAGGTGGGAACAGATGTGATTTCAAAAGAAAAGGAGCAGGCTCATGATCTATTGCCAGGAGACTGGGTCAGAACAAAAGTTCATCGGAGAAGAAACTGTTTAGTACCCAGGTGGCAAAAAGCAAGACAGGTGATACTAGTCACAACAAATGCAGTTAAATGCAAAGGTCTGAAGAGGTGGGTGCATGCGAGTCATACCATTCGTGTACCACCTCCTGATAATCCTGATGAGGATAGTGACGAAACAACAACTGATTCATACTCTGAAGAAGAGCCTGAAAATCCAGATTCTGAAGATCGACAAGAAGGTCGACATCTGGAAGATTCTGATACGAATCAGGCCTCGAATGAAAAAGATCTAGAGATTGTGATTCTAGATTCAGAAAATGATGAAAATGTTCTAGAAAAAGGAAAAGAAAAAGAAACTGTGTCAGAGGAGAATCAAGATCAGGAAAGTATTGAAAAGCAGATTGAAAGCTCTGAAAGCAGGAACGAAAATTCTGAAACTGGGAAGTTAGAAGTAATTCCAGAAGAGGAGGAGGATGAATTACCAAGTTCCAGCTACAGAGATGTTGTTCCCAATGGAGTGAAGCTGGCGAGTAAAGAAGTTCCTAGATATAGAATTGAAATCTCTGAAACTGACTCGGACGATAGTGATGAAGAGTCTGAAATAAGAAAATTCAGAAAAAGGGCTTGGAAAGCTGAATGTAACGAAACCGAGCCTAAGAAGAAACTCTTGAGAAAAGGTGATATCTGGCTGAAAGAAAATCTAAAGTTCAAATTGGTGAACAAATCAAAGGAGCAGATTAATGAGATATCAAGTCAGAAAAGTGAATCGGACAAAAAAGATCAAGCAGGAAAGAAAATTGAAGTAATTAGCAGAAGGGGCAAAAGACCATTGGGGCCAAATCAAAAGTACAAGTCTCCTGAGTGGGCCTACATCATAATCACACCAGTAGTGGAGATTAGTAGTAGTAGTGAGGAAGATCTGGAAGAAAACAGTGACAATGATTAGAAATAATTTTCTTAAAGTTGAGGTTTATTTTTAGCATAAGGCTGAAAAAATTGTGTTAGGTGACACAAGGTCGAAGAAATTGTGTTAGCTGGAAAAACACTTTTATGTAAGACGCAAGGTCGAAGAAAAGCTGTTAGAGGATTACTAAAAAAAAAATTAAAAAGGGGAGGTGTTTTTAGTATTACTACTATTTTTAAATTTTTGTTTGAGTAAAAAAAAAAAAAAAAAGAATGCCTAATACTGACAATTCAAGGTGTGCTATCCTCAGGAGATGTTGTAAAATGTCTTCTATTTGTGTGATTTTAATCATTTTAGTTTGGGTAATTTTGGCAGTTATTTTTCCTCTTGGTGTAGACAAGGAGGATTATAAAGTAAACATGACAAGTAAAGCTGAATCTAAACAAGCTGCTCATGATGTTGCAGGCAAAACTAACAGGGTTATTGAGCACAACCAGAGATCCACCAAGATAGATCTGTTGGTGATTTTTCTACTAATTCTTTTTCAAGACTTTTGTCAGAGTATGTAAGGGTCATGAATGTCAAGGACTGTTATGTTTGTGTAAAGCTTCCTACTTCAGTTTCAGAAGGGGTAAAATATAACAAGCTTCCCCTTACTTATGGAATAACATGTCGTCTGGAGTACTATTACTCAGACTTTGATGACATTTTTGCAAATCTGAAAGTTGTACATAGTCTAAACAAAGTTAGACCTGCTAAACAGATGAGGGAATTATTTTTGGTAACTAACGAACTCACCTACGAGTATGCTTACAAAAACAATTTAACCTGCAAAATGAGAGATGAAGAAAGGTCTTTTCTCAAGTTGGTTGAGGAGAGAAGAGTGATTTACAAAAGAAATGAGATGCTGAAACAGACTAAATCCAAGTTTTGGCAGCTCGAGGACGAGAAGCTCAATGGTGAAAATAGATATGCTGCTATTCACATAGATGATCCTGTTAGTGGGAAATTCTGTGTTAGAAGAGACAACACGCTTTACGACAGTTATTTTGTGTGTGCTAGCCAATGTGAGGACACTTATCGTATTGTAGGGGGTTGGGGATTTAAGGGTGCAAGGATCCAATTTTCCCTGGAATTTATTTTGTTTGTTGGAACAAAGCATATTTTAGTCTCCCAGACCATTGGCATGGGACATGCTACCTTGGTCTAGTCTTTCCCAAAAATGTTCATGTGGACAGAAATGGAGAAGGTTCATTTGAAATTGGCAAACATCTGAACAGGTACAAGAGAGAAAGCTTCTCTGAAATCATGGGAGATATATTTGGTGCAATAATTCCTATGGTGGGAATAACCCTGAATGCAATTAAAATTAGAAAGGTGTCCACAATTGTTGACAGATTGTCCACTGATACTGCAAGTGGTTTCCAATTAGTTAATACTGAACTCATTGCCACCAGAAACATGGTTATGCAGAACCGTCTTGCTTTAGACATTCTCCTAGCAAAAGAGGGAGGAGTCTGTGGGATTTTGCATGTTCAGCATTGCTGCACTTATATCCCAGACAAAAGCCAGAACATAGAGTTGCTTATAAAGAATATTACTGAATTTCACTCAGAAATAGAACCCATGGAAAGTGACAATTTCTCAGAACGTTTGAGCAAAAGATTTGAGGCAATTAGGAAATGGTTTACTGAAATTGGCAGTTCAATCATTGGCAAAGTACTTTATCCTGTAATAATCATTGTTATAGTAACACTTTTGTTAAAAATCAGTTGCATGATTCACAAGAGAAAGAAGCATATGAGGGAAAAAAGAAGAATTTATAAACTCAGAAAAGCTCAGGAGAAGGAGATAGAAATGGAAGAATTTCGTAGAGCTCAATATGAGAGTTCCAGACAAACTGCTGAGACAGGAGTTTAGATTTACTAACACAGAGAGTGTTCATAATATGACATTTCTAAAAAGTTAAAAAATGTTATAACATTTTTGGGTTTTGTTTGGTGGTTTAAAAATCCTCAGCTGAGGGAGTTGATGAAGCGAACTTTTAAAATGTATCAAGTTTTCGTTTGCAGACTTGAACTCCCATAATCAATAAAAATATTAACGAGTGTTGCATGTTTTTGTATTAACTCAACCTAGAATAATGTGCACCTTCATAAACACGCGGGATTAATAATATGTGCTCTTGTTGCATTTGTCAGTACGTTTGAATAATATATTAACTTTGTCTTTCCGTTTTGTCAACATTAACTGCGGCTGATTAAAATAATAGCATGTGCTTATTTTTAAATGTGCTCTCGTTCATGTCGTGTCTTTTATGTGACAGAGTTTTGTTCATTTCTTGTGCTTAAAGCTAGGTAACATAGACTAATGGGTTAACATTTGTGAAGGGGGTGGGTAACAGAATAATTATCATTACTCGAATTAATTCATGTCTTGTGTTTCCTTGCATACTAGAGTCTCGGTAAAAAAGGCCTGTGGCCTGTTCTAAAATGGATATCCCCGAAGTCCTTAGAGATGGGCCATGCACAGCAAAGAATGAATGAAAAGCGTTTTGTTCATAATCTTCGAAAAACAAATACGTGGAAACTGAACTGTGCAGGATGTGCCTAGCGTTGTATAACTTTCATTGCAAAGGACAGGACATAGCGGCGGAAAAGCTCGAGCTGAGGAAGTAATAAACTGTTATTTAATAAAATGTTGCGAAGCTCTTCGGAAGAGCTAGTGTCACACGTAGACAATGGACAAGGCCGCTTTTAGAAAATATGATTTTGAATGAGAAGGCGATGACTTCATGGACTGATGCTTGACGACCAATCATTTTGCGAGATGGTCTGTTATTTGTATTCTTTTAGCTAGTTTCAGATAGAGAAAAGGTATAAAACTTGGTCCCTTGGGAGGAGTTTTGTTGGCTCGTTCCTGTACTCATGAGATGCTGTCGGACTTCTGACTCACGTAAGACAACTTTGAACTTTACATTTTTCCCCTTAGGTTTCATTTAGTTAGGATAGGGAAATAGGGTTTAGGGAATGAGACTCAATTTGCTTTAACATTTCTCTTGCTGATTTGATTTGAACTGAAAGTCTAATGTGCCTTACTAAATAAAATGATGCTTATTAAATGCAAATAAAAGAATTAATACTTTGAATAATGTTCATTGCTTGATAATAAAGATAATAAAATAGATTTTGAAATGACAAGCTGGTCTTAGTTATTTCGTATTAAGTTACCATCAGTTAATCCATTGCCTAGGTTTTGACTTAATTAAATGTTCATTTAAGTGGCTTGATTAATTAGGTCACATGATTCAGTTGGTCAATTCATGTCTCAGTCATTTATGGGCCTAGTGTTGAAATTGTGAATAATGGTGAGTATCGTGGTGTAGAGATGTGCTTATGAGACAGAATTTCCTTTTGCCCGCTGTATCAGTTCCCTCATTAGTTGTGGCACTGGGCGCAGTTTGTGGACCACAGGTATTGCGCTGGATTTGAGTTTAATCTTGTGTTGGAAATCGTGGAGGCAGCCTAACTCTTTTTTGAATAATTTGGGAAACTCTTCACAGATGGTGTCACAACTGCTGGTTTCCCTGTTGAGAAGAACTTGCTCTTTGCTATTTGGGTCCAGGATGATACCTAGAGCCTTCTGGTGCTACCACCCGAATAGATTTGAACCGGACTCTACAATGTATATTTTTCCAACTGCTCTCCTGTCTTTGAATTGGATTTTCATCTCTTTCATTCCCATCAAAGGTATAGGTTCCCTGCTGTACCCTGTGGGAGAGATGTCAGGTTCCTGTAAAGATGTTATAGGTTCTTCCCCTAATTTCTCAAAATCTTCTTTGCTTATTAGGGTAAAAGGAGAGCATGAATCTGCGTACATGGTGACATTCTTGTTGTTCAATAATACTTCACATTTAGGGTAGATGGCGTTAATTGATCCTGCATTACTTTTGAGTTGCAGGACATCTTCTCACAAGGTGACGCACAATTCACCTCCTTAATCTGGGCTTTCACTCCTTCTTTCTCACTGTTTCCTATATGGGGTTCCCCTTCCCTGCATACTCTTGCAAAATGCCCCCTCCTGTTACATTTTTTACATGTAATGCTTCTTGCAGGGCACTTGAGGTTATTTGCAACTACCGCATCTGTTGCACTTTAAATTACTATTTGTCTCAACTACCCTGCTGCTCAAATTTTCCTTAAATTTTACCTTGTAAACTTCACCTTCTTCGTCTTTCTCCTTGACATTTGCTACAACTTCGCTGTTAGGCTTCATTTCTTTTATGCACTTGCCAGCGTGTTCAATGGATTTGGCAATCTCCACAGCTTCTCTCAAGCAGGGGTTCTTAGCTAAAAGTTTTTCTTGGATGCGTGTGTTGTTGGTGCAACGCACCAACTGGTCCCTTATGAGAGAATCTGTGAGGTTGCCAAACTCGCACAGTTGTGTGAAGACCCACAAAGCAGCAATGTCATTCTGGACTGATTCCTGCTTACCTTGTCCCCTGTTAAAGAATTTATGGCGTTCCAGGACCACATTTATTTTATCTCCAAAATGCGTCTCCAGTTTTTCCACAGTACACATAAACACATCAACATTTGCCCCTTCCCCTACGCTAGCAGGTTCAGGTAAGGTTTCGTATAGTTTTCTTCCATGTATACCTAAATTAAGGAGCAGAATATGTTGCTTACGCAAAGATGTGAAACGTTCTTCCCCAATGGCTACAATATATCATTCAAATAACTTGAACCATTCCTTCCAACAGATTTCCGGCTCACCTATTTCATTCAGGAAAGGGGGTGGTTAGCTCATGCCTGCAGCCACCATCAGGGGGACGTTTGGTATAGCTTAACTGGTCCAGGTGGAAACTCCGGACCTACGAAAATTACTAGAGGTCTCTGAATACACCCCCCCCCCCCCCCCCCCCCACACACACACACACACACAGAAAATAGGGTCCTGAAAGACAGGTGAAAACCCACCAGGGTAGCACTGATTGGAGAGTAAACTGAAGGGACACGAGAAATCTGCAGGGGTAAAAAGGTATGGCAATAGGAAAGAAGGAACAAAAGCCCAATGGTCTAAAAGTGGAGGGAAGTGAAGATAGCGCAACAGTACCGTAATATGATGATACCACAAATATATAGTATATTCAACATCCACTGTAAAGCAACCGGTAAATTAGGATCACTTTGCCCTAGTAACCGCTCTGCATGAAGCTGTAAGATACGAGGAAATTGCCGAGGTCCTTCAGTTACACAGTCCATGTGGGAACAAAATCCAAAGAAGTGTTACACTCCCATCATCAGGTTGAAATTGGTACTGCACAGTCCGAGCACTCAGGAAGGAGAAACTGACTAACTTCCTTTACTGACAGGAGATTCTGGAGAAACTGACAGGAATGTCAACAGCATACGCTTCAGAACACGGTGCTTGCAGGTAGTCGAAACAAAACTCAGCTCACCAGATTTGTGCACAATTGCCTTTAAAACATAAATTGGCATGAAATTCACCTATGACATTGGTGTTTTTACCACCATAAGCAATAGGACGAACCAGTGAATGACTTAGGACATGACCTTGGGATTGAAACAAATCTTCCCATATCTTGTCACTTATGAGAATAAATGGAGACCCTGAGTCGGCTAACACTTTGATATCTCTTCCATTCACAGTGAGAATACATTATGGTCGTTTTGATTCTTGTATAACCATGAAAATGACATCTGCATTGTGAGATTTAGTCAATATGCAAATCTGATCTTCATGACTTGAGGATGATACCTCTGAAGTTTGTTCAATGTTGAGGATTTTCTTTGTTGAAGAAGTGCTGTGGTTAACAGATGATTTATTATTGGATCTACAAACATTTGCAAAATGCCCTCATTCAAAACTAAACATTTACTACACGTCTTATTAAGAGCAGGACAAAATTTAGCACTACCAAGGTGGGTACTGCTACCACAACGGTAACATTCCCAACGTTTGTTAGAAGATCTGAATTTTTTTTTCCCATGGCGTTTGTCCTTTGGAGTGGATTTGGATTTACTTTTAATGACTGAAATACTTTGTGCTGGAGTATAGAAATCGACATTTGTTCCAAATACGATGTAGTGCTTTCAATTCTAGTAGCAATTTCTATTGCTTTTTGTAGAGACAGGCCAGGCTTATTTAAAAGAACCTCCTGGACTTCAACAGTACTGCCCTCAACCACTGTGTGAAAGCTGCAGTGCTTCCTTCAAAAGCTGACCACAAACAGTGTGTCAGCCGCAGTACTGCCTTCAAAAGGTGACCACAAACAGCAGTCTTCAAAAGGTGACCACAAACCATGTGACAGCAGCAGTACTGCCTTCAAAAGGTGACCACAAGCTGTGTGACAAAAGCAGTGCTGCCTTCAAGAGGTGACCACAAACCATATGACAGCAACAGTACTGCCTTCAAAAGATAACCCAAACAGTGTGTCAGCAGTAGTACTGTCTTCAAAAGGTGACCACAAACAGTGTGACAGCAGAAGTACCTCTAATAATAAAAATAGTAATGCAGTAATATTATTGCCAAGGGGAATTCCCCTTTACAATGATTTGGGAGGTTACTGTGGTGTGTGGTTTATAGGGAGTTGGATTCCCCCTTGACAATAATATTACTGCATTACTATTATTATAATTACAGTGTTTTATAAAGTTACTGGTACTACATGGTAATGCAGTATGTGAACAGGGTATTATTGGGAATGCAGTATGTGAACAGAGTATTATTGTGGGAGTCCCCGATCTTGCAAAAGTATGCAGTAGGGGTAAGTATACGGTATATTACAGTACACCCTTGTTGTCTGTTTCTGGCCTCGGTGTTAGTCGTGGGGTGTTTCCACCCTTCACTACATTATTTTCTAATGTTTTTTGGGAAGGATGGGGCTTACACAAATCTTTGCTCAATTATTTTCTCAGCTAGTGTCTGCTGTGTTTGAACCGTAAAGGACGATCCTCAAACCTTCGGATCGCAGCAAGCTCAACACCTTGGATTTCGCTCGCCACGCCAGCCCAAACCTTGTATTTTGATCACTGCTCTGGGTCATCAGCTGACTGTTTCAAACAAAGGAGACAGACATGAGTCATCTTGAGGGCAGATCATCGCCAGGAAAAAGAAGATGCAAGGTAAGAGTGTAATTCTTCTTTAATGCCAACAAGACAGGAGCAACGATGTAAAGCCACATCCAGTATTCACACCAACTGTCATCTCTCTACTTAACATTCCAGAACTTCCTAAGGTGGAAGTTCTGAGAAGAGAGATTGTCATGGATACAACCCAACAGTTGTTTGCATGAGAAAGGACATTTTCTGGAAGTGACTAACACTTTTCAAATAAATAAGTCACAAATAGTGCTGGCTAAACCCAGAGTTACTTCTGCTTGTCAGATTAAAGCATAAATAGATGCATTAGATAAGTGGTTTTATGGTAGCTTGCTGGTCAATGTCCTGACCTATTTAGAATTGTATGTTGACATCTGCTTTTATTATTCCTGATCAAAATATAACCATCACTTTGCAGACATCAAATACATACCAACTAGACCCATCTTCCTGCGTACATAGTTACAAAACGCAAACCTTTGTGGAGTCCAAATTGATTAATAAACTAGCTCCAGATTAAGACACCTTTTCATCACAGCATATAAGAGAAGGTTAATGTGGAGAGAGAGGCCTCGGAACAGAAAACTGCACCAAATCCCAAGCTAATTAAAGCCATCATTCTCTTTGGCATCCATCTAGGCTTTACCACCATTAGGCCCTTTTTCTGGTCAGTATTTCAGGAATAAAGCGCGGAAAGAAAAGCAGCCTATCTTCCCACATTATCACTGAACCTTTCTTTATTGTGGTAATTTATTTCGCCACTCCCTTACTGAAAGGATGATGATCATTGTACCACCACTTTCAGCATTACCAGTTTGACATGTTCAAGATATTCTGTTCACCACAGGGTGTTATAGTCTTGGTCTCCATATCCAGCAGTCACTCGAAAAAAGCGTGCTTGTCAGCTCTTAAAACATTCCTCTGAATTTCCGCTCACCCAACATTCTCATTTGTCCACCTGTCCGCAAATTGGCCAGACAATCAATTTTGGCTTCCAACAATGAGACACTATCAATGTTATTGGTCCTGAAAACCATCACTTCTCTCACATCATTGGATGACTCTTGTATTTGCCCATCCAGTACCTGCATTTGTTTTCACCACAAATTGCTCATTCTTAACCCCTACTACTCTGTTAGTTAAACCCTTCAGCTCATCCTACAAGGCCTTCACAGGTCTTTCAATGTTAGTTTTTTTGGGCCATGTCTGAGTGCACAGCAGTAATGAAACACAAAAGGCTACTTTTAAGTGGTGAAAAGTGAGGATCCTCACCCGCCCATGAACCATTATACTTTTGCTCTCCACTCCAGAGGTTGAAGAAGTCTTCTTTATGTCGCTGTTTGTCAGCCATATTTAGCAAAGAAGCACTAGGCCAGGAGAGAGCACCAACCTTCAATCCAGCAGACCACAGTCATTATACCCTAACCTCCACACAGGGATTCCATTATCCAGACCGGTAGAAATCACAGGATTACAAACACCAATGGCGGGATGTATGACAGAACCACGCATGCCGTTACAACGCAGTCTAAACCACGAATAAGTTTAAACCGGGCACATCTTTACCACACATGTCCATAGATATATTACAACTACCTTTACCACGCATACTTTGCCATGCATGTCGTTACAAGACAAGATTAATAAACATGTTAAGAAAAGGTTACTGCACTGCTAAATATATTTTTTACATAAATAAATAATTGTTGACATTTTCCAAAATATTGTAAAACTTACAGGAATGTAATTAATTTACTTACCCACATTTTTTTTACAGAAAAATAAAAAAAAATAAACACAACACATATATAACTTAGAGCAATACATCAGAAACAATTCCATTACAACTTTAGTCCTTCCTTTGTTTTCCGGCTTGTAAAACAACCTGAGCAAAACTAAAATGGCTGTCATAGTAAGTGGCGACTTTAGAAAACATTTTCCTAAATCATTTCAAATAAATACACTTTTAGTAAGAATATTAAATATGTTAAAATGTACATTCCAATGCATATTTTTGTTCGAAATGTAATTTCCCCTCCAAGAAAAATATAAAACAAGCTGTCCACCATTTTGTGACCAGTGGTGCACTGACACTGATCGTAACCACGTCTCTTCGGCTCTCTCAGAACAGTAACCGTTTGCTGTAGAGACACTGTCATCTACCAGGCAAAGAAAAAACAGCATTTAAGTAAACAACATACCTAGTACGAGCAAATTATTCCCAATGATTTATTTTTTTCCCATTATTTCTCCGATTTTGACAGCCTCTAGTAAAACCTTTTTTACCTCTTACAGCAATCAATTACTGTAATGTAAGTAGCCATTCATTATATTTTTTATTAAAGATAAAAAATTCTGACATTTTTCTTAAATTAATTTAAAAAATACTTTTTCTAACACTACCGTGCGACCATCTAGGCAGATGCTAGACAGAGACTGGGGGCAAAGTCTATTCTAACTACACTGGGGACATTCCTCAGGGCAGGTGCTGGACAGTGTCTGTGGGCAAAATTGCTATTCCTACTCCGCTTGGGGCGTCCCTCAGGACATTTGCATGACAGTGACCGGGGGCAAAAATGACTATTCTAACTCTGCTGCCCACGTCCCTCAAGGCAGGTGCTAGACAGTGACAGGGAAAAAATTACTATTCTTACCCCGCTGGAGGCATCCCTCAGGGCAGGTGCTAGGCAGTGACTGGGGACAAAATTATTATTCTAACTCCGCTGGAGGCGTCCCCCAGGGCAGGTGCTAGACAGAGACTTGGGGCAATATTACTATTCTTACTTTGCTGGGGGCGTCCCTTAAGGCATGTGCTGGACAGTGATTGGGGGCAAAATTACTGGTCTTACTCCACTAGGGGTGTTGCTCAGGGCAGGTGCTGGACAGTGACTGTGTGTAATGACCGGATTCTCAGACCAAGAATCACCCACTCACCTAGATACAACTAACCCGGCCAAAACGTAACACCATCCCTTCCCGGACCCTATTTACAATGGTTCCTGAATACTTACCCGGGAATGGGGCACTCGCAATATACAAGCTTACATAATCAAAACACTGCTAGATCTAAGGGATTACTAAGAATAGTCACTAATAACTACGGAATTCCATGTCCCATCCTATGATCTTACCTTATAGCCCCGCGACAATCCGGCCCGGACTATTCTACTCTCCTTCTCATGGTGGAGAGCAGCTCACTCTACCACACCAACCACAATTGGTGTTCTCATTAACGCCCTATCTTGAGCGATCTCATTACACACCATCCCCAATTGGTGCTCTCACTAATGCCCTATCTTGAGCAATCTCATTACACACCAATCCCAATTGGTGCTCTCATTAACGCCCTATCTTGAGCGATCGCACTGTCCTATTAATACCTCCTTCTCTCTCTCTCTATTGGGGAAGTTTCTAAATACCTAATATTTACTGGGAGTCTATCTTATATAAATTGTTATCCCTCATGTGATAGATAGGAGATCCGATCCTCTCACACAAGAACTACCAAATTGTTACACTAAAGAATTATTCCCTGACATAAAACTCACATCAATCTCCCGCATCAGTTACCTGTAGGAAGGGAATCGCCCATCCTTCCGTACGCTGGCACCTGGCTGTAAAGAAAGGTTAGCTTTATCATAGAAACAATACTCAAGTATGTGTTCGTTACAAACTGGGGTCCCTTTATTACACAATAACAGACAAAGAAAACATTATATTATAAAGTCACAACACTACCTAACAATCTAAGCATAGCCTGAAAACTAAAGGAAAGAATTAGTATAGATGCACGCTATAATAGCAGGACAGACTTCACCTTATAATTACGGAGTCCGGTTCTTGCTGTCATCTGGGTCCCTCTCTCGTCTGTGCCTTGGCTCCTCTCAGATTCTACTCTGCACCCACGGATACACGTCTGCACCGCTATGCTCCTTCAAAGCACTGGAACCCTTCTATCGTCTTCTTCTTCTCTGTGTCTCAGCTCTGCACCGATCACTTTGCACTGGCTTCCTCTCTCCCACTGTCTTCATCTCCAGACTTCAATCTAATGATATAGTTTCAGCCGCTCTGGAAACCATCTGACTCCATCTGACCAAACTGATCCAACCGACTTCTTCAACTCCAAAAATCATCTGACTCCTTCAATTCCAAAAACCATCTGACTCCTTCAATTCCAAAAACCATCTGACCTCTCTGCTCTTTTGTTCTCTGATAATATGGGAAGCTCTCTGCTCATGGAAATTTCCAGTAAGCACCCGCCTCCCACCGAATTCCTGCACCGAGTCCCGAGCTCCCTGTGCTCCCACAGTGGCCAGCTGTAGTTGCGTCTAGAGCCCAGGGAAGTAAGCACATTCCTTCGATAAGGGCTGATCCTCACCGGTTTCGAACTAGTGAATAACAGGCTCAACTCTAAACATCACTTCTGACCTACAAGCACCTCAGACAACTGAGGCAGGAAGACAAGATGGCTGCTCTCTAGTTTAGGCCTTTAGGCCCGAAAAGAGGCAAAAGAGTCATAGAATCATGCCAAAGCCAATAGGCAAACACTGCAAATAGATAATTACTGCAAAGGAAAGATGGCTACCCTCTAGTTTAGGCCTCTAGGCCAGAAAAGAAGCAAAAGAGTCATAGAATCATGCCAAAGCCAATAGGCAAACACTGCAAATAGATTATTACTGCAAAGGAAAGATGGCTGCCCTCTAGTTTAGGCCTCTAGGCCCGAAAAGCGGCAATAGAGACATAGAATCATGCCAAAGCCAATAGGCAAGCCCTACAAAAAGGCTAAAAATAGGGATCTAACCACTATACTAGGATGGTAGTAGACCAAAGTCACCATCACTCAGAAATAGGACAAAATATCTGGTCACTACACTGTGGACACGTTTTTTATTATCTGTCCACTCTGGGTTTAACCCTGGGCAAGTTCTCCTCAGTGACAGGAAGGGTGAATAAAATTGTAATGGGAAAAACAGAAACATGTTTTTTCTTTTCCTACAATGCCAGACAAAACCTGAAAATACTGTGGAGAATCAGAAAATATTCACCTTTCCACCCCAGACCAGCACAATGCATCACACATTTAGAAGACAACCTTTAAATATAAGTAATCAAAACACGAAACCATAACAGTAGTCAAAAATATGTAGCAAAGAACGTGTTCTATTTTTTTTGTCTCCACAACTAGAAAATCAACCACACAGGATGGCAAAATACTCAAAGCCCAAACCTGATTCTGAACCCCACAGACTTTCTCATAAAGTGCACACACTATACTTCAGGTAAACAAATCTCCCCTTTCCATTTTTCGTTCGCTGACAAGCACTCTTATTTTGTAGGTTGTACTGTGAAAAGAAGCTATGCAATGTAACAATTTCAGCTGAATTTTTATAATGTTCCTTTTCTCTGTTGCTAGCCAAAATTGACCAAGCAATTTGTCTTTTTTTCCAAACAGGCATACAAACAGTGTGTACAAATTATAAATTTTTAAAAAATACAATTTCTGCCCTCTGTTTTGCCCTCTTCTCTCGGTTTAGCTTTTTCTGCTTTTTTTCCTGCCCTCCATTGTGCCTTTCCTGCTAGTGTGTCTGCCCTCTGCTTGTGTCTCCTCTGCTAGTTTCTTGCTCTGTTTCTGCCTTTTCTGCTAGCTTTTCTGCCCTCTATTTTGCCTATCCTGCTCGTTTTTATGACCTCTGTGTTGCCCTCTTCTGCCCTGTTTTCTGCCCTCTGTTATGCTCTCTTCTGATCCATTTTGCCTTTTCTACTAGTTTTTCTGCTCTCTGTTTTGCCTTTTTCTGCTTGTTTTCCTCTTCCAGATGTTTCCCTCTTCCTGCCATTTACCTCCTCCTGCCTTTTGCCTCCTCCCGACACCCAGCTCCCCACCCTCCACCCAGGACCTACTGAATGGAGGCCGTTGCATGACCCCATTGAGCAAGCCCTTGTGCCAGCGCCACCTGTGACAATTCTCCTGTCCAGCTTGCCAGCACTCCGCTACCCTCTCCTGCCTGTCTACCTGCTGCCCTCTGCTGTGCCTTCTCTGCTCGTTTCTTGCTCTATTTTGCTTATCGTCTCATTTTCTGCCCTCTGTTTTGCCTTTTCTACTTGTTTTTCTGCCATCTGTTTTGCTTGTTTTCTTGTCCTCTGTTTTGCCTTTTCTGCTCGTTTATCTGCCCTCTCTTTTGGCCTCTTCTGATCTGTTTTGCCTTTTCTGCTCGAATGTCTGCCCTCTGTTTTGCTTTTTTCTGCCCTCCATTTTAAATTTCTTCTCATTTTTCAACCCTCTGTTTTCCCATTTCTGCTTGTTTTTCCACCCTCTGACCTATTCTGCTCATTTTCCTGCCCTCTGTTTTGCCATTTCTCCTCATTTTGCGCCCTCTGTCTTGCCTTTTCTGCTAATTATTCTGCTCTCCGTTTTGCCTTTTTCCGCTCGTTTCTTACCTCTTCCCGCTGTTTCGTAAAGAACTGTCGCAGGGGGAGCTAACACTACGGAGACCTCGAGTCGCAGTGCCCAGATATCCCCAGCGGTGACAGTGCCACGCTCTACAAATGCTGATTGATTGAGTCAGGCATTAACCTGAGAAACGTGGCAGCTATACAGGATATACTGAAGAAATTGTGTTTAATTCCTATCACTGCAAAATAAAGCCATCACATAAATACAAGGAATGCCCCAGCTCCTCTACTGACTGTCGTGTCTCTTTCTGTCTATGTTGTGACGCAATTCTGGTCTGTGCAGGAGGAAGTGCGTGGCTGGAGGGCAATGGGCGAGTGGAGACTGAGCGTGCTTGGCTAGGAGAGTGTGGAGACCTTCACTCAGTGTTCTGCATAGTCTATGCCTCATGTGAGGCCCAAAACAACAATTCATGATTCCTGCTATGTAAATTCATGCACACAAATTAAAGGCCAGGACCAGATTGGCAACCTCAACAGTGTACAAATATTACTAGACAAACATTGGCAATGCCAATAGGTCTGGTTTATAAGTGAAAGTGCTCCTTCATTCACTGATCAGTGTAGGCACTCGCACACATGCTCTCTGTCACTCATCCTTTCACCCAATGACTCATTCTTGAAATTGCCACCCTTACTTATCTGCAGCAAAATAGACAAAACAAACTGCATATGCAGGATATATTAAAAGAATAAAAGTAGACCAAAGAATACATGCCACAAACTAAACTTGAGGGAGCGTATAATTGCAATCCAAAAATAAAACTGAACATAGTAGTGGTCGCCCTGGTGCAGTGTTATTGTACATAATCTATTGTTGTTTTAAAGTTCCAACATAGCTCCAAGTTTAAAAGAAACATATTTGCCATCTTTAATCAGTAAAAACAATGATACACTATGCAAACATAATTTAAAAAATGGCCACACTATAAACATTTCACTGGGTGGCCTTCTTTGAATGCTAAATTCTACAGTGCATTTTTGTTGCTCTAATCCAAGGGGTCCAACATTATGCTTCTAGACATGGTGGACATTTTGTAGTTATAAAGTAATGATACACTTTTGCCAATACCTTTCCATGATGGCCAGTAAAATTAGAACTAGTAGTCACACAGGATGCATCACACTGCAGATGAAATGAGCAACAAGCAAGTGTCCTGGAAGAACTGTCTGGGAAACTGCAGGAAGCTCCAAAAAAGAAGAAGGGGAAAGAAATGAAATGGGATCTATGAAAGGGAAAAATGAGAAGCTAAAGTATTTATACACCAGCCCAGGTACTGAAGCACACTTATTTTAAGGCAGATGTGCACATCTGATCAAGGAAAATTCCATAACTCACAGGGCAATGCTGATAATGACAGAAATAGGCTAAACCAGGAATGGCCTCCTATAGTATATGTCATAAGGAGATGAAGAGTGTGACTGTAGGTATATATATGTAAATATGTGACGTCTTTGGATTTTTTTTTTATTACAAGAGCCTGGCAGACAACTGCACCTGCAAAGTTCTCCTAAAATGGCCTAGCAAAGAGTATCACAATACAAATATTCTACCTTTGGGGTTTGTCAAACAAGGTTCCAAACACAAAATCCTTGCCTTGTGCAGTAATATGTGAGAATCCATGTAACAAAATACCAGTCTACAGGTTTTAACGTGGTGTATAACAATCCACCCTCAACAGAATATTGGATTTACTAAACAATAATGACAAAAGGTCAGGCCTATTTCCTCTTGCTTGCCATGGTGACTGGCTGCACTATTAGGGCTCTTGGTCTGCCAACCACCAGGGAATGCTGCCAACCCTGAACAATTCTGAAACCAAGAGAGTCGGGGTAATCCTGGGTGGTGTGGTATGTATGAATCACTGCCTGTGTTCTTATCCAAGAACGATTCAGAAAAGGGGGTGGTGATGAACAGAGTGTCTGAATTAAGCAGACCACTCTTACCCAGTCCAAAGATCAGGGCTTGATCCATCACCGTTATTTATCTCACTGCACCATCCCAGCTCAGAACCTGGCTATATGCAAATCAGTCTGTCCCTGGCCCAGTGCATCATGGGAACAGGGCAGACTAAACTACCAAGCCAATTCTTCACCAGAAAGGAGACAAGCTACCGGGGACCGGTTTCTGGCATTTCAGCCGTCTTCGGCCCGGCTTGCTTGAATCCTGATGATGCAGTGAGAAAGGGACTCATGTCTGAGTATACCCTGCCACACCTATAGTGGCCAAAAACAGTGCAGTGAGCTAAAAAACGGTGTTGGATCTAGCCCTGATCTCTTGACTGGGTGAGAGTATTCTGCTTAATTCAGAAACTCTGTCCATCACCACCCCTTGTTGTTAAATATTTTGTCCACCCTAAGCGTGGAAGGGTATACTCAGATGTGAGTCCCTTGTTCATTGCACCATCAGGATTCAAGCAAGCCGGGCCGACGACGGCTGAAATGCCAGAAACCGGTCCCCGGAAGCTTGTTTCCTTCCCAGTTTAAGAATTGGCTTGGTACTTTGGTTTGCCCTGTTCCCATCATGGAACAGACTAATTTGCATATAGCCGGGTTCTGAGCTGGGATGGTGCAGTGAGCTAAAAAACATGTTGGATCTAGCCCTGATCTCTTGACTGGGTGAGAGTATTCTGCTTAATTCAGAAACTCTGTCCATCACCACCCCTTGTTGTTAAATATTTTGTCCACCCTAAGCGTGGAAGGGTATACTCAGATGTGAGTCCCTTGTTCATTGCACCATCAGGATTCAAGCAAGCCGGGCCGACGACGGCTGAAATGCCAGAAACCGGTCCCCGGAAGCTTGTTTCCTTCCCAGTGTAAGAATTGGCTTGGTACTTTGGTTTGCCCTGTTCCCATCATGCACTGGGACAGGAACAGACTAATTTGCATATAGCCGGGTTCTGAGCTGGGATGGTGCAGTGAGCTAAAAAACGGTGTTAGATCTAGCCCTGATCTCTTGACTGGGTGAGAGTATTCTGCTTAATTCAGAAACTCTGTCCATCACCACCCCTTGTTGTTAAATATTTTGTCCACCCTAAGCGTGGAAGGGTATACTCAGATGTGAGTCCCTTGTTCATTGCACCATCAGGATTCAAGCAAGCCGGGCCGACGACGGCTGAAATGCCAGAAACCGGTCCCCGGAAGCTTGTTTCCTTCCCAGTGTAAGTATTTGCTTGGTACTTTGGTTTGCCCTGTTCCCATTATGCACTGGGACAGGAACAGACTAATTTGCATATAGCCGGGTTCTGAGCTGGGATGGTGCAGTGAGCTAAAAAACGGTGTTGGATCTAGCCCTGATCTCTTGACTGGGTGAGAGTATTCTGCTTAATTCAGAAACTCTGTCCATCACCACCCCTTGTTGTTAAATATTTTGTCCACCCTAAGCGTGGAAGGGTATACTCAGATGTGAGTCCCTTGTTCATTGCACCATCAGGATTCAAGCAAGCCGGGCCGACGACGGCTGAAATGCCAGAAACCGGTCCCCGGAAGCTTGTTTCCTTCCCAGTGTAAGAATTGGCTTGGTACTTTGGTTTGCCCTGTTCCCATCATGCACTGGGACAGGAACAGACTAATTTGCATATAGCCAGGTTCTGAGCTGGGATGGTGCAGTGAGCTAAAAAAACGGTGTTGGATCTAGCCCTGATCTCTTGACTGGGTGAGAGTATTCTGCTTAGTTCAGAAACTCTGTCCATCACCACCCCTTGTTGTTAAATATTTTGTCCACCCTAAGCGTGGAAGGGTATACTCAGATGTGAGTCCCTTGTTCATTGCACCATCAGGATTCAAGCAAGCCGGGCCAACGACGGCTGAAATGCCAGAAACCGGTCCCCGGAAGCTTGTTTCCTTCCCAGTTTAAGAATTGGCTTGGTACTTTGGTTTGCCCTGTTCCCATCATGGAACAGACTAATTTGCATATAGCCGGGTTCTGAGCTGGGATGGTGCAGTGAGCTAAAAAACATGTTGGATCTAGCCCTGATCTCTTGACTGGGTGAGAGTATTCTGCTTAATTCAGAAACTCTGTCCATCACCACCCCTTGTTGTTAAATATTTTGTCCACCCTAAGCGTGGAAGGGTATACTCAGATGTGAGTCCCTTGTTCATTGCACCATCAGGATTCAAGCAAGCCGGGCCCGCGACGGCTGAAATGCCAGAAACCGGTCCCCGGAAGCTTGTTTCCTTCCCAGTGTAAGAATTGGCTTGGTACTTTGGTTTGCCCTGTTCCCATCATGCACTGGGACAGGAACAGACTAATTTGCATATAGCCAGGTTCTGAGCTGGGATGGTGCAGTGAGCTAAAAAACGGTGTTGGATCTAGCCCTGATCTCTTGACTGGGTGAGAGTATTCTGCTTAATTCAGAAACTCTGTCCATCACCACCCCTTGTTGTTAAATATTTTGTCCACCCTAAGCGTGGAAGGGTATACTCAGATGTGAGTCCCTTGTTCATTGCACCATCAGGATTCAAGCAAGCCGGGCCGACGACGGCTGAAATGCCAGAAACCGGTCCCCGGAAGCTTGTTTCCTTCCCAGTTTAAGAATTGGCTTGGTACTTTGGTTTGCCCTGTTCCCATCATGGTACAGACTAATTTGCATATAGCCGGGTTCTGAGCTGGGATGGTGCAGTGAGCTAAAAAACATGTTGAATCTAGCCCTGATCTCTTGACTGGGTGAGAGTATTCTGCTTAATTCAGAAACTCTGTCCATCACCACCCCTTGTTGTTAAATATTTTGTCCACCCTAAGCGTGGAAGGGTATACTCAGATGTGAGTCCCTTGTTCATTGCACCATCAGGATTCAAGCAAGCCGGGCCGACGACGGCTGAAATGCCAGAAACCGGTCCCCGGAAGCTTGTTTCCTTCCCAGTGTAAGAATTGGCTTGGTACTTTGGTTTGCCCTGTTCCCATCATGCACTGGGACAGGAACAGACTAATTTGCATATAGCCGGGTTCTGAGCTGGGATGGTGCAGTGAGCTAAAAAACGGTGTTGGATCTAGCCCTGATCTCTTGACTGGGTGAGAGTATTCTGCTTAATTCAGAAACTCTGTCCATCACCACCCCTTGTTGTTAAATATTTTGTCCACCCTAAGCGTGGAAGGGTATACTCAGATGTGAGTCCCTTGTTCATTGCACCATCAGGATTCAAGCAAGCCGGGCCGACGACGGCTGAAATGCCAGAAACCGGTCCCCGGAAGCTTGTTTCCTTCCCAGTGTAAGAATTGGCTTGGTACTTTGGTTTGCCCTGTTCCCATTATGCACTGGGACAGGAACAGACTAATTTGCATATAGCCGGGTTCTGAGCTGGGATGGTGCAGTGAGCTAAAAAACGGTGTTGGATCTAGCCCTGATCTCTTGACTGGGTGAGAGTATTCTGATTAATTCAGAAACTCTGTCCATCACCACCCCTTGTTGTTAAATATTTTGTCCACCCTAAGCGTGGAAGGGTATACTCAGATGTGAGTCCCTTGTTCATTGCACCATCAGGATTCAAGCAAGCCGGGCCGACGACGGCTGAAATGCCAGAAACCGGTCCCCGGAAGCTTGTTTCCTTCCCAGTGTAAGAATTGGCTTGGTACTTTGGTTTGCCCTGTTCCCATCATGCACTGGGACAGGAACAGACTAATTTGCATATAGCCAGGTTCTGAGCTGGGATGGTGCAGTGAGCTAAAAAACGGTGTTGGATCTAGCCCTGATCTCTTGACTGGGTGAGAGTATTCTGCTTAATTCAGAAACTCTGTCCATCACCACCCCTTGTTGTTAAATATTTTGTCCACCCTAAGCGTGGAAGGGTATATTCAGATGTGAGTCCCTTGTTCATTGCACCATCAGGATTCAAGCAAGCCGGGCCGACGACGGCTGAAATGCAAGAAACCGGTCCCCGGAAGCTTGTTTCCTTCCCAGTGTAAGAATTGGCTTGGTACTTTGGTTTGCCCTGTTCCCATCATGCACTGGGACAGGAACAGACTAATTTGCATATAGCCAGGTTCTGAGCTGGGATGGTGCAGTGAGCTAAAAAACGGGGTTGGATCTAGCCCTGATCTCTTGACTGGGTGAGAGTATTCTGCTTAATTCAGAAACTCTGTCCATCACCACCCCTTGTTGTTAAATACTTATCCAAGAATGTCCTGCAAACGTCACAGTGTGGGTCAAAACGGCTAATTTCCCATATTCATATTTATGTGACAGTAAGCCAGTTGCACTAAACGATCATATTCTTAACACCCTGCGTTCCCACACTTCTTCTGATTGCAATGCTATCTTCCGTGTGTGGGTAGACCTATTGCACATCATTGGAACAAACAAAAACTGTAACCATATGAGGTAATTTTCACCACATTGACTTCACATGTTCCACATTTTCACAGGTTCTTGTTGTGGGCGATAGGCCATGCAATACAAGTGGAGCATTGTTTTTATTAGGAGAGTCAGGAAATACTGAGTGGTAGAAATGTTGTGGATCCTTACAGCTGCAAGAACTTTCCCTCACAGAAATATGAGGGAAATGTGTGATTTTATGCAAAGTTTGTAATGTACAGTGCAATCTAGGTAAGACAACATTGTTGGATCCACACAAGACATGCCACTCTGGACTCCCCTGTGTATTTAGTTTTCAGAAATGTCTAGGTTTGGTAGGTCTCCCTGGGTGCCAGCCGCGCCTGGCCCCAAAGCCCGGGGCTACCCACATCTCCAGCATGGGTCAATTTTGAAAGCAAAATATTGATTTTCCTTGTTACATTTTGGGGTCTTTCCTGTCATGGGCAATATGCTCACACACAATAAATTGGGTAACATATGTATCAGGGTAAATGTGAGATTCCTGAATAGAAGAACATTTGTTGTTATCAATTGAATTTATCTTTATTCTTAGCTCCCAAATGTAAGGCTGTGGAAGAAAGTATCCATTTTGAAAAATGCTCTCTGAATCACATAATAGTATGGGTAACCCCAAATTGAAAGTTGCACAAGTAATCACTATTTCTAAACTCAGCATTTGGGGTATATTTAAAAATGCTTACGTTTCCTTCATACCATCAGAACCTGGTCAGAGGCCCTCGGGCAAGCAATGGCTACTGGGCCACTGACATGGGGGCCGGGATCGTTTGCCTCTGATGTTCCAGGATTCAATCTACTATGACTTTGCAAAATGGCCAAGTATGAGCACTTCAACATATGACTCTCAGTGGTTGTGATGGCAAGCAGTAACAAGCATCTCAGGGAGGTTTGTGTTGTCAAAAAACAGGCTTAGCACTCAACAGCCACCCAACAGTGCAATAATATGGTTGTCCAGTCCAGTACTTATCTTTTCAAAAGAAAAGTAATGTATTACTCTTAACACGCAGTACTGCACAGTATAGCAAAAAGTAGCAAATACCTGAAGTATGAGTGACAAGATTACTCTCAGGTGAGGGTGCTCCTTCTCTACTCCCTTCCACCTCTCTTACCCTAAGAATGCTCTGGTGTGGGTCTCAGTGCAGTTAGTAGTCTTATGTGGTAATAACAAGCACTCAGTCTCTCTCACTAGGTTTGGTTCAGTGGTAGGCCTTGCATCAGCCTCCTGCACTTCAGTCTGCTCTGCTCCCCGCAGGCAGACAAGGGCTGCATGACAGTGCTATGTAAACAGCAGCAAGTGTAGCCTCTGCGGCTGTGATCCCTTGGGACCCAGTCGGGCCTCCCGCCTCTGGATTGGCTTAGTATTTTGGTTCAGCCGCTTAGGCGAGATGCCAATGCAGTCCTGCTCCAGGTCCGGGGTCGTTAGCCAGGCTGCTTCAAGGCACTGTGGGGCGGCGGTGGCTGGGTCTGATCAGTTGTGCTTCTGGGATAGCACCTCGGGTAGCCAATCAGTTGTTCAGTGCACATTGTTAAGTGCCTCAAGACAGCAGCTTTGCTTCCAATGGCATAGTCTGCACAGCTTACGATTGGCACGTGCTGTGGCTAGCCTCAAAAGTCATTTCTTTTAGGAACACTTGTTGCAAGTAAAACACACAATGAGCAAAATAACGATGGATTAAACCCAGATCTGCGACTGAAATTTGCATATGGTCATGTCTGAACTGGGGTGGCTTGGTGAGCAAAATAACGATGGATTAAACCCAGATCTGTGACTGGGGGGGAATGTTTTGCCATTGTGCAACATTCCATCCATCATCTTGTGTGTTTTACACTTGGTGCAAGTGCCAGAACTTTACAGGTTTCTTCTTCAGTGCTACAGACCCTTGGGCATACACAGTTCAGTGCTACTGCTTCGACCCTAGGGTCGAAGGGGAGATCCAGAGCTGTTCCGTAAAACCTTCCAATTATCCATAGTGACCATCTCAGAACTAGTAGCATGCCAGCCATGCTCTTCACGTGTATCTGTTGGACAGACAAGTGGACAGCTCCTCCTGCAGGGGTGGTGCAATCCTTCCCCCTTCTCCCCAGTCATTCCAGGACTGGGAAGCAACTCCTCCTCCAGATCAGGCTACAGGTGATGTCCCCTCCCCTCTGGGAAGTTGGCTGTCAGTCAGACATCAGCTCTGGTTGCACAGTAGTCTTCTGGGTGCTTTTTGGACCACCCCCTTCATGGTCAAAAAGAACTTTGAATAGGACCAAGAAGTGGGTAATGGCTTCCAATCCTATTCCGAGATGGCTGATAGGGGATGTGTATTCTCTATCTGCACTTTCAGAAATGTTTTGGGTGGGTCCTCTTTTCATGTTTCAGACTAAGCCTCTGTCTAGAGTGATGCTTCTCACTGCAGAATCGCCTCCAGGTGGGACACCTACACCACAGCCACAAGGAGGTATGAGTATTCTGCACTTGACCATTCAACATCCAGCCACACTTGTCAGTGATCAGGAATAGAGACAAAAGACTGGCCTCGTGTTAAAGGACTGTTCACACTCTGACAACAGAACTGTAGTAATAAGGAAAACACATACGACGCGGAGACGCCGTATTTTAAGGATTTCGAGTTACCGGACCTTCTTGGGCGGTCAAAGGAAATTGATTAATTGAAATAGCTGAAGAAGACACGCATCCACGAGAGCAGGGCATTCCAACTGAGAATATAGGCTCTGTCGTATCAGAAGACATGAGTCCCCTAGAATAGGAGAAAAGTGTGTGTGTTGAACTACTTGTTCTATCATTGAAGAACAACACATGGATTGAAACGGACTATATACACAACAGTCGTAGTACATATTAAGAGATATAATTTCCTGTTTTTTTAAAAGAAATCGTTCGCTCACTTCAATCAGGCCTACTTACAGAGGCCATTCTACAACACAGGCAATTGAAAAGCCTTCAAGTCTGAAAACAAAATTGAGAAAGATTTATAGTATTTACAGAAAGTCTGGGAGGAGGTATATATTCCTGATCAAAAGTCAAAGGGGCAGATTTATGATAACTGGCGCATCCCCAGGGATGCGCCAGTTATTTTGCGCCGCTGCTCCGCCACCCATGGTGCGTCGCATTTACAATGCGGCGCACCATGGGGCAAAAACGGCACAGATGCGTGACGCATCTCTGCCGTAAATGTGGCGCATTGCTGGAGTTGTGTTGCAAGCGCGACGCTGCTCCAGCAAGGCTCGGGGGTGCCCTATCTTTACAATGCTGCGTCAAGACCTACGCCTGCTTCAATTGTATTGTATTGTATTGTATTGTATGTTGGATTTATATAGCGCTTATCACCCAGGGGTCTCTAAGCGCTTGCCTTGGGAACCCGTCCTGGCTTTTCCCTGTGAGATAGCCCCTACAGGGCATCCCCAAGGTGAAAGCCAGGCATCCCGCCGCGGGGGGCCGTTGTGGAGATTAAGCAAGCTTAATGCCCAGAGTTGCAGAGTGTGAACCCATGATTAGGTCAGGCACCGAAGCGAGAATTATCGAGTCCGTGGACATTTGAGCTCAAGACCCTGCCGCGTCGGGAAGCAGGCACAGGGTTTTGACGCAGCATTGACCTGAAAGTGACTGAGTGAAATCTTATAGATTTCACTCAGCCACTTTTGCGAGGCGCACCTCCCCAGGAACGCCCACCCTGCGCCGGAACGCCCACAAGTGGTGCAGGGCTTTACAACGTGACGCATCTGCCTAGATGTGTCACGTTGTAAATGGGTCGTAGGGATGCGCCACGTTTACGCCGCTGTTGCGTGACGCAAACGTGGCGCATTCCCAACATAAATCTGCCCCAATGTGTTTTGAATCCACTCACTAGAATACCTGGAAGTGATATAGTGTTATTCTACCAGTTGTTCTATTGTGTTATGAAAGTTGGATCAGGTTATGCAACAGTCTATGGAGGATTGCGCAAAAGGGTCTCCTAATGCTTTTTTCGTATTGTTTTATGTACTTTGTGACTTTGTTTGTTTTTTAATGCAATACAGTGGAATTGCTTTTATGAAGGAACTTAGTTAAGTTTTTTGTATAAATTCCGGATTACATTTTAACTCTATTTTTATTGAAAAATAAATCATTTACTAACGGTACATCTCTATTTGGGGTATATAATGTCCATCTTTTTTGGATGGTACAGATATTATACCCGTTGAGAGTAATTGTGTGAATAGTATGAAAGCTGCTTAATTCTGGTTAATTTTTTGGATCAAGCCAAGGGAAGTTTTTCCCTATTACTGATTTCAGTGTCCTGTTCCCTTGGACAGTGGGGCCACCTCTCTAGTTTTAAACAACAGAGCTGTAGTCCCATCATTCACACTTATTATCCATTAAATGGCATATTTCAGAAAGTTTAATGAGCAGCCCTCTGAATCAAAAAGACCTAATTGATTTTCTAAGTGGAAGCGAGTCACCTCATTCCCCACTTCGCTGACTAGATTATCTTTCGCCTGTCTGGGGAATGCAAGTGATATACTTTCACGGTCTGGGAAAGGAATCTCACCTCCATCTTGTGTATCTGAACAGGCTATGGTTTTCCAAAATTGAACCTACTAGCCTGTTTGGTGTCAGTCTGGTTTGCTTAGATACTAATTTATGTTTCTTAGATCAAGGATTTGGGCTAATCTGTAGCAGCAGAATTTTATAGGAGTGGCTCTACAACTGTGACACAGGTAAAAGGTCTGTCACACTAGGATTTTACAAAAAAAGGGTAGGCTGATACCACTGCATCACAATCATTAACCTATGACTGAGACAGTAGTCCTCTGCCACTATGGAGAGCACGCTTGTTGCACATCTTGAGGTCCAGGACAGATCCAGGGCTGGAGTTTTGTCAATGGGCCTGTCTTGTGTATTGGTTTCACCTTTGCACTGTGTTAAGTTGGCATGTGCTAGTTACAGTTTTAAACGCCACCTCTGCACAAGACACATTTTGTTATTAATGCTTTTCGCGTAGTTAGGTATTTTCCTTTACACGAGAATAACATGTTTGCTTATAATATCAGTCTTGCTTGGTAAGCTATGTCTGTACAGTTAGTGCCGAGGCCTTCAAGGTTGTTTCAACACAGCGCTTATTGTTTGGATTGATCAGCGCACAGAGTAGACATAATATGGATGCATCTGTGGCCAACTTTGGTTTTAGGCGCGAATGATACTGCACTGTGCAAATGTACGCACAAAAATGGGGGTGTATAGAGTGAGTAACATAAACAATATAAACAAACAGAGAAAGCCCCAATAAGGCAAATCACTCTATTTGAAAAAACTGCCCTCACTCACATACCGAAGTATGTGACATGCTTCATCATCAGGCCTGCTTGCAATACGCCCTGGTGTAGCCACACACAGGGCGGAGCATTAGGGAGGGGGAAAAAAATAATAAACTTCTCTTAACAAGACATATAGTCAAGACAATTGGACATAGACGACATGTAACACAAATCTTGGTGAATGCCGTGCAAGCACCAAGTGACCACCACTGAAAAGTGCAACGAAAAGTGCAGTTAGGAAAAGTGATTAAAACTGATTAAGGGTGTCAACCAGAACACAACCTTTATTAAACTTTTCTTGACGCCCCTATCAGGATTAAAAAAAGGAAGAGGATGGGAAAAAGCCACAACGAGATAATTAGGAATCTCAAAGCTTCCCTCCTACCACTGCCAGAGTCAACATGTTTCGACTGCTCTGTATGTGCCCATCGGGTCACTCCGGTCTTCTTCAGGACCGTCGCATGCAGTGCCACTCTGGGTTTCTCCGTACTTCGGATAATGATAGCCCTGGGGTGAGGTAGGTCCACTAGATCTATACCCCTCCCGTGATGAGTGTGGAGACAGTTCCCTCAGGTGCGGGAAAACATTCCCTGTCGTAATAAAAGAGAAGATAGTACAGACACTCTTAGTAGTCACATATTCTTACTATCATTCCTTCTTCGTTATGTCTCTTTAAGACAAAAACCATTGGAGCCCCATTATCTAGTGTAGAGCTAAAATCCTAGTAACAAATTGTACCCTGAGTCCTGCTCAGATATGTCTTATCGCTTGCCCATTTTTAACCTGATGTATACAGGATGCAGGCCCTTTCAATCATCCCTTTCCTCACATTTTACATGGTCATTCGTATCTCGTACCTAGCCCCCTTGGTGTTCATGGGGCCATCATTATACTACAACCTACTTCTTATCCTGTCTCAGTGTCCACACTCGAAAAGAGTGTACGCATAGTTGTGCACTTACCGAGTTCATATTATTTACAAACTCGAACTGGTGTCCTGTGAGAGGGACGCCAAAGAACACAATCTGGAATGAAATGGAGTGAATAAGGGAGAAAATGTTACCTTAGATGCCTCCACCACCCGATGTGCACCTCTGTTTACAAACGCTAAAACCGAGTCTAGCGTTATGGTGCTTTCATCGGGTCTACGCTGCCAAATGCGTTCTATGCGCTCGCCCCCTCGAGCCCTCTCCTTACCGCTCTGCTGGCGAGTCCCGGCTCAGTCACCTGCAGACCGTGACAACGCGCAGATGATACGCACAGTGTCTTTCAGAGCTTAAAAGATGTCCGATGCCGGTTAGAGCGTCCCACGTGACCGCGTCGTCGTCGTCACGTGGAGCGTTCTCCATATCATGGGAAATGTAGTTCTATAGGCATGTAACGACCCACGTTGTTGGTTCGAGGCTCCTACTGCGCTGCGGTGTATATTAAATTACATAGCAACTGCCCTGCAGTCTAATAGATGGCATTACAATAGATCGAATTTTACCGCAGTGTGCCCCATAGGTGTCAAAGTCATGTTTAGTGGGGTGCAGCTGTGGCCAACGAATGTTACTGCACTGCGCAAGGCAGGAGACACAAACTTGATGAATATCCGTATGCAGAGTGTTGGTGTAGGAGATGATGTGATCCATTCCTGCTGAACCCAAAGGTATGGGCTCGCCCTTCTAAAACACAAAGAAACCTTCTGTAGATATAATATAATATACTAGCTAGGGAGGGTAAACTGAGGTTCTATTTAGACCTGTTTCCTTTAGCATTTTAACATGCTTTCACCTTTTGTATTTTATGGAATAGTAACTATGCTTTTAACCTTGATCTTTATAATATGTTTGCTTGTATTAGCTAAGATACTGCGTTTGAGAACACTGCATTAGAAATAAACATATCAAACTTGCACGTGTCCTCATTGACTCCTCGTCCTGGATTGATATGTTAGTATAACAAAAGAGTGTTCATGTGTTTCACATTTCCTGAGGTGTTCTAAGTCCATGTTCTGGGTTGTCTAAATCATTGGGGTTTTGTAAGTACCAATGAGACACTGATTGCTAGTCTGGTAGGGGATTTTGGATACTAAGGTGAGTTTTGGCACACCCTAACTCACTGAGGTTCTAAGTCTCTATGCACAGTTCTGTATAGGAGCAGAAATCCCTGCTACATGGCGCCCGATCGTTGGTGGTCTTATTACATGACACTTGAGTAGTACTTATATCGGTCCTTAACACCCTTCGCTATTGTTTCCGGAAAACAGTAGTGTCGGACAAACCTGCCTATATTAATATAGGTCCTTTCAAGCTTGATTATTTCAAAACGGTTTCCTTGAATTACTACCCAGTTGTGCTACGTATTTTTGTTGTACCTTTTTCTTTCTGAGTAGCTATGGCCGCGGTGGACATTCCGCAACATAGTCGCATTGTGGTGCGCAATCACTTGCAGAATTATCATGTCCCTGTGGATGGCATGGCCGTGATTATGGTGGTGAGTGCAGAGGTGGCTTACCCATACGAAATATTTTATTCGTGGGTGACCTTCCCAGCTGTGAACGCTAATACCAATGTGTTCGACACGTACACTCCCACTGCTGTGCCGCAGGACTATGCTTCGTATAGGACACAGTAAGTTCTGATTGATACTTGGCAGCATGAGTTTGGTTTAATGGCGTCCTACCCCACTCTTTAACAGCTCCGAGGTTAGATCCATTGTCCATTATAGGCACGATTTGACTTGTTTTGGCTGGATTTACACCTCATCCTCAGCACAGGGCGTGTTCCGTTGCTGAGTTAAGACGACTACATGTAGTCGCTATTTATGTAATTAGGTCGTTAGTGTAATACATTACCCGCAATCTCCCGGGCAGGGCCCCAGGAGGTGCGGCACTTCCTGCTGGACAGGGCGGAATGAAACTTAGCTCTGTAATGGTCAACGCTGTGATGGGCAAGCACCCCCAGGATAAGGATGAATTTCCTTTCTGGTTTGCCGAGAAGTTTGACCAGCTGGAAGCAGTATTTCCTAACATGACTCCTGGTGAAAAACAGCCTCAGCATGCCTAAGGAGAAATTGGCGACTGTGAGTCGTGGGGGAAGATCTTTGCGGCAGTTTATGCGAGGTTTTTTGGCACTCCGTCCACAACTGTCCTTCCGACGGTCATTAAGCGTGTTCAAGATGAAAACGGACCGGAGGCAGGGGTTGAATTGGGTATGCGCCTTTGCGGCTCCTTTGATGTAGTTTCCGATCTCATACTTGCGAATGTCAAGGGGGATGCGGTGAGCTTTAAGATGTCCAATGCATTGCAGGAAGGTTCCCAATGCCGACAAACCCCGTCAGTTACCGAGGATTATTGTGGCGGTTTATAAGACTGTGGGCCACAGTAGCGCGGGTGTCAAGCCGTTCTCCAATAAGGAGAAAAAGCAACCCCAAGGGCCAAATTCAGAAAATGACGAACAGCCCAAAACCAAAAAACAAATTTGGCCGAAAAAATAAAAACAGGGTAAACAATAACAAAAGCAGAAACAGGAGTCTCGTCCTGCATCACCAGTGCCTGCACCTACAGAACGTATTTATGACTTGCGCGATCGCGCGACGATAAAATCACCTGATCGTTTTCAGGTTTCTGAACAACGCTTTCCTTGTTCTTTTCAGGACTCATCGGCCTCATCGACCGGTGGTGGAGGTGTCGGCAGAGGTCGGGGTGGCCAACAGGGATGCGACCAGCCCCGCCTGAAAGACGGTAAAGGCAAGCAGGACGATTCAACCCCGAAGAGACCCCAGTTTCAGAAAAAGAAAGTTGCCGCTTTAACAGCGAGATATGCCACAGATAGTGAGAACGCGGCTTCGGAATCAGACATGGGCTCTGACCTTGCTAGACAGCGCGGCGGAGATTACCATAGTGCGAGAGACCCTGCGTCCGCTACTGAAGGTGACAGCGACTGATCGATATGTTGTTGTGGAGACCGCTGATACTAGAGTAGCTCCCCCTGATAGGCTTTATGAAATAGTCCTTTTAATTGAAGGTGACATACAACGTAGAATCAAAGGGGTATTTTGGAAGAATCTTACGACTACATATGACATTTTGTTAGCGGAGGCTGACTGGCCCCCACCTTTTGTGCTCCCAGCTCCGAGAGGGGAGGAGGTGATCTCCCTAGTTTCGCGCACACGGTCTCGAAAGAGCATGCGCTGAATTTTGCAGAAGAGTGGGCTAAGGCTCTTGCGCCGGCTTTGTACCGTACACAATGTGGTTGGGATAAATTTTCCCCACACCACGAGATTCCTTTACGGTCTATGCCACAGCCTCAACCTCAATATACCATCCGACGTGAAGCTAAGGCTTCCGTCGCGGAAATCCTTGAACAATTGGAATATCAAGGTGTGATTGAAACTTGTGTGTCACCGATAAATAACCCTCTTTTTACTGTAACCAAGCCTGACGGTTTGTACCGTTTGGTATTGGATTACCGGCATTTGAACTCGCATTGCCATACCTGTGCAGTACAGAATACTCATGGCTCTGCTCTTGTAGATGGTCTTGTGCGTAAACGTTTTAAAACTACGCTTGACATTTCCAACTTTTTTTTGCCCACAATTTGGACGGACTGAGTTACCAGTGCACCAGTTTTACCTGTGGCGGCAAACAACGCCACTATACTTGTTTACCTATGGGCTATAAGAATAGTCCAGGCGAGTTTGCTGCCCGTATTGTCTCTCTTTTAGAGAGGATAGACACTGATGCGTGTTCGTATGTGGATGACATATATCTCACAGACGACGAACTTTGGGCGCATCTGTGTCACGTTGACCACATAATTTGTAACTTTGCGGACTTCGGTTACAAATTTAACTTTGCAAAGTCTCACATTGCAGAGTATACTGAGCTGTTCCTGGGCTACGAGCTCAACAATGAAGGTAGAGGATTGGCTCCTCACTTCTTGGAGAAATACACACAACTGTACGCTCCTACAACTCTGAAGAAATTACAGTCCTTGCTGGGACTTTTGAATTTCAGGCGTACTTATATTCCCGAATATGCCCAGCGTATCAAGCCTTTGTATGCTTTGATACAACCAACTTTTACCAAATCTTGCTGGCTGCCGGAACATTCAGCTATTTTGCAATCTTTGCAAGCTGATCTTCTAGAATCTGAATTCTTACTGACCTGTGATAACCACATCAACCTGGTGATAAGAATCATCCCTGGGGCGGTGGGTTTCACGTACCTTACTTTTAACGAAGGAGACACAGTACCTATTGCTTACAAGTCACACTTGTACACTTCGGCTGAAATGCAGTTTTCCTCTGAGGAAAAAGTTTTAACAGCAGTGCAAATGGCGATTCTCAAGGAACGTGCACTGTCACAGGGAAAACGCATGTTGGTTGTTACCCCGTTTCCTGCGTTAGAGGCAATGACGAAAGCCAGTGTACCAAATTCTAAAGCTTTGCACCCTCGGTGGATACAATGGTCAGCATCTTTGACATCTCCGGATGTCACGTTTATTTTTGATGCCTCCTTACAGTCGCAGGAGTTTTTGCAGTATGAATTTGTTCATCCTGCCCCTTTGGCTATGCGGCCTTTGGAGGACTTCCATTGCATCATATACAGTGATGGTTCTGTGCAGGTTGCGCATGGGTCTAAACACGCATACATTTCTGCTTGCGCTATTGTGGTAGGTGCCATGGTGAATGACGAGTTCAAGTCCAGAGTCGTGCACACACAGACTCTAGGGGACTGCACCGCACAATTGGCAGAGCTTCGTGCTCTGATGCTTGCATTGGAGTACGCTGATCCTGGTGTGTCAACTCTTATTGTGAGTGATTCTTACTACTGTGTCCAGTCTTACAATGACAACCTTTTCTTTTGGATACAGAATGATTTTCGTGATTCCAAGGTTAGCACAATAAAACATAAAATGATCTGGGTCTGAGTGGCTGAGCTTAAAGAGCAGTTGCCACTCGTGTTTGTGATTCATACTCTTGGTCATCAGCGCGTGGGAGTCCACGCTGTTGGCAATTCGCTTGCCGATGAGGCAGCAAAATCAGCGGTATCTACATATTTGGTTGCAGCAGTTACACGTTCCAAAAGTAAGATTGATGATGATATCTTGGCAGCTGTTGCTGCAACTGAGAAGGGAGGTAAACATCCAAAAGGATTCCCTTCCCAGTATTCATACCACTTAAGTCCTGATAAAGTTCCTTATGTGAAAATTCCTAACGTTGGTGAGAGATTGCTTCCCAACGCGGACCGCAGGCCTACTCTGATTACCGCAGCCCATGAAGGTGTTGCGTCTGCGCATGCAGGCACTTCGGCTACTGTAGCTCAGTTACAACGTTTCTGGTGGCGGGGACTGTACAAACAGACGTGTGATTATGTCCTTCAATGTGACATTTGCCAGCAGATTAAGCCTTCAACTGCTGCGCGTCCGCCACAGACACAGTTGTACATTTCTAATAAACTTCTTGGGTGTGTTTATTTAGATCACTGCGGTCCCTTTTCTTCTGGTACTGCGTATAAGTACATCTTAGTAGCAGTTGATTCATAAACACGCTTTGTGTGGGTCTGGCCTCACCGCAGCGCTGATTCACGGACTGTCATAAGAGACTTGCGTATCTTTGTAGGGATTTTTGCCTGTGGTACCTTCCATTCGGATAAGGGTCTGGCTTTCGCCTCTAAGGCGTATAAGAATGCCATGACTTCATTGGGGACCTAGTCAAGTTTTCGTCTCCATACCGACTTGAGGGTAATAGTGTTGTGGAACGAATGAACCGAGATTTAAAGCAGTCTTTGACGGCTCGAGTTATAGGCACTGGCAGGAACTGGCTGGCTCATCTCAATGGCGTGCAGCGTGCTCTTAATAATCTCCCTAAAAGGTCTCTGGGTGGGCGGACCCCATACGAAATGCTCTTTGGTATCAAGAGGTATGTACCGGACCTGGACGGTCTAGACTCGGTGGCTCAAGCCGCCTCCTTTGACATAGATGAACATTGCAATGTTTTACAGGATCTACAAAAGACAAGAGACAGTCTTGAAAAGGAGCATTTGCCCTCCACCTCGGATGATGCGTTGCAGATCCCGGTAGTTGGCTGGCTACCCCAAGTTGGAGAACTAGTTCGTGAGAAGATCAATAACAAGAAAGAATTTGGTCCCTCTTATCGAGCTCCAGTTCCAGTGCTTGGAGTGAAGGGCACAAGAACAGTCATTTTACCACCACTTCCAGGTCGTAAGGCGAACAGGTATATCTCCGTTGACAATGTCAAGATACACAGAGTGGCCGATTCTTCTTAGTATGACACCGGCAGTCTCATGTCCTTCGATTTTGAGAAATTCTGTTTTGGCCCTGGTTTCCAATCCTGTGCCTGATGTTGCTCTCGAGTTGCCTGCAATTTCCAGTCCTTTATTGAGTATACTGCCTGGTACTCAACATGATGACAATGAATATACTTATCCTACTGACTTATCGATGCCTGATTTGCAAACTCGCTTGGCTACAGAATCCAGATTTTCATTTGACACTGTATCCCACACATCTAAAAAACCCTCGAAGATTTCTAATTTGGCAAGACTGTTTAAAAAACGTTTTTTGATTCCCCCTTGGACTTATATTTGGATGGTGCGTTTTTCGATTTACCTTTTTATGACAATTGGTTTTGTATTTTATTTTTTCCGTCTCGTCAATGGCTCCCCATTCCTCATCGCACAGAGTGTAGAGAAACTTAGCTTTCGTTAACATCACAGCTTGGCCTGTCCTAGATGAGATTGTATGGGATGTGGTTTGATTTCAAATTCATGGGTCCACTGGGGTTATAAATGTCCCTAATGTGCTTAGAGTGTCAATCGGGGATGTGGTTAACAAAGTATACGTTCTAATGATTGGGATGTTCAGGCCATTGAATCATTGTTCTCTGATTTGAAATATTATGCTGCCTTTGATGCTGAAGATTTGTACTTGGAGTCTGCTAATTACGGTGATTTGTATTGTTATCAACATTTTGGCAATCAATATTCGCATAAAGCTAATACCAGGAGACTCACTGTAAATTACACCCAGTGGGAACACTGTCCAGCTCCTATACAAGGCAGTTCTGCTACTTTTTGAAAAGGTTCACTTACTTTAGAGATTTTAATCAATCTAATCCTAATGCCTTTTATTTTAAATGGGTGATAAATCCATATCCAAAGTTAGACTTACCGATACTAAATTATTGTATTCGAAGTCCTTTCTAGACCAGTTGGCTTTTGGGGGCTAGGAGTTGTGGAAGGATACAATTGTCCTTAAATCGGTTTGGGGTTCTAAAAGCTGGCAAGTGCAAGGCACTGAGGCTTTGCACCGTGCATGCCTCATCCCGAACCATATGTTGTTTTTTAATTCTACTATTTCACAAACAACATGCTTTGGATTGGCTACTCCTAAAAGACTGAATGCTCCTTCCTTTCCTGATGTAGAGGTATATTCCGGTTGGGGTCATTTTACAAAATTTTCCATGAGAGAGTTATAAACTCTATTATGGAATTCCTCCTTTAACATATCCAGTTTGGATCCCAAAGGCTGGTTGCTCTGGCACAGAAGTGCTGATTCATGCCAGCATCGTTTTCTGGGTTTAGCTCATGGCTTTACACAGGTCAGGGTAGATCCCCATTTTGAAAGTGGCCATTCTGTAACTACCTATTCTGTAGGCAAACTGTGTCAGAACTGGCTGAGACATTCTACCTTGGCGCCAGTTAAACTGCATTTTTCTAAACTGACTGATGATGTTGATCTGAATTATTTTATTAAAGGCCTGGCTAAAGGTAGATCAAAAAGATGGATATATGCTGTTTATAACGAAATCTGGAAAGTTTCCCAAATTGAGGCTGCTACCTGCCTTAGGGCTATAGATCAGGCTAATTTAGAAAAAGTGCTAGCAGTTGTAGATAACAGCAATAACACGCTCTCTTCCCGCATTTACACATTATATAATATTGTGTCATCCGTTGTGGATATTGTGCAAGATGAGGTATCTGCCTTGTACCACGGTCAAAATCAGTTGCGTTCCATTATGCAGTTTGCTTGGACATTGCAGACCCTTAAGACCTCTGAAGTGCCATGGCATTATTTGAATACGTCCTCCTTGTTTGCCCCCTTTAATTTGACTGACAAGCAACGCTTACTATCATTGAAGGATGCTTCTTTTTCCATGTTAGAGGAAAGTAAAGCCCTGTGATTTATATGTGCATAAAATTCAAAGTGTTGACTATCGCTAAACAGTGTGGGGGATTTTTTAGGGGAAAATTGTACTAACTAGGGTATGTTGAACATTAATCCCACTATGTGTCACACTTATGGTCAAGAAACAATTCAAAGTAGAAAAATAGGAAAACTTTACACGATTTTCCTACTTTATATGCGTTCAGCCTGTTTTCCATTGCCTGAGTTGCGACTTGGATTTGTGTCTCTGCAACACAGTGTCTCCCAATGCGGATTATAATCAATTTATGAGTCCCTTAGTTACTCATGAATTGCTTTGTTCTGATGGAGGGATTATGGCCTTTGCATCGATGCATGGTGTTCTGGGTCGTTGGAGTTTTTTCACGACTATTGCATTTTTTTTCCTTTCTTCGATTTTTAAGTGCCAAATTAGAGACTTGTGTTTGAACTATCGAACTTGAACTCTGCGTTCCTAAATTGCCCCTTTATACTTGTCCTATCAGTGCTTGGATCAAAGGGAGGGTGTCTTGTGTATTGGTTTCACCTTTGCACTGTGTTAAGTTGGAATGTGCTAGTTAGAGTTTTAAACACCATTTTTCCTTTCCTGCTGCCTCTGCACACGACACATTTTGTTATTAATGCTTTTCGCCTAGTTAGGTATTTTGCTTTACACAAGAATAACATGTTTGCTTATAATATCATATCAGTCTTGCTTGGTAAGCTATGTCTGTACAGTGAGTGCCGAGGCCTTCAAGGTTGTTTCAACACAGCGCTTATTGTTTGGATTGATCAGCGCACAGAGTAGACATAATATGGATGCAGCTGTGGCCAACTTTGATTTTAGGCGCGAATGTTACTGCACTGCGCAAGGCAGGAGACACACACTTGATGAATATCCATATGCAGAGTGTTGGTGTAGGAGATGATGTGATCCATTCCTGCTGAACCCAAAGGTATGGGCCCGCCCCTCTAAAACCCAAAGAGACCTTCTGTAGATATAATATAATATACTAGCTAGGGAGGGTAAACTGAGGTTCTATTTAGACCTGTTTCCTTTAGCATTTTAACATGCTTTCACCCTTTGTATTTTATGGAATAGTAACTATGCTTTTAACCTTGATCTTTATAATATGTTTGTTTGTATTAGCTAAGATACTGCGTTTGAGAACACTGCATTAGGAATAAACATTTCAAACTCGCACGTGTCCTCATTGACTCCTCGTTCTGGATTGATATGTTAGTATAGCGAAAGTGTGTTCATGTGTTCCACGTTTCCTGAGGTGTTCTAAGTCCATGTTCTGGGTTGTCTAAATAATTGGGGTTTTGTAAGTACCAATGAGACACTGATTGCTAGTCTGGTAGGGGATTTTGGATACTAAGGTGAGTTTTGGCACACCCTAACTCACTGAGGTTCTAAGTCTCTATGCACAGTTCTGTATAGGAGCAGAAATCCCTGCTGCAGGCTAGACATAACCTTGTGCACACACTAGATTACCGTAAAGCTGGAAATTCGAAAATCAGGATAACAGAGGCTTGGAGTTTAGCAGGAATACACAACCTACACTATGCAGGGGACATTCTTGTACAAACATTTCCATTTTTCTTTCATTAGATTATACCACATGAAATGATGCATTGTCTGGACACAATGAAAAATCATTAAAAGCTGCACTTAAGTTGCTGGCTCTGGGTATCACATGTTTTAGGTTCCTGCTAGGCAGTGCGTGTGCTGTCTCTCGAGACATGCTACATCTACTGTATAGGCATTCAGCCCGCCCATCACTCATGATTGGTTCCTCCAGGAAACTTTCCCAAATTCCTTTGTTTTCATTGGTGAATAGCTTACAGTTGTCCTTCCTTTTGCTTTTTTGGTCATGCCCTTGAGACTGCTCCTGTTAAATGGATTATTTCACAATTCTCCATATCCTTTAGTGTAGCGCACAACTTTTTCTTTTGTCTCTTTTAAATTTCCTGCTCATACTCCCTGCTCGTAGCTCCAAGCACTACCCCAGATTTCAATTCACCAGTTGTCCATGTTGCCTTTAGCCCCGGCTTGGCAGCGACAGTAAGAAAAAATAAACACGCTGCAGACATGCCACATAGCTGGGTGCTAACAGAGATTTGTGGAGAGACGCTGGCTGAAGCCTCTGGTGTCCATTCTCTTCACAGGCAGTGGGTGGGGCCTAGATCATTGCCAAGCGGGTCCAATTTCCCAGTAGCAGGGAAGGAACAGCAATCCCGGATGGAATTCCCAAGGAAAAGTGTAGCAAACTTGTAGCTTTCTCTTTCAGGTTGTTTTGAGAGTGAGTTACGGTAGTACTTAGTGGTGTGTGTGATTATGCTTCACAGTGCTTTAACTTAGCCTTGTGCACACTATTTTTCCACCTTAACTGGAGGAGTGCCTTTCCACAGTGTTGAGACCTTCTGTGTTTTTACTGTTTTAGTCTGCATTGATATAATCCTAATTCTCTGAAAACGTGTTATCTTGTCCCCCTTGAATACGTACATGCCCACACACTTTGAGGATGTTTTTGTTGCATTTTTACTTCTAAAGTGCTGTTCTTTGTCAGACAGCTTCCTATCTGCAAGGTGTTGGGAGGCCTGGTACTATTTCTCTGAAAATGTTTTTAACAGTCGCTTAATCACCCACCCCCACCTCAACAACCAGCGGACACATTCAGCTAAAAGGGGCTCTGTCTACCATGAGTAGGTGCCCGCTGTTAACCCCCTTCAGGTTCTGTTTTCATATTAATTGAGCTGATCAGATTGAACATAGCAGTTTGCCTGCTGTCTCTCTCATTAGCAGCAAACAAAGCTATTAAATAATTCGGACTGTTGCCACAGGACTGCTGATGCCTAGGGGACACATCAACAATCTTTTTATTTCAAACTCAACTCAAGTCAAAAACAGCTTTATTCGGTTGCTATTTCATACAATCATAAAAGCACATAAAAAATACATGTTATTGCACAAAATAATTTAAAAACATATTGTCTATCAGCTGCTGTTTCAAACAATAGTAAAAGCACATAAAAACAGACGTGTTATTACACAAAATATCAGTAAAACACAATATATAAAAATCTGAATTAATATTAATACGCCATATGCGACTAATTGACATACTTATATAACAATACTTTTCCTGAGGCTAACTACTTTCTTTAAAAACATTGCTATTCTCCACACAATATGTAAATTATCCAAAGATTGTAATACAATGAATGCCGGGCGGCATTGTCTAATCCCCAGAGATTTTAAAATTGGGACAATCCATACTTTTCTCAATTCACTATAAAATCTACAAAATAAAAATACATGAATAGTGGATTGGTCTGAGTGATTGTCACAAGGACACAATTGCATTATTCGGGCCCAGTCTTTCATTCGAGGTAAACTTACAATTCTGTGGAGAATCCCAAACCTAAATCGTGTCAATAAAAACCTATCGTAGCCACCAGGTAAAGTTGTTAAATAAGGTTGATTACTAAAAGTGGTTAAAATCATCTGATTCTGCTGGACACTGGGCTCTATAATCTCAGCCGACAACCTTACCGTATCCAGCAGCCGGAGGCCCTCTCTTTTGAAGTCCTGTCTCCTTACTGGTTGCATAGTACTTGGGTCAGTAAAATATTCTAGGTGTCCCAAGCGTGCATAAAATCTCGAACGCACCTTACCCAGGGAATCTTTAAAACCCCTTCCAACTTTAGGCTGTCTATTAAAATTTCCCTATTTAGCTGGGTTTCCATTTTTGTCCAAATCTGGTGCCATAAAAGGACAGGCTCCATTTTTATCTACTCAGCATGACAGGTGTACACAGATGTGCTACTTGGAGCTGACAGAATATATTTAAAAAAATTATTTTCCATCATTTGTAGCGGTTGCGTTATCAGCAAAGCCCACACCCATGCTCCATACATTGCTGTGGAGACACTTTTTGCTTTATAAATCTGCAAGAGCTCCACTGGAGGTCTCCTAATGAATTTTCTTGAAAAATTAACAAGAGCGGTAATGGTTCTTGAGAATACAATTTTTTTTGCTGATACGGCTTGAGCCCATAAATCATTTTGGTCGAAGAGTATTCCTAAGTATGAGAATCTCTTTGTGGGCCCTATTTTCTGTCTATCCACGAACATATCCCTAAACCTCCGACTGCCACTGCCACACCTCATTTTGAATGTCTTTGAGGTGTTCACCTTAAGATCCAGATCACTCATAACATTGTAAAAACTATCTAGCACCCTTTGCAGGCCTACTTGCATATGTGACATTATAACCGCGTCATCTGCATAAAGTGTAGTGTAGTTCCTATATTCCCAATAGGCTCTGCGCATTGGAATAACATAAACAGCAGTGTAGACGTAGGACTGAGGTCATCTAGGTCTCTACTGACTATGTTAGACTTAATTAGTTTTGCCAGCTAGCTCAGAGGTCACTAGAAACTTTCTCGAATGTTCAGGAAAGGGTTCCCCGTCCTGATTTAGACAAGAAGGGATTAGTTTCTGACAACTGCATGAACATGACAACTTTGCTCCCCCAGAATAAAGAGTTTATCTCCAGAGTCGTGTGAAAACAATAGACAACTATTTCACTCAGTCAGTCATGCATGCTTAGTTCCACCAGATTGCAGAGAAATAGAGAGACAGGCGTTTTCAATAAAAGGTGTTATTTTATTGAGCAGTCTTCTTTCTCATGCAACAGAAATTAATTGCCACAATTGCAATACTTATCATAAAGTAAAGTGCGTACAGTAAAAGTAGTATTATGAAATAATACTGTAAAAGCATTGATATGGTTTCTTAGCCATATCATACTTTAAAATGGATAAAATATATACATACATAAAAACATTGTCTAACAAACTCAACTGGTGCTTCTAAGATACGCCTACCCCAGTGTACCTGACCTAAGCCTAATATGTGGGAAGGAGTAAGTAAGTTGCAGTTTTAAGTTAAGTTACGTTTTGCCAAGTATCGGAATCAAGAATTCTCTCAAAGGTTTCAATCAGCTCCGTACCTTGGTTAAGGAATGAAGGAGGTCTTGTATCTCGCTTCTCAGGACTCGATCTCCCAGCAACCCGTGAGGGTGACTTGGGAACACCGGAGCTGGATTTTCTCGGCTGGAGAAAAAGACAGCGTCTCTCTCAGTGCGTCAAGGGGAGGGGCGGTTTCCGTCGGCTCTCATAACAACTGGGCTCCCGGGCAAGTAGAACGTCGCTCTGCTCCCAACCACAGTGTGTTTGCTTAAGGCAACGTTGGTATATTTATACCTGAAAGGTGCCGGGTTTGACGTAAGGTTGGACATAAGACGTCACTAAGAACTAACAGTTCTTTCAGGACTCTAGGAGTTCTTGTGCAAATCAAAACAAGAGCAGGGGGTTTTCCCGGGCTGCTGGAGGCTTGGTTTGTTTAAAGAACGCGCTGTGCTTTCTAGGAGTCTATGGGAGTAGCCTTGTCGTGTTTTGGATACACTTTGTGCAGAAAGTTCTTCAGCCCACTCATCAACTAGGCCATACCCTGGATCCGGTTTTTGCGAACTGGGAACAGGTTGTTGTCTCCGACCCTATTCCCATTCCCTGGACAGATCACCACCTGGTACCCTTTCAGATCCAGATTCAGGGAGCTCGACCGGTGATACCATCGGCCTCCAGGCACCACAGTCGACGCTGGTCTAACTTCTCCCAAATTAAATTTAATCAGGCCCTTATGGATAAAGGTCGTTTAGGGGGAGTGGGAGTGGAAGCCTTAAACACCAACTTGGACCTGCTCATTACGGAGTCCTTGGATCAAGTGGCCCCATTGGGCATATCAAGAAGGGGTGGTCGGTTGCAGGGTACGGCACCATGGTATGATGAGGAGGTACGGGCAGCCAAAGTGGTGTGTAAACGTGCAGAGCGACTATGGAGAAAGACCCTTACGGTGCTTGCGAAAACCGAATACAACGCTATTCGGCGAACCTACCATAGATTGATTAGGAAGGCCAAGACGACATACTTTGGCACCAGGATCTTGGAAGCTGAAAACTCCACTAAAGAACTGTTCCTAATCTATAAAACACTATCGGTAGGGAAATCTGTAGCAGTGCCGGAAGAACTCTGCACGGTGGAGGGTTGCGACCTAATAGCAGAATATTTTGCCAATAAGGTAGCAACAATCTACACCTCCTTCCCACACCAGATGGCTGCAATCCCGAGTTTTGGGACAACTACCAAGGGACTGGGGAAACAACGGCTGTCTAGCTTCACTACCCCCCCGACGGAGGAGCTTATCCGCATTTGCGGATCAATACGATCTGGCTCACCTAGGGACCCCACTACTCCCAGACGGCTGTTGGGAAGTCTGGATGTTCTCGAACCACACATCCGCCTTCTGCTCAACACCTCTTACGAGACGCAGACTGTCCCTGCTGCATGGAAACAAGCGATTGTTCTCCCGCTGCAAAAAAAAGCCAATATTAGCTTTGATAAATTTGAGAACCTACGTCCCATCTCTCTCCTGCCTTATATGGCTAAAATTGCGGAAAAGATTGTTAATCTCCAGCTGATGAAGTACGTGGATGATGCCTGTTTGCTCCGCGACTCTCAGTTTGGCTTCCGCCCCCGTCATTCGACGGAGTCAGCTCTTCTAATGGCGGTGGAAGCCTTGCGTCAGGGTGCGGATGAAGGCCAAACCATGGCTTTAATCCTGCTAGACCTCAGCGCTGCATTTGACACTGTAGCACACTCCATTCTGCTACAGTGTCTGGAGGAAGGGGGTATCTCAGGTGCAGCGCTGGGTTGGCTTGGATCTTTTCTATCTGACAGACGCTTTCAGGTCCATCTGGGCGATTGCTACTCTAGAGAGATCGGGTTGGGCCAGGGAGTGCCTCAGGGCTCCTCCCTGAGCCCCACCTTGTTTAATCTCTATGTTGCCCCTTTGGCGGGAATAGTGGAGAAATACGGGCTGCGTGTTGTGTCCTATGCCGACGACACGCAGCTGGCCATCTCCCTCTCACGTACCCCGGATCTTGCGGCGGACAACTTCAGGAACTGCATGAAAGATCTTGCAGCCTGGATGTCCGCCAACTGTTTAAAGTTAAACGGTAGCAAGACCGAGGTACTGATTGTGGGTGGGACTCCGGATGCCTGGTCGTCGGCATGGTGGCCTTCTTGCTTGGGCGAGGCGCCAGCTCCTTGCCAGGAGGCAAGGAACTTAGGGGTCTGGCTGGACTCTGGCCTGACCTTTGATACACATGTGGGCCGTGTGGCTGGGGTATGCGTCGGCGTCCTGAGGACCTTAAAAAAGGTGTTAGATCTTCTCCCCCTTGCGGCCCGCAGAACATTGGTGCATGCCCTGGTGACTTCCCGCCTCGATTATGGCAACCTATTATATCTGGGTGCCTCCAGCAGGGCCATCGGGCGACTTCAGGTGCTGCAAAATGCGGCTGCCCATTTGGTGTTGAGGCTCCCCAGGAGATCCCCTTCCAAACCCGCGCTCCACGCACTTCACTGGCTTCCAGTTGCCAGTCGGGTTGAATTTAAAACTCTCTCCACATGCCATCGTATTGTGAATGGCAAGGCTCCTGCGTTGCTCAGGAACTTGGTGACCGTGTATGAACCAACACGTAGCCTTCGATCCTCCTGCACAGGGCTCTTAACGATACCAAGAGTAAGGAAAGCCCGCATGGGGGGTAGATCTTTTAGGCATCTGGCGGCCAAACACTGGAATGCTCTTCCTTCAAGCCTGCGTTTGGAGCCATCAGAATTGATTTTCAGAAAAAAACTCAAGACCATTCTGTTTAGCAGGTAGTCGGCGGGGAGGGTGGGTGGAACCTCAGCTTCTCACTTATCACAGCGCGGGGACACGCCGGTGGGCGTACTTCCAAGCGCTTTATAAATGTCCAAAATGAAAATGAAATGAAATGGGCTATTACTAAATATGAATATGATTCTAAATGCCTTTATAAGGATATTATTAATTATAACCACATAAGGGCGTGAATCGGGAATATCGAATTAGGGTCCTAGATAGAAATACAACATAAGGAGAGCGGGTATGGGGTGTCCGGCTATCTAAGGAAAGTCTTTATTATCCTTAACACCTTGGCTGCTAGGCGTTTTCCCCCTCCTGTGCTGGAAATTGCCATTTTGCTGGTGTCATGACGAGCTCAGCTCGTCATCAGCACACGACACCCGTGGGTGATGACGAGCTGAGCTCGTCATGAGCATCGAAAGGGTTAAGCAAAGCATCCCCCAGGCCGTTAATATAAAAGTTAAAAAGGAAGGGGGCCTGGACACATCCTTGCCTACCCCCCCCCCCACCTTAAAGGAATGGGGGAAGTGCAGTCACTGCTGAGACCGAATCGAACTCACGCCTGGGCATTACAATAAAAGCGTTTAAGAAAATGAATCATTTGTGCTTCCACCTCCATCTCCTCGAGGATCTCCCAGAGTTTAGCATGTCTTATGGAATCTAAAGCTGCAGTGAGATCCACAAAAGCTAAAAAACAGCCTTCCCTCCTTCACTCGTGTATATTTCCCAATAAGGATACTTAAATTCAGGCTCTGCTCAATCGTCCCCATGCCCTCCCGAAAACCATATTGGATATCAGAGAGGATTTATTATCCTCTGCCCACACATGTAATCGTTCTAGAATTATTCGACCCACTGCTTTAGTTATAGAATCCAGTAATGTAACATACAGGGTCCTGACAATTCCCCTTTTTAAAAATTGGCACAATATTTAATTCAATCCAAGTTGACAAAAAAGGTGCAAAACAACTGGCATTTACAACGTGGGTGATAATTGGCCACCATAAAGTGATATTTGACTTAAACAAATCTACCGGAACACCGTCCGGGCCAGGAGCCTTCCCACCTATGCTTACTGATATTGCCCGATTCACTTCATCCAGTTTTTGTCAATTCTGCCCACACCATTAAAGTCCTTTGAGAAGTGTTCAATCCATTGGTCCTCACTTATCGCAATTTCAAATGTGGGACCACCTCCGGGGGTCAGAATAGGTGCTTTGGCAGCTTTCCAAAAAGTCGAGCTATCTCCCTTTAAGGAGGCCTTATGCAAGGATTCCCATGCTTCGTTACTCAGGGCCAATTTTCTATTCTTGATGGATAACCTACATTCCCCTCTTGCCTGCCTCATGGCATCTAGGTTTCTAGGGATTTTATGTAATGCATATTTTAAATTGGAGTAGGCTCAAGTGCAATTTGAATCAAACCATTCCTGTGATTTCCCTTTTTTTGACTTCTGAACAAATAATGTGTCCCTTACAGCCCCTGATATAGATTGAAAAGAAGTCAAGATTTATTTATTTATTTATAAAGTTTTATATAGCGCGAACTTGACCTACAAGGGTTTAAGAGCGCTTTGCATTTAGGATTGTTGCGTTAGAAGTTACATCAGATACAAGAGCATAGTAAGGTACCATACACATGAACAATCTTTCAAGAATTCGTAGGAGGAAGGAGTAATAGCGGGGAGACGAGGAGGAACTGTGCCCAATGTCTGCCTGGGTAGGTGACGGTCAAGGGGGAAATCAAGGGCCAATCTCCTCATTAGCTGTCCAGCAGCTCCACCGGTCATCAGCCATGTTGCTCAGGTCTCAATGATACTGTCTGCGGTGGCTGTGTCCCTGAGGCAAATCTCAGAGGCCTGTTTACAATTGGTTATCACTTGCTTGGTAATCGATAGGGGGTCTGCCATTGAACAGCGCAGAGTATAACAATTTGTCTTATCAACTGTGATGTTTGATAGAACCTGGTCAGCTTTGGCACATCTATCAGAGTTACTTGACAACAAAGATACAGACAGACACAATGGGAAGTGATCGCTCAATGAATTGTCATCAATATGGAAAGTATGAAGTCTAGATGCATACTTATTCAACAACAATATGTAGTCTATAGTGGAGCATAGCCCCCTTCCATTAAAAGTGTTGCACATAGGGGCTGGAGTGGCACATAGCTTGTTTACAAATTCTAAATCAAGGCCAAAAACCAGTTCGTTGTACAACTCCCCTAATGTAGAGTGACAAAAGTGGGTATTACTAATCCCTTCTTCATTTATAAGACCACACAATTTTCTATTGTTGTCTGGGCACAAGACACTTAAAATCCGCTCCCACAATTACCATTGTATCTTTGTGGGTATTACAGCACAAAGATTTTATATCATTGCCCAATTCTTTTTACTACAAAACCTACTTTAGTGGATGGAATGTTATTATAAAAATGTGTTAATGCAATGCATTGTTTACTATCTATTTTAACACCGTAGCAGCTATGGAACGTCCAGCTCCAGTGCTGAACGTTCCATTGCGCAGGTGCAGTTGGAACGTCCAACGGCCGACGGCAGCACTCCCGAGGTAGTGGTGCCGTCGGCCGTTGGACTGGGCGCAGCACTTATGATGTTAATTTTAATCAGTTGGTAATAAATGTCCTCTTTGTGCACCTCTACCTTTTTTATTTCCAGCCTATTGGATATGTAAGTACAGAGCCCTCCCTTTGCCCTACCACTCAATTCCTCAATTGCCGGGGTGTGTAAGGTTTTAAACCTGTTGATATAAATTATTTCTTTGCTCCACTTTTCCTGAAGACATAGGACCTCATGATTTAATAAAAAATCACACCAGATGGGATTAGTCAGCTTAGAGCGCAGTCCCGCAATGTTCTATGAAACGAAATGACAGGATGCTTCAACCCCCTTACCAAGAGAGCTTCTTAAAGCTACTGTGCTTGTTACAAGGCCACCAACAGTAGTATATACCCGTTCTCGGGTCATATTTTCGATGTCCCCCTCTGTTCAATAGGGGCCTGACATAACATATTATTTCCTAAAGCTGTATAAGGGTGAACGGGGTTGGTTTCATTATTTTGTAGTTTATGACCTCAATACCCCTTATATTCATACTTGTTAATTAAAGGAGGAAGTCTTGAGTTAATCAGTCAGTCTATGTCCTCTAGTGAGTCAAAGATTTCATAACGGTTGCTTAGTGGAACCGCACAGCTAGTCTGCCTGTACTCTGAGAGTGTTCCCCCCCCCGTCCCCCCCCCCCCCCCCCAGCGATTACACCATAAATCTCTATTGGGTTGAATAAAAAAAAAACAAAGCGAAAATGTTTATACCATTAGCCATAATGTGTCGGTGTCCAGCCCTATCCAAGATATGCTGTACCAGACTAGGGGACCTAAAGGTTAGAACCATACAGTCACCAGGTAAATACTTAGTTTATTTGCCGACCCAAGCTACTCTACTTGCCATTTTAAACTCAGAAAAAAGAATGTCTTTTGTACAGGCCCTAGAGCTCACTAGATGTAACAACTTATTCCGTAATGTTGACCAGTGTTCATAAGCATTTGCCAGGACGACCGTATCAGGAATTACTTCTGGCAGAAATTTGAGTTGGAATCGATTCCATGATTTGGTAACTGATGGCTCCGTGTATGTGTGGCTGGCTGCCTTTCCCCTGGTGAAATACTACTCCCCTTAATAATTGTGTGCCCATTTGAGGGAATTGGAATCTGGGTAAGGGTCGAATTTGGATCTGCTAAGCAATGCTGAGGCCCTAAATGAGCTGGTGGGGGAGGTATACCTCCTTGATGTGGGCGACTACTCCGATCTGGATCAGTAGCTATGCCAGCAGATGTTGAGAGGCAATGTGCTTTACTTATAGGACCACTAGCCGCTCTTCCCCTCGTGAGCGATGTATCAGTGCCCCTACATGGGCATGCATTCAAGTTTGCTGTGGTAGTGCTAGTAATGGTCTACTCTAACTTGGTAAGTCTGGCTTCAATTAGAGTCAGTTTCTGTAATAGTGATCCTGTACAGCTGATACCCTAGTTTCTAACCTTTTCCAAAACTCTTCCTCATTTGACCATGGAGGAGTCCCATTTGTGCCAGTAGTTAGTAACATTACGTTCGACTTCTGGCTACCATAGCTACCATTAATATTAGTTTTATGTCTAATTGCCCTGGGTGATTGCTGGTTTTGTTTCTGTGGGACTCAACCCTTTCTTTTTTTGGAAGGCGGTTCATAACTGTTTTTTTGACTTGCCTTCTGATCCCTAGTAGTTACGTTAGACTTACAGGGTCCACTTGCTGACTCAGAGGATGTAGTTATTTCAAGGTCTAGATCTACGGGCTGTGTCTGGTTAGATCGGGAAGTAAGAACAACAACAATAGAAGGGGGCTCCTCAATGATATACAGGCAGGCCAAGGGGGGACAAAACCACTGTGAAAAGAACAAGGAAAATACCCTGCCGCTTGATCAGAGGAGGTCCTAATAAAAGGATCCTATTTCGATAGAAAGAAGGGGTGGTTAGTAAGATCTTCAATAGAATTTTGCAGAGGGGGCCCTACCGGTACATTACAGTTTTGGGGAAATTGTGGTTCTAATGATAACCTACGTTCAGTAAGTTCAATCTTGTGAATGAGTGCCACAACCCCAGAGTCGACACCCATCTTGTGCTTACTCATTTTGAAGGGACCAGGTAGTGATAACAATGATGGCAAATAACACAATACCTTCCAGTGTCAATGTTCTTCGGTTTGAGTTCAAAATGCTAAAAATGTGGCCCAGTCCAGCCTTCTTCGGGCTCTGACGGGCACGCCTGTGTGCTTCCAGCGCTGCTGGAACCCTGGCATCAATTTAAACGCCTCCTGGGGCGTTCATTTGTCGTTGGCGGCGAGCACGCCCCTATGGATGCTGGGCAATGTAGTTGGCCCCCTCGTGAGACCGCAATACACTCCAGCGTCAGGCAGTAACAAGCAAGTGATAGAAATGAGCTCCCGCGCTGCGAGAGCCCTGGCCTTAATTTAAACACCTCTTGGTGCGTTCGTTTGTCGTTGGCGGCGAGCGCGCCGCTATGCATGCTGGGCAATGTAGTTGGCCCCCTCTTGGGACCGCAAGGTACTCCGGCATCAGGCAGTGGCAAGTAAGTGATAGAAATGAGCTCCCGACTGCATGAGCCCTGGCCTCAATTTAAACGCCTCTTGGCGTGTTCGTTTCTCGTTGGCGGCGAGCGCGCTGCTATGGATGCTGAGCAATGTAGTTGGCCCCTTAGTGGGACCGCGATGTACTCCGGCATCAGGCAGTGGCAAGTGATAGAAATGAGCTCCCCCACTTTGGGCTAATGTTACACCACTGACCAACACTTGACCTCAAAACTCAAAATGGGGGGAAATTTTGCAGGGTCTGGTTCTCAGTTCTGAGTGTGTCATATCCAATAATAAAGGCACTAAGGAGCCGCACCAGCGTTTTAAATAATAAATTAGGCTAATTTCCAAAGCCGGGTTTTCAATCTGGAGGATTTCGGCATCACAATTTTTATTGTAAACATGATCCATTTGTATTGTGTGTAATTACCTGAACACCCGTTTTCACCCCCAAAAAGCACTTACTGCAAATCTTATTTTTAAAAATACCCACAAACACCTATTTTTTTTATCACCAAAAAGACAAAGCTGGCAACACAGTTCACAGCTACACGTTTCAACTATACACATTTAAAATCCGTAAACCATATAATTCAACTCAACAACACAATTACACAATCAATTCATCAATCAATCAGGGGAATTGTAAGCGCGCTACTCACCTGTGAGGGTCTCAAGGTGCTGGGGATAGAGGTAAACAGCTCCGTTCAGTCGAAGAGCCAGGTCTTGAGCATCTTTCTGAAGATGTTCAGGGAGTGGGTGCTTCTGATGTTGAGCTGGAGCTCGTTTCAGGTCTTGGCTGCGATGTAGGAGAAGGTTCTTCCACCTGTCTGTTCTGGCTCTGAACACACCACATACATCCAATCCACACCACACAATTACACATCATGCCACACAATTCGACAGCACACCACATAATTAAACTTCACTACATACCACTCCACAATACAAAATACCATTCCACAGAATTACACTCCATAACACCTAATTCTGCTCCACATAATTCCAGTACACTCAATACAACATACTTACTATTCACATAATTCCACAGCACACCATGCCACATAACTTCACTACACAAATCTATTCTACACCACACAATACCACGTCACACGATTCCACAACTACCTAATCCAATCCAACCCACATAATTCCACTACATACCACATACATACCCTCCATAACACATAGGTTAAATATATTGCCATTCACAATGCAAAAAGCTCTAACTCAAACAAATGGAAGCCCAATAGAATTGCCAATAGTTGTTTGTACAGCCAACAAACACTATATTTCCAAGTGGCCAGAATGTTCTGACGGAAATAAAGGTATATTACTTTTGTAAATTTCCCATCAAAAAATTACAGATGAAAATTTTGACACCGATTTCTGTTTCTTCCTCTTTATTTTCATTATTTTATTTCAACTCGTTTTTTGGGAAAAATCATGCTTGAGCATCAGAATGCCTGTTTGCTGAATTCAAAATTTGGTATACATTTCAGAAATGTATAGCTTTGTGGGTTCAGTGATGGGTTTCACATCCGTTTCCGCCATAAACTAGAATCGAACACCAAAGTAAAAAAAATGGAAAAATCGACTACCTCTTAGAAAAATAAAATCATCTGGGGGGAAAATGTTTTTTACCATGCTGGCTGTTCCTGAATGCAGGGAAGAGGGTGATCTTAGCACACTTTAGAACAATTTGTTTTAAAAATAAACTTGCTTGCAAAGCACGTTTTTAATTATTCCCAAAAGGTTCCTAGAAACATGCAATATTTTGGCTGTTTTCTCACTTTCCTCCAGAGGACTTGATGACCCCTGCGTACATTTACAATTGAAACATTTGCAGCAATTGGGAACAAGATTTTTCAAATCTATTAAAGAAACAGAGGAGAGGATTATGCAGTTTTTTATTGCACATTCCAGCTGTCATCTGAGAAAAAAACATACCTTAGACTGCAGTAGAATTAACAAATCCTTGTTCATGATTGATATAACATTTCGATTCTGTGAAAGGATCAGGGGCTCAGATTATGCTATTTAAAACCTATCCTACAGTCGTAGAAAAAGGAATGCTTATTATTTTAAAAAACAACTACTTAAATACAGAATCTGAAGACAGATCCGCCACACCTACAATGTCCTTGAAATGCGCTCACACAGTGAAAGATTTGGATACCATTGCGCTTCTTACCAAATGTGCTCCAGAAACTGAAGTGTCTATGCCTATTTCTAATACAATTTACCTGATCCATCTAGCAAGAGTGGGATATGAGGGGAGACAGCCATGACAACACGGGCTTTACACCGCTCTGCCATTACGACGCTGCCATCACAACGCAAGTCGTTACAACGACTTGCGCTGGAGGGCGCTCTTGGTAAAGGAATAGTTTATTTTCAATTCCAACACCTTCCCTACTTTTACGTGGGCTGGAGTTGGAATAGAAAATAAAACTATTCCACAATCCAGCGCCTACAGCGCAAGTCATTGTAACAAATTGCGTTGTAATGGATGCGTCGTAATGGCCACGCGGGGTAAAGCCCGCGTTGTCATGACGTACTATGAGACAGTCCTATAAGGGCAAAACCATTGGAATAAAAAATAATCAGAAAGAGAGGATCTTTGTTCTGAAATACCGCATTTGTGTGTGCTGTAAGCCATTGACAGAAGAAGGTTTTGGAATCCCAGGGAAAGCTTAGTAGGACTCCGGTCTGGAACTGGATTTCATCCTTTAGGAAATCATAAAAGAGAGTGCATCCGGAGCAAAATACCTACCTGTGTGGACTGCACTTTTAAGGTTATCCCTTTTTTATTTCTCTCTTACATTAATTCCATTGAGGGCTTTTTACAATCAAACGTTAAGGATTTGTCTAAAATAGGAGACAGGTTTGTGCCAGTGTTATTGTACGCGGACAATGCGGTGCTGTCGTCGCGTACTGCAAATGGGTTGCAACTGTTATTGAACGCTTTTAATGCTTTCATGACCAACTTAGATTTTAGGGTTGATCGTGCCAAATCTTTTATCATTACTTGTGGCCCCAGGAATACTCGCTCATGCAGATTTATAACAGATGAGATTCCTATTGCAAACGTTCTAAATTTTAATTACCTGGGAAACTAAATGGATGTACATTTGAACTGGGGCATGTTTTTGACTCAAAGGGTGCTCAAAATGGGTAATGTGGTTGATGCAATTTTTATGTTTTCTGGAAAGCTCAAATACTAAACAATAAGGGACCTCATTACTTTATACAAAGCTAAGTGTCTCTCTTTGGACACCTACGGGATGGGCGTGTAGAGGTATACCAATTCTACCCATCTATAAAGAGTAGAAAATACATTTCTTTCAAGATTATTAGTAGTTCCTATGTGCACTTCTAAATATATCACTCATGTTGAGGCAACTTTGCCATATGTTGAGGACACAGTTAACTTAGCCCCACTTCTACTTTGGGTTCAAATCTGGTGCTCCCCCCCATACTCATTTATCCTATCTTGTTCTTTCTGATTGTATTACCCTAGATCATGCTCAGAATAGCCTTTGGCTGGCCTATGACAGAAAATCTTTTATAGAATTGGGTGCGCCACAACTTTTTTATTCACCAAATGAAACTGATAGAAATTCAAACGCCTTGATTCAATCTCTTTGTTTTGGCAACAGTAATTTAAATCGCTCTGAAAAATTCTCAGATACGGCAACTGTGAACTATCACATGGAGATTGCCCTTCCGGTTGGATCTGGATCTTATCCAGCGCCTTGAAACCTTTACGGGGGATTATCCGTGCTTTACAGGAACACTGATTGATTGATTGGATTGGATACCTAACCCTGAGCATCGTTTTTATTTAACACAATTTAGGTTAAACCTTGTCCATTTTTGGGTAGCTCATCCCTCCCAGGGAAGTTGGTTTCCATCTCTATTGTCCTGCCCCTGTAACGGTATTAGCCAGTAATTGTGTTTACATTTTATGTTTCTGTGCAGTTTTTATTCCGTCTCCATGAAAATATTTGTATGCCCAATTTTACGTGTGTTTGATTGTCGTTCCACTGAACAGAGTCTTAAACTTTTCCACTGTCTGTCTCCTGAATTTGTTTGCCATACTGTCATCAGTTATATTTGTGCTGCCATTAAGATCAGGAAATATATGCAACATTGAGGTGTGCCTGCCAGGAGTCTTTTAAATGTTTATACTGTTCATTTTTTCAGGATGTGTTTGTATTTTGTGCTGTGCATTGTTCATGGCCTCGAGGCTTAATAAAGTTTTACTTGACTTTACCTACCTGTAAGATCCAATGCTCGCCTATCAGACTCTTCCGAGGGAAGCCATACAAAGGAGCAAGACTAGCTTTGCAAAGTGTGTTTTTATTGATAAAGCAATATTGTCAGGCCAAGATTGAAGAAATTCAAGAACCACTGAAACATCCTGCAAGGACGAGTGTTTAAGGAGGGGAGAAAATCTGGCACTGCAATAGTTTTGAAGTCAAACAATGCTCCCTAACTGAGTGATCTGCTACCGGATTGTGTCCGGCTGAAATGGCCTAGTGCTAGGAGTTGACTGTCCTGAAAGAGAGACCCTTGACTCCAAGGGAAGCTACTAAATTCACCACAAACGTGGCATCTGCTGCCACAGGATCCAGATCCTGGTCCAAGCATCAGTGTGACGATCTGTTCCAAGCTGATAAGTATCTTGTATGAGTCGAGTGGGACGAGTCTTTATCATTGAAGTTGAGAGCATTTTCTGAAAGTCCCACAACCTGCCAGCATCTTTGGAAAGTCTCCGGGTTGTAGGCTGCAGATGGTGATGTAGCAACAGAAGATGTGGTCACCCAACTTTATATCACTTGGCTGACCACTGGGAATGATTGCCAAAAAGGAACATTTAGAATTGGCAAGATAACTCCAGTACAGCAGGGAACAAACTCTGAGTTCTACACGAGGGTGTGATCAGTACACAGTCCACCTTCTGTAGCCTAACTTGGATAAATACCATCCGGATCATAGAAAAAGGAGGAAAAGCATGGTTTCATTCCTTCTATTCCTGCAAGAAGGCATTGGTCGCCAATGACGATGGGTCTGAGCTCCAACAGTAAAACAATGAAAGTCGAAATGTCGAGCATGCGGTGAAAAGGTGCATTCTACTATGACCCCACTTCTTGTGTTCTTGGAAAAGATGGTGAGTGTGGTTTGCACTCACTGGAATCCCTGTGATGTAGAGAACTCACATCTGACACCTTATTCTGCTGGCCTGGAAGATGTAAAGCAACTGAGATGTTGTAAAACAGCAAGTAATGTTGTAAGTCTTTGGCATACAAGGTCTCTTCCCCACTGCCCAGGCAGGTGGTGTACTGCATCGCTGAGATATTGTGAATCCTGAGTAGAATGAAACTTCTTGAGGTTGAAGGATGGGTTCAAAATCAGCCAGCAAGGATTTTGAGGCAGTTGCTGTGGAAAGGTAACTCTTCTTGAGATAATTTGCCTTCTGTCACTATTTATCCACATCACGCTCCCCGACCTAGATGACCCATATCTGATTCAACCACTATGTCAGGAATTAGACCAAATATGGAACATCCACTTCATGCTTCCATGTGATCGAGCCACCATTGCACCATTTGATGACAAAGGAACTTAATAGGCATAGGAGAGAACCTTCCTCAGGTTCAGGCTCTTCAGTTGAGGATGGGCTCTATATTTTACTTGGACCTAGGAATATCACTTGAACGTCTGACAGACCCAGAAGCCTGGGTATATCCAGCGAAGAGTAACTCTGTCCTTCGCGAGGACCTTGTGAATCTAATTCTTGATGTTCTCGACTTTTGGGATTGGCAGAGGTTCAGAGGCCAAAATGGACTCTATTGCAACACCTATGAAGGTCATATGATTGGAAGAAATCAAGTCCGATCTGTCCTTGTTGATGACAAAACCTAGGTTTTGTGAAAGAGAGATTATCAACTCTAGTTGTTGTAGCCAGAGGTCTGGATCCTTGGCAATGAATAGGATGAATGAATAAACCCACTCCTCATGCTCTCAAAATTTCTACCACTACCTTCATCACCTTGGCGAAATCTCAAAGGGCTGCAAGTAGACTAAAGTGTAGAGCTAAGCACTCATAAATCTTGATATTTCACTGAAAGTACAGAAAGCAATGATGAGGGGGGACAAAACAGGACTGCAAGACAGGTGTCCTTGAGTTGGAGACAAACCATAAATTCTCCTTCTGCAGAATACCCGGTCACGGTTCAAGACCGCGTACTCTGCGGCACCGAACTCGACATGGGGAGGGATTCCTGATATGGTCTTACAAGTCAATACTCTACCTATTCAATGAATCCTACGCATAGGTTGAAGACTCTGTGAGAAAACGGCACGATATACTAGTAGGATTGCCCAGTATGGACACTTGTTAATAATATTCCAAATAAACTGAATGTAAAACCCTGATAAAGTCTGATATGACTGAAACAGCCAGAGACTAAACACATGTTGTCGAAGGAGCATGTATATTAGGAATTAAATAAAAGAACAGTTGAAACCACAACCTCAACTTTGGATTTTTGTGTGCTTGAGACTCCTTTTCCTACATAGTTTGGTGTTTGTTCTCCGGAGACTAGAACTGCATCTTTCTAAAGAGATTGCCCAGTATGTATTGTCCAGGAGGCAAATTGCTTTCTGAACTGATTTAGCCAGTATACCTGGTTCAATGGGGGGTGGTTGACCCTCAGCCGTGAAGATCAAATACAGGATCTTGGAAAGGGGGCCAGACAAGTAAAGAAGTTTGACTTAGCAAGCCTTCCAAGGCCTTCCAATGCCCTTCTTAGACTCATTTACAAACTTACCCAGAAATATAATTATTTTGTAATGTATTTCAGGTGATGGGTTACCTCTCCCTGAAGAGAAGGCCCGGGACATTCTGCTGGCAGTCAGTTACAAACGTCTTTGGTAAAGGTTTTTCAGTGTCTGTTTTGGACATAGGGAGCCGTCTTTGGTGATAACGTCCACTCGGAGGAACAGGGTAGACTATTTCCACTGAGGCAAAATTATCTCTTTGCAGAGAAGAAGGAACCTAGTCATTGGAATGTCCCTTGTAAAGATAATCGAGCCACTGAAAGCTCCTGCCAGGGTCAAATCAGAGACCTGAAGCCAGCTCAGCTTGAGGCCTTCTTGGACCCTCAAGCCCAAAACAAGCCAAGATTTCATGCCACCTCTAACTGCCACTCATCCCTTAACCTTGTGCACCAAGAACTGAAGAAAAAGAATTAACCTTTGATGCAAAATTGGAGCAGAAAAAATACCCATCTACAGTCTGACCCGCACATTGTGAAATAAGAACACCTACGATCAATCCTGGCTGTTCTGCCCATAAATTATGTGATCCTGGGCAAACATTTTCTCTCACCGAGCCTCCTTTTTCTTCATTATGACATATGGCAGCTATTTCAAATATGTGAGATCATGATGTACACTATACAAACCCCTGTGTTTGATTTAACAGACTTTAATGGTATTCTATCTATAATAAGAATCTAGGCCACATTTAGGTTGTACATAATAACTGTCTCTTATCTCACTATTGGCATTAACATCACTGGGCAGGAATGCCAAACATGCCAACAGACTCATTTCAGGTGGAAAACTCACGATTGATAAGACAAATATGGCTTTCATTTAGCTTGATCCAACTTGAAACTGCCCTCATTTCAATATAAGTTAATGGGGAAAATAAATTCCCCCAATTATTGTTTTTTTAAAAATCTCTCTCTGTTTTACCAACATTGGCGTGTATGGAATTTCTCTAAGTGCATGTTCAAAGGTCAGTTCTGTTTTAATAAATGCCTCGGAATGCTGTCATAAAATATGATAAACTAAACTGAAACACTTCCCTGTGTTAAATAACCACACTGTTTTGAATTTTGAAGATACTTTCTCATATTTTTACATGGTGTTTGTGGCATAATTTACATGCCAAATATTTTCAAGGCTCAGTTTATGCTTGGGCTCTTAGAGCCAAGCAAGAACATGGCTTTCTCTGTTGTGAGGTTGCCACCACAATTCCCTCGCCTGAGTCAAGGCCTTCTTTTCCCTCTCGCTTAGGTACTCTGGCCCAAGACCTCTGGTTGTCCTTCTTGAAGGCATCACTCTCCCCTTCATCACCAAAGTCATCTTCACAGTAATTCCACTACCAACTTAATCTTCTCCTCATCTCTCAAAGGACCATTAGAGTGTCTAACTTTTCCAAAGCATGTATCCTGGTTTGAGTTTTTTTCACTAAAGCTAAAGAAGCTGAAATAAAGCATTTTGTTTTCAAATATATTAATGAGAAAAGATGCTAACATGGCCACCAAGCAGCAATGAAGAAGAAGTCCTTTTGGTGTCAAAGATGTTTATATTACCCTCCAAACTGTGGCAGGTTTAACAGACTATGTGCTATAGTTTTCTTTTTGTTGCTTATGTGTTATGGGTATTGTAGTCCTTGTTAGATCTACTGTATTTTGTATTTTAAGGTGTTATTTTTTATTTACACTTGGCTGCTGAAATAAATAATAAGGAAGAGTGTAGTGATGAGGCCGCAAACAGGAAGAGTTTGAGATGCTTTATTTCTTGGCTACATGGTTTGTGGAGCCAGCAAACATAACAGCCCCACCAGACACAGCTCCCAACATGCATCCTGACAATACATTCTCTTATTCCTAGGCAACAAGCAACATTCTAGAAGGAAATACTACTCTAAGTTAAAGAGATAAACACAAAACTATAGCATACTACACATCTTCCCTTCTTCCCAAAAAGAAAAGAATATATTTAAAAGAGTACAAAGCGATACAATTAAGATTTGGCAGACTAAATACTGACACCAATTTACAATTCATGTTTGGCAGGCTTAACCAGGACCCTGCTGTCAATTCTTCTAAGACTGACTTGTTGGGACACTCATCACTGCAACCTGAATCACTGTAACCTGAATCACTATTTTTTACACTCAGGAACCAACATCTTTGGCCGAACTTTCACAACTTTGTTCAGATTCCACCAATGACCCCCTTCAACCTTCACAGCATTTCCTACAATTTTCAAAACTTTGACTGGATAACCACATTTTCTCAATCCCTTTTTGGTGTGGACAGAAGTTGTTATCCTGGTCATATTCCCCAAACTCTAGTAGAGCCATTTTGACTCCTATCTTATTATCATACCACTCCTTCTGTTTAACTGGAGTAAGAGACATACAGCCACATGCCTCAAAGGAAATTGCATTCGCAAACGGTGCGAATCGCAAAATTCGGCCGTTTGCGAATGCAATTTCCATTTTTAGGATGCATTAACATTTTTGTAATTTTCGCAATTTAAGAAATCGCAAAATTGTGATTTCTTAAATTGCGATTGCATTTAAGGAATCTCAAATTGAGATTCCTTAACCTCTTGGCTGCTAGGCGTTTTCCCGCTGTGTGCTGGAAAATGCCATTTTAGTGGCACTATGACGAGCTCAGCTCGTCATCAGCACACGACACCCGTGGGTGATGATGAGCTGAGCTCGTCATCAGCATCGAAAGGGTTAAATGCAATGCATCAAACTCTAAAAAATTTGCGAATTCGCAAATAAGGGGAGCAAATTACCATGAAGTTGACCTTCATGGTAATTTGCGAAAACTTTGAAAAATGCACTAAAGTGCATTTTTCAAAGTTCCATTTTACACACACACATGCCCTTGGGGCATGTGAGTGTGCAAAATGTACTTCTAAGCTGATTTCAGGGGTGCAACAGGGTATCCTTTGGACACCCCTGCACCCTTGAAATTGCATTCTTAATTTGCGAATTTCTAATGGTGAATTGCAAATTAAGAATGTCTTTCCATTCATTCCTATGGGCCTCTAGGCCCATAGGAATGGATGGGGAAGTATTCCTTAATTGCGATTCTCAATAAGAGAATCGCAATTAAGGAATTTTAAGAAATCGCTATTTTTATAGCGATTTCTTGATGCATTGCAGTTTGCAATTCCTTAATTGCGATTTCTTATTTTTCGCAATTAAGGAATCGCAAAATGCAATATTGATGCATGTGCCTAATATTCTCTATCACAATAGGCATCAACATCGAAATAAATGACTCTGACTTAATCTACTTCAACATCCATCCAGGTCTGAAACTGGTGCTGGCCTTCCCACCTCTCACGAGTTCAAACAGTGAGACCTTCGTAAAGGAATGAGGCGTTGTACTATAAAACCAGATCATACTATCTAAGGCTTTACGCACATCATGGTTCCCTGCTCTGGCCCACTTGACACATTCCCCCACCACACGGTTCATACTCTCAACCCATCCATTTGTTTGAGGATGATATTAAGAACTCCTCACATGCCTTACCCCAGACTCAGGAAAAGTTTGAAATTCAGGGCTCACAAATTGTTTCCCATTGTCTGAGACTAAAACCTCAGGAAACCCGTGTCTCAGCCAAACCTCCTTTAAAAATCCAATAACGCTCTTAGCATTTGCTTCTTTCACCATTTTAACTTCTGGCCATTTAGAAGCATAGGGGCATATGTATCGAACTAGTTTGCATTCGCAAACGCTGCGAAACGCAAAAATAATGCGTTTGCAAACGCAAAATAGCATGTCCCAATGTATGACAGTGTTCTGCACCGCAAAATGGATAATTGCAAAAATTGCGATTTCCAATTTTGCATGTCAACAAATCTGCGAAAAACCATTAGTGAATTTGCCAACCAGCAGGACCCAAGCCATTCCAACATATGTGCAGGTCCTCTGTTCACTGCACCTACTAGCATCAGGGAGCTTCCAGGGGGTCATAGCTACAGCAGCAGGGGTGTCCCAAAGTTGCATGTCACACTTCTTTCATGCATTCTTGGATGCAATGGTACAGAGAATACACCATTACATCAGTTTCCCCATCACGCAACAGGCATTGCAGCAGACCAAACTGGATTTCTACCAGATAGCACACTTTCCCCATGTAATCGGGTGCATTGATGGGACACATATAGCCCTCTGTCCCCCCTCAGATAATGAGTACGTATTCAGGAACAGGAAATCATTCTATTCACTCAACATACAGGTTATATGTAATGCAAAACACATAATAACTGATATAGGGGCCAAGTATCCTGGCAGTACACACAATTCCATCATATTTAGACACAGTGGAATATACACACATCTCACTGGGGTGAATTTGGCGAAGGATACCTGCTAGGTAAATGCAATTTTGCACACTCTGATGGACTCATTAGTTCTGCACGAATAGGACAGTGATTAACCATATGCCTTTCATCCTGTAGGTGACAGTACATATGCTGTGCACTCATTCATCCTCACACCGTACCTCAATGCAGCTAATCAGAGTGAGATAAAATACAATGGCGCACACAAGTCAGCGCGCAATGTCATTGAGCGGACATTTGGATTACTGAAGAGCAGGTTCCGCTGTCTGCACAAAAGTGGAGGAGTACTGCAGTATAGGCTAGAGACCTGTTGCAAGATCATGGCTACTTGTGCCATGCTGCACAATGTCACAACAAAAACCGCATACCAGTGGATCTCACAGATTCAGAATCAGAAGAGGAACCAGGTCCACGTCTCAGACCAGCAGGTAGTGTAGGTGCAGTAGTTGGCAGAAAGAGATGTGATGAAATAACTCACAACTATTTCTAGATGAGTAATGATGACACAAAGCAAATCATGACTGTTGAATTACTGTTTTAAAATACCTTAACATCAGGTAAAATGTATTCACATAGCCTACAAATCACAAGTAATGTGTGTCTTTTGTTGTTTCACATGTCACGTACACAGGACATGAAAAATTGAATGACATATGTGCGTATGCCATGGGTTACATCACCCATTAGCATTAATCTGTGGCAACACTGTCTATTTGTCCGGTCCACGGACAGCAGTTGCACGCTCAATGTTCTGACTGCCCTCCCTTGATGAGGCATCTGATGCTGTTCCCTGCCTCACACTATGCCGTCTGGGTTCAGTCATGGGTGGGGTAATGCTGCTGCGGTTGGAGACCTCCTCACTGTCCCCTGCCCCCAGAATACCTGTGCCAGATATGTTTGCTGTCTGTAGCTGGTCAACTGCATTTGTGACCTGCACCAAACCCTTGGTAATATCCTGGCTGCAGTGTGCAATTTCAATCTGCATCAACACAGTATGTCTTGATAGTACAGATGTAGCATTGCACAAACGGTTGACTGCCTTACTGTAATTATCCAGATGGGTGAATAGATGTTGCTTTTGCCTGCGTCTGGATGCATGGCCCCTCTGCATTGTGGCACAGAGCTCTTTGATGGCTACGGTAATTTTCTTAATGCTGTCTGCACATGCCTTATTGCCCTCTTCAACAGTGTAGTTTAGCTCCCTGATGCTATCCTTTATGTCTGTCAGATTGTGATTAACACCAGCTGCTTGTTCATTGAGCGCATGCTTTTTGCTTGCAGACGCTGAACCTTGAACATTGTGCCCTCCAGCCCAGAAAAGACAGAATATTCATCTCCTACGTCGGCGGTGTTTTGTGTCCTTGGCCTGCGTGTCATGCGACTGCTGTTCCTACGGTGCATAGGAGGCTGCTCATGTTGCTGCCGTGCCTGCTCTTCTTGTCCTGGATGTGGCTCATCCTGTATGCCTTCCAGTTCTCCCTCCAACTCCTGGAGTGGAGCCACAGTGTAGCGGTGTTGTCTTCGCACAGGTGTTGGCTGTGTTGTATGCTCTGTCTCCTCTCTACCTGCCTGTTACTGTAGCTGTGGTGCCTCATCAAGTTCTGTGTCATCACCCTGTATCGCAGGTTCACCTGTGAATACTAGAGAACTACTTATTGTATGTCCTGCTTTCTGTTATTCACAAAATTCAATTCAATACAGCTGGTGTACCTAACTGCTGTGATTCATTGTGTTTTTTCTTGTTGTGTCTCGACTGCAGATATATTGCTGTGTGTCAATGCTTAACTGTGTTATGTGTGTGACTACATCTCCCATGATGCATTGCTGGGTGACCACAAAATTGTGGAATGGAGTGGCAATGATACTTAGATATTGATGCATTCCTGAGTGTGGTGTTTTGTGGGTAATGGGTCAGGGCAGATTTAGCATGCATCTTACCTTGTCTGGTGTTGGGCGTGGCTGAGCTGTCAATATATGCAACCCCGCTGATGCTTTCTGGCTGTAGGGTGGACTCCACCAAATCCTCAAGGGGTGTGGATGCAGGCTCAGTAGATGGACCTCCACCAGTTTTTTTTTCCCTCCGCAAGCCTGTTGGCAACGTTATCTTTTGCCCTGGAGCGCAAGACGTACCAACGCTTGTGTAGGTCCTCGATGGAGCGCTGTGTGACATCAATCTCATTTACCTTAGCCTGTATGTCCAGACAGATTTTTCGCTTCTCTGACTCTGGGATGTGCAGAGATTTCTTGCCAAAATGCTGTTCATGGGTCCTTACCATCTCCTCAATGAGGACCTCAAGTTCTTTTTCACTGAATTTTTGTTTACTTTTCCTTACAGCAGCCTCCTTTTCCTTCTCCTGTGTATCCATTGTGGTTTTGATGGTGTCTTTGCACTACAGATGGACTTCTGAGTAGTGTGCTCCTGCTCCCAGCCTCTAACACAGCCTCAGGCAATCGGAAACAGCATGGGCAGTCACACTTCCTGGTTGTGATGTCATCATTCTACACCTGAATAGCAGATTCGCAAATTTATGATTTCTTTATTGCGATTTCGCTATTAAGGAATTGCAATTCAAGAAATCGGTAATTGTGATTGTGATTTTTACTGGATCGCTATTGTTTTGCTAATTTTTACATACATATCGTTTTAAGATTCTAAAATAGCGATTTGGTTAAAATTGCTTTTTAGGAATTGCAATTCGCTGTTTTGATACATATTGCCCATTGTCCATGAGACCCAAAACATACTTGCACCGCCCCTGAGAGGATATCGTAAGGTCCCATGATAACAACTCCAATCTTCACCCATGGACCTTGAGGACATTCAATCGGCAGTAGTGGAGGAGACTTTTGTCAGCAGCACTACACACGCAATAACCCGCAACCATGTCATCAATTTCTGTGTCCATACCAGACCACCAATAAGTGTCCCGAATGCAACGTTTCATAAATGTGGACCCCAGATGCCCTTCATGAGCCTTCTCGATGATACTCTTGTGGAAAACATGTGGAGGAGTAAGCTTGTCCGCTCTCAAAAGGAAACCGTTTTCCAAGGAGATCTCACTTTCCACTTTCTAAAACGGTTGTAACAGAGGCAATAAAGTATTTTCTCTGGGCCAACCCCTCTTTACAAGAGCACAAACTTCCTGCAACACACAATCATTTTGAAAAGCAGCTGTCCACTCATCTTCAGAGCAGAGTTTTGTCTCTGGTACTTCCAGACCAGCAACAAGGCAATCTTCACAATCTTCATTAATGAGGTCACCAAACTTGATCTTATCATGCTAATTCATCACAATGGGAACCCAGGATAGAAAGTTTGCTCTTCCATTTTTCCCTCCTGAAATGTGCCTCACTTCAAATTGATATTGAAGAAGTTTGGTGACCATCCTTAATACCCTGGGTGTGCAGCATTTGCTCATACTCCCACCCAGAATACTTAGAAGGGATTTATGATCAGTCTGAAGAAGGAAGTGTTTTCCCTAAATATACGGACAATGTATTTCAATCGCCTAACAACAAGCCAAAAGCTCCAACTCCATTTCAGAATATTGCTGTTCAGCCGCTCTTAAAACTCTGGAGGCAAACCCAACAGTGTGTTCCATACCATCTTTCATTTGCATCAAAGTGGCTCCAGTTACACTAGACTGGCATCTACTGAAATCCAACAAGAGAGACTAAGATCAAAGGGTTTGAGAGCAGAGCTCTTCTCCAACATCAACTTGGCGGGGTTCAGAGTAGACACACAATCCTTGAACCACTCAAATCTCACACTTTTTTTAGAAGATAGCTGATGGGCTGCACTATGGTTGCAAAATTGGGAACTTACCTAGAGTAGTACTCACAGAAACCTAGTAAAGATTTCACACCACTCTTGTCCGCTGGTGCAGGGGATTAACAATGTCCTCCAGTAGCCCGGGTCTGGGACTAACCCCATCTTGTGAAATCATATGCCCCAGATATTGTACTTCTGTGCAAAAAAAATATTTACACTTTTCTGCCTTCAATACTACTCCATGTATTTGAAACAACTTCAACACCCTGTGAAGAACACAATCATGAGAAATGGCATCCTTAGCAAAAATGAGAACATCGTCCTGAAATACTAGAACACCATCCACCTCTTAGAGGATGTTGCTCATGACCCTCTGAAACACCGAAGCCACTGATGTCAAACTGAATGGCTTACAGCAATATAAGAAGGTTCCGAGGGGTGACACAAAAGCAATCAGTTCAGAAAAGGGGGTGGTGATGGACAGAGTATCTGAATTCAACAGAACACTCGTACCCAGTCAACAGATCAGGGCTTGATCCATCACCGTTTTTTAGCTCACTGCACCATCCCAGCTCAGAACCTGGCTACATGCAAATTAGTGTGTCCCTGGCCCAGTGCATCATGGGAACAGGGCAGACCAAACTACCAAGCCAATTCTTATACTGGAAAGGAAACAAGCTTCCGGGGACCGGTTTCTGGCATTACAGCCGTCTTCGGCCCGGCTTGCTTGAATCCTGATGGTGCAGTGAGCAAGGGACTCACATCTGAGTATACCCTTCCACGCTTATGGTGGACAAAACGATTCAGAAAAGGGGGTGGTGATGGACAGAGCATCTGAATTGAACAGAACACTCGTACCCAGTCAACAGATCAGGGCTTGATCCATCACCGTTTTTTAGCTCACTGCACCATCCCAGATCAGAACCTGGCTACATGCAAATTAGTCTGTCCCTGGCCCAGTGCATCATGGGAACAGGGCAGACCAAACTACCAAGCCAATTCTTATACTGGAAAGGAAACAAGCTTCCGGGGACCGGTTTCTGGCCTTACAGCCGTCTTCGGCCCGGCTTGCTTGAATCCTGATGGTGCAGTGGCAAGGGACTCACATCTGAGTATACCCTTCCACGCTTATGGTGGACAAAACGATTCATAAAAGGGGGTGGTGATGGACAGAGTATCTGAATTAAACAGAACACTCGTACCCAGTCAACAAATCAGGGCTTGATCCATCACCGTTTTTTAGCTCACTGCACCATCCCAGCTCAGAACCTGGCTACATGCAAATTAGTCTGTCCCTGACCCAGTGCATCATGGGAACAGGGCAGACCAAACTACCAAGCCAATTCTTATACTGGAAAGGAAACAAGCTTCCGGGGACCAGTTTCTGGCTTTTGTCCACCATAAGCGTGAAAGGGTATGCTCTGACATGAGTCCCTTGCTCACTGCACCATCAGGATTCAAGCAAGCCGGGCCGAAGACGGCTGTAATGCCAGAAACCGGTCCCCGGAAGCTTGTTTCCTTTCCAGTAAAAGAATTGGCTTGGTAGTTTGGTCTGCCCTGTTCCCATGATGCACTGGGCCAGGGACAGACTAATTTGCATGTAGCCAGGTTCTGAGCTGGGATGGTGCAGTTAGCTAAAAAACGGTGATGGATCAAGCCCTGATCTGTTGGTTGGGTAGGAGTGTTCTGCTTAATTCAGATACTCTGTCCATCATCACCCCCTTTTCTGAATCGTTTTGTCCACCATAAGCGTGGAAGGGTATGCTCAGACATGAGTCCCTTGCTCACTGCAGCATCAGGATTCAAGCAAGCCGGGCCGAAGACGGCTGTAATGCCATAAACCGGTCCCCGGAAGCTTGTTTCCTTTCCAGTAAAAGAATTGGCTTGGTAGTTTGGTCTGCTCTGTTCACATGATGCACTGGGCCAGGGACAGACTAATTTGCAGGTAGCCAGGTTCTGAGCTGGGATGGTGCAGTGAGCTAAAAAACGGTGATGGATCAAGCCCTGATCTGTTGACTGGGTAGGAGTGTTCTGCTTAATTCAGATACTCTGTCCATCATCACCCCCTTTTCTGAATCGTTTTGTCCACCATAAGCGTGGAAGGGTATGCTCAGACATGAGTCCCTTGCTCACTGCACCATCAGGATTCAAGCAAGCCGGGCCAAAGACAGCTGTAATGCCAGAAACCGGTCCCCGGAAGCTTGTTTCCTTTCCAGTAAAAGAATTGGCTTGGTAGTTTGGTCTGCCCTGTTCCCATGATGCACTGGGCCAGGGACAGACTAATTTGCATGTAGCCAGGTTCTGAGCTGGGATGGCGCAGTGAGCTAAATAACGGTGATGGGTCAAGCCCTGATCTGTTGACTGGGTAGGAGTGGTCTGCTTAATTCAGATACTCTGTCCATCATCACCCCCTTTTCTGAATCGTTTTGTCCACCATAAGCGTGGAAGGGTATGCTCAGACATGAATCCCTTGCTCACTGCACCATCAGGATTCAAGCAAGCCGGGCCGAAGGCGGCTGTAATGCCAGAAACTGGTCCCCGGAAGCTTGTTTCCTTTCTAATAAAAGAATTGGCTTGGTAGTTTGGTCTGCCCTGTTCCCATGATGCACTGGGCCAGGGACAGACTAATTTGCATGTAGCCAGGTTCTGAGCTGGGATGGTGCAGTGAGCTAAAAAACAGTGATGGATCAAGCCCTGATCTGTTGACTGGGTAGGAGTGTTCTGCTTAATTCAGATACTCTGTCCATCATCACCTCCTTTTCTGAATCGTTTTGTCCACCATAAGCGTGGAAGGGTATGCTCAGACATGAGTCCCTTGCTCACTGCACCATCAGGATTCAAGCAAGCCGGGCCGAAGACGGCTGTAATGCCAGAAACCGGTCCCCGGAAGCTTGTTTCCTTTCCAGTAAAAGAATTGGCTTGGTAGTTTGGTCTGCCCTGTTCCCATGATGCACTGGGCCAGGGACAGACTAATTTGCATGTAGCCAGGTTCTGAGCTGGGATGGTGCAGTGAGATAAAAAACGGTGATGGATCAAGCCCTGATCTGTTGACTGGGTAGGAGTGTTCTGCTTAATTCAGATACTCTGTCCATCATCAACCCCTTTTCTGAATCGTTTTGTTCACCATAAGCGTGGAAGGGTATGCTCAGACATGAGTCCCTTGCTCACTGCAGCATCAGGATTCAAGCAAGCCGGGCCGAAGACGGCTGTAATACCAGAAACCGGTCCCCGGAAGCTTGTTTCCTTTCCAGTAAAAGAATTGGCTTGGTAGTTTGGTCTGTCCTGTTCCCATGATGCACTGGGCCAGGGACAGACTAATTTGCATGTAGCCAGGTTCTGAGCTGGGATGGTGCAGTGAACTAAAAAACGGTGATGGATCAAGCCCTGATCTGTTGACTGGGTAGGAGTGTTCTGCTTAATTCAGATACTCTGTCCATCATCACCCCCTTTTCTGAATCGTTTTGTCCACCATAAGCGTGGAAGGGTATGCTCAGACATGAGTCCCTTGCTCACTGCAGCATCAGGATTCAAGCAAGCCGGGCCGAAGACGGCTGTAATACCAGAAACCGGTCCCCGGAAGCTTGTTTCCTTTCCAGTAAAAGAATTGGCTTGGTAGTTTGGTCTGTCCTGTTCCCATGATGCACTGGGCCAGGGACAGACTAATTTGCATGTAGCCAGGTTCTGAGCTGGGATGGTGCAGTGAACTAAAAAACGGTGATGGATCAAGCCCTGATCTGTTGACTGGGTAGGAGTGTTCTGCTTAATTCAGATACTCTGTCCATCATCACCCCCTTTTCTGAATCGTTTTGTCCACCATAAGCGTGGAAGGGTATGCTCAGACATGAGTCCCTTGCTCACTGCACCATCAGGATTCAAGCAAGCCGGGCCGAAGACGGCTGTAATGCCAGAAACCGGTCCCCGGAAGCTTGCTTCCTTTCCAGTAAAAGAATTGGCTTGGTAGTTTGGTCTGCCCTGTTCCCATGATGCACTGGGCCAGGGACAGACTAATTTGCATGTAGCCAGGTTCTGAGCTGGGATGGTGCAGTGAGCTAAAAAACGGTCATGGATCAAGCCCTGATCTGTTGACTGGGTAGGAGTGTTCTGCTTAATTCAGATACTCTGTCCATCATCACCCCCTTTTCTGAACAAAAGTAATCAGGTGACTTGACTCAGGATGTAGTTCCACCTGATAGTAGGCACTGGCCAAATCGAGTTTTAAGAAAAACTTTGCTCCCTTCGCGGACGCGAACAAATCATTGAACTGAACTTGGTTAGAGGATGCAAGTCTACCCAAATTTCTATAATTGAGTGACCTCAAATCAACACAAACCCTAAGCTGTCCACAACTTTTGCGGGTCACCACTAAAGGAGAAACCACAAGGAGGACTCCGTAGGTTCAATGATCCCCTTCGCACAAAGTTTCTTCAACTCCTGCTCCAGATCATCTCTAACACTATAGGGCACTCCTCTGAGCTTATGTATAATAGGAACTAACCCTTCCTTAACAATGGTTCTATGTTTGAAATCTTGTATTTTACCCAAATTTACTCCCAAATACTGATGGAAATATGTCTTTCCAAACTTGTCCTTCATCAACACTGCCCTCAACTAGCACTTGCTCCTTGGCACCTGGCTTCAAAATCATCCTGAATAGTCCCTGATTAAACCGCCCCAGGATGTTTAGCCCTTTCACTGCTACGTACATTTTTCCTCTGATTCTCCTTCCCTTGAAACTCATCTCTTCTTCAAAGAAACCCATCAACTCTATCTTGCAACCCTCATAGGACCCCAGGCGAACAGTCAGGATCAGATAATGGTTGAGAACCATTTCATGTTTGTTCGAACAACCTTTGCGTAGTCATAGTAATCCTGGCCCCCGAGTCAACAAGTAATTTTACAGTGTGATCTCAAACCTCTATGTCTACTATGGGATCTACGCAAGCCGAAGGATTACCTTCAACAACACCTTAAGCAGGCATACCATTGGCTTTGTTTTCATTCTCTGAAAAGTCACTATCATTCTTCACAACAGAACTTACCTCAGCATCAGACTCATAATCAGACTCAACAACACACACAGCAGGCTTCTTGTAACCTTTCATTTTTAGACATACTTTGGGAAAGTAGCCCATTTTTTTACAGTAATTGCATGTAATACTGATAGCTGGACACTTGGCTACTTTGAAATGTGGAGAATTACCACACCGGAAACACGTGCTCGCACCTTTGGTACTTACAGCTTCAAACTTAGTAGGCTAAGCAACCAAATTACTGTAAGTATGTCCTGATTTTGTTCGCTGTTTCCCAACATTGTTAACATTAACAACATTACCAGTGTCAATCCTGCTGTCATCCAAATCCTTCAAGGAGATCATCGAAATAGCTATGCTCTTGGCCATCTTGATTGTATCATCCAACGACAGATCACCCATACTTAACAATTTTTGACTCATGTTCTTGTCCTTACACTGGCATACAAACTGATCTCTTATCAGCTGATCAGTTGACGTTCTCAAATCTGCAATCAGCAGACAGTCTGCACAAAGCTGGAATTTAAGAATCCATATCCTCGGTTTCAGTCTGCTCCTTTTAAATAAATGTATGGCTGAGTACCATGAGGCTGGGTAGCTTATCAAATCTGTGTTTGAGTTTAAGGACAGTCTCTCGGGTGTCTGATGTTATCCTGATGATTAGCACTGGACGAGAGGAACAGAGGATGATGTCTACCTGGAACGAGCAGAGAGTTTAGGTTAACTAACGTCGGCGAATATAGCACTCATGTGGAACTTGATGCTCTGTCGTGTGAGACCAGAGCACGAGCCAAATCAGTCGCCAGTTCAACGAAAAATGTACTTGCCCACAGCAAATTTACAAGTAGGTACGCTCCCAATACTTGTTTAAATGAAATGTACCTCATAGCAGGACTCGTAAAGTCAGTCGAGTACCAGAGGGATGGGTGAAGGAGGCTTTGTGACGAGATGAAGTAGCAACGTGATTTCAAATGTTGTTGTAGTAACGCAACACGTATGGGTTCCACAATGTAGCCGAGATCATCGCCAATAATCTTGTAGTGATGAGGCCAGAAACAGGAAGAGTTTGAAATGCTTTATTTCTTGGCTACATGGTTTGTGGAGCCAGCAAACATAACGGCTCCACCAGACACAGCTCCCAACATTAATCCTGACAATACATTCTGTTGTCCCTAGACAAGAAGCAACATTCTAAAAGGAAATACTACTCTAAGTTAAAGAGATAAACACACTAAACTACAGCATACTACAAAGAGACTACATAATCAGAGCCTGTGGTCCTGTCATAAAATCCCCAGCCCTTGGGAAAAAAGATGCAAAGTTGACGTGGATCACCACAAGCTCACAATCAGCTGCTGCAATCGTGAAGGCCATTCAAATGCTCTCTTCACTTTAATAGAACCTGTGCCCGATGCACAGACGGCAGAAAGGAAAGTGGAGAGAGAAAAGGAAATAAAAATGTAAGGCAGGGTTGAAACAGGAATAAGATGAAGGATAAAAGTGAAAGAGCAAGCACTTTTAAAACGAGACAATGGGAAGGCAAACATGAAAAAAACAAGGGAAATGAACCAAGTAAAAGAGGAGGAGAAATGAAGAGAAGAGTAGAATTAGGAGACTTAACAGAACAGAAAAGGTATACAGACTGGGATGTGATGAAGAATTAATGTAGAACATAGTGGACAATGCTAAACAGGTGAAGAAGAATGTATCACAGTATAAGGAAGGAAAGGGAGAAATCAGCAAAAGTTAGCAACCAAGGATAAAGGTTAAAGGAGAGGCTGCAGATAAAAGGAAGCAGCTTAAAAAAGAGAACAAAGTGAAAGAGATGGAAATAAAAAGAAAGCACAGGATAATACAGTAGCCTTGTGTGCTACAGGTACATAATGAGTGAGATACAAGCATTGGGTGATGCACCTAATGCAGAGTTGTGTGTGCTAGCTACTACCCTCCAACTCTAACCCTGGTGAAATAGTTCAGTGGTTAATATAATTACTGGAGCCATAAATGTGTAGGCTGCAGGTCCTTGTGCCAGCTCCCCTACTGTCATCTTCTAGCTTTACTGTACTTATACCTCTTACTACAAATTTAAGTAAAAAAATATATTGTGTTGGTCAAAGGATATGTTTGTTGCTGCATATGTTTGTTGGGTGTCTCTTACTCCACATTGGTATACTTGTTAGTCATTGTATGTTGTGCTATTTGTCTGAGACTGTGATGTAGTTGTTGCAGCTAGCAGCATCTTCCTTGCAGATGTGTGTCGTGCTGGCACTGCAGTTGTGGTTTATTTTTCTGCATGTTGCAATTCTGCGGTGTGGTTGTGTGTATGTGCCTGATCTGTGCCCATCTCTAATTGATGCTGGTGTTGGCAGCACTTGTGCCCTGCTGCCCCTTTGCTTATACACAAGGCGTGCCCATATGCAAAAGAAACTTTCATTCTCTCCAATGCACTACTCTGTCTCACTCTATACCTCTCTCAAATGGAAAGGTAAGCTAAGTTTATTGAACAGTTAATTAATACATTACATTTAAAGATAAAGGCTTAAATAAAACTATACTAAAAAACCATCTAGCTGTTTGCTACATGTGCCATGTACAAAATTCATTGATATAATCAGTTATCTATTGGATACTAATTCGGTCCTGTTGTGGTTATGCCAAGAGGTTCAAGCCTATCCTAGATTTATTAGCATCAACAGAATACCAATTTATTTATACTGTACAAAACCTGCAAAATTGTTTTGAAACTACTTGAAACTTGCTATCATATAGTGCCTATTGTATTAATGTGATTTAAGCATTCTAGTCCGTTTAACGTGCTTTATGCAATTTTCTAAGATACAGTTCTTTATGCATTTACAAATACCAGGGTTCTGTAAAGTTTGAACATCAGATTTAACCTCAAAGAGTGCAAATTGGCTTCAGTGTTCCCATCATAGGTTTTATTTTCAGTTACTGCAGTTTTACACACATTCTATTGTCCCATTTTGTCTTTAGCGATCTTTTTTTCAACTGTTTTACAGTCGCAAAGTGACAATGGGGTCAGACTCTTTTCTACCTTGTTTAGAAATCCTACTGTGATATGTCAGTCCCCTTTACCGCTCCACTTACCTGCAGTCTGCCACATAGTCCTTACGGTGAGCCATATCCCAGTATGGAACCCTTCTATAAGAGAGAAAGAGTTATAACTGTGAAAACAGACTTCACTATGACCAATGGCGGCTGGTGGAATTTGAAACTGGTGAGCCGTATGCAGATCGAATGAACGTATGCGAGCGAGCGCAGCGAGCGAGCCCGTCGGCAATAAGGGGGTTCGGTCCGTGAAGACATTTCTTAAAAATTGGCATCTTTTTGGTGCGATTTTCAGCACTATTGCTGTGATCAATGGACTAAAAATTCAGTTCTTCTAGGCATTCATAAAAGAAAACTCATACAGTATTTCAGAGAATTTCTGGGTTGCCAAGCAAGTCTGACTTCTGAAGAGGGCAGGGTACTAAGCAAGACTGTTTTGGCTCTACCCTTTTTAATAGAAAACACTAGTTCCCTCTTGAAGCTGGCTTCTCTCCGTAACTCCTCACTGCTGACATCAGCCGTCCATACCTCCACTCTTGGCTCATGCTGTCTCTCCTGCCGTCTCTTCTCCTCCGCCCTTCCTCCCTCTCTCCCCTCCAATCTTCAGAACTTGTTGCGTTCATTCCCTCTTGAAGCTGGCTTCTCCCCTTAACTCCTCGCTGCTGACATCAGCCGCTCATACCTCCACTTTCGGCTTATGCTGTCTCTCCAGCAGTCTCTTCTCCTCCACCCTTCTTCCCTCTCTCCCCTCCAGTATTCAGAGATTGTTGCATACATTCCCTCTTGAAGCTGGCTTATCTCCTCAGACCTTAACTCCTCACTGCTGACATCAGCCGCTCATTGCTGCAACTTGCTATGACAAGCTGCATTGCCTATACATGAATTTTCCTTATTCCAGTCATTACTGTTATCCCACCTTGGCACACCCATTACAAAACCAAGCATGAGCATACTTTTCATGACAGTGACACACTTTAGATTACAGCGAGTGAACAGGAACACATCACACAGGCCGAGCAATATATTACACCACAGCGTACATTTTCCAACACCAGTGACGCTGTGAGACACGAGCACAACATAGCTTACACACATCTAACCCATCATACAAGCACGACTGTCAACACAATTTTCATGGCAACGATGTGCAAACAATAACAGATAGGAAAGTGCTTAATCAACATTGCGCTGCCTTTTCGTGTATTTGGTCATTTAAATTGCGCCATGTCCAGCCTGGGAGACACCTGTGCCTTCTTAGTTTACAGTTAATGAATGAAGATCAATGCAAAAATACAGGTATTCTATTTCGGGATGCCATTTTGTTCTATCTCTGCAAAGATGCGTATGTTCTCTCCCTTACAAATTAAAGAAGGAGCAGTACTCAGTACCGAACAGTACCTATGCATTTAAAGCACTGCAGTAGCTCGTTTTAGTGTTAAATTCTGTCTGTCAGAGGCAAGAGGACAAGTTCTGGCACCGCGTGTGCCTGGGGCAGGAAACTTTCAAAGCAACTGCGAGCTTCTGACTTTGACACCGGCGGGGTGGAGCAGACTAGCCTAATTTTAACATGATATCTAATAATGCATGGAACTTGTGAACTCGAGTGCAGCGCTGTGTAAAGGTTAATAATTTGAAGAGGTTCACACAAAGTGGTAACGTGTGAGCTGTAAAGTCGGGCGCTAGGCCTGCATGCTGAGTGAATGATCGCCACACAGACACAATCAGGTACTAGGTGCAATTGGCCCAGAGCACGTGCGCTCGGCCACTTTTATTTAGGAAGCGTCACCTGACCGGTGACGTCCGTGGTGGGTGGGTGTACAGCGTAGGGCATTCACAGAAACACTGGTGTGCTGACTGCACATCACTACATCCCTCCCAAACTTGGTGAAAAATCAAAACCCCTGACAAAGTCCAAAAACCTGTGGGAGGAAAATGAAACACGAAAATTCAAAGGTGGAAACACCGCTAAGTCTTCTTCAGCTGCTTGCAGAATTGCTATGTTGGCAAACAGCGGCTTGTATGACTGATTTACGTGGCACAGTTCAGGAGGTCGCGGCGGGTCAGGCCTCCACTTTGCTCTGTTGCCGGACGTTGCTCTGCATTCCTGCTCCGCCTCACTCTTGTGGTGACAACCAGCAGCTGGAGAGATGGTGGGCGACTAGGTGTTGCTCTTCCGCCGTTCAGTCCTGGTTCTTGGCAGTGTCTTCGGGCAGGCTTCAAAAGTGTCTCTTCGCAAATGAAAGGAGTAGGTCCAAACATCCCTCTCACTGGGATGCCCCTCTCACCGGTATTCCTCTCTCTCACAGGATGGCCGGGAGGCCCTCTTTGCCAGGCTTCCACGGGCCTGGTGCTTTCGGTCGTGTTGTTCCACCATAGCCTTCGGGCCGTGAGTGGGACGCGCTACAAGCCTCACCTTTCTGTCCTTCGCTCCACCTGAAGGGTGTGTTTTGTAGCTCCTGTCATTGCATGTGAGGTCTTCACCCTTCTGGGACCTGCAGATGTGCGGCTGTGGATATATCTCTCGTCCGGGATCTTCTGATGCCAGAGTCCCTTGAGGCCTCTGCCCCTTGGGTTTCCACGGGCTGGTGTGGAGTGGTCAGTTACTTCGTTTCCGGATGTCTGAGCATTCTCGCCATCCAATCTTCCGCTTAACCCCAGAGGTAGGTGTTGCTAGTAGTCCAGTCTGCTCCCACCTGTGATCGCCTTGGGGATGGCGTCCTCGTTGGTAGGCGTCTTTGCTCCATGCCTCTGATGTTCTTCCCAAGCCTTGTGCTCCAATGCACTCTGATGTTCCAGCGCATGTCACCTTCCTCTTCCGGTGTGTGTTGTTAGATGGGACCTGGAGGATCGGCCGAGGACAAGGGGAGAGGTCTCCGGGGAGAGCCGTCTCCAGCGATCGTACAGACAAGTAACTTCCCCCCCACAGATGGACACCACACAAGGATAAGATTTAACGTTCTTTATAAGCAATCGTAAGGTACGGTAGAATGGTACAAGGAGGTCTGGACTCAGGGGTCCCCTCGATATTAGTCTCTTGGATGGGAAAGGGGGTAGCAGGACAGTCTTATTACCAATGTGGTAGATGCGATGAGATGATGGATAGCTCACAATCCTCGAGCTCGGCGTTCTTGGAGGACGGGCCGCGGCAGCGCCAGCAGGTCCCGGGTAGATCGAGGTGGTAACGGTCCGCGGCAGCGCCAGCAGGTCCCGACGAAGATGGTAGTTACAACGGGCCGCGGCAGCGCCAGCAGGTCCCGACGAGGATGAAGGTTGCAGAGGGCCGCGGCGGCGCCAGCGGCAGGACGATAGTTCACAAGGCAGGGTTGCGGCAGCGCCAGCAGTCCGTCAAGGATGAGTTCTTCACGGTGTCTCTCGACTCCAGGATACAACTGCCTTCCTGCTCTGGAGCTGCCCCAGTTATAGGTCTGGCGGCCTTTGATGTCCGGACCCTCGCACTTGGAGTCAATCGTAAGGTACGGTAGAATGGTACAAGGAGGTCTGGACTCAGGGGTCCCCTCGATATTAGTCTCTTGGATGGGAAAGGGGGTAGCAGGACAGTCTTATTACCAATGTGGTAGATGCGATGAGATGATGGATAGCTCACAATCCTCGAGCTCGGCGTTCTTGGAGGACGGGCCGCGGCAGCGCCAGCAGGTCCCGGGTAGATCGAGGTGGTAACGGTCCGCGGCAGCGCCAGCAGGTCCCGACGAAGATGGTAGTTACAACGGGCCGCGGCAGCGCCAGCAGGTCCCGACGAGGATGAAGGTTGCAGAGGGCCGCGGCGGCGCCAGCGGCAGGACGATAGTTCACAAGGCAAGGTTGCGGCAGCGCCAGCAGTCCGTCAAGGATGAGTTCTTCACGGTGTCTCTCGACTCCAGGATACAACTGCCTTCCTGCTCTGGAGCTGCCCCAGTTATAGGTCTGGCGGCCTTTGATGTCCGGACCCTCGCACTTGGAGGTCGGGAGGTCCGGGATGAGGGAGTCCAGACACCCAGCAGGGGGGTGGAGCCAGCGCCCGGGGAGGCTGGGGGCGATCGGCACCTGGCGGGGGAGAGCCATCGACACTTCTTTCTCCCATTGACCTGCCAAGTGGTCCGTTCACCTCCTGGGTGGATAGTGGTGCCGGGATGTCGGGGCCTGGCCAGGCCCAGGGTTGGGGTCGAGCTGAGGCCACGCGGCCTCGTGGTGCAGTGTCCAAGATGGCGGCTGGGCCGGGCAATGGTGCTGACGGGGGCCCGGGCCCGTGATACAGAGATGTCCGGGGGTAGGAGTCCCGTAGGGGACGGAGTGTGGGTTGCTTCTGTGGGTAGCACCTGGAGAGCTGATGTCCGGGCTCTGTCATGCGGGGAGGGAGCGAGCCCTTCATGTGGCCTGTCCAACATGCGTCCCCCCCAGCTGAAGGCGGGGAGAGTCACCCATCTTCTTGGGGACTCTCCTCGTCGAAGCGGAAAAATCGTGACAGGCCATCCGCGTTGGCGTGATCCTGGCCAGGGCGGTGCTCCACAGTGAAGTCCATCCCTTGCAGGGATATGGACCATCGCAAGAGTTTTGGATTCTCCCCCTGCATCTGCATTAGCCATTGCAGGGGGCGATGATCTGTTTGCACCCGAAAGTGGGTACCGAAGAGGTAGGGCCGGAGCTTCTTGAGGGCCCATACCACTGCGAAGGCCTCCCTCTCGAAGGTGCTACAGCGCTGTTCTCGGGCCAACAGACGTCTGCTGATGAAGGCCACTGGTTGGTCGACTCCCTCGGTGTTCAGTTGGGAGAGGACGGCCCCAATGCCATGGTCGGAGGCATCAGTCTGGACGATGAACTCCCGGCTGTAGTCGGGAGCCTGGAGTACCGGGGCGGTGCACATGGCGACCTTCAGCTTCTCGAAGGCCGCTTGACAGTCGGGAGTCCAGTCGACTCTTTTTGGCTGGTTCTTAGATGTAAGTGCCGTGAGGGGCCCCACAATGCTGCCATAGTCCTTCACAAACCGCCGGTAGTATCCGGTGAGCCCCAAGAAGGCCCGGACCTCGGTCTGCGTTACGGGTGGTTGCCAGGACTGGATGGCAGCGATCTTGAGTTGGAGGGGGGCCACCAGACCGCTCCCCACTTGGTGTCCGAGGTAGGTCACGGACCCCTGGCCAATCTGGCATTTGCTGGCCTTGATTGTGAGGCCGGCCTGTTGGAGGGCCTGTAGGACCTCTCGGAGGTGGTGGAGGTGGTCTGACCAGTGGCGGCTGTAAACCGCGATATCGTCCAGGTAGGCGGCGCTGAACTCTTCGAGGCCCGCCAATACCTGGTTCACCAGGCGTTGAAAGGTTGCTGGAGCGTTTTTCATGCCGAATGGCATCACCTTGAAATGGTAATGGCCATCCGGGGTGGAGAAAGCGGACCGTTCTTGCGCCCCGGGGGTGAGGCCGATCTGCCAGTAGCCCGCTGTCAGGTCGAAGATGCTGAGGTAGCGGGCAGCCCCCAGGCGGTCGATCAGTTCATCGGCTCGGGGAATGGGGTGAGCGTCGGTCCGGGTGACAGCGTTCAGGCCCCGATAGTCAACGCAGAATCGGAGCTCAGGGGTGGTGCCGGGGGGCAGCAGCTTTGGGGACCAGTACGACTGGGCTGGCCCAGGGGCTGTCCGAGGGTTCGATGACTCCGAGGGTGAGCATCTTGGAGACTTCTTCTTGGATGCAGGCACGTACCCGATCTGGCACGCGGTACGCCCGATGTCTGATGGGGGGACTGTCCCCAGTGTCCACGTCGTGCAAGCACCAGGGGGTGACCCCTGGGGTGAGGGAAAATAGGGCTGCGAACTGCAGCAGGAGAGCCCGACAGTCTTGCCGCTGCTCTGAGGTCAGGGCCTCCGACAGTCGGACCCTGTCTACCGAACCATCTTTTTCCCGGGTCCTCAGTAAGTCAGGGAGGGGCTCGGAGTCTTCTTCCGCTCCACTGTCTGTAGCCATCAGTAGGCTGAGCTCCGAGCGCACAAAGTGGGGTTTGAGTCTGTTGGCGTGGAGGACCCGGAGGGGGTTCCGGGAAGATTCCATGTCGATGAGATAGGTGACGGGGCTCTTGCGCTCGATCACCTTGAAGGGCCCCGTCCACTTCTCTTGCAGGGCACAAGTTTCAGTGGGGGACATCACCCATACTTGCTGGCCAGGTACGAACACTATGGAGGAGGCGTTCTGATCGTACCATTTCTTCATGTCCTCCTGACTGGCTTCAAGATTGGCTTTGGCGATTTCTCGGAACCGCCTGGTCTGATTGCGGAGGGTCAGGAGGTACTTGTAGACGTCTGGAGGGGTTTTCAGGGGGGCCATCTCCCAACCTTCCTTGACTAGGCTGAGGGGCCCTCGAACAGGGTGTCCGTACAAGAGTTCGAAGGGGCTGAAGCCGAGGGACTTCTGATGGACTTCTCGGTAGGCGAAGAGGAGGCACGGGAGGAGCACATCCCACTGGCGGCGGAGGGGCTCTTCCAACCCCATAATCATTCCCTTGAGTGTACGGTTGAACCGCTCAACCAGTCCGTTTCCTTGCGGGTGATAGGGGGTTGTGAATCGGTAGGTGACCCCGCACTGCTGCCAGAGGGATTTCATGTATTTTGAAATGAAGTTCGTGCCTCTGTCGCTGACGACTTCCCGGGGGAAGCCCACCCGGGAGAAGATCCCCATTAAGGCTCGGCCGACCACTGGTGCTGTTACAGTTCGAAGGGGGATGGCCTCGGGATAGCGGGTGGCATGGTCCACCAGTACCAGGATGAATCCATGCCCTTGTGCCGTTCGGGGGTCCAGGGGCCCCACAATGTCTATTCCCACCTTTTCGAACGGGGTGGTAACCACCGGAAAGGGCTGCAGGGGCGCCTTGAGTTTGCGGCCGCTCTTCCCGCTGGCCTGACAAGTGGGACAGGACCGGCAGTGGTTGAGTACGTCATTTCTCATTTTGGGCCAGTAAAAGTGGGTTACCAGGCGGTTGTAGGTTTTGTCCTGACCCAAGTGTCCGGCCAGGGGGACGTCGTGGGCCAAGTTCAACAGGAAGTCTCTAAAACGGAGGGGCACCACCAACACTCGACTGGCCCCCAACTCGGCGATTCTTTGTTCGCTGTACAATAGATCGTTGTCCCAATAGATCCAGTGGGCCCCGGTGGTATCTCCCGCGCTCTGGGCGAGGGCTTGTTGTCGTAGTCCCTCGAGGGAGGGACATGTCTTTTGCTCTTGACGGAATTGTTCCTGGGTGGGTCCCCCTTCTTGACGCCACTGAGCCAGGTCTGGGAGATCCTGGGGCTGAGCGAGTTCTTCTTGGGTTTGTTCCGGGGGGTCGGCGGTGTCGGCGTCCCCCACCGGAGCGATCGGGGGAGGAGGTGCTGGCCATTCGGGTTCTTCTGGGCGGGGGATGGCGCGGGCCGCCATGGACCGGGTGGTTACGCACGCCCAGTCCGGGAGGCCCAACATCCCCAGGTGCTCTCTTCTTTCTACGGCGGCCCACGGGGAACTCTCGAGGTCGTTCCCCAGGAGACAGTCCACAGGGGCATCATCGCGGACCGTCACCTTCAGCATGCCGGATACTCCTCCCCACTCGAAGGGGACGCAGGCCATCCGACACATGCTCTCCGAATTGTCGGCTGAACGGACGGGGCAAAGAACGTTCGGTATTATTTGCTCAGGGGTCACCAGGTGACAGCGGACGGCCGTCACACTGGCCCCCGTGTCACGTAGGGCTTCGGCCTTGCGCCCATTTATGTTCACCCACTGACTGTACTTTCTGGTGTTGGCGGGTAGGGGAGCCCGCGGGACCATGTCTCTTCCCCCCAGGCACGCCAGGACCATGGCGGCCGGTTCCCACTCATGTTGCTCTTGTTCGTATTCTTCCTGTTCTTCGGAGACTTGCTCCTCTCCTAGGGCGGCGGCAGCTACCTGGCGGGGCCTCGGAGTCTGGTTCTGTGGGCAGTTCGGGTCATTGGCGTAGTGACCGACTCGCTGGCACCGATGGCACGTGACATTGGCTCTGAACCCCGGGCGCATCGGGGGGTTGCCCCGGCCGGCCGGGGGCGGGGTGCTGGTAGCGGGAGCGGCCGGGACGGTGTCTTTCCCCCGGCCCTGGCCTCCTCCTCCTCCTCGGGGATGGTGATGGCCTTGGTTGTTCCTGTGCTGCTCGTTCGGGCCACCCCGGCCCACTCGGGTGCTTTCCCATCGGTCAGCCTCGGCGGCGAGCTGCCGTGGATCAGTCAATTTACTGTCGAGGAGGTGCTGCCTGAGCTTGACAAAGCAGTTGTTAGAGAGGTGCTCCCACACAACAAGGTTAAAAAGCTGCTCGTAGGTCGTTACGTTGCTCCCCTTGATCCATCCCTCAAGGGCTCGGATGAAATAGTTCACATATTCCACCCAAGTTGTACCCGGGATTCGGGTGCAGTCGCGGAACCTCTGGCGGTACATTTCGGGTGTCAGCCCATATCGAGTGAGGAGGGCGGCCTTCATGTGATCATAGGACGTCATTTGATGATCCGGGAGCTGTAACAGGGCATCCCGGCCTTCATTGACGAACCTCCCCCATAGGCCGGCTCCCCAGTCATTTCGATCGATCCGGTGAGAGGACATGGCGATCTCATAGGCCTTGAACCACTGCTGTATGTCGTCGTTTCGGTAGTACTCTCGGACGACATCTTTGGGAATGTGGACCTTTGGTTCTGAAGTTCCTGGGGTGCGTGGTTGCTCGGGCACCCCCAGGTCCTTGCCTTGCTTACGTAGTTCTATTTCTGCTAGTTTGCGCTCGTGTTCATATGCCAGTCTTTTTTCTTCAAGCTCTCTTTGTCTTTGTTTTTCCTCCCGCTCTTCTCGGAGCCGCAAGTGTTCTAGGTTCAATTTTTGTTCCGCCAGTTTTAGTTCTCCATCCATTTTGAGCCGTGCCAACTCTAATTCATGCAGTCTGTTTTTCTCTCGCTCTTGGATCTCCTCCCGGGAGAGGCCCATTCTCCTTTCTTCGGAAGGAGCGGGGTTAGTTTCCGGTGCTTCGATGCGTTGGTCCCGGGGACCAGCGGGGTTTGCCTCTGCCCATGATTCTAGGGCATGTTTAAAGTCATCTTTCGTGCTCAGACCGGTGGTAGCAATGCCCAGTTCCATACAAAATTGTTTTAATTCTCGATGGTTGTACTCCTCCAGTTTGTCCATTTGGAATTTCTCCGTAGACCCGCTCTCTTGGGCCGGCATTGTGGTTTAGTCGTGGGGTGAGTTGCTTTCTGTACGATTACGCGTTGGTTCGGATCGCGCCGCTGGCCACCAATGTTAGACGGGACCTGGAGGGTCGGCCGAGGACAAGGGGAGAGGTCTCCGGGGAGAGCCGTCTCCAGCGATCGTACAGACAAGTAACTTCCCCCCCACAGATGGACATCACACAAGGATAAGATTTAACGTTCTTTATAAGCAATCGTAAGGTACGGTAGAATGGTACAAGGAGGTCTGGACTCAGGGGTCCCCTCGATATTAGTCTCTTGGATGGGAAAGGGGGTAGCGGGACAGTCTTATTACCAATGTGGTAGATGCGATGAGATGATGGATAGCTCACAATCCTCGAGCTCGGCGTTCTTGGAGGACGGGCCGCGGCAGCGCCAGCAGGTCCCGGGTAGATCGAGGTGGTAACGGTCCGCGGCAGCGCCAGCAGGTCCCGACGAAGATGGTAGTTACAACGGGCCGCGGCAGCGCCAGCAGGTCCCGACGAGGATGAAGGTTGCAGAGGGCCGCGGCGGCGCCAGCGGCAGGACGATAGTTCACAAGGCAGGGCTGCGGCAGCGCCAGCAGTCCGTCAAGGATGAGTTCTTCACGGTGTCTCTCGACTCCAGGATACAACTGCCTTCCTGCTCTGGAGCTGCCCCAGTTATAGGTCTGGCGGCCTTTGATGTCCGGACCCTCGCACTTGGAGGTCGGGAGGTCCGGGATGAGGGAGTCCAGACACCCAGCAGGGGGGTGGAGCCAGCGCCCGGGGAGGCTGGGGGCGATCGGCACCTGGCGGGGGAGAGCCATCGACACTTCTTTCTCCCATTGACCTGCGAAGTGGTCCGTTCACCTCCTGGGTGGATAGTGGTGCCGGGATGTCGGGGCCTGGACAGGCCCAGGGTTGGGGTCGAGCTGAGGCCACGCGGCCTCGTGGTGCAGTGTCCAAGATGGCGGCTGGGCCGGGCAATGGTGCTGACGGGGGCCCGGGCCCGTGATACAGAGATGTCCGGGGGTAGGAGTCCCGTAGGGGACGGAGTGTGGGTTGCTTCTGTGGGTAGCACCTGGAGAGCTGATGTCCGGGCTCTGTCATGCGGGGAGGGAGCGAGCCCTTCATATGGCCTGTCCAACATGTGTGTTGACTTGTCACACCTCTTTTCTCCTCGCTGGACGTTGTTGTTTCTTGTGGCGCCATGCCACTCAATTCCCTTCTTCTCTTTCTTTTCCTTTCGTGACGTGGATTCCTCTTATCTTCTTCACCCAGGCCATCTCCATGTGGAGTGCACTCCACATGTGTCTCCCTGGTTGTGTCCTACCCCTAGGACAACGCTTGCTTGTCTTCTGCTGACCGGACCAGATGTTGCACCTTTCTTCCTGTTGATATCTTCAGACTCTTTCTTGGTCCCGTCCATAGACCTCTTCGCACATTCCCAGTTGGTCTTCCTCCTTCTTTCCTTTTCCTTCTCCGCTGCGACGTAACCTGGGGCGATCTCCTTTCATCTTCTCTGGCCGGGCTTCCTCGTGCAGCGGCCGTACTACGCACGTGTCTTCCCGGTTTTGTCCTAGTCCTAGGACACTCAAACCGCCAGAGTTCGCATCGCAACCTTCCCATCACCTTCAATTTTTCTCTGTTTACTTGTGATGTCGAAGTTTGTTGGTCCATGTCTGCGGACCATGTCTTAGTTGAACTTGTTGGACCTCTTGCCAGTCCACTCGGCTGATCTCTGGTAGGCTACCTTCAGTCCACGTGTCGGACCTCTTGTTGTGTGGATTCTCACTGACCACTACTTCGGTCACCTCCTGTAGCAACCTTCCCGTGGGTTGGCTTCTTTGCTGGGGCGACCATCTGGCTGGTCGGCTACTTTGCTTGGGCGGCCATCTGGCTGGTGGCTTCTTTGCTTGGGCGACCATCTGGCTGGTCGGTTTCTTTACTTGGGCGACCATCTGACTGTCGGCTTATTTGCTTGGGCGACCATCTGGCTGGTCGGCTTCTTTGCTTGGGCGACCATCTGGCTGGTCGGTTTCTTTGCTTGGGCGACCATCTGGCTAGTCGGTTTCTTTGCTTGGGCGACCATCTGGCTGGTTGGCTTCTTTGCTTGGGCGACCATCTGGCTGGTTGGCTTCTTTGATGCGTCATGTCGTGTGACTGTCCGTGGCACCTGTCCTGGGCGATGGCACTCCATGTGCTCTTTTCCCTCATTGCGGTGGTGTCTTGTCGCCACTTGGCGCGCATTCTGCGCCCTTACGCTTCTGATTCTTCAGATGCTTGCTGCGCACATCTTCAGTGCCTTCTTCGCTTTTGGCGTTGTCATGCATCATCTACGTCCGGGGCACCTCTGTGCTCTGTCCCTTTTGAGTCCTGTTTGTTCGCTCCGCTGGCTGTGGCGGCAGCACAATCCTTGCTGGGGTGGATGTGGCTTGTCCTCTAGCTTCTTCCTTGTGACCAGTTACAATCTTCCTTTGATGTGGCTGCAGGCCAGTTGCTGCTCTCTGTAGTCTCTTTTGCTTTATTGATGCTGTGTGGCACTTCCTTTGTTCACACCTCGGCAGCTTGCTTCCTGTAAAACTTTGCGGGTCACAAGTGGCGGGGGTCTGTCCCATTCACTACTGCACTTGCCCATTTTTGATCTGCTTTATTCCGTGTAGCCACTGCTCCAGAGCGGCATTATTTGATTCCTCGCACTGTCCTACTTCATGTCTCTTCGTCCTCACGTGCTGTGACTTCTCCTTAACTCTGGAGTGTACTCTCTTTTTGCTCTAATGCGCACCACACTGTCCTGGGGCTTCCTGTCTATCCTGCTTTTCTGCTCATGCTGGCAAATACTTAGTTCCTCATGTGCGGTGTTGTTAGATGGCCACGAGGTGGCGCTGCTGCTCCTTCCAGTTCCCGGCAGCGCTCCGATTGGCCCCAGGAGCTTCACGCTTGCTGCGGGCCTCATTCCTGGAACCTGATGGTCTTTTATGCTCCATATGGAGGGGGCGGGGTATTTCTTCAACCGCCACTGCTCGGGATGCATGCAGGCTGCCAGAGACCTCCTCCTTTCCTCCGGTAAGCGTTTCTGTTGTCTTGTCGATTTGGGGCTGTGCCACCACACGTACCTTGGGTGGCGTTGGAAAGGGACACTCCTCACCAGTCTCGATTCTGCACTAAACTGGACACAGTCAATTTTCCAAGCAGTGTGTGTGTGTGTGGGGCTCGTATTGATGCTGCTGCGGGTGGGCTCCGCTTAAGGCGCTTTCACCTCTCACTGTGATGTCGCCAGCAGTCCTTTACGCGTCTTTGGCTGTCCAGGGGGGTTTTGCTGGCTCTGGTCAGGCGCGGGCAGCACTCATTCTTTTCTTCCCCCCTCCACACTACCCCAGCAGTCTGATGATACCGTCCGCCTTCACAGGGTCAAAGCAATTGTGTTGAAATGGGCAGCAAGCTTCCACATGTGGGTGGTCTCCGCTGGGTGCTCACTCTGCTACCTGTCGCGACCGATGTGGATGGGCTCCGCTCGGCTCGCTCAACCTCCGGTGCAGGCAGATGACTCGCACCGATGCGGGGTGGGCTCCCAGTCATTGTGTGCTCACTCTGCGGGGCTCCGACATGCTTACAGGCGGTGCCTTCAAGGCAGGCAACACTCTCCCCTTTCTCCACAATGTTTTCCTTTTTAGCTGTGGCACGCGTGGGCACAGCTTTCCTCGTCGCCAGTGTAAAGTCGGGCGCTAGGCCCGCATGCTGAGTGAATGATCGCCACACAGACACAGTCAGGTACCAGGTGCAATTGGCCCAGAGCACGTGCGCTCGGCCACTTTTATTTAGGCAGTGTCACCTGATCGGTGACGTCCGTGGTGGGTGGGTGTACAGCGTAGGGCTTTCTCAGAAACACTGGTGTGCTGACTGCACATCACTACATGGGCGATTGGAACTGGCCACAAATGAAGTAATTCGTTCATTACACCTTAGTCTCTGGACCATATTTCCCGCTTGTTCCATCTCTCTCTCGGCCACCCCCTCCCCTCCTATCCACCTCCTCATCCTGCTTTGCAAGTGCAAAAAAATACCTTAGAACTCACCAGACTTAATGTTTGCAGCTAGTTGCGGATTAGCCATTTTCATACCGGTAATTTTCACTGCTATAAATACAAGCCTTTGAAAATCAGAATGGGAAGTAATATTTCCCAAAAGCCAATAAAATATGCAGCGCCACGATGACATGGTAATACTATAGGGGCCTCTGCTGCCAGGAGACGGGACACCTGCACACACTCCTCCTGTGGGCAGCACTACTGGGCAGGGGCTGGCACCACTAACTGGGGGAATGGGGGCACAGGCAGCCGGCACACCTAACAAGGAGACAGGACCACTGCGGTCACAAGTGGCGCGTGAACCTCACTATCGGCTGTAGTTCACAAGGACAGAGAACCTCTGACTGGGGGGCATCAGAAAACTTACCTCAGTCACAGCCGGTCCGTGCCGCCTCTGCTCCCCTAGGCGCCTTCACGAACGGCACTGGAGGGGACTGGCATCCCCTCTCAACCAATCCTGGCGCTTCCAGCAGTGCCAGGCTTGGCTTAGTGCAGGTTAATCTTCACCCGCTGCCTGCCCATTAAGAGACCGAAGGGCTCCTAATGGGTATGCGCAAACAAGTGAAAACACAAGTGCGCATGACTCGGCACGGGCAAAAAATTCGCCCTCCGTCCCCACTCATGCGCACTTGTGTTGTGCTGCTTCCTGTTGCCCCTGGTCTGACAATCATGTCAGTCAACATGACGCCGGACCGCCCACCCCTTCAGACTCTGAAGGGGGTGGGCAATCCGACGTCATGCTGACTGACATGATTGTCAGTTCTCCTTCGGCATCTTTGAACCTAAGCAAACTGATTCAGTTTACTTAAGTTCAAAGACGCCGAGGGAGCTGCAGGCGGGGGGGCTAACCCCAACGCCCCAATGGATGCCCTGCGCCTGACTATGACATTAAAAGAAAGCTGTATTTTAAACAGGGAGGGAAGGCCGCAACACGGGAGGACCAATCCAATGCAACACTTAGAACGAAAAGGAGGCCAAGGATACGGACGAGAAAAGAAGCCGGAAGGAAGTGAAAGACAAGAACTGAGTGAATCGTTTTGGAGTATTGTTCTAGCCCAGACGTGCTGCAGAGTAGGGAGGCCTCGGCGGAGCAAGGTGCGGTGAGAGGATGTTGTCCCCACAAAGAAGAAGCTGAGCAGAGATGCAGAAGTTGAACTGCTGTGAAAGATGAGGAAGAGGAGGAGAGCCCCTATACCTGGTCCGAGGATTGGTGGTCTGCCCCATAGAATGCTGGAGAGCCGCCACAACTGAAGAGAGTTGCGGCGTAGTGGTTGAGTCCAGGGGAACCATCAGTGTCGGGGACTGCTGTAGAGGGAGGGAGGAAGGGGTTTACATATGGTTTTAGCCGTTGTGGTTTGTTTCGTATTCACACTGTTTTCTTCACATATGTGATATTGCTTGGCATAACCACTCCCAGAAGCCACTGGGTATCACAGCTAATCCCAGAATGTGGATCCCATGCAATCTATCTATACCTGATACCTGACTTATCTGTCAATAAAAACCAGAAAAACGCTAAGCCATGTTTTTAATGAAAACCAACCTTGAGGATTCCCACACTAACCCTTTATACCCAATAAAAATCCTTAAAAGAAAGGACGGTGAGGTGATCCGGCCTTTCAAGCTGTAGTTTTTATTTGTTTTCTTTTTCACCTTTATTTCCCCATCTTGAGCAGCACTGGGCATGGTGATAGTGTTACGTTATCCTCATCCTGGATACCTACTTACCGCTATTTCTCTTACTCGGAGATTCAGGGATCCACACCACTCCCAATGGCCTGGAAAGACGCCATTGCTAAAAGTACTCCGCCGCAGCTTCTTACAAGTGGTGACGGAAGCGGGATCAGGAAGTGTGGATGCGGGGTTAAGTAGGATGGCAGAGAGCCATGAAAAATTGGACTGTGTAAAGGAAAATTTTCTCAACACTGCATACACAAAAACTCATATGTATCTGGAACCAGTGATATCGCGCCAAGAAACTTAGTAAAACATGAAAATGCACCTTGTAATGTTGATTTTGTTGTTTAATAAAAATTATTATAAAAAAAACACTGCATACACAAAGTCCTGATGTTTCAGTCAACAACCCATGAGACCGCCCTCGGTACACTGGCCGATACTCTGTGTCTACAAAAAAGACATTCAGCTTTACCATCAGTACTCCTACAAAACTGCGTCAGTGGAGAGGATCCAGATTTGTTTTTTTAATAACTTTGAGAGAAATGCCCAAGCCGCTGCCTGGCCTGCCGATCGCTGGGGTCAATACCTTGGTCATTTGTGGATAGGAGAGTTAAAATCTGCCAGTCAGGCCTCCTTCCCGAGGGGACTTCTTCCTATATCGACATTAAGAAAAATATCTTTGAAAGATTAGGCGTGGATGACGAGGCCTAGAGGATGAAGTTACGTCGCATCAAGGAAGACCCTCAAGAAACTCCCAGGGCATTATACTTTCGTGTGAAGGATATGACTGACCGATGGTTAAAACCCCATACATCTACTAAGGAAACAAGCATTGGAAATGCAATAGGTCTCCCATTAGAAAAGTTGGAGCTATTGATTTTGTAAATGATTTTTTTTTTATGTGTTGGTCTTGAAAATAGTCAATCAAAGATGCAAGCACAGTGTGAGGCTGAGGGGGAAACGCAGGGGGCAGGATTACAAACGCCGCGGGAGAGGGGAGCAATTGGAGTGCGGCAAAAGCATCAAAAGGCTGGGAATGCGTGGGGGGAAGGGGCACAACACAGTGACATGGAGAAAGCTGGCACTGCGTGCGTTAGCTAGCAGCCAGGGAAAACAGGGGTAGCAATTTGAAAAGCCCCTGTACAAAATGTCGAGCAAGCTCGACCTAAAAAGATGAGGCAAATTAGTATGCTGCCGCCATGACTATGAAGCAGGGGCCGCCATGCTTATGCCGGGTGCGGCTGGCTGAGTGGTGGAGAAAGTTGTTATGGGCGAGCCCCGCAGAACAAAAGAAAGGCACAAGGCTGCCATTGTAAAAGTTAAAACCTGGCATGGCGCTGGGAGGTCACGGTCACATGATGTTTTTGCTGCACGGCGACTGTTGATACATCTCGGTGTACTGTGTGTGTGCAGTGTTTCTGCTCCTACCTGCCGTAGACACACGCTCTCAGGTGGTGAGGGGAGGGGAGGTGAGGCGAGGAGAGGCACCCAGAATGGCCATCACATGCGTGCAACAGCTATAAAGAGCGTGCAAGGGATAAATCCTAATCTTAATGGTGGAGAAAGTTGATTTGCGCAAGCCGGCCAGAACCAGAGAAAGGCACGCAGCCGCCATTGTAAAAGTTAAAGCCTGGCATGGCGCTGGGAGCTCACAGGTCACATGATGTTTTCACTGCATTGCAACTGTTAATGATGTCGGGAGCAAAACAGCAGTGACCTCGGAAGGGTGGTGGGGGCTTGGAGCTGTATTGTAAAAGTTAAAGCTCGGCATGGCGCAGGGAGGCCACGGCTCACAAGATGTTTTTGTCACATAGCAATTGTTAATTATGTTGGGACAAAACAGCGGTGGGGACGGAAACATGCTAGAAATGACGAGCAGGGAGAGTATAACACAGATGTGGAGAAGAGAAGGTGTTTATGCAGGAAGAGGGGAAGTAGGACGAAACAGGAGGTAAAGAAAAACACACGCTGGGCGCACACAGGGCAAGCGCTTCGTTTGACAGACCACAAAGATCACCCATTTAAAAAAAATTTAAAAAGCAGCAAATTAGGGTTTCTGGGCCGTAAAAGGTTCGAGTTCCCACCAAGGGCGGGTAGCACTGAGGCCATGAAAGGACTGCAGGGATGAAAATCGGCGAATGTAAGAGAACATCTATGGAAAACGCAGGGCTGGTCTTGGAGGGGGAGGGGAAAGCACACTGCTGCTACAGCTCAGACCCAAAGGAAGAGAGCGAGCTTTCAAAACAAGAGACGGACGGCAGCGCGGCACGTAGGAGGGGAGGGGAGTGCATACGCTGCTCACAGAAAGAATACAAAACAGCAGCCAGTGCAGATACCAGGGGATTTGTGGGGAGGAAGACAGCAATGCCACCAACTTAGATAAGAGTACACAATAAGAAAACGGGGAGTATAGATGTCTTCGAGCCGGAGGATGGGGCACAGCGCTCTCAGCAACCTCAAAATCTCTGGAAAAATAAACACGTATTAAGGAGAGGGAAGCTAATGTATACAGAACTGCAACTAAGATGCATGCAATGGGAAACAATGCATTTAGGGCCTCTGGGCATGCCGGAACATTACTCTCAGACGTCCTAAGAAGGGCTGCGACAGTGAACAATGTAAGGATCCCAAGCTGAACCACTGGTGTGATTGTTCCACAGCAGGTCAGGGGAGGGGGGCTGCACTGAAATCTCATGGGGTGCGCCTTATGAAGGGCTTCATGTGTATTTGGAGGAAGGGTAGATCAAGAACTTGTGATAACACTCAATATGCACTGAGGCAAAAAGGAATCACGATGAAAACAAGCCAGCTCTTGGCATTGCTGTGGGGAGGGGGGAAGGGGGGAGGAGAAACGAGAGACACGGCCTGGCGGCCGTGAAAGTACAGCCGGCCGGCCGTGAATAATTAGGGGAGGAGAAATGCCTGTAACAAGAGGCTAATACGGGGAGAGTGCGAGGACAAGCATGAAAAACAAGCTCTTGGCAGCACAAAATGAGACGGAGGGCATTGCTGTGGGGAGGGGGGAGGAGAAATGCGACACGGCCTGGCGGCCGTGAAAAGTGCAAAATGATCCCTTTCAAGTGAAGCTGCTGGCGGCAGATGGCTGGCTTTCATGTGCACGCGCTTTTCAGGTCAATGCGCTTGCTCATTGAGCTTGCTTTTCACGGGCACAGCATGAAATCGCCCGATGGTTAAGTTCTCCTTAAGCCCCTATATTTTCGCAAGCTCAATGCGCAAGCGCATTGACAGGCGAGACCTAAAAATAATGAACAGTACCTTACATCTCTCCATCCCCAGGTGCAGAAGTGGGTCAGATAACATACTCAATTGACTCTGGATAGAGCAGTGGAAATAGCCAGTGCATAGAGTCCAGCCCAGGATCTGTAGAAAGGAAGGGAAGAAACAAATTGGAGGTGTCTGCCTCCCGGACCCCTTCGACATCCCGTTCCTCCTCCCCAGGAGAAGGCTGAAATGATGTATTTACTCCCTGGTCCGATAATTAGACCACCCACCCCAGGTCCACAATGCTTCCAGTGTGGTGGGTTTGGCCACATCACTAGGTTCTGTCCCCAAAAGGAGGTACCAATGGAAATCAGGATGAACCGTACATTGTAGTGCACCCCTACAGAGGATAACCTCCCCCTATCCTTGTGACTTATCAATCAATCAGTCAATCAATCAATCAGTCACTGCATTTGTAAAGCGTGCTACATACCCGTGAGGGTCCCAAGGTGCTGGGGGGGGGGGAGCTGCTACTGATCGAAGAGCCAGGTCTTGAGAAGTCTTCTGAAGGCCAGCAGGTCCTGGGTCTGTCGTAGGCTGCTAGTGAGAGCCTTCCAGGTCTTGGCGGCGAGGTAGGAGAAGGATCTGCCGCGCCGGTGGTTTTCCGGGTGCGAAGGACTGTGGCGAGGGTGTCCGGTGTTGTGTAGTGCTTCGTATGCGTGGGTGAGGAGTTTGAAGGTGAATGTCTTGTTGACGGGGAGCCAGTGTAGGCTTCTCAGGTGGGGTGTGATGGGCTGTGTCGGGGGACGTCGAGGATCAGTCGTGCCGAGGTGTTCTGGATTCGTTGTAGTCATCTCAGGAGCTTGGTTGTTGTTCCTGAGTAGAGGGCGTTCCCGTAGTCGAGTCTGCCGGTGATGAGGGCCTGGGTGACGGTTTTTCTTGTGTCGGGAGTGATCCATTTGAAGATCCTGCTGAGCATCCGGAGGGTGTTGAAACAGGACGCGGAGACGGCGTGGACTTGCTTGGTCATGGAGAGGGTGGAGTCCAGGATGACTCCCAGGTTGCGTGCGTGGTCGGTGGGTTCCGGGGCTGTGCCTAGCGATGAGGGCCACCAGGAGTCGTCCCAGGCTGATGGGGTGGGTCCGAGGATGAGGATCTCTGTCTTGTCTGAGTTCAGCTTTAGTCTGCTGTCCTTCATCCAGTCGGCGACGGCCTTCATTCCACTGTGAAGGTTGGCTTGGCGGTGTGGGGGTCTTCGGTGAGGGATATGATCAGCTGGGTGTCATCAGCGTAGGAGATGATGTTGAGGTTGTTCTGTTGTGCGACGGGGCGAGAGGTGCCATTTAGATGTTGAACAGCGTCGGGCTAAGGGAGGATCCTTATGGGACACCGCAGATGATCTCAGTGGTTTTGGAGCGGAAGGGTGGGAGGTGGACGATCTGGGTTCTGCCGGAGAGGAAGGATGTGGTCCAGGCCAGGGCCTTCTCTTGGATTCCGGCGTCATGGAGGCGTGCTGATAGGGTGCAGTGGCAGACCGTGTCGAAGGCAGCTGACAGGTCCAGGGGGATGAGGGCGGCTGTTTCTCCTTTGTCTATAAGGATCCTGAAGTCGTCGGTGGCGGCGATGAGGGCGGTCTCGGTGCTGTGGTTGCTGTGGAAGCCAGATTGGAAGGGGTCCAAGATGTTGTTGTCTTCTAGGTAGCGGGTTAGCTGTTTGTTGACAATCTTCTCTGTCATTTTTGCTGGAAACGGAAGCAGGGAGATGGGCCGGATGTTCTTGAGGTCCTTGGGGTCCGCCTTGGGTTTTTTCAGCAGGGAGTTGATCTCAGCGTGCTTCCAGCTTTCCAGGAAGGATGCTGTCTCGAAGGAGATGTTGATTGTTTTCTGGAGGTGGGGTGCAATGGTTATGCTGGCAATGTTGAAAACGTGGTGAGGGCACGGGTCGGAAGGGGATCCGGAGTGGATGGAGTTCATGGTTTTGATGGTGTCTTCGTCGCTGACTCTGGACCAGGTGGTCAGGCGACTGGTGTGGGTTGAGGTCGTGGGGAGGGTGGTCTTGGTGGTGGGTGCGGGGATGTCGCAGTTGAAGCTGTCGTGGATGTTGGTGATGTTGCGGTGAGAGAAGGTGGCCAGAGAGATGCACAGTTCTTCTGATGGTGGGATGTCGTTGGTGTTGGAGCTGGGGTTGGAGGGTTCTTTCACAATGCTTAAGAGCTCTTTGGTGTTGTGTGCGTTGTTGTCTAGGCGGTCCTCTTGGCGGTCCTCTTGGCGGTCCGGATGAGTTGGTGGTGTCTGCGGGTGGCTTTCTTGTGGGCTGTGAGGCTGTCTGGGGATCGGTCGCAGAGCCATTTCTTCTCAAGCTTCCGACAGGTGTGCTTGGAGGTCCGGAGGTCCTCAGTGAACCATGCGGCTTTCTTGTTGGTGTGGTTGGTTGTGGAGATCTTGAGAGGGCCGAGGGTGTTGGCGCAGTCGTTGATCCACTGTTTGAGGTTGGTAGTGGCGGAGTTGGGGTCGCTGGGGTAGGCGGGTGGTCTCAGGGCGAAGGTGGTGGCCAGTTGATCTTTGGTGACCTTGCCCAAGCAGCCCCGTGGCAGCTGATGGGTGCAGTGGTGTGTGGTGGGTTTCCTGAAGGTGAAGTGGACGCATATGTGGTCGGTCCAGTGGGGTACGGTGGTGTGGTTGAAGGAGACGTGGGGGCTCGCGGAGAAGATGGGGTCCAGCGTGTGTCCAGCGGCATGGGTGGGTGTAGTCACGAGCTGTTTGAGTCCGAGGTTGGCCAGGTTATCGATCAGGGCGGTGGAGTTGGTGTCGTTGTTGTTCTCGAGGTGGAAGTTCAGGTCCCCTAGGAGGATGTAGTCCGTGGAGGCGAGGGGGTGGGTGCTGACGAGGTCGGCGATGGCGTAGCTGAACTGTGGTCTTGGTCCGGATGGTCTGTAGACGAGTGTTCCTCGAAGGGTCGTGTTGGGGTCGGTGTGGATCTGGAAGTGCATGTGCTCGGCCGTGGTGAGGGTTTTGTTGGTGTTGGTCGAGACTCTGAGGGTGTATTTGTGGATGATGGCGATTCCCCCTCCAACTCCGTTGGCGCGGTCGCTGCAGGAGATCTTGTAGCCCTGTGGTATGGCAATGGCGATGTCCGGCTCTGAGATGATGTTCAACCAGGTCTCCGTCAGTAAGACGACGTCGGGGGCGATGGAATCTAGGAGGTACCAGAGTTCGACGGCGTGCTTGCGAGTGGTGTGGGTGTTGAGGAGGATGCAGCGGAGGTGGTTGGGTTCTCTGTTTGGTGGTTTGGTGAGCTGGATGCTGGTGCATCTGCAGTCCCGGCAGGTGAAAGGCCCATGGGTGTGCTTCGGGATGGCCTGGTAGCAGGGTTGGTATCGTCCGGGGTTGAGTGCGTGGAGGGTGCTGGAGTCGTAGTGCAGTCTGGCGTTTCGGGGAGCGTGGGGGACAGGGGGTTCTGGAGCTGGGCGCGGTCCAGGCGCAGACGGGTGCAGAAGGGCTTGCTTTTGACGTGCCTTCGGCGCGCCCACTGCGCTCGTCCGCTGCGCTTCCGCGCGTCGACCTCCATAAGAGGCGAAGTGGGAGGGAGGTGCAGCTGGGAGGCGGGAGCGGGCGGCCAATGGGCGAGGGCACGGGACACAGAAGGCAAAAGGGGGCGGGCCACAGGGGAGCAGTGGCGGGAAGCGGGGAGCGGGGGGACACAGAGGGCACAAAGAAGCGCAAAGGAACGCCTGAGAATGGAAAAAAAAAGATACAAAATAAAATGCCAAGGTGGAAGAAAACACAAAATTAGTGGTAAAGTGCAGAACGCAAAATGCACACAGTCACCAGGGGCGAGCTCCTGGCAGCGGCAGCAGTGGGGCAGAGTCACGGGCACCCAGGAGGAGCCGTGCGGCGTGTGGAGCAACCTGAATGATGTGACAGTGAATGATGTGCCTGTTACCGCATTGGTAGATACTGGATGCTTACAAAGTGTGATGCAACAACAAGTGCTTCCAAATTGGATTCCAGACATTGAGGGAACAGTAAATATACAGTGTGCTCACTGGGACAGTAAGAGGTATCCATTGGCAGAAGTGTGTATACAATACTGAGATCTCTTCTGGTTCTCCCTCTTAAGTTGATATTATTCCAAGACTACCTGAGCCCCTGATTGTAGGCAATGATTACCACAACCTCAACTCACTGGTACAGTTGCCCCTTTTTTACAAGCTGAAGATCATGAATGGCCTCTAGCTAAGTGTAAGAAAAGTAGAAGACAACAATGTGAAGAGAAAAAACAAGTCCCTTAGAGGGTCTTTTAAACAAAAACTGCAGACTTTGTATGGGATACCGAACGCAACTTTAAGGCAGCCCAGGGAGAAGATGCTACCTTACGAGAGGCCTGGCGTATCGCAACCGATAAAGAAGAACCTGCCAAAGAAGGTCCCCAGTTCTACATACACAATGGGCTGTTATATAGGAAGGGGGTAATAATGATCGCTCTCAATTACTAGTACCCACCCCCCTTTCGGGATAAAGTCCTATTCCTTGCTCATAGCCTTCTCCTGGGAAGGCACTTTGGTACAGAAATAACAGAACGGGCCATTTTAGACCAATTCAATTGGCCTGGCATATTTCAAAATATGTTATGTTAAAAACATTTGTTAACCGCACATTCACCGTACGCTGTGGGAGAGTAACCTAGTTATCATACGCCTGGGAGAACAACCAGGTCTTCAGCTGTTTCCTGAATAGTCCAAAGGAGGTAATGGACCTCACCCTCCATAAAGAAGTATTGTATGGAATGTCCAGTTTGCCAGAAAAAACAGCAAGTACAAACCCTCTTAAGTCCTACTTATGCCCTTGCCAGTTATAGAGGTCCCCTTTACTCGAGTAGGGATAAACATTATAGGCCCTCTTTAACCCTCAAAAAGTGGTTGTAGGTTTGTACTTGTACTTGCTGGTTATGCCACTCGTTTCCCAGAGGCTATTGCATTGCACCACCCCAATTCCATGAATGTAGACAAAGCAATGATCAAGGTACTAGCCAGAGTGGGGTACTCAAATGAAATTCTAAAGGATCAGGGGATACCCTTTATCACCAAACGTATGCAACAGGTATGTCGCATTCTAGGAATAACATAAATAAATACGCACTGCAGCCTACCACCCACAAACAGACGGTCTTGTCGAGAGATACAATGCTACGCTGAAGAGCACTCTTCAAAAATGTTGGGATCTTGACACAAGGCAGTGGGAAGACAGGTTACCTTTGGCTTTATTTGCCATATGCAATAAAACACAAAAGAGCACAGGATATTCTCCTTTTGAGCTTCCATATGGTCGCTATCCCGATCACTTTTTGACATGGCCAAGGAGGGGTGGGAAAATGAAAAGGATGGGACAAAGCCTCTGCCGGAACACATGGCCAGGTTGAAGACACATCTAAGCCAAGTCCGGAGTATTATTAAATAAAACCTGGAGCAAGCCCACCTGTTACAGAAACGGCAATGCAATAAAAAGGCCAAAGAAAGAACCTTTAATGTGGGATATCACGTTCTAATGATGCCTTCTCAGAACAAAACTTGCTAAGACAGTGCAAGGGCCTTACAAAGTACTTGCGAAAATAACCCTTGTTACCTATCCCATTTAGGTAGATTCCAGTAGGAAGATCACCCAGATATATCATATCTCCTAAAGAGATAGGTCCGGTACCTGTTTTTCCAGGAGTGACTTCTGAAGAAAGTCCACTCTTTTTACAGAGCATAGACCCAGACCTTCCCCCTTCTTTGCGGCAGGAGTTGATACAACAATTGCACTGCCCTTCTGGGATATTTTCTCTTTTTCCGCGCAAAACTACTTTAGTCGAACACTCCATACATACCACCCCGGGGATCACAGCACGATTAAAACCCTATTGTGTACTAGATGCACGAAGAGATACCATAGAAAATGAAGTAATACAAATGCTTTAAATGGGTGTCATTGAACCTTCAACAAGTGAGTGGAATTCTCTAATTGTGCTAGTACCTAAACTGTATTTACAACAAGGGGTGGTGAGGGACAGAGTCTCTGAATTAAGCAGAAAGCTCTCACCCAGTCAAGAGATCAGGGCTAGATCCAACACCGTTTTTTAGCTCACTGCACCATCCCAGTTTCAGAACCTGGCTGTATGCAAATTAGTCTGTTCCTGTCCCAGTGCATGATGGGAACAGGGCAAACCAAACTACAAAAGCCAATTCTTACACTGGGAAGGAAACAAGCTCCCGGGGACCGGTTTCTGGCATTACAGCCGTCTTCGGCCCGGTTTGCTTGAATCCTGATGGTGCAATGAGCAAGGGTCTCACATCTGAGAATACCCTTCCACGCTTAGGGTGGACAAAAATATTTACAACAAGGGGTGGTGAGGGACAGAGTCTCTGAATTAAGCAGAAAGCTCTCACCCAGTCAAGAGATCAGGGCTAGATCCAACACCGTTTTTTAGCTCACTGCACCATCCCAGTTTCAGAACCTGGCTGTATGCAAATTAGTCTGTTCCTGTCCCAGTGCATGATGGGAACAGGGCAAACCAAACTACAAAAGCCAATTCTTACACTGGGAAGGAAACAAGCTCCCGGGGACCGGTTTCTGGCATTACAGCCGTCTTCGGCCCGGTTTGCTTGAATCCTGATGGTGCAATGAGCAAGGGTCTCACATCTGAGAATACCCTTCCACGCTTAGGGTGGACAAAAATATTTACAACAAGGGGTGGTGAGGGACAGAGTCTCTGAATTAAGCAGAAAGCTCTCACCCAGTCAAGAGATCAGGGCTAGATCCAACACCGTTTTTTAGCTCACTGCACCATCCCAGTTTCAGAACCTGGCTGTATGCAAATTAGTCTGTTCCTGTCCCAGTGCATGATGGGAACAGGGCAAACCAAACTACAAAAGCCAATTCTTACACTGGGAAGGAAACAAGCTCCCGGGGACCGGTTTCTGGCATTACAGCCGTCTTCGGCCCGGTTTGCTTGAATCCTGATGGTGCAATGAGCAAGGGTCTCACATCTGAGAATACCCTTCCACGCTTAGGGTGGACAAAAATATTTACAACAAGGGGTGGTGAGGGACAGAGTCTCTGAATTAAGCAGAAAGCTCTCACCCAGTCAAGAGATCAGGGCTAGATCCAACACCGTTTTTTAGCTCACTGCACCATCCCAGTTTCAGAACCTGGCTGTATGCAAATTAGTCTGTTCCTGTCCCAGTGCATGATGGGAACAGGGCAAACCAAACTACAAAAGCCAATTCTTACACTGGGAAGGAAACAAGCTCCCGGGGACCGGTTTCTGGCATTACAGCCGTCTTCGGCCCGGTTTGCTTGAATCCTGATGGTGCAATGAGCAAGGGTCTCACATCTGAGAATACCCTTCCACGCTTAGGGTGGACAAAAATATTTACAACAAGGGGTGGTGAGGGACAGAGTCTCTGAATTAAGCAGAAAGCTCTCACCCAGTCAAGAGATCAGGGCTAGATCCAACACCGTTTTTTAGCTCACTGCACCATCCCAGTTTCAGAACCTGGCTGTATGCAAATTAGTCTGTTCCTGTCCCAGTGCATGATGGGAACAGGGCAAACCAAACTACAAAAGCCAATTCTTACACTGGGAAGGAAACAAGCTCCCGGGGACCGGTTTCTGGCATTACAGCCGTCTTCGGCCCGGTTTGCTTGAATCCTGATGGTGCAATGAGCAAGGGTCTCACATCTGAGAATACCCTTCCACGCTTAGGGTGGACAAAAATATTTACAACAAGGGGTGGTGAGGGACAGAGTCTCTGAATTAAGCAGAAAGCTCTCACCCAGTCAAGAGATCAGGGCTAGATCCAACACCGTTTTTTAGCTCACTGCACCATCCCAGTTTCAGAACCTGGCTGTATGCAAATTAGTCTGTTCCTGTCCCAGTGCATGATGGGAACAGGGCAAACCAAACTACAAAAGCCAATTCTTACACTGGGAAGGAAACAAGCTCCCGGGGACCGGTTTCTGGCATTACAGCCGTCTTCGGCCCGGTTTGCTTGAATCCTGATGGTGCAATGAGCAAGGGTCTCACATCTGAGAATACCCTTCCACGCTTAGGGTGGACAAAAATATTTACAACAAGGGGTGGTGAGGGACAGAGTCTCTGAATTAAGCAGAAAGCTCTCACCCAGTCAAGAGATCAGGGCTAGATCCAACACCGTTTTTTAGCTCACTGCACCATCCCAGTTTCAGAACCTGGCTGTATGCAAATTAGTCTGTTCCTGTCCCAGTGCATGATGGGAACAGGGCAAACCAAACTACAAAAGCCAATTCTTACACTGGGAAGGAAACAAGCTCCCGGGGACCGGTTTCTGGCATTACAGCCGTCTTCGGCCCGGTTTGCTTGAATCCTGATGGTGCAATGAGCAAGGGTCTCACATCTGAGAATACCCTTCCACGCTTAGGGTGGACAAAAATATTTACAACAAGGGGTGGTGAGGGACAGAGTCTCTGAATTAAGCAGAAAGCTCTCACCCAGTCAAGAGATCAGGGCTAGATCCAACACCGTTTTTTAGCTCACTGCACCATCCCAGTTTCAGAACCTGGCTGTATGCAAATTAGTCTGTTCCTGTCCCAGTGCATGGTGGGAACAGGGCAAACCAAACTACAAAAGCCAATTCTTACACTGGGAAGGAAACAAGCTCCCGGGGACCGGTTTCAGGCATTACAGCCGTCTTCGGCCCGGTTTGCTTGAATCCTGATGGTGCAATGAGCAAGGGTCTCACATCTGAGAATACCCTTCCACGCTTAGGGTGGACAAAAATATTTACAACAAGGGGTGGTGAGGGACAGAGTCTCTGAATTAAGCAGAAAGCTCTCACCCAGTCAAGAGATCAGGGCTAGATCCAACACCGTTTTTTAGCTCACTGCACCATCCCAGTTTCAGAACCTGGCTGTATGCAAATTAGTCTGTTCCTGTCCCAGTGCATGGTGGGAACAGGGCAAACCAAACTACAAAAGCCAATTCTTACACTGGGAAGGAAACAAGCTCCCGGGGACCGGTTTCAGGCATTACAGCCGTCTTCGGCCCGGTTTGCTTGAATCCTGATGGTGCAATGAGCAAGGGTCTCACATCTGAGAATACCCTTCCACGCTTAGGGTGGACAAAAATATTTACAACAAGGGGTGGTGAGGGACAGAGTCTCTGAATTAAGCAGAAAGCTCTCACCCAGTCAAGAGATCAGGGCTAGATCCAACACAGTTTTTTAGCTCACTGCACCATCCCAGTTTCAGAACCTGGCTGTATGCAAATTAGTCTGTTCCTGTCCCTGGGCCAGGGACAGACTAATTTGCATATAGCCAGGTTCTGAGCTGGGATGGGGCAGTGAGATAAATAACGGTGATGGATCAAGCCCTGATCTTTGGACTGGGTAAGAGTGGTCTGCTTAATTCAGACACTCTGTTCATCACCACCCCCTTTTCTGTATCGTTTTTGGCCACTATAGGTGTGGCAGGGTATACTCAGACATGAGTCCCTTTCTCACTGCTCCATCAGGATTCAAGCAAGCCGGGCCGAAGAGGCTGAAATGCCAGAAACCGGTCCCCGGTAGCTTGTCTCCTTTCTGGTGAAGAATTGGCTTGGTAGTTTGGTCTGCCCTGTTCCCATGATGCACTGGGCCAGGGACAGACTAATTTGCATATAGCCAGGTTCTGAGCTGGGATGGGGCAGTGAGATAAATAACGGTGATGGATCAAGCCCTGATCTTTGGACTGGGTAAGAGTGGTCTGCTTAATTCAGACACTCTGTTCATCACCACCCCCTTTTCTGTATCGTTTTTGGCCACTATAGGTGTGGCAGGGTATACTCAGACATGAGTCCCTTTCTCACTGCTCCATCAGGATTCAAGCAAGCCGGGCCGAAGAGGCTGAAATGCCAGAAACCGGTCCCCGGTAGCTTGTCTCCTTTCTGGTGAAGAATTGGCTTGGTAGTTTGGTCTGCCCTGTTCCCATGATGCACTGGGCCAGGGACAGACTAATTTGCATATAGCCAGGTTCTGAGCTGGGATGGGGCAGTGAGATAAATAACGGTGATGGATCAAGCCCTGATCTTTGGACTGGGTAAGAGTGGTCTGCTTAATTCAGACACTCTGTTCATCACCACCCCCTTTTCTGTATCGTTTTTGGCCACTATAGGTGTGGCAGGGTATACTCAGACATGAGTCCCTTTCTCACTGCTCCATCAGGATTCAAGCAAGCCGGGCCGAAGAGGCTGAAATGACAGAAACCGGCCCCCGGTAGCTTGTCTCCTTTCTGGTGAAGAATTGGCTTGGTAGTTTGGTCTGCCCTGTTCCCATGATGCACTGGGCCAGGGACAGACTAATTTGCATATAGCCAGGTTCTGAGCTGGAATGGGGCAGTGAGATAAATAACGGTGATGGATCAAGCCCTGATCTTTGGACTGGGTAAGAGTGGTCTGCTTAATTCAGACACTCTGTTCATCACCACCCCCTTTTCTGTATCGTTTTTGGCCACTATAGGTGTGGCAGGGTATACTCAGACATGAGTCCCTTTCTCACTGCTCCATCAGGATTCAAGCAAGCCGGGCCGAAGAGGCTGAAATGCCAGAAACCGGTCCCCGGTAGCTTGTCTCCTTTCTGGTGAAGAATTGGCTTGGTAGTTTGGTCTGCCCTGTTCCCATGATGCACTGGGCCAGGGACAGACTAATTTGCATATAGCCAGGTTCTGAGCTGGGATGGGGCAGTGAGATAAATAACGGTGATAGATCAAGCGCTGATCTTTGGACTGGGTAAGAGTGGTCTGCTTAATTCAGACACTCTGTTCATCACCACCCCCTTTTCAGTACCTAAACTGGACAGATTTGTCCAAGGCTTATAAGATTTCCCAATTTGATGCCTACCTTCTTCCCTGAGTGGATGAAATGGTAGAGAGATTAGGAGAGGCACAATACATCAGCCCCCCTTGACCTATGCAAAGGGTACTAGCAGGTGCCCCTCAGGACCCAAGACAGAGAGAAAGCAGCATTTTCAACACCTGGGGGATTATACCATTTTAAAGTCTTGCTTTTTGGACTCCATTGCACCCCAGCCCCTTTTCAGCATCTAATGAATTCTGAAACCCCATGCCCAGTATTCTGCTGCCTAAATAGACAATATTGTCATATACAGCAAGACATGGAGTCAACACCTGGAACACTTGATAGCAGCCCTATGCCCACTAGATTCTAGCAGGTTGAAGATCAACCCAAAAAAAAAGTATTTGGCTGCCAAATCAGTGAAATACCTGGGATACTTCCTGGGAGGGGGCACATCAGAGAGCAGGCAGATACGTTCATCGCCATTTCCAAAATACCTGTACCCACAACCAAATGGGAGTTACGAGCATTTCTAGGTCTCTTAGGCTATTACAGGCAAAGCATTCTCTGTGTTTCGCAGATAGCTTCTCCTTTGACAGATTTGCTAAAGAAATCATCCATAACAGAAACAGAGCTGAAACATCACTCACCCAAAGTGTTAATGGCATTTAATACCCTAAAACAGACCCTTATGTCTGAACCAGTCTTGATTAGTCCCAACTATCAAAAACCTTTTATAGTCCAAACTAATGCCTTAGATGTGGGTCTAAAGTTGGTGTTGTCCCAACAGGATGAAAAGGAGAGGAACACTCCATAACCTACATTAGTTGGAAGCTGCTCCTTAGAGAGAAGAATTATGCAGTGATTAAATAAGAAGCGCTAGTCATTAAATGAGCTATCAATACTTTACGATATTATCTGGGGGGCTGTGAGTTTACCCTATTTTCAGACTATGCCCCATTGGAATGGATATAATCAAAAACAGTGGTTCCTGTTGAAACAATTGTAGATAATACACAATAATGCAAAGCACAATGGCAAGGATAGGGGTAGGAGGAATGTCAAAAAGTAAAGTGAGACCAAATACAACACAGAGTATTTATATACATCACTATTTACATAAATAATCAGTATAGGTGCATAGTGTCCCAAAGTGAACATGGAACTCATAACACTGTGCGTGAAATTTTGTGACATAGAAAAAAGTTTCCATATTGAAAAAGTCGACCATTAGTTTACTACAGAATGAGGCCAGCCATCCAATGTAATAATCAAGGCTGGTAAATGGTTCACTTTAAATACTGTTGATGGCATTTCAACCCCATTAGCTGTGAGGAGTCTCTTCAGAACCTATCAATGTAGGGACATCTGTGGAATGATAATGAATTGAGTGAATCAAGGATGGGCCAAACCAACCAGAGTATTGGAATTATGATAGCCTGAGCAAGATGGACAATATACCTGGTACGAGTATAAGACTGTTGTAAAAGTAAATGTGAAGGTGGTGCTACCAAGGTAGGTGAAGGCGGAAGGAAGGGGATTACTCACATGGGAACCCAGCCGGGAACTAATGAGAGAGGAAAAATGATAAAAATAAGGGCGCTCCATGTTAGAAAACATGTTTAATGCGCCAAAGCCAGACTTGAAATGAATTAAAACGAGAAGTACATGAGGACTTTTTTTTTAAAGGCCTTACCCCAGCGAGGGGAGGGGCAGTCTTCGTGGTGAGCTTATATAAATGGAAAGCTTCTTGTTTCATGGCAATCCATGTTTTCTAAGTTATGTGAAACATGATGAATACACGAATAATGCGTGTCGGGAAGACTTTTTTCTATTAAAGGAAACAACCATGTAATCAGGGTGTAAAAAAGGCCATGGCTTGGTAGCAGGGAAAAGCTGCCTGGGCTCTTACCTCGGATGCGGCACAGTGGCAGCTGTTAGGTTTGAAACCCCATTCTCGTTATACACCTGTTCCATTTTATAACAGGTTAGCAGTGTGCGGCTAAATTAGACACAATTTGTATCCACTTAATGCAACCCACTGAGTTATCCCTGCAATGTGCGAGCTTCAGTTAGCGAGTGTGACTCCATTTTGTATTTCACAATCTCTATTAGGCTGTGTCTGAACTAGTCCCCGTTACTCGTCTTGCATGCCTCAGCCGAACACTGTATTTAGCTATTATTTTCTTTTCTGTTCAAGGTTGCTTTCTGACTTACTAATGAATAGGCTATTCTACCCCTGCATACTTATCCATGTGTGTAGCTCTGCTCCCACTTTAGGACATGCTGAGACCCAGCATGGCAACCCTGAGATGGTGATAGTGTGTACCCATCTAGCAGATGGTAGCCCATCCTTCTGTATCTCCTTTGTTCATCTTCGGCCTAAGCAGTTAACTTTCCACTGTGGGCGCCTTGGAGGTTCTTGGGAGGAATGGTTATGCGTTGCAGACTGTTGGGGGGCCGGTCCCTTAGCAGACATCTTAGGGTGCAGGTCAGATTGGACTTTTCTGCAGAGAATTGCTAATACATACTCTGCAGAGGCCACTTCCTTCAGTTGACACCCGAATAGGTACCCCGCAAGGTGATCCGACTCACCCGTAACCGGGTTGCAGGGTCGGGGTTGCATCCGGTCGGTCAGGCGGATCGGGGATCCCCACACGATAAGAGCCCGGTTCTCTAGGTTGCCCCGCCCAGCTGATCGGGCGACTCCTCGTCAATTGGTCACTGGCTGGGGTCCTGAGAAGACGAAACCTTGGATTTGACCGTTTGGTCCGAAGAGTCGGCAGTGGAGAATAATCTCGCTTGACCTGAGCGCACCAGGTGAGTGATTTGAATTTGTGGAAATTGTGGCGCCATGGTTGAATCACACGAGCCTACGGGCTGAGTCTGGTACAGTCTTCGGACTGTCTTGTCTTGATCTTGGTGGGTTTACGGACCCTTAAAGGACACAGAGTGTTTGTGAGCAGTCTACCAGGCCAACTGAAAATTCGGCCTATTCTTGAAAAGACCTGGGACTGTTTGCGAGCAATCTGCCAGGCCAACTGGAAATTCGGTCTATTCTTGAAAAGGTCTGAGGCTGAAGCCTGTCTTCTTGTCTTGAAACAGTCTTTGGACGGTCTTGTCTTGGTGCAGTCTATGGAATGCGGGGTGCGGTTTTCGGAACGCTTTTGATTTGGTTTTTGGACCGTTTCGTCGGTTGATGTTGTGTTTGTCCATTAAAGACAGTGCATGTGTCTTAATATTAAGATGCCTTGTTTAAGTAAGTTGGGGTGTTTTGGATGTCGGTGTTGTTCCACTGAGGCTCGATTGGAAGAGAGGCAGCCTTTGCCTCCAGAGGGTTCCCAAAATGTTGATGCATACTTCAAGCATGGCCTTGGCCCTATTATGTTTAGCATGTTTTGGAATAAATATACCAGGGACAATGCCGACTTACAGTGACCGCTAACTGGTACATTTGAATAACAGAAGTTGAATTACTTGCAGGATAAATTGTTCGCTAAAAAGAGCAGGCAGTCGATGTTTGATTCTCTGAGGGTACGGCAGAAGGAAGCAAAACAACGACGGATACGACCAGAGAAACAAGCACAGAGGAAACAGACGCAAACGATAACGCAGAAAGCGATGGCCTATGACAGAGAAAAGATCGAGAAAGACATAGAGTTTGCAGATAGGAAGTTTCGATTGCAGAGTGATAAATGTTATGTTGCTAGAGAGGAAGGTGATGATTTAGTTGAGGAGTTACAAGATTCTCAACCCCCACCTCCTTATGCCCCTGAACGGATATACCCCATGATCCCAATATCTCAGTCTTCGGCCTCTGGTTCTGCTATTCCTAGTCTTTCTGTCTCCAGCTATGCTGCTTCTGCCCCAACCCCACCTGTCACTTCTCCACCTTCGTGAGTTACATTGGCGGGTGCCGTCAGCTCTCCTATTCTGTCTCCTGGTCCCGTATCTGTGACTACGCCTTTTCATACTCCTACAACAAAGTCTTTGTTCGCTATGGTGCCTATTTCATCATCTGCTCTTTCTCCCTTGAGTGTGTTGCTTCAGACACCGCAAGATGCAGAGACGCCTGTGCATGGGGTGCATGCAGTGCATTGGGCAGCGGCACTTGACCGCATGGAGAAAGTATTGGTGCGCTCTGCTGTGGGTAATGAGGAAAAGAAGATGGTGGCTGACCAGGCTGCACAATGGGCCCAGAATCCGATATATAGTATGGAAGATGTGTGGAGTGTGATGAAAGATTATGAACCGTTTATACGGCAACATGCTCTTAAGCACATGTCAGCTACGCTGATAGGATTGTGGGAGCAGTGTTTTAAGGGTATTGCACTTCTGATCATCTTTGGCATTCGGGATATGGTATATGCTACAGATATGGCCCCAATGAGGTTTTCAGCAATGTGACGATGTTAGTGGGTTATTGGGGTAGACTGCTTCATAAGGTCCAGACAACAGCGTCACAGTTTCCTATGAGAGAAGTTGTGTCTGATTTCTTTACTAGGTTTGAAGGGGTGTTTGGGGATTTTAGTGACCAAGATCTGGCACAGGAGGGTGGTGTTCGTCTGTTCGTTAACAGATTTGTCACTAATTTGCTCCCCGAGATTGCGACTAGGTTGCAGGCTTCGGAAAGTACTTGGACCACCTCATCCCCATCAGTAAGTCCGAGTATGGCACAGTACTATGAGCATAGAGAGATCGAGGACAAAGAGAAGGTGGAGAAAAAGTCAAAAGAGTTGAAGATGAGGGTGTTGATACAGCAAGTGATGAGGGGAAATGGAAGAGGTAGAGGTTCAGTTCCGGCCCAGCGAGGGTCGCGGTCTGACAGGAACAGTGCTCTGGGTGTGCCCGTAAGGTGCAACCAATGTGCGTTCTATAAAAAGTAGGGGCATTGGCGAAGTGAGTGTCTGGAGTTGTTGCAGAAAGTTGAGGTCCTGAGAGGAAGGGGTTTTAGAGGGCTCAGTAGAGGAGGAGGAAGCCTAGGAGAGGTGCAGTCTGAAAATACCTCGTATGATCATCATAAAAAGAACTATTTTGACACAACTCGGGGAAGGCAGCACTACCATCGACGACTATGACTTGGACGAAGAGACAGGGTTGTCCCACAGCTAGATGAGCCAGGTATAGGGTGAGGGACCAGTTCCAGTGCCTGTAGATCAGCGCGGACCCTATGTCACTGCAGATTTGCAAGGTACGCCCAAGAAATCTTTAGTTGATACAGGGGCTATGAATAGCTCTGTTTCCCGTTCACTGGTCCCGGGGGCAGCTCTATGGGGCCAAAATAATGTTTGGGTAGGTTTCTCAGGCATGCCGATTGTTAGCCCCTTTTCCAAACCTCTTACTGTGACTATTGTTCCCTTTATGGTAGATTCGCCATTTCTGTTAACGACAAATTGTGGAGAGAATTTGATGGGATTGGATTTGTTGAAGAAATTACACGCCAACATCTTTTGTTCCCCAGATGGTGTTTACATGACCGTTGGGCCAAAAGTGGCTCGTCCAAAACAATGCTTTGCTAAAGATGCACCCCTCTCCGCTGAATTCAAAGAGGTGCCCTGTAGCTTGTGGGCGGCAGGAGATAGGAACGTGGGGTTACTCCAGATCCCACCGGATTCTATTAAGATCAAAGATAACGCTGTATTGCCTCTTGTTCCTCAGTATAAAATTTTACAGGCAGGAGAACAGACCTTATTGCGAATAATACAGGATCTGGTTAAGTCTGGTGTGGTTGAGGAGACAGCGGCGAATGTGTGTAATAGCCCTATCCTTCCGATTCTCAAGAAGGCACCATTGGACTCTTCTGATGCTCATCCTGACGTCCAGCGCTTTGTAATTGACCTCAGAGAGGTTAAGAAAATTGTAGTGCCTCAATATCCTGTAGTCCCAGACATTACCACAATATTGACAAGGATTCCCTCATCGGGAAAACATGGCGGCCGGCTAGGAAGCGGGTCGCGGATGTCCGGAGCAGTGGTGATGTCGATGTGAGAGGAGCGGTCGGTTGTCTGTGATTTGGAAGGTAGCACGAACCTTGATGAGAGCGGGGACTGTGTGGACACCACGGCGAGCTATCGGCTGATTTTGGAGGCCGTTTGTCGGCTGGATCCGGGAGACCCGCAGCGGATGGCGGAGAACTCGGCTTTGCAAACTGCCGAGAGTGAGGGGGCGGAGCCGCGTCATTCGCCGGCTGGGAGCTGGGAGCGAGCAGCGCAAGGAGTCAGCAGAGGACGCCGAGTGCTGGCAAAAATCGGGACACCAACAAGCGGAGGTAGCGAGCGAGGAGTGGAAGCTCTCACGAACATTCCCCCCAGTATACTGCAGAGGAGCAGCAGTATCCGCACTGAGGAAGCTAAACAGCAAGTTAAGGGCACCGGCACAGAGCAAGTAAGCAAGGGGCTGAAAGAGGGCGGTAAAACAAGATACCAATTGAGAAGTAGCAGACCAGAGGGACAGGACATTTTGGTGGGGGTGAATAATTTTGATAAAACACAAGGGGACTTGATCTCTTATTCAGTAGAGATTAAGAAGGGTGCTAAAAACGATGTGACAAAGGAAGAAGCATTTTCTAAGCCCACTTCTTGCAAACCTAAGGTCTCTCCTTCAAAGAAAGAAAGAAAAAAAAGGCAAAAAAAAAGAAAAAGTTGGATTTAAGGCCCCAATAACCCCTTCACTCAACTCATATTTTAAGCCAGTCCCAAAAGTTTTGGTGTTGAAACCTGACTCTATCCCCCAATCTCAACTTAGGGCTGAGGAGGCAGTAGAGGTGGACGAGAAAGCTGATCATTCATTGAGTATTATTGAAGAGGAACGCGAACAGGACTGGTCAACCCTCCTAACACCAAACCCCTTTCAGGTTTTGGATACGGAGATGGAGGCAGATAAGGTCACTAGTCTTGACGCAGAGGCGTCCATTGAGCAGATATTCCAAACTACTACATCAGACTCATTAGCGGAAAGTTCAACTGTTGTCTCTGTGGAGCCGATAGAGAATGCGGGAGAGGACATATTTACAAGGCAGGATGAAACTCTGATTAATGGGAAAACGTTGATTCCCTCAGAAGAATTTGGCCCAAGTCAGCAAGAGAGATTTGCCTCAACAGATGTGTCTGTAATGGAATTGTTAAGGAAATTGGAACAGGATATTCATCTAGGTTTTGAAGCCTCTAAAAAAAATCAAGAGCGCATAAGTGCCACATGTACATTGTTAGAAGACAAGATTGATAAATTAACTATACGTGCAGGAGAGATGGAATCCGAGATGAAAGTTGTACAGGGAAGAGTTCTGGATAACCGCAAAGAGATAGAGACATTTTATATTAAAGATAGAGAATTGGATGAAAGAGTAGAAAGATTGGAAAACATGCAAAGGCGCAACAACCTAAAAATTCTTAAACTTCCTGAAGGAAAAGAGGGGACGGACATAAAGACTTTTGTTGTACAGTTGCTGAAGAAAGAACTATCACTAGTTGAAACTGAGGAAATGTTGGCCCGAGATATTCAACGAATACATCGTGATCCTTTTAGGCTGAATCCAGACCGTGCAAAGCCAAGAAAAATCCTGATTAATTTTGCGACATACTCGCTAAAAGAAAAAATTCTGTCACTTGCTCTAAAGAAAAAGTTTATTATGATAGACGGAGTATCAGTAGACATTAGGTCGGATTTGTCACCAGCCACAGCAAATAGGCAATGGGAGATGGGAAAAAGATTGATACCCTTAAGAGAGATAGGATCCACAGCCCAGCTAAAATTTCCCGCTTTTCTAAAAGTTATGTGGCATAATAAGATGTATACATTTCGTACAGTTGACGAGGTAGATGCCTTTCTGGATGTTACTCAAGACGTATAGAAATAGAATACTGACCAAAGTATATATAAAATAATAATAAGAGACATCACCACTGAGACATCCACTGGCCTAGGCCATGGGAGTAATGGTTGGGTTTTCCGGGGAGGGAATTGAGTGTGAGGGGAGGGGAGGGAGAGGGTCAAGGGAGAAAATAAAAAAAAATATTCCTCATGAGCTGCCTTGCTGTGCTTTAATCAGAAGGAAAATTTGGGCAATACATGAAAAGCATGACGAGTAGGGTTAAAAATAAGGAGCTAAGGTTCCTTACATGGAATGTTAATGGGCTTCGGGTTAAATCAAGGAGATTACAAATTTTGAAATATTTAGAAGATTCACCAGCGCAGGTTATTATTTTGCAAGAAACACATTTAACACAAAAGGAAAGTAAAGAGATATTTAGTACTCAAAAGTGGATTGCAAATGCTATTTTTTCATCCCAAGACTTGGTTACAAAGGGAGTGGCTATTCTGTTTAGAAGAGGATCTGATATAGTAGTCGAAAACAGTTCAGTAGACAGTAGAGGAAGATGGGTGATTTGTAAGTTACGACTGTCGGGTGAAGTGCTGGTAGTAGTCGGTTATTATGGGCCGAATATAGATGATCCCACAATTTTAGAAAAAATTGAATTGGAGTTACTGGAATTTTCAGGTAAAATTATCATGGCAGGAGATTTCAATACAGTATTAGATGGCAAGCTGGATAGAACTGGTAATGTTAGGGCAATAATGAACAGTAAAATGACTGCTAAAGTAAAGTCAGTGATGGTTCAGCTAGGACTTTGTGATATTTGGAGACTTAAAGCAGCACAGCAGCTAGGATTTACTTTCTATAACAAAAAATACAAACATAATTCTAGGATAGATTTTTTCCTGATAGACACTAGGTTGAAAGAGCGAGTTATAAGTGTAGATCACATAGGGGCACATCTATCAGATCATTCTGCAGTGAGTTTAAACCTAAGTTTGGAGTTAGAAGAGATGAGCTCTGTTTGGAGACTAGATCGTACAATTTTAGCTGATGTAGAAGTTTTAGAATCTCTCAAAGAAGAGATACAAGTGTTTTTAGAGGTAAATGTGGGTTCAGCTAAGGAGGAGATAGTGTGGGAAACGTGCAAAGCATTTATGAGAGGTAGAATGGGAGTTCAAGGTGCAAAAAAACGAAGACTGTATTACAGCCGAGTTTCAAATTTAGAAAAAGAGATTCGAGAGTGTGAAATTAGTCGAATCCCCCAGGGAGCTACTATTCCAGATGGTCCATGGGAAAAAAAACTTTTAGATCTAAAGGTGCAACTCACTGCAATACTTACTCAAAGAGTTAAAGAGAGATGGGAAGCTAGTCAGTTGGCACACTTTTCATATGGAGAGGGATGTGGCAAGTTATTAGCATGGAAAGCCAAGAAAGATGTTATACGGAATCAAATTAAAGAGATTAAGAAACCGGGCCCAGGACAAATTATAACAGAAAACAAACAGATTGTGGAAGCGTTTCAGGAATATTTTGCGAATGTCTATACAGAGGACCTTTGTCCAGAAAAGGCTGAGATTGAGACTTGGTTACCTTTAATAAAACCACTTGCAGCTGAGGATATGCTGGAGTTAAATAAGGAAATTACCCAAGAAGAAGTGATGAAAGTGATCAAGGAAAGTAAAAGAGGGAAAGCCCCTGGGCCAGACGGTCTACCCGCAGAAGTTTATAAAGCCCTAGGAAGCACGATGGTCCCCACTTTGTGTCATCTGTATAATAAAATTTTTAAAGGGGAAGTGACAATTCCAAGTTCATGGAATGAGGCAACTATTGTCCTAATACTTAAACCAGGGAAATCTCCAAAAAATATGGATGCGTATAGGCCGATCTCACTTTTAAATTGTGACTACAAATTCTTCTCTAAAATTCTAGCTGACAGGCTCGGTAAAATCATCCATAAATTGATCCATGAAGATCAAAGAGTTTTTATTAAGATGAGGTATTTAAAAGAACTTACTTACTCTTTGATAGGTATGATAGATTTAGCCTCTAAGTATGAATACTCCTTGGCAGTGATTGCGTTAGACGCTGCCAAGGCCTTTGACCGAGTTAATTTTGTATACCTAAAAGCTCTCCTGCACTATCTTAACCTAGGAGACAAATTTACTCAATCCATTTTTTCTTTGTATTGTGCACCGACATCGCGAGTACTTGTAAACGGAACTCTTACACTTCCTATTAGAGTAATGCGGGGCACCCGACAAGGATGCCCCTTATCACCTTTGCTCTTTAATATATATATAGAGCCTCTTGCATGTAAAATTAGAGCTTCAGAAGAGATACCCCCCTTTGTTGTGATGGACTGGTCAAAGAAACTTGGGTTATATGCGGATGATATTATTGTTTATTCTTCTAATTTAGTTGGATCCTTGGAAAATTTAGTAAAGACAACAAAGGACTTTGGTGAGATTTCTGGATATCAGTTAAATCAAGAAAAAACTGAAATAATGACTTGGAATCTTAATACGGGAGGGATAAAAACTACAACAGAAATGAGGTACCTTGGAGTTAGGATCACTCAAAAAATTGAAGATTTGGCAAAAACGAATTTTGATAGAGTGAAGAAAGAGGTTGGCGACACGCTAAAAGGCTGGATGAATTTACCCCTGTCAATATATGGAAGATCAAATCTTGTAAAAATGGTGATTGTACCTAAAATTACTTTTTTGTTTGAGACTATTCCGTTGGGTTTTAAAAAAGAATGGCTGGCGAAGTTACAGAGCATGATAATATCATTTATTTGGGCGTCAAAGGCCTCTCGAATCTCATGGAAGAAAATAAGGAGGAGAGTAAATAAAGGAGGGCTGGCGGCTCCAGATATACAAATTTATGCGTGGGCTTTTTGTTTAAAAAACTGCAGGATGTTGTTGGGTACCCTTTTTAGTTCTCAGATCGGCGGACTATTTGGGATATTGCTGAAGAGATCAGGATATCATGAGTTTGGTTTTTTATATAAGTTTGCAGACCCTAAATTTTTCAAAAAGGTGAGACTCAAAACTTTGAGAGACTTGGCCGAGATATGGTACAAAATTAGAAAAATATCCAAGCTCCCTTATTTTAGCTATATGGCTCCAATATGGGAATCTCCTGGAGCTCCTTCCTGGACAAGAGATGCGCTAGCATTAAATCTGAAAAAGGAACCTGCCTTGCAAAGGTGGAAAGATTTGTTTCAAGACGGCAATTTAATTTCTTGGGGCTTTTGTCAGCAAATGTGGGGCCCAGTTTTTTCAAAATACAAATACTTACAGACTCAAAGCTGGGCAAATCATTTGGAATCGGAGATCGGAATGGAAAATGATTTTGAGTCAAAGTTGGAGTCAGGGGCTTTCAAGAAGGAAGTAGCTTTCTGGTATTGGCAAATACTAGAAATGGAGGATGGATTATTCGACCTACCAGAGACCCTGTGGAAGGATAGCTTGCCATGGATCGCGACAGAAGACCAATGGCAAGTAACTATGTGCATGCTATATAGAATTGTTAAACCTGCAAACCTAAGGCGAAACCTTTTATTTACCATTCACAGGGCATACTGGTCTCTGTATAGACTCTCTAAATTTAAGGATGGAGGGATTGTCGGATGTCCAAAATGTAAAGCTCCAAATGTTGATGACTTACACATGTTTGTATCTTGCCCAAATATCAAGCAATTTTGGATTGACGTGAGTAATTCTCTCTCCAAATCTTTGAACCAACGCATTGAGGTAAGCCCCGAACTAATTATTACTGGGAGATATGATTTACAAAATAGATTTTTGAATAACAATGTTAGACTTATTTTTTATGCTATGTTGCTAGCACGTCGAGAGATATGTAAACTATGGGTCTCACCACTTAGTCCCATCTTAATGGATTGGATTTTAGCCATGAGGTATATGGCTAAGCTTGATATGTTAGACCGCTCTAAAAGAAATAGAGGTTTTTGGGTACCCTTCCTGTTAAACTTTGGTTAAGTTATATTTATGTTAAAGTCCGATGATTAAGCCGGTGCCTGTCTCGCTGGTATATGGACTATCCTAGGACGATAAATAGAGATGGTGGAGGACTCACATGTTGGGTTAGGTGGTCAAGAAGGATAGTTTAGAGTAAGGCCAGACCCAAAATATGTGTTGTTTACGCCCCATTACTCTAATCCAGCCTAAAGAGACAATAACAGCCCAGTGGTGGATTAGAAAGAAGTTACGGGCGGCAAGACGGCAAATGAGGATTAAAAAAAAAAAAAAGGATTCCCTCATCAGCCAAATAATTTTTCGTGATTGATTTAAAGAATGGTTTCTTTAGTATTCCGATCCATACAGATAACAGATATCTGTTTGGATTTGTCCTAGCCTGCAGGAGCTTTAGATTCGGTTGTGCTCCTCATGACTATACAGAAAGCCTTGTAGCTATAGTCAAGCTCTAAAAACTCAACTCAATTCGATTCTTTGGTACTTCCCCCTGGTAATGCACTATTGCAGTACGTTGATGACCTCTGATACTTAAGATGGCTGGAAAGACGCCACTGTTAAACTACTGTTGCATTTGGCACACTATGGCCATAAGGTGTCCCTTTCCAAATTTCAATATTGTTGACAGGAGGTCACCTACTTAGGTTACCTACTGTCAAAGGAGGGTCGCAGACTAACACCTGAATGCATAGCTGCTATCACTAATATGCCTGTTCCTAAGACCCAGCGTGAAGTACGTGCATTTATTGTTATTACCTCTTATTGTCGACACTGGATTCCCAATTATTCCCTATTAACGAAACCCCATTCTTTACCTGACTACCAAAGAAGAGCATGAGCCCCTGCCTTGGACATCTGCATGCCAGCAAGCTTTTGAGCAATTAAAGGTTGCGCTTTGCTCTGTGCTTGGTACTCCTGATTACCAGAAGCCTTTTGTGCTTTATGTACACAAGGCGGATGTTTGCGTGCTCTCTGTTTTAACAAAGGGTTTTGGTGGTAAGCAAAGACTCTTCGCTTCATTTTCTGCCGTTTTGGATAACGTCGCCAGAGCTCTCCCGAGCTGCCTAAGAGCTGGTGCGACAGTGGAAGTTTCTATCAGGCAATCGGCAGGGCTCGTTCTTGATACTGATCTCACAGTAATGGTACTCATGCTGTGGATACGCTTTTGAATAAGACAAAGACACAGCACCTTACTAGTGCGGGTCTGGCTGGATATGAAATAACACTGTTTGCTCCCCATATTACCATGGGCCACTCTGAACCCAGCCACGTTTCTGCCCCTCACTTCGACGAGTAATGACACAGATGCACATGATTGTGTGTATAGAATGGAAGAGGAAACGAAAGGACGGGTAGACCTGACTGAGTGTAGGCGGGGGCGTGGGAGTGGTACTAATTACTGTGTCAGGTAGAGGCGGTACACCAGTATAACGTTTCAAACTAGGTTTTATTTTTATGGTTCTCTTGGTTCTGTATGTCAGTCTTTCTCTTGCGAACTCCAGGTTGTTCGTGGTGGCGGTGTAGTCTGCTGGAAGGGGGTCCACGTGGTTTTGACCGGCGTCGGTGTCTTCGGTGTCGATTCTCCGGGCCGATGTACCGAGGGAAAAGGAGACCAACAGAGGGAGCCGTTAGTTTGCTATCTGGGTACTTCCGACCGTTCAGGGGCCCAAGTGACGTGAGGAACACCCGTGTCTCTCGCTACCTTATCAGCTATGTGCAGAGTGGTAGGGGTAACAAGTGAGGAAACCAGACGGGTAGGGGGGGGGACGGGACTCAGTTAACACACAGGGAAAGGTACGCACAAGACTATATACACATTTACACAGGGGCGTTCTTCTTCCCCACCCAAGCCGCCAAACGTCTCCGTACCTGAGTGAGCCACACTCCTCCCTCGGGAGCGTGGCACAGCGGTGCACAGGGTCGTTGGCCTCCTGGCTCTCCCTCACTTCCGTGGTTCTCGTTCTCCTTCTCTCCTCCTTGGTTCCGCATTGTCTCCTCTTCTCCGTTCTCGTTCTTCCTCGCTCGCTCGCTTCCTCTGCTCTCGCCCTCCGGGGTGTAAACACACCCACCATACAGGATATCCTGCCCTTTGTCCAGTCCTGGTCCTCTGACGTCAGAAAGGGGCGGAGTCTCGTCCCGCTCCAGGAAGTTCCAATTAAAGGCGCCGCGGTCTCTATGTTCCTCCTGTTCAGAAACGCTGTCCCATTCCGCTTTTGGACTGTCCGTCTGCATGAAACGAGGAGAAGGAGGGACAGGCAACCACCAGTTAGAGTGTTCATCCCGCTTGACCTTGCTACACTCCTCCCCCCTTGGATTCTCCCGTTCGGGGAGATAGGGTGCCCTCGACAGGTAGTCGGCATTGCTGTTGGCTACGCCTTTCTTGTGTACGATATTAAACTTAAAGGGTTGGAGATACAAAAACCATCTTTGCACGCGGGCGTTCTGGGATAGGTTCTTCTGCATCCACTGCAACGGGTCGTGATCTGAGTGAAGCGTAAAGGGTCTCCCTTCCAAATAGTATCTCAATTTGTCCACGGCCCATCGTATCGCAAGGCACTCTTTTTTCCACTGTGGGGTACTGCTTTTCTCTGGGATGTAGTTTCCTGCTTATAAAGAGAATAGGATGTTCCAATTCATCCTCCCCCTCCTGTGACAGAACTGCGCCTATGCCGGTATCGGAGGCATCGGTCGCCAGGATGAAAGGTTTCTCAAAGTTGGGGGGAATTAACACCGGGCTGGAGGTTATTGTGCTTTTTAGAACCTCAAACGCCAAACGGGCTTCTTCTGGAGGGGGTTTCCCTCGATTGAAGTTGGATGTTTTTCTAAGGAGATTCGTTAAGGGGGCTGCAATTTCAGCGAAGTCCTTAATGAACCGCCTGTAATAACCTATCAGGCCCAGGAAGGCACGCAGTTCTCTGACAGTGGATGGAAAAGGGGTTTTGGTTATGGCGTTTACTTTCTCTTCCTGTGGAGCGATAACACCATCACCCAACATGTACCCCAGATATTGTACCCTGGGAAAGGCTGCCCTTGATTTTTTCGCATTGACATGGAGCCTGGCTTTTAGTAGGGACGTGAGTATGCTCTCTATATGACCTAAGTGATCCTCCCACGTGAGACTGAATATAACAATATCATCAAGGTATACGGAGCTATACTCGGAGTGAGGGGCTAACACTGTGGTCATTAATCTTTGGAACGTTGCTGGGGCTCCATGGAGCCCGAATGGTAAAACGTTGAATTCGTATAGCCCCTCATCTGTGGCAAAGGCTGTTTTGTGTTTGTCACTTTCCCTCAAAGGCACCTGCCAATAGCCTTTGGTCAGGTCCAGCGTGGTGATGTACTTTGCTTCCCCGATCCTTTCTATCAATTCATCTACCCTGGGGATAGGGAAGGAGTCGAAGGAGGAGATAGCGTTTAGAGCCCTAAAATCCATACAAAAACGGGTGGACCCGTCCGGTTTTGGGACCATGACTATGGGCGAAGTCCAGTTACTTTTTGAGGGGCGTATAACGCCCAGTTGTAGCATGTCCCTAACTTCTTTTCGAACCGTGGCTCGCCTGGCAGCTGGAATGCGATATGGTCTTTGCTTCACTATTTTCCCTTCTTCTGTCTGTATACAGTGTTCGGCTAGGGGGGTACACCCTTGTTTGTCTGAGAACATGGAGGAGAACTGCTGTAGTCTATGCTTCAACTCCTCCCGTTTCTCGGTTGGTAACTCCGGGTTAATCGGTAGTTGATCTAGGGTTGACCTCTCATCTCGTCCTGGAAGAGAGAACTGTACGTTTTTGGGAGGGGGGCCTATCCACTTTTTTAACAGATTGATGTGGAAGGTCTGTTGGCGTGATGGAGTGACCTGTAGTTTGTACGTGGTTTTCCCCAAGGTCTCTGTGATCAGATATGGCCCCTTCCATTCGCTCCTAAACTTCTGAGTGGTCGACGGTAGAAGAACCAAGGCCCACTCCCCTTTCTGTAGTACCCTCCATTTCTTCCCTTTATCATACTGGACTCTCTGTTGTACCTGGGCTTTTTCCAAATTGGAATATGCTAGGTCTCGTAGCTTGCCTAACCGGGACTTCAGTTGAGCGGTATAATCCAATAAGGACTTTTGTTCTGCCGCTTCCTCCCTTTCCCAGGCTTCCCTGGTGATTTCTAATAGGGACCTAGGTTGTCTCCCATAAAGGAGTTCGAAAGGCGAGAACCCTAAACTGCTCTGTACTTGAGACCGTATCACATAAAGCGCCAAGGGTAGCATTTTGTCCCAATCCTTGTTTTCTGCGCTTAACATTTTCTTAAGGGTGGATTTCAATGTGCGATTATACCTTTCGACCAACCCGTCTGTCTGGGGGTGGTAGGCGGACGTGCGGATATGTTTCAGATCCAACTGCTTGCACACTTCTGCCATCATTCTGGACACAAACGGCGTTCCCTGGTCTGTAAGTATCTCTCGTGGGAACCCTACCCTAGAGAATAGTTCAATCAGTTTCTCCGCCACATTTTTAGTTGTGGGAGCACTCAGGGCAAAGGCTTCCGGAAACCTTGTGTTGTAGTCTACTATGACTAAGGCGTATGTGTGCCCTCTTGAGGTACGGGGAAGTGGTCCTATCAGGTCCATACCCACCCTCTCAAAGGGGTTACCTATGATGGGTAAGGGTTGTAGAGGGACTGCTGGGGGCCGGTACATGTTTTTCTTCTGGCAGACTTCGCATTGCTTACAATACATCTCGGCTGTCTTGTATATTCCAGGCCAAAAGAATAGACGAACAATACTTTGTAGTGTTTTTTCGGCCCCGCTATGTCCCGCTGTCAAGTGTGTGTGCGCATAGAACATTATTTGATCCCTAAATTCCTGAGGGACCACTAACTGTAGGGGATCGCCTGCCTTCCCCTCCCTGTACAGCAGATCATTCATGATCCTGAACTTTGGATAACCCTGGGAAGGCGTTGTTTGTTCTCTATGTCCTGATTCCCATGCGTTCATGAGTGTAGGATCGTTGGCTTGGGCGAACTTGAACCCTTTATCCATCTCCCAGGGTTCCGTAGCCAGATATGCACCTCGGGGTTGGGTTCTCAACTCCCTCCTAAAGAGGGCTAGGAAATCGGGGTTATCTATTCCCACTATCAGGTCCTCGGGTAAGGAGTCCACCACCCCCACTTGTACCTCACAGGGGTCTCTACCTATCGGGTGTAGGGTCACCTGTGCTACGGGGTATGGCTTCACGTCCCCGTGGACACACCTGATATGTACAATAGCCCCGGGGCCTATCTGGGAAGGCAGCACAAACTTGGACTGTATTACGGATTGCCGACATCCAGAGTCTAACAGGGCTTTAACGCGCAGATTATTTACAAACATCCTTACGTAAAAGGAGGGCCCCATCTCTGCTGTGTACATCACTGCTCTTGGTATGTATCCGACTTCCATTGGCTCTTCTACGGTTTTCTTTCGTGGACACATTCTGGCTATGTGGCCCCAGTCTCCACACTCAAAACACTGTGGACCCCTATGTGAAGGAGGTGCATCCATTCTTATTGGTCGGGGTCTTCCAAAGTCCTGGGTTGGCTTGAGAGGTTTCTTATCCTGTTTCGCAGGTCCAGCGCTGGATTTATTGCCCTTATCAGAGTCCCAAGGAAACGTGCGTGGCATCGCTCTGTTGTAACTAGAAGCCATCTCGATAGCCTGGTCTGGGGTTAGCCCTGAATGTTGTCTCAACCACCGTTGTGTTCCGTAGGGCAGAGCCTCCATAAACTGCTCGAGATATATGCTGGCCATTACCTCTTCCTTGGTACGACTCTCGGGTCTCAACCATTTATCCGCTGCCAGTTTGAGCCTAAGATACAGGGTCTTTGGGTGCTCTCCGGCTACACCCCTTTCCTTTCGGAACCGGAGACGGTAGGCTTCGGAATCCAGTCCTAAGTGATCGAGAATTACTGCTTTGATGGCCGCATAGGGTGTTACCCCTGTAGGGTTGGCTACTTGGTAGGCCGCCTGGGCTTCACCAGAAAGGAGCGGAGCTAAAAAGAAAGGCCACTTGTCTTCCGGCCACCCACATGCTCTGGCGGCTCTTTCGAAATTCACTAGAAAGGCGTCGGGGTCTTCACCCGGCACGTATTTTTGCAAGTGTACTCCAGAGGGACCGAACTGTCTCCTCTCCATAGGAACCGGTGTACCGGGACTCTGTACCACTTTTTGTAGACTGTCCATCTGGGCGGCCATTGTCGCTTTAAACAGGTCTCTGTCTGCATCGGCTACTGACATCTGCTGTCCTACCGCCCACTCTAACTTCTGTTGCCCCTCGATGAGCTGCTGGATCACCTGTTCCATCGCTGGGTCCGGCAGAGAAGGTCCACGTGGTTTTGACCGGCGTTGGTGTCTTCGGTGTCGATTCTCCGGGCCGATGTACCGAGGGAAAAGGAGACCAACAGAGGGAGCCGTTAGTTTGCTATCTGGGTACTTCCGACCGTTCAGGGGCCCAAGTGACGTGAGGAACACCCGTGTCTCTCGCTACCTTATCAGCTATGTGCAGAGTGGTAGGGGTAACAAGTGAGGAAACCAGACGGGTAGGGGGGGGGACGGGACTCAGTTAACACACAGGGAAAGGTACGCACAAGACTATATACACATTTACACAGGGGCGTTCTTCTTCCCCACCCAAGCCGCCAAACGTCTCCGTACCTGAGTGAGCCACACTCCTCCCTCGGGAGCGTGGCACGGCGGTGCACAGGGTTGTTGGCCTCCTGGCTCTCCCTCACTTCCGTGGTTCTCGTTCTCCTTCTCTCCTCCTTGGTTCCGCGTTGTCTCCTCTTCTCCGTTCTCGTTCTTCCTCGCTCGCTCGCTTCCTCCGCTCTCGCCTTCCGGGGTGTAAACACACCCACCATACAGGATATCCTGCCCTTTGTCCAGTCCTGGTCCTATGACGTCAGAAAGGGGCGGAGTCTCGTCCCGCTCCAGGAAGTTCCAATTAAAGCCGCTGCGGTCTCTATGTTCCTCCTGTTCAGAAACGCTGTCCCATTCCGCTTTTGGACTGTCCGTCTGCATGAAACGAGGAGAAGGAGGGACAGGCAACCACCAGTTAGAGTGTTCATCCCGCTTGACCTTGCGTTCCCCTATCTGACCCCCAAGGGAAACTATATGTTGATGGCTCTTGTTTCAAATTGTAAACACAAATGGGGCTGCCCCTATTTGGGATTTCTACAGGACTATTAGAGATGCATGTGAAGTGGGGGCATCTCACAAAAAGTGAAGGACTTGCCTCACACACCACCTGGTGTCATGTGTCATGCTTCATCATAGGCCGTCCTCACCCTCTAAAAACTCAGTTTGATAGAGGGCGGGCATACACCTGACGACAGGGATGCACTTCTAAGCTAAGTGGGGGACTGGGACTAGTAGTGAAAGTGATTTAAAACCCATTACGGTTGTGGAAAGACTAATTTTTAATTAATTCGGCAACTGTATGGTATTAAAAGAAGTGAGCAGTGATTTGGCAACTAATTATCCCTTCACGGTGATGAATGTGGTCAACATGTTTCTGTTGAGTGTCCCCTTTCTGTACGTAGCATTCGTCAGGACCATGTATCTAAGGGGCGCCGTCTTTATATGTAAAGTGAGTAAATAAAGACCAACCACTATCTGTTTTCTTTTTTTCCTTTCGCACCAGGATACTCCGGCAGTAATTGAGCGCGTAATAAAACAGCATAATAATAATATGGTGTGTGTATTATCACTATCCCCGCTGGTATTGTACTCCAAAATATGCTTGTAGAAAAGAGGCAAACACATACAGAATTTTGTAGATTTCTGTTAGTTGTGACACAAAATAGCATTTATCACCACACTTTTAATCGTGCCTGGTGATTTCTAAGTGCAAAACACGTGTCATTCATACGTGTTAACATTTCCTTGTAGAGGTGAGAAAATGTCTCTCTTGACTTACCCTGGGTGACTACCCTACTTTCTCCATGGGAGGTCGAGTGGGGAAAGCCCCTACATTGACATTCTGAAAAAAGGGGGGAGAAAAAAGGGGGGTGAAAAACAATATGAGCACCTGGTGATGGTAGGTCAATGGAATGTTCGAGGACACTTTAGAAAACGTTAAAGAGGTACAAAGTGGGGCAGCCCTAGATGAATTGGCAATATGGCAGGAGAGTACAGGGTGTCTGGATGAGGATGGGTGTTGGGCTGATATGTCCGAGAAACAGCGATGGATGCTACCTAACACCTATGTACCCTGTGTGGTTACCATAGCCCATGGCCCAGCCCACATTAGAGCCAAGGGAATATGCAAGGTGTTGGATCCAGTGTGGCAGAACAACAATATTTCCAAAGTAGCCACTCATTTAGTGAAACACTGTATGATTTGCATGACACATTACCCTGGGAAAGGCACCCCCACACCTTCTGGTAACTTTGCAACGCCTTCCTTCTTTTTCGAGGTTCTCTAGATGGATTTCATCGAAATGGAACAAGTTAACAATTTGATGTATGTCCTGGTAGTGATTTGTGCATTCAGTAAATGGATTGATGCTTACCCCACTAAGGAGAATACGGCTATGGCGATGGCGAAGGCACTCTTAAAGGAGTTCTTCCCGCGCTTCGGATTACTGCATTTGATCTGGAGTGACAACGGAAGTCACTTCAATTCAAAATTCATCGAATTGTTGCGCAAAGGCCTGCATGTTAAGCAGATGTTTCATGCAGCGAACCACCCCCAGTCAGCAGGCCTGGTTGAGAAGTACAATGGTACTCTCAAACGGAAGTTAGCAAAGATACAAGACAGCACAGGATTGCGATGGCCAGATGCGTTACTTTTGGCTTTGTTATCTACTAGGGCAACTGGGCACTCTAGAATAGGGTTGTCACTGTACAAAGTGGTTTTTGGACGCCCGGCCAATATCTGGGGTGCTCCAAGGCTCAAGCGCTTTTCCGAGATAGAGTGCCCTTTGCTTCTGGATTACTTGTATGATTTAACTAAAGATCTTCGTTCTATTCATCAACAGATTCATTAGACACTGTGGCCATTACCAGAGGGACCCGGGCATCAGCTACAGCCCGGAGATTACGTGTTCGTCAAGAACTTCCAGAGGAAAATTTGTCTGGAGCCTTGTTGAAAATGACCACTGTTGGTCCTCCTTGCTACCAGAACAGCTGTGAAACTCGACGGTTAGAAGAAATAGGTGCATGGTACCCATTGCAAGTAAATCCCTCTCCCACTTCCCTACGACAAGTGGGTGCTCAACGGCATTGCTAACCAAGAGAGGGAAAGGGTGACCCGCTTTATCCCCTTCTCTGACACCCGGTTGAGGTGGGCGCAGATGAAAGCAGAGAGTGATGCTGCCTTACTTGAGGCTGTTCCTCCAGAGATAAGGGCAGCCCCAGCATCTTCCCCATCTGATCAACAGGCACCTGAGTCTCAATGCCCTTCTGAGCCTGTGTTTCTCCCCCTTTTTGCTAACGACACAGTGCCTGGAGTGGGCAGGTACAACTTACACCCCCGGTGGAAGGACAGTGTGCCAGAGGGACAGTCAAAAGATTAGGGAAGGACTTGAGAATAGGAGGAAGGTACCAGGTCTGAGGGGCCTGCAACAGGGTAGAGTAAGTCAAACAGATGCACTGCTTTGGACACAGAACAGGATCGTTGAGGGTACTTGCCCAGAAGGGAGGGTGCCCTATCCTGACAGAAGAATTTGTTTTCAGCAAGGGCTGCAATCGCGCAGTCCCCTTCAGGGAGTGCTTCATAGCACTGCTGTCGATGAACAAGAGGAGCCTACCAGCGAGGCTCTAGACGGATGCTGGGTGTTAGACGGGACCTGGAGGGTCGGCCGAGGACAAGGGGAGAGGTCTCCGGGGAGAGCCGTCTCCAGCGATCGTACAGACAAGTAACTTCCCCCCCCACAGAGGTACACCACACAAGGATAAGGTTTAACGTTCTTTATAAGCAAGACTTTGAGTACGGTGAAATGGTACAAGGAGGTCTGGACTCAGGGGTCCCCTCTAGTCTAGTCTCTTGGTTGGGAAAAGGGGTAGCGGGACAGTCTCGTTACCAAATTGGTAGATGAAATAGCTCACAATCCTCGAGCTCGGCGTTCTAGATGGTCGGGCCGCGGCGGAGCCAGCAGGTCCCGGGGTGGTTGAAGGTAGCGACGGTCCGCGGCGGAGCCAGCAGGTCCCGATGAAGGTGGTGGTTACAACGGTCCGCGGCCACGCCAGCAGGTCCCGACGACGATGAAGGTTTCAGAAGGTTGCGGCAGCGCCAGCAGGCAGGTCGATAGTTTGCAAGGCAGGGCTACGGCAGCGCCAGTAGTCCGTCAAGGATGAGTTCTTCACTGCGTCTCTCGACTCCAGGATACAACTGCCTTCCTGCTCTGGAGCTGCCCCAGTTATAGGTCTGGCGCCCTTTGATGTCCGGACCCTCGCACTTGGAGGTCGGGAGGTCCAGGATGAGGGAGTCCAGACACCCAGCAGGGGGGTGGAGCCAGCGCCCGGGGGAGCTGGGGCGATCGGCACCTGGCGGGGGGAGAGCCATCGACACCTCTTTCTCCCATTGACCTGCCAAGTAGTCCGCTCACCTCCTGGGTGGATGGTGGTGCCGGGATGTCGGGGCCTGGCCAGGCCCAGGGTTGGGGTCGATCGGAGGCCACGCGGCCTCGTGGTGCTGTGTCCAAGATGGCGCCCAGGCCGGGCGAGAGGGCCGGTAGGGAATCGGCCCATGATGGGGAGATGTCCAGGGCAGGGGTCCCATATGAGACGGGAAACGGGTGGTTGTTGCGTGTAACACCTGAAGAGCCAGGCTCGGGCCTGGTCATGCGGGGAGGGAGCAAGCATCTCACGTGGCCTGTCCAACATGCGTCCCCCCCAGCTGAAGGCGGGGAGAGTCACCCATCCTCTTGGGGACTCTCTTCGTCGAGGCGGAAAAAGCGTGACAGGCCATCTGCGTTGGCGTGGTCTTGCCCGGGTCGATGTTCCACAGTGAAGTCCATCCCCTGCAGGGAGATGGACCAACGCAAGAGTTTCGGGTTTTCCCCCCGCATCTGCATTAGCCACTGCAGGGGCCGATGATCGGTCTGTACCCGGAAGTGGGTACCGAAGAGATAAGGCCGGAGCTTTTTGAGGGCCCACACCACGGCAAAGGACTCCCTCTCGATGGTGCTCCAGCGTCGTTCTCGGGCCAGGAGCCGTCTGCTGATGATTGCCACTGGCTGGTCAAGTCCTTCGGGGTTCAGCTGGGAAAGGACTGCCCCAATGCCATGGTCGGAGGCGTCCGTTTGGACGATAAATTCCTGACTGTAGTCGGGGGCCTGGAGCACAGGGGCGGAGCACATGGCGGCCTTCAGCTTTCTCGAAGGCCGCTTGACAGTCGGGGGTCCAGTTGACTTTCATTGGTTGGTTTTTGGATGTGAGTTCCGTGAGGGGCCCCACAATGCTACCATAGTCCCTCACGAACCGCCGGTAGTAGCCTGTGAGTCCCAAGAAGGCGCGGACCTCAGTCTGGGTGATGGGGGGCTGCCAAGCCTGGATGGCAGCGATCTTGAGTTGCAGAGGGGCCACCAGACCGCTTCCCACCTGGTGCCCGAGATAGGTCACGGACCCCTGGCCAAGCTGGCATTTGCTGGCCTTGATCGTGAGGCCAGCTCGTTGGAGGGCCTGTAGCACCTCTCGGAGGTGGTGGAGGTGGTCGGACCAGTGGAGGCTGTACACAGCGATATCGTCCAGGTAGGCGGCGCTGAATTCTTCGAGTCCCGCCAGGACCTGGTTTACTAGCCGCTGAAAGGTTGCTGGGGCATTCTTCATGCCGAATGGCATGACCTTGAAATGGTAGTGGCCATCAGGGGTGGAGAAGGCAGATCGTTCTTGGGCCTGGGGTGTGAGACCGATCTGCCAGTAGCCCGCTGTCAGGTCGAAGATGCTGAGGTAGCGGGCAGCTCCCATGCGGTCGATTAGTTCATCTGCTCGGGGAATGGGGTGTGCGTCTGTTCTGGTGACCGCATTCAAGCCCCGGTAGTCGACGCAGAACCGGAGCTCAGGCGTGGTGCCGGGGGCGGCCGCTTTGGGGACCAGTACCACCGGGCTGGCCCAGGGGCTGTCTGATGGCTCGATGACCCCGAGCGTGAGCATCTTGGCCACCTCCTCCTGGATGCAGGCCCGTACCCGATCTGGTACGCGGTAGGCCCGATGGCGGACAGGGGGACTCTCTCCGGTGTCCACGTCGTGTAAGCACCAGGGGGTGACCCCTGGGGTGAGGGAGAACAGGGTAGCGAACTGCAGCAGGAGGTCTCGGCAGCTTTGGCGCTGTTCCGGGGTGAGGGCCTCCGAGAGTCGGACCCCGTCCACGGAGCCGTCCTTCTCCTGAGCCCGTAGGAGGTCAGGAAGTGGTTCGGAGTCCTCCTCGGCTCCGCTGTCTGTTGCCATCAGGAGGCTGAGCTCCGAGCGCACAAAGTGGGGTTTCAGTCTATTGGCGTGGAGGACCCGGAGAGGGTTCCGTGAAGATTCCATATCGATGAGATAGGTGGCAGGGCTCTTGCGCTCGACTACTTTGAAGGGCCCCGTCCATTTGTCTTGCAGGGCGCATGGTTCGGTGGGAGACATTACCCACACTTGTTGGCCGGGTTCAAATTCGATAAAGGAGGCATTTTGATCGTACCACCGTTTCATGTCTTCCTGACTGGCCTCCAAGTTTGCTTTTGCCATCTCCCTGAACCGTCCGGTCTGGTTGCGGAGGGTTAGGAGGTACTTGAAAACATCTGGAGCGTTCTTCAGAGGGGGCATTTCCCAGCCTTCTTTGACGAGGCTGAGCGGCCCACGCACCGGGTGTCCATACAAGAGTTCGAACGGGCTGAAGCCAAGGGACTTCTGGGGGACTTCTCGGTAGGCAAAGAGGAGGCACGGCAGTAGCACATCCCACTGGCGACGGAGGGGCTCTTCCAACCCCCCAATCATTCCTTTGAGCGTGCGGTTGAACCGCTCAACCAGTCCGTTTCCTTGGGGGTGATAGGGGGTCGTGAATCTGTAGGTGACCCCACACTGTTGCCAGAGGGACTTCATGTATTTTGAAATAAAGTTTGTGCCCCGGTCGCTGACGACTTCTCGGGGGAAGCCCACCCGGGAGAAGATCCCCATCAAGGCCCGGCCGACTACCGGGGCTGTCACAGTTCGCAGGGGAACAGCCTCGGGGTAGCGAGTGGCGTGGTCCACCAGTACCAGGATGAACCGATGTCCTTGGGCTGTACGGGGGTCCAGGGGCCCCACAATGTCTATCCCCACCCTCTCGAACGGGGTGGTGACCACCGGGAAAGGTTGCAGAGGTGCTTTAAGCTTGCGGCCGCTCTTCCCGCTGGCCTGGCACGTGGGGCAAGACCTGCAGTGCTGGAGTACGTCGTTCCTCATCTTGGGCCAGAAAAAGTGAGTCACCAGGCGACTGTAGGTTTTGTCCTGACCCAGGTGGCCAGCCAGGGGGACATCGTGGGCCAGGTTTAGCAAAAAGTCTCTAAAGCGTAGGGGCACCACTAGCACTCGACTGGCCCCTAACTCTGCGATTCTCTGTTCGCTGTACAACAGGTCATTGTCCCAATAGACCCAATGGGTTCCGGCGGTATCCCCTGCACTCTGGGCGAGGGCTTGTTGGCGGAGTCCCTCGAGGGAGGGACAGGTCTTCTGCTCGTGGCGGAACTGTTCTTGGGTGGGCCCCCCCTCCTGACGCCACTGAGCCAGGCCGGGAAGGTCCTGAGTCTGAACGAGCCCCTCGGGAGTTTGCTCTGGGGGGACGGCACGGTCGGTGTCTTCTACTGGAGCGACCGGGGGAGGAGGTGCCGGCCATTCAGGTTCTTCGGGTCGGGGGGTGGCACGGGCAGCCATGGACCGGGTGGTTACGCACGCCCAGTCCGGGATGCCCAACATCCCCAGGTGCTCTCTCCTCTCTACGGCGACCCACGGGGAACTCTCAAGATCATTTTCCAGGAGACAGTCTACGGGGGCATCATCTCGGACCGTCACCTTCAACATGCCGGAGACTCCTCCCCACTCGAAGGGGACGCAGGCCATCCGACATAGACTCTCCGAATTGTCGGCTGAACGGACAGGGCAGAGAACGTTCGGCAGGATCTGTTCTGGGGTCACCAGGTGACAGCGGACGGCCGTTACACTGGCCCCGGTGTCACGTAGGGCTTCGGCCCGGCGTCCATTAATGTTCACCCACTGACTGTACTTCCGGGTGTTGGCGGGTAGGGGGACCCGCGGGACCATGTCTCTTCCCCCTAGGCACGCTAGAACCATGGCGGCGGGTTCCCATTCTTGGTGTTCTTGCTCACATTCCTCGTGTTCTTCGGAGATTTGTTCTTCCCCCAGGGCGGCGGCAGCCATCTGGCGGGGTCTCGGAGTCTGGCTCTGTGGACAATTCGGGTCGTTTGCGTAGTGGCCGACTCGCTGGCATTGGTGACAGGTGACATTGGCTCTGTATCCCGGCCGCGCCGGGGTGTTGCCCCGGTTGGCCGGGGGTGGGGTGCTGGTAGCGGGAGCGGCCGAGGCGTTGTCTCTTCCTCGGCCCTGGCCCCCTCCTCCTCCTCGGGGACGGTGCTGACCGTGGTTGTTCCGGTTCGGTTCATGTGACCTATTTCGGCCCACTCGGGTAATTTCCCACCGGTCAGCCTCGGCGGCGAGCTGCCGCGGATCAGTCAATTTACTGTCGAGGAGGTGCTGCCTGAGCTCGACGAAGCAGTTGTTTGATAGATGCTCCCATACCATGAGATTGAAGAGTTGCTCGTAGGTCGTTACGTTGCTTCCCTTGATCCAACCCTCGAAGGCTCGGCTGAAATAGTTCACGTATTCCACCCAAGTTGTACCCGGAATCCGGGTGCAGTCTCGGAACCTCTGGCGGTACATTTCGGGTGTGAGCCCATAGCGGGTGAGGAGGGTAGCTTTCATGTGGTCATAGGAGGTCATCAGATGGTCGGGAAGCTGTAGCAGGGCATCGCGGCCCTCATTGACGAACCTCCCCCATAGACCGGCTCCCCAGTCGCTGCGATCGATCCGGTGGGAGGTCATAGCGATCTCATAGGCCTTGAACCACTGCTGTATGTCGTCATCCCGGAAATCTTCTCGAACGACATCCTTGGGGATGTGTACCTTCTTTTCTGTTGCCCCCAGGGTGCGCGGTTTTTCGGGCACCCCTACTTCTTTGTTCTGCTTGCGTAAGTCTATCTCAGCTAGTTTGCGCTCGTGTTCATACGCCAGTCTCTTCTCTTCAAGCTCTCTTTGTCTCTGTTTCTCTTCCCGTTCTTCTCGGTGCCGCAGGTGTTCCAGGTTCAGTTTTTGTTCGGCTAATTTGAGTTCGCCATCCATTTTGAGCCGGGCCATTTCTAGCTCATGTAGTCGGTTTCTTTCTCGTTCTTGGATCTCATCTTGCGAGAGACCCGTTCTTTGCTCCTCGGGAGCCGCGGTGTTTTTCTCTGCTGCTGCGACATTTTGGTCCGGGGGTCTGACGGCCCCGGTTTCTGCCCATGACTCGATGGCGTGCTTGAAATCGTCTTTAGTACTCAGACCGGTGGTAGCGATACCTAATTCCATGCAGAATTGTTTCAACTCACGATGGCTATATTCTTCCAATTTCTCCATCTGGAATTTCTCGGTGGATCCGCTTTCTTTGGTTGACATTGTGGTTTTGTTGTGGGGTGAGCTACTCTCTGTACGATTACGCGTCGATTCCGATCGCGCCGCTGGCCACCAATGTTAGACGGGACCTGGATGGTCGGCCGAGGACAAGGGGAGAGGTCTCCGGGGAGAGCCGTCTCCAGCGATCGTACAGACAAGTAACTTCCCCCCCCCACAGAGGTACACCACACAAGGATAAGGTTTAACGTTCTTCATAAGCAAGACTTCAAGTACGGTGAAATGGTACAAGGAGGTCTGGACTCAGGGGTCCCCTCTAGTCTAGTCTCTTGGTTGGGAAAAGGGGTAGCGGGACAGTCTCGTTACCAAGATGGTCGGGCCGCGGCGGAGCCAGCAGGTCCCGGGGTGGTTGAAGGTAGCGACGGTCCGCGGCGGAGCCAGCAGGTCCCGATGAAGGTGGTGGTTACAACGGTCCGCGGCCACGCCAGCAGGTCCCGACGACGATGAAGGTTTCAGAAGGTTGCGGCAGCGCCAGCAGGCAGGTCGATAGTTCGCAAGGCAGGGCTACGGCAGCGCCAGTAGTCCGTCAAGGATGAGTTCTTCACTGCGTCTCTCGACTCCAGGATACAACTGCCTTCCTGCTCTGGAGCTGCCCCAGTTATAGGTCTGGCGCCCTTTGATGTCCGGACCCTCGCACTTGGAGGTCGGGAGGTCCAGTATGAGGGAGTCCAGACACCCAGCAGGGGGGTGGAGCCAGCGCCCGGGGGAGCTGGGGCGATCGGCACCTGGCGGGGGGAGAGCCATCGACACCTCTTTCTCCCATTGACCTGCCAAGTAGTTCGCTCACCTCCTGGGTGGATGGTGGTGCCGGGATGTCGGGGCCTGGCCAGGCCCAGGGTTGGGGTCGATCGGAGGCCACGCGGCCTTGTGGTGCTGTGTCCAAGATGGCGCCCAGGCCGGGCGAGAGGGCCGGTAGGGAATCGGCCCATGATGGGGAGATGTCCAGGGCAGGGATCCCATATGAGACGGGAAACGGGTGGTTGTTGCGTGTAACACCTGAAGAGCCAGGCTCGGGCCTGGTCGTGCGGGGAGGGAGCAAGCCTCTCACGTGGCCTGTCCAACACTGGGTAACTTGTGCCCCTCTGGTTGGTTGTATTCTTGTGGCTTCTGTTCGTAGAGTTTTCCATATGTACCCATTTGGCAGTGTTGTCATGGAGGAGGAGCAGCCCCTAGCAGCCCACCGCTAGGGCAGAGTAGCCCTGTGTGGTCTAGCTGGTCTACTAGGAGTAAGATATTAGTAGTAGTATTCCTTCTAATAGGTATAATACTGTTTGGGGTAGTATGGTATTTAGAAAAACAGCATTCTGTCCACTCTTTGATAGGGACTACCCCGGCTCCACCTGAGCACCTGTTCGTTACGCTGGCCCCGCATAAAGAGAGACATAGACAGACATATGTTGAAAATGCCTTCCTGCAAATGCTTCATCAAGTACACAATACCATTAATGCTACGAATTGCTGGGTGTGTGGGTTACTCGCCTCAGTTGTGCACAAGAATGATTTACTGGTGACTTTACCTCTGTCGTACCTAAGTAGCTGTGAGGCATGGTTGCAGTTGCTTTCTTTGGTGTATATTCATTATCATGCTGGTGCTATGAATATGATGACGTCTGATTATGTAGCAGTGTTGGAATATAGAGTAGTACACCAGGGTTATACACCTGGGACAGGAGGACAGGAAGGTACCTTACATCCAGAAGCATGCATTAATGGTTACGATGATAAAAAGAATGCCACATGGCTTCAAAATGAAATCCTGGATATTCAGGGATTCAATGTTACTGAATACTTTAAATGTTTCTATGAACGAAATGTTACCGAAGATAAAGCTATGCCTGTCCCTGTAATTCATACAGCAGCTAGTTTCGGTGCTGAAGGTTCTGGGAACATTTCAGTGGGACAGAGCAGTTGCAACTACATATATCGATTAAACACCACTAGTAGCCCACCTTTGCTCACACCTCCAAATATATACTTTGTTTGTGGGGAGCAGGCTTATAAATGGCTCCCCAGGGGATGGTCTGGCCAGTGTTACGTCTCTTTCCTTTTACCTCCTGTTTATATTGCACCGTCCAACTATCACAAAGACCATAGGCTCCAGTGAAGAAGTGTAAATTTGTCCTGGGTGAGGAGAGTCATTGATACGGAGATATTGATCAAACGGATACTACCCTACAGCAATTCACTGATGCCATGAAGGGTATTGTGCCTTTCTGGGGACCTATGTATAATAGTGTTAGCATTCGTCTCCTCACCAGGGTTGTATAAGGGGATATTAACACTACAGCAGGCATTCTCACTCACATGATGGCAAGGCTACCAGACTTGTTGCTCTTCAAAATCGGATGGTTTTAGATGTCATCCTTGCAGATAGGGGTGGAGCTTGTCACGTCATTGGTTGCAGTTGCTGCTTTACATCCCAGACTACGCCCCAATTGTATATTCCGCTGTTCAGAAGCTACATAGGCCTGCATCTGATATTCATCAGGATAATGGTTCATGGTCCCTGACAGGGTGGTGCTAGGGTCTGATATCCTCCTGGGGTTGGAAGATACTTCTTTTCCTAGTAGTTATCGCAGGTGTCATCTTTACATGCTTTACATGCTGTGTCAACTACCTTCCAGCATGTTGTACGTATTGTGTGAGCAAGCTCACTCCTACCCCTAAATTGCCACAACGAGATAATAAAGTCTCCACTATGATGATGCAAGACATACAGGATATGATGCTGATAGATGAGGGTAACTTTGAATACTAAAGATATTTTGATACATATGTGCTGCTTTGGTTTCCTTTGCGATTAGAGTGATTATACATTTATTTTTTCCCTTGCTTAGAATTGTAAAGACCTTACCAGATAGCATTGATAAAGCATTTAGCCTCCACTGCTAAAAGGAGAGTCTGTTAGGTTTGAAACCCCATTCTCGTTATACACCTATTCCGTGTTATATTAGGTTAGCAGTGTGCAGCTAAATTAGACACCATTTGTATCCATGTTATGCAATCCAATGAGTCTTGCTTGCCTCAGCCGAACACTGTATTTAGCTATTATTTTCTTTTCTGTTCAAGGTTGTTTTTCAACTTACTAATGAATAGGCCATTCTGCCCTTGCATGCCTATTCGTGTGTGTAGCTCTGCTCCCACGTTAGGAGACACTGAGACCCAGCACGGCAACCTTGAGACTGTGATAGTGTGTACCCATCTAGCAGGTGGTAGTCCATCCTTCTGTGCCTCCCTTATTCATGTTCGGCCTAAGCCGGCAACTTTCTACTGTGGGCGTGGATGGAGGTTCTTGGGAGGAATGGTTATGTGTTGCAGACTGTTAGAGGGCCAGTCCCTCGGAAGACATCTTAGGGTGCAGGTCAGATTGGACTCCTCTGCAGAGTATTGCTAATAACTGTATTCTCTACTGTCTGACCGACTCTTCAATTTTGTTGCAACGAGTAGGAGGTTGTAGATAACCCGAGTGGTACCTAAGGGCCACTTCCTTCACAGCAGAGATAGTTCCGGGGGCACGTGCAGCCACTGCATGCCGGAAAAGGGAGACTGTGTGACTCCGTCTGCAAAGATGAATGACAAGGGTGGTGTTCGTAGAATGGCAATATAGGTGGTTGAGCCCGCCAAAATACAGCAGGGACCGGCAGACCAAGGTAGTGATCAAGTTTGGCAGCATCCTTTCTATTATTCTGCGATCACGAGGGCTTTGACCCGGATCACTTTGGGAAAATAAATTTCAGGAGGAGGTCAAGGGGTGTAATTGACATCCCTTATTGTACCGAACCATGTCAGTGTAAAAATTAAACAAAATGTTAAAGAAGAAACTGCAAGTCAATTTTTATCAGTAAAGAGCGGGCTGATGCGGGTCACCTGTACGGACGCCCTGTGTAAGTGGTAACTCGGGTTAGCATCAGAAGGTGGCCGTCTGTAAACATTGATCTATTTGCGACCCAGTGGATGACAATTATTGCTACACATAGCAATTGGGGAGGGCGATGGTATGTGAGCTTTAAGGGATTCGGCATACCGTGTCTCATAGATGCTGCACAGATTTATACAGTGGAGGATTTTGAACAAAGCGGATTATGTGAATGAACCACCGTATTGGTACAGGCTGGATTTACACAGATATATATACAACATAAGAACAACAATTCTAATAAAGCGAAGAGTAGATGTGAATACTACTTTGCTAGACAAATTGTTGTGACTAGTGTGTGGATGGACCTGGTTCCTCACTCACAACAGTTCAGTTGGCTAGATTGGCCGTGAGAGCACTCAGGAAAAGGGGTACATGAGGAAGTTACATGAATAATGTTGGTTACGTGTTAATAGTTATACAAATCCACACATGTAGGATGGTGTTAATGCTATTACCTTGGACATAAGGTTATTACGAGTGTGTTCATGGACTGGGTTCCATATTGTGGACCAATCAGTTTGTTGGAGTGGCCACAAAACCGTTTCATTCTTCTGCTGTATTTAGTCCTTCAACGATAGAGTTTGTCCTCTCAATCCATTGGCAATCTAGTCTTTGTAGAATGAGTAACCAGCATTATTCATGTAACTTCCTCATGTACCCCTTTTCCTGAGGGGTCTCACGGCCAGTCTAGCCAACTGAACTGTTGTGAGTGTGCAACCAGGAGCATCCACACACTGGTCACAACAATCTGTCTAGCAAAGTTGTATCCAAATGTGGATCGCATGAAATCAATACCGGATAGCTGACTTGAAGGGTGTTGTCAATAAAAGCCAGAGAAATCCTAAACCTTGTTTCTAATGAAAACCACCCTAGATAACCCTTAATATCCAAGAAGGGCGCCCTAGCTGCGACATAGGTGTTCAGTACAAACCAGCCATGAGACCTGGCTGCCAGCACTGACTTATCCTCTATTAATGAGGTTGTTTTAATGGTTTTGGTGACAAGTTTTTTTAAGCTGGCATGAGCTGCTGGAGTCTCCCATAAGGCCTGTATACCTAGCTCCGCTAAGGAGTTGTGAAGATATTTCCTGGTTGATGTTAGTTCCACCCAGAGCTTAATGTGTTCTGTTCAGCACCCCTGATCTTCTGACAACATTTGATGAATGCCCCCCTTCTGGACAAGGTTTGTCTTTAGCCCCTTAAGCGCTGCCGTCGGCCAACGGTCGTCGCGTGCACTACCTTGGTAGTGCTGCGCACGTCCGTTGGCCGACGCGGCCCCACCCGTTATTCGAACGTTCAGCACTGGGCGCTGAACGTTCGACGCTCTAAACGGGTTAAAGGCCAAATACGAATCTTATTTGTGTGGGGTAGGAGTTCTTTGGGAGGCCAAAGATCATTCTGTATGCCCCATTTATAATGCTGTTATGAGTGGTTGCGTCTCTCCCTCACAATGGCTCACGCCTGTATGATATTAATGGCAAGAGTTTTACTTGGAGCACCTGGAGTAGAGGAGTTAAGGTGAAGCCTACCACTTTCTTCTTCAAGGATCTCTGTGCCAATGCTATGGTGATGCCTTTTTGTCACAGAGCATATTTATGAGGCCTAAACGATCCCTTATCGTCTATGAGGACTCCGAAATATTTGTATTGTGTCACTTTCCAACTGGTGTATGCCCAAATGCTAATGTGGTTTTCATCGTTTTGTGCAGTTTATTGCCATGACTTTGTTTTTTACAGGTTGGTCTGCAAGGAATTTTCCAGCCAGTACTCTTGAGCGACATTGAGTAAATGCTGAAATCCAACTGGTGTAGGGCTTACTAGTTCTAAATCATCCGCGTAGAGGAGACTTTAAAGGACCATACTCCCCAATTTCAGTGCATGCGAATTACAGTTGTAAGTCTCGTCAGGTCGGCCATTAAGAGGTTGAACAGAGTGGGGTGAGGATGCACCAGTTTTTTTATCCATTTGGTGGCGGGTATTTGCCTAGAGAGGTGCGTCCCAGCACCCAGCTTGACTCTTACCCGGGTGTCCGTATGCATTAGGACTAACTGCCTCAAGAGGGATGAAGGAATGTTCCAGTTGCTCAACTTCTGTCACAATTTCCCTTGGTTAACATGATGAAAGGCAGAGTGGTAGTCAATGAAAAATAAGTAGAGTGTTTGGTTGGTTTCTTTGTCAGTGTCAATCAGCAGAGATAGAGCTAATATGTTGATATTGGTTTCCAGGTGCTTACAGAAGCCTGTTTGGTTTAACTGTATGATGGAGTGGTTTGCAGTCCAGGATATTAATTCCACCAGAATCATTCCTGCATAGTATTTGCCATCATTTTCAATCAAGGCAACCAGACGATAGTTCTTGTGTTGCTCTTATCGTCTAATTACCCTGCTTGTAGATAGGGGATATGATAGATCCCTTCCAGGAGGCCGGGATCGATTCTTCTATCCGAATCTGTGTGAATATGGGATCCAGGACTTCAGACCAGAATGAAGGATCTTGCTTGAATAGGGCAGGAGGGATCCCGTTGAGGCCCAGGGCTCCTTCTCACCTCCCTTTAGCTCTCTGTCCCTTGATTTGCTGCTGTTATACTAAAGCTATCTATCCGAGTAATTTGAGGAGACTCATGGTCTTGGAATGCCGCGGCAGCTGTAACAATCTCATTTTTTGGATCAAGGAATGCTTCTGTTATTGGATTCGCGCCAAGTGCTGTGTACTTGTCCCACTGCTCAAGGCAGTTGAAATGCCCGAACAAGAACTAGGCTCAGGGTTCCTTCATGAGATGAGAGTGTATTCCTAAATGGGCCGGCAGTTGAAGTGAGTTAATCGTTCCCTAGAACCGTGAGCTGTCATTGCACTTTGTATCATGGAGCAGCTTTGCCTATAAACATTAATTTTCCTGACTTTTTATAAACCATTTGAGCAGACTCCTGCGGAGTGTTCTCAAAGTTTTATTTATAGATTGCTTAGGCCTTTTCATTTCGGCTTGATGTAAGGCATTGGCGCAAGCCCCGCTTCTCCCAGCATGGAAGGTACCTTTGCTAGTTGTATTGGTGCCATATGTATCATTAAAGGTCTTAGTGAAAGTCTTCCAGAGCAATGGGATTTACCCATGTGACTCGCTTCTGATGACATAAGCTTTTGTCCGATTCCATGAGTTTATCCAAGGAAAAGGAAGTGCACTTGACCCGTCTGTTGTTAATAGTGAATACTGAGTTGGTTATTTCATTCGGAAGACTGAGCGGTATGAATAAATCTTTGAAAGTAACCTCTTGTGGGACTTAAACCATCATATCTGTCACAAGAGGAGATTATGGGAAACGTGGGAGGAGTGACAAATGTGTGGTCGAGAAATTAACTGGAGGAAGCCAAATAATACACTGGTGCAGGCGGATTGTCATCCTGAATGTGTCCATTCAGTGCCCGGAAACTAAGATGCTCCAGCTCCCTCAAAAGTTGAGTGCTTATCTTGGTTTGCTTGCCTGCTTTGCTCAGCCCCTGTTCCAGGATGTTCAATTGCACTGTCTGGGGAAGCACCAAGTATTCATCTACTGTTGATCTCAAGATAATACAAAGGTACTTGCTTGCTCCTCTTCTAGAAGTCTTAATAATTCGCTAATCAGTTGGTTTAAACCCTTGGCCCTGTCCCTGGGATTCAGGTAAATGTTGACTAGCACTACCCTCCATTCTTCTTTGCAGCAGGGCAATTGGTTGCGTTTGACCTGTATATCGCCAAGCTGCCCATTTGATGACCATATCTGGCTCCTTTCCATGCTGGGACATTATGGTTCATAAAGCTGTGGACGTGGTAGGGGTGTTCAAGGCAGGTTTCCTGCAGAAGTATATAGTCAAAGGTTTGAAAGTAGAGCAGGAGTTGTGGATCGGATATTTAGTTTGCTAATCCATTGATGCTCCAGGAACATAAAAGTAATGGTCTTGACTTAGTCGAAGTGGGCCTGCTTTTTTGGAATTGTTTCTTATTATGGCCAGTTTATTGTGCTGGTTATCCCTTTCCAATTCCAACCAGCTGCTTCTTCCCTTTCAGTGTTTCTGTTGGCTTACCAAAGCAGCATCACTGTTTTGGGGGGAGATGTACTTCTAGAGCCTTTGAGCACTGAGTAAATGGTGTCGTAAGCCTGCGAGGGTGTCCTATTTTGGTTTTCAATGAGTAAATGTGTAGGGTAGCCAGGATTAAGGTGAGGTAGTAGTCTTATTCCCCAACGCTGGAATGTATATTGTTCATCCATGATCATCCTTGCTATCTCCGTTGAAGAAACATCTGGCTTTAGTTGCCTCTTTGCCCTGCTGGTTGTCCACGTGGAGAAAATCAATGGACAAAAGATCAGATGAAAAAACAAAGCGCCTGACAGTGGATCCCTTCTAACTGGCAGCACCTAAACTGCTATCCCTCCGTAATTCTGACCTCATATATACTCATGAGGAAATGTGTGCACACTGAATCACACCCACTGTCACAATGTTGTTCCAGACGGAACTCAACAATTATAAAACAAAAGCACAGGTGCACCACTACTCAATAAGAAGGGAAATACAATCGATTCCCAAACGACAAAGTTATTCCAAAGTTTCATTTATTCAGTATCAAAAGGATTTATAAAAAGAGGGTCATGGACATCAGTTGTTGACAATGGCACAGCCTACGTGTTTCGTCCTTGAAAGAACTTCTTCAGGGCATTAAATGTTTCCCCATATCATAAAGGGGTAACAGAGTTAACAGATATGTGGTTCCAATATCAAGGAATCAAGTGAGCAAAGATCAATTTCAAATTCCCAACTGGTAATGATCCATCGTGTCATTTAGTCAAATCCCAAAGTTGCATGTTCACAATAACAGACAAAAGTCAGTATAGAAACGTTTCCTTCCCGGAGTATCTTGTGAGACGGAGTATCTTGTGAAAGTGATATATTCAATGGCACTCAGCGAAATACATGTGTTCCCCGTGTATCACAGCATATCAAGGGAAACTATCGGTCATATCCGACCTAGAGCCTCTTATAAAACTGAGGTAAAGCGCCGTCAATCAATGGCTTACAGCCACGCCAGGCATAATAACCAGAGGACAGAAGCAGGAAGCTTCCTGCTTCTGTCCTCTGGTTATTACGCCTGGCACTCTGATGGACCCTGATCGGCTTCTTGATAGCTCGTCATCGGCTGTAATCAATTGATTCACGGCACTTTACCTCAGTTTTATAAGAGGCTCTAGGTCGGATATGACCAATAGTTTCCCTTGATATGCTGTGATACACGGGGAACACATGTATTTCGCTGAGTGCCATTGAATATATTACTCTCATAAGATACTACGGGAAGGAAACGTTTCTATACTGACTTTTGTCTGTTATTGTGAACATGCAACTTTGGGATTGACTAAATGACACGATGGATCGTTACCAGTTGGGAATTTGAAATTGAACTTTGCTCATTTGATTCCTTGATATTGGAACCACATATCTGTTAACTCTGTTACCCCTTTATGATAAGGGGAAACATTTAATGCCCTGAAGAAGTCCTTTCAAGGACGAAACGCGTCGGCTGTGCCATTGTCAACAACTGATGTCCATGACCCTGTTTTTATAAATCATTTTGATACTGAATAAATGAAACGTTGGAATAACTTTGTCGTTTGGGAATAGATTGTATACATAATTTCCCTGCTTATTGAGTAGTGGTGCACCTGTGCTTTTGTTTGATAAAAGATCTAATGAGTGTAAGTTTTCCAAACTTTTGATTGTCCCTAGAAAGTGCAATATGTTTCCCCTGTTTAAGATATCTCCTCACCTCTTTGATTTATATTCCGGTAAAAACATTATGGTGTCGGTGACAAATATTTCTCTAGCTAGATCATAATTGGGCTGCAAAATAACTCTCTGGTATTCTTGTGACTGAGAGATTTCTGCAAAGTTAGGTTCTTGAGTGGAATAAGCATCCAACTGGCTGCAAGCATGGCTGAGCTGTGTATTTGGATTTGCCAGTTTGGGGTTATTTACATTTGTTATCCTAGTTGTGGTTAATGAATGCTTTGTGCCTGATGGAGGAGCTAAAGATAGATTGTATCTGAGGGACATGGCTGTTTTCTCTTTTGTTGTTTGATTCTTCCCCTGATTGACACTGGTCCTTGGTGTTATTTCTTGACACTGCCTAAATAGCTTCCCAAGCACTGATCTTGTTGAGAGTCCTAGTTGGGTTATTTGGGTCAGGACTGGCGCGTTTTGAATTGGTGTGGTTGCCCCGCTGGTGGATTTTTCCTCACCTTCGCTATTGCTATCAAAGTCTATTCCTGACTGCATTGTAAGCAGTGTTGTAGATAAAGGGCTGCCTTGTGCAGTAGTTGTTGATTTAGACTAACAGCTCTGCTTGGTAACTATTGCTCCTTGAGAGGTGTGTTAGTCCGAAAATATGCCACTATGTTGTCCTTTGCATTTCGCCCGCTGTGGTGAAGGAAAGGAAGATGGTGTTGGTGAATTTAGGATGACTGGTAAATCATTTGAGTGTTGTGCTGTACCCGCCCTATCCTCCACTTGCTGAGACGCTGCTAGGGGCAATTCCGGGCTTGTTGCTTCAAGTTGTAAGATTGGAGGGTCGAGCTGGACATCATCTTTTTGTATAGTGGACTGTTTCATATCCATTATTAGATTTCCCAGCATGTTGGGGAGAGTAGTTTGTTTTTCCAACACTGAGGCACAGCAACAGTCTGCTCACATTACCTGGGGATCTCGGACTGCGCTTGTTTAATTAAACTGTTCAGTCCCTTGAGTTTTTCATTCATTCCTAAGATGTATACTGCTAGAGAATGGAGTACTGATAGCTGTATTTCCATTTTATCTGACTGGTATTTCAAAGAAGTCGCAGAGACCTGCATGGTATTGAGGAGGGATGCCGATGGCCATAAAGAGTTTATCTGGCAATGATGGGGAACATGGCGGCGGGCTATGGTTACACCGCAAGCTCCTCTCCTCCTCCCGGCACCTCGCTAGAACCCTGTGTGATATGGGAAGGAAAAGCCCCTAAAAATTCACAGAGAACTTACTGCACTTTTGGGTACTTTCAGGCAGCTCGATCGGCCCGGTCTTGTCTGTTTGTCTTTCGGTTGCGGACAGTGGTCGAAGTGGGGAATAAAAAGTAGGGGAACTGTGGGTGGAGAATCAGGGGGCGGGAATAACCGAAGATTGAATCAGTGGGCGGAGTCAGGGGTGTGGCTAGAAATCACAAAACATACCAATTTTTAGTACGTTTAGCATTTCACTGACCAGTTACAGCTTATAACGTTATTTAATTCAAACAATGGATAAACATGTTTATTTGAGGTTTAATTCAGGAAAAAGCAAATACTCATAGGGAATTTAGGTTTATGTAAAGTGTGCAAAATATAAGCAGGAACAACGGCATGGGCGCAAATTCAGGATGGTGAGTGTAAAAATTCATGACAAGGGGTCAAAATTCAGGACAAAAATTCAGGACAGGAGGTCAAAATTCAGGACAAAACATTGGGGCAACAGGTATGCTTTGCAGACACATCAGAGGATGTCATGCAATAGTATATAAATAAATAGGCAAGGAACATAAGTACAAGTCACTTCTCCTACCCCGTCACCTCTCCTTCCCTGTCATTTCCCCTGCCCCGTTCACCGCTCCTGCCCATTCACCGCTCCTGCCCATTCACCGCCCCTACCCGTTCACTGCTCCTACCCATTCACCACTCCTGCTCATGCCTAATCACTGCTCCTGCCCAATCACTTTTCCCGCCCCGTCACTTCTCCTGCCCCGTCACTTCTCCTGCCCCGTCACTTCTCCTGCCCCGTCACTTCTCCTGCCCGTCTCTTCTCTTGCCCTGTCACCTCTCCTGCCCCATCACCGCTCCTGCCCAGTCTACCGCTCCTGCCCCGTCTACCGCTCCTGCCCCGTCCACCGCTCCTACCCATGCACTGCTCCTACCCATTCACTTCTCCTGCCCCGTCACTTCTCCTGCCCCGTCACTTCTCCTGCCCTGTCCCCTGCCCCGATCACCGCCCCTGCCCGATCACCGCCCCTGCCCTGTTCACCACCCCTGCCCTGTTCACCGCTACCTATTCACTTCTCCTGCCCCGTCACTGCTCCTGTCCCGTCACTGCTCCTGCCCTGTCACTTTTCCTGCCCCGTCACTGCTCCTGCACCGTCACCACTCCTGCCCATTCACTGCTCCTGCTGTTCACTGCTCCTGTCCAGGCAGCAATCCTGCCCGATCACCGCTCCTGCCCCGTTCCCTGCTCCTGCCCCATTCACCGCTCCTGCCCCGTTCACCGCTCCTGCCCCGTTCACCGCTCCTGTCCTTTTATTGCTTCCGCCCGGTTAGCGATCCTGCTCATGCCTAATCACCACTCCTGCCCTGTCACTTCTCCTGCCCTATCACCTCACCTGCCCCGTCACCTCTCCTGCCCGTCACCTCTCCTGCCCCGTCAGCTCTCCTGCCCCGTCACCACTCCTGCCACGTCACCACTCCTGCCCAGTCACCACTCCTGCCCGTTCACTGCTCCTGTCCAGTCAGCACTCCTGCCCGGTCAGCACTCCTGCCTGTTCACTGCTCCGGTCATTCACTGCTCGTGTCCAGTCAACACTTCTGCCCAATCACCGCTCCTGTCCCATCACTTCTCCTGTCCCTTCACTTCTCCTGTCCCTTCACTTACCCTGTCCCATCACTTCTCCTGTCCCATCACTTCTCCTGTCCCATCACTTCTCCTGCCACATCACTTCTCCTGTCACATCACTTCTCCTGTCATATCACTTCTCCTGCCCCGTTCACTGCCCCTATCCATTCACTGCCCTTATCCGTTCACTGCCCCTATCCGTTCACTGCCCCTATCTGTTCACTACCCCTATCCGTTCACTACCCCTATCCGTTCACTGCCCCTATCCGTTCACTGCTCCTGTCCGTTCACAGCTCCTGCCCAATTACTGCTCCTGCACATGCCTAATCACCGCTCCTCCCCCGTCACTTCTCCTGCCCCGTTACCTCTCTTTTCCTGTCGCCTCTTCTGTAACCTCACTGCTCCTGACCCGTCACTGCTCCTGACCCGTCACCTCTCCTACCCTGTCACTTTTCCTGCCCCGTCACTTCTCCTGCCCGTTACTTCTCCTGCCTGTTACTTCTCCTGCCCGTTCACCTCTTCTGCCCAGTCACCTCTCCTGCCCCGTCACCTCTCCTGCCCCGTCACCTCTCCTGCCCCATCACCTCTCCATCCCTGTTGCCTCTCCTTCCCTGTCACTTCTACCTGCCCCTTCACTTTTCCTGCCCTGTCACTTCTCCTGCCCCGTCACTTCCCCTGCCCATTACTTATCCTGCCCGGTCACCTCCACCGCCTCATCACCTCTCCTTTCCTGTCTCCTCTTCTGTCTCTTCATTGCTCATGCCCAGTTCACTCTGTGTATAGCATTGACAAATGTCACAATGTGGCAAGTTCCCCACAGTACTCTGTCTGGGGAAAGCTCCTCTGTAATCACTTAAAAGGCGGCGCATTGTCATTCAAAAGGGGATAATCAGCCTCAATCGGAATGACAATGGGCCTGCCCTCAGTCTATGAGAGCTCAGGGAGGGGCTGCTGCAGCCTCTGGAGTTCAACAGAGAAGTGCGAGCCACCCCTGAAATTTGAAAGAAAAAGTTCTCGTTTTTAAGTTGGACTATTCTTGCCGTCCTGGGATGCTTTTTTGAAAGAAAGAAGTAGGGGAACGGACTGAAATAATTTTTAAATGTAGGGGAACGCCGTGCCCTTCCGATCCCGCCTCCTTCTACCACTGGTTGCGGAGTGCGGCGTCCTCGCTGGCTCCTTCCCCGTTCTGCATCTCCGCCGCCTGCCTGTCTGCCTGTCTGTGTGTGCCTTCACCTTGCTGCCCTACACGTCTGCTGCGCACGCCGCTGCTTCCTGCGAGTGGGAGCGGTGAAGGGAGGGGGGGAGGGAGGGGGGGCGTGCTCTGCTTGAGATATTGAAGAGGTCAAAGAGGTCCAAAACTGCTCCACGATTCGAAGCACTAAGTTGATTGATAAACGGGATATCTCGGATTGGATCTCTATGCAAGGCGGGCATTTTGCAACATATTAGCATTTTTCCTTTCTTGACAGACAGCTGCTAGTTTCAGGGAGCTTTCTGGTACTTGTAGGTTTCAATGGCCATGCTTTAATACACTGCTAGGCACTGAAACTGATTCTAAACTGGTTCCAAACGCAATCCTGGATTGGGACCTGGGAAAGCAGAGTGGGGGGCCACGGTTGTTCGCAGCGGAGGGGGGCTATTCCATGCATCGTCCGGGATTCTCTCTGACAGACGTGCAACGGCGAGGATCTCCCTACGAGGAGCACCAGGTAGGATTTTGTTCCCGTCAGAAATATACTTATAGTTGCAGTGGGGGGGTCTTCTGCTGGTTACGTTAAGGTTGGGCCTAATCAGCAGTAGTAGGGACGCTTCCCAGGGATGGCCCTCTGTGGATTTTGCTGATTTTGCGGGTTTTCAGCAGGAGGGCCTCTTGTATCCACACCTACAGTGTTGCTGTCGATATTTACAAGGGAGTGTAGGGTGTAGATCTCTTCCTCAGACACCCCAGACGTCTTTTAATTCTCGGTGCAAACTTACGGGGTTGCAGGAGTGTCTAATGCCAGATGGAATAACATTAAAATCATGAATATTTCAGAGGGTTCAGAGGGGGAGGACATTAAGACCTATGTCATAAATCTGTTAAGAGAATGTATCCCAGCGCTAGATGTTAAGGAACTACAAGCAGACATTCAGAGAATTCACAGAGATGCTTTCTCCAAGAACCCAAATAGGAAAAATCCTCGGTGAATCCTGACCAATTTTAGAATGTACACTTTAAAGGAGCGGCTACTATCGGAAGCCTTAAAAGCTGGAACTTTCACGAAGGGGGACTGGACTTTCAGGATAAGATCAGATCTTTCAAGAATCACACAGGATCGACAATGGGAACTGGGCAAATTTATTCCAATTTTAAGGTACCTGGGTGCTACAGTACAGTTGAGATTTCCTGCCTTAATTAGGGTGATGTGGAAAAACAAAATGTTTAATTTCAGAGACCCTAAGGAGGTAGGGACCTTTATTGAATAAATTAAAGCTCAGGGATGATATAGCGCAAAAAAAAATGATTAGTACAGGTTGCCGGGTAGGTGGGTGATGGGCGTATAGGGGTTAATCTTACATCAACCCCATGATGTATAGAAGGGTTCCCGGGGGAGGGGAGAATGGGGTCACACAAGAAGATTACAAGTTTAAGTTTTCACTGGGTGTGGAGCTAAGTAGGGAAAATATAGAAAAAGTCCTCATTTATTCACCTTTTTAGGTCTCGACTATTATATTCCGCAAGGAATAAATAGACAAGAGTATTGTGGGCAAACCAAGCTCTGAAACCAGCGGATTTCGGACAGTTCGTGTGGCTTACTGAAGCGGAAAGCGCGTCCACATCAAAGCCATCAGCCTCCCTTCCACAGGCATCTGAAGCTTCCCCCAGCGTGCGCTCGGCCTCAGGCTGTTTCACTTTCACGGCCGCGAGGCCGTGCTTCAAAGGAATCCGCTCCCCCGTCAAAGTCAGCATTAAGTCCACATCCTCTCCAAGAGACTCGATTTTTTACTACACATTTTAAATTCGCATACATTCCCTCCCGGATACAACTTAATTTGGCCCCAACGCCTTCACTGCGCTCCTATACAATCAGCAGCCTTTATAGTGTTCGACCCCTCATCAAACGGACAATGCTGCTACCTACATAATCAAAATATCTATGGGCAATTAAACTGAAAAGTCGCTGGAGTGCTTACTATTCACACTTCTCCAGTGCTAGTGTTATGGTCTCGCACCACACCAACTTTTCTTTAGTTCAAACGATAAAGCGACAGCCGCCGATCCAGACAAGTGTAAATAACGATCTCACAGATTTAAGAGCAAGGTTTTTTTTTGCGTGCAACTGGCATAGCGCTTAATTGGCCATAAGATCGGCATTTCCGCGCTTTTGTTTGTCCGCCCCCCAACCCTATCCGACTTGTTTCATTTCGCTAATGCTTGTTTTAAAAAAAATGCTCAATTGACATAGATGCAGCTACGTGCTTCTGTCAGTGCGTAGTCCTCCCCCACCATTACCTCATGTCTACATAATCAAAATATCTAGGGGCAATTAAACTGAAAAGTCGCTGGAGTGCTTACTATTCGCACTTCTCCAGTGCTAGTGTTATGGTCTCGCACCACACCAACTTTTCTTTAGTTCAAACGATGAAGCAACAACCGCCGGTCCAGACAAGTATAAATAACGATCTCACAGATTTTAGAGCTAGTTTTTTTTATTCGTGCAACTGGCATAGCGCTCAATTGGCCATAAGACAGGCATCTCTGCGCTTTTGTTTGTCCGCCCCCCACCCCTATCCGACTTGTTTCATTTCGCTAATGCTTGTTTTAAAAAAAATGCTCAATTGACATAGATGCAGCTACGTGCTTCCGTCAGTGCGGTGCCCTCCCCCACCATTACCTCATGTGTGATTGTGTTTGCCATGCACTACTTATATCTTGTTGATCTGGAGTCAAAGCACTCCTCTCTCTGTCCATCAGGCGGTTCAATAGGGACCTTTACTGACAAAACAAGCAACCACCAAGAGACATCACTGACGGGGCGGGGTGAGCTCGTTAGCCTGCAGACTGCGGAGATGCGTGCTGCCTTTCTTATGCAGCGTTTCTGTAATCTGTGATCTGTTTTGGGTGGAATAGGATGAATACAGTATTCTATGCGAGTTCTCTCAGGCAAATGCCCCTCGCCCTCCCCCTCCCCCAGCACAGAGCGTGCATCGCTTGTCTGTTTTTATGGCGTGTTCCTTCTTTGATTTTTCCCCTTCCTTATTTTCCTCTCGTCCCTTTACATTTCCCTTTTGTTTTGTTTCCCATTATCCTTTTGCTCTAATTTCTTCTCCATTCCTTCTTTCATCTTTACCGATTTTGCTTTTATCTTTGGTGCCAATCGTGTGTATCAGATGCGTGGAAAATCGCAATTTTTAGTTTTTACCTCTCCCTCCCCCCATCAATTTGCAGCTCGATCAGTGCTCCCTTCACACCTCGCCATAGCCTTGCGCCCCAAAACGCTTGTATTGATCATCACGGGTTAAAATTGTGTGATCCTGGACACATCACCCACCCCTCCTTAGTCCCCGTTCTCTGGCAAAGGTGGGAGCGCTTGGAAACAAGCTGTATACCCGAGTTAAGTAGCATATATGGAACTGGGCCGTTACATTGGCAGCTGCGGCTAGCACCCCCCTCCAACACCCCCACAGCGCCCCCCATGCCAGATGTAAGTCTCCCGTGCCCAGTATTGGCTACTTTACATGTCTCTGCCTGTGAGCTCACTCCGTAAGGACCCGGGCTTACTTAGCCGACATCTCAGGGCAAGGAAGGATGTGTGCTGCCACAGTGCCACCCACTCCCCCCCCCACTCTCATATAACACATGTGAATACGTGCCTGCGGATGGCCCTATCTTTGAATTCCTATTTGCATATGGTGCTCTTGCAAGGACATTTCATACTCCCACAATTTAAATCATCCCTCAAGGTAGAGCTTTGTGAGTTTATCAGGAGGCTGGGAAAGGGTACCAGAATGCTACAATAGAAGTCGGACAACTCAGGGGGTCGAGTGCCTGCTAAAGAGATCTGAGTAACCTGCAGGGGTAAGATTCGAATATAGACAGGGCAAACTTAGACTTTCATCCTTTGGAAGTTGATGATATAAGAGTCGTTAGATTTTACAATGGAAAAAAACCTTTGTTAGCAGGACTGCAACAATGGCAAGTTGTGCGGCAGCAGGGGCTCTATGAACGAACTCTTTGTTGCTGTTACAACCACAGAAAGACTGCGGGGGTTCTCGCAGAGTGAACGCCGACTTGGCCATGTTTAACTGTGTATTTTGCAGCACATTTCACTGTTGTAACCCATGTGTGCAGCAGCAGTACTATGAGCCTCTGGTGCTCAGTGCCACAAAGGCTGCAGCACAGTAACTTGCTACAGTACAGAAATACAAGCTTGTGAGCACGATGCTGCGGTCCAGTCCTAGATATTCTTACCAGCCTGCCAGTCCTCTTCAGACTGCAGCTCCTTTCCTCCCCCACTGGAGATCTAATGTAAGTATTGCGCCTGCCGCCGTCCATGGACTTCCGGCCGCACTTGCCTTCACCTCTGCCCTCTAGCCCCACTGGCAAACCTGTTAATTACCCTTTACACATACAAATCTGACTCCCCTGGCCAACCAATCGCCTGAGTAATTCATCGCACCCGCCCCCTGCTTGGAATTCGCGCCCCTCCCCGCGCAGGCACATTTAAATATTTAAATGCTTATTGTTCGTGGAGCTCACGTCCATGAGTGAACTCCTCACTAAAGTAAAACCCTCCCACAAACTTCAGAGGTCTCCAGGGTCGGATGAAAAATTGTAGTCCAAAATCACATCCTAAAATTGACAAGAGTACACAATGAAAGTGAGTTTTAACACTGACAAAACTCAAAACTGCCCATTGTTATAGCGCTCACCGCCCTCTTGGCGCTTGAATAATGCACGTCATTCACGCCCACTGGTATGTGCCTTGCAGTGATCTCAGAAGGATGCTTGCACCCATTTAAATAGTTGTTCGTGTTCCATTGACCCCCACTTCATTTCCCCCTCCCCATTAGCCACCCTTTCCATCTTCTCCGCTCTCACCACCACCATGTCCACCACCACCACGTCCACCACCACACCCACCTCCACCACCACCACGTCCACCACCACCACCACCACGTCCACCACCACCATTTCCACCATCACCATGTCCACCACCACCACCACCACCATGTCCACCAACACGGCCACCACCATATCCACTAGGAGCCACTACCATGTTCACCACCACCACCACGTCTACCTCCCCCACCACCACCACCTCTACCACCACCACGTCCACCACCAAGTCCACCACCAAGTCCACCACCACCATGTCCACCACCACCACATACACCACCACCGCGTCCACCACCATGCGTCCAACAATCTCCACTACCACCACAACCAACACCACCACATCCACCACCACACCCACCACCTCCACCACCACCTCCACAACCACCACCTCCACCACCACATCCACCACCACCACCACATCCACCACCATGTCCACCTCCACCACCATGTCCACCACCACCACGCCCACCACCACCACGTCCACCACGTCCACCTTCACGTCCACCACCACCATGTCCACCACCACTACCGCGTCCAACACCACCACATCCACCACCAACACCACCACATCCACCATCACCACGTCCACCACCACCATGCCCACCACGCCCACCACCACGTACACCACCACCACCACTCTATCTACCTATCGCCCTCAGTCTATCCATTGCCCTCAGTCTATCTATCGCCCCTCACTCTATCTATCGCCCCTCACTCTATCTATCTATCGCCCTCACTCTATCTATCTATCTATCTATCTATCTATCTATCTATCTATCTATCTATCTATCTATCTATCTATCTATCTATCGTCCGCACTCTATCGCCATCACTCTATCTATCGATCGCCCTCACTCTATCTGTCTATCTATATATCGCCCTCACTCTATCTATCGCCCTCACTCTACTTATCTATCGCCTCACTCTATCTATCTATCGCACTCACTCTATCTATCGCAATACAACAGCATCACTCAGCACAACCACAGCATCACTCAGGGGCATCACAACAGCATCACTCAACGCCACAGCATCACTCGTCGCCACCACATCACTCAGCGCCACCACAGTATCAATCTGTGCAACCATTCAACAACAACTGGTTCAAATATGTTCTCTCAATGTTTCAAGCTTTATTACAAATGTCACAAAAAGATGTTAATATTTCACTTCGGTTCTTGTATTTTCGTCACAATAAAATACACTGAACATAATCTTCACAAAATTTATTTACAAAAGTTTAAGCTATTGCCATTATAAATTACAATAGCTTTTATTTAGGTATTAATTATTTTTTTAAAAAGCCATTGTTATTTGTAATATCAATTCATCTAAGTCACGTAAATACAATGCATATTGCATTACAAATGCTATAGGTGTCCCATTTGTGAAAGTTACATCTATTGGCATTGCAAAAGACAAAGCTATTAATTTCGCTATTTTCAAAACCAACACATGAATAAAAAAAGTGTCATTTACAATACCAACAGCTCAAACTTTCCTAATGCGAGACCTATTGCATTGCAAATGCTTGTTTAAGGAAGTTGTAAATCAGATAGGAACAGTCGGTAACCAGAGGGAATTCACTCGGCCCATAGCCCGATATAAATGACTGAAACTAAAATTTGCACTTGGAATGTCAATGGTTTAAGGGTCTCAAGTAGGCGTAGGAGGATTTTACAATACCTAAGGCAGGCAGACTATGACATCATGATTTTATAAGAGACTCATCTTACACCAGAGGAGTGGGAACTGGCTGTAGTTAAGCAAAAATGGATGGATGGCTCACTTCATACTAGACAACCCTTCTGTACTAAAGGCGTTGCCATAATTATTAAAAAATCTGCCAAAGCTATCTTAGGCTCCTCCAAGCTAGACAATAGGGTGCGTTAGATTATAACAGACATAAAAATACGAAATGAGTGATTGACTTTGGTGGAATACTATGGTCCAAATATTGATGATGAGTCATCTCTTAGAACAATCTATAACCACTTAATAGACACCAATGTCCCCATTATCATGGGCCGAGACTTTAATATTCTTTTGAATTCCGCTCTAGATACGTCCAAGGGTGGGAGAGTGATATCTAGGAAAATGGGTTCACTGATTAAAATTATTATGGGTGATTTAAATCTTGTAGATATCTAGAGACATAAAAATAAGACTATAACTGCCCTTCAAAATTTTACGTTTCATAATAAAAAACACAAATATCACTCTAGAATACTTCTTGATAGATTCCAGGTTGATAGAACTGGTCAGTCTAGTCACCCACATTCCAGAACATTTATCAGACCATTCAGTGGTCCAGATAAATAAAAAAAATTCTAGGTATGCAGAAACCAAAAGATGGATGTTTGATAAGAGTCATCCTTAAAGATGAGTCAGTGATTGAACAACTAAAAGTGGACACCCTGCTCTTTTTTTAACTAAATAATCAGTCCGCCCCTTTGTAGATAATATGGCATGCCTATAAGGCTTACATTAGAGGCAGAATCATTGGCATCTTGGCTCAAATTAATAAGGAAAAAAAAGAAAAAATTAAGCGATTGGAAGCAGAAATCCTTAGAGCCTCGCTTAACCAAACATCAAGTTGAATAAGTGTAGAACAGAGAAAGAAAAGCCCCGAGCTAGTATCCAAGCGACAAGACCTGGCTGACTATCTTGATAGCATCACTAAAAGAAGATAGGAAGTTAGCAGACTAGCCAACTATGAATATGGAGAGGGCAGTGGGAAGCTCTTGCCTTGGAAATCATGAGCTACTATATCCAGAAATCTGATCCAAGAGATATGCAATCCAGAAACAGGGGAGATCTTCTCAGATAGGGTTAGGATAGAAAATGAGTTTGAACTATTTTTTAAAGATCTATACACTGAAGACCTAGAAGTTAGTGACTCCCAAATTAAAAATTATCTAGCAAAAACTTCCTTGCAGTCACTATCTAAAGACTATGTTCAACAACTTAATAGGAAACTTTCATTACCCGAAATTAGAACTGTAATAAAAAATTTAAAGAGAGGTAGTGCTGCGGGCCTAGGTGCTATTCCTAATGAGTTTTATATTGCACTTAAGAAGACGCTTGCCCCGTTCTTAGAAAAAGTATTTGTTAGCATTTTCCTAACAACCTCTCCAATCCCTAGTTTATGGAACAAGGCTGCCGTTTCCTTGATCTTAAAACCAAATAAAGATTTTTAAAAATGTAAATTGTATAGACCCATCTCCCTGCTTACTTGCGATTTTAAAATCTTTGCGCAAATTATAGCTGGGAGACTAAATTGTGTAATGGGGAAATTAATTCACCCGGATCAGAAAGGATTTATTAGAGGACGCCAACTGCATGACCTAAAACACAAGCTGATAGGAGCTATCGACATCGCTTCAGCCAATAACTTGCCTCTTACTATCTTCACATTTGATGCGGCCAAAGCTTTTGACTGGGTGAATTGGGCTTGCTTATACCATCTAGTTGAAGCGGCCGGCCTAGGAGAAAATATTTTAAGAACTATTAAGAACATATACAAAACTCCTACAGCCAAGATCGTATTAAATGGAAACCTAACTAACTCAGTTACCTTAGAGCAAGGAACCAGGCAAGGTTGCCCCCTCTCCCTGCTTCTTTTCGACCTATACATAGAACCACTGGCCCAAATTATTAGGTTCAATGATCTTTTTGTCCCATTTGAATTTAGGGGCTGGTCGAAGAAATTAGCCCTGTATGCCGATGACCTGATGATTTTTACAAAAGAATCACCAGCGATTCTGAAAAATTGGAGCAATTTCTTATAGATTTTGGGAAGCTATCAGGTTATCACATTAATGCACAAAAAACGAGATTATGACATGGAACTGGCAAAATAGTTTGCCTCTAGTACATCATCAAATAAGATACCTGGTTATTCAAATTACACAGAATATCAAGATCTGCCCCAGGCTAATTTAGAGGTTAAAAAAGGGAGATTAGAGCTTTATTGAAATCTCATTGTCGATCCTTGGTCGTTCCAATCTTTTCAAAATGTCAGTTCTCCCCAAAATGACATTCATTTTTTATGCAATCCCTTTGTTATTTAGTTCAGCTGCCTTAAAAAAGTTGCAATCAGATATCAATCATTTCTTGTGGGCTGATAAAGGGGTGAGGGTCGCATGGAAGAAACTGAGATGCGAGACAGCAGCTGGGGGACTAGCCAGTCCAGATATTAGGTTCTATAGCTGGGCATTTCTTTTTAAGAACAATAGAACTTTGCTTCTTGATTCCACTTACTTCACGCCTTGCTTCTTAGCCATGTCCAATAGTGTACCGCAGGGGGGAGATGGGCTTCTTTTTAAATTCGGTCACCCAAAATATTTTTTTTAAATTAAATTGAAGGTGATACGGTCGGCCTGTGAGTTCTGGTTCCAGATGAGGAAGTTGCTCAAAATTCCATATTACTGTTCTAATGCTCCTATATGGAACTCTCCAGGCACTCCATCATGTTTACATGACAGATAATCTGCCCCTTTATGGGAAAATGGTTTTCAGATTTAGGGCCAATTATTGCCAGAAAACAAACTTTTGTCATGGGCTGAGCTCAATTCTCGAACAAATCAAAAGTTATCAAGATTCAAATTCTATCAAATCTCTTGCTGGGCTGCTAATAGGGATACAAATGACGTTAGTAATGAAGAACTGGAGAATAGGTTTTTAGTCCCAAACCACCTAAGTAAAGAAGTGGCGAACTGGTACTGGACTTTGATTAAAGGAGATCCACCACTATTGCCTATGGAGGAGCCCTAGAGAAGAGAACTGCCTTCCAGCGATATTTCATCTTTTTGGCAAGTATCTATTTGCATTTTGTGGAAGGTTGTTAAAGCTGCAACATTGAGGAGAAACCATCTGTTCACACTTCACAGAGCTTATTGGACCCCGAAGAGGCTTTCCAAGTTGGGAGGTGGAGAGAAGGTCTGTGTGAAGTGTAACCTGAGAAGCGCAGACGATGTACATATATTTGTGCAGTGTCCTCAGATCCAGGGCTTCTGGAGGCAACTTGGTAAGATTATCTCTGAAGTAATGGGCCAAGAAATTCAGGTAAGCCTGGTATTAATTATTTTTGGTATTGTACCTGATGACAGTAGTACCATCAAGCTGTCAAATCTGCAAGAATCCTTACTGTTTGTTTTAATATTGCTAGCAAGAAGAGAAATCTGTTTAAACTAGATATCACCTAATTCTCCAAAGCTATTAGATTGGGAGTCCTCTGTTAAAAGGATCCACAAGTTGGATATGGCTTGCGATGCAAAGAAAAGAACTAGGTTTTGGGAGCTTTGGGATAATTGGGCTAATTAACTGAATTTTACAATTTTCAAGTACACTCAAACGTCCAATGATTATGAAGCAAGTGAGTTCCTGGGAAAATGGTTTATGTATAAACTATGGGCGTGATACCATCTTTGATATTCCCAAGTGTCATGCGGTCGGCGGCTTTTCTACTGGGTCATTGAAGATGTCATGGTACTGCTTTATGACCACTCACTTTATATCTTTAATGCCCCTGAGTGATGCTGTGGTGGTGCTGAGTGATGCTGTGGTGATGCGATAGAGTGAATGCGATAGATAGATAGAATGAGGGCGATAGATAGAGCGAGGGCAATAGATAGAGGGAGGGCAATAGATGGAGGGTGATAGATAGAGGGAGGGAGGGCGATAGATAGATAGAGGGAGGGCGATAGAGAGATAGAGGGAGGGTGATAGAGAGATAGAGGGAGTGTGATAGATAGAGTGAGGGCGATAGATAGATAGACAGAGTGATGGCAATAGATAGAGTGCGATAGATAGACAGAGTGAGGGCAATAGATAGAGTGAGGGCAATAGATAGATAGAGTGAGGGGGATAGATAGAGTGAGGGCGATAGATAGATAGATAGAGTGAAGGAGATAGATTGATAGAGTGAGGGCGATAGAGAGATAGATAGAGTGAGGGAGATAGATAGAGTGAGGGTGATAGATAGAGTGAGGGCGATAGTCTCAGAACCGCTATAACTGATGCCTGTGTTTGCGGTATACATACCCCACAAAAGAGTCAGGAGTTCCCAAATAGGGGTAACTGGACAGGGCTGGTCCACTACTGGAGACTTAAGATGGCCGCCGGAATGGAGCAGGAGGTGGGCGTTCTAGCCTCTGGGGACACAGCTGCTGGAGAATCAAGACGCAGCGCGAGCGTGTTAACTACGATGCACTTCACCGAAGATTCCAGCCTGAAGAGTTCGTCATTGTAGGAGTGCTTGCCTAACATAGAACTCCTTTGAATTAGTCTAGTAACTTTTCTGAAAATCCTTCCCGAAGAGCAATTAACAAAGATTTATGGTCCAACTCGGCAATTTAGTCTTGCTCGAATTATTTCCTGAAGAGAAAAATCCGGAGCAGAGTCAGAATTCATCGCGTCTCGTGTGACAGAAGACGAAGACGTTCAGAGCTAAGTAGAAAAGAACAATGTTATTACTGAAGCCAATTTTGAAGTAAACAGTTGGATTTTGATGACGAATAAGTTATATTAGACTCCTGAAGTCTATGAGAGTGTTGTGACATTTAAATAAGAATACAACTAAGGTGTTCGCCTAGTTTAAAAATAAAACGTGGTTCTTACCTAAATTAAGTTCGAGTCCTCAACGGTTAACAGTTCAACTCCAAGACTTAAGGCAAAAGGGTAGACGTAGAAAGAGAGAGAATAAAGAGGAAGTTAGTTTTTTAAGGATAAAATGGAACAAAAGAATTCTTGATGAAGCAATTGTAAATATGTAAATGCTCACCCAAGCAGCAGCAGCTTTCTTCAAGGAACCTAAAAAGAGCGAGAGAGAGAGAAAAAGGTTAAACAGGAGAAAGCTTATATACAGAACCCCATAATAAAGCTAGACACATCAGTTAGTGAAGTAAGTACAATTCCTATCATTAAAATAGTAATTAGTTAGAATAAATTAATAAGAGAACTAATGTTGTCATTTCCTTCACTAGTAACAACTAATTGATGAGGAAGATCAAAATAATCATTCTAGAAACAGAAGAGCAGCGAAAGTCCAGAAGAGCTAGGGTGGGTGGGAGTGAAAATTCAGTAGAGAAATTTGAGTAATAGAGTAGAAAGGTTTGATAGTAACTGTGCATTAAATTACAGGTTCCACTTACTGAGCAGACGGTGCCCGTCGATTCTTGACGGAAGGACCCTATCTGGACCAGTCTCTTCTTTGTTTGTTATTTTATCCAATTTCCCTCTTCCCTTAAGGTAATGACTAGGGGGTTCTGAGTATAGACCTTCTGGCATTGCTGATAGGGATTTGGGATCTAGCATCTCTGTTCCTGTGCAAGAACTGGTAAGAGTTATTAAAGAAGTGTTAAAAGACTTGAGTTCTGACAGAGTGAAGTGCCCAAGTCGTTTTCGCACCTGAACAGAGATGGCGGAGGGAATTGACGTACAATCTCTGGGAACAATTCTAGATGCAATACAAAAGGAACTGGGAGCTGTTAGAGAGGAAAATCAAAGTCTTAAACAGGAAGTAGTCAGTGCAAGAAAGGAAACTGCAGAATTAGCCTTAAGACTCAGGTCATCTAGTACACTAGAGAGGGAAGCGATGAATCCAGTATTAGAGGCTGCCAATAGATCAACCACGCAGGTAATTCATTCCCTATCCCCAGTCATTCCATTAGCTGCCCCCGAAAGGTTTAATGAAGACCCTCAGAAGGCGCAAATATTTCTTTCACAATGCTCCCTACACTTCATGTGCCGCCCTTCGATCTTCCCTGATGCGCAGTCTAGGGTGGCGTTCATACTCTCATATCTGAGTGGAGATGCAGCCTCATGGTCAATGCCCCTAGTCTCCCGGGATGATCCTCTATTGAGAAACTTTGAAGAATTTAAGCAGGAATTCCTTTGAATATTTGACAGACGGAGAATATCCCAGGTGGTGGATAATGAACTGCTTGACTTGCGGCAAGGAAACCGAGATTTAATAGCTTACTTGGCCCAGTTCAACAAGTTGGTGGTGGAGACCAACTGGCCAGAAAGCAAGAGAGCAGCAGTGTTTTACCGTGGGTTGAGAGATGAATTAAAAGATACTTTGGCCCAAATTCCCAATCGACCCACAGAGATTTCGGCACTAATAGATTTGGTCTTGGAGATAGACTTTCGTCAGGGTGAAAGAAGAGGTGAAAAGAAAAAGGACTTTAGAGCAATTACTCCAAGATTTGACAGGGTTCGATCTGATAGCTCGAGAAGTGTAGAAAATCAACTCGGAACAGAACCTATGCAGATTGGAACAATACTAGGTCCCTTGTCTAAAGAGGAGAAGGACAAGAGAAGGCTTGGAAATGTATGTATGTACTGCCTAACCGGAGGGCATTTCGTGAGAAATTGTCAGAAGAAACCCAGAAACAACTATAAGCCGAAGGAAAACTAACGGCACCTCCTGTGGGGGGAGTTGAACAGGTGGGTGCGATTCAAGAAATAACTCCAAAAGAACATCAAGTAGCGAATACACTGCAATCGGCGGCTCCACATTTGAACCTGTCTATGGAAGTGAGATTCAGAGAGACTATTCTGACAGAAGTATCAGTCATGTAGATTCAGGAGCCACCGGAAACTTTTGCGATTTGAGATTTGCAGCAAAAGTGGGCATTCAAGCTATCAAGAAAATGAGGTGTGAGCCTGTTCGGGCTGTGGACGGAACCAATCTTTCGTCAGGACCGATCGTGAGCCACACCGAGTCAATACAACTAGTCTCCGGAGACGGGCATAAGGAGAGAATTCAGTTCAATTTGATCGATGCACCACAATTTCAATTAATTTTAGGTCTTCCATGGCTTACAGAGCACAACCCAACGATCAATTGGAGTTCCAGAACCATTGTGATGGACTCGAGTTATTGCCACGAGAATTGTTTCGATGCTGCGGAGAAGTCTTTGGAGAGTAACCCGGCCTTATCCTTGTGTTCTACGGGACATTCCATGTGTGTAATCGATGTTCCGGAAATTCCAGAAGAGTATGAAGAATTCAAAGATGTGCTCAACGAAGCGGAGGCGGAACAAATACCCCCACATCGAGTATATGACTGCAAAATAGATTTAGAAGCTGGCTCGAATTTACCATGCAGTCGAGTGTATGCGCTAACAGAAAAGGAAAACCATCATCTGAAAGAGTATCTGGACAAGTGTTATACCTAAAAATCCTCACACTCCTTCTCAGGGGTCTTACCAATAAGTAGTCCATCCAAAAGCAGCAAATAAATCAACAGAGAATCTGAAATATGAAAAGACATCTTTATTACAATTAATTGTGAGGCTACGTCACCCAGTCACACCTAAAGCAACTGAATGAGGTAGCCTGCCTGAATGGTCTCCGCACAGACCTTTTATACAATTTATTATGCCCTAGGCACACATTTTCTCTTTGAAGTAAATTATTGTTGTTCCCTCCCAGGACGTGCACACAAAGCACTGTATGATGACAAACCCACTTTCAAGATAAGTCCAGGCCATAAACAATGTCCACATAATGCGTACATTCTCTAGCTGACAAGGCCGGATAAACCCAAAACATTAAGATCACAGCCCATGTCATAAATAGCTCGTGGAGGCAAGAACAGGAACAGATGGAAGTAAGATAGGCACGTTTGTGTGTAGTAAATCTTTACAATGTCCTGTGCTCTGATCTATAATCTTGATCAGCTAAAGGGCAGGAACTGGCTTGGCAAGGTTAGCCTCAAGCAACAGGGTCAGCTTTCGTCAGGTCATGCAGAAGTCAGCACAAACCCATGCTAAGGTTATGTCCTTAAATACTTGTTCTGCCATGGTGAGAGCCTACTGTAAGGGCAATGCACAAAATGGCTGCTATTCACAAGATGGAACCCCAGGGTTCAAAACAGAACCTTCAAATACACAGTGAATCCATTGGTGTAACATGATGAAAACACTCATGCATACCGCATTCGTCATTTGCGGTTCGCTGATACCAAATTCATAACAGAATCATGATATTTAAAATACAGGTTCAGAATTTTCAGAACCACAGACCATCCTTTTGCCCTTACATAGGCAATAACCTATACTCATGCTAATCTGAGTCCAGGTCTATATTCATCAATAACTGGTGTTGGTGTAAAAGCTGAACAAATGAATTATTGACAAACTCCAATCTTCCAGCAGACGACATGTTCAAGCAGAGGGTGAAAAAAATGCGAGGAAACAGTAGGAGAGGTATGGGCTGTGTCGTGGGTACAGATGTCATTGGAAAAGTGAAGCAAACATAACCTATAAAAAACATCATCACACTACACAACATAAAAAATGCATATTATTAAAAATCGTTTTTTCACCATCACAGTGCATATTCTCGTTTCAAAGTTCGTAGATCTGGCAGGTCTCTCCATCCCGGGAAACTCCATCCTCTAAGTTGCTGCCCGCGGTGGGAGATTGATTCTGCTAAGGAGTGCTTCTGTCAGTGACAGAATTGGCTTGGTAGTTTAGTCTGCCCTGTTCCCATGATGCACTGGGCCAGGGACAGACTGATTTGCATATAGCCAGGTTCTGAGCTGGGATGGGGCAGTGAGATAAATAACGGTGATGGATCAAGCCCTGATCTTTGGACTGGGTAAGAGTGGTCTGCTTAATTCAGACACTCTGTTCATCACCACCCCCTTTTCTGATCTGTCAGTTTAGGGCAACTCCCTTAGACCAACCAGAACTGTCGACCTAACCGTCTCCAGCTGCACTCCAAAGACTGTGGCAACCCCGACCCTAGCAGCAGAACCGGGTGGCGGTTCAAAAATCAAAAATGAGCAAGTTTCGTGGATGAGAGAGCTGCACAATCAAAAAGAAAAAACTTTTTATTAGTCCATAGTCATAGTTCTTGGCCTACAAATCCGCTTCCATTGTTTTCTTCCGCGTTGAGACTCTTCAATTCAGGCTTTTTCATAAGAAAAATATACAGTTTAGTTGGAGTGCCCTCCTGGCAAAACACCCACAGCTCACTCGAAAGTCTCAATGCCTCAAAACAAATGCACCAGTGTCTCTTCTTTGTGGCAGACACTACAAATGATGTGCTCTTCATTGATCAAGGGCACGAAGCATCTCGTGCAGATCCAAGCACTACTGAGAAACAACCTTTCAAGATCAGCAGCACTTTCAGACTCCAACACTCATTATTTAGTGTCAGAGGACGCTCAAGCTGCTTTCCCATGGACGCCAGAATGTAGTGCCTTTTTCCAAACGTGGATCCTTGGGTGCACTGCCTTTCCGCTGGAGCAAAGCAAAAGAGGTGTGTTTATGGCCAAAACTCGGGCCAAGAGCTCAAAGGACTGTACACTGACAGAGGTTTCCAGCACATAACAGGTACAAAGCTCAAACACACAGAAGCTCTCATTCTGTGGCAAACAAAGAACCAGCTCCTTTTTTTCTCTGCAACGCCTTCCAATGAAGCAAATGCCTTGCTTGGGAGGTGCCATTGGTGTCACGCTGATGATTGCTGTCCAGCCTCGCGACTTCCTTGTTGCAGAAATTTGTAGAGCCAAGAAATATGTCATTCATCTGTAGTGGTCACTGATGGGAAGTGGGCTTAGTCTTGATCACAGGTCTGCAGGGAATCACTCTTCCTTTGACTCTGGAAGATCCAGCAGAACCTAGTGATATAGGAAATGTAACACAATTGTTAGTTTCCCTCAAATCAAGCACAAAAACAGTTCATGGGTTTTAACAAGGGGACTGCAAGCAGGTGGCCTGCAATCTGCAAGGGAGTGTCAATACGCCAGAGGAATCTAAATGGATGTCCTCAAACAGTGGCATTGTCTAATGGGGTAAATACATATTTTCCTCAATTATTAAGCCTAGGTGTTCCTAAATTCCTTATCTTAGAACATCTCAAATAGAGAAACGACATAATACAGATTATCAAGGACATGAAGAAAAGTCCCTTTAAAAAATGTGCATCAGGTGCACTATGCAATACAAAGGCTAATGATCAAATGTGCAGACAAAGGACAAGCACTAGAAAGTCCTGGTATCTGCATGATTAGAACACATCTGATCCCACCAAAAATTAAAGCAGCAGGAACAAAAGAGAACTGAAAAATAAAAATAGACATTGAAAATTCGTCATGTTCAAAAGGGTAAACTTAAGATATCTCCTATTGAGATGGAAAACTTGTCTTACTATAATATTGGGTCAGTTAACCAGCCTATCACTACCCTGACAGTCAGTCTGAAAAAACATTTTACATAACATGGGGGTCCCTGATACATCACTACAGTCTAGAAGTGTGCACATAAACATAATAAATGGGCTGACTGGTGAAAGGAATATGGAGAAGGGGAAATGGGACTAGGACACAACTAAAATCCCTAATAACTAAGCATAATGCGACATTGGTCAGGGGAGAAGCAACAAAAGAAAAATCTATAGGAAGAACAAGAGTTTGCTTGGGTGCCTCAGGCATGTGACGCTTTAAACAGTGTAACATATGACTCAATGTGTATATCTAAATGTTGACACTGTTGGGTGTATTTTGCGAAACTATTTATTGAAATCGCAAGCCACTCTTTGGCTCTAAAAAACTTTTCTCTTGCCTGAAAAACCTCTTTCCTTCCTTCTATCTCTCTTGATTCTATTGGTTTTCCAACCTTTTCGGGATAGGTACAGGACTGTACCCTATCTTGTTGTTCATATTTGACCCTCTCCAGGTCAATGTAATTCTGTGTTATTTCATAATAAATTACTCCACGCCCGGCTGGGCGTCGAGAAAAATATAGTACTGATTGTGGTCTATATTATCATCTCTTGTTACATCGTAACTCCTTAGGACCCCTGTTTCCTATAATCAGGCATGTGACACAGCACCAAGAGTACGGGGGATACACAAAAGACCAAAGTTACACAAATTCTAACTCTACCGCTGGCAACTACACCATATACGGTAATCCTAACTAATGTTCCTTTTCTCTCTTCAGGGAGAAAAATGAAACCTGGTTTCCTTTCAAGGGACAAAGCCATATGCTATTTGGGAAACAAAACATGATTAAGTAATGCAATATAGAAATTAGGTCACCTTGAGTCACAGATCTATAATTCCATCCTTAGGTCCAATCAAGGATACATAACAATTTAGGGCTGCCTATTCCTTTAAGGGAATGTGCAGTAAGTGACTAACATCAGGTGATACACTTTGAACCTGTATATCTTTTTAGTTTTCTTCAATATCATTATAGCCAAAGGTAGGCATGCACTGGTGAAAGTGCTGCCTGTCTTCCTCACAGTATGAAAACCATATCTGTGAAATTTATCATTATACCAAATCCATCCAATTCTTGTGTAACGATACGTATCGTCATACGGATCCCTTCACAACACAGGAGAACGTGTAATAGTAACAACATAAAACAAAACATACAAAGTGGTGATACACAGCACCATGGCATATGTACTTTATGCACTGTAAACCTGCAGCCAAAAACCCAATATTTGGGCCTGTACCATCCTTTTGACAGTAGAACACAACGCAGTTGAAGTCTACTGTCAAATATAACTTTACTGTCTCTCTTCTAACATACAGGACCAACTAAAATAGTTCACGATAGGGCCAAATACACAAACGAAAACATGAACATTTTTTTTCCAAAGAAATTACGCAAAAACACATCTCCTTTCAATTAACCAAACTCACGTGTCTTGTCCGCCTTAGAACAATCCATGAATAATCTGTTGGCAGAAGCAGAAAAATACACAACACAAAAAAAATTGTAACATACACAAAAAGTAAATTTTCATTACTTAACTGTTACTTTCTTGTCAGTGCACTTCGCAACATCAAGCCATCTTATATTTACCGTTCTAAAAGAAATGGTTATACTGACACTCCATATTAATTTGGTACCTATAATGTGCACTGAAAAAAATAATACCTAACGAGCAAATCATTTTTTACGTAGGCCTGTAGCCTGTAGCCTTCAAAATTTTGGAAAAGGGCTGCATCTTATTTTCTATCTAAGACTTAATGCAACACTTCATTTTCTGTAAAATAAACGCAGCTAGCAAACGTTATTTTCCTTAGCGTGGAGACACAAATGTACCAGTTCTGCAGATTATTTAACACATGTTTGGGACCTTCAGAGAAACCCCTATTTATTTTCCCTTTTAAATTAAGTTCTTTCATTTTATTGATGTTCTCACGGAGAAACCAGAAACCTCACCTCTAGAGGCCCGTTCAGAGAGGTCATTCTGCATTCCTCAGAGGCAAAGTCCTAATTAAAGGGTCACAAATGTCAACATGACAGCCTTCTCCATTGTTTACAGGAAACTAAAAGATAACATCTCACACATACATTAACATCTCAGCAGCGCACTCGAGCCAGCCTCTGCAATTTCTCCCGGCCCCCAGCCTCTGCCACATTGAAGCTGTCAAAGCCAAAAGGCTCTATCTAACCTGTAATAATTCACTCTATTTTGAAAAATAATTTCTCTTTTTTTAGGCGCCAAAATTATCTCTATTCCCAGATCATTAAACTACATTAACTGTCAATGTTTCTCAAAACCTAAAGACACACAGACCAGTTTTTTAGAGTAAATGCTTGTTGCAATCCTATGGTACACACTTCATCAGTCTTAAATAAACAAACTTTCCGTAGGCCTAGCTGAAGCTAGAACCTTCAACCCTGATATTAAAACAAGCCTTTGTACTAGCACATTAACCCACTGAATCATAAGAAGGCACAACCTGCAAATATATATCAAAACCTAAATGTATGCATTTGCATAAGCCTGAGACACTTAAAAAAAACACTCTGAATGGAAGCAAAATGCAGTTTAAACAGTGCTTTTACTCAAAATCGACTTTCATATTTTAGGCATCAAAAAATGAATATCCTACAATTTTCTTGCATAATATGCATTACTAGAATGTCTATTACATAACCCATGAGTCAGGTATTTGAAAATAATAACTTATACTTTATAAAAATGAGCTTGCTTGCGCCTATGCCAAGGGGAAATTATACACACGAATACTTGCCATTTTAGTGATGCAACATAACTTAAATCAAATTTTAGTGCTAGGAGGTCATAGTATGAGTGTTAAGCTTTATAAATATTAAAAAAACGATTTTTGTAGCACTAATTTTTAATAATTATTTTTCATAATTAATAATTTTTGTCTTCTAAAAAAAACCAATTATTCCTTTTTGTGATTGTTCTACATATAAGAGTCCGCGGCATCCCTTGCCTATCATTTAGATGCAGTAACTCACAAACCTAAGCGCATATGCCTAACTTAAAACGCGTCACATTCCTGCGTCACATTTATTTAAAAGGACGGTTATGAAAAATTCCACCCGTGTTTAACTGAAAAAGTGCTGGCTGAATGAACATTCCAATCAAATATACTGCAGCTGAAAGGTTTGCCTGTGAACATCTAATACAGTGCATCTAAGGAAAAATGCTGTAAATTTATTTTTTTTGCAAAAATAGGTAATTTCGTTTTTGTTTGGGGCCTCATTTATATCCATTGAATGTGACCCACACACACACATTGAGCTCATTTCAAACCTAAACAAAAAGTGTTGAAACATTCAGGACACACAATGCAGCGCTTTCATAAATTGCGCAAACGCTATGTACATACGGAAGTTACACTAATGAGAAAAACCACATAAACATTTAAACACACATTTAAACACACAGACCGCCTGGACCCTCCTTCAGTCCGGTTGTTCCTCCACGCTCTTGTCTCCTATCACGCTGGTATCGTTTTTGATCTCCTGCCCTGCATCTGTGCAGCTCTCTGATCGCCTAGCGCTGCACGCAACTATTTATTTATTTAATTTCAGCGCTGCACTGTCGCTCCATTGATTTACTCGCGCTGCACTGTGGAATAATTATTTATTAATTTGTAGCGCGTCCTCGCCGAGTCTGTAACAGTGATTGCCGCTACACTTGACACTGATTTGTGCGCTTTAGGCTCTTTAATTATTACACGCTGTGCATTGACTGCCCCTGGCTGTGCTCGCCTTTGACCCTCCATTTTGTGTTGTTGTTTTCCCCTGGTCAGCCCCTCCTCCCGCCACCGCCTCCCAGCTGCTGCCCCTCCCACCCACGATTAATTCCTGTACTCGTTCCTGAGCTCGCTGTGACCGCCTGGACCCTCCTTCAGTCCGGTTGCTCCTCCACGCTCCTGTCTCCTATCACGCTGGTATCGTTTTTGATCTCCTGCCCTGCATCTGTGCAGCTCTCTGATCGCCTAGCGCTGCACGCAACTATTTATTTATTTAATTTCAGCGCTGCACTGTCGCTCCATTGATTTACTCGCGCTGCACTGTGGAATAATTATTTATTAATTTGTAGCGCGTCCTCGCCGAGTCTGTAACAGTGATTGCCGCTACACTGACACTGATTTGTGCGCTTTAGGCTCTTTAATTTTTACACGCTGTGCATTGACTGCCCCTGGCTGTGCTCGCCTTTGACCCTCCATTTTGTGTTGTTGTTTTCCCCTGGTCAGCCCCTCCTCCCGCCACCGCCTCCCAGCTGCTGCCCCTCCCACCCATGAATAATTCCTGTACTCGCTCCTGAGCTCGCTGTGACCGCCTGGACCCTCCTTCAGTCCGGTTGCTCCTCCACGCTCCTGTCTCCTATCACGCTGGTATTGTTTTTGATCTCCTGCCCTGCATCTGTGCAGCTCTCTGATCGCCTAGCGCTGCACGCAACTATTTATTTATTTAATTTCAGCGCTGCACTGTCGCTCCATTGATTTACTCGCGCTGCACTGTGGAATAATTATTTATTAATTTGTAGCGCGTCCTCGCCGAGTCTGTAACAGTGATTGCCACTACACTGACACTGATTTGTGCGCTTTAGGCTCTTTAATTATTACACGCTGTGCATTGACTGCCCCTGGCTGTGCTCGCCTTTGACCCTCCATTTTGTGTTGTTGTTTTCCCCTGGTCAGCCCCTCCTCCCGCCACCGCCTCCCAGCTGCTGCCCCTCCCACGCTCCGCCCCTCCACCATCCATATATGACCATTGACTCAACGCGCAGCTTCCACGTGCAGCGACCGCGCCCCTTTTGCGCCGAAGGTGCGCCAAAGGTAAGCCCGTCTACGCCCGTCCGCGCCTGGACCGCGCCCAGCGCCAGATCCCCTGGTCCTCGCTATGCCCAGCCCTCCCCCATTACTTACGACGCCCCCACCCTCCTAGCCCTTAACCCCGGCCGTTCCCCCAACTGCGTCCAAGCCGCTCCCGGACACACCCATGGACCCTTCTCTTGCTACTCCTGCAAGTTCGACGGCACCAAAACCAACTCCTCTTCCACCGACACCAAGCAGAGACCCGACACCAACCACCTAAAATGCATCCTGCTCAACACCCGCTCAATCCACAGACACGCCATCGAACTTTGGAATCTACTAGACACCATCTCTCCCGACGTCGCCTTCCTGACAGAAACATGGATGAACGCCTCATCAGCCCCTTACATCACCATTGCCATCTCGGAAGGATACAAGATCATCCGTAAGGATCGCATCGACCAAACAGGAGGAGGCATCGCTATCGTCCATAAGAACTCCATCTGCATCTCAACCAGCTCAGACGTCAACCTAGCTAGCGCCGAACACCTTCACTTCCAGATCCACACCGACCCCAAGACCACACTCAGAGGCACTCTCCTCTACAGGCCTCCAGGACCCTGTGCAAAATTCAGCGACGTTATCACCGACTTCATCACCCCATACGCCCTCCCCTCCGAGGAATACATCCTACTGGGAGACCTCAACTTTCACTTGGAAAAGAGCAACGACAGCAACACCACCTCCCTTCGGGACAACCTCGCGAACCTCGGACTCAAACAACTTGTCTCTACGCCCACCCACATCGCAGGTCACACACTCGACCCCATCTTCACCTCTAGCAAACATGTCTCCTTCAGTCACACCACCACCCTTCAGTGGACGGACCACAGCTGCGTACACTTTTTCTACAATAAAACCACCACTCACAACCGACTTCAACCTACTCTACGAAGAAACTGGAACAAAATCACCATCGACCAGATCTCCTCTTCGCTTCTTCAAAACCCACCCACCCACTCCTCAAACCCCGACCAAGCGGCATTTAACCTCACCCAATGGCTATCCAACAGCGCCGACACCCTAGCACCGCCGAAAAAACGTCAAATCAAACCTGGCAGCAAAAACGCCTCCTGGTTCAATAATGATGATCTTAAGAAATCCAAGAAACTCTGTCGCTCCCTGGAGAAGGCCTGGAAAAAAGACCCAAACACCAGCACCAGGGACACCTTCAAAAACGCCATCCGCACACACCACCAACTGATCCGGACTGCCAAGAAAACCGCATTCAAAGACCGACTAGACAACAACGCCCACAACAGCAAGGAACTATTCAACATCGTCAAAGAATTCACCAACCCCTCAGCCAACTCCAACGACATCACCCCCTCGCAAGCCCTCTGCGATTCCCTAGCCTCATTCTTCCACAACAAAATTGCAGACATCCACAACAGCTTCGACATCCAACCCGGAGACCGTCCCACCCAATCTTCTACCATACCTGCACCCCCCTCGAACATCCTTAACAACTGGAACCCAATCTCCACCGAGGACACCATCCGCCTGATGAACTCCATCCACTCAGGATCCCCCACAGACCCATGCCCTCACCACATCTTCAACAAAGCAGACTCCATCATAGCACCACACCTCCGAGATGTCATCAACTGCTCCCTCAACTCTGCCACCTTCCCGGAAAGCTGGAAACATGCCGAACTCAGCGCCCTTCTGAAAAAACCCACAGCTGACCCCACCGAACTCAAAAACTACCGCCCCATTTCGCTCCTTCCATTCCCGGCCAAAGTCATCGAGAAAGCCGTCAACAACCAGTTCGCCGCCTTCCTCGAAACCAACAAATCCCTCGACTCCTCACAGTCCGGCTTCCGAGCCAAGCACAGCACGGAAACCGCTCTCATCGCAGCAACAGACGACATTCGAACTCTACTAGACAACGGAGACACAGTCGCCCTCATCCTCCTTGACCTCTCCGCAGCCTTCGACACAGTCTGCCATAGCACTCTCCTACAGTGCCTCAATAACATCGGGATCCAAGGAAAAGCACTGGAATGGATCACCTCATTCCTCACCGGAAGAACCCAGCGAGTCCGCCTCCCACCATTCAAGTCCGAGGCCACGGAAGTCATCTGCGGCGTACCCCAAGGCTCCTCACTCAGCCCCACCCTCTTCAACGTATACATGAGCCCCCTCGCAACCATCGCTCGCCAACACAACCTCAACATCATCTCCTACGCAGACGACACCCAACTGATCCTATCTCTCACCAAAGACCCCAACACAGCCAAAACCAACCTACATGAAGGCATGAAAGAAGTAGCAGAATGGATGAAGCACAGCCGTCTGAAACTGAACTCAGACAAAACAGAAGTCCTTATCTTAGGCACCTCCCCCTCCGCTTGGGACGACTCTTGGTGGCCAGAGGCCCTTGGAAAAGCACCCATCCCGACGGATCACGCACGAAACCTGGGAGTCATCCTGGACTCCTCTCTCTCGATGAACAGACAAGTCAACGCAGTCTCATCTTCATGCTTCAACATCCTCCGCATGCTCAAAAAGACATTTCGCTGGATCCCCACCGAAACCAGAAAGACAGTCACCCATGCACTGGTTACAAGTCGCCTGGACTACGGAAACACCCTATACGCCGGTATCACCGCTAAACTCCAGAAAAAACTACAACGCATCCAGAACGCATCAGCCAGACTCATACTTGACATCCCACGCAAAGACCATATCTCTAGCCACCTGAAAAACCTCCACTGGCTCCCCGTCAATAAGAGGATTACTTTCCGACTCCTAACCCACGCACACAAAGCACTCTACGAACTTGGACCCGAATGCCTCAACACACGACTTTCCTTCTACACCCCCCCTCGCCAGCTTCGATCTTCCAACAAAGCCCTTGCTACCATTCCTCGCATCAATAAAACCACTATGGGAGGTAGATCCTTCTCCTACCTCGCAGCTAAAACCTGGAACTCACTCCCAACCCACCTACGTCTCACACAGAACCACCTAGCATTCAGAAAGCTACTTAAAACCTGGATATTCGACAAATAACTCCCTTCCCCTCCTCAAGCGCCTTGAGACCCTCTGGGTATGTAGCGCGCTATATAAATTTCCGACTTGACTTGACTTGACAAAGCAACACTCAGGACGAAAACAGGACAGCCCAGACTGTACGTAGCTGTAAGTCATATTTACAAGAAACACTTCTCAATAGTGTTCCAAAAGACTGCAGAAACAGCCCAACAGACCACCGAATGTGCAGGAAACCAAAAATACACTCAATTCACTAGCTGTAGCTGGCAGAACACCAACAATCGTTCTGCATATCACCATACATAAAAGTGCACAGAGCAAAGGATCCTTGTTTTGTATCATGTCATATTTTAATTCCCTGGGGATACAAAATCACCAAGGAAGAAATATGTTTGTAAACCGGCTAATCCAAAAGTATACAAAGTTGGCCAACACAAATCTTCAAATTTGCTAAGATCAGGCATCTTATAGCTCACTAATCTAGCTTCAAACTTCAAGAGGCTATCTCTATCGATACTAAAAAACAGAAGTGCAGAGGGTCAAAAGGGGAAATAATTTAACGACCTGTCTACTCATGCCCCTATACTGATACAAAACACAGAAAGAGGAGACCAGGTCAGGTAGTGGTGTGCTGTCCTACATAGAGAACAGGAATCGCGAGGACACCCGTGTGGAAAAGTGTATTGGGTCACACTGGGCTAGAAATATCCCATCAGACCACCCTCGTGGCGGCATATCATCATGTGGGGGTGGACAGTCGCTCCAAGTACCGCCAGTGTGGCCGTGCGGAATTGGAAAACGGCGTATTTCGCCACAGTTGTGCCCAAACTATAGTGCAGAAAAAAGTGCAGTGCTATGAAGAAGGTGCTTGTTAAGAATGACTACCTAGACCAAAGCGATTGCTTACCGGAATAAGTGTAGGTGTCAAGATTAAAAACACGCCTGGTAATGAGTAAGTAAAACTACATTATGGCGCTGTGCAGAATGGTCAACTAGTTTCAGCTAGATGGAGTATTGCTCCAGCTTTCATCAGGACCTTGGAGATGGTAAGCTACTGCAACACGGTGTAAAGGGTGTACAAATATGAAAAACATAAGTTACATCAACATTGTGCAGTGTACTTTGAGGAAGACAAGTATCACCCCAAGACTAGGAACCTCTATGTCCACTGAAGACAGCAAAGAAATCTTCTACCTGTCGAGAAAACAAAAAATACCATGTATGCATTTACACACTGGAATCCACATAACCCCACATTCACCATCAGAACAGAACACACCTGCGAGAACAATTTACGTTCCGCATTTACAAAATAAGCATATTAGCTTCATCACAAAGAGGCAATTCCTCGCAGTGATACTCACCCAGCTTTATGTGGGTGAAAGCCTCACCTCGCCCGGCAACCGCTCGGGAAACTGAGGCCCCGCTCTGATGTGTAAAGAAAGGACACAGTTAGCGCACAACTTAAATGTGTCCAGCCCAATCGCTATACACAAAAACCCAATGGACGTGTGGTAGACTCATGACTACCCTATCATTACCCATCTCTGCCACTGAGCCAACATAGATTATATAAGGAAAATAAATAACCCTGCAACTAGGGTGATGGTCATGCCGGTAGTAACCGTTGGACGCCCCTTAACTAATGTTGTGAAAAAGCACTCAAGGGTGGCTGCCAAGAAATGCTGCTGGCCCGAATTATTGCCCAAGTTTAAAGGAATTGTCCTAAATGGCACTGCTAGTATCAAACTATCAGGGGAAACCAGTCAGAAATCATTTGACTTAAACAATGGACACTGATCTCCAAATTAGTGGAGACTATTCACTCTCAGCACTGCCTGTATGCATACTGTTTGCTGGGAAGCAAACCTCGCGGTCTCTCCATACTAACCTGTCCGTCGGTGCCTGGCGCTCGAAGCCGAGCGGAAGGGAAGGCACCGACGGAACCACCCGTTAGATTTAAATAACGGGGCTTCCTGTCTCTACAGCCAATAGTGACCAATGTTGAGAACGTTTGATTGCGAATCCAAATGAGTCTGTATGGCTCAAACAATAAAGCAAGCTCACCTGCGTTATCAGGAAATGAGCCCGAGGGAATCGGGTCCCACGAACCCGGCACTAATCCCAGCGCGCATGCGCAAAAGTGCTCAAGACGGCAATTGCAGAGAGCACTACATCTTAGCACATGCGCGAGGCTGTTTGGGAACAACGAAGGTATTACCATTAAGAACTGTGAAAAGCATCCAGTCTCAGCAGGGTAACGATGCTAGGCTGCACCTGTGTTAGATATAGGGGCTGAATCAAACCCCTTTTCAATGATTACACAATAAGTGGGTCGCCACAGTAAACAACAAAGTGGGGAGACGATCCAGATAGGCAGTGTCTGGTCGGTGTGCTGAGAGAAACACATACAGCAGAAGAGCTGGGAGCAACAGGTTTACCAACAGTCATTCATTCTAATCATTCTAAATAAGCTTTATTCGATATTCAAACAAATATCATGTAAGCATACATTATTGTAGAGAGTTTAAAAAGCATTATGTGAAGAAGACACAAAAAATATTTCAGTAAAAGAGTCATACAAAAAGTCAGGGGAAGGTTAAAAATCTACATTTAAACAGAACACCAGTAAAAACAACCAGGAATAATTATTATCTCCCATGTCAGTCTAAGGTTTTCCTAAATTTTATCACTAATTTTAAAAACTGTTCCATTTTGGTTATCACCTCCCTATCTTCAAGTTCCTGTAGACGTTCAAAAGCAATTTTACACGACCTGATATTCCATCTCTTAAGTAGGGGTAATAAAAGGGCTTTTCTCAATATTCCATAGTATTTACAAAAAAGAATGGTATGAATGTTAGATTGTTGTGATATAATATCACAAGGACAGGGACAGAGAATCCGCGACCAATCATTGCATTTTGGAAATGTTACATATCGAAAGAAGGAGCCCAATCTGAATCTGGTGAGCAGCATCCTTGAGAAACAGGAGGAATCAGTTGATAGGTATAGTTGAAGACCCTTGTGAGGTGTGACCCTTTGATATGCCAGGATGGTGTCAGAATGCTTTTGTTTATTCCATCTGACTGTTTCCAGATGAGCCATTAGAGTCTTTCTCAAGGAATTTCGCGAGATATTTTCCAGTGATCTTGGATCTGTAAACCACTCTGGTCGCCCAATTTCAAGAAAGAACTTTTTCACATAGACCAGCCAGTTAGATTGCTTGGAATGTTTAGCCCCTTCCAAATTAAGAATGTCTTGTAACACCTCTCTATTAAAAGCAGTCTCAGGGGTGGTCCAAATTTTGTGCCAGAGAAGGGGAGGTTCAGATTTTATAATATCTGCTATAAACGGGAGGTCCAATTCAATGTGCATTTTGTACACAGAGGTTGCCTTTGAGGCGGCAAGAAGATACCTTACGAATTGGTTTTCCAGAGTTTGTATCGGTGAGATGTTTTTGTCTATACCCCAGAGACCAGCCCCATAGATAGCAGTAGAGGCACATTTTGCTTTATATATAGTTAGTAGTTGTTTCACTGGTCTTCCCCCTATCTTTCCTGCAAAATCACGAAGTCCGCCAATGGCTCTCATAAAAGCAAGTTTCCTCTTCTCTATTGCCGCTTTCCATGATAGTTTTTTATGTAGACAGATACCCAGGTAAGTGAAGGCCTCCACTGTCTCCAGTCTTTGGTCCTCAATGAAGATAGGGCAAGGGGTTATTTTATGCCTTTTGTTACATAGCATGGTATATGATTTTCCTATGTTCACTTTAAGGCCCCTATCATTCATAAAATCCGTGAAAGCTGTAACTGCTTTTTGTAGACCCATTCTAGTCTGGGAGAGAATTGCAGCGTCATCTGCATATAGCAGAATTGGAATCGGTTGGCCTCCTACTTTGGGGAAATCACACTCGATGTTTTTGAGATGCTCGCCAATCGCATTTATGTAGAGGGAAAAAAGCAGGGGAGCCAAAATGCACCCCTGTCTCACCCCTCTGTTGATGTTAAAACGTGGCGAACACTCTCCCCTCAGTCCAAATCTAACTCTAGCTCCGGCTTCTCTGTACAGAGCCTTAATGAAAAGAAGGATTGATGGCTCTATCCCGAATTGATTTAAGATATCCCATAGTTGGTCATGCAGGACGCAGTCGAACGCTGATGTTAAATCTATGTACGTTATGTACAGATTGCGCTTTTTGATATCAGTGTATTTTGACTTGATTAGATGTAGATTGAGGACCTGTTCAATTGTACCTCTACCAGACCGAAAACCATATTGTAGTTTCGAAAGTATGTTTTTTTCCTCCAACCAGGTGGTTAATCTTTTCAGGATTATGCGTCCGACGATTTTCATTAAGGTATCGAGGAGGGATATGGGCCGATAGCAAGATGGCACGTGTCTATCACCTTTTTTAAAAATTGGTATTACTATAGCCTCTCCCCATGTTGGAAGGAGATCGGTGGTGTTTATGGAGTTTAGGACAGAAGTCAGAAGGGGTACCCAGAATTCCATCTCTGCCTTGTAGACATCAGCAGGGATTGCATCCGGTCCAGGTGCCTTCCCAGCGGGGCTTTCTTTGATGGCCATTTCTACCTCCTCGAGTGAAAAAAGAATTTTGCAGGAACTCTCCCGAGATGGATTTATGATAGGTGGATCTGAATTTAAGGTATTTAAACATGTGGGTTTAGAATACAACTTCTGGAAATGCGCCGCCCACATCTCTCCATTTATTGCCATGTCCAAGTTCCTCTCGGGCATTTTTACCCATGGCAAGGGGGAATTGATAAGTCTCCAAAAAGCTGACATATCCCCCATTTCCGATGTTTTCACCAATTTCTGCCAAGCCTCCTGTTTCAATGCCCTTTTTCTATCTTTAATGGCTAGGCGATATTGAGTTCTGGCCTGGCGTATTTCTAATTGGGGTTTGGGTATAACATGCAGCAAGTTCTTTAGGTATTTCAGAGCTTTAGAGCATTTTGTGTCAAACCACCCTTTATGTACAATAGTACCTGATTTGAACTGTCTCGTCAAAAGTTCTTTCAAGGTGTCCTGAATTTTGATGAAAGCATTGCAGATGTCATCGGGATTATCTTTATTAGAAAGACAGATATAAATCTCCTCCCTCCTTTTGATGACTAGGTTTTTGAGGAGATTGTTTGGATTGATTTTATTCCATTTAACACAGTATCCGTTTTTGGCTCCCATCATGATTGGTTGTTCAAAGATAACATTTTGTGAGTTTTGACTCAAGGATGGTGCCGGTAGCTCAGTGGTCATGGACAGAGGGTAGTGGTCACTGTGTGGATGGTCAAGGGTGTTCCAGTCTCGAATTAACGAAGCATGAGCTTTGGAGAATAGTATGAAGTCTATGATAGTGTTCATGCCTCTGCCATGAAAGGTTGGTTTAAGGGGGCATGGGGCATGAAGAAGCTCATTTGCAAAATGTAGGTTAAAAGAGGTCACAAAGGTGTTAAAAAGATCCCCTGATTTTGTGTGCAGAAAATGGTTAAAAGTAGCATTACCAGAGTCTGAAGCGTATGTCTCAAAGATGTCACAGTCATCTCTCACTGTGTTTGGGCAGATATGGCAGTTTAGATCGCCAGAAAAGACAATTGCACACTCTCCGCCCAAGGTTTCTTTAATCGTTTGCAGGGCTTGTTGTAAGTTTTCCATGGCTTTCTCCAGTTGGTCTACAGTGAGGTTGTTGTAAAAGTTGATAATTAACAGTAACAGTGATGGGGCGATATCCATGACAATTATCTGGAAAGAATCTCTCAGTAAGGTTTTTCTGATCCTCTGGCCAACTGCTACACTAATATAAGTACATAGTCCCCCTTTGTGTCTACCATGTTTACTCACGGCAGCCGGTGAGTGGAATGTCTGAAAGCCTTGAAGATGGATGGGTGTAATCGCCCAGGTTTCCTGGAAACACAGGATGGAGTACTGATTTATCACCTTTAACCAGTCCGGTAAAGTAATTTTTGAACAGAGTCCTGCTAAATTCCACGAGAGGAACTGCAAGTTGGAGATTCTGTTCCTATCTGCATTATGGTTCGAGAATGACTTGACATTTGCTTTTGTAGCAGGACATGGTAGTGTTCTCTCTTTGCCCCTATCAATAGTTTTATCTCTGTTACTCACCTCATTAACTGAGGTGTTTTTATTGGGCCCCTTTACTGGATTGTCCTGCATGAAGTGGGGATGAACAGTTGTACGATCAAATCTCCCACTGCCCTGATTTAGTTCCTTGTCTTGAAAGAGTCATTCTACGTCATCCATGCCGTAGAGTGGCTCGAAGTAGTTATGACAAGGTAAGTTCCAGGTCGGATTAAAGAAGGGGGGGGTTGGGCATAACCCTTTGGATAAGGTCGTGGTGTTGGCAATTGCATGTAATCATTAAAAGGGAAAAGTGTCTGGTCTCTTACTCCATGCCTTCGGTGGTAATTTCTATGGTACGCAGATAAAGGTTTGTCATAATAAAGTGTGGATTGATGCGACTTAGAAGGCATTAGAGCTTCAGGGTAAAAGTAAGCTAAGGGTTTTGGCAAAATTGGTCCACTGTTAAAACCAGAGAACCAATCTGTAATATGTGAGATGACCCTTGGATCTTTGAAGGTAACAATTACTACATCCCCTTCTATATCTTTGGGACGGATTCCGACCCAATCAGTTCTTCTTACCATTTTTATGTCACCGTTTAGGTGAGGGGGTAAGGGCCTATTTTCCCTGAGCCAGAAAATCACCTTGTTTTTTAGGCTATGATGATTTTCATATCCTCTTGTATCTGATAATGGTGCAACCCCCGTTAGGATGATAACATTCTGTGATGCAGCCGGGGGTAGGTTGGGATATCTTTTACCTACAAGTTTATCATGTTGGACGTCAGGCTTAGTTTTTTCAGAAGTGGGTTGTGCGTTGCCCATTTTTGCTGAAGCTATGAGGGAGTTAATTTGTGTCGAGTGTTGTTGATTATGAGACGAAACTTTTGGAGTGGAAACTGGTTTGTTGGTGGTTACTGTCTTCTTTATAGGGTCTGATGGTTGGGTTTTTTTTTGGATTGAAGCCGGGGGTTGCTTCATAGGGTTCTGGGCCTTGATCGTTTTTTCGCTGTTGGATTTTTTCCCCTCAACTATTGTTGTAGTGGGCATTACTGTGGGAGTTGTGGTTTTTACATCGTGTTTGGTTTTGTCTCCAGATTTTAATGTTAAATCAGGCTTTGCTACTTGGGTTTGGGTCAGGGACTCTGAGAGAGTGTCCAGTTGGGTACCTATTCTCTTCACTCTCTCGAGTATTGGTATTAGTAGTGACTTCACAAGGTGTTCCATGGCATCCACAAAGTCTTTAATTGTGGGAGGGACACAGGAAGTTAGTCTTTCCCGCGGTAATCTTGGTGTTCCTTCTACAATTTGTAGCAGTTCTTTAGTTAATATGTCCTTAGCCGATGTTTCAATTTTGGGAGTGTTTTTTGTTGGGACTCTTTTTCGTCGTTTTTTGGGTGGAGAACGAATAATGACCTGTTTCTTTTTGGGTTGATGTTTGGGATGTAAAACTTTGTCTACCTTTACTACCACGGGTGCAGGATGAAACATGGTCAGCTTTTGCGAGACCACAGAAGAAGGAATTTCTATTATGTCAGGCCCAACAAACTCTGCAATCTTTGGCAGGTTTGGAGTGACCAAATCAATGAGGTCAGAGGGTGCCGAGATTGTATGATTTGCAGATTTTAAAGGGGATGGGAGAGAAGATCCATTATTTGATGGAAAGTAGGATTGGAACACTGATGGGACGTTATCAGTGTTCATTAGATCATCGTCTGTGTTTTTTAGGGTAGAATTAAGTGGGAGGGGCTCAGGGGTAAGTGTCGGGGGTGGTACTAGAAAGATATTTTTAAGTTGCTCTATTGATTGTCTCCGTGCAATGCGACGCTCTACCAGGGCCAGGTCTCTATCAATTTCACCAGTTGCTTTGAAGAAGAATGTGTCCAGTGGGCCTAGGATAGAGCTCCCTTCTGTGGTTGGATGAACTTCGCTTCCCGATTTCGCCATAATTATAAATCGTTGGGGTGTATAGGACTCAAGCACAAATTATGGGGGTGGCCCAGCCCGGCCTTAGTCAGGCCTTGGAGGGCCGTAGAGGGCCCGCCCTTTGCCCGGGCTTAGCCCCGGGCGCTCCCCCGCGCGCTCCCGCGCGGCGGATGTACTACCGGTAATATATCCCTGTTAGCGAGATAGGCGGGGTGGGGGTGGGGCCGGCAGGGAGAGCCGGCCAGCTGGCGTAGATCAGGCCCTCGCAGGGACTCCTGGTCCACGGAGTCCCTGCTCCCAGCTCGCAGCCCTGCCGGTTACCTCACACAAGCCCCTCCTCGCAATCTGCTCCTGCGGTGATACGTGCAGCGGGACCCGCGAAGCGGGTCCGGCAAGTCGTGGCGCAAGTCCTCGCTGGAAACAGCCCTGATGCCTAAAGGGCCGGGAGGCACGTCTCAAAGCTACTTGGCAAACTCCGTTTCCAAAGGTATCCCGCTGAGGCTTCTTTCCGACCTCTCTTTCAGCTCTGTGGGTGGGTGGGGGCGGGGCCGGCAGGGAGAGCCGGCCAGCTGGCGTAGATCAGGCCCTCTCAGGGACTCCTGGTCCACGGAGTCCCTGCTCCCAGCTCGCAGCCCTGCCGGTTACCTCACACAAGCCCCTCCTCGCAATCTGCTCCTGCGGTGATCCGCACAGCGGGACCCGCGAAGCGGGTCCGGCAAGTCGTGGCGCAAGTCCTCGCTGGAAACAGCCCTGATGCCTAAAGGGCCGGGAGGCACGTCTCAAAGCTACTTGGCAAACTCCGTTTCCAAAGGTATCCCGCTGAGGCTTCTTTCCGACCTCTCTTTCAGCTCCGTGGGCGGGTGGGGGCGGGGCCGGCAGGGAGAGCCGGCCAGCTGGCGTAGATCAGGCCCTCGCAGGGACTCCTGGTCCACGGAGTCCCTGCTCCCAGCTCGCAGCCCTGCCGGTTACCTCACACAAGCCCCTCCTCGCAATCTGCTCCTGCGGTGATCCGCGCAGCGGGACCCGCGAAGCGGGTCCGGCAAGTCGTGGCGCAAGTCCTCGCTGGAAACAGCCCTGATGCCTAAAGGGCCGGGAGGCACGTCTCAAAGCTACTTGGCAAACTCCGTTTCCAAAGGTATCCCGCTGAGGCTTCTTTCCGACCTCTCTTTCAGCTCCGTGGGCGGGTGGGGGCGGGGCCGGCAGGGAGAGCCGGCCAGCTGGCGTAGATCAGGCCCTCGCAGGGACTCCTGGTCCACGGAGTCCCTGCTCCCAGCTCGCAGCCCTGCCGGTTATCTCACACAAGCCCCTCCTCGCAATCTGCTCCTGCGGTGATCCGCACAGCGGGACCCGCAAAGCGGGTCCGGCAAGTCGTGGCGCAAGTCCTCGCTGGAAACAGCCCTGATGCCTAAAGGGCCGGGAGGCACGTCTCAAAGCTACTTGGCAAACTCCGTTTCCAAAGGTATCCCTCGCGGTCTCTCCATACTAACCTGTCCGTCGGTGCCTGGCGCTCGAAGCCGAGCGGAAGGGAAGGCACCGACGGAACCACCCGTTAGATTTAAATAACGGGGCTTCCTGTCTCTACAGCCAATAGTGACCAATGTTGAGAACGTTTGATTGCGAATCCAAATGAGTCTGTATGGCTCAAACAATAAAGCAAGCTCACCTGCGTTATCAGGAAATGAGCCACATAAAGCTGGGTGAGTATCACTGCGAGGAAATGCCTCTTTGTGATGAAGCTAATATTCTTATTTTGTAAATGCGGAACGTAAATTGTTCTCGCAGGTGTGTTCTGTTCTGATGGTGAATGTGGGGTTATGTGAATTCCAGTGTGTAAATGCATACATGGTATTTTTTGTTTTCTCGACAGGTAGAAGATTCCTTTCCTGTCTTCAGTGGACATAGTCTTCCTCAAAGTACACTGCACAATTTTGATGTAACTTATGTTTTTCATATTTGTACACCCTTTACATCGTGTTGCAGTAGCTTACCATCTCCAAGGTCCTGATGAAAGCTGGAGCAATACTCCATCTAGCTGAAACTAGTTGACCATTCTGCACAGCGCCATAACGTAGTTTTACTTACTCACTACCAGGCGTGTTTTTAATCTTGTCACCTACACTTATTCCGGTAAGCAATCGCTTTGGTCTAGGTAGTCATTCTTAACAAGCACCTTCTTCATAGCACTGCACTTTTTTCTGCACTATAGTTTGGGCACAACTGTGGCGAAATACGCCGTTTTCCAATTCCGCACGGCCACACTGGCGGTACTTGGAGCGACTGTCCACCCCCACATGATGATATGCCGCCACGAGGGTGGTCTGATGGGATATTTCTAGCCCAGTGTGACCCAATACACTTTTCCACACGGGTGTCCTCGCGATTCCTGTTCTCTATGTAGGACAGCACACCACTACCTGACCTGGTCTCCTCTTTCTGTGTTTTGTATCTCTATCGATACACTTGTAAATATACAAGACCCTCGGTTATTGAAAATTGCAATCTTCAAATAATACTAAGGTCTAAACAAACCAAGCAAAGAACCACAGAACAAAAGACTGGGAGCGACCCGCTTATACTTCAACTAAAGCAGATGGAGAGAAAAAAATCCCTTCCTTACCTGCCTACACAAATTGCAATTCGCATATACAAACCTATACAAACCTTGTCCAAATTCTAACTGCCAAGTTCTAACTGCACTAACAATCTCTTTCTTAAAAAAAAACTTACACCAAAAAAAGGTTGCTCAGTCAGGAGTGACATCTTTTGGAGAGTTCAAGTCAGAAAAATCAAACATATACTGAGCCGCAAAGACAGAGAATCCCCCAGAACCTCCGTGCACAGAGTACCTCTTTTAGTAGATTTCTGTCTTGCCTTCCCCAGTAGATTTCTGTCCTCTGACAAGATTACTCCTCCAGATAGTCACTTCTTGATGAGGCCCACCGTTGGTCGCACTATCTGTTGTACCTAAAAATCCTCACACTCCTTCTCAGGGGTCTTACCAATAAGTAGTCCATCCAAAAGCAGCAAATAAATCAACAGAGAATCTGAAATATGAAAAGACATCTTTATTACAATTAATTGTGAGGCTACGTCGCCCAGTCACACCTAAAGCAACTGAATGAGGTAGCCTGCCTGAATGGTCTCCGCACAGACCTTTTATACAATTTATTATGCCCTAGGCACACATTTTCTCTTTGAAGTAAATTATTGTTGGTCACTCCCAGGACGTGCACACAAAGCACTGTATGATGACAAACCCACTTTCAAGATAAGTCCAGGCCATAAACAATGTCCACATAATGCGTACATTCTCTAGCTGACAAGGCCGGATAAACCCAAAACATTAAGATCACAGCCTATGTCATAAATAGCTTTTAAACTGCTTATCACGTCAAACGGAGGAAATCATCGACAACAGCGAGTCAGAGCGGCTCACCTTTTCTCTACTCGGCACCAATCCACCTCTTGGCGCACCCGCTTCGCGGGTGCCCCTTCGCCTGCCTGAGGAGGGAAACACACCTGCAGCTGGTAGTAAGGAGCGTTGAGGCGGTAAGGAGGCAAGCGGCACCGGGCGTGTGGCTGCAGCGGGGCTGCGAGCGTGCAGGGACTTCAATTCCCAGAAGTCCCTGCTAGACCGACGGAGAGCTTCCGGTCCGCTCTCCCTGCTGGCCCGCCCCCCGCCCTCCTGAGACCTTAAAACTTCAGTCTGCAGCCAAAGTGAGTGGGACACACCTTTTAAACTGCTTATCACGTCAAACGGAGGAAATCATCGACAACAGCGAGTCAGAGCGGCTCACCTTTTCTCTACTCGGCACCAATCCACCTCTTCGCGCACCCGCTTCGCGGGTGCCCCTTCGCCTGCCTGAGGAGGGAAACACACCTGCAGCTGGTAGTAAGGAGCGTTGAGGCGGTAAGGAGGCAAGCGGCACCGGGCGTGTGGCTGCAGCGGGGCTGCGAGCGTGCAGGGACTTCAATTCCCAGAAGTCCCTGCTAGACCGACGGAGAGCTTCCGGTCCGCTCTCCCTGCTGGCCCGCCCCCCGCCCTCCTGAGACCTTAAAACTTCAGTCTGCAGCCAAAGTGAGTGGGACACACCTTTTAAACTGCTTATCACGTCAAACGGAGGAAATCATCGACAACAGCGAGTCAGAGCGGCTCACCTTTTCTCTACTCGGCACCAATCCACCTCTTGGCGCACCCGCTTCGCGGGTGCCCCTTCGCCTGCCTGAGGAGGGAAACACACCTGCAGCTGGTAGTAAGGAGCGTTGAGGCGGTAAGGAGGCAAGCGGCACCGGGCGTGTGGCTGCAGCGGGGCTGCGAGCGTGCAGGGACTTCAATTCCCAGAAGTCCCTGCTAGACCGACGGAGAGCTTCCGGTCCGCTCTCCCTGCTGGCCCGCCCCCCGCCCTCCTGAGACCTTAAAACTTCAGTCTGCAGCCAAAGTGAGTGGGACACACCTTTTAAACTGCTTATCACGTCAAACGGAGGAAATCATCGACAACAGCGAGTCAGAGCGGCTCACCTTTTCTCTACTCGGCACCAATCCACCTCTTGGCGCACCCGCTTCGCGGGTGCCCCTTCGCCTGCCTGAGGAGGGAAACACACCTGCAGCTGGTAGTAAGGAGCGTTGAGGCGGTAAGGAGGCAAGCGGCACCGGGCGTGTGGCTGCAGCGGGGCTGCGAGCGTGCAGGGACTTCAATTCCCAGAAGTCCCTGCTAGACCGACGGAGAGCTTCCGGTCCGCTCTCCGTGCTGGCCCGCCCCCCGCCCTCCTGAGGCTTCATAACAACAGCCTACTCCCCCAGCGCGGGACGCAGCCCGGGCTAAGACTGGGCAAAGACAGGGCCGTTTTAGGCCGTTAGAGACCGTTTAAGACCGGACCGGGCCACTTCTCTTGGTTCTATCCTTTTGAGTCTCTGCAGCTAGCATACTTGAATTGTTTTATATATTTATTGTAATATCTCTTCCCCACAATGTCCTCACGTGAAACTCGGAGCAAGGCAACTAAGACCTCCAAAAAAGCCACAGGCACCCTAGATGACTTTATCACCAGGACCAGCCTCTCCATCGATAATGAAATAACTAAACTCCAACACAGAGTATCAACTGAACTTGAATGTGCTAGGAGGCTTTCAACTGAACTTGCGCTTAGAAAAAAATCTTCCCTAGGCAGCATTGCTACCTCCAAAACTCCTGAACGCATTTCTGGTCCAAAACCAATCATAGCCCTAGCCGAGGTGCACTCGATAGTAGAGGAATTAATTCCTCCTACCATCCACGAACCCCATGGGCCTTCAGCTAGGACCGAGTCAGGAAGCTCATCACAGTTGACACTCTCAAAAGAGAGTGTTGAGGTCCTTCCAGATGGGGCGCCCTGTAAGTCACCAGTAGAGATGATACCTAACATAAGCTCTTCATCCACCTGTCGGTTGCCAGTTGAAACAGAGTCTCTTAACATCAAATCACCCGCCAAAGTACCATCTAAGCACAAAAGAAAGCGCAAACACCTAACCGCTTTCGCTAGGAAAAAAGCAAAAGTAGCACTTAGTCATAACATCAAGGGTGGAACTCCTAACACGCATATTGTACAATCCGAGATCTCTGTACACGATGTAGCACTAGTAAATGCAGACAATACTAACAACAGCATAGACGAACAAATTTCCATTGCTATGTCTGATCATTTAGGTAGTGAGGGGCAAAGAGCCTCCTGTGATATGGTAGAACAAGATGGTGGAAGAGAAGAATTTTTAAAAATAGTATGGGAGACGCTTAAGAGATTACTCAAACCACTGGAAATTAGGTTAACTGGAATTGAGAATCAGCTTCTAGAGGTTGAGAAAAGTGTTATCACTCTTTCAAGCATAAGTCTCAACTGTACTGAAGCGCCTAGAGCTACCCAGCAAGTTCCAGTCCCCGTCCCGGTCACATCAAAAAACTCATATATTAGTCCATTGGATGTGCAGCAAAAAAAGGTGGGGATAGCAAATAATACAAACACTATCCAATCAACTAGCACTAAAACCCAATTGAATCCAACCCCCTCAACTTCTACAGCTACAGCTGTAAATACTACTGGCAAACCCATGCAGAAAAACCAGGCCCATACTAATACTCCCCTACCACAAATTCCTTCTTCTTCCCACTCTTCTAATCAGAGTGCATTAGCCTCAAATAAACCTCAACCCAATCTCCCTGCCTACCCTTATATTAGTTCTGCAGGTATCCAATTGATGCCTGACAAAACCTTTGCAAATACCTCCCATAAGCCAAACTACCAGTTTAACCACACTCGCAACAATTTTAGAGGAGGGTACATAGATCTGCCACCAGAAGCTAGTACATTTGTAGCTGTTCTCACAGGGGTGCCAGAACTGGATAGTCAATATGAAGAAAATTTTCAATCGCTAAAAAATAAAGTGATTTTTTGGCTAAATAAATATAAACCCATTCCCAACCAGATGAAAAGTAAGATCCTTATGGTTAGGAGGGTACCATGGGTAGGGCCAACGGCAAAATCAATCACGGGCGATTGTATTGTCATATCCTTTGAAGAACCCCAGAGTGCTGAACAAATCTGCAATTGGAAATCGTATGGTGTGAATCCCCCTATTGAAGCCAGACCCCTATCATTTTTCTACCCTCCACCAAGACCTATACATCATGGCCCCAATTGGAACCCTGTCAACCAGTATTATGACAGTGCTCCTAACATGGCTAGACATGGTGATTATAATATGTGGTCTGGTGCTCCAAACTTAGCCAGACATGGTGATTATAATATGTGGTCTGGCATTTCCACCTTCAATAGATTTAGCTGCCTAGATGCTGTGGATTGACTTGCCACTATGCCTGACTGCATCTATGAATTATATGATACCTTCTGTAGATTGGGCAAAGGCTATCCCAAACCTAAAAATGTCGTACATTTGCATGATGATAACCAGTCTAATAGGAATATGCTGCACAGGACTAACCCAGATCCACAGAAAACGGAATCACTTTACAAGGCTGGAAATGTACGCTGTTGCACAGCTGAGGGTGGTCGGGATGGGAGAGTAATTACTGCAGCTAGAGAAAAAGTAAAGGTTGCAGAGAAAGACATAACAAATCTGCAAGTGGGCAACCGGCCCAATCAGTGTGTAGTCAATCCCCCCCCTGTCAATCAGAGTACTGATCCTTGCTTACTTATCCTATCGTGGAACATCGCAGGTGTTTGTAAGAACCTAAAAGACCCTGAGTGGGCAAACTACATTGACACCTGTGACATTTGTCTACTACAAGAAACTTGGGCTATAGAAGTGCCTCACCGGTTAGGGTACAAAACTTATGGCATTAAGGCAGCTCAGTCTGACAGAGAAAGACCATCAGGGGGCCTATTAATTTGGCTGAAAATCACCCTGGTCATGCAGGTTGAATTTGTGGATACAGGCTCTCCGGATATTTTAGCCCTAAGGGTCACCCCACCGTGTGGCAATGAATGGTACATCGTCAATGTCTACAACAGACCGACCAGTCACTCCAAGGTGTCAACAACACTTGAGGCCCTGGAGCTCCTGTTGAAAAATGTAATAGGAGATATCCCGGTCATCTTGGGAGGTGACTTAAATTGTAACTTTGAACCTGTTCTAGGCATCTCTGAAGTGTTCGAAGATGAGGACTCAGCGTACAACATCCCCCAGCTCGAAACCACCAAATTTGTTAAATATTCGACATTGGTCAGCCAACTACTAAGACTATCCGCAGACCACGGCCTTAGAGCAGGCAATGGCCGACTCCCATCGGACCTGCAAAAACAACCAACCTTCTCCAAAGCTAAAAGCAATTTAGATTTTATACCTGTTTCTCTTAGCATCTGGTACTTTATGATAGATTTGAAAGTAGTAAGTAGGGGGGAAAGTGATCACTACCCCTTGGAACTTTACATCAACAAGAGCATGGTTAGTGACACCACTTCACTTACAACTGAATCCACCCAAGCCAGCTTATGTGAGGACGTCCACATAAACAACAACAGACGTGCAGTAAGATGGCCACGTGTTTTGGCGGATGGTAATGCCTTAGCACTGGTTTATTCTCTTTTTGAACAAACATTTGCACATATAGCTGACTACGCCTTCCTACCGGAACACTTTGAACATTTTATTGATCTACACAAAGTCTTCTTTTCTGAACTAAAAATGCACTTATCAAAAATGCCGAGAAAGAAGCAGCAAAACCAAAGAGTGGCCAACCACGGAAAGTTATGGTATGACCACTCGTGTAGAACTGCCAAATCAAACTTATTGCTTGCCATTAAAAATAAGTCTAAAGAAGAAGTAAAATTTGCAAGGGTGGAATATAAACGTACATTAGAAACATCCAAAAAACTTTGGGAGGAATCAATTTGGGCCGAAATGCTGTCTGCTGCAAAAACCAATGACAATGTTGGCTTCTGGAGACTGGTGGCTAACGGGGGGCATGCTGGGAGAGCTATGAAAGATGTATTCCTGGATGAGATGACCTGGGTAATTCACTTTACAAACCTTTACAAGCAATACGATAGTGATAGCCAATGGAGCTTAAGGTCCCCTCCTCCTATTGAACCCCTCAACTTCACATTGGAAGAGACAGTAAGGGCGATCAACGATCTTAAAAACTCTAAAGCCCCTGGCCCGGACAGAATACCGGGGGATCTCTACAAACATGAAGTTGATGTCTGGGCCCCCTATCTGAACCGTCTGTTTAACGCCCTATCCTCAAATTGTAACTTTCCAGACAGCTGGCGGGCAGCGGAGGTTGTGCTAATATTTAAAAAGGGGGATAGAATGATACCCTCCAATTACAGACCAATCAGTTTGATGGACACACTCCAAAAACTATACGCCAAACACCTCCTATTCAGAATCAACGATTGGCTTGAAGCTACGAATATAATTTCCAAATTCCAAGCTGGTTTCCGGAGTAAGACCAGCACAACAGATCAAATTTTTCGATTTTGCTGTTTGATTTGGAAATATGTGCAGCTGAAAAAAGGTCATCTGTATGTAGCCTTCGTTGACCTGAGGGCTGCATTCGATTTAGTCCCACGCAGTCTACTTTGGAAAACCTTGCAAGAAATTGGGTTGCCGGGATGCCTCCTAGCCCAAATAGTTGAGCTGCATGCTGATAATTTCGCAAACATCAGGTGGGGCCCTAATGGCGAGTTGACTCGCAACATTCCCATTGAACGTGGGGTTCGCCAGGGATGTGTCCTGGCCCCTACCCTATTCTCTCTGTTTATTAATGATGTCCCTGATTATTTAAATGCTTGTGCTAATGATTCGCCGCAGCTCAATGGTGTAAGGGTGCCTGCGCTGCTCTTTGCAGACGATACTATACTTATATCCCAAACAAAAAAGGGCCTCCAGGCACTCCTTAACTCCTTCAGCTGCTACTGCCAGACAAAGGGCTTGGAAATCAATGCAAACAAAACAAAATGCATGTCATTAAATCCCAGTATGCCAGACAGAGGGTTTTTGACCCTGAACAGCCAAAAACTAGATACTGTGGATAACTTTTCCTATTTGGGTGTTGTACTCGATTCCAAGCAAAGCTGGAAACCCCAAATCGAGAAAAGTAAGATAACATATCCCCAAAATGTCAAACCAATTTTATGCAAAATGAATTCTAGCACAAGCAAAAGTGTAACCCCGGTTTTAGAACTTTTTAAATTTAGAATACAATCTGCTGTACTATATGGAGCAGAGATATGGGGCCCATGGGCAAAGAATAGCTTTCAAATTATGGACAATAAATTCATGCGGGCTTCTGTGAGGGTTCCTATTAGTACACCCCTTTTACCACTCCAACTTGACCTAAACTTTAGGAGAACAGATCATCTAGTTATCTTAAGGCCATTATTATTCTGGGTTAGGCTTTGGACTACCCCTGAGTTGCTAGATTATAGAAATGGCCTGCAAGAACTGATGACGCTTGACTCTTTTAACTCCATCCATTGGCTAGTGTACATTAAAAAATGGCTTACACTCTTGGGCCTATATTCAATGTGGGAGACACCAGATAAAATGCCTACCTTTTCCAAACTAGTAGTTAAGCGAGCCTTCTGGACCCACATAAGTGGGAAGCTAGTGGATGGAGCTAGTGTTGGTTCCGCAGTCCAGGATTTTTTATTATTTAAGGACGAGCCTTGTTTCGAACCATTCCTGGACGAGATTGAGCCACCCATTGCAAAAACCCTTTTCCTAAAGTTCAGATATGGGATACTTATGCTGAATTACAATACTGAAAGATGGGCACAAAAAAGACTGGGAGCCTTGTCTGTTAAAACCAAGTGCTGCCCTATGTGCTCCATTGACTGTTCCGAGAATGAGGTTCACATGTTCTTTGTTTGTAGCGCATATACGAAACCGAGAAAGAAATGGCTGAAACCAATGTGTAACCTTCTGGGGACTAGGTCCTGTTCAATAGCCTTTAGGATCATGAAAAGCAATTCAACCCAGTTTATTGTATTTAGTATAAGTAAATTTCTATATTCTGTTTACATAATCCGTAAAAAACAAGGACATTGTCTCTGAGTTGGAAAAGTGTATATGTTTACTTAACCCTTGCATTTGTGATATTTTTTTTTAACATAAACTTTTAAATATTTTATTGAAATGAAATATAACGCATGATTTTCCATGTAAAAATGAATTGTAAAAACTACTCTTTGCCCGTACAACACTTTCTTAAATATTGTCATATTAATGTTTGATTTTTTATGTATGTATGTGACTTTTATGGCCAAAATGGCCGAAATAAAGTTATAAATAAATAAATAAATAAATAAATAGCTCGTGGAGGCAAGAACAGGAACAGATGGAAGTAAGATAGGCACGTTTGTGTGTAGTAAATCTTTACAATGTCCTGTGCTCTGATCTATAATCTTGATCAGCTAAAGGGCAGGAACTGGCTTGGCAAGGTTAGCCTCAAGCAACAGGGTCAGCTTTCGTCAGGTCATGCAGAAGTCAGCACAAACCCATGCTAAGGTTATGTCCTTAAATACTTGTTCTGCCATGGTGAGAGCCTACTGTAAGGGCAATGCACAAAATGGCTGCTATTCACAAGATGGAACCCAAGAGTTCAAAACAGAACCTTCAAATACACAGTGAATCCATTGGTGTAACATGATGAAAACACTCATGCATACCGCATTCGTCATTTGCGGTTCGCTGATACCAAATTCATAACAGAATCATGATATTTAAAACACAGGTTCAGAATTTTCAGAACCACACAAGTATCTCGCAAACGGATTTATTCGACCCTCCCAGTCCCCTGTCTCGTCCCCATTATTTTTTGTGCCGAAGAAGGAGGGGGACTTGTGGCCGTGCATCGATTATAGGGCAATCAACAAGATTACCAGGAAAAATCGGTACCCCATGCCATTAATCTCAGTACTCTTGGACCAAGTAAAAGGTGCTCGAATCTACACCAAATTAGACCTGAGGGGCGCCTATCACCTAGTCCGAATGCGCGAAGGAGACGAGTGGAAGACGGCCTTTCGGACGAGGTTCGGGCTTTTTAAATATCAGGTGATGCCTTATGGTTTATGCAATGCCCCAGCTGCCTTTCAGCACTTCATCAACGACGTCTTGAAGGAATTTATAGATCAATGTGCTATAGTGTACTTAGATGACATCTTGATCTACTCCTCCGACGTGACAAGGCACCATGAGCAAGTAAAAGAGGTATTGAGGAAACTACAAGAAAACAAACTGTTTGTAAAATTGGAAAAGTGCGCCTTTGATGTGTCACAGGTGGAGTTTTTGGGTTTCGTCCTTTCCCCTTCTGGAATTCTGATGGATCAAAAGAAAGTGGAAGCAGTAAAGAACTGGGAATCTCCTACAAGCATAAAAGAAGTCCAAAGTTTCATTGGATTTGCTAATTTCTATCGGAGATTTCTCTGAGAATTTTCTAGGAAGATTCTTCCTCTAACCAAATTGCTGAGGAAAGGAATAAAGTTTGAATGGACCAAAGAAACTGAGGAAGCCTTTCAATCTTTAAAGACTGACTTCACCACAGCGCCAGTCTTGTTACATGCTGACCCAAATGAACCATTTTATGTTGAGACGGATGCATCCGATCAAGCTGTAGGTGGAGTTTTGTCGCAACGACACAAAACCACGGGTCAATTGCATCCGGTCGCTTATCGCTCCAGAAAATTAACCTCGGCCGAGATTAATTACACTATCACTGAGAAGGAGTTGCTAGCGATTAAGGATGCATTTAAAGAGTGGCAACATTATTTGATGGGGGCTCAACATCAGGTGACGGTGTTTACTGATCATAGAAATTTGAAATTTCTAAAGACAGCGAGAACTCTTACTCCCAGACAATTGAGGTGGTCTTTATATTTTTCAGACTACGATTTTGTAATCACGTATCGTCCGAGAGTCCAGAATGGTAAAGCAGACGCATTGTCCAGAATTGGTACAGAAGCTCAGAAGATAGTTACAGAAAACCAACCCATCATTCCAAGTACAAACAAAATAGGAGTCACCACCTCAATTCGTTTGAAAAAGAATATTGCGGAAGCCATGAGTCCAGAAACTATGCAGAATTGGGTAAAAGAAGATCAAAACAGAAAGATCGTCAACCAGTTGCCTTACCATCAAGAAGCCCCATATGTACCCACCACCGAATTGCAACAGCAAATAATGCAGGAATGTCATGATGACAAACTGGCTGGCCATAAGGGAGAAGCCAAGACAGAGGAGTTGATAAAAAGACACTATTGGTGGCCCAAGATGACTTCTGATATCGAGTGGTATGTTAAGTCCTGTGAGATTTGCGCTCAGGGAAAATCGGAGAGGCAGGCCCCGAAGGGTCTTCTGCAGCCATTAGCCACCCCACCTTACCCATGGCACACTATCACATTAGACCTCATCAATGATTTACCCCTTAGTCAGGGTTATGATACTATCCTAGTAGTGGTAGATGCCTTTTCTAAGATGGCCCATTTTACTGCCTTAAAGGGGGTCCCTTCTGCAAAACAGCTAGCAGCCCATTTCAGTTCCCAAATAGTGAAAATACATGGAATACCAAAAATAGTGATTTCAGACAGGGGGACTCAATTTGTGTCTCATTTCTGGAGAGCCTTTATGGAAGGGTTAGGAACTGAGGTCCGATTCTCCACAAGTTACCATCCGGAGACTGGTGGTCAGGCGGAGAGGGTGAATCAAGAATTAGAGCAGTATCTACGGTTGTTTCTGTTGAAGGAAGAGGGGAACTGGTCGGACTATTTGTGGAGGGCAGAGTTTGCCCATAATAATGCTAAGAACAGTTCAACAGGTTACTCCCCCTTCTATCTAAATTATAGCAGGCATCCAAATGCAACAATTCGCCAAACTGATATCACAGTTCCTGCGGTCAAAGAAGTAGTTTCACACATACATCAAATACAGCATAAGGCAGTAGACAATCTTACCAGGGCCAAGGAAAGGTACAAGAGTTATGCTGATAGAAAGAGACGAGAAAGTCCAGCACTGGAGATTGGGGATCGAGTTTGGTTGAACACAAAAAACTTGAGGTTAAAGGGAAATCGGAAGTTTCAGCCCCGATTCATTGGACCTTATCCAGTAAAAGAAAAGAACAATCAGGTCACTTATCGGGTGAAGTTACCACCAAGGTTTAAGATTCACCCAGTTTTTCATGTTTCCTTGTTAAAGAAAGCTTCTGCAGATCTAAGAACTCAATTACCCCCGAAACCAATTCAATTAGAGACTGGAATTGAGTTTGAGGTTAAGGAAATTTTGGACTCCAAAAGGTCTAAGGGAAAGCTGTATTACTACATAGACTGGAAGGGTTATGGTCCTGAGGAACGGTCTTGGGAAGTGGAAGAGAATGTTCATGCTCCTAGGTTGATCAAGTCCTTTCATCGCCGATTCCCCACAAAACCAAGAGGGAAAGAAGCTGCCTTGTTGGGGGGTACTGTCAGAACCGCTATAACTGATGCCTGTGTCTGCGGTGTACATACCCCACAAAAGAGTCAGGAGTTCCCAAATAGCGGTAACTGGACAGGGCTGGTCCACTACTGGAGACTTAAGATGGCCGCCGGAATGGAGCAGGAGGTGGGCGTTCTAGCCTCTGGGGACACAGCAGCTGGAGAATCAAGACGCAGCGCGAGCGTGTTAACTACGACGCACTTCACCGAAGATTCCAGCCTGAAGAGTTTGTCATAGTAGGAGCGCTTGCCTAACATAGAACTCCTTTGAATTAGTCTAGTAACTTTTCTGAAAATCCTTCCCGAAGAGCAATTAACAAAGATTTATGGTCCAACTCGGCAATTTAGTCTTACGCGAGTTATTTCCTGAAGAGAAAAAGCCGGAGCAGAGTCAGAATTCATCGCGTCTCGAGTGACAGAAGACGAAGACGTTCAGAGCTAAGTAGAAAAGAACAATGTTATTACTGAAGCCAATTTTGAAGTAAACAGTTGGATTTTGATGACGAATAAGTTATATTAGACGCCTGAAGTCTATGAGAGTGTTGTGACATTTAAATAAGAATACGACTAAGGTGTTTGCCTAGTTTAAAAATAAAACATGGTTCTTACCTAAATGAAGTTCGAGTCCTCAAAGGTTAACAGTTCAACTCCAAGACTTAAGGCAAAAGGGTAGACGGAGAAAGAGAGGGAAAATAAAAAGGAAGTTAGTTTTTTAAGGATAAAATGGAACAAAAGAATTCTTGATGAAGCACTTGTACATATGTAAATACTCACCCAAGCAGCAGCAGCTTTCTTCAAGGAACCTAAAAAGAGCGAGAGAGAGAAAAAGGTTAAACAGGAGAAAGCTTATATACAGAACCCCATAATAAAGCTAGACACATCAGTTAGTGAAGTAAGTACAATTCCTATCATTAAAATAGTAATTAGTTAGAATAAATTAATAAGAGAACTAATGTCGTCATTTCCTTCACTAGTAACAACTAATTGATGAGGAAGATCGAAATAATCATTCTAGAAACAGAAGAGCAGCGAAAGTCCAGAAGAGCTAGGGTGGGTGTGAAAATTCAGTAGAGAAATTTGAGTAATAAAGTAGAAAGGTTTGATAGTAACTGTGCATTAAATTACAGGTTCCACTTACTGAGCAGACGGTGCCCGCCGATTCTTGACGGAAGGATCCTATCTGGACCAGTCTCTTCTTTGTTTGTTATTTTATCCAATTTCCCCCTTCCCTTAAGGTAATGACTAGGGGGTTCTGAGTATAGACCTTCTGGCATTGCCGATAGGGATTTGGGATCTAGCATCTCTGTTCCTGTGCAAGAACTGGTAAGAGTTATTAAACAAGTGTTAAAAGACTTGAATTCTGATAGATAGATAGATAGATAGATAGATAGATAGATAGATAGATAGATAGATAGATAGATAGATAGATAGATAGATAGATAGATAGAGTGAGGGCGATAGATAGATAGAGTGTGGGCGATGGATAGAGTGAGGGCGATAGATAGATAGATAGATAGATAGATAGATAGATAGATAGATAGATAGATAGATAGATAGATAGATAGATAGATAGATAGATAGATAGATAGATAGATAGAGTGAGGGCGATAGAAAGATAGATATATAGATAGATAAATATAGTGAGGGCGATAGATTGATAGAGTGAAGGAGATAGATTGATAGAGTGAGGGCGATAGATAGATAGAGTGAGGGCGATAGATAGAGTGAGGGCGATAGATAGATAGATAGATAGATAGATAGATAGATAGATAGATAGATAGATAGATAGATAGATAGATAGATAGATAGATAGATAGATAGATAGATAAAGTGAGGGCGATAGATAAAGTGAGGGCGATAGATAGATAGATAGATAGATAGATAGATAGATAGATAGATAGATAGATAGATAGATAGATAGATAGATAGATAGATAGATAGATAGATAGATAGATAGATAGATAGATAGATAGATAGATAGATAGATAGATAGATAGATAGATAGATAAAGTGAGGGCGATAGATAAAGTGAGGGCGATAGATAGATAGATAGATAGATAGATAGATAGATATAGATAGATAGATAGATAGATAGATAGATAGATAGATAGATAGATAGATAGATAGATTGATAGATAGATAGATAGATAGATAGATAGATAGATAGATAGATAGATAGATAGATAGATAGATAGATAGATAGATAGATAGATAAAGTGAGGGCGATAGATAAAGTGAGGGCGATAGATAGATAGATAGATAGATAGATAGATAGATAGATAGATAGATAGATAGATAGATAGATAGATAGATAGATAGATAGATAGATAGATAGATAGATAGATAGATAGATAGATAGATAGATAGATAAAGTGAGGGCGATAGATAAAGTGAGGGCGATAGGTAGATAGATAGATAGATAGATAGATAGATAGATAGATAGATAGATTGATAGATAGATAGATAGATAGATAGATAGATAGATAGATAGATAGATAGATAGATAGATAGATAGATAGATAGATAGATAGATAGATAAAGTGAGGGCGATAGATAAAGTGAGGGAGATAGATAGATAGATAGATAGATAGATAGATAGATAGATAGATAGATAGATAGATAGATAGATAGATAGATAGATAGATAGATAGATAGATAGATAGATAGATAGATAGATAGATAGATAGATAGATAGAGTGAGGGAGATAGATAGAGTGAGGGCGATAGATAGAGTGAGGGCGATAGATAGATAGATAGATAGATAGATAGATAGATAGATAGATAGATAGATAGATAGATAGATAGATAGATAGATAGATAGATAGATAGATAGATAAAGTGAGGGCGATAGATAAAGTGAGGGCGATAGATAGATAGATAGATAGATAGATGGATAGATAGATAGATAGATAGATAGATAGATAGATAGATAGATAGATAGATAGATAGATAGATAGATAGATAGATAGATAGATAGATAGATAGATAGATAGATAGATAGATAGATAGATAGATAGATACGGAAACATGGCTCAATGACACTACGAATCCCGCCATTTCCCTTGCCTTACCAGAGGGTTACAGAATTAGCTGTGCCAATAGATCTAATGGCAAACCGGGAGGTGGTATTGCCCTAATTCATAAATCCACCTGGACAGCTTCCTTCCCCCCATTTGACCACATCGACTGTATAGAAGGTTTGCCTTTTAGCATCCAAACCTCACCGTCTTCCTCCTGTTCGGGAATACTCATTTATCGTCCCCCTCACTCTAACCTTTCGCACCTACCGGTTTTGACGGACTATATTATCCAGCTCAGTACACGTTACTCCAACTTCACCGCATTAGGAGACTTCAACCTCCATGTCGACAATGATTCCTGCCCGTACAGTAGTCAATTTATCTCCATGCTAGGGGCCTGTAACCTAGTCCAATTAATAACCTTACCAACGCATAATGCGGGTCACACACTGGACTTAATCTGCTCCAATATCTCTTCTATCCGGGTGGCCCCCCCCACCCCGGTTACCTGGTCTGACCATTTCTTTATCTCCTTTGAGATTGATATTCCCCGCCTCTGCAGATCTTTTATCACGCCTAAGTCTTCAGGAAGAAACTGGAGCCGCATCACTTTGGATGCGCTCCAGAAACATCTCAGCAACTCCCAACCCTGCCTGTTAACCGACCCCGACCAAGCTATTAACAACCTAGATACATGGATAAGTCAGGCCTTAGATGCCCTGGCCCCCATAAAACCCGTCAAATCTTACAGGACTGCACCTTCAGCCCCCTGGTACTCCAACGAACTTCGGCAGAAAAAGGCCTTCTGTAAATCTCTTGAACGCCGCTGGAGACAGAACTACTCTCCGGACAGTAAAGCCATCTATAAAACTGCCCTCAAAGACTATCGGAGAATGATAGAGGAGCACAAACGGAACTTCCTGGCCTCTAAAATAAAACTCGCCAGCAATGGAGCCAGGGAGATCTTTAACATTGTTAGATCCTTCACAGATCCCGCCGCGTTGACTAGATCTCAGCCCGCCTCACAGGCACTGTGCAACAAGCTTTCTCAATTTTTTGAGGACAAAATTGAGAACATCCAAACATCCTTTCCCCCTTCTATTACAGAAGGAGACGATGAGCGATCCACTCCTCTTACACCATCGTCACTTTGCCTGACCGAATTCGCGGTAATATCGGAAGCAGATTCTATGACTGAGCTCCTCAAATGTAAATCAGGCTCCCCTAACGACCCTTGGCCAGCCAAGGAATACAAAAAACTGGCACCCCTACTTAACCCCTACTTAAATCACATCTGGAATGACTCACTCCGTACAGGATGCTTCCCTACCAAATGGAAGCATGCCTCCCTGGTCCCCATTCTGAAGAAACCCAACTTGGACCCAGACCTCTCCAGCAATTACAGGCCCATTTCCCTCTTGCCTGCCCCAGCTAAGATCTTGGAAAAGCTGGTTCATTCCCAATTGGCTAGTTTCATCGAATCCAACGGGCTCCTCCATCCCTCCCAGCATGGCTTCAGGTCGGGCCACAGCATGGAGTCGGCCCTCATTGAAATGGCCGACTCTGTGAGATGGACGCTTGACCGAGGGTCAAGGGCGGTGTTAGTGCTGCTGGATCTTTCAGCAGCATTTGACACCGTCTCTCATAAGATCTTGCTGAGAAGGCTGGAGGACTTAGGGCTGGGCGGCTCTGTTCTAAAGTGGTTGTCATCTTACCTGTCCAATCGCACCCAACAAGTTTTCACCCCTCCCTTCACTTCCTCCGCCAGGCCACTTAAATGGGGAGTCCCACAGGGCTCTTCCCTTAGCCCCCTTTTGTTTAATGTTTATTTCACCCCTTTGGCTAAGCTGATCTCCCAGACTGGGATCAAATCCACATCTTACGCTGATGACATCCAGCTACTTTTCACGTTCGATACCCCCTCTGCATCTGCTTTCGACCCGCTGAAATCCTGCCTAAGAGACATTTCCAACTGGATGGATGCCAATTCCCTCCGTCTCAACGCAGGTAAAACGGAGATTTTGTTTTTCAACTCTCCCTCTCCCCTGGATGCCAGCCTGTGGTGGCCTGAAGACCTGTGCCAGGCCCCCACGCCTAAAAACTCGGTGAAAAACCTAGGAGTACGCTGGGACACCCATCTCAGCTTTGACAGCCAGGTACAAACAGTTGCAGCCTCATGCTTTGCCAAAATCAGAACAATCAAACGGCTCATTAACTATCTACCGGAGGAGTGCCGCAAGACTGTGATCCAGGCATTAATCATATCCCATCTCGATTATGCCAATGCCCTTTATCTCGGTATCACAGCAGGCCTATGTTACAAATTGCAGACGGTTCAAAACGCCGCCGCCCGGCTGGTGGAGAGAATTCCTGCTAGACATCATATCTCCCCTCACCTCCGTAAACTCCACTGGCTACCCATTGCGAAAAGATGCGTCTTTAAAGCAATGACGTTGGCTTTCCGTGCATCTAAAGGCAATGGCTCGGCCCATCTTAAAAATACTCTTCGCCCTTATGTTAAATCTAGGGCACTACGCTCCAACTCCTTATTTTTCCTAGAAACTCCCCGATTTAAGCGTTCCCGTGCTGGTGGAAAAACCTTTGAGGTTTGTGCCTCCAAGCACTGGAATAAGCTTCCGTTAGCTCTTCGCACATGCCAGACAGAACCAGCATTTCGTAAATCCCTTAAAACCCTTCTTTTTTCTTCCTAGTTTGGTACCTCTGACCTGTCCCTCTAGTTCTCAGAGTCTCCCAGCGCCGGGATGCCCCGTTGGGGCCGCTGTGCGCTTTACAAAACACACTAATAATAATAATAATAGATAGATAGATAGATAGATAGATAGATAGATAGATAGATAGATAGATAGATAGATAGATAAATAGATAGATAGATAGAGTGAGGGCGATAGATAGATAGATAGATAGATAGATAGATAGATAGATAGATAGATAGATAGATAGATAGATAGATAGATAGATAGACAGATAGAGTGAGGGAGATAGATGGATAGATAGAGTGAGGGCGATAGATAGATAGAGTGTGGGCGATAGATAGAGTGAGGGCGATAGATAGATAGATAGATAGATAGATAGATAGATAGATAGATAGATAGATAGATAGATAGATAGATAGATAGATAGATAGAGGGCGATAGAAAGATAGATATATAGATAGATAAATATAGTGAGGGCGATAGATGGATAGAGTGAAGGAGATAGATTGATAGAGTGAGGGCGATAGATAGATAGAGTGAGGGCGATAGATAGAGTGAGGGCGATAGATAGATAGAGTGAGGGCGATAGATAGAGTGAGGGCGATAGATAGAGTGAGGGCGATAGATAGATAGATAGATAGATAGATAGATAGATAGAGGGCGATAGAGTGAGGGGTGATAGATAGATAAAGGGCGATAGATAGATAGATAGATAGATATATAGATAGATAGATAGATAGATAGATAGATAGATAGATAGATAGATAGATAGATAGATAGATAGATAAATAGATAGATAGATAGAGTGAGGGCAATAGATGGATAGATAGAGAGAGGGCGATAGATAGAGTGAGGGCGATAGATAGAGTCAGGGAGATAGATAGAGTGAGGGAGATAGATAGAGTGAGGGCGATAGATAGATAGAGTGAGGGCGATAGATAGATAGATAGATAGATAGATAGATAGATAGATAGATAGATAGATAGATAGATAGATAGATAGATAGATAGATAGAGTGAGGGCGATAGATAGATAGAGGGCAATAGATAGATAGATAGATAGATAGATAGATAGATAGATAGATAGATAGATAGATAGATAGATAGATAGATAGAGGGCGATAGATGGATAGATAGAGTGAGGTTGATAGAAAGAAATAGTGAGGGCGATAGATAGATATATAGATAGATAGATAAATGGAGTGAAGGCGATAGATAGAGTGAGGGCGACAGATAGAGCGAGGGTGACAGATAGATAGAGTGAGGGTGACAGATAGAGTGAGGGCGACAGATAGATAGAGTGAGGGCGACAGATAAAGAGAGAGAGGACGACAGACAGATAGATTGAGGGTGACAGATAGAGTGAGGGCGACAGATAGAGTGAGGGCGACAGATCGATAGATTGAGGGCGACAGATAGAGTGAGGGCATTAGATAAATAGAGTGAGGGTGATAGATAGATATAGTGAGGTGGCCTTGTGGTGGACTTGGTGGTGGACGTGGTGTTGGTGGTAGACATGGTGGTGGTGGATGTGGTGGACAAGGTGGTAGTGGACATGGTGGTGGTGGACGTGGTGGTAGTGGACGTGGTGGTGGTGGACGTGGTGGTGGTGGATGTGGTGGTGATGGACGTGGTGGTGGTGGACGTGGTGGTGATGGACGTAGTGGTGGTGGACATGGTGGTGGTGGACGTGGTGGTGGTGGACGTGGTGGATATGGTGGACATGGTGGTGGTGGATGTGGTGGTGGTGGTGGTGGTAGTGGTGGCGGTGGGTGTGGTGGTGGTGGACGTGGTGGTGGTGGACGTGGGTGTGGTGGTGGACATAGTGGTGGTGGACATGGTGGTGGTGGACGTAGTGGTGGTGGACAAGGCAGTGGTGGACATTGTGGTGGATGTTGTGGTGGTGGTGGTGGATGTGGTGGTGGTGGACATGGTGGTAGTTGACAAGGTGGTGGTAGATGTAGTGGTGGTGGATGTGGTAGTGGAGGTGGTGGTGGAGGTGGTGATTGTGGACATGGTGGTGGTGGACGTGGTGGTGTTGGTGGTGGAGATGGTGGTGGTGGTGGTGGACGCAGTGGAGGACTTGGTGGTGGTAGTGGATGTGGTGGTGGTGGAGGTAGATGTGGTGGTGGTGGTGGACATGGTAGTGGCCTCATGGTGGTGGACATGGTGGTGGTGGTAGACATGGTGGTGGTGGACTTGGTGGTGAACGTGGTGGTTGTGGACATGGTGGTGGAGGACTTGGTGGTGGTGGACATGGTGGTGGTGGATGTGGTGGACATGGTGGTGGTAGTACTGGTGGACGTGATGGTGGTGGAGGTGGATGTGGTGGTGGTGGATGTGGTGGTGGTGGTGGGTGTGGTGGTGGTGGACGTGGTGGTTGTGGTCATGGTGGTGATGGACGTGGTGGTGGTGGTGGATGTGGTGGTGGTGGAAGTGGTGGTGGTCATGGTGGTGGTCGACGTGGTGGATGTGGTGGTGGTGGTAGTGGACATGGTGGTGGTGAGTGGTGGACGTGGTGGTGGAGGTGGATGTGGTGGTGGTGGTCGTGGTGGACGTGGTGGATGTGGTGGTGGTCATGGACATGGTGGTGGACGTGGTGATGGTGGACATGGTGGTGGTGGACATAGTGGTGGTGGATGTAGTGGTGGTGGATGTGGATATGGTGAAGGTGGTTATTGTGGACGTGGTGGTGGTGGAGGTGGTGGTGGAGGTGGTGGTGGATGTGGTGGTGGATGCGGTGGTGGTGGACGCAGTGGTGGTGGTGGATGTGGTGGTGCCCAATATTCAGAGGGGACTGGCTCCTTCACGCAACAATAGTTGTGTTTATTCAATAAAAAAATATTTTAAAAAAACAATAGTTGTGTTTACACAACAGAGCTGCTGGTTGCTCCGTCAGATGTTGTCAAGGATTGTTTGGGTTTAGAAACCGGTTCTGCATTGGCATAGCCAATAGGTCTTGCTTTTGGGTCCTTATAAGTATTTAGTTATGCAGCATAATATCCTTGGTGCAACATCAACCGTTGCATGGCTAAATACTTATAAGGTCCCAAAGGCGAGACGTATTGGCTATGCCAATGCTTGTTGTGGCTTGGACTAGCTTGGATGCAGTGCGTCCTGCTGCACCCAGAGAGCTGGGCAGGGATACACACTACACTGGCTTGGGTTCTGTGCATCCTGGTGCTAAAGAGAAACGCAGGGAATATTTATATGCCCATACTTTGAATGTGGTAGCATGTGTGTGTGTGTTGACCTGTGTATGGGTGCTTGTGATTCTGTATAGGTGCTTGTAAGTGTTCTTGCATACTTGTGTTTATCTATACTACTATTATAAAGGAAGAACTTTCAACCTTTGAGGCGGGTAAACTCGGGAACCAGAGTGCCAATCCACACACCCGATACATTGTTGTCATCGTCAGGGCGTGCAGATGGACATAGGCTATATAAACTTAATTAATATACGTTATTTACAAAATTTACCGAAAAAAAAGTAGTCCCTAGGAAGAAGCGCCGGCCGCGACGTGCGTGCCCGACGTGAGGAGCGCGGGGAGGAGCGGCGTCCAGGAGCGCAAGGAGGACCGGCGGACACGGCGCGGGGAGCAGCGGTGAGAAGCGGCGGACAGGCGGTGAGGAGCGGCAGACAGGTGAGGAGGAGCGGCAGACAGGCGGGGAGGAGCGGTGAGCGGCGGATGAGGTAGGTTATTTATTTATTTATTTAGGAGCGGTGAGCGGCAGAAAAATGAAGCAAAAATTAAAATCGTGAGCAAGAGGAAGCAAACGGAGCATTACAAAAGTGAGCCAAACGGTGCATTACAGGAGGAAAAAGTTACGTGTGCAGGTTACAAAAGCGTACATCGTGAGCAAGAGGAAGCAAACGGAGCATTACAAAAGTGAGCCAAACGGTGCATTACAGGAGGAAAAAGTTACGTGCAGGTTACAAAAGCGTAGAAAGTAAACATAGAGGTATAGGAGGAAAACGTGATATGTGCAGGTAGCAAGAGGAAGCAAACGGAGCATTAAAAAAGTGAGCCAAACGGTGCATTATAGGAGGAAAAAGTTACGTGTGCAGGTTACAAAAGCATAGAAAGTAAACATAGAGGTATAGGAGGAAAAAGTGACGTGTGCAGGTAGCAAGAGGAGGCAAACGGAGTATTAAAAAAGTGAGCCAAACGGTGCATTACAGGAGGAAAAAGTTACGTGTGCAGGTTACAAAAGCGTCCAAAGTAAACATAGAGGTTTAATACTGCAATATATGGAGGAAGGCTCCGGGGGACCCACAGACAACGTCGGGGCGGGCGGGGGCCCTGAAGCCTAATTGCTCCCGGACAACGTCGGGTCGGGCTGCTAGTTGTATATATAGATATATTGCGTACCATTGTCTGCCTGTGTATCTTAGGTGCTTGGGTATGTATGGTGTTTGTGTGTCTTCTATACTTGTTTCTATGAGTGTTTTTATATGTGCGAGTGTCTGTGCTTTCTGTGTGTTACTAAGTATGTGTTCATCTGCATGTCTGTGTTTAGTTACGTTCCTCACATATGTTAACTCCAGCTGTGGTGGACACAGAAACCCCCTTTGTTAGGCAAAATGTAGAAACATATATATTTTTTTACTTTCTCAAGCTAAAACAGCCCCATCAGTAGATAGGTTAATATTATTATTTCTGCAACAACATATTTCTGAAATGTGCCGATAACTAGCACTATACCACAAACACTTAGCGCACCTTTGCCCATAAGAGGTAGGACTCCTTTTACCAGCATTAGAAGGGTGAAAGGTTGGTCTACCCATTGGTAGCTAGTAACATAGTGTGGAAAAATAAGTCCTATGACTGTATAGAGTGGTATGTAAATAGGTTCATGTCATGGATGGACGAAATTGAAACAAGTTTTTAGGACGTATAAACAGCCCGGAGAAATGCGATGGGGGTGGTGGGGGCTTGGAGGAGAGAAGATGACAGCATATGCTAACGAGGGTGTGGACTTAAAGAGAGGGGAAGATCCCGAGGACTGACTATGTGTTAATGATAGGGAAGGTGAGAGAGCAGAGTAGGAGAGGAAATGGACAGAGAAATTAAGCAAGGAAATGTGGAGTAGGAGAAAAACAGAGAACAGAGAAAAGTACAGGGAAGGGAGGCAGAGATGCGAGGAAAGAGACGGAAGATAGAATAGAGAGGTGAAAAGAAATAATAGATTGAGACAAAAATATAGAGAGGAAAAAAGAAGATACCTAGTATTTAGTTTTGCAGCACAATATCCTTGGTGCAACAACATCAGCTGTTGCACGGCTAAACCTTGTACCTTATAAGTGTTTAGCCAAGCAACAGTTGATGTTGTTGCACCAAACATATTGTGCTGCATAACTAAACACTTATATGATCCCAAAAGCGAGACCTATTGGCTATGTCAATGTTTGTTATTTTCTTATAGTGCGTCGGGCGCCAGAAGCATCAACTATTCTCACACAGTGTTTCAAAAAAGGTGAAAAGGGCAAAAAAGTGTGCGATACTTCCTAGTCACCCTGCAGCATTCAGAAAGAATTATTGGCAATGCGGACAGACTGAATCCTCGCGGCCCTTGCTCTGTCTGTGCCAAGAAATCCTAAAAGGCTCGGAAGACCTCGAACCCCATGTCGTCCGCATCTAACTTATTTATGACCTCATGCACTTTCTTAAATTTGTGTACCCCTCCCTAACTTACAAGCCGTCACTACCTGGCTCACTCACTTCTGTCCCAATTATGCCATTTTCTCAGCATTCTATTTGCTACTTCCTCTCTCCGTGGCATCAGTATTCTTACATCTAATCTGATTATTTTGAAATGTAAATCATTAAAAATGACATTAATTAATAATGTAAATCATTACAACACTTTATATTTGTGGGGCGTCTCTCGCAAAAGGAAGGTGTTCAGATTGTGCAGTAGGTTGAAAAGCTTGCTGAGAAAATCCGCGCACGGTCCTCAAAGCTTGACACTGCTCTGTACGCCACCTTGGGTGACTTCACCTTCATCCTCATAATATCAATAAGAGAAGAGCTGTCCAGTTGATATTAGCATCTGATATCATCTGGTGGTGAAGAGTGTGAAGACAGCGGTGGAAAGCGAGGAGCTGAATTATATTTTGACCGTATCCGCATCCAAGCAATGTGTTATCTTGGGCTAATCAGTTTGTCAACTCACTCCTATCTCAGTAACTTTGGTAGCGCCAATATGGTGCTTCAAACTATATATGTACAATTGTACATTACCTTTACAGTGAATCTATATTTGGGTAAACTCTGGTGGGTATAAAAAAAAGTTCCTAGTTTTATAAAAGATGCCCTTGGTAATAAAAGGGATCCCATCGCCTGAGGGTTTATTTCCAACAGAGAGGTGTCAGGGGGGTGATGTGCTCCCTGAGTGGAAGGGACCTCTGCTGGGGAGGAATTACTGTTCTGTGCAGCCGGCATCCCTGCGTGGGTGGGGCGGAGCAGCATGTGCTTGTCATACAGCAGAAACAAGCGGATGACACAAAGCAAGTCATTCAAGAGCGGTGTCTGCAGGGTCAGGGACTGGGGGTGAGCATCATGGCTCGGAACACTGAGGGAGGCGGTATAATAGCAGGCGGGGGTAGGGGCTTCACGGAGAACAGCCGGTGGAGAGAATTTGGGATGGGGTGGGAGCAACAGTATCAGTAAAAGAGGGGAAGAGAAGGGGCAGAGTAAGCCTGATGTGACGAGGGGAGGACACACGAGCCAGGTGGGGGAAGGGGAAGAGAGGTGAGCAGAAGGATTTGGGACCGGAGGATAGACATTGTTGGGTGAAGGAGAGATGGGAATAGTTGCAAAACGGTCTGAGACGGAAAAGGAGAGGCACAGAACGTAGGGGAAGAGTGGAGTGGCTAGGAAGAGGAGCGCGCGAACAGGGAGATGACACGAGTGGTGACAGAGAGGACACAGTGATGAAAGGAGGTGGGGTGAAGAGCAAATTAAGAGGGATGAGGGAGCAGGTAAAATGAGGGTGCAAAACGGGAGTCAGTGGTGAAGCTGGAGAAAACAAGCTCTCAGCATTGCGTGGCGCGGGGGAGCGGATTCCTTTGAAGTCTGATGGGGGGTCGGGGGAGCGGATTCCTTTGAAGTCTGATGTCGAGGCTCAGACAAATGGTGTGCGATGTGGCTGGCGATGTGCACGCGCCTGGCTCACATGAACTGTACCTAATCCGCAGTTTGGGTACACTTTTGAAAGCCTTACTATAATCTCGCCAAACAAGCATTGCTAAAGCAATGCCTGAGGCTTGGTCTAAAAATACAAAAGGTTGAGGCAAAAAGTCAGGGGAAACCGCGCCAAGGACGCCAGGTCTAACACCGCCTCAAATGATCAGCTGCCCCATGATCATAAATATAAACATATATACAGGTTGGATGAGAGACAATACGATCGAATGGCAAGTAAACAGATTTAGAAAACAGAAACAAGTCGTTAGTAGAGAGTCTTTTTGTGGCTTTATTTCAGGTGTGCTTTGTTTGTATTTATTTGGAACAGCCAACGCGTTTGGCCCAAACATGGGCTTCTTCAGGGCGATTAGAGATGCTGTGTGGCTTGCACCGTTGGTTAAAAGCAAAGGAAACGGCTGTTAAAGAGCCTATTGTGGGAGAGGAAATGTCAGTGGAGACGGAGGCGAAGAAGGTGCCCCAGCAATGGATCAGGAGGCATCTGTCAACAACGTACCTTTAGGAGCCGTCTGTATTGTCCAGTCCTTGGAATAATCAGTGCTCTGTGGTGGTGTATGTTCATGTCGGTAGTCGCCGTGGAATAAATTCGGAGCCGTGTCCGGGATTCGTCCTAACGTCTGTAGGTAGGACGACTTGTTTCTGTTTGCTAAATCTGTTTACTTGCCATTCGATCGGATTGCCTCTCATCCAAACTGTATAAATATCTGCAGGGTGCAGCCTGACTGAAGCATGTATGTGGATGTCCTAGTCCTTTCCAGGAGCTATCAGGCTGTGGTGATCTGTACTATCCGTGTCCCTATGGCAGCGTGGTCAATACAACTTTCCAAAATTAGAGGCAAGTCAGCCGCTGGTGGTCATCCGGAGCCATCTTCACTGACTGGAGTTTACAGCCAAGAGCATGAGCACTCCTACATGCTCTTGCGATCTTATGCACAGCTTTCAAGGTCGGCAGAATTGAGGTGCTTGAGGCTTTTCCACAGGGCGGAGCTGGAGGGTAGAGCCACAGGGTTGCAAAGTAAAGCTGAAGGGTGGAGCCACTAGGTTGCCGGGGCCTTAGATAATGTGCAGTGATCCTCCTAATGCACCCTGGTGCGCCTTGGAAAGAGTCGGAGATGCAGCTGGGGGCACAGAATGGATAGGGTGCTAAGGGGAGGACAGGAGAACTGGGCACGCTTCTATGCCATGATACGTGGGTGAGATCACTCTGCCCGCAAACCGCACCCAGTCCTAGCCGGGCCACTGCCGCTTACCAAGGGCTCTACCTGTGTGTCAGGGCCGAGCCATGTCACACCCATGCTTCGCTGCTCGGTATTTTACACCTTGTGACTAACCACTGATGTTTTTGTTGAATATTTATTGCTTAAATATGTTGCTTTAAATATATTACTGTGGCTTCATATGGACTGTTGCTTTCTTACTAGTATTGCTTCTTTCTGGTGCTGCTGTTCACCCGTCTTTCAAAACCAAGACCGGCACCAGCAGTGATTCAGAAACCGTGGTAAGAGCAGAAGCAGAAGCTGCTAACGCCCTGCGGAAGGTTGCGTTTTTTACAGTGCTCAGCAGGGTGGGGGCACGGGGGAGCCAGCAGAAATAGGAGGTGCTGGACCGTCTGCTGACTCTCCTGCTCTCGCCCCCTTCAGATTGCTGGCCGCAACCTGCTGAAGGACGGTGACTTATAGCAGTAAGTGATGCTGGTGTCTCCCAGCTGCCTGCTTGCTTGCTTATTCTGCTTGCTGTTCCTCCTTCTTGCGTTCTCAGCATAACTCATCGTCACTTCCTCTCAAATTCGTCTCAATATATCCCTGAACTCCACGACTCCTTCCGATCCTCATTCTAAGATAATTAGCAAAATAACCCTTTCTAGACTCTTTCCTCCTCTATCCCTCCAGGCTCACCCCACCCTTGTGTAAACTTCCTTTGACTCATCCCAAACCTCTTTTAACTACTATCTCTTCAATCCCTTTTTAGAGACTCTAACCTACTCAATCTCTCCTTTTTACATAACCCAACCCTCATCTTACCACTATGATCCTCAAAATAATACTCTGTAGACTCTTCCCTCTTTTATCCCTTCATTAGCCTATTCAATCCAGCTAACAGGCTTGTTGAATCTACATTCAACAACCCAGAAGAATATACAACAAAGCTCACACTACTGCTCAAAAAAACTCTTATTTCCCTATACTAATCCACCACTAATCCTTTTGTGCTGGGGAGGAGCGTGCTACTCGCCGAAAAGAGCATCCACGACTCAAGTTGTAGTAAGTGCTATATAAATACAATTACAATTATGAAGGCTTAATTGTCAAAACATTAATTAAAAGGGGATAATGTAAATACGACTACAAGCAACCTTTCTTCTAGCTCTAGCATTAAGCTGCAAAAAGTGGGCAGCACATCGCTCAAGCGTATTTCTATTAAATATGTATTGCTTATCAGTGAAGCCAAGCTTATTAGCGAAATAGCGTATCTACCTGTTGTAGGTCTGGTTGTTTTCCCTTCAACTCCTGCTCATTGGTTAGTATCAGCGCGTCATCTTCAGAATGTTTCCAGGTATTTAAGTGACATCATTGGTACGGACGCAGTTCTTGTGACTCTGCGCAGTCACCTCCTGTGGCGCACCACAAGCTTGTTATACTTGATAATAAATACTTAGTTACTTAAGTAAACATTTAGTGATCTTCATCTTTAATATATAAATACCATCACTACAATTGGCGACGAGTTCGGGATCGAGATTTTTGAGGCGAGCTTGTGGAAGATTTTATTCGGACATCTGTGTCTTAACTTCGGACATCAGAGTCTTAACTTCCAGGCAAGTTGCTATTTTCACTCTTTTGGATAAGAGTATAAACCCATCATTAATGGTGTTTTCTATTTGTCGGAGCATTTTCATTCTGTAGTGACATTTCTTCTTGCGAGACGTTCGGTGAAGAGTCAAGTCAGGGAGCTCCAAATGAAATTTCCAGCCTTCTAAAGATTATTTCAGGCAAGAGACGCATACTTCTTTATTCAAAGGATGTCATCGGATATATAATTTGCCTATGTATTTTTTTTTTCAGCGTGTGTGACTGGAAAGGTTTGTCAAGAGACGTGGCTTTTTCCGTTGACAGTTGTTCGGTACCCAACTGTCAAAATTCAGCTGTTGGGAATACGTCATCTCGGCTGTCACTTGCAGCGCACTCAGCTGTGGTGCGTAGATACTGCGTGTTACATCAGGACATTGCCGTGTGAGTACGTGACGCCATTTTAGGTTATTCTCTTCACTGACTGCCGATTCCTTCTAAATTGATAGCAACGTGAAGCGTAATTAGGATTTAAAAAAAAAAAAGTATTCATTTACTTCTTTTAGTGCGTTAAGAATTTTGTTTATTAGGAACTGTACATTTTAATTTTGGGCAGTATTATTGGAAATCTTTACAAATATTTACAAGTCTTTCAAAGCCGGAATATAGAATAACCATTTAACATTGCATATTGTTTAGGTGACACCATTGCTCTTTTTATTAAAAAGGAGCATAGAGACCAATTCATAGAAGTTATGGCCAGTGAACCTAATTTTAATGCGCCACCACCTTTCCTTAATGAACCAGGTAAGCCAGTTATGAAATGGCGTAACTGGTTTAGAGCCTTTGAGAATTATTTGGTTGCAATAAACGGCAAGAAATACGATCCAGAACGAAAAAAAGCAATTCTTTTTGGTTTATTAGGTGTGGCAGGGCAGGAGATTTTTGATAGTTTGCCTGAAGTTGAACCAGATCCGGGACAATTTATTCCTCTTGATGAATTTCAAGAGGCAGTGAAAAGACTAGAGAAGCAATTCGACGAAGAAGAGAACATCATGGTCGGCAGACATCGTTTTTCTAAAAGAAAACAAGCAGAGTCAGAGAATGTAGAAGAGTTTATTGGTAGTTTAAGAGGGTTAGCTACCAAGTGTGATTTTGGTGACATGGTAGATATTTATATACGAGACCAATTCGTTTTTCACTGTTTTGAGCACAAAATTCAAGAACATTTATTGGCATGTAAAAATCCCACACTATCTGAAGTGATTGACATTGCTAAAGGCATAGAGCGTTCACTTGAGGGTTCTAAAGAATTGTCAAAATCTAATGAGTCAAATTCTAATGTTTCCTTTGTACAAAACAGAAGAAGAAAATAAGTGTATACTGGTAATAAGTACAAACCGAATTACAGTTCTAACACTTCTCAATTTGTGTGTTTTAGATGTGGTTCACATAACCACAAAGCTGATTCTTTGACTTGTCCAGCAATTGGAAAGAAATGTACAAGATGCCAGAAGGTAGGGCACTTTGCAAGTGTGTGCGGAAATTTTGGTCAGAAGCGTGCTGTTAGGACCAAAATCAACAATATTGATGATTTCAATGAAGACATGTGTTCTAACATTGTATTATCTAATGGAGACTGTGACAATGACATTAGAGGGCCTTTAGGTATTGCTCATGTTGGGGAAGTAGAACTTAACATTATGGCAGATTCAGGATCTCCGATAACCATAGTCTCTGATAAAAAATATCTAAAATATTGGCCTAATGTTGACATAATATCTCCAGACGTAAACCCAAAAGCATTTGGAGAATTTGATATTAATATGTTTGGTTACTTTGAGGATATTTTAAACATAAAGGGCAGATGTATAAGCACTAAAATATATGTTGCTGAACGGGGCAGAGATATTGTAGGCTGGAGGGATCTTGCTAAATTGAAAATTATTTTAAAACCTGGGGCAGATGACTCTATTGTTTTAGATGATGGTTTCATATCTGTTGTTTCCGTGTCTTCAGAACTTGAAAAGGATAATGATGAAGTATCTACCTTTTAAGTAAGTACAATTCACTGTTTTAAGACCGTATAGGATGCGTCAAGGGTTTTGTACATAAAATCATTCTCAAAAAGGATGCCATCCCAGTTAGGCATAAAGTAAGGGCTTTGCCTTTATCAGTTTGAGAGGAATTGCAGTGTTTATTGAGCAAGTTGGTCAACGAAGAGGTAATTGAGCCAGCTGATTCAGCTGAATGGATTTCGGGAATAGTTTTAATTAAAAAAAAAAGTGGAGAATATCGTTTGTGTGCCGATTTGAGATCATTGAACAAGAATATTCTAGTGAATTGTTTTCCACTGCCCAAGATTCAAGAGATTTTGGCCAACACTGCTGGTTCTAAATATTTTTCAATCATAGATCTCAAATCGGCATACCACCAGGTCAAACTGGATGATGAATCTAAAATGTTGACCACATTTATCACTCCTCTAGGAGCATACAGGTATGTACGATTGCCATTTGGCCTGGCATCTTCTGCCAGTGTATTCCAGAAGCTCATGGAGAACATGTTTGGTGGCAATTCTGGAGTACAGAAGTTCCAGGATGATATCCTAATTCATGCCGATACTATTAGTAAACACAATGCTATTTTAGATTCTGTTTTAGGTAAATTGCAAGAAAAGGGTATGACAGTTTCTAAGGACTAATGCGAATTTCTAAAAACTGAAAAAGAACATTTAGGGCATGTGCTTAGTAATGAGGGTATCAAGTCTAAATTAAATTTAGTGAGGGCCATAACTGATGCTCCCAAGCCCAAAGAAAAGGACTCTTTGAGATCATTTTTAGGACTCAGTGAGTATTATTCTAGATTCATTGAGAACTACTCTAAGATGGTTGAGCCTTTGAGGATTCTTTTGCGCAAAGGTCAACGTTTTGAATGGGAGGAACAACATGATTTCGCTTTCACAGAAATTAAAAAAGCAATTGTGGAAGCACCCACATTAAAGCCTTTTGATACTAATGGGTCTAATATAATTACAGTTGATGCCAGCTCCGTGGCAATCGGTGCCGGCGTCTTCACGCAAAGGTTAGGTAAGCATACCCACACAGTGGATTTCATTTCCCGCAGATTGAATGACACAGAAAAAAAACACAGCACAATCAAAAGAGAAGCCCTGGCTTGTGTTTGGGCAGTTGATAAACTTAAAATGTATTTGTGGGGCAAAACGCAAAAAATTTGAATTGATTACAGATCATAAGCCGCTCACATTCATGTTTGACGGATACGGTAGAGGTAACGGAAAAGCATTGGCTAGATTGGTAAGATTGCTTGCTAAATTGCAATATAACTTTTCCATCAGTCACATTGCAGGTAAAAGCAATGTTAGAGCAGATTTTAGAACATACCTACATGTAGCAAATGAATTGAGTGTTTGTAGAGGTTTGCTCATGAGAGGTGATTTTTTGATTCCCCCTTCGAACATAAGAAGCAGATTGATATATATTGCTCACAAATCACACTTGGGTGCCACCATGACAAAAAAACAATTGAAAGAGCACTATTGGGGGCCTGGCATGGACCTTGATGTAGATCTGAATGTTGAAAGATGTGATATTTGCATTAGATCGGACACACATTGGAAACCTAGAATGCAGGAAATGCAGCTAGTTTCTATTCCAAACTCTGCTTGGTTTAAAATAGCCATTGACATGGCTGGTCCTTTTCAGTTGTTGGACCAGAACTCTAGGTATTTAATTGCAGTTAGCGACTACTACAGCAAGTGGATATACCACAAATTTGTGCGCATCATTGACTCTGATACAGTTATAGACTTCTTGCGTACCTGCTTTTATGTGGAAGGAAATCCTCGCATCATTGTTTCTGACAAAGGAAAACAACTCACGTCTAACAAGATGACTGACTTTTTGAATCGTCATGATATTTGCCAAGAGAAGACCCTCTATACTCGCCAAAGTCTAATGGTCAAATTGAAAGAGTGAACCATTTCTTCAAAGATGGTATCCAATTGGCTTTAGCTTCGAAGTTACCGGTGAAGAGCTTTATTGAAGAAAGAGTTTTTGCATACAATACCTCCATCAACAGTGTAACTGGTTTTTCCCCTTTCTTTTTAATGAGAGGGAGGAGACGTGACAATGACATTGTTCCTAAACTTATTGTATCAGATAGCAACTTGCCAACCACTGTCTCTGTTAATGATGATCTGTTATAGGTTAGGAAGAAAATTGTAGATTGCCAGTTAAAGTCCAAACAGTATCATGATAAAGTGCATAGAGCTGTTTACAAAGAATTCATCAAGAGAGATTGGGCTTTGGTATTGAAACCTGTTAGTCATCTTAAAGGAGAGTCAAAATACTGTGATCCTGAGGAAGTTATTGATGTAACGGATAGTGCCATTTGTCTCAAATATGCCAGATGGCGCAATAAGAGTGATGCTATCAAGATTAAGAAAGATCAAGTTGATTCGTGGTTTTCAGGGAAAAGATGCAAGTTTAGATTTGATAATGAGTTTTCATGGTTCGACACTTACTCGGGGGAAGATGTATATAACAAGTCCTTACAAGTTATAAATGAGGGAAATTATCACCTCATAATGATTGCTATGATAGTTCTAATATTAATTGCAGTAATATGTTTCTCAACCCCAATGAAAATGGGTGTGATACAAATGTTGATCTTGAACAAGGGAATTGGCAGTTTGCTTCTGTTCAGGCATCCTCTCTGTCCCCCATCGATAATTATGTTCCTGAAACATCCCATGGAGGGTGGGAGGGTACCTGCACCAGATCTTGCAGAATAGCCAAGTTAACCAGTACACTGAAGGAATATGAATTCTATGGCAGGACGGAGGCTCCGATTATGCTTTCTCATTTCTTTACTGAAAAAACACAGCAGCCAATAAGAACACAGTAAAGAAACACATAAAACTACATTTCCCATGAGTACCACTAGTAACCATAGAGGCTACATACTATAAAAGGTACCATAGAGGACAACACTTCCATTTAAGTGCACTTTTCTATTTATTACTGTACTTTATTGAGTATTATTACTTGCATAGTCCAAACGCTTTGTTTCTAGTTTGCCGCTCTTTCGGCTTCATTATCCTCTGTATTTGCGCACTGCTCAGCTGTTCCGTGTTGTTATTGGGGCTTCGGCTCGTGGCTAATTACCGGTTGCTTCCTCCGGTGTGTGTGTCAGGGAGCGTGTACCACCTCCCCTCGGCAGGCGCGCGGTGTCCGCGCCTGCTTTTCTCTTGTGGAGCGGGAGTTGGGGCAGAGAGACGCGCTCGAAGCTCGCGCGTCTCTCGTTCGGCAGACAGCTGTTAGCGCGCATGCGCAACAGCGTTTTATTGTTTGCCTTTGCTCCGTGTCCTGTCAGTGAGCTCTGCTGGTAGCGCCTGGCGTTTGGGAACGTCCTGAATCGGAATAAGCTATTTTTTCTTCAGCGGATGCCCACTGGTCTGTCCGACTTTGCCTCACTGTACGCCCTTTCAATGTAAACTTTAAGGGTTGTAAAATAGTGCATAGGCTTTGCCTAGAGTGGCATTGATTTTAAAGCAAGCCCTCCCTCCACACTTTATTTTTTTTGTGTTGTCAGGTTTAGCGCCTGAACTTACCTTTGGCTTGTTTTGGGGTTCCACTCCCCCTGAATTGGCCTTGGCTGTTAATATTGATAATTCTTCCTCATGTGGGCTTCTTCACAACTTCTGGTTGCCATGATGGGAGACTTTTATGATGAGGATGAATATTATGACGAAGAGGAGCCCGCAGGCTCTGGGGACGCAGAGTTGATGGATTAAGCTTTGTTTCTCACCATTGCACCGCTAAAGCGTTATTTATCTGATTATGCCACGCAACAGGGTTGGTTGCCTCCATTGTCGGGACATGCAAAACAGTCTCCTAAAAATCTGCATCGCTCTGATTTTGCTAAGTTGGCGAAAACTCGGTCTTCTAACTCTCAATCTAAAAAATCTGCGAAGTCTGCACGTTCCTCCCCAGACTCTCCCTCTGAAGATGGTTCTTCCTTGGATTCGTCATCTTCTGACCCAGTGGTTCCTCCCCCTAAAAAGAAGGCTCGTAAGGAGCATTTTGTGGACGCACCTTCTAATCCTCCTCTGCTCACTTTTGATCCCTTGGACATTGTCCACCCCAATTCAACATCCTGGCTTCCCTCTCCGGAAGTGGCTGAATATATCCAGAACAATATTCGCCTTCTTTTTGAGAAGGATGTTCTCGCCCACTTACGTTCTGAATGCATGCGTCCAGACCTCTCCGATAAAATGGCGGATACGCCTGCCGTAGATCCAACCATGGTTACTTACATGAAAAAGTATGCCAAAGACCCCTCAAAGGGTTTGGACAGGTCGTGGCGGTCCTGCCAGGACAAACTATTGGATCTTCTTGGTCCCCTAACGAGGATCTTAGATTTGGGCTTCAAAGCCAAAGAGTCTGGTGATCTCATTGATCCAGATGAGCTAGTGGGCTGGTCGCAGAGGGCTATCTGTATGCTGGGCAATGCGCATTGCGCAATTTCGAACGAGCACCGCCGCTCCATTCTGCTCATGCTGGACCCAAAACTCACGGATTTGGCTCCTTCAGAATCTGGTTCCCTAGCTCAAGGTTTGCTCTTCGGACATCCTTTCTTGAAAGAACTTACGAAGTTTGTGGCCACCTTCAGTGGCCTTAACAAAGCACAATCAAATTTACGTCGGGCCTTTCGCCCGGTTTTCGGACGGGCCGGACGACGGGGACGCTCGTCCGGCCGGGGATACAACCAGCAACAACAACGCGGTTCACAGTCCCAGAGAGGTGGACAAGATTCCTCTGGTTCAACAAAGTCAAACTTCTATCCCTCTCGCAAAGGGAGAGGGCAGTACAAGAAAGGAGGATACGGCGGAACCCAGGGAGGTCGTCACGACTCCTCTAATTCAGGTGAGCTTGCTTCTGGCTTCGGAGGTGGTTTTGGGGGGCAGGTTGCGGTTTTTCCTCCCCAATTGGCGATTAATCTCGAACGATGCATGGGTGTTGGAGACGGTGCAAGGTTACAAACTAGAGTTCTACGAACATCCTCACCAACACCATCTTCCACCTCCCCTTGTTTTTTCCCAACTAGATCAGGCGTTCATCTCGGAGGAGATAGAGTCTCTTCTGGTCAAAGGGACGATCGTTCCCACATCTCTGCATCCCAACGGGTTCGTCAGCAATGTCTTTCTGGTGGAGAAAAAGGAAGGCGGTGGACGTTTGGTCCTCAATCTAAAGGACTTCAACGGCGGAGTGGTGTACCGTCATTTCAAGATGGAGGGTATCCATCTTCTACGGGACCTTCTTCAGGAAGGAGACTGGATGGTCCATCTCGCCCTGAAAGATGCCTATCTGTCGGTCCCGATTTACGGTCCTCATTGGCGCTTCCTTCAGTTCCAATGGCTCGGGGTCTGGTTCGAGTACGCTGTCCTGCCGTTCGGCCTCTCTTCAGCTCCGTGGTGTTTCACAAAGTTTCTGCGCCCAGTGGTGGAGTCTCTGCGAGCCTGCGGGGTTCGCCTGATAGTATATCTGGACGACATTCTGCTCATGGTGCAATGCCCTCTTCTTTTACGGACTCATTTGAATTGGTCCATAGATCAATTACAATCTCTCGGGTTTCTCGTGAATCCTCAGAAGTTCGCCTTCATTCCCTCTCAGTCTATGGACTTCCTCGGGTTTAGAATCGATTCGGTCTCTTGTCAACTCCTCTTGCCCGGTCAGAAAATCAGAACCATCAAGAAGGATTTTAGGATGGTCCTCTCCAAACAAATGGACTCGTTGAGATCTGTGGCTCGGATTGTAGGTCTGTTGTCCTCTTCGATCCAAGCAATCTTCCTGGGACCACTGCATTACCGTGCAGCGCCTAAAAATCAGGCATCTTCAAAAGGGTCTTCGTTATTCCGATCTCATTCCTCTTTCGGAGGATGCTCGTTGGGAGATGATTTGGTGGCTGGAACACATGGAGTCTTGGAACGGCCGTGTGCTGTTCAGGAAGAACCCGGATGTGGTGATCGAGTCGGATAGGAGTCTGTGGGGTTGGGGAGCCCGGTGCGGCACCGTTGCAACGGGAGGCCGTTGGTCCCGAGAGGAGTTGAATCTTCACATCAATTGTTTGGAACTTCTAGCGGGTTCCTTTGCAGTTCGTTGTCTGTCCCCTCAGGAGTCAAATTATTGCATACTCCTCCGCATGGACAATGTCTCAGCGGTGAGATATGTCAACAAACTGGGGGGGACCAAATCCAGACTCCGAGCGGAGATTGCGAAAGACTTTTGTCATCTTTGTCTGCAACGGCAGATCACGGTTATTGCAGAATACCTTCCTGGTCGCGACAATCGGATGCAGACTGAAATTCTCGCCATCTGCGGGATTTCAGCGATTGGATGCTTCATCCTCAAGTTTTTCGAACGCTCTCCCGGATTTGGGGACGTTGTCACATCGACCTGTTTGCGTCTCACCTCAACAAAAAGCTTCCCCGGTTTTACAGTTGGCGTCCGGATCTGGAGGCCTTGGCCACGGATGTTTTCTTCAGTCATGGCCTCCTCTGCAGTGTTATGCCTTTCCTCCATTTGTGCTGATCCCCAGGGTCCTGGCACGAACGAGGCATTTCCTCTCGGAGCTCATTCTAATCACTCTTCTGTGGAGTGCTCAGGCGTGGTTTCCAGTTCTTCTGGAGATGAGTTGCTCGACGCCGCTTCTTCTTCCCCACAGGTGGAACCTGTTGCTGGACCCTTTTCTAGATCCTCACCCCCTGGTTCTCTCGGGTCATCTCCGTCTGGTGGCGTGGAGAATTTCGGGGGACTCTGGCAAGTCCCAGGCCTATCTGATGACGCTGCCAGATTTATCGGTGAGGCTTGGGCTCCCAACACACACAAACGTTATGCGTCAGCTTGGAAACGATGGTGTGATTGGTGTTCACAACGGCATGTGGATCCCTCTTCAGCGGATATAGCTTTGATCCTGAATTTTCTTGAGTCCTTTGCCTCGTCTGGTTTGGCTTATAGGACAGTTAATAACTTTCGTTCTGCCATTTCCGCTGGGCATGTTTCTATCGATGGAAAGTCTGTTGGAGAACATCCTTTGATTTCTAAACTTCTCAAGGGTATTCGGATGGTGAAACCTCCTTGTCCTAAATATGTGGCTTTATGGGATGTGTCTGTTGTTCTGCATTTCTTGGAATCCTGGCCTTCCAATTCTTTGTTGTCGCGCAAGCAACTTTCAGCTAAACTTACCATGCTGTTGTGTCTGCTTTCCTGTAAACGTGTTTCCGACGTTCGAGCTTTGGATCTTGCAGGTCGTACATTCTTACCTGAGGGTGTGACTTTTGTTCTATCTCGGCGTACTAAGTGTAACACGTCCTCTTTGACTTATCCTTCCTTTCTTCATAATCCACAACTTTGTGTGGTTCAATGCATTAAGGATTATAAGGTAAGTACTGCTCCTTTTCGACATGATTTACATGGCCAACTGCTGATTGCTTTGCAAAAACCCTTCAAACCTGTGACTCCTGCTACATTAGCAAGATGGGTGCGTTGGCTTATGCTGGAAGCTGGCATTGACGTCTCCATCTTTGGTGCCCACTCTGCTCGTGGTGCTATGGCCTCTAAGGCTTTTTAGGTCTCGCCTGTCGATGCGCATGCGCATCGAGCTTGCGAGACTATGGGGGCTTAAACAGTCTTCAACCAACTTGCAAGGAATCGTGGCGATTCCTTGCAGTGCCCGTGAAATTCAAGCTCAATGCGCATGCGCATTGACATTAAAAGCGCGTGCACATGAAAGCGACAAGGCTCCCTCCCACGGCAATCCCCAACCCCATCCGCCAGCACCTCCCCTCTCTCTCGCACCCACCCCCAGACGCCAGAACCTCCCCTCTCTCTCCCCGCACACAGACAGGGTCGCATTCCTCCCGCCAGCACCTCCCCTCTCTCTCGCACCCACCCCCAGCCGCCAGCACCTCCCCTCTCTCTCCCCGCACACAGACAGGGTCGCATTCCTCCACAGACAGGCTGCCATTTCTCATCCCCCTCCCCAGCCACCAGCTCCTCTGTCTCGTCTCCCTTAACCATGCACAACTCACACACTGAAACACACTATTTTTAAAACTAAATTCGCCAGCCTTCGACATCTCTTCCCCAGCCCCCAGCCGCCAGAACCTCCCCTCTCTCTCCCCGGACACAGCCAGGATCGCAATTCTCCTCCCCCTCCCCCTCCCCCTCTCTCTACCCGGACACAGCCAGGCTCGCAATTCTCCTCCCCCTCAAGGCTCCCTCCCACGGCAATCCCCAACCCCATCCGCCAGCACCTCCCCTCTCTCTCGAACCCACCCCCAGCCGACAGCACCTCCCCTCTCTCTCCCCGCACACAGACAGGGTCGCATTCCTCCACAGACAGGCTGCCATTTCTCATCCCCCTCCCCAGCCACCAGCTCCTCTGTCTCGTCTCCCTTAACCATGCACAACTCACACACTGAAACACACTATTTTTAAAACAAAATTCGCCAGCCTTCCACATCTGTTCCCCAGCCGCCAGAACCTCCCCTCTCTCTCCCCGGACACAGCCAGGCTCGCAATTCTCCTCCCCCTCCCCCTCTCTCTCCCCGGACACAGCCATGCTGGCAATTCTCCTCCCCCTCACCAGACGCCAGCACCTCCCCTCTCTCTCCCTGGACACAGCCAGCATCGCATTTCTCCTCCCCCTCCCCATCCGCCAGCACCTCCCCTCTCTCTCCATGCAGTATCACGGACGTGTCTCGTTTTAAACACGCATTTCACAGCTTCGCATTGAGTACTAAAACATGTACATGTGTGGGAGTGAACGGCAGCGTTCAAATGCTGGTTGCAAGTTGCAGCCCGTTCCTTTCTGCTGATACTTACTTTGTATCGAGTGCCCAGCCTTCATACTTAAAATCAGGGCTTCAAACTGAGCCAGCAAAGGGAAGCCGCATTAAAAGCCCCCTCAGCCAGCCACCCCATCAACCCACACGAAACAGATAGAGGGCTGCCATTGTTTTTGATTTGGGTGGGCTCAACAGCATTTGAACGCTGGCTATTGGCATTGTAATTTATTGTTCATTATCAGACTCGCAAGAAATGGTGCTCGTTTAGCAACAGATCCTTTCGTACAACACACACTACGTTCACACCACTTCGCCACACCACAACAAAATTTTCATACACACATACCCGGATCAAGGGGACTTTCACACACACCCTCTATTACGTCTCCTTGGGTTACATTTATACGCACACACAACACACAACACATACTACATTACACGCACAACTTATGGATTGCTAAAACAGCTTATGCTTACTAAACACTACCAACCTGCTAGACAGTGGCCACAGCTTCTAATTACACTTGGGACACAAATCTGGCACACAATCTCTGATTCATATGCATAGTAACAGACATCCCTATATACCAGGCGTACCTCCTCACCCACTCGGCATCTATCACCCACTCTGCATCTATCACCTCTGCAGACCCACTCTGCACCTTGCACCCACTCTGCACCTTGCACCCACTCTGCACCTTGCACCCACTCTGCACCTTGCACCCACTCTGCATCTTGCACACATACACACAGGAAAACACAACTCACAGCCAATACTTTACTGCTGATCAGTATACATCCAGACTCGCTACAAATGTTGCTCGTTTAACAACGGATCCTTTCTTACAACACACACTCCGTTCACACCACTTCGCCACACCACAACAAAGTTTTCATACACACATTCACGGATCAAGGGGACTTTCACACACACACTCTATTACGTCTCCTTGGGTTGCATTTTGACGCACACACAACACACAACACATACTAAATTACACGCACACCGAAAAAAGAAAAAATGACAGCAAGTTCGAGGCACAGGAGGGATGGCTAGCTTTACTTTCAAAAGACTTGTGTCAAAACTAATAAAAAAAAAAAAACCCATTCAGCTGGCCTACTATTTCCCCACATCCCTCTAAAGCGTGATACGATCACACTCTCACAACCTCCATCACGCACCATCACTCAGCAACACACCCTCACACACAACCTCAACAGCCTCACCCTCACACACACTCAATCACCCTCACCCACTCACCATCACACACCATCACTCAACAACACCCCCAAACCCTCCCACCCCCTCACCCTCACAAACACTCACCCTCACCCACAGTCACACACTCAACCTTCAAACTCGCACACCCTCACTCACCTTGACACCCTCACAACACTCAGCCTCACTCACGCTCAAACTATCACCTTCACTCACCCACACCTATCATCACACACTATCACATCCCATTACCCTCACCTTCACACACCCTCACACCATCACCCTCACACCCACACTCATACTCACACCGTCACCCTCACTCACCCTCACACAACATCACACACCCTCACACCCCCTAAAAATCACATCCAATCACCCTCACACCGTCCAAGTCCACCCTCACAACCCTCAAACCCTCACTCATACTCACATCGTCACCCTCACTCACCCTCACACACCATCACACACACTCACACCCCCTGACCCTCACATCCACTCACCCTCACACCGTCAAAGACAACACTCCAACTACACCATAAAAGTACAATACCACACTACAACTCTACACTCCAACTACAACTCCACCCTCAAACTCCACACAAAAATAACGTTAGTCAACATTTACACTCACCCCCTCATCCTCACACACACACTCACAACACTCACACCCTCACTCATACTAAAACAGTCACCCTCAATCACTCTCACACACCATCACGCACCCTCAAACACCCAAAGACTCACATCCACTCACCCTCACACTCACACAGTCCAAGTCCACCCTCCAACTACACCCTATACCTACAATACCACCCTACAACTCTACACTCCAACTACAACTCTACTCTCCAAATCCACACATAAATAACGTAAGGCAACATTTATTTTAATACGTAAAATTCGGATTACACACTTGTAGCTATTAAAACATTAAAACTTAATGCAACGCAAGGACAGTGCAGCAATTAATACACAAAAATAAAGAAAGGGATTGTAAAATAAAACAGTTCTTTCACAAAGATCATAAATGCACACAAAATAGACAAACATATGAATACACAGCAAAAAATACAACAATTTTTAAGTGGACAAAGTGAGCTAAAGGAAAAAAAATCACAACAGAAAGCACTTACTAAAGTAAGGGGAAATAAACAAGTAAACAATGCCAGAAATAATCAAAAACACAAACAAAATGCGTCATCACAAAAGCACAAGACTCTGGTGTTGCTCTGACTGATGCTGCTGTTGCACGAAGTGTTTTGGTGGTGCTAAGTGCACAACCACAGGAACACCGTACACCAAAACAGCATCAAACAACATCAAAAGAGCACTACTCAACAACACAACAGCCAACGCCCCTTGCCCACGCAGCTCTTCACAAAAAATTAGGGAAGTGCAGAAAATACAAAAACATCCTAAGACGTCTACCCTTATGCCCATAAATTAAAAGCAACACCCTTATTCTCACTGTTGCATACATCAAAAATAGTTCACATACACATTCTGATCTAACACATACTAAGCTAAAAAACACAAAACACGTTTGGGGAAGAAAATAGACTGCATACAGTACTACAAATTTACACATACTGTGGCAAACTCCAAAAGGCTCACATGCACTCACCCTCACACTCACGCCGTCAAAGTCCAGCCTCCAACTACACCCTATAACTACAATACAACTCTACAACTCTACACTCCAAATACAACTCCAGCCTCCAACTGTACACATAAATATCGTTAAGCAACTATTTGATTTATACGTAAAAAGAGGATTACACACTTGCAGCTAGTCCAAAATGCAAACTTAAAGCAACGCAAGGAGGGTGCAGCTATTAATACACAAATATGCAAACAGGGATTGGAAAATAAAACAATTCTTTCACAAAAAGCATAAAATACACACATTACATCACTGTACATCCTCTTAATACATTGCTAGGGAAAATAAATTCAGCAAATACACAAAGTTTCCTTTAATACATCGAGTACCTCAATAACATATAATCCGGCTACTTCAGCATCACAGGGAAAAACAATGCAAACACAACATACATAAATATATTATAAACTAAATAGCACTTCAAAGTTCAAATAACAGCTCTTGTACGTCAAATAACAAACACCAGCAAAAAATACATTACATTACAGTTTTAGAAAACATATGCATTACATATCGACAATTGAAAACAAGACTTTAATTTACATTACATTACAAACATTTACAACACTCAGCCTCACTCACGCTCAAACTATCACCTTCACTCACCCACACCTATCATCACACACTATCACATCCCATTACCCTCACCTTCACACACCCTCACACCATCACCCTCACACCCACACTCATACTCACACCATCACCCTCACTCACCCTCACACAACATCACACACCCTCACACCCCCTAAAAATCACATCCAATCACCCTCACACCGTCCAAGTACACCCTCACAACCCTCAAACCCTCACTCATACTCACATCGTCACCCTCACTCACCCTCACACACCATCACACACACTCACACCCCCTGACCCTCACATCCACTCACCCTCACACTCACACCGTCAAAGACAACACTCCAACTACACCATAAAAGTACAATACCACACTACAACTCTACACTCCAACTACAACTCCACCCTCAAACTCCACACAAAAATAACGTTAGTCAACATTTACACTCACCCCCTCATCCTCACACACACACTCACAACACTCACACCCTCACTCATACTAAAACAGTCACCCTCAATCACTCTCACACACCATCACGCACCCTCAAACACCCAAAGACTCACATCCACTCACCCTCACACTCACACAGTCCAAGTCCACCCTCCAACTACACCCTATACCTACAATACCACCCTACAACTCTACACTCCAACTACAACTCTACTCTCCAAATCCACACATAAATAACGTAAGGCAACATTTATTTTAATACGTAAAATTCGGATTACACACTTGTAGCTATTAAAACATTAAAACTTAATGCAACGCAAGGACAGTGCAGCAATTAATACACAAAAATAAAACAAGCATTAGAAATGCAATAGGTCTCGCAGCATTAGAGTTAGTGCTTTTAGAATTGTTTATGGGTTTTTTTGTAAATCTTTAGCATGAGGTTGAGGGTGAGTGAGGGTGAGTGAGGGTGAGGGGTTGAGGGTGAGTGAGGGTGAGGCTGAGGGTGAGTGAGGGTGAGTGAGGGTGAGTGTGAGTGAGGGTGGGTGAGTGTGGGTGAGTGTGGGTGAGGGTGAGGGATTGAGGGTGAGGGGCTGAGGGTGAGTGAGGGTGAGGGGTTGAGGGTGAGTGAGGGTGAGGGGTTGAGGGTGAATGAGGGTGAGGGAGGGTGAGGGGTTGAGGGTGAGGGGTTGAGGGTGAGTGGGGATGAGTGAGGGTGAGGGGTTGAGGGTGAGTGAGGGTGAAGGTGAGTGAGGGTGAGGGTGAGTGAGGGTGGGTGAGTGAGGGTGAGTGTGGGTGAGTGTGGGTGAGTGTGGGTGAGTGAGGGTGAGGGATTGAGGGTGAGGGGTTGAGGGTGGGTGAGGGGTTGAGGGTGAGTGAGGGGTTGAGGGTGAGGGTGAGTGAGGGTGAGGGGTTGAGGGTGAGTGGGGGTGAGTGAGGGTGAGGGGTTGAGGGTGAGTGAGGGTGAGGGGTTGAGGGTGAGTGAGGATGAGGGGTTGAGGGTGAGTGAGGATGAGGGGTTGAGGGTGAGTGAGGATGAGGGTTTGAGGGTGGGTGAGGGTGAGTGTGAGTGAGGGTGAGTGAGGGTGAGGGTGAGTGAAGGTGGGTGAGGGTGAGGGGTTGAGGGTGATTGAGGGTGAGGCATTGAGGGTGAGTGAGGGTGAGGGGTTGAGGGTGAGGGTGAGTGAGGGTGAGGGGTTGAGGGTGAGTGAGGGTGAGTGAGGGGTTGAGGGTGAGTGAGGATGAGTGAGAGTGAGGGTGAGTGAGGGGTTGAGGGTGAGGGGTTGAGGGTGAGTGAGGGTTTGAGGGTGAGGGGTTGAGGGTGAGTGAGGGTGAGGCTGAGGGTGAGTGAGGGTGAGTGAGGGGTTGAGGGTGAGGAGTTGAGGGTGAGTGAGGGTGAGGGGTTGAGGGTGAGTGAGGATGAGGGGTTGAGGGTGAGTGAGGATGAGGGTTTGAGGGTGGGTGAGGGTGAGTGTGAGTGAGGGTGAGTGAGGGTGAGGGTGAGTGAAGGTGGGTGAGGGTGAGGGGTTGAGGGTGATTGAGGGTGAGGCATTGAGGGTGAGTGAGGGTGAGGGGTTGAGGGTGAGGGTGAGTGAGGGTGAGGGGTTGAGGGTGAGTGAGGGTGAGTGAGGGGTTGAGGGTGAGTGAGGATGAGTGAGAGTGAGGGTGAGTGAGGGGTTGAGGGTGAGGGGTTGAGGGTGAGTGAGGGTTTGAGGGTGAGGGGTTGAGGGTGAGTGAGGGTGAGTGAGGGTGAGGGTGAGGGGTTGAGGGGGAGGGGTTGAGGGTGAGTGAGGGTTTGAGGGTGAGGGGTTGAGGGTGAGTGAGGGTGAGTGAGGGTGAGGGTGAGGGGTTGAGGGGGAGGGGTCGAGGGGGAGGGGTTGAGGGTGAGTGAGTGAGGGTGAGGGGTTGAGGGTGAGTGAGTGAGGGTGAGGGGTTGAGGGTTGGTGAGTGAGGGTGAGGGGTTGAGGGTGAGTGAGGGTGAGGCTGAGGGTGAGTGAGGGTGAGTGAGGGGTTGAGGGTGAGGAGTTGAGGGTGAGTGAGGGTGAGGGGTTGAGGGTGGGTGAGGGGTTGAGGGTGGGTGAGGGGTTGAGGGTGAGTGAGGGTTTGAGGGTGAGGGGTTGAGGGTGAGTGAGGGTGAGTGAGGGTGAGGGTGAGGGGTTGAGGGGGAGGGGTCGAGGGGGAGGGGTTGAGGGTGAGTGAGTGAGCAATTTATTGTACCGTATGTTTCTGCTGAAATACCTTCGGGCCGTGTTTGCGCTGTAAAAAAATGCAAACCAGACGGCTCCTCACTTGGTGTCAATGTCGCTCGAAATGAAATCTGTTTTGTCTCATCAGCAGAAACATCTAAGTTATTGGGGACAATTTGCCACTCAATACTCATCTAAAAAGAGCGTCCTCCATATACAATGGATACCTTTGCCTTCACCATAATGCTGACCCCGTTATGCCTGTAATTAATTAGCACGGGTGGAGGGGTCAGGCAGAACAGGGCAATGACGAGGATCCCGATGTAATGGCTGGAGCGAGCGTCTTTGAAGCGAGGGAACCGGTTGCGAGCGAGCGCTGTGATACCTTTGGAGTGCCGGTACAAAAGTAAAAAAAAAAAAAAGTTTTAAAAAGTCGTGCATAAAACATGAAAGGAACAAGCAATTACTGAAAGCTACGGAAAAGCGTGTTCCCCATATTTGTTTCCCCACATCGTAATGTAAACTTGGTTTTCAAAATATCAGTGGAATGAAATGGTTTATTAACATCAAGGCATATTTTTGGACAACTGGCGTACAGCAAAACGAGCGGCCGCCATGACTGGTTGTTAAAACAAAAAAAAGAGTAGTTTGTGCGCTGTAAGGAAAAAAAAACAGCAATTACGGTGGGGTTGTGGGGGCGGTCAAACACGGGACAGGGAGACAAGCCTAACATTTATTTAACAAAAGAGAACATGCAGCGTGCGCATCCTTGCACGTTCCTGTCACAAAACTAGTCGCCCTGCTTTTAAATAAATATGTTCTGTGCAGTCAAGATCGAGTTAGGCGAGCTGCACAGTAAACGGGGCGAGGAGAGAGGCGGGGAGGAAAACAAGCATCAACAAGGCTAGCGGCAGGCAGGCAGGGGAAGAGAGGGGAGGGGGGAGGAGAAATTCGACACGGCGGGAAGGGGAGGGGGCGGAACGGGGGCGGAGAGGGGAGAGACAATCAATTACTGAAAGCTACGGAAAAGCGTGTTCCCCATATTTGTTTCCCCACATCGTAATGTAAACTTGGTTTTCAAAATATCAGTGGAATTAAATGGTTTATTAACATCAAGGCATATTTTTGGACAACTGGCGTACAGCAAGACGAGCGGCCGCCATGACTGGTTGTTAAAACAAAAAAAAGAGTAGTTTGTGCGCTGTAAGGAAAAAAAAACAGCAATTACGGTGGGGTTGTGGGGGCGGTCAAACACGGGACAGGGAGACAAGCCTAACATTTATTTAACAAAAGAGAACATGCAGCGTGCGCATCCTTGCACGTTCCTGTCACAAAACTAGTCGCCCTGCTTTTAAATAAATATGTTCTGTGTAGTCAAGATCGAGTTAGGCGAGCTGCACAGTAAACGGGGCGAGGAGAGAGGCGGGGAGGAAAACAAGCATCAACAAGGCTAGCGGCAGGCAGGCAGGGGAAGAGAGGGGAGGGGGGAGGAGAAATGCGACACGGCGGGAAGGGGAGGGGGCGGAACGGGGGCGGAGAGGGGAGAGACAATCAATTACTGAAAGCTACGGAAAAGCGTGTTCCCCATATTTGTTTCCCCACATCGTAATGTAAACTTGGTTTTCAAAATATCAGTGGAATGAAATGGTTTATTAACAATAAGGCATATTTTTGGACAACTGGCGTACAGCAAGACGAGCGGCCGCCATGACTGGTTGTTAAAACAAAAAAAAGAGTAGTTTGTGCGCTGTAAGGAAAAAAAAACAGCAATTACGGTGGGGTTGTGGGGGCGGTCAAACACGGGACAGGGAGACAAGCCTAACATTTATTTAACAAAAGAGAACATGCAGCGTGCGCATCCTTGCACGTTCCTGTCACAAAACTAGTCGCCCTGCTTTTAAATAAATATGTTCTGTGCAGTCAAGATCGAGTTAGGCGAGCTGCACAGTAAACGGGGCGAGGAGAGAGGCGGGGAGGAAAACAAGCATCAACAAGGCTAGCGGCAGGCAGGCAGGGGAAGAGAGGGGAGGGGGGAGGAGAAATGCGACACGGCGGGAAGGGGAGGGGGCGGAACGGGGGCGGAGAGGGGAGAGACAATCAATTACTGAAAGCTACGGAAAAGCGTGTTCCCCATATTTGTTTCCCCACATCGTAATGTAAACTTGGTTTTCAAAATATCAGTGGAATGAAATGGTTTATTAACATCAAGGCATATTTTTGGACAACTGGCGTACAGCAAGACGAGCGGCCGCCATGACTGGTTGTTAAAACAAAAAAAAGAGTAGTTTGTGCGCTGTAAGGAAAAAAAAACAGCAATTACGGTGGGGTTGTGGGGGCGGTCAAACACGGGACAGGGAGACAAGCCTAACATTTATTTAACAAAAGAGAACATGCAGCGTGCGCATCCTTGCACGTTCCTGTCACAAAACTAGTCGCCCTGCTTTTAAATAAATATGTTCTGTGCAGTCAAGATCGAGTTAGGCGAGCTGCACAGTAAACGGGGCGAGGAGAGAGGCGGGGAGGAAAACAAGCATCAACAAGGCTAGCGGCAGGCAGGCAGGGGAAGAGAGGGGAGGGGGGAGGAGAAATGCGACACGGCGGGAAGGGGAGGGGGCGGAACGGGGGCGGAGAGGGGAGAGAGAGAGTAGGCAAGGGTAAACAAACACGGACGTGCACGCGCCCGTGACTTTTAAGGTCAATGCGCATGCGCATAAGCTTAATGCGCATGCGCATTGACCTTAAAAGTCACGGGCACTGCAAGGAATCGCCACGATTCCTTGTAGTTAGATAAAGAGTGGATGAGCCCCTATAGTCTCGCTTGCTCGATGCGCATGCGCATCGACAGGCGAGACCTAAAAAGGGATTGTAAAATAAAACAGTTCTTTCACAAAGATCATAAATGCACACAAAATAGACAAACATATGAATACACAGCAAAAAATACAAGAATTTTTAAGTGGACAAAGTGAGCTAAAGGAAAAAAATTCACAACAGAAAGCACTTACTAAAGTAAGGGAAAATAAACAAGTAAACAATGCCAGAAATAATCAAAAACACAAACAAAATGCGTCATCACAAAAGCACAAGACTCTGGTGTTGCTCTGACTGATGCTGCTGTTGCACGAAGTGTTTTGGTGGTGCTAAGTGCACAACCACAGGAACACCGTACACCAAAACAGCATCAAACAACATCAAAAGAGCACTACTCAACAACACAACAGCCAACGCCCCTTGCCCACGCAGCTGTTCACAAAAAATTAGGGAAGTACAGAAAATACAAAAACATCCTAAGACGTCTACCCTTATGCCCATAAATTAAAAGCTACACCCTTATTCTCACTGTTGCATACATCAAAGATAGTTCACATACACATTCTGATCTAACACATACTAAGCTACAAAACACGTTTGGGGAAGAAAATAGACTGCATACAGTACTACAAATTTACACATACTATGGCAAACTCCAAAAGGCTCACATGCACTCACCCTCACACTCACACCGTCAAAGTCCAGCCTCCAACTACACCCTATAACTACAATACAACTCTACAACTCTACACTCCAAATACAACTCCAGCCTCCAACTGTACACATAAATATCGTTAAGCAACTATTTGAATTATACGTAAAAAGAGGATTACACACTTGCAGCTAGTCCAAAATGCAAACTTAAAGCAACGCAAGGAGGGTGCAGCTATTAATACACAAATATGCAAACAGGGATTGGAAAATAAAACAATTCTTTCACAAAACGCATAAAATACACACATTACATCACTGTACATCCTCTTAATACATTGCTAGGGAAAATAAATTCAGCAAATACACAAAGTTTCCTTTAATACATCGAGTACCTCAATAACATATAATCCGGCTACTTCAGCATCACAGGGAAAAAAAGCAATGCAAACACAACATACATAAATATATTATAAACTAAATAGCACTTCAAAGTTCAAATAACAGCTCTTGTACGTCAAATAACAAACACCAGCAAAAAATACATTACATTACAGTTTTAGAAAACATATGCATTACATATCGACAATTGAAAACAAGACTTTAATTTACATTACATTACAAACATTTACAAATATTACGATCGAAAACAAATTTTGTCAACAGTTATAAAAACACCCTCCTATTCAGTCGTTAACTTAAAGATAGTATAGATACTACATTACATTACATAAAAAAGCACTTTGGAATACATTCTTACCTGTCAAACGAAGCAGCAACAGCACAGGAACAAGAACACGCCTTCCGCGCACCAACATTCTCGATCTCTGGGGAATTCCACCGTTGACGTAAGCAAATCGGAACGCAACGTTAAAAACGTCGCGCTCCGATTGGCTAGAAATAAACGTCAAGGAAACGTAAACACTCACAACACAAAAATGGTGGAGAAGTGTGGCTCAGGGGTTAGAGGCGGCAGACCCGGAAGCTGAGATCGACCATGGACCAGGGTTCAATTCCCCGCCTCGACGGGGTTTGGGCTCAATAATTCCACGGATTCGATAATTCTCGCTCCGGTGCCTACTCGACTCACGGGTTCACACTCTGCGACTCTGGGCAATAGCTTGCTTAATCTCCACAACGGCCCCTCGCGGCGGGATGCCTGGCTTCACCTTGTGGATACCCTGCCAGGGTATCTCACAGGGGAATACCAGGACGGGTTCCCTAAGCAAGCGCATAGATACCTGCGGTGTGGGTGATTTGCGCTATATAAATACATGTACATGTACATTTACATTTACATAATCCAAAACAGAAAAATAAACTAGAACGCTAACGTAGGGAACGTCAAGGTTACGTATTGCGTCGGCCATTTTTAAAATAATAAAATTAATACGGGACTCCACAGACACCTAAAACACACATAACACCACACAGTAATTAAAAAACATACACAGTTCTATTACATACAAAAATACACATAAGGTAAGACAATTACAAAGGGAAGATCTATCACGTTTTTTTTACACGACACATATTAAATAATTAATATTAACATACACACACTCATAACATCACCCTCACACACCAAAACTCTCACACTCCTTCACACACCCTCAATCACCCTGACACAACATCTCCCTCACACACCATCACACACCTTCAGCCTCACACCCACTCACTCACACTCACACACACTCACACCCCCTCACACTCACACACACTCACACACCCTCACTCCCCTCAAAAATAACACCCCTCACAACAAGCTC